>NC_086110.1:20795708-22019875 GCF_963921235.1 Mobula hypostoma | reverse complement strand
TGAGCCAAAAACAAGCTCAGTATGGGAAATCAGTTTTGAGGAATGGAGGCTTGGGGGTGGGGTGGGGGGGAAGGAATCAAAGGAATTTTGGGAGGAAATTCCAGAGTAACCCAGATGCATGAACCTGTATTGTTAACCATAGTAAAGTGTGCATCATCAGACATGCGAATTTGAAACTGTTTTGAACTAAAAGTTGAAGCCAGTGATTTTAATATGAGGGTTTTAAATTGGAAAGATTAAGTACTGGGATACAACAACCCAGCAAGGATAGTGGCATAGTGAGGTAGCAGTTCGAGCAACTTCCTGATTCTGTGTGGAGTCTGTTTCTCTTACTGCGACAGTGTCAGTTCCCCTAGGTACTTGGGATTTCCTCCCACATCCCAAAGATGTGCTAGTTGCTAGCTTAAGAAGCTGCTGTTTTATATTTTTTTAAAAATAGTGATTGGCGGGGAAATGGGGACAAGACCAGTGAGGTTTATTGTTAATGGACATCTGAGGGAAAAGGTTACCAAGGAAACGATTGGCCAGCATGCACTCCTAGGCCAGTTGGTCCAACGTCTTAAGAAAACATGAATTGAAAAGGAATTTAATAAAAAAAAACGTGAGGCAAGTTACAAGCAGTAAAGACTTGTCCAAGTTGAGGGTGAGGGATTTGGCTGACAGGACCTGTTAAGTGTTCAAATCGTATAACTGGACAAGGGCAACATAATTAGAGGTGAAGGTATAATTTGAAATTGAGATCTGTAAGCCAACACTGGATCAAATGCCGAACAACAGAATTTGGCTAGATTGGCACAAGCATCATGGGTTGTGGGAAGACACTGGCGTCACTCTCCAATGAGAGTGAAGAAAGTTGCTACCAATCTTAAATTGATTGGTTGCCAACCTGCTGCTACAACTTGTTCCTCTATGTAGGGTGCTGACAAACAAATGTGTTCTTGTTTGGGAAACAAACCCCAAAGAGTTAAAACTGCAGGGTTGGTGGGATCAAAAACTTGAATGTTAACTGCTGTGGTTCTTTTGCATGGGAAAATTTTACTGACTTTTTACATACATGAGGGGAGGGGGGCACTGATCGTATTTGAGAAACAGACTAGAACTTGCTGCTCTAGCTGTTTAAGTACTATCTTCTGACTCCGTTTCCTGTTGACAGAAACTGATGGAAATTGCATTTTTGATTTAAAAGGTAAAATTGGCAGTCCTTTCAAGTTTAGGGGAGATCATGTTATCCCTCTTCCCTAGTTTCTTTCCAACTTTACAGCATTTTATACTCTGCTGCATGCATCTACGTGCAACTGACTGGCAATCTTTCCTCGATCTTGCATCATCAAGACAACCCCAGTGTTTGTTTCACATAAAAATTATCTCTCCCTGCTTATTTACCATCAACATCATAGAATGGTTTTCTATACTTCCATACTGTCCTTCACTGTAGGTTCACCATAAGCTGCCATCTCATCTCTGTTGCTCAATACTTGTTGGAAAGACTTCGCATGTCAGCACCCTTCTGGAGAAAAACATTTTGTGAAAGATCAATTCCAAATCTCCTTTTAAGCAAAGTTTGGTAAGCAATGGTCTCCACTCATTGCCTTAATTAACCAAGTTTAAAAGTTTCTCTCCATGCTACCTTTATTTCTGCCATTAAGCGCTTTTAAATTCAAATAAATCTCAGCATAATGTCCTCCTTGGTCCCATGTTTGTTGTGCTTCCACTTTATATTATGCTTGTGGGAACATTCAGTTCCAGACTGCACTCCAAGGATATCTTCCCACCTTTGTCCACCTGTTCTGGAAATCCAAAACCATGTCCCCACCACCTCCAGTTCTTAACCTTGGACATTATTCTTCCTCAGCCCAGTGAGTGAACCTCTGCCTTCATCCAAAACCATCACTTTGCTCATTTGGATCTTCTGCTATGGGTACTTGGTCTAATTTATACATTATCAACACTTTGGTCATTTTTCTAATTAGAGGTACTGCTAAAGAAGAAAACAGGCTGATCAATGGTACTTGGAATATAATCAATGAAAAGATGAATATTAAATTTGCCACTCAAGTGCCTACATTGTGGCCATCAATGGAAACTGTGTGGCTATGAGAATAAATCACAAGATGGCTATTGTGCAGTGAGTGGGATCACCACCAGCGGTGTACATAGCTCCTGACCTCTGGGATTGGGCTATCCAGGAACAACCATTTGCTAAAGACAGCACAAAGTGCCAGAGGAAATTCAGGAAAAGCAAAAACAGCACAATTACAGATTCGAGATGCAGTGAATTTTCATTTTTTTTCCAAAACCAACCACCTCATTTAAAATAACACACATTAAAGTTGCTGCCTGGCCCGCTGCATTCATCAGCAACTTTGATGTGTGTTGCTTGAGTTTCCAGCATCTGCAGAATTCCTCGTGTTGACCTCATTTAAAATGTCCATATTGTGACAGTCCCCACTTTTGAAACTTCCTACAGTAACACAATGGTCCTGAATCCTCTGAAGTTTTTGGTTGCCTCTTCCCCCATTCGTCTGTCTGATTTGAAATGTTAATGCTCAAAGCTTTTCCAGAATGAAAACTGTGATGCTGCAAGACAGTGAGATCACCGATCTCTGTGACCAGCGAAAAGTTAGGTGGACGCACAATAAATGGTGTGTGTTTAAAGTGTACCTGCTGTTACTAATCGTTACAAACTGCACACATTTTCACACAGATAACTATAATTGGGTATTTCAGTTGACATGAAAATTGCAACTTACTGCTAATCAGTGAAAGCAACGGAGTCAGGCTGGAAATTCACCCAACTCTGCATCAGTGCTCATCGCAATATTGTTCCCTTTTCCCTTACTTTTTGCAGTTGTATAGCAAGATCTTTCACTCCAGGCTGATGTCTACTTGAGTATTGGGAAAATAGATGAACATTTGAGAAACAATCCTGTCAAATGTAAACTCCATCTCACATTTGCCTTCTGAGTTTCCCATTAGCTGCATTTTCTGAAAACTTGACATTAAAAAGCATCCAAGATTTTTCAAATTTGTAATACTTACTGTGGTTAATAGAACTTGTACTGCTGAATTGTGGGTTTTGCCAAAGTGGCTCTAATTCTTTAAAATGAAGAACGATATCAAATTTTGTTTCAAATATTATTAGAAAGTGCAGATACATTTTTTATACAAACAATTAAAAATTGTGGAATGAAACATCAATACTTGAATATTTATTAACGTCTCCAAATCCTAGGGTTGTGTTTTTTTTCTGCAAAGGATGGATGCAGCCAGATGGCAGAGAGGATCTAAATGTGGTTTCAAGGATTCTGTTAGGAAGAGATTAAGGATAATACTTTGTTTACCAACTGAAACTACAATTTTGTGGGGGAAGAGGTGGGAATGGGTTTTGGCTGGTTAAATATTAAAATACTGGAGCACCCTCTACAGAGTTTAAGAAATGAAACAAATGGTGTCATTTTACCAAGACTTTTACTTCAAGCAAGGATACAGCAACAGGACAAAGAGGGTTTTGTGCTGTTCTGTTTTTTTAAAAATAGTGTACCAAAGATAGTATTGTTTCCTCTCCAGTACAGCGAGTCATTTAGCAATACTGGAAACACTGTATCATCGCGACCCAATAGCAAACAGTTTGCCCTCAGCACAATGCACAAGGAATCTTTAAAAGCATTGTAAGGTGGGCCCCACCTGTGTGTTATGAAGTTTGGGGGCGGGGGGTGGTATGCAGGCTTGTACACTTGCCCAATTTGTTTCACATATCTAACGACCAAATTCATTCATCCATACTACTGAGCGTAACTGACAATGAATAAGCAATCACTTAATGGACAAACAAAAATAATCTAGAGCATGTGGAAATCTAAACATACACAAGATTAATGCTCACAATGTAATTTGTCTGATAAAGGTGTACTTTCCACAATTAAACATTTTAGGTGGTCAACAATTAACCTCATTCTCTTTCTCAGTTAGTGGATTATATAAAATGCAGAAACTTTGACTAATCTATAGAGCATGTGATGCCGTCGCTGGAGAATCCATCCAATGTGTCACCTTCAGGAACTTCAAAGTGACATTTATGGTATTATCAGTACAGCTTTTCCTGAAAAGTTGATCACATTTATTAAAGGGCATTAAAAGAGGCATGAAATGGGGCAGCATTGATTCGGTGGGCCGAAGGACCTGTTTCTGTTCTACATAATTCTATGACTGTACACAATCGAAAAGATAAAAGCTAAGTAAGTTTAAACAGCGAAAAGAAGTAATGCATGTTGGGCTGAACTGAGCTGACTCTTACGTCAGAGTCTCAGCCTGAAATATCGACTGTTTATTTCCCTCCGTAGATGCCGCCTGACCGGCTGAGTTTCTCCAGCATTTTGTGTGTGTGTTGTTCAAGATTCCCAGCATCTGCAGAATCTCTAGTGTCGCCAAGAGGAGTCAGATGCACACCAAAGCCGACTAGCGTGCAGCTGGTAACTTATCCACTCGCATGGAGTTGTCCTGGACGAGTAAGTGCAGCTGAGTATTTGAATTATCTTACTGTAAGCATTTTCATGCTGCATTTTTTAAACAAACTTGCTTTTAAAGGGTAGTTTGAAGGCCGACATGGGGTGGGTCAGTAACTGGTGCACTTAATGGGTTGGGTGGTTAGGCACAGTTAATCTCTCAACTGGACAAGCAACCTTGGTGTTAGGGTAAAGAAAATAACTGGCTGTTTCAATTAATACTTTATGACTTATCGCTGAGTTCAAGCACCAACTCCTGCCCTTGGTTTTACCTTAAAAGTAACAAGAGAATGAATGATTATAAAGTAACAATAAAGCATAAATAAATTGTGGAAACGCAGTGATGATCCAGAGCAAAATAAAAATCCAAATGCCAGAAAACAATGAGTCACTCCATGTCAAAGAGGTGCTGGCACATGGAGAGAGTTCTTGGAAGTTTGTTTTAAGGCATTGGAGTGGAAAGGCTGTGGGGGTCAGAAGGCAAATCGTTCAGTATTGTTTCCAACCTGCCCTGTATTTGTATGGCAGGTGGAGTTGATGTTCTGATTAATTCTGCTCGCTGTATGTACTATTGATGATGTGATTTGGTTACAATGCACTCACCGCATAGCGGTATCCTGCAGCTGAGATGATTAGCGCACAGTCATCCCTGACTCATCGGTCATGGGCTTGAACTAATCACCTGGGCACGACAGTGCAAGTGAATTCAGTTCACAGTTACACAGGTTCTTCGGCCTGACTGGTCCATGCTGACCGAGATGACCCATCCAAGCTAATCTCATTTACCAGCGTTTGCTCCGTAACCTTCTAGACCTTTCCAGTTACCTGCCCAACTGTCTTTTAAAGGTTGTTATTGTACCTGTCTCAACCACTTCCTCAGGTAGCTTCTTCCACATACATGCTAACTTTTGTGGTTTTTTAAAAAAGTCCCTACTAAATCTTTCCCTTCTCACCTTAGATCTATTGGCCTCTAGTTCATGATTCAGTAATCCTGGGAAAAGGTGAATTACATTCATCCTATCTATACCCTTCATGATTTTATACCCCATATAAGATCATCTCTCAGTCCCTTAATTAAAACATGTATTTTTTAAAACCGTACCGGTAACCGTGACCAAGAACACATCAGGTGCCCTTGAGAAAGAGAAATTTGCTATCCTCAATCCTTTCTACACCCACAAGCATTTTCAAGGTCTGGCGTTCCCTACACTATAAGGCTGAGACATTTCCATCATTGTGTATATTCATGAGACTTGCATCTGGTGGCCATCATAGGTCGGAAGGCTGGGAAGAAAAATGATCCAATTTGTTAATTCATGAGGTAAAGAAGGGTATATTTTTGGGCATCCAGGGAGGTAGGGATAGCACAAAGCTGTTGAAATGTACAATGAACCAGTATGTTGTCCATTGGCAGAGATATTTTAAGGACCAAATGGGTTAAACTACTGGGAGAACTCATTGGGTGAAGTAGTATGGTCAATGTTTTAAGTGATGACTAACCCAGCATTGGAGCATAGAACAGTACAGCACAGGAACAGGCCCTTTGGCCCACAACGTTATGCCAACCAGCTAAAAAGTAAATTTTTAAAAAACCTGAAAACTAATCCCTCCTACCTACACAATTCATATTCATGTGCCTATCTAAACATCTCTTAAGAGCCTCTAATGTATTTGCCTCTACCACCATACCAGGCAGGGCATTCCAGGATCCACCACTCTGAGTGGAAAAACTTACCCTTCACATCCACTTCGAACCTAGCCCATCTCAACTTAAATGCATACCCTCTGGTATTAGACATTCCGACCCTGGGAAAAAGATGCGCCGTGTCTACGCTATCTATACCTCTCATAATCTTGTAAACCTCTATCAGATTTCCCCTCAGGAAACAACCCAGCATTGTCCAGCCTCTCATGATAGCACATGCCCCCTAAACCGGGCAGCATCCTGGCAAACCTCTTCGGCACCCTCTCCAAAGCCTCAACATTCCTTCTAGTTCTGGGAGACTAGAACTGAATACATGATGTGGCCTAACCAAAATTTTATAAAGTTGCAACATAACCTCTTGGCTTTTGAACTCAGTGCCTCGACTAGTGAAAGCAAGCCTTCCATCAGCCTTCTTAACCTCCCTATCGATCACTTCCATGGAGCTATAAGCTTGGACCCCAAGGTCTCCCAGCTCAGCAGCACTATTAAGGGTCTTGCCCTTAAAGTGTACGGTCTCCTTGCTTTGGCCCCACCAAGGTGTAACACCCCCCATTTATCTGGGTTAAACTCCATCTGCCATTTTTCTGCCCATATCTGTAAATGATCTACCGTGGGTACAACATTAGCCACTCACCAGTCCGCCAGAACCCCGCCTGTGCCAAGAGAGAACGCGAAGATACTGGTCAAGGCCCCAGCAATTTCATCTCTTGCCTCCCTCAATTACCTGGGGTAAATCCTATCAGGCCCTGGGGATTTATCCACCTTAATATTCATTTGGAGACCCAACACTTCCTCCTCCTTGACCTCTAAATGACTTAACAGATTTATACACTCAGCACTGATCTCCTGGTCCTTCATGTCGTTCTCCTTGGTAAATACTGAAGCAAAGTACTCATTATGTACCTCACTCACATTCTCCACATCCAAGTAAATGCACCCCTCTTTATCTTTGAGTGGACCTACCCCCCCCCCCCCAGCTATCCTCTTGCTTGATGTATGTATAGAATGCCTTGGGATTCACCTTAATCCTACTCGCCAAGGACTTTTCATGGCCACTCCTGGCTTTCCTAATTACATTCTTTAGTTCTTTTCTGGCTTCCTTATACTCCTCATGTGCTTCATTTGATCCTAAGTTCCAAAGCTTTACATACTGTACTTCTCATTTTTCTTCTTGACTGAGTTCATCACCTCTCCGGACATCCAAGGTTCTCTTGCCTTTCTATCCCCGTCCGTCCTTCTAACAGGAGAACATGCCTTTCTGCAATTAATCTTTAAAATGTCTGATGTGAATTTGCCAGAAAAAAGGTACTCCCAATTAAATCATCTTAGTTCCAGCCAAACGCCCTTGTAATTTGCCCCAATCCAGTTTAAAGCTCTCCCACAAGGAACATACCTATCCTTATCTATGGCTATCCTGAAAGTTCAAGAGTTGTGGTCACTGTTCCCTAACTGTTCACCCACTGAAAGGTCAATCACTTGGCCAGGCTCACTACTCAACACCAGATCCAATACGGCCTCTCCTCGCATTGAACCATCTACATATTGATTTAGATTATGAAGACACGCAGTCCTCTTTTATTGTCATTTAGTAAGGCATGCATTAAGAAATGATACAATATTTCCTCCGGTGTGATATCACAAAACACAGGACAGACCAAGACTGAAAAAAAACTAACAAAACCACATAATTATAACATATAGTTACAACAGTGCAACAATACCATAACTTGAAGAAGTCCATGAGCACAGTAAAAGTTCAAAGTCTCTCAAATGTCCCACATCTCACACAGACGGGAGAAGGAAGAAAAACTCTCCCTGCCATACCCGACCACGGTCCGACTCTGAGTCATCTGAAAACTTCGAGCTCTGATCAGCTCTCCGACACCGAGTACTGAGCGCCATCTCTATCCGAGCGATTCGACCTCCATCTCAGTCGCCAACAGCAGGCAAAGCCGGGGATTTTGAGGCCTACCCTCCAAAAGATTCCTGACCGCGCAGCACTGACAGCAGCGAACGAGCGTTTCAGAAATTCTTCCAGATTTAAGAAGCCCTCCCGAATGCATTTAACAAATTCTGCCTCATCTAAACCCCTTGCACTAAGAAGGTCCAGTTTATGTTAGGGAAGTTGAAATTCCCCATGACAACACTATTATTTTTACACATTTCCTTAATCTGTTTATATATCTATTTCTCAGTGGTTCCTGGTGGCTATTGGGGGCCGGGGGTTCTGTAGTACAATCCTATTAGTGTGATTGCACCCTCACTTCCTTGAGTCCTACCCAAATGGACTCAGTGTCGGAACCCTCCCCTATGCCCCGAGTGTAGCTATGATATTGTCCCTGATTACTAGCGCAATCCTACCCCCTCTTTTGCCTCCTTCCCTATCCTCTCTAAAATTGCAAAAACCTAATACGCTAATCACCCATTCCTGCCCCTCTCAACCAAGTTTCAGTAATGGCCGCATCATAGTCCCATGTACTGATCCATGCTCTAAGTTCATCATCTTTACCCATAATACTCCTAACATTAAAATATGCACACTTCGAACTATCCTACCCATCATACATGTTATTTCAATTTTGCCTTTCAATACTTTCCCTGACATCTACCTTCCGGTCCGAACCTTCAGTTACTGACCATTAGAACTGAGTGTGTGGAGGGAAGATGCGATAAGGGCAGGGAAGTACTTGAATTATTTTACTTTAAGCATTATTGGTACAGAGCCCTCCGTATCCTTTTAGGAACATGTAAAAGCTGGAGTATAAAGCAACCAATCCTGTCCTTCTGACATCGTAATTCCGTGTACTGACCCATGATGTCAGTTCATCACCCTTGTTATTAATACTTTATACATTAAAGTAGACATATTTCAACTGAGAGGAAAGGTGAGACAGAGACAGGTAGGTGATGAGAAATAAATATAAACAGATGAGACTAGGTATGGGAGAACTTGTACCTGTTCCTGTCTTCTCTGTTCTTGCATGGTTATCTTCAGTTTAGTTTAAACAGTTTTTCTAAAAATTGGAAACTGGACACTTTTATGCCTGTTGTAAAATAATCACAAACAAATGCCATGATAAATCAACCACATTACAAATCTGCAGGATTTCCACTTGACAGCATGAACTGAGGTTGTAACTTAATACTGATAAATGACTGCATACCACTGTAAAATATACTGCAAATCTTACAGACAATGAGAAAAGACAGAATGGAAATCTTCCATTTTCCAGGTTTTCCATTTGACTTGCCAGGGGATTTGTCTTTTTAATGACAGCTGCCGCATTCTATTATCACTATCCACCCACAAGGACTCAGCTGGTTAGATTCTTGCCATGTCACAAAAGGGATGGAGCTGGATTTTATACGATAATGATAATGCTCTAATGTGGTCACAGGACAAATAACACATTTTGTTTCTCTGTATTTACTAAACAGCTAATTACATCCACAGTTACTCATTAAAAGTGTTCAAGTGTGAATCCAGGATTTGTATTCTGACCTGGTTTCTTCATTGCCATTCTAAAAGGGAGGAGGGGGGTGTGGGCAGTGGGCCTGCAGAGTTGGAGAAGCCATCTTTCTGATAAATTCCTATGCATCTTCAGTGGATGTAAAGAATTCCAAAAATCTATTTGAAATAGAGCAGATTTCTGCCTTTTTAACCTTGGGTACCATCTAATACTTAGCAACAAGCACAGTCTTGTAGCAATTCAGGGTGCAGGTCAATGGGACTAGGCAGATTAATGATTCAGCACAGACTAGATGGGCCAAAGGGCATGTTTCTGTGCTGTAGTGTTCTATGACTTCAATTAAAACGGTCACTGCTGCAGAAAGACAAGATTGAAGGTAAACAGCAGGAAACTAGTAAAAAGTAAATTCGTCTGGCCACTCTGATAATTAACTGTGGTCAGAAAGGCTCCTAATGAAATTCCTCGCTCCCTTGCCCACGTTGGCTGTTCTTGCTGCATTACTTGTTCCCATTCCCCACAGTTTGTCCTTCGTATTAATCCCGTTGGATCAGTGTTGATCGTAGTCCTGAGAAACCCTGCTCCTTGCACGGGGATGATTTAGCTTCGACAACTGCATTGTGTAAGGTAGTGCAATTCCAGCCACTGGAGGCTTTTCCTTTTGAAGCTGGCTAACTTCAGTTTCACCAGGGTCCCTTTGTATCATAGTCAGTCAAATGCTGCCTCAATGTTGCAGACAGTCACTCTCACCTCTCCTCTGGAATTTGGAGAACATTTTACATTTCTTTCCCACTTAAAGTATCTTATTCCTAACATCATAATCTTTTCTTCCCTTTCCCAGTTTGAGCAAAGGGTTTCTCTTTCCACAGACGTTGTCTGGACTTCTGCGTGTTTGCAGCTTTTATACTTTGAATTTTCCAGCACCTGCAGTAGTTTTGATTTTCAATTTCTTTAACAGCTGTTCTGCATTCCAAGTCTTTGCTAATTAATTTCTATCAGTCCTATCAAATACACAAGAGGACACTGTTCCTCTGGAGAAGTACCTGGTCCCTTTAATTCCTTCCTGTAAGGAACCAATCAGAATAAACAAACTCATTATCTAAGGGTTGTTCGACAAAACATGGATCTAACATGTATGTTGAGCTTCTCCAAGCTGTGTCCCTGATCTTTACCTGTTTTTTAAGCCAATTACTTAATCACTTCTGACCTCCTCTCCAGGTGGCTGAGTTGCTGCTGATATGCCATTCCACAGCCCACAATAACTTTCCAGTGGCAATTCTTTATGTGCTGACCTTAATAAGCAGAAGCCATGAATTTTTACAATCCCTTTTCTTGGTTTAATTAAATGATCAGATGGTATCTATTCCCTGGACAGACAGAATGATCATTTACATTCCTAATAGATGAATTATTATGAACAGCTGATGTTCCTGTAAATGGTTTCTCCCTACAATTCTTGCAAACCACCCCCACCCCCCCCCCCACCCCCCCCCTCACCATTATGAAAATCTTAGTGTGCTTAGCTAACCATTTTCTCTGGGATTAATCCAGTCTTTATAAGTGAAGGTCTCAGAGAAAAATGTTCTGATGCCTGAATCATGGGTTAAAATATGCAAATACTATTGTCCAGGAAATTTTATTGCATTTCGGTATACAGCTGCATTAAGTTGTTCTGAAAATCTTGACTTCAACACAATTAAGAGATTAAAAACCAATGGTGGCTTGAGTTTAACAAATCTATTTTAATTGAATTTTAAATTAAATGGAAGAATCTGAAAAAGGTGATCCTATTGCAGATATCATGTTTTAAGTTGACATAACCATGCCAAAGGTAAAAAAGAATTAATACCTCCACTGGTATCGACATGATTGCAAGCCAAAGTTATTACAAAGGATAACTTTCATGTGATGAGATTTTGCTGGTTATTTCCAGTAAAAGTATTTTGGAGGTGCGCCAACATTTGGTGGTTTTATACCTAAATATATTAACTCAGAGTTAAAAATTCAGTGTGTTTTAAAATACATTGATTCAAATGAAACGTGATAAACAGTAAGAGAATGTATTTAATCTGGTAAATATATCATTGCAGGGATGTTAATTGAATAAATTATCAAAATAAACAGATTGCCTCCTGATCACAAGGTATTCATCATCTGCTCACAATAATGCATCTACCAGCTACACACCAAGCTGTATTGCTTTAGTGCTACACTATGCAGTGTTACCTAATGACAGCTGCAGCTGTCCTGGAATCATCATCTCCTGCTTTGTAGGTGGTTCCCTGGGATCAGAGATGACTTCACCCCACTCCAGTTTTGTGGGTTCCAGGATGACGAATGAGATCAGTATAGAATCTTCTACCGCTGAAGTAGGTGGTGCCTACTGGAGTGGGTGGGTTGGTAGTTTGTGACGCATTCGCTTCTGTGTGCATGGAGTCTGGGCTCTCAATGCAACGTACACAAAATGCTGGAGGAATTAGCATCCAGGAAGATGAGCAGACAGTCGACGTTTCGGGCCGAAACCCTTCTTCAGAGCTGGAAGGGAAGAGGGAGAGCGTCATCTGATTGCTACCCTTGCACTTTGAACAGTCAGGAACCAGGGATTCCCAAGAGTCGGGGGGGTGAATGCATCCTTGAATCTTTTTCTCTATCTGTAAACTAATAATTTTTTAATGACATAGTTCAGAATGGTGTCTCATTCAAACATCTGGTGTTGAGCACACAAATGGTATGGCCTGTTCAACGTAGCTGACTGGGTGTAATTAGGGCCTCCCATGCTGCAATACTGATTTAAGGTCAGGAGGTGCAGAGAGCATAATACTGCTGTAACAAAAAGAGCTGTTGTTTACAAATAAGTATGCAAACAGATTTGTAATTCACACAGCATGTCGCAGCAGGACGTTCAGCAAGTACTGGAAGATGGCTAGAAAAGTTCTATCTCGGTGTCAACCATCTTGGCTGAGACACCTTCTGGGGCAGAATACGAATCCGGAATTACTCCAACAGAGAAGTGATCTTTTTGCCCTATTTATTTAATTTTTATTATATATTCCTTGTCATCCATTGAATATTTTAATGTACGCACTGTACTGCTGCTGCAAAATAACAAATTTCATGACACGTGTCAGTGATGATAAGGCTGAACCTGATATAAATACATTACAAAATTGTAGTTCATATAATCAATAAAAACTAGCGCCTAGTTATAATTTTTCCTCTCAAATGGCTCATTTCCTAGTTCCAAGTCAAGATATTAAATGAATAACTGCTAAAGAGGTTTTGATAACCAGTGCTTAACAAGCCTTTGCTAATCCAACCTTGTGACCAACCAATAGAAGGCATGGGAGAAGTCTGCTGTGATTCCATTTTAGTTCATAAAGGATGGAAAATGGTGGTTGACAACTTTGTACAAAATTTTCACAAACTTATACTTCCATCTACCTTATTAATCTTTTATGTAATACTGTTAATGATGGACTCAAAGTCACAAAATGATTTTAGCCAGCCAGCCCACTGACTGGTTCAGCACTGTGCTAGAGGATACAGCTAAATCCATTTAATTGTCCTTTCCCCAAAGCTTCGCAAATATTTTTTTTCCCTTTGAGCTCAATGTGAAAGTTAGAAATTAATAGCAGTTGCTCGGAATCTGAAGTAAAATCCTGAAACTGCTGGAAAGAGCAGATCGGGCTTTGAATTTATACAGGGTTTTGACCTAAAATATTGACAAGTCCTTTCCTCCTGCAGATGTAGCTCAACCTCCTGACTTCCTCCAGCAGGTTGTTTATGAACAGTTCCTCTTCCCACAGAGGCTCATTTTCTGTTTCTTTTTGTATCACCAGGATGGCTCCTTACTCCCTCTGGCAGTGCATCCCAGACTCCAACTATTCTCTGTGTTGAATAGCATCTCCCCAAGTCACTTTTGTTTTTCTTTGCCAATCACCTTAGTTTTGTGTCCTCCGTTTCTTGATACTTTTGCCAACAAGTTTCTCTTGCTCTACCTTGTCTAGACTTTTCCAGAATTTAAATGTCTCCATGAGGATCTCCTTGCACCTTCCCTTGCTCAAGGAGAGGATCAATCTGTTCATATACCTGTGTAATAATTTTAGTAAGTTATTTCTGCACCCTCTGTTGAACCTTCACACCGTTCCCAAAGTATGCCTAGAACTTGACTCCAGTTATAGCTGGCCTGGAGCTTTTCCTCTGTAAGACAGATTCATCATCATTTCCTTGCTCCTGTAGTCTATGCCTGTATTTATAAATAATACTTGAAGGTTTAAAAAAAATATTTTCTCAACCTACCTGCCATTTTCAACAATTTATGAACATCTAGTTGCAGATCACTGTGTCTACTTCCCATCGGTTCCATCACCCTGCTTGGTGTTCCCTCCAACTTTTAACTCTGTATAATTGATATCTCATCCACCTACCCCACCGCCTCCCTTTAAGTCTGTATCTGTCTTCCACACAATTTACCAAGCTTGCAAATTCTGAGTTATGTGCAAATGCACTCAAAAACTTCTGTAGATGTACCGTGGAGAGCATTCTGATAGGCTGCATCACTGTCTGGTATGGGTTGGGGGGGTGGGGGGGAGCTACTGCACAGGACCGAAAGAAGCTGCAGAGGGTTGTAAATTTAGTCGGCTCCATCTTGGGTACTAGCCTACAAAGTACCCAGGACATCTTCAAAGAGCGGTGTCTCAGAAAGACAGCATCCATTATTAAGGACCTCCAGCACCCAGGGCATGCCCTTTTCTCACTGTTACCATAAGGTAGGAGGTACAGAAACCTGAAGGCACACACTCAGTGATTCAGGAACAGCTTCTTCCCCTCTGCCATCGATTCCTAAATGGATATTGAACCCATGAGCACTACCTCACTTTTTAAATATGTACTATTTCTGTTTTTTGCATAATTTTAATCTATTCAATATATGTATACTGTAATTTATTTATTATTATTTTTTCCCTTCTATATTATGTATTGCATTGAACTGCTGCTGCCAAGTTAACAAATTTCACGACACATGCTGGTAATAATAAACCTGATTCTGATTCTGATATTAGAAAGCCATGCCCTGTACACCCAAGTCCATATTATTAATAAGCAGTCAGCAAGCAATGGTCCCTGTACTGACTCCAATGTACAGTACTGTCCTCTCCTTTTCCAGTCACTTGACCTATATTTGATTTATTCTACAACTGTTCCTTCACTCCATCGGCTTCAAACTTTTGACAAACTTAACAAATACTTCTGAGAACACAGAAGTCCTGAAGAAGGGTCTTGGCCTGAAACATTGACTGGTTATTCATTTCTGTTGATGCTGCCTGACTTGCTGAGTTCTGCCAGCAGTTTGTGTGTATTGCTTCTGAGAATTTATTTGCTTCATATCAACTGCATGGACCTCATTGACCCTCTCTGTTATCTCCCTCAAGAAACAATTATCCATTTAATTAAACATGATTAACTTTGAACAAGGCTTTCCCTGAACCATAAACACTTGTCCACGTGTTCCTGATTATTCTTTCCAAACATTTCTCCACCATCATGAATAAGCAGACTGGCCTGTGGTTTGTAGGTTTATTCTTGGACCTTTTCTCCCCCAAACAAGGATGTAATTTGTGCATTCCTCCAGGTTTCATATTGCAAGATTACGGCCAATACTTCCACAACTTCTCCCTGCCTCTCATATCTGTGCCATATGGATATCTACCTTAAAATCAGCTGGTCTTTACTGCACCATTTTAAAAATTAATTCTGAATCATCTTTCTTTACAGTGACTCCCTCAGTAACAATTTACTCATTTAGGACTATGTCCTCCACCTCCAGGAGTCTTAACTGGCCCTACCTTAAGACTCAGTTATGACCCAGTTATGCCTGAGGAAGATCCTCAGTTGCCTTTTTATGCTTCTAAGCATTTGCTGCCAACCCCTAATCATCCTTGAAAAGGCAGTGTTGACATACCTTCTGGAACGGGAGAAAGGAGCTTTTACATTACTGTTGGAGAGGGACTACCATATGCAGTAATGATGAAGAGCAACAGTGGTATATCTGAAAAACAATAGGATGCATAATTCCTTGGGATATACCCCAGGTTACTACAGGAAGTGAGAGAAGAAATTGTGGGGTTGTTGACGATATCTGCATCCTCTCTGGACAAATAAATAGTACCAAATGATTGGAGGCTGGCTAACCTTGCTCTATTGTTAAAAAAAAATAATAGAAGTAATCCTGAGAATTACAGACCAAACACGAGGAAATCTGCAGATGCTGGAAATTCAAGCAACACACATAAAATGCTGGTGAACGCAGCAGGCCAGGCAGCATCTATAGGAAGAAGTACAGTCGACATTTCGGGCCAGGACTAACTGAAAGAAGAGACGGAAAGAGATTTGAAAGTGGAAGGGGGAGGGGGAGATCCGAAATGATAGGAGAAGACAGGAGGGGGAGGGATGGAGCTAAGAGCTGGAAAGTTGATTGGCAAAAGGGATACGAGGCTGGAGAAGGGAGACCAATGAGTTTTATGTCATTGGTGGACAAACTAATGGAAACTATTCTTAGGGACAGGATTCATGAGCATTTGGAGAAATGCAATTTTATTAGGGATAGTCAGTATGGCTTTGTGAGGGGCAGGTCATGCCTCACAAGCTTAGTTGAGTTTTTTAAGAAGATGACAAGGCATTCTACAAGTATGTGAAGAGGAATGAGTCATGTGAGAATAGGACCTATCAGGTGTGAAAGTGGAAATGTATGCATGGAGTCGGAGGATGTAGCAGAGGTACATAATGAATACTTTGCTCCAGTATTCACCAGGGAAAAAGACCTTGGCAATTGTGGGGATGACTTACAACAGACTGAAATGCTTAAGCATATAGACATTAAAAAAGATGTGCTGGAGCTTTTGAAAAGCATTAAGTTAGATAAGTCAATAGGACTGGATGAGATATACCCCAGGCTACTGTGGGAAGTGAGGGAGGAGATTGCTGTGCCTCTTGTGATGATCTTTGAGTCATCAATAGGGATGGGAGAAGTACTGGAGGATTGATTGCAAATGTTGTTCCCTTGTTCAAGAAAGGGAGTAGAGATAACCCAAGAAATTATAGACCAGTAAGTCTGACTTCAGTGATGGGAAAGTTGGAGAAGATCCTGAGAGGCAGAATTTGAGCATTTGAAGAGACATAATCTGATTAGGAATAGTCAGCATGGCTTTGTCAAGGGCAGGTCGTGCCTTACGAGCCTGATTGAATTCTTTGAGGATGTAACATAACACATTGATGAAGGTAGAGCAGTGGATGTAGTGTATATGGATTTCAGTACGGCATTTGATAAGGTTCCCCATGCAAAGCTCTTTCAGAAAGTAAGGAGGCATGGGGTCCAAGGAGACCTTGCTTTGTGGATCCAGAATTGGCTTGCCCACAGAAGAAAAAGGGTGTTTGCAGATGGTTCATATTCTGCATGGAGGTCGGTGACCTGTGGTGTTCCCCTCGTCTTTGTGATTTTTATAAATGACCTGGATGAAGAAGTAGAAGGGTGGGTTAGTAAGGTTGGGGGTGCTGTGGATAGTCTGGAGGGTTGTCAAAGGTTACAGTGGGACATCAATACTGGCAGAACTGGTCTGAGAAGTGGCAGGTGGACTTCAAACCAGATAAGTGTGAAGTGTTTCATTTTGGTAGGTCCAATTTGAAGACAGAATATAATATAAATAGTAAGACTCTTGGAAGTGTGGAGGATCCGAGAGATCTTGAGGTCCATGTTGATAGGACACTCAAAGCTGCTACACAGGTTGACAGTGTTGTTAAGAAGGCGTATGGTGTGTTGGCATTCATCAACCACGGGATTGCGTTCACCACCCGTGAGGTAATGTAACAGCTATATAAGACCTTGGTCAGACCCCAGTTGGAGTACTGTGTTCAGTTCTGATCACCTCACTACAGGAAGGATGTGGATAGTATAGAGAGAGTGTAGAGGAGATTTACAAGGACGTTGCCTGAATTGGAGGTCGTACCTTATGAGAATAGGTTGAGTGTACTTGGTCTTTTCTCCTTGGAGCAATGGAGGATGAAAGGTGACCTGATAGAGGTGTATAAGATGATGAGGGGCATTGTGTAGATAGCCAAAGGCTGAAATGGCTAACACAATGGGGCATAATTCTAAGGTTCTTGGAAATGGGTACTGAAGGGATGTCAGGGGTGAGTTTTTCACACAGAGTGTGTTGGGTGTATGGAATGTATGGCTGGTGGTGGTGGTGGTGGTGGAAGTGGATACAATAGGGTCTTTAAGATCCTCTTAGAAAGGTACATGGAGCTAAGAAAAATAGAGGGCTATGCGCTAGGGAAATTCTAGACAGTCTCTAGAGTAGGTTACAGGGTCAGCACAACATTGTGGGCCGAAGGGCCTGTAATGTGCTGTAAATTTCTATGTTCTATGACAAAACAAATTTATGAAGGTAGAGCAGTGGATGTGGTGTATATCGATTTTAGTAAGGCATTTGACAAGGTTCCCCATATTAGGCTCATCCAGAAGGTATGGAGTCAAATCATTAGAAAGAGGTGATATAGGGTCAGAAGGTGTTGAAACACTGGACAGAGCCAAGGAATTGCAAGGATAAAAATACCCTGACAGGAGTTATATACAAACCCCCAAACAGTAGTAAGGATGTGGCCTACAAATTACAATGAGAGATACAAAATGCATGCCTAAAGGCAATGTTACAATAGACATGAGAGGTCTGAATACGCAGGCAGATTGGGAAAATCAGGTTGGTGCAGGATTACAGAAGGGGGAATTTCTAGAGTGTCTATGAGATGACTTTTTAGAGCAGCTCATGGTTGAGCCCACTAGACGGTCAGCTATTCTGGACTGGGTGTTGTGCGATGAACCAGAATTGATCAGAGAGATTAAGGTTAAAGAATCCTTGGGGCAAGTGATCATAGGTGGAAAACAATTGTGGAGAGGGAACAATGGGGACAACAAAATAGTAGATGAACTAAACTAGTATTTTGCATCTGTCTTCATTGTGAAAGGCACTAGCAGTATGGTGGAATTTCCAGGTGTCAGGGGCCATGAAATGTGTGAAGTTACCGTAATTAGAAAGAAGGTTCTTGGGAAATTGAAAGGTCTGAAGGTAGATAGACTCTCCTTCCTGTGGTGGGAGAGTGTAAGACCAGAGGGCACAGCAACAGAATGGAGGGGGCATCTTTTTAGAATGGAGATGATGAGGAATTTCTTTAGCCAGAGTGGTGAATTTGTGGAATTCTTTGCCACAGGCAGCTGTGGAGGCTGTCTGTATGCATATTTTAGACAGAGGTTCATAGATTCTTGATTGGTCAGGGCAGAAAGGGATACGGGGAGAAGGCAGGAGATTGGGGCTGAGAGGAAAATTGAAATGGCAGAGCAGACTTGATGGGCCAAATGGCCTAATTCCACTCCTATATCTTATGGTCTTATGGTAATGTTGCAGCTTTATAAAACTCCAGTTGAAACACATGGAGAATATTGTGTTCCGTTCTTGCCACCTCATTATAGGATGTGGAAACTTTAGAGAGGGTGCAGAGAAGTTTACTACAATGCTGCCTGGATTAAAGAACATGTTTTATGGGGAAAGGTTAAGTGTGGTAGGGCTTTTCTCCTTGGAGCGACGGGGATGAAAGACAATTTGATAGAGTACAAAATTACAAGAGACAAAGAGTGGACAGCTATCACCTTTTTCACCCAGAGTGGCAATGTCCAGTACCGGAGGACATCATTTTAAAGTGAGTGAAGTCTATGGGAGATGTCAGAGGTAGGTTGTTTTTTGTTTTACACACAGAGTGTTGGATGCCTGGAATACTCTGCCAGGGCTCGTGGTAGAGACTGGCACAGTTGGGACATCTAAGATAGGCTCATAGATGTAAGAAAAATGGAGGGCTATGGGGTGAGTAGGAAGAAAGAATAAGATTAATTGTGGAGTAGATTTGTATGGGTTGGCACAACATTGTGGGCAAAGGGCCTCTATTGTGCTGTGTTCTATTTCCAAGTTAGAAAGGTGTGGAGTTTAGAGAGGAACCTGTATGAGATGGTTTCCCATGCCCCTGCTGACTACATTCTCCTTTGTGACAGCAGTTCCAGTTTGTGAGGTGCTGTCAGAACATCTAGGTATGAAACTACAAGTCAATCTGTGTCTGGTACAAACTGCAGGCACAGTGCATTAATAATGGAGGCATTTCAGAATAAGAGGGTTGCCATGCTTAAAAAAGTTATAATTTATTATCTTCATCAGTGAATTATAATCTTAATGGTATATTTGAAAATGGATAAACAAATCATTACTAAACATAATGTAAGAAAACAAGCCTCTTGGTTTATAGCTGGGCGCCATAGTAGTGCAGTGGTTAGCACAACACTATTACAGCTCGCAGTGTTTTCCAGAGTTCAGAGTTCAATTCCAGTTCCAGTGCTCCTCTGTAAGGAGTGTCTGTACATCCTCCCTGTGGATTGCATGGGTTTTCCCTGGGTGCTCCAAAGACGTACTGGGTAGGTTAACTGGTCATTGTGAATTGTCTTGTGATTAGTTTAGGGTTAATTGGGGTCGTAGCGTTCCTGGGGCAGCATGTCTTGAAGGACTGGAAGGGCCTACTAAGCATTGCATCGCCAAATAAATAAATAAGTATATAGATAGATAAATAGATAAAATTGCAACTCCTTACTATTAAAGTTCTAAAATTATTTATTCTTGTTTATATAAAAGGTGTGTATCTTCAATACCACATGGATAAATCTCAGTGGTAAAGTAAAACAGGAACTCAAGAGATTCACTGATAATTCATTCAAAGCATTCTGGAATGTCTAAAAAAATTGTGAACAGTACTCCCTCTCCTTTATAATTTATAGAATGAAAATAGCTCCTATGAGAATAGGTAACCTTTCTTCCACTTGTGATCTATGATACTGGCAATGCCATCAATACTGAGATGGAACTATTAAGGAAGCAACTCGGGAATGATTTATCTGACAATTGCCCATTGGAACTAATGAAAAACTGAATTAACACAGACAAAGTAATAGACATTACACTTTGCAGAACTGTCTGAATTCTTTAGTGAGTGTACTAAAAACTCTGCTACCTCTTTAAAATGATTTATCTGATTTTCTTTAGAATTATTAAGTGTATTTGTATTTCCTTTAAGCTATCTTCTCATACAGAGATGGATATATTTTATAATAAATTAGACTTTAGCCTAAAGGAGATGAACGACTATATTAAAATTCAGATTTGACAAAGCCAATCTGAGCTAAATTTTAATTGACCTTTCACCTTGAGGTACTGTAAACTGGTTATCAATATTTCTTACTTTCATGTCCTTAGTAATACCTAATATGGGTGACTACTGCATAGACTAATTTAGCCTGGACATCCACATTGATTTCTCTAGCTTCCAGTAATCACTCTCCTCCATTTTCCACCCCCACCCTATATTTATGTCACCCCATTAGCCCTTCTGTTTCCTGCCCTCAAGACCTACCCACACATTCACCATCCTCCCTCTGGGTCCCCACGTCCCTCTCTTTATTCCATGGCCTACCATCCCCCTCTCCTGTTAATATTCCTTCTTCAGACCTTTATCTCCCTGACCTATCTCCTCCCAGCTTCTCAAGCTATTCCCTTTTACACCCTCTCCCCTCTCACCTGTTACCTTTGCATTGTGCTCTTCTTCCTTCCCCTACCCTGTTATCCTGATGAACGGCCTCGGCCTGAAACACTGACTGTTTATTTCACTCCGTAGATAATGTCTGAGCTACTGAGTTGCTCCAGTAGTTTGTGTGTTGTGTTGATCTAGATTTCCAGCAGCTGCAATGCCTCATGTCTCTGTGAAGCCCATTTCAAGACTGAATTTATACAGGCCAGTAGCTAATTCAGCTATCAGAAAACAGAAGTAAATTATAGCTCACACTTGAAATTTTCTGTTTTGACCAGTAATTACTGGGGGGGGGGAGCTAGAGCTGAATCAAATTTTTTTCCCACAAATAGGGTTCTATGTTGGCTATGCATTATAAAGTGTACTTCACAATATACTGTACTCACTTATGAATGAAACAATCAAAATGAGGGCACAGTGGTGCACAGATTCATTTTAGTATCAAAGTATGGATTCAGAATACAACTCTGAGATTTGTCTTCTCCAGATAACCATGAAATACAGAAAAACCATAGTAGTCATTGAAAGACATCAGTCCTTCCCCCCATATGAAAAAGAAACAAAACCTCAAACCCCTCAACCCCTCTCTCACACAAAAACTAACAGATGGCCCACCTGAAAAACAGCAGCTAGAACATAATACCTCCAAACCCCACCCCCCCAAAAAAAACTAAAAGAAAACACAGAAAACTGAAGGAGACCAATATAAACTACTGCCCACCGCAATAATCACATAAATCTCACAATTTTGAAAACATCCTCCGTCAACATGGAGGAGAGCAACCACTCAACCTCAGTCCTTCTGCATAGAGCGACCACGACCAGCGGCATCCTCCGCATCCGCCTTGATGTTTCAACCTTCCTCAACGCTTTGATCAGCGAGAAATAGCTGATCATGGCCCCGTGCCCCGTCTCTGGTCTTTTCCTTGAGGCAGCTCGTGCTTGCAATCTTCTCCAGTTAGTGCTGCTGTCTCTCAGCTGCGGGTTCAGCTTGCATTGACTCACTGTGCTGGTGTGGGCCACCTCTGGACATTCTGGTTTTCTGCCATGTTACACCTGTGCCTTCTGTGAAACCCCCTTTGTTAATGACAAACAAAAGTCAAAGGGGAATTTGATGATTGTGTGTGAAAGAGTAAAGGCAGGGAACAGAGGGGGAAACAGGACTGTTCACTGGGACCTACAATGAATTCAGCAGAATGACCTTCCTCTGTATCATTGTAAATAAAAGATGTAATGGATCAAATGTGTGTGGTTACATGATATAATTTCTAGTTTTTGACTCAGGAAAATTTCGCGAAAATAGTTAAAACACAGGCTGAAATATGCAGAGAGTGGATTCTGGTTAATTGGAAACAGTACATTTTGGCCCAACTAAGCAGTTGCACCAATTAGCTGAAGTTTCATGGAAATAACTTAAAAGGTATATTTAAAAAATGGGGGGGGGGCTCTATACCTCCCTCTGCATTTGTATCCTCGACTTCCTAACTGGAAGACCACAATCTGTGCAGATTGGTGATAATATCTCCTCCTCGCTGACAATCAAGACTGGTGCACCTTCGGTGTGTGCTTAGCCCACTGCTCTACTCCCTCTATACCCATGACTGTGTAGCTATTTATAACTCAAATACCATCTCTAAATTTGATGATACAACCATTGCTGGTAGAATCTTAGATGGAGATGAGAGGGCGTGCAGGAGTGAGATATACCAGCTAGCTGAGTGGTGTGGCAGCAACAATCTCGCACTAAGTTTCAGTAAGACAAAACAGCTGATAGTGTACTTCAGGAAGGGTAAGCCGAGGGATCAGAAGTGGGTGCAAAGACCTCTGAAGATCTAACCTGGTCTCAACATACTGATACAGCTATAAAGACGGCAAGGTAGCTGCTATATTTCCTTTCGAGTTTGAAGGGATTTGGTTTGTCAATTAAAACACTCAATAACTTCTACAGAAGTACCATGGAGAGCATTCTAACAGACTATGTCACTGTCTGGTATGGGGGGGAGGGCTACTGCACAGGCCTGAGGGAAGCTACACAAAAGTGGAAAATTAGTCAGCTCCATCTTGGGTACTAACTTCTGTAATATCCAAGACATCTTCAAGGAGCACTGCCCCAAAAAGGCAATATCCATTATTAAGGACCCCCATCACCCAGGGCATGCCCTTTTCTCACTGTTATCATCAGGAAGGAGGTACAGAAGCCTGAAGGCACACTCTCAGTGATTCAGGAACAGCTTCTTCCCCTCTACCATCCAATTCCTAAATGGACATTGAACCCATGAATACACTACATCACTTTTTAAAAAATAGATATTATTTCTGTTTCTGCACCATTTTTAATCTATTCAATATACATATTATATACTTACTGTAATTGATTTACTCATTTTTTTCTTTCTACATTATCTTGTATTGGCACTGTACCACTGCTGCTAAATTAACAAATTTCACAATACATGCCAGTGATAATAAACCTGATTCTGAAAAAAGACAAATTACAATTTAACTGAGTAACAAATTATGTATGTACACTAAATGCAGAACAAATTAGAACACTACCAATGCCACTACAGTACTGTAAAACTGTGTATTAGTTCCTAGTAGTCATTGACAGAGGAATTCATCCAGCGTGTGCTGTGCATGGGGTGTCCAGGGGAGGGGAAGCACCTCTGATGAAGGGACTTGTCATGTCCACTCTGAGGCAGCTCACTCACCTTTGATCCCCACTGGACACTCAGCTCTGATGGTTAATTGGGACACATTGTGGCTCCAAGTAGTTGTTTGCATGTGATAGTGGCCATGCCCCAGTACACCACTTTGACATCTGGGCTAAACCAGGTGAGGGTAGCCGGCAGGCCTCATACCCCTGTGAGATAGGGACATGCCTGTCTTAGCATGTGAAGTAATCTTCAACGGAGATCAACCCTAAGATCCAATGGCCAAGAAGGCGGTTCTGCAAAGCTTTGTGGAGACTGAAAGGCAAGATGAGGCATAGAAGAAGTCATTTGCAACTAAGGAAGATGGCAGTCTGCTTCGCCTACTGAAACCACTGGAGGCAGACTTTCAAGGTTGGGAGAATGGAACCAACCAGTGCAACAGCTTTTCCACTTTAAAAGCTCTCCTGCACCTGTTTCACTGTTATTGTCGAATAAGACAGACAATCAACATACTGCCGGGTTCTTTTGATTGACTGTAAATGAACAAAATTAGTGCAGATAATGGACTGCCTTCATACGATGCTTTTGGCGATTGTATCCTCTGAATCTTCATTTTCATCGTAACATTCAAGATGATTATCGATACCTTCAAATTCTTTGTAGTGTAGTTCCTATTTTGTTAAAATAGTGAAATTGTTTTGTTTTCACTGCCATTTGTTTCTGGCGTTTCCAAACCTGAATGCTTGAAACCGCAGTGAGCAAAGCAATTCTAAATTGTCTTACTGCTTATTTTGTGCCAACTATCAGTGACAAAAATCACTGCTTTTTGAACACAAACACATGCAACTGACACTATTTAAAACTGTTTGCTCTAAGCATGGTGTGGTGTCTGTCACTAGTTAGAAACCGTTCGGTAACATTCTCCTGTCCCAACTATGTGGCACAGTGTCCCAAATAAACAAAGGGAATCCTGCTATTTTCTCCATTAGTTTTTGTTCTTCTTGAACAAAAGTGGCTGCCCTGATTAATAAAATGGACCAATTAACCAAGATCCACTATTATTATTCAGTTACAATTCATTATGGGAACGAAATGTTCATTAAGTTTGTCAGATTTTGAAAATTTAATTTATTCTGCAGAATGTCTCGGGGAATAGATAAAGTGTAACAGTGAAATTAATAGGATAATTAGAAAGCAAAGAAAGGGCATGAAAAAGTATAGTCACATAAGGCCAAAAAGAGTCTGAGGTTGTTTCATCAGCACACAAGGTGGAAGAGGAGGACCAGGGAAAGAGCAAGACTTCATTATACAGACCAATGCTAGTACCTGTGTGAAGATGAAAGGTCTTGACAGTCTTCTTACCCAAATACTTGGTGGTGTTGGAGGATTTGCAGCCAGATACCCATTTTCAGAGGTTGGACTTTAGTTGTTGGGACCCCATCTTCCACTCACAACCCAGCAACCCCCACTACACACCCCCACCGCCCCCCCCACCCACCAGCAGCCAGCCCCTACCCATCGCCACCCCAATCTCCCACTGCTCCTGCTAGAGATTAATTTAATAAGAGAAGTTAAGATGAAGAAATAAGATGATGTTTAGTAAATAAGCAACTATTCCAAAAGTGAGTTGTCAGAGAACATTTTTAAAAAATCTCTATCCAAGTAACTTTCATTTTGGTAGAAATGTGAGCACATTTATCAAAATCTTTTAACTATAGTACTGAAACACACACTTGCAGAAAGGTATTATTCAAAGCATTTACTGATGAGAAGTTGATGAGAAAAGCAGTCTTTCTATAAATTATAAAAGAGATAAAATATAATGACTTGGAGAATGTTTAACTGCTGGTCAATATATAAGATGCAAAAGCAATCCTCCAATGCAGTAACACAATCAACTACAAGATACTGTATTTCATTTCAATAACAGTTTACAGCTTAAAGCAAAACAAGTTTTAAATATTATGTTGAACATAAACAGTTAGCAAGTTAAAACATGAGAGACTTTGAAGAACTTGCATTGGTCTGCTCCAATAATGCTAAAACCATGAGACATAGGAGCAGAATTAGGCTATCTGGCCCAAGGAGTTTGCTCCACCATTCCATCATGACTGATTTATTACCCCTCTCAACCCCTTTCTCCTGCCTTCTCCCCACAACCTTTGACACCCTTACTATCAAGAACCTATCAACTTGGGAGCCCTTGTGCAGGACACCCCAAAGGTTAACCTCTAGGTTGAGTCAGTGGTGAAGAAGGCAAATGCAATGTTGGCATTCATTTCTAGAGGTATAGAATATAACAGCAGGGATGTGATGGATGTTGAGACTTTCTAAGGTGCTCGTGGAATCACACTTGGAGTATTGTATGCAGTTTTGGGCTCCTTACTTTAGAAAGGATGTACTGGCACTGGAGAGGGTTCAGAGAAGATTCAAAAGAATGATTCCAGATATGAAAGGGTTACCATATGAGGAACGTCTGGCTGTTCTTGGGCTGTATTCCATGGAGTTTAGGAAAATGAGAGAGGATCTCATAGAAACATTCCAAATGTTAAAAGGCCTGAACAGGTTAGATATGGCAAAGTTATTTCCCATGGTAGTGGAATCTAGGACAAGAGGGCACGACTTCAGGATTGAAGGACTGATTTAGAACAGAGATGTGGAGAAATTACTTTAGTCAGAGGGTGGTAAATCTGTGGAATTTGTTGACACGGGCAGCTGTGGAGGCCAAGTCATTGGGTGCATTTAAGGCAGAGATAGATAGGTTCTTGATTAGACGAGGCATTAAAGGGTATGGGGAAAAGGCAGGGGAGTGGGAATGACTGGAAGAATTGGATCAGCCAATAACTGAATGGCGGAGAAGACTTGATGGGCCAAATGGCCTACTTCTGCTCCTATATCTTATGGTCTTATGCTCTCTTCTTTAAATATTCCCAGTGACTTGGCCTCCATAGCCGTCTAGGGCAATGAATTCCGCAGATTCACTACCCTCTGGCTAAAGAAATTCCTCATCTCTGTACTAAAAGACCAGGTAGAATGTTGCCACAGAGAAAAGCTCACCTTAAATAAGCATCATTTAGGACAGAGCAGAATGAGCCTTTAGCAACATAGCAATATAATTCAGTTTTAATGACCGAAAATAGGCTTGTACAGACTGACTGCTATAACAAAAGTTCAGTGAAACACAAGTATAGAAGATGCCGTAGGATTGTGTCCATGCTTCTCATGCAAAGATCCAATTCCTCAAGAGGAGCTGATACAATCTCTACCCTATTTGTGCAAGTTTATCCAACTTGGAGTACCGTGTACAGTTTCTCCTGTACCTAATAAAGTGGCCCCTGAGTGTGTGTTAGTGGTCTTCTGCTGCCGTAGCCCATCCTCTTCAAGGTTTGACACATTGCGAGTGAGAGATGCTCTTCTATATACCACTGTTGTAATGTGTGGTGATCTGAGTTACTGTCGCCTTCCTGTTAGTTTGAACCAGCCAGGCATTCTCTGAACTTTCTAATTAACAAGGCGTTTTGGCCCACAGAACTGTCGCTCACTGGATCATGCTTTTGTTTTTCGCACCATTCTCTGTAAACTCTAGAGACTGTTGTGCAAATCCCAGGAGATCAGCAGTTTCTGAGATACTCAAACCACCCCATCTGGCACCAGCAATCATTCCACAGTCAAGGTCACTTAGATCATATTTTTCCTCATCTTGATGTTTGGTTTGAACAATAATTGAACCTCTTGACTATGTCTACATGCTCTTATGCATTGAGTAACTGCCACGATTGGCTGATTAGATAATTGCATTAACCAGGTGTACATGTGTATCTAATAAATTGGCCACTGAGTGTATGTGGAAGCTCAAGGGAATATGCAAAGGAGATTTAACAGGATGCTGCCTGGACTAGAGAGCATGTTTTATGAGGAGAGGTTGACTGAGCCTGGGCTAATACGAGGGGCATAACTTTGAGGAGGAAAGTATAGGGGGACCCTGTCAGAGGCAAGTTTTTTTTATACACAGAATGGAGAGTGCATGAAATGTGTTGCCAGGGTTGGTTGTAAAGGTAGATACATTAGGGACATTTAAGAGACTCTTAGATAGGCGTATGGAAAAAAGAAGAATGGGGGACTATGTGTGAAGGAATGGGTTGATTGATCTTAGAGTAGATTAAAGGGTTGGGACAGCAAGGTGAACTGAAGGGCCTGTTCTGTTCTATGTTCTAATTTCATGGAATCATAACGAGATACACCATGGAAACAGGCCCTCTCGCCACCAAGTCCATACTGATTGTCAAGCAACCATGTTTGCACTAATTGTACCCCAAGTCAATTTTATTCCTGCCTCATTTCCCTTTGATTCCCACCAGATTCTAGACTCAACTATACAAAAGGAGCAATTTACAGTAACATATTAACACACCAACCTTCATATCTTTGGGGTGTGGGAGGACATCAAAGCACCCAAAGGCAATCCATATTGTCACAGAGAGAACATACAAACTGCACAGAGACACACCTAGGTAAGGACTGAACCCAAGTGCCACCGTTATCACCCTATAAAGCCAAGAGTCCTGCAGACCAGTTGAAAGGAACCCATACCACCTAAACGGGGTCAATCACTGATTCCAAGCATGGAATGAAGTCAAACTGCGGATTGAACTACATTTCAATCTGCAGTTTGAATGCAGATTGAACCACAGGGTTCCTGTGCTGTGGAAGACGTCCTGCCTCGTCCCTGTGCTGAAGACGCCGCACCCCAGCGGCCTCAATGACTACAGACCAGTGGCATTGACCTCCCACATCATGAAGACCCTGGACAGACTTGTTCTGGAGCTGCTCCGGCCTATGGTCAGGCCTCACTTAGATCCCCTCCAGTTCGCTTACCAGCTCCGACTAGGAGTTGAGGACGCCATCATCTACCTGCTGAACCGTGTCTACGCCCACCTGGACAAGCCAGCGAGCACGGTGAGGGTCATGTTTTTTGACTTCTCCAGTGCATTCAACACCATCCGCCCTGCTCTGCTGGGGGAGAAGCTGACAGCAATGCAGGTGGATGCTTTCCTGGTGTCAGGGATTATTGATTACCTGACTGGCAGACCACAGTACGTGTGCTTGCAACACTGTGTGTCCGACAGAGTGATCAGCAGCACTGGGGCTCCACAGGGGACTGTCTTGTCTCCCTTTCTCTTCACCATTTACACCTCGGACTTCAACTACTGCACAGAGTCTTGTCATCTTCAGAAGTTTTCTGATGACTCTGCCATAGTTGGATGCATCAACAAGGGAGATGAGGCTGAGTACAGGGCTACGGTAGGAAACTTTGTCACATGGTGTGAGCAGAATTATCTGCAGCTTAAATGTGAAAAAGACTAAGGAGCTGGTGGTAGACCTGAGGAGAGCTAAGGTACCGGTGATCCCTATTTCCATCCAGGGGGTCAGTGTGGACGTGGTGGAGGATTACAAATATCTGGGGATACGAATTGACAATAAACTGGACTGGTCAAAGAACACTGAGGCTGTCTACAAGAAGGGTCAGAGCCGTCTCTATTTCCTGAGAAGACTGAGGTCCTTTAACATCTGTCAGACGATGCTGAGGATGTTCTACAAGTCTGTGGTGGCCAGTGCTATCATGTTTGCTGTTGTGTGCTGGGGCAGCAGGCTGAGGGTAGCAGACACCAACAGAATCAACAAACTCATTCGTATGGCCAGTGATGTTGTGGGGATGGAACTGGACTCTCTCACGGTGGTGTCTGAAAAGAGGATGCTGTCCAAGTTGCATGCCATCTTGGACAACGTCTCCCATCCACTACATAATGTACTGGTTGGGCACAGGAGTACATTCAGCCAGAGACTCATTCCACCGAGATGCAACACAGAGTGTCATAGGAAGTCATTCCTGCCTGTGGCCATCAAACTTTACAACTCCTGCCTTGGAGGGTCAGACACCCTGAGCCAATAGGCCGGTCCTGGACTTATTTCCTGGCATAATTTACATATTACTATTTAATTATTTATGGTTTTATTACTATTTAATTATTTATGACGCAACTATAACGAAAACCAATTTCCCTCGGGATCAATAAAGTATGACTATGACTATTTGAAATAGGAACAGGAGGAGGACTTACTGCTTCCCAGACCTGCTCCATAATTCACGTCATGGCTGACCTGATATTATGCTTTGATGCATACCTTTGCTTCACCTGCTGTCCAAATACCTATACATTTTCCTTTCATTTTAAATGGATGACTCCTTATCTTGATAGTGGCCCCCCTTCTGAATCTCTCCACAAGGGAAGATGTTCTCTCAGGATCTCCCCAGAGAGGTCCCTCAGAATTACAGTACTGAGCAAAGGTTTTAGGCACACATACGTATATAGCTTGGGTGCCTAAGACTTTTGCACACTACTACATATTGATTGAAATAGGAAGGTGGTGGGGAAGCAGAAATAAGAGTATTTAGCTTTGTATTAGCTCAGTAGTACAGTATTATGTGTTATGTTGTTTGGTAACTGGAAAGACATGATATACTGTAATGTGGGGAGAGGGGGGGAGGAAGAGAGAAAGAGTGGAAGAGAGGGGGAGAGAAAGAGAGAGGGGGACGGGGGAGATCTAAGACTTTTGCATAATACTGTACATCTGTTTGAGAAAGTGATCTTCTCAACTCCAAAGGAAAGTCCTATTCTATTCAATCTTCTGCAGTAGACAATTCCCTCACCCCAAGAATCACTTGAGTAAACATTAACTGCATTGTATCTATGGCAATTATATTCCCTCTTAAATAAGCTAAAACCTACACACTATACTCCAGTTGTGACCTTACCAGACCACAGTACAAATGTTGCAAGGCTTAGTTACTCCTGTACTCCACTTCCTTGCAGTAAAGACCAGTATTTTTTCTGCATGACAACTTCATGTTTTTTTTTTAATATGCAGATCCCCCTGAGCACCAATATTTAACAGGCTCGTGCTATTTAATAGGATAATGTCAAAACACTACATACATTTCAACTGAAGAAATCAAATCAACAGTTATAAAGGTGAAGGATGAATTCATGAAATGTATGTAAAATGGTTTTCAAGATCAAATATTAGGGGCTCAGCTTGGGGAAAGATCTTGATTTGAGTAATAAGAAATGGTTATTTGATCATTATGTTGTAAACAGGGTTTTTAGGAAAAAATACTATAATGTGATTGAATACACACTGTTCAGATGTGATGTAGTTCAATCTGAATCTCGGTCTTGAATCTAAACTAAGGAAACTATGAAGGTATGAGGGGAGAGCTCACTCTGGTTGCTTAGGAAAACAGATTAATTTAAAATGTATGCCCTTGAGACACAGAAATGTGCTCCCTCCATGACTGACAGCAATAATTGAAGATACTGTTAAATCCAATGAAGAGGCTTATACAGTTGTCAGAAAGAGCAGTAGGCTGTGAGAGCTTCCATAGATAAGCAACAGGAAAAGATCAGTGAGAGCAAATGTATGTCCTTTATAGACAAACGTGAGAGCAGAGAAACGGCAAAGGAATTAAACAACTATTTTGTGTCTTAGTAGCAAAATAATGACGTGTAACAAAAATAAATGTATGTCTAAGAAGCAGAAAAACCCCAAAATACTGTAAAATGCTTATAAAATGTCAGCCTTCATCTCAAGAGGCTGGAGTACGACAAGTTGGAGGCTGTATTGTAGTTAACACACACAGAATGCTGGAGGAACTCAGCAGGCCAGGCAGCAACTATGGAAAAGAGTATAGTCAACGTTTCAGGCCTACCTGATGAAGCATCTTGACCTGAAACATTGACTATACTCTTTTCCATACATGCTGCCTGGCCTGCTGAATTCCTCCAGCACTTTGTGTGTATTGCTTGGATTTCCAGCATCTGCAGATTTGCTCTTGTTTGTGGTTGTATTGTAGTTTGCTGGTTGGACAACATCTGAAATAAAACATAGAGCAGTACAGGCCCAGAAACAGGAACAGTCTCTTTGGCCCACAATGTTGTGTCTATCTAAACCAATTCCTTTTGCCGACACAATGTCCATATCCATCCATTCTTTGCAATAGTCATCTGACTATCTAAGACTCTTTTAAATGCTACTATTGTATTTACCTCGATGTCCACAGTCCAGAAACCCACCAATCTCTGTGTAAAACACCTGCCCTGAACATCTCCTTTGAACTTATCCTCTCCTCACCTTAAATGCTTGACCTTTGAGGAAGAAGATATTGGGTTGTCAATGTCTCTTTAGCCAGAGGGTGGTGAATATCTGTGGAATCCGTTGCCACAGATAGCTGTGGAGGCCAAGTCATTTGGGTATATTTAAGCAGAGTTTGATAGGTTCTTGTCAAAGGTTAGGGGAAGAAGGCAGGAGAGTGGGTTTGATTCAGCCACTATCAAGGTTGAATGCCTGAATTCTGCTCCTATGTTTTATGGTCTTATGCCAATCAATCTCATAAACCTTTTATTGGGTCTTCCTTCAGCCTCCATTCTTCCTGAGGTAACAACACAAATAAATAATCAGCAGGAGTAGGTGATTTGGCCCTTTGAGCTTATCCCCCATTCTTCTCTTTCAATATTAAATTCCCATACTCTCCCCATTCCCCTCAATGCCTTGTACAGACCTGGCTTGCCAGACCAAGTTCATCATGAAAACAATGACTCACATGAATATGTCAATGAAAATACTGTTAATATTGCCACTGCTAGGTTTATTAAACAGTTAAAAGTTTCAGGAATGGAATTCCAGAGTTTCAGAACTTTGGTGTCTGGATTTGTATGTTTCGATCCAGTCACTAACTGATCTCTTTTATTATTATGATTCTGCAGATAGTGGAAGAAGCAGCTGCTTTTTCAAAGTTTTCTAATTCAGCTCTTGTTAACAAATTTTTGCCTCCAAATTGAGCTACTTTGTAAATCAATCAATTGCATTTCAAAATTATCCAAGTCAATCTACTGCAACATTTCCAAACTCAATTTGTGTGATCTTACACTGTCTGTATATTTTATGATTTTTGCAGTTTCTTCAACTAACCTGAGCTCAGTGAATCTTCTCTCAATATCTATCGGTTTAGGAATGTCAATACCTATCATGTGTTTTTTAAGGTTTGGAAAATACTTAAAGGAAAAAGTAGCAAGGTAGCACAGTGGTTAGCGTTTACTTACAGCATCACACTGATATACGCAGTTTGATATCAAAGGCATTCATATTATCAAACATAACATCAAGTGTTTTACCACATCCCTGTAATTTGGTGTTCAAGTCATTTAAATGTGAGGAGGAATCTGCAAAAAAAACAATACATTTACAAAGCCACAGGATGTGATATAATTCTTGACAATTTTTACATTTGCCAAAAACAGGTGGATTTCATCCAAACACAAAAAAGAGTTGTTTAAGAACAAAACCTCTACTGAGCCAACATATGTAATACACAAGTAGTTCTGCTTACACTTCACTCACCTCACTCAGTAAATTCTGGAATTGCCTTTGTTTTTCCAAAGCATGCCCAGAAAAAGTGGCAAGGTAACACAGTGGTTAGCACATTGGTTTACAGTGCCAGCATTCACTAATACAGGTTCAATTCCCACCACTGCCTGTAAGGAGCTTTCATGTCCTCCCTGTGACAACTCAGGTTTCCTCCCACATTACAGAGACATAAGGGTTTGGGTAAGTCAGTTGCAGACATGCTATGTTGGCATCGGAAACCTGGCAACATTTGCAGACTGCCCAGCTCAATCCTCACTGATTTGATTTGATACAGACGACATATAACTGTACGTTTTCATGTTCACGTGACAAATAAAGCTAATCTTCACCTCTTTAAAAAATAAAATTAATTACCTTGGCTACAATTTTTATCATTTCTTCAAGTTCCTTAAGATATGCTTTTGCCCACAAAGCCTCTTCCTGTAATGTACACTGAAAGCCTGTCAGTAGATGTCCAACATATTTTGCAAACAGACTGACAAAACCCACCCCTTTACCAGTCATGCTGGGTGCACCCTCAGTTGTCATGGAAACCAGTTTAGAAAGGTTAACTTGCTGTCATGTGTTCTCACCACCATCTAGCCGGCGTGAGACATTTTTTGTGAAAACATCTCACTGCTCTCGGGTTATAATCATTTGCTGATTCATTTGGCAGTAAAGAATCATTATGTACAGTATGTTTTTATTCTGAGTGGGGTTTAAAAATATATCGAGGGCAGCAGTGCATGCCACGTATATCAAAATTTTTGTGCATGCCAATTTGGGCGTGCGTGCCATAGGTTCGCCGTCCCTGGATTAGCCTAATTAGGTGCTATTAGCTTAATTAGTTTGAGACAACATCAAAGGCCAAAGGCCCTTTCCTGTGCTACACTGTTCTGCATGTACTTATCTCCAATAACATCACTTCTCTAAACTATTTATTGCTCCTCATCCTGGGACCTTGATAATTTCAGCTTTCTGGCTATCATCACCTTAAAACTGTTGCATTTAGTATTAATTAAAATGTTGTCAGAAAAGTCTGCAGTATTGATCTTGTCTCTAGATTAAAGTACAGAGAGAAAGTTCAAATTCCTGCGTTCAGACTTGGGCAGACAACTTAGGCACAGAGACACTGTGCTGCCCTACCTTACTTTAGAGGAAGCCAACCCTAAGCGAAACTACCTCTCATCATTTATCCATTGGTCAATTTTGACTCCCGTGAAGTTGGCTGGGACTGTGGCCTTGGGCTACAACAGTCTGGGATCTAACGTTGATCAGGCAAAGGTAGAACCCAAGATAGAACCCAAGATAGAACCCAAATCACTTGTTGTCAACAAAGCTAATAACTGGGAACATTTCAGATCTAAAGCAGTTAACATGTTAATAATCTAGTACCTGATGATAGGCTTGCAGTCGAAAAGCTAACTTCTAAACTCCCAGAGTGCACTGAACAGCTTTGAGTCAGCTGGAGATAGTCATACCTCTGAATCAGACTGACTGGAGCTGCTGTGACCACGAGCCTGCAGGGTAAAGTGAAGGCAAGTGGGGCCCAGAAGGATCAGCAGAAGTTTTCTCTAGTCGACAGGTATAAGGTAAATAATAAAGACTGTCCAAGGATAGAAGGCGTGACGAATATGGTATCATTGAGCACGGCAGGAAGGAGGAGGAAAAATCAATGTGTGGTTGCAGGGCAGGAGGGGAATATCCTATAATTACTGGATCAGATAAATTTGCTATCAGAAGGATCAAGAGTCCCCTACTGTTTGTTGCTATTCTGATGCCAAGATTAATGATGTCCCAGGCTAATGTAAAATATTGCATTGTACGAATAGAATTGAGTTATTGTCATCCACATTGTAATTGACTTTAAGTAAGAATTCAGTACCATGGCCGTTAAAAATCATGCTTCATTCAAGTGAATTTCTGGGCCATGATATCCTTCACAGGATTGTTATATTTCAGGTCCTACAGCTGAGGCAGAGCTCAGAGCCTGCTCTCAGGTGGCAGAACCTAGTGCCTGTCTCCAGCTCAAGGCACCTCTTACGAGGCTCAAACTGGTGCTGTTCCCATACCCCTGCTACAAAGCTCTGGGTGGAATAAAGATGATGTTTGAAGCCTTAACAAGCTTTTGTCACAATCTATGCAGAAAAGTCCCATTCTAATGCAAAAGATTTTTCAGTTTATATTTCTTGATTAAGACAGCAATCAAACAGATCTGCATAATAAAACCATAATGACATTTTGACAGTATGGATCTCAAATTAGAACAATTTCCTAACAAAGTTTTATAAAGCTTAATATTATCTCTGTTTTTATACTCTTTACTTTTTGAAATAAAGCCTAGAGTTAAACTAGTTTCTCTTATGAACATCCCAAATCCCTCTCTTTTAGGCATCCACAACATGTTTGTTCATTCAGACTAATACTGAATGTAACAACCCAAACAACAGGAATTCTGCAGATGCTGGAAATTCAAGCAACACACATCAAAGTTGCTGGTGAACGCAGCAGGCCAAGCAGCATCTGTAGGAAGAGGTGCAGTCGACGTTTCAGGCCGAGACTCTTCGTCAGGACTAACTGAAGGAAGAGTGAGTAAGGGATTTGAAAGTTGGAGGGGGAGGGGGAGATCCAAAATGATAGGAGAAGACAGGAGGGGGAGGGATAGAGCCAAGAGCTGGACAGGTGATAGGCAAAAGGGGATACGAGAGGATCATGGGACAGGAGGTCCGGGAAGAAAGACAAGGGGAGTGGGGGGACCCAGAGGATGGGCAAGAGGTATATTCAGAGGGACAGAGGGAGAAAAAGGAGAGTGAGAGAAAGAATGTGTGCATAAAAATAAGTAACAGATGGGGTACGAGGGGGAGGTGGGGCCTAGCGGAAGTTAGAGAAGTCGATGTTCATGCCATCAGGTTGGAGGCTATCCAGACGGAATATAAGGTGTTGTTCCTCCAACCTGAGTGTGGCTTCATCTTTACAGTAGAGGAGGCCGTGGATAGACATGTCAGAATGGGAGTGGGACGTGGAATTAAAATGTGTGGCCACTGGGAGATCCTGCTTTCTCTGGCGGACAGAGCGTAGATGTTCAGCAAAGCGGTCTCCCAGTCTGCGTCGGGTCTCACCAATATATAAAAGGCCACATCGGGAGCACCGGACGCAGTATATCACCCCAGTCGACTCACAGGTGAAGTGTTGCCTCACCTGGAAGGACTGTTTGGGGCCCTGAATGGTGGTAAGGGAGGAAGTGTAAGGGCATGTGTAGCACTTGTTCCGCTTACACGGATAAGTGCCAGGGGGGAGATCACGTACATCTGCTCTCACTCCATCCTCCCGCCACCCCACTAGGAATAGGGTTCCCCTGGTCCTCACCTACCACCCCACCAGCCTCCGGGTCCAACATATTATTCTCCGTAACTTCCGCCACCTCCAACGGGATCCCACCACTAAGCACATCTTTCCCTCCCCCCCCCTCTGCATTCCGCAGGGATCGCTCCCTACACAACTCCCTTGTCCATTCGTCCCCTCCATCCCTCCCTACTGATCTCCCCCCTGGCACTTATCCGTGTAAGCGGAACAAGTGCTACACATGCCCTTACACTTCCTCCCTTACCACCATTCAGGGCCCCAAACAGTCCTTCCAGGTGAGGCAACACTTCACCTGTGAGTCGACTGGGGTGATATACTGCGTCTGGTGCTCCCGATGTGGCCTTTTATATATTGGTGAGACCCGACGCAGGCTGGGAGACCGCTTTGTTGAACATCTACGCTCTGTCCGCCAGAGAAAGCAGGATCTTCCAGTGGCCACACATTTTAATTCCACATCCTATTCCCATTCTGACATGTCTATCCACGGCCTCCTCTACTGTAAAGATGAAGCCACACTCAGGTTGGAGGAACAACACCTTACAACACACGTCTGGGTAGCCTCCAACCTGATGGCATGAACATCGACTTCTCTAACTTCCGCTAATGCCCCACCTCCCCCTCGTACCCCATCTGTTAATTATTTTTATGCACACATTCTTTCTCTCACTCTCCTTTTTCTCCCTCTGTCCCTCTGAATATACCTCTTGCCCATCCTCTGGGTCCCCCCCCCTTGTCTTTCTTCCCGGACCTCCTGTCCCATGATCCTCTCGTATCCCCTTTTGCCTATCACCTGTCCAGCTCTTGGCTCTATCCCTCCCCCTCCTGTCTTCTCCTATCATTTTGGATCTCCCCCTCCCCCTCCAACTTTCAAATCCCTTACTCACTCTTCCTTCAGTTAGTCCTGACGAAGGGTCTCGGCCTGAAATGTCGACTGCACCTCTTCCTACAGATGCTGCTTGGCCTGCTGCGTTCACCAGCAACTTTGATGTGTGTTGCGTGTAACAACCCAGATTCCCTATCATGCAATGTCTCTTTGTAGCTACCTTCAATCTTCTAAAGCATTAACAAATATTCTATTTTGGTATTATTGACTTTCTTCTGTTATATACTGGCTTCTATACCTACATTCTATGTAAATTGGTGTTTTCCTCCCTCTTGGTCTATATCCAAGTAATTACAAATCAAAGTTCCAAAAATTCCCAAGTACTTTTTACAGTATTATCAAAGTACAAAGTGTCACCATATAAAACCCTGAGATTCATTTTCCTGCGGGCATACTCAGCAAATCTATAGAAAGGTAACTATAACAGGATCAATTAGATTGCAGAAGACGACAAACTATGCAAATGCAAATATAAATAAACAATGAGAACTTCAGATAACAAGATAAAGGGTCCTTAAAGTGAGATCATTGGTTGTGGGAACATCTTATTGGATGAGCAAATGATTGTAATGATCCCCTTTTGTTCAAGAGCCTGATGGTTGTGGGGTAGTAATTGTTCTTGAACCTGGTGGCATAAGTCCTGAGTCTCTTGTAACTTCTCCCTGATGGCAGCAGCGAGAAAAGAGCATGGCCTGGGTGGTGGGGATCTCTGATGATGGATACTACTTTCTTATGACAGTGTTTCACATAGATGTATTCAATAGTCAGGAGGGCTTTACCCATGACATATAGGGCTGAATCCACTACGTTTTGTAGGATTTTTCATCCAAAGGCATTGAGGTGAGGATTCCCTGGGCTGCTGACACCATTGAAGGTACAAGATTACACAAGGCCTTTCTCCTTTCCCCAATTTTCTTACCTCTCTCCATTTATTCATAGTCCTTACTGAAGCTGCTGTTGGTGGAACACTGGATCAGTCAAGAAAGAATTTCCAGTGACCTGGATGATAAACAGATGGTTACTTTGCTGCAGTGCAGATGTGGTTGACTAACTAGTATACTCTGCTGCTATCTCCAGACTCATGATCAAAGTGCCTCGAACATCCTCAATACAAACAGTTCTCTTTGAGATATAGCTAAGGCTCACATGCAAATCTGTACTAATGTTCTTTTGCCAGCTTAAGCATTGCATACTGGAGATAAATATAAAATTTCATTTCTACAATATTTCTTGGTCAGATGCTCTTCACTAACAATGATATGTAACATTGATTTTCATTTTTCATTTTGGTAACTAGTTCTACAGGAGCAGGAAATAAAACAATAATTCTTATGACATGTTCCTTTCTAATACAAGTTATTCCAGGGTAAAATATGAGTTCCACATTTACAGATATCCATAAGTCAATATTGTCCACACTGTCAGAAAATATACTTGATTTGTTAGCCATACCTCCACAGTTTTGTAATCAATGGCATCAGAGGTACACAAGACTGATAAGAAAGGACAATTATTAGAAGTGGAGAAAGAGAAGACTAGTTCTGTCATTCATTGGACCAAATCTACATACATATATTGACTTCTGAATTTAATCATTTTATGGGAGCTCATTCCACAAGTTGGGTGTCCTTAACCTCAGGCAGCCTGTACACAGAATTTGTCCAAAGTTGTTTGAAACACCTCAGCTAAGGTGATACTTTCAACTCCTTCACTGCAGGGAGGAAAAGGCCATAGCACTGAAAATTTCCTATAAAATTCTACTATTAAACAATGCATTTTATGAGAGAATTTAATAGTTTTACCAGTAATCTATTAATTCCATCATTTTTCTTGTTATTAATTTTATATAGCTTCATTTTCTAAATGCAATTTAAAATCAGTAAAAATATACTCACCATTGTGGTTGATACACGTTTCAACACTTGAATTGATTGTGAATTATTTCCTCGTTTATATTTCAGAGATACAGGGTAGTTAAATATTTTACCTGTGCCAGTTGTTCTGGGCAAATTCACGATATATTGCCCTGCACAATAAGTATGTGACTTACTATATGAATGCTTTTAAACAAAATGGAACTGTGGACATCAGATTCCACTCATTGGTTTCTGTCAGACATCCTTCTTCACGATCGGTAACAGTACAGTATAGTGATCCCCTGTTGGCTCTGTGATGATATGGCTAGTGTCATACCAAGCCCACACAGATAATGGATCAAAGTTCAAAGTAAGTTTATTATCAAAGTTCGTATAAGTCACCATATACTATCTTGAGATTCATTTTCTTCCAGGCATTCACAAACGACCAAATAGTAATAAAAATAAATAAACAAACAAATAAATAATATTGAGAACACAAGTTGTGGAGTCCTTGAAAGTAAGTCAGTAAGTTGTGGAATATTTCAGTGCTGAGGCAAGTGAAGTTATGATGGTTGAAGCTAATAACTGATTTCATCCTCAGTCTGTGCTGAGTTAAACAGTGACTTGTTTTTATGATTCCAGCAGATGACATTTAACAACAACTCAGAAAAGAAAGACAAAAACATTAGAGAAGAAGAGTCTCGTCCCAAAACATTGACTGTGCCTGACCCGCTGAGTTCCTCCAGCATTTTGGGTATATTGCATTACAGACATAACGTTATTTGAGGATCAATAAAATAATACTCGTCTTCTGACCAGTAATGGATCCAAATATCAATTAACTTACTCAGTTTACTTCATCGCTAGTGTTCAGCTTTAGGGAATACTGATTTTAAATGAGGCAGTCTATATATGGAAAAGGTCATTAAAGCAAATTTTTTCAAGGCAAAGAACATCTCCAGTCAGCCAGCTGTAAAATAACAGTAACGTAATTCATAGATGGTACAGTAATTCACACCCTGATGACTGAAGATAGTACAAAGTGAAAAAAGCAGATTCATATTATATATCATAAAATTAAAAAGTGATAGGAATAACCAGTGTAGCTTCTCTTTTTCTCTTCTTCACACCACCCACCCCACTTCATTTCACCACTATGTTCTTTAATCAAAGCATGATTGAGTTTGTTGCCCATTTCACAATATCTTTGCTGATTAAACAAAACAGGGCAGCAGAGCTAGGAGAGTTGCTGCTACATGACTCCTGCAGCCTGGATTCAATTCTGATCTCCAGAGCTGCTTGCAAGGCATTTGAAATTTCTCCTGTGAGTGTGCAAGTTTCTTTCCACATCCAATAGCATGTAAATTTATGGGTTAATTGGCCACTGTTAAGTGCTCATTGTGCACAGGTAGGTAGAAGAATCCAGAAGGTGCTTGTTATGTTTTTAAAACACTCCACTAATTCAAAGGAAGACATGGGAATCTGGGAGTGTGGGTCTAACTTCAAGTTTACTTTAAGCAAGGCACATGCATATCACATGGTAGCGTGATGAGTATGTAATTCACCTATTTACACATACAATTACAATGAATTACTTAAAGGAACAAGAATGTTGAAAATAATATATCGCATACAAGATTACTGAAATATCAAATACACAACAGGGTTCATAGGAACATGAAGAGAATAAAAGAAATGGATACTTGTTGGTCAGAACAGACTGAATGGACCAAAAGGACTGTTTCACATTGTATGACCCCGCTTCTAAGATGTAACTTTTGAACAGAGTATGAAACCCTAAAAACCATGAGAAGTAGATAACATCATGAAAAACCCCCTGCATGAATGTAAGACTGCTATATGCAAGGTGTCTTCTTCTATTCTATCTGCAGTTGTACAAGGCCTTGGTGAGACCACACCTGGAGTATTGTGTGCAGTTTTGGTCCCCTAATCTGAGGAAAGACATCTTTGCCATAGAGGGAGTACAAAGAAGGTTCACCAGATTGATTCCTGGGATGGCAGGACTTTCATATGAGGAAAGACTGGATCGACTAGGCTTATACTCATTGGAATTTAGAAGATTGAGGGGGGATCTTATTGAAACGTATAAAATCCTAAAGGGCTTAGACAGGCTAGATGCAGGAAGATTGTTCCCGATGTTGGGGAAGTCCAGAACGAGGAGTCACAGTTTGAGGATAAAGGGGAAGCCTTTTACGACCGAGATTAGGAAAAACTCCTTTACACAGAGAGTGGTGAATCTGTGGAATTCTCTGCCGCAGGAAACAGTTGAGGCCAGTTCATTGGCTATATTTAAGAGGGAGTTAGATATGGCCCTTGTGGCTAAAGGGATCGAGGATATGGAGGGGAGGCTGGTACCGGGTTCTGAGTTGGATGATCAGCCATGATCATACTGAATGGCAGTGCAGGCTCAAAGGACCAAATGGCCTACTCCTGCACCTATTTTCTATGTTTCTATGTTTAACTTGACTATGCAAAATGGATCTGTGTGCACTTTATTCTGATAACTGACACATTAGCACAGGGAGTCAAGCTTATTATCAACTTCTCAACTGCTTCTGCATGAAATGGTAGGTAGGGGAGAAATGTCAGAAGATGCCACATCCTTGGAAAGAACCTCCCTAGGATGGGTAGTAAATGAAACGTCACTTGGTAACATATGAGTTAACATTTCTGTCTTCACAGATGCTGCCTGAGCTGCTGAAAGTTTCTTTCATCTGTATTTCTTGCTGAAGTAAAAGCGAGCATTTAATATGCCCCTACTGTTGTGAAACTCTGTAGGTGCAGGCCCTACTCTTTCCTATCTGCTGGAGATAATTCAGGAAACGGTGCTACGTCTCTGCAGAAATAAACGAGAAATAAATTCCCTTTGTTCTTGGGTAACACTGAGCTACCAGGTATTTAAAACATACCTCAGGAACTATTTTGCATGCTTCCATAACCAGTAGGAACAGGAGTAGGCTATTCAGCCCCTCAAGCATGCTTCTCCATTCAGTAGGATCATGATTGATCCAACAGTTCTCATCCACTTCCCTGTCCTTTCCCTACAACCCTTAATTCTTGGGCATGTTATTGGCTCATCTGGTTCAACTCCAAGTCATGGCCCAGCTGCACAAATTAAATTATAAATAATTAGTGAGTGATGCATATATGTATCAATGTGCTAAAGAATCAAACAGCTGCAAGATCTTAAAATAGGTAGCTTACAAAAGGCACTAAAACGTTTGCACAGGAATCCTTCTGAACAGTTATTTCAATTACAAAATGGTGGAAATCATCTAAAACAACAGCAGCTATCTGCAGATCCAAAACCAGGTACTGCTCTTAAAGAAAAAGTCTCCAGAAGGAATATGGTCTAAAAGTCTAAGCTTCAAAGGGAAAGCGGTGGAAAGAGCAGTCCGTAAGGAGCAGTGTCTGAGATGTATGCAAGTACAAACTGGAGTACAGAGACACAAATGTGAAGGCCATGTTACAGATGGTGCACAACAAATGCTGTGGTTGTGCAGGTCGCTCTATGTCCAAGAAGCAAAGACTATCTATAACAACGTCAATCGGTAGATAGAGTCAACTTCTTAGGGTGTTTCTGGAGTCAAATATAAGCCAGACTGACTGTGGAAAGCAAATTTCATTCTGAGAGGCTCTAGTGAAGCAGATGAGTATTTATGATTCCTGTTACCGAGATCATTTCGAGGTTTCTATTGCCGAGATTTATTGTAACACTTTCCATACCTTGCTTTACAGACCTGTTAAGGCAGACTGCCTCACCTAAACAGTTCTGTTCATTTAATGCTTTGTCTGTAAGCACATGGATGATGTACAATGTAGAGCACAATATAAACCACCTGCATGAGGAAGGAAGGAAGCTCCATTTAGTTCAGAACCTCACTAGTCTAAAGGAGAGAATCCTTGCTGTCATGGAGAGGGAGACCATAGAGGCTCAAACCGCAAAATCTACCTGGTGTGATCAATAACATTTTATTCTGATTACTACGTCCTCTTTGAATGTGCACTGCTACATCACCTTAATGACTCTGCAGCCTACAGTGGGCTAGCAGCACAACACTGAACTGAAAATCACTGGACTCCTGGTTTGATGTTTGATAGGCTATGAGTTGTCCGCTCACTTTGTGCCTTCTGTGCAATTTGTACTTTTTTTGCACGTTGTGTGTTTGATGTTTTCTTGAACGGCCTCCATGGTGTTTCTTGTTTTGTGGCTGCCTGCGGGAAGATGAATCTCAGAGTTGTATTCTGTATACATAATTTGATAATAAATATACTTTGAATCTTTAGCAATATGCAGTTTGAGTAGAGATGCATTCTATATTGAGTTGGAGCTTATAGTTTAGCAGGAAGGAATGTTGTGTATTCAATACTTCAGTAATATTTGAGTATTAATGTAAATATATTGTCTGATTAAGCATCCTTTGTTTGTTTATATAATTTGCTATGGGTTATCTGTACAGACATCCCACCCTGCAAAAACTCATTTCAGGGAGGTAGCACCACCATTTCAGGGAGGTAGCACCCCGCCCCACCCCCGCAACCCCATATCCCTCTCACCCCGTCGACCTCCAAGGGTGTATGTAATACTTTGTTTAGTGATTTTGTCTAATCTGTAAACCAAGTTGGGTATATGCAGCAAATGTGACATTAAAATATGTACTTATATTATCATGTTTATTCTATTACAACTTTAAGCAAGTCTACAGGGAGTTTGGCCTCATCACGTAGACATCAATAGCATAGCTCCTTGGCAGCCAGCCAGCTAGTTTAAATCAGGGGTCCCCAACCTTTTTTGCACCGCAAACCGGTTTAATACTGACAATATTCTTGTAGACTGGCCGACCCCGGGGGGGGGGGGAGGATGTTAATCACAACCGGAATATAGGTGATAAGTCAACTATAAGTCACTTGTAAGTGGCTAATATACTCAATTTCATTTCTAAAGGGGTTTATCTAACGAATTTAATATTAAACACACAGTGCCTATTTTTCTTGCATGAATGTAGTGATAAGTCAATTATAACAGTGGTCCTAAACCTCCGGGCCGCGAAGAATACAGCGGTAGCCGGAACGCACCCAGCACATCTTTAAGAAAAAAGCCGAAATAAACAAGCTAATTGATTAGGTGCCGCCCGGCATGTAAATGATGGCCCAGATTAGAGATGAAGCAATTTGCAATCGCCTCTGATCTGGGCCGATATTTACGTGCCGGGCGGCACCTAATTAATTACGCAAACAAATCTCTTACTAACTCTTCCTTCAGTTAGTCCTGACGAAGGGTCTCGGCCTGAAACGTCGACTGTACCTCTTCCCAGAGATGCTGCCTGGCCTGCTGCGTTCACCAGTAACTTTGATGCGTGTTACCTAATTAATTAGCTTGTTTATTTCGGCTTTTTTCTTAAAGATGTACTGGGTGTGTTCGGCCACCGCTGCATTCTTTGCGGCCCGGAGGTTTGGGACCACTGAATTATAAGTCACTTATAAGTCAGTAGCATCATAACATTTTAAGAAGCATTTGGATATTAAACACACAGCACATATTTTCCTCATATGAACATATAAAATCATTGCAACACACCAATATCGCTGAATCAGCCCTGGGCTTGTTTTCCTGCAACAAGACGGTCCCATCGAGGGGTGAGGGGAGACGGCGATACTCGAAGGGGGTTCCTTATGTCCAGTCTATTCCATAATTTAGTTTTCGTTGCATTCATTGCAGAAAACTCTGCTTTGCAGAAATATGTTGGAAACGGAAGCAACGTTTTAGGTGCTTTCGTGGCTATCTCAGGATATTCAGCCTTGACTTTGATTTAGAATGCCGGCAGAGATGTTATGTCAAACATACTTTTCAGCCCGCCATCATTTGCAAGCTCGAGAAGTTGATCTTTTTCCCGCGCTAACATGGATGATTCACCGGGGACATTCACAAATGGGTCACGGACCCATTCCTTTGCACGTCTTGGGTCACTGATGACCTCGCGTGCGTTAAAATTCAACAGTGGGTGTGACAGGGAATGAGGAAAGGTGCAGCTGACTCATATCGTTTCATATCGTCAAATCATATCGTTTCCTCACGGCCCGGTGGTTGGGGACCACTCTTAGCACGAAGAGAGACCAAACAGGATGCTCCCTCTCCCTCTCCCTCTCAAAAAAATCTATTTCCAGGATACTGTATATAACTTCCAGGCGTCAGGGAGCCACTATCGATATGCAGGAGACTCACGGAACTTCCGGGAGAGGTGGGATGTCTGTATGTACAAAGTATGTGAATGGCATAGAACATTATGCCACTATGGCATAAGTGCACACCTCACTAAAGTAAACTAAGAGTACACGCATTATCCTGGGCTCCTGTGTTTTCTTTCCATTAGTTTTATGTTTTGGAGTTATGAAAACATATCAAATATGTTAAGCAAAAAGAGTTATGATTTACGGTTATTTACAGGTGCACCACAATCTGTCCTGACCAGGCAGTGGATTTCACTCAGCAGGCTCTTTCAGATGGTGATGAACTCTTCTATCTAATTTAGCATAAGGAAAGCATGTAGTACTTATCATTACATGCACAAATTGTACTCCAAGAGAAAAGTATGCATAGTAAATTCATGAAATGGGAGGAAGAAGAGGCAGAAACTTTAATAAACAGAAACATTCCTTGCAACCTTGTTTATTCTGTAAATATCCGACTCAGAGCCAGTCTAACCTATCACAAGGCAATGATTAGATGACAAGGAAAGGTCAACCAATCAATGGAGATGCTAGGTCTCAATCAGAAATGTATTTTTAAACAGTACATTCTTTGTAAAAATAAAAGGCTATGTTTCAAAAACAAATTTGCAGCATTGAATGTTCATTTTCTCAAAGGATATTGACCGTGGAATTCTACAGATATTTTTCAAAATGATCCCAGCAAGACCAGCAAAGTGCCTGAAAATAAATTGCCAGGATCCCTTGCCAAATAAATGGAGTTTGCAAGAATCATTGTTGCAGTGCTAAAGGCCCTTACTCTTTGCTCTGCCAAGTACCAGTAAACCCAGTGCACCTCACTTGTAATCTAAAGAGCTAATGAGATCTATAGCCTTTTGACAATTGATTGTTTATTATCTGTAAATCACCACTTCCTGACATCCATCATCTGTTTCACTTGAAACACACTTGAATTCTTGCTGCACAATGGCAAGCTGACTAAAACAAATAGATTTTACAAGGCATTCTGAAAAACAAATCACTAAAGAATCAAAAACAAATCATTCAACTGATGTTAACATTGATGCACAAAATTCTCATCAGGATTACAGGTTTTGAACTAGTTCTTATTTACTAGTAATCCTCTTTGAAACCTATATATTTTAGGTTGCAATCCAATAAGTGCATTGCAGTAAAAGCTGCCTTGTTCTACAGTCATCACAACATCCTGAAGCAGTGAAAGTCTTTCCCGTGCAGTACCGATGCAGTAGTATTGGTTACTTTAGGGCTTTTCCAAGCTATGTATCTATCATACATCACATTCCCCTTAATATTTTTTCACTGAGATAAAAATAGCAACACGACAATCTTTACTTCCCATTTGAAATGTTCCCCATTGCAAATCCTTCAAGATAAATAACTTCTTAATTAAAACAGTTTGAAGGACAGCTTTACCCATTCAGCACCTCACAGACAACCTAACTACTCCCAGCCAATAGAAAAGGTGGAAAGTCTATAATCCATAGCGTACCATTACATGAGTTCCCCATGTTAAGCTGACCTGATTTATGGAAATTCAACTCAGACATTTTAAAGCTAATAATAATAATAAAATGTTTCATGGTATCCATTAATGACTGGACACAAACATTTCACTGCTCTTGAGTTGTAAGTCACTTGCTGCCACATTTAGCAGTAAAGAAAATCATTATGTATATTTTTATTTTGGGTGGGGTTTAAAGAATCTAAGGGCATGCTGTGTGCCAACAACATTGTTGCGTATGCTATTTTGGACATACCTTCTCTGGATTTTCAGTCACCTCTGATCCCACACCAAACTGCAGTGGATACAATAATTTGCCACTTGGTGGGATTTCCTATGAAGAAAAGAACTACACGAGGCAAACGTCTCACTATTTACACTGGTGCCAGCCATCACATTGTAAAGAAGTTGGAACAAGATTAAAAAGCAGGATCTCATTGGTAGTAGCATCCAGATTACTCATGCAGGTGAGCATACAAGGATAATGTAGACGAGTGGGTCACTGAAGAGATGATTCTTCAGATATCACTGCTGATTCTGGGCTAGGTGGGACCCCTACAGTTGTACCCCAACCAATCAAATGCCAACATGACTGTGGGAACATTTGCCAAAGATATTGAGGACAGAGGATTAGGAACCCAAGCATAGATTCGCAAGGAACTGAAGTAAAGTTGTTTTGTGTGCATTTCGATTATTATTATCCTAATGAGAATTGCACTTCAATTGGATTATTTTGGCAAGAACAATTTTAAAAAGTTGCAGCAGTGTAGAGATTTTAATCCTCACAAGGACATCAATGAATGATTTTATTATTGAAGAGAAAGCAATGGAAAAGGAAATGCACAGAGTCACAATATTTACCTTCTGCGTTCTTTGCTGAAGGTAGCAACGAACAAGAGAGTCCAAATGCAAGAATGCTTACAACTCTAGTACTTTACTTGGTCCCACCATCAAAACTGAAGGTGTAGTTAGTACAAGGTCCAATCTTCTTCAAACCTTACCCCACATATCTGATATCAGTTATAGAGAGACCCTGATCACAGCTGTGACCAGTTAACTCAGCACAGTGTAGGGACTGAACCAGTGACCTCCACAGCCTGAAATTCTTGGTGCTGCATCAATCAATGTATTTACTCATGGAGTAATCAGAATTACTCAAAGTTTGGAAATCGTAATGATTACTTAAAAGATAAGGTGACAAAACAGACATTGCAATGAAACACCGAATCTCTTTTTTTTTGATAGGCAAGTGAAAATTTTAAATGTTAAAATGACTAAGCACATTTATCTTCACAACTAGCAAGAGCTAAACTCCCATCATCTGAAATAATACGATAGACAAGAGAAAAAGAATTGTTAAAAGGTGAATTGTCTTGACTGCAGTGAGGCTTTGGAGTACATCTGCTCTAGATATGTGCATTTGTTTATTTTCTCTCTGACCACACCAAAGGATTTCCAGGCTCCAGCTTCTTTTGCAGCTCTTTGTTTGAACAGTGCACATTTGATGAAGTGTCATTAACTCCTGGGACCAGCTGCTCTTCTCCAAGGGAGCACAGATGTACACTTCAAGGTCGAAATGGCTGTGCAGCTACAGTGACAAATTTAATTTGCCCCATGTTGATACTGTAATGGAAACCCAACAGAAAAAGAATACTGCCAAACACAAAGATATTGAAAACCTGACATACAGCTTCAAAACCAGTCTTCCCAAATAAGAAAGCCAGTAAATTTGAGCTCAACCAAGATTCTGCTGCGTATATCCGATTCATTTTATTCCAATCACTGTGTGACATAGCCAAAAGTTCCTGCAGACGTATTTTAGGGAACCAAGATCAAGACTTAAAAGCAGGATCTCATGGGTAGTAGTATCCAGCTCAGTCATGCAAGTGAAGATAAAATAAAGGATAATGCAGGTAATCAGAATCAGGTTTATTATCATCGGCATGTGATGTGAAATTTGTTAACTTAGCAGCAGCGGTTCAATGCAATACATAATATTGAAAAAAAAGAAATAAAAATAACAATAAATTACAGTATACATATACTAAATAGATTAAAAACGTGCATAAAACAGAAATACTGTATATTTTTTTAAAAAGTGAGGTAGTGTCCAAGGGTTCAATGTCCATTTAGGAATCAGATGGCAGAAGGGAAGAAGGTGTTCCTGAGTCACTGAGTGTTTGCCTTCAGGCTTCTGTACCTCCTACCTGATGGTAACAGTGAGAAAAGGGCATGCCCTGGGTGCTGAGGGTCCTTAATAATGGACCCTGCCTTACTGAGACACCGCTCCCTGAAGATGTCCTGGGTACTTTGTAGGTCAGTACCCAAGATGGAACTGACTAGATTTACAACCTTTTGCAGCTTCTTTCAGTCCTGTGCAGTAGCCCCTCCATACCAGACAGTGATGCAGCCTGTCAGAATGCTCTCCACGGTACATCTATAGAAGTTTTTGAGTGTATTTGTTGACACACCAAATCTCTTCAAACTCCTAATGAAGTATAGCCGCTGTCTTGCCTTCTTTATAACTACATGGATATGTTGGGACCAGGTTAGATCCTCAGAGATCTTGACACCCAGGAACTTGAAACTACTCACTCTCTCCACTTCTGATCCCTCTATGAGGACTGGTATGTGTTCCTTCATCTTACCCTTCCTGAAGTCCACAGTCAGCTCTTTCATCTTACTGACATTGAGTGCTGTGGCACCTCTCCACTAGTTGGCATATCCCACTCCTATACGCCCTCTCATCTCCACCTGAGATTCTACCAACAATGGCTGTATTGTCAGCAAATTTATAGATGGTATTTTGCATCCAGTACTATGCAAAAGTCTTAGGAATATATATATATATATATATATATATATATATATATATATATATTCCTAAGACATTTGCACAGTACTGTAGTAATTTTATGTATTGCACTGTACTGCTGCCACTGAAAAAAAACAAATTTCATAATATGTGAGTGATGATAAATCTGATTCTGATATGAGTCTCTACTGTGGACTGAGAGTGGGAAGGGAGCAGGGAGAGGGCAGAGAGCGAGGAGGGAGCGGGAAGAACCAGACATTCTGAAATTACCAACAAACCAATTGCTTGGAATCAAATTACCTTTCCTGGTGTCTCAGGCTGGGGTGGGTCTGCACCAACGCCCCTCACTCCTGGCACTCCTTCTCTGCCACTTGTCCCACACCTCTCCTGCGGCACTCCCTCCTCAGCATTCTCAACATCCTTTGCTTCCGTCAAATTTACAAACTCACTTTCCATTCCACATTGACAAACGCAGTACTGTGCAAAAGTCTTAGGCACCCTAGCTATGCATATGTGCCTAAGACTTTTGCTCAGTACTGTAAGCACCGATGATTCACTGCTGGAGGCTTTCAGTTCCTCGGATATTGTGGCTGATGCTTGGGGAAGTGGAATCTGTACATGAATTAGTTGCCCCCTATGAGATCAGTACCAAGACTGCTGCAGAAAGCTTTTCCCATGATAATAGGAAGGGCAGAGGGATGGGAACCTGAGTATACATTTAGAAGAACCGAGGCACAGTGGAAATGAGTGGCTGAGAATTAGAAGAAGGCAGACCAACACAAAACTGATCAAACACACCAGAAGGAAGATGAGCAGTTTACACTTCAATGTAAGGAGAGCATCCTTGTGTAGATCAATTGAGGCTATTCATGTGGAAGTGTGATCCTACTACTGTACTATTAATGAAACATGCCTTAAAAGAGTAGGAATGACATTCTAACAACCCATATTATAACCTTTTCCCTACAACATTCAGAGGGGTAATAATAAAAGGAAGTGTAGTTACAATAGAAACAGAAAATACAGTTAATAGCCAGTAGTTCAGGCAGCATCTGCACAAGGAGACACAGGGTGGATGTTACAGGTTGATGACCATTAAACAGAACTATAAAACATGGATCAAAGTAATATCCCAGACTACAACTGCATAAAGTGGAACATTTTTACGAAAGACAACTAATTTGAAATTTTACTTCTGTTTCTCTGTCTGAAGATGCTACCTGACCAGTTGAAATACCTCTTGCAGTCGCTGGTTTTAGAACGCAGAAAACTACAGCACAATACATACCCTGCAGTCCATGATATAGTGCCTACCCTAAGATCGATCTAACACTTCCTTCCTAATTACCCCTCCATTTTTTTATTGTCCATGTGCCTATCTAAGGAACAGCTACAAGGAACATTGAAATACTAGACAAGGATCAGCAAATGAGGCCATGTGAGTCAAGCAACAGTAAGTTGAATAGAAAGTTAAAGATGTTCATGTGTACAGAAGATAACAGGAAAAAATAGGGGCTTCACAGAATAAATGGGACCAAGGTTAAAGACCTGCTGCTTCACTTTACTGTTTTCTACCTGTTTTTCTCATTGTAGTATGACCAAAGATTGAAAGTAATGATCCAGAATTTGAGGCTTTTATAATACAAAACTGTCAATTTATCATTTGTAACTAAGTAGGAAGCCACTGTTCCCTGTCCGTGCATGTATAGGAAATCCGGAGATTTTTGTCAGTGAAATTCTGCTCCTCTGCAGGATGTGTTGTTAGGGCCTTCACAGGTGCAAACAAGACAGGGTCAACATATTGTCATGAGCTTCAGTTTTTATACAAATACCCATAAAATGTGTTAAATCTTCAGAATCAGAAGTGTTAAATGGATTACTATGCCTCAATTACAACATCTCTAGCTTCAGGAGCTAATTCTACAAACATACTATTTTATTTCTTCGAAATATTTTAAACCTCCATGATTTTTATATTGCCGAATGAATGCCTAGTGAATGCCCAATCTTTGTTTTCGGTACAATGATTCTAAATTGAATTATAACTCCTTTTTAGAACTTCCTTTCCCGTTTTGTGCGAATTCTTCAACATGATAACGTGAACAGTCTAGCTGATGCCTTCATTGTTACTGGGCATTGGAGGTCATTCACAACTGCACTAAAATCAAACACATGTTAGAATCAAGAAAATTGGCATAGCCAGTAAATCCACAGAAAGAAAAATCTGGATCATTGAGACTCTATAAGAAAAAGAAGTGATTTGGAAAGAGAACAGTTTACATTCCCTTAACAAGCATTTGCTGCCCTCCAAAGGTTTCATTTCTCACAGCAAGATCTATCACATCTGAGATAACAACTTAAGGCAAAATGTAACAGGCAAGATTTTTTCCAACTTTATGTTCTAAAAAGCAGTTAAACACTCTATCAACGAAGTGCTAACTTAACCTTGGTCTTAAAAAAAGTATTCTGATTAAACATGAGGGTCCGCAGATGCTGGAAATCCAGAGTAACACACACAAACTGCTGGAGTTACTCAGCAGGTCATGCAGTATCTAGGAAGAGGAATAAACTGTCGATGTTTTGGACAGAAATCCTTCATCAGGACTCCTGCACTTTGTGTATGGTATTCTGACACTCACTGAATATTTCATCTATGCAGGCATGAATGTTATACAAAGTTTCAGCATTTAATTAACAATTTACATACCTCAAACCGGAAGAAAGCATTCAAAGAAATTTAAGCTTTTCCTACTTAATTACAACTGATAATCAACTTGGGATTGATATGGTTGAGTGGATGTGGTGAGCCACATGGCCTATTTCCATGCTGTATGACTCTACCTTCAGCACTTCAGTGTCTAGGCAGTTTAAGTGCTCATGTTGACACCTCTTAACTGCTGTTAGTGGCTTTGCTTTTGCCACTTTCCCAGCAGTGCATTCCCCATACTCACCACTCTCTGGATGAAAAAAGCTTATATACTACCGATAAGCATAAACAAAACCAACAACAGAAGTATCATCTCTCCAACCATGTTGCTTATATATTCATGCCCAAAATTTTGCATGCGCACTACCTTTCAAAACATTTTAATTGTTTTCCCATTAGTATAAGTTCACAATAGAGTTTACAAAGTGTTTGCAGTACAGAAACATAACATTTTGCTTATTAGATATATGGCTGTTGGCTGTGGTCCACATGCCCTCATTTCCCTTCTTCATCTAATCCCATTATGGTAGCCTACTATTTTTTCTCCATCATGCATTTTTCTGCAACTCCTTTTTTCCATAATCATCTCAGTGTTATAGTGAGATCTATAGATTTCCCTGGATTCCCTACTGGATTGGTTAGTGACCATCTTATATTTATGATTCCTTATGCTGTTTTCCCATACCCACTGAAACATCTTCTTTTATCTACCCTACCAAACCATACCAAAATTATAATTTTTATTATAAAATTTATAATTTTTTATTCCTCTTTATTATCCTTTGAAGAGAAAACAACCTCAGCTTCTTGATTTGTTATTCTTAATTGATATAACTTTTCAGTTTTGATATTATTCCAGTAATTCTTCTGTAATGCCTCTTTATCCTGTTTAAAGATGGTGCAATCAGAACTAATCATGGTACTCAAACAATATGATCTAATTAAGCTGCAGAATGAATTTAACTTAACATTATTTTTTCCCAGTGTTATTTGTTCTAGGACAAGAGGGCACGACTTCAGGATTGAAGGACGTCCATTTAGAACAGAGGTGCGGAGAAATTACCCTGTACTTTAGTCAGAGGGTGGTAAATCTGTGGAATTTGTTGCCACGAGTGGCTGTGGAGGCCAAGTCATTGGGTGCATTTAAGGCAGAGATAGATAGTTTCCTGATTAGCCAGGGCATCAAAGGGTATGAGGAGAAGGCAGGGGAGTGGGGATGACTGGAAGAATTAGATCAGCCTACGATTGAAAAGCGGAGCAGACTCGATGGACCAAATGGCCTACTTCTGCTCCTATATCTTCTGGATTTATCCCTCTAGAAATAAACTGCAGAGCTCAGTTTGCTATTTTTATGGACATTATTTTCTTCACACCTTTAACTGATCTGTTTACCATCTTCCCTCAAGCCTATCTAAATAATTATTTTGTTTGGACTATTTAGCCTTATTTTTCCTACCAAAATACACTGTACACCACATTTTTATCTATATTGAAATTTAAGTTGATAAATTAAAGACAGAGTAGGACATAAACATAAGACTAATTGAAAGATACATAAAGCTGGGAATAATGCGTCTTTTGTTTCATTTTCACTTTAGTAAGGCACATACTTATGACATCATGGTTTAATGACATATGCCATTCACGTACTTTTGCATAAATACCATGATGAATTATTTAAACAACGAAAGCTTAATCAACAATACTAATGAAATAGTAAATGCACAACACAATTTGTTTGGCCAGGCCGGATTCTGTTTAGTTATTACAATTTTGTTCAAGCTCACTTTCATTCCTAACTGCAACTCACTTGTGTCTCTGTCTGCTATTTTTATTGTACAGTGATTTCAACTGCTCTTTAAATGTGAGTTATGCTTCAGTTAGGAGCCATTTTTGAATGATTTCATATAAGATTTCACAAATTAAAAGATCTCTCAGTGCATCATTAAACCCATCACTGAACTGACAATGCTCAATCTCTTCAATTCAGCCACATAAGCTGAAATGAACTCCCCTTCCTTTTGCTTCCACCTATGAAACCTAAAGCGTTCTGCAATCAACAATGGTTTCGGTTCCACATGTTCCTGCATTACTTTCATGATATCAGCAAAGGTAATTTCTGCTGGTTGGTTGGAGCAGTCAAACTTCTGAGCAAACTGTATGATTTCCCATCTACAAACGTATTACACTCAGCAAAACTGGCACTCATTTCTCATTGACTATTTAATTTGCTTTAAAATATGGCTCAATTTGCTCAGTATACAAAATTCAGTTATCTCTTGTACAATCAAACATGTTAATCTTTCCAATGTAGCCCGCCTGCTTTTTAAAATATTTATGATTATTATTACCCAGTACTCACTGTTTATGAACTTGTGAATTCATCCGTTTTCAGCCTTTTCTGTATTTGAATGTCTTTCTCCTCTTGTAAAGAAAAATAAGTGCAAATTTTTTTCACTTGAACATCTTAACTGTTTTTTTTACTGAAATATCTCACTGAACTTCAACAGGTAGGTACTCGTCTTGGGTTCGAATAAACTTCCTCGTCACCACTGTTATGTTTTTTAACTCCAAGACAATAATTTGTAACTACTTGAAAGACAAACACAGAGCCAGGAATAACATGTCTTTAGTTTCAATTTTACTTTTGTGAGGCACACACTTGTAATATAGAAACATAGAAACATAGAAAATAGGTGCAGGAGTAGGCCATTCGGCCCTTCGAGCCTGCACCGCCATTTATTATGATCATGGCTGATCATCCAACTCAGAACCCAGCCTTCCCTCCATACCCCCTGACCCCTGTAGCCACAAGGGCCATATCTAACTTCCTTTTAAACATAGCTAATGAACTGGCCTCAACAGTTTGCTGTGGCAGAGAATTCCACAGATTCACCACTCTCTGTGTGAAGAAGTTTTTCCTAACCTCGGTCCTAAAAGGCTTCCCCTCTATCCTCAAACTGTGACCCCTCGTTCTAGACCTCCCCAACATCGGGAACAATCTTCCCGCATCTAGCCTGTCCAATCCCTTTAGGATCTTATACGTTTCAATCAGATCCCCCCTCAATCTTCTAAATTCCAACGAGTACAAGCCCAGTTCATCCAGTCTTTCTTCATATGAAAGACCTGCCATCCCAGGAATCAATCTGGTGAACCTTCTTTGTATTCCCTCTATGGCAAAGATGTCTTTCCTCAGATTAGGGGACCAAAACTGCACACAATACTCCAGGTGTGGTCTCACCAAGGCCTTGTACAACTGCAGTAGTACCTCCCTGCTCCTGTACTCGAATCCTCTCGCTATAAATGCCAGCATACCGTTCGCCTTTTTCACCGCCTGCTGTACCTGCATGCCCACTTTCAATGACTGGTGTATAATGACACCCAGGTCTCGTTGCACCTCCCCTTTTCCTAATCGGCCACCATTCAGATAATAATCTGTTTTCCTATTTTTGCCACCAAAGTGGATAACTTCACATTTATCCACATTAAATTGCATCTGCCATGAGTTTGCCCACTCACCCAACCTATCCAAGTCACCCTGCATCCTCTTAGCATCCTCCTCACTGCTAACACTGCCACCCAGCTTCGTGTCATCCGCAAACTTGGAGATGCTGCATTTAATTCCCTCATCCAAGTCATTAATATATATTGTAAACAACTGGGGTCCCAGCACTGAGCCTTGCGGTACCCCACTAGTCACCGCCTGCCATTCTGAAAAGGTCCCGTTTATTCCCACTCTTTGCTTCCTGTCTGCTAACCAATTCTCCACCCACACCAATACCTTACCCCCAATACCGTGTGCTTTAAGTTTGCACACTAATCTCCTGTGTGGGACCTTGTCAAAAGCCTTTTGAAAATCCAAATATACCACATCCACTGGTTCTCCCCTATCCACTCTACTAGTTACATCCTCAAAAAATTCTATGAGATTCGTCAGACATGATTTTCCTTTCACAAATCCATGCTGACTTGTCCGATCATTTCACCGCTTTCCAAATGTGCTGTTATCACATCCTTGATAACTGACTCCAGCAGTTTCCCCACCACCGACGTTAGGCTAACCGGCCTATAATTCCCCGGTTTCTCTCTCCCTCCTTTTTTAAAAAGTGGGGTTACATTAGCCACCCTCCAATCCTCAGGAACTAGTCCAGAATCTAACGAGTTTTGAAAAATTATCACTAATGCATCCACTATTTCTTGAGCCACTTCCTTAAGCACTCTGGGATGCAGACCATCTGGCCCTGGGGATTTATCTGCCTTCAATCCCTTCAATTTACCTAACACCACTTCCCTACTAACATGTATTTCGCTCAGTTCCTCCATCTCACTGGACCCTCTGTCCCTTACTATTTCTGGAAGATTATTTATGTCCTCCTTAGTGAAGACAGAACCAAAGTAATTATTCAATTGGTCTGCCATGTCCTTGCTCCCCATAATCAATTCACCTGTTTCTGTTTGCAGGGGACCTACATTTGTCTTTATCAGTCTTTTCCTTTTTACATATCTATAAAAGCTTTTACAGTCCGTTTTTATGTTCTCTGCCAGTTTTCTCTCATAATCTTTTTTCCCCTTCCTAATTAAGCCCTTTGTCCTCCTCTGCTGAACTCTGAATTTCTCCCAGTCCTCAGGTGAGCCACTTTCTCTGGCTAATTTGTATGCTACTTCTTTGGAATTGATACTATCCCTAATTTCTCTTGTCAGCCACGGGTGCACTACCTTCCTTGATTTATTCTTTTGCCAAACTGGGATGAACAATTGTTGTAGTTCATCCATGCAACCTTTAAATGCCTGCCATTGCATATCCACCGTCAATCCTTGAAGTGTCATTTGCCAGTCTATCTTAGCTAATTCACGTCTCATACCTTCAAAGTTACCCCTCTTTAAGTTCAGAACCTTTGTTTCTGAATTAACTACGTCACTCTCCATGTTAATGAAGAATTCCACCATATTATGGTCATAATATGGTGGTGTAATGACAAATGCCATTCACATACTTTGACATATAACCCATATTGAATTATTTAAACAAAGAATGCTTAATCAAACAATATATCTACAATATTACTCAAATATTACTTAAGTATTAAATACACAACAAAACCCATTGACTAACTCATGGCATGTTCATGTGAATGATACACATTAAAAGTGCTTACTAGCGGTTTTAATCTATTCACAGAGTCTACCTGCTCAGGAAAGTTGATCATCTCAAAGTTGACATCCTACAAGTAGGTTCAACCTACCCTGCCACTGCTCAGGAATGTTCAAAGTGACATTACTGAAGTTAAACATTTCTGACAGGCCATATCTATAGTGAGGATGGTGAGAGCTGAACACTCACATGGACTCAGACTCAGGGATAGAAAACCAAAGGTTAATCTATCCACAGAAGGCAATGGATGGGATTTAGAATAGAACAGGATCCTTGCAAGAATTCTTTAGGATTTGCAAGTATGCTACAAGGTCCTGAATGTCATGAATGACAAGTTCTTGCAGCATTCTGGATTGACATAGTTCAAAATTACGGAATAATACTGACATATATCTCCCGGCACAGTCAGAAATGTCAATCGTGAGGAATAAAAAATACTAACTGCAGAAATATTTGCTGTTAACTACGTACTGCAAAAATGCATCAAGAGAATATAAACACGAGAAATTCTGCAAATGCTGGAAATCCATCAATAGAATGTGCTTCCTTGCATATCGTCGTCGTCGTCTGAACCCTTAGTGCCCAGGTGGCACATGGGGCTTCCATAAGGGTCTTCCATTTCTGCCGGCCTTTCTCTCTGCTGCTCGCCGTTACCCAGTTCATGCCTACTTCTTTCAGTTCTGCTTCCACAGATCTTCGCAACATCATTTTGGGCCTGCCCCTACTTCGCTTTCCCTGTGGGGTCCACCTTAGTGCTACTTTTGCTAGTTGATCATCTGCATTCTCAGTACATGGCCCAGCCATCTCCAAAGTCTTCTTTTCACACAAACTGAGATTGATTCCATATTGCAAGATGTAAGCAAGTCTTGGTTTCTGATTTTCTCAGGCCAGAAGATCTTCTTGATACGTCGTAGACATTTTGTCTGGAACATGCCAAGTTTCTTGCAGATGTCTTTCGTCATCTTCTAACATTCACCTCCATAAAGTAGCACGCTTAGGACATTGCTTTTAAAAATTCTGATTTTGGTGTTAAGTTTGAGTTATGTGGATTTCCAAACTGCATCGAGGGTACCAAAAGCTTGATTTGCTTTCGATAGTCTTGCTAATACATCCTTGCATATACTTCTAGTAATATTAGAATATCTGTGAAGGGCAGATTCAAATATCGCTGTGATGATTGTATGTTCTAGTACTAATTGTTTGGCAACAATAAAATATAAGTATAAAGTATTAAAAATGTAGTTAATGGCTGACCTAAAATATGAAAAACGTTATAATGATTTAGAACAAGCAAAGTATGATCTTGAGAACCATCGAGTAAATATGGAATAACTTGATTTTTTTCAACTTCATCAGCAATGTGGACCACTGATTTTTCTTTGTTACTTAAGCATATGCTGTCTTATTTATTGAAATACTTGAGGTGGGATTAATTTCATGCACGACTTGGTCTCCAAAACAGTCTTGATTAATCTTTCAGAAACAGTAGATTTTAATAATGCACTTCAATCTACATTTCTATCACTATTTGATACTCACTATCATTGTAAATGTAATTATATGTTAGAACTTAATTGAGAGCATGATAGAATCACTGTCAATGATGATTAGTCAAAAGACTTGATACAACCAGTGAAAACTTTATCATGCTATAGTGCCAGGGATTGGAAATTTATATTCTTCTCTATAAAAATTAATTTAAATAGTATGCACCCATCAGAACTTATCTACAAAATTAAAAATGTACAAAAATATATTTAGTATTTTATCACATTTTAAAGTGTTGCATACAAAAATTTAAGAGTGCAATTTCTATTACTATCCAGATATACATTCCAAAAGCAGTTACAATACAGAAGTTAATTGTTGATCTTTTTTCCCTGAATAACTGAGGCAATCAGCTCTGATCTGGGCCGACATTTACATGCCGGGTGGCACCTAATTAATTAGCTTGTTTATTTCGTTTTTTTTAAAAGATGCGCTGGGTGCGTCCCGGCTACCACTGCATTCTCCGCGGCCCGGGGGTTGGGGTGGTTTGTCTCCATCAGGTTAGGCAGGTCATCTTCTTCTGTGTCTGCCTGCCTCGATGTCGAAGGTCGAGGTTCGTCGTCTGCTGTGGCTGATGTGGAAGACTTGCTTGACTGCTAGCCTCGCGCATTTTTCTATCACACAGTTCTTTGTAAGCACTCAAACCATTCTGCACATATGCCCTAAACCGACGTACCCTTTCAAAATTAAAGTCGTACTTTATCATTGCAACGAAAATCTCACGCAGTTGCTTCACGTTCAGTTCCTGGACGACTTCACTTTCGGTCCGTTCGCTACTGTATTCGGTTTCGATTGTTATCCTTTCTTCTTCCAATTGCATCAGCTCTTCATCTATCAGTTCTTGGTCATGGGATGCCAAAACCTCTTCAATATCATCTTCAGCAACTTCCACAAGCCAAACTCACTTTGTCCTTACTTCGTTCACCTCGATCAAAACGCTTAATTATGTCCAGTTTTACTCTAAGTTTAACACCCTTACGAGCTCTTTTAGGCTTTTCCGATACCTTAGAACTCATCTTGCTAACAGATGCTCACAGGCATGTGTTTAAGCAATGCCAGCTAGAATGCCGTTTCGAATCCGGGGGAGGAGCAGCTGCTTGGGGTGCGCGCTGCCTTTTATCGTACGCTGCCTTTTTTCGTAACAGTGAAAACACCTGTTAGCGAAAACAGGTAACTAATGTAGGTCTTTCGTAACAGTAAGGTTTCGTAAAGAGAACGTTCGAAAAGCGGGGACACGAGTACTGTAATTCAGATTATCAATTCAAAATTAAATGCAATTGAACACAGCATTCTGGACCAACAGTACTATTTCCCGAACCAATCTGACAAATCTAACAAAATGCCTCTCGAGTTACAAGATCAACCTTAGTGTACAAGGGCATTTCAATGACACAACCTGCAACTGGGTCTTCTAAAGCCAAGACTGCATGGGGCTAATCCTCCAAAGTCACCTACAGTCTCATCTACCAAAAGTCAGCATCCTTCTACTGACTGGGTGCAGATACAGCAGTGAAAGACTATTTTTAACATGAACCTGCGTTTCTGGAATCTGAAGCAAAAAGCAAGCTACTCAAGTAACTCAGCAAGTCAAGCAATGTTTTTGGAGCCAAAGAGATAGCCCACATTTTGGCTCAAGGACCTGTGACTATTTTTAACCGTTTTGGTGCAGTCAAACACTCACAAAACAAACACCAAAGAAATGCAAAAGGTTTTTCTGTTTTGTTTGCTTTTGGTTCCAAAAGTGGCACATTTCCTTTTCTAAATTTGGTTTGCGTATTTTACAGCAACTTTTAATTTACATAGTCAGGTGCCGTAACATAGAGAAGATAAGCTGTTGGTGAATAGGCAAGTAGAGTGATTACTCAGAACAGACAGCTCAGGCATAAAGTGACATAAAAGGTTCTTCAGATGCTGGAGATCTTGAGCAACACACACAAAATGCTGAAGGAACTCAATAGGTCAGGCAGCATCTATGGAGGGAAATAAACAGTTGACATTTCACACCAACACCCCTCTTGACTGAATCATCAGGATGAAGAGCCTCTGCTTGAAACTCTGACTGGTCGTCTTCTTCCATTGATGCAGCTTAACTTGCTGAGTTTTCAGCATTTTGTATGTGTTACCGTTGTAATGCTCTGCTTTCTTACACTATGAGAGACAGAAAGACTTTCATTGCATTCACATGATCTCTACACCAGTCATATACCCTACCTTCTGCAGAACACTACAACCTTCTAGAAATGTCAATCCATCTGCATTGTTATAAAATAGGGGTTCCCAACCAACAGTCCACAGACCCCTTGTAATAGTATTAGCCCATCGTATAAAAAACATTGTGAATCCCTGTTATAAAACGAAGCTAACAGGCACTGACCTACATGATCCACAGCTCATGGTTATACTGCAACTTGACACTGAGAGAACTTACATCTCTGCCATAGAGTTGATAATGTGATACCTTCCAGATGATACTACCTTGCACTATTATGAAATCTGAGATCCTCTTCTTGCCTGCTGGTCTCCGACAAAAGCAAGTGAAATATAATCAGCTCTTTTGAATATATAACAATGAATTGCAAATTTTGCAGTGCTGGAAAATATTTCCACTTCTGAGATCACAGTCAGAGGTATCCATAATACCATCTCCTCCTTGTTGATAATCAACACAGGCACACTTCAAGAACACATACTCTCTATACCGACTATGTAGCTAGGCACAACTCAAATGCCATCTATAAACTTGGTGATGATACCAGTGTTGTTGGCAGATCCTCAGATGGCGATGAGGAGGGGGAACAGCAGCAAGATAGATGGGCTGGTGAGTGGTGCAGCAACAAAAGCCTTGCACTCAATGTCAGCAAGATCACGGAATTAATTATGGACTTCAGGAAGTTGTAAGGTACACACTAGTTCTAACTGAGGGGTCAGTGGTGGAAAGGGTGACCAGTTTCAAATTCCTGGACGTGAACATCTCAGAGGATCTCTCTTGGGCCCAACAAATTGATGCAATCATGAAGAAGTTACATCAGCAGTTAATACTTCATAGGAGGTTATAATGACTAACAAAGTTCTACAGATGTTGGTGGAGAAGATTCAGACTGATTGTATTACCACATGGTATGGAGGCTCCAATGCACAAGATCAAAAAGGCTGCAGAAGGTTGCAGACTCAGTGAGTTCCATCATAAACATAAGCCTCCTCTCTATTGAGGACATCTTCAAATGGCATTGCCTCAAAAAGGCCCCATCAATCATTAGGGACCCTCACCATCCAGGAATGCCTTCTTCTCATTACTACATCAAGGTGGTGGTACAATAGTCATAGTCATACTTTATTGATCCCGAGGGAAATTGGTTTTCGTTACAGTTGCACCATAAGTAATTAAATAGTAATAAAACCATAAATAATTAAATAGTAATATGTAAATTATGCCAGGAAATAAGTCCAGGACCAGCCTATTGGCTCAGGGTGTCTGACCCTCCAAGGGAGGAGTTGTAAAGCTTGATGGCCACAGGCAGGAATGACTTCCTATGACGCTCTGTGTTGCACCTCGGTGGAATGAGTCTCTGGCTGAATGTACTCCTGTGCCCAACCAGTAAATTATGTAGTGGATGGGAGACATTGTTCAAGATGGCATGCAACTTGGACAGCATCCTCTTTTCAGACACCACTGTCAGAGAGTCCAGTTCCATCCCCACAACATCACTGGCCTTACCAATGAGTTTGTTGATTCTCTTGGTGTCTGCTACTCTCAGCCTGCTGCCCCAGCACACAACAGCAAACATGATCACACTGGCCACCACAGACTCGTTAGAACATCCTCAGCATCGTCTGGCAGATGTTAAAGGACCTCAGTCTCCTCAGGAAATAGAGACGGCTCTGACCCTTCTTGTAGACAGCCTCAGTGTTCTTAGACCAGTCCAGTTTATTGTCAATTCGTATCCCCAGGTATTTGTAATCCTCCACCATGTCCACACTGACCCCCTGGATGGAAACAGGGGTCACTGGTACCTTAGCTCTCCTCAGGTCTACCACCAGCTCCTTAGTCTTTTAAGCTGCAGATAATTCTGCTCACACCAAGTGACAAAGTTTCCTACCGTAGCCCTGTACTCAGCCTCATCTCCTTTGCTGATGCATCCAACTATGGCAGAGTCATCCGAAAACTTCTGAAGATGACAAGACTCTGTGCAGTAGTTGAAGTCCGAGGTGTAAATGGTGAACAGAAAGAACCCAAGACCCACACTCGGTGTTTAAGGGGTAGCTTCTTCCCTCCCATCATCAGATTTCTAAACATTACCTCACTATTCCTCTCTTCCACAGATTTATTTTCATTGTAACTTGAAGTATTTCTTATGTCTTGCTCTGTAATCAAAGTAAATATATTACCAAAGTACATATACGGTCACCATATATTCATTTTCTTGTGGGCATACATCACCTGAGATTCATTTTCTTGTGGGCATACTCAATAAAATCTATAGAATAATAACCATAACAGAGTCAATGAAAAACTGTCCAACTTGGGTGTTAACCAAAGTGCAGAAGACAAGAAACTGCAAATACACAAATAAATAAAATAAGCAATGAATATTGAGAACATGAGATGAAGAGTCCTTAAAAGTGAAACAATTGGTTGTGGGTACATTTCAATGATTGGGCAAATGAATTAGGTGAATTTATCCCCTTTGGTTCAAGAGCCTAATGGTTTTGGGGTAGTAGTTGTTCCTGAACCTGATGGAGTGAGTCCTGAGGCTCCTGTACCTTCTGCCTGATGCGGATTCCCTCCTATATGCTGATTCATCACCACCTTTGATTTGGCCTACAACAGTGGTGTCATTAAACTTGAATATGGTACAGTATTGGTGTTGTGATTAGCCACACAGTCATAAGGGTAAAGCGAGTAGAGCAGGAGGCTAAGTATGTACATGGCCTTGTGGTGCATCTGTGCTGACGGAGATCATGAAGGAGATGTTGTTACCGATCCAAACTGATTGGGGTCTGCAAGTGAGGAAATTGAAGATCCAATTGCACAAGGAGGTATTAAGGCTAAGGTCTTGGAGCTTATTGATTAGTTTTGAAGGGATGGTGGTACTGAATGCTGAGCTGTAGTTGATAAAGAACATCCTGATGTATGCACCTTTGCTGACCAGATGTTCCAGGGTTGAGCGAAGAACCAATGACATGGTATCTGCAGAGGACCTGGGCGGATCCAAGTTGCTTCTCAGGTCGATATGTTTCATCACCAACCTCTCAAAATACTTCATCACTGTGGATGTAAGTGCTACTGGGCAATATTAATTGAGGCAGATTACACCGCTCTTCCTAGGCACCGGTATAAGTGAACCCAGCTTGAAGGAGGTGGGTACCACACACTGTCGAAGCGAGAGGTGAAAGATCTCAGTGACCACTCCAGCTAGTTGATTAGCACAAGTCTTTGGTACTTGGCCAGGTACCCCATCAGGACCAGATGCTTTTCTTGGGTGCACCCTCCTGAAGGCTGCTCTTGTCAGCCTCAGAGACTAAAATTATAAGATCATCGGGGGAAGTGGGAGTTTGTGATGGTTCCTCAGTGCTTGGCAGTTAAAGCTAGCACTGAGCTCATTTGGAAGCAAAGCCACCAAAACAACAAATTTCATGACATAGGTCAGTGATACTAAGCCTGATTCTGATATAAATGTTAATTACCACTACAACCTTAACAACACGGTTTTAGCCATGTTCTAAAGTTGTGTTAAAAAGTGCAAAGGCAAATTCCAGGCAGCAAATAGACAATGCAACATCTTGCACATTATTTTCTAACTGAGATTCATTCAAGCATGACAATTACTCCCTGAACACATTGAACAGATGTGGCCTGTTGTGTGGTGTGCTTCTATACAGACTCCATCCTCTTCCCTGCAGTTTCTCCTGCCATCTCACTGGCTGTTCTCCCAATCATGTTGTATTACAGTGCGAAGATTTACTAATGAACCCAAGTTTGGGAATAAATGGTGCATGTCCATACATTTAATTGACACTGTTACGTACCCCGTAACTGGGTTGCCAAACCAGCAGAAATGGATCACTCAGTTGGAGTCTGGATTACTAGAACTAAGAAAGTTTTATTAAAGAAACAAGCAACACAGTTCTCTAATCAAAAGGATAATGAATGCAACAGTTCAGCAATGATAAACGCACATGTACACAGAATTAAGATAACAGGATCAATCAAGCTCTATCGTTGTCTAGGGGTAAATGACCAGTTTCAAAGTGACGCAAAGTTCAGTTCAATTTAGTTCAGTTCAGTTCGCAGTAATCGCTGCCATGGCGATGGACAGTGGGGGGAAGGAGAGAGGGAGCAAAACGAATGAATATTCAAGGCTTCCACACAGACCTTCGCAGTCAGCTTTCAGGCGAGTCCTTTGTGATGTCATCTGAGGTCACCGACTGTGACCCCTCCGTTTCCAGATATGATCGTTTCTCTGCGGTGAACCTGGCACCCAGGCAAGGGTGGACACACACCAGGTTCCCGCCGATCGTACCTTTCCACCGAGCGTCTATGGCTTGATCCCGCAACCGGCCTTCCAAAATTTTCCACCGACTTGTGAGAGATGCACTGCTTCCAGGGTCTCGTTACCTCGGGTGTCGTGTGTGTCTTGCCTTAGCGAACCTGTCCCTTTTTATCCCCCTGCTGGGGTATCGCCTGTCCATCACTTCAAACAGTTCAAGGTTCAAAGGGGGAGTCGATCTTGACAGCTCTCTCCTTCTGTTACTCTCTCTCCCGTCCCTTCATTACACATCTCCAAATGCTGCTCTATTGTTTTCCTTATCTCTCTCTCTCCTGAAGACAGGTGGCAGACCAACTGCTGATCCCACTGGTGCCAGCACTGGACAGCTACATCTTAATCTATGTGTATTCTCGTCACAACACAATTTCTGCAATTGCTACTACACTACCTGTGTGCTTCTGCAAACTGTGTTAACTCTTAAAAGTATCAAATGCAAGACCAAGACATCAACCAGCAACCAATTCACAGATTGCTGATGATCCATCCAAATGAGGGATCCTCCCCACAGTTGAACCCATGCTGAGCAATGTCTATTAAGACAGGATATTAGCAGGCAGTGTTGGAGACAAATCAGCACTGCACACTAACATACTGTAAGCATCCGTATACTCTCCAAACTTCTCTGGATGAACAGTGTACACAAATGTACTCATCAATATGCCCTTTTAAATACCAAAGAAAGGCCTAATTTCACTCCATTTCACAACTCTTAATCAATGGTTGCTTTTCGTTGTGAACATTTTGTGTTGTCAGGACTATGAGAGCAATGGGAAATTTCCCTATTTGCAGACACAGAAACCTTCCTCAGAATCAGGTATGTGACCTCCAATAGACTTTTCTTTACATATCGCCATGAAGAATCAAGAAAGGAAACTAAGAGCAGAAGGAATACTGGAGCAACACACCCTAAATGCTGGAGGAACACAGCATTTATGGAGAGGAATAAACAGCCAACTTTTCATCAGGACTGGAAAGGAAATGGAAAGAAGCCAGAATAAGAAGGTGAGGGGAGGGAAGGAGTACAAACTGGCATGTGATAGACAAAACCAGGTGAGGAAGGGAGATGAAATGAAAATTTGGGAGGTGATAGTGGAAGAGGCAAAGGGCTGTGAAGGAAGGATCTAACAGGAGAGGACAGTGGTTGGGAGAAAGGGATGGTGGAGAGGCACCAGAGGGAAGTGATGGGCAGGTGAGGAGAAGAGAAGGGGTAAGAGGGAGCCGGAATGGAAAAGGGGGAAAGGGGGAGGGGAAGAAATTGCTGGAAGTTAAAGAAATTGATGTTCATGCCATCAGGTTGGAGGTTACCCAGACGGAATTTGAAATCTGGCTCCTCCAACCTGAGGATGGTCTCATCATGTTGGAGAAAGCTATGCCATTCAAAATATTATTTGTACCTCCTGTTTCAGCCTCTAATCACAATGCCCACATTGCCTCAACTAATAAATAAATTACAATATACTCTGGTCCACAACAAAACTGAAAAAGTGCTGTATCATAAGATTGCCTTTAAGACTGAAACCCGGGGATAAAACAGACAGTGTGAAATATAAACTTAGCTAGCTGACAGGAAATAAATAGTAGTGAATAGCTGTTTTTCAGGCTGGAGGTGAGTGTTGAATAGAATTCCCCAGAAGCCAATAGTAGGAGTATTGCTTTTATATATAATAACTTGGATTAGGATGCTTAGGGCAAACTTGTCATATTTTTATATTTTACTAAATTTGGAAGCATAGCCTACTGGTGTGAGTCAAGTAGAGATTTCAAGAAGATATAGATAGGCTGGTGGAAAAGTAGAAATGTGATTAATTCTATTTGATGCAGAAAACCAGAGTCTTACAATAAACAGTGAGGAAGCCCTTCACATGTGAATCCACTGGTGTTATAGAGTTTAAGAGTCGCGATGTAATGATGCAGCTCTATAAAACTCTGGTTAGGCCACACTTGGAGTACTGTGTCCAATTCTGGTCGCCTCAGTATACGAAGGATGTGGAAGCATTGGAAAAGGTACAGAGGAGATTTACCAGGATGCTGCCTGGTTTAGAGAGTATGCATTATGATCAGAGATTAAGGGAGCTAGGGCTTTACTCTTTGGAGAGAAGGAGGATGAGAGGAGACATGATAGAGGTGTACAAGATAATAAGAGGAATAGATAGAGCGGATAGCCAGCGCCTCTTCCCCAGGCCACCACTGCTCAGTACAAGAGGACGTGGCTTTAAGGTAAGGGATGGGAAGTTCAAAGTGGATATTAGAGGAAGCTTTTTTACTCAGAGAGTGGTTGCTGCCTGAGTTAGTAGTGGAGGCAGATACACTAGTGAAATTTAAGAGACTACTAGACAGGCATGTGGAGGAATTTAAGGTGGGGGGGGGTATATGGGAGGCAGGGTTTAAGGGTCGGTACAACATTGTGGGCTGAAGGGCCTGTACTGTGCTGTACTACTCTATGTTATTCAGTACTCCCTGTGTGGCCTCTACATTGGTGAGACCCAATGCAGATTGGGGCACTGCTTCATTTAGCACCTTCGTTCCTTTTAGTTGTAGCAGCTAGTATCTCCCATTGACCAGCCATTTTAATTCCACTTCCCATTCCCACAACATGTCTTTCCACAGCCTCCTCTACCACCAAATTGAGGCTAGATTAGAGGACAGGGTTTCATATTCTGTCTTGGTGTTCTCAAACTTGATGACACGAAAGCCCATTTCTCTAAATCCCAGTAACCACTCCCATCTATCACATCCTTTTTAATCTTGATCCCAATGGCCCCCATCATGCCTCATCTTTCTCCCCCACCTTTTCCATGTGCCCATCGCCCACGCATTCCCTCCATTGGTTCCCCTGTCCACCTCCTTCCCTTCATTCCAGGGTCCACTAGCCTCCCCCAGAAGATTCCACCTTCCTCAGCCCTTTGTCACTTTCAACAATCGCCACCCAGCTTCTTACATCATTCCCACTCTCCCTTTCCATCACCTATCATTCACTCCCTCCCCTCACCCCGATCCACCCATCACCTGCCAGATCCTGCTTCAATCCTTCTAGCACCTTTTTATACTGATCATCTTCCCTCTTTCCTTCCAGTCATGATGAAGGATTAAGTGTCTACTTCACTGCACTGATGCTGCCTGCTCCAACTCCTTTCTGAGTTGCTCCAGATTTCCAGTATCTGCAATCTCTTGTTTCCCTGATGTTGCATTTTTATAAGATGTAGGAAAAGCACTATCAAATGGAAAACAGTATTCTAAGTTGCATACAAAGAGATGGCGATCTGGGGAAACTGAAAAAAAAATCACTGAAAGGGACAGGATAAGGTGTTGAAAAAGTGTACAGGATGCCAAGTTTTATAAACACAGGTGCTAGGTATGGTAAGTCATAATGAACCTTTATAAAAAGCAGCTTTCTCCACATCTGGAGAATAATGTTCAGTTCTGGAGACTATACTTGGGGAACAATGTGCGGGCCTTAGAGAGGATGCAGAAGAGATTTACTTGAATATTTCCAAAGGTGAATGGTTCAAGCGGATCTCATGATTTAAACTGTTCCATCAGGGGTGGGTTCAAAAACCATTGAACGAGGGTGACTGGGACATCTTATTTTTTTTTAATACACATAAAGGCTTAGTGTATGTAATACACTGCCAGATGTAGCCATAGAAGTAGATTCAAATATGCCATTGAAAAGAGAGCTAGAAAAGTGCTTGAAAGGGTACAGAGAAGGAATGTAGGACCGTTCTTGCACTGAGACAGTATGGTGTCAATGGGCTGAATGGCCTTTTTCTATTCTGTGATTCAGGTGTTATCTTTGAAGTTTGCTGCTGACTGCATAATGGTAGGTTCTATTTGCTACTTGTCAAACGTAGTCCATATCTACATGAATATAACCTAGAAATAGGCAATCTTGAAAAAGTGTTTTTCAGATACTGTACTAGATAGGTGACCACCAGGAAAAGTAAGGGGAGTGAGTAGTCATTGTCAGGTTTCCCTGTGGCCATCCTCCTCTGCAACAAGTATATCCTTTTGGATTCTGCTGGGTGGACAACCTCTCAGGGCACAGCAGCAGCAGCCAAGCCAGCTCTGGGGTTCAGCCGGGAAGAGTAAAGTCAGGCAGAGCAGTAGTGATAGTTAGAGGGTAGGGATAGCAGATTCTGTGGCCGCGAATGAGAAGCCAGGAGAAGGCCCAGAATGTCTCAGAGCAGCTGCAGAAGATTCTCAAGAAGGAGGGTGAGCAGCCAGAAGTCATGGTGATATAGATTGAAAGGGGGGGGGAGAGAGATCCTGCTCAGTGAAAAGAGGGAGTTAAGGAAGAAGACGACAAAGAGCAATTTCTACAAGACAGTAATCTCTGGATTACTCCCAGTACCATATGCTAGTCAGGGCAGGAACAGGATGATAGTACAGATGACTGAGTGGCTGAGGAAGTGGTGCATGGGGCAGGAATTCAGATTTCTGGATCACTGGGATCTCTTCTGGGGAAGGTATGACCTGTACAAAGAGACGGGTTAGACCGGAACTCAAGGGGGACCAATATCCTTGCAGGAAGGTTTGCTAGAGCTGTTAATAAGGGTTTAAACTAAACTGATGAGAATCAGAGTGATAGGGATGAGGTTGGGCAGTTGGATTACAAGTCAATGCCATGTGCAATGACACTGTGAGGAAGGACAGGCAGACAATAAAGCAAAACTGCGGTCAGCGGGATGAGGCGAAGTGTAATATGGGGGAAAAATCAAAAAGGGTGATGAATACAGGACCAAAGGTGTTATATTTCAATGTATGTAGTATTCAGAATAAGGTGGATGATCTTGTAGCACAGTTAGAGATTGGTAGGTATGTCGTTAGTGGGCATCACTGAGTTGTGGCTGAAAGATCATAGTCGGAAGCTTAGCATCCAAAGATACACATTGTATCAAAAGGACGGGCAGGTAGGCAGAGAGGGTCGGGGTGGCTCTGTTGGTAAAAAATGAAATCAAATACTTAGAAGGAGGTGACATAGATGGGAAGACATATAATTTTTGTGAGTAGAGTTAATAGCACGGGCAAAAAGACCCCGATGAGAGTTATAGTAGCCAAAATGTGAGATATAAAATACAACAGGAGATTAAAAAAGGCATGTAAAAAGGGTGATGTTGCAATAGTCATGGGGTTTGCAATATGCAGGTAGATTGGGAAAATCAGGTTAGTGCTGGATCCCAAGAGAGGGAATTTGTAGAATGCCCATGAAAAGGCTTTATAGAGCAGCTTGTGGTTGAGTCCACTAGGGAAAAGGCAATTCTGGATTGGGTGTTGTGTAATGAACCAGATTTGTTTTGGGAACTTAAGGTAAATGAACCCTTAGGAGGCAGTGATCATATGAAAGTATTCAACTAGCAATTTGAGAGGGAGAGGGAGAATATAAAGTCAAATGCATCAGTACTACAGTGGAGTAAAGGGAATGACAAAGACAGAGGAGCTGGCCAAAATTGATTGGTAGGGGACACTAGCAGGGATGATGGCGAACAGCAAAGGCTAGAGTTTCTGGGGGCAGTTCGGAAGGCACAGGATTGGTACATCTCAAAGATGAAAACACATCCCAAAGGGAGGAAGAAACGACCCCGTGGCTGACAGGGGAAGTCAAAGGCAGCATAAAAGCTGAACAGAGGGCATATAGCATAGCAAAAAAATTAGTGGGAAATTAAGAGGATTGGGAAACTTTTAAAAACCAACAGAAGGAAACTCAAAAAAAAATCATAAGGACAGAAAAGATGAAATCTGAATGTTAGCAAGCCAATAATATAAAAGGGATCCAACAGTGGATATTGGACCATTGGAAAATAACACTGAAGAGGTAATACAGTAATTGGGGACAAAGAAATGGCAGATGAACTTAATAAGTATTTTACATCAGTTTTCATTGTGGAAGACACCAGCAGTATGCCAGAAATTCAGGAGTGTCAGGTGATAGAAATGAGTGTAGTTGCGATTACTAAGGAGAAGGTGCTTGGAAAGCTGAAGGTCTGAAGGCAGATAAGTCATCTGTACCAGATAGACTACACCCGAGGGTTTTGAAAGAGGTAACTGAAAAGATTGTGGATGCATTAGTAATGATCTTTTAAGTATCACTAGATTCTGGAATGGTTTTGGAAGATTGGAAAATTGCAAATATTACTCCACTCTTTAAGAAGGGAAGGAGGCAGAAGAAAGGAACTTATAGGCCAGTTAGCCTGGAAGATGTTAGAGTCCATTAAGGATGAGGTTTTGGGGTATTTGGAGGTGCATGATAAAGTAGGCCAACATCAGCATGGTTTTTTTTTAAAGGGGGAATCTTACCTGACAAATCTGTTAGAATTCTTTGAGGAAATAACAGGCAGGATAGATAAAGGAGAGTCAGTGGATGTTGTTCACTTGGATTTTCAGAAGGTCTTTGACAAGGTGTCACACATGATGCTGCTTAACAAGAACCCATGGTATTACAGGAGAGATACTAGCATGGTCAGAAGATTGGCTGACTGGCAGGAGGCAAAGAACAGGAATAAAGGGGGCCTATTCTGCCAGTGACTAATGGTCAGTATTGGGAATTGCTTCTTTTCACATTATATTTCAATTATTTGGATGATGGAATTGGTGGCTTTGTGGCAAAGTTTGCAGACAATACATTGATAGGTGGAGGGGTAGGTAGTGTTAAACAATCAGGAAGTCTTCAGATTGTCTTGCACAGATTGCAAAAATGAGCAAAGAAGCGGCAGATGGAATACAGTGTGGGGAAGTGTATGGTCATGCATTTTAGTAGAAGGAATAAAGGCGTAGACTATTTACTAAAAGGGAAGAAAATTTTTTTAAAAATCAAGCTTGTAGGTTGAGTTGGTGATAAGGAAGGCAAATGCAATTCTAGCATTCATTTTGAGTGGGCTACAATATAAGTGCAAGGATGCAATGCTGAGGCTTTATAAGGCATTGGTCAAACTGCACTTGAAGTATTGTGAGCAGTTTTGGCCCCCTTATCTAAGAAAAGATACAATGGTACCGGAGAGGGTCCAGATGAAGTTCATGAGAATGATTCTAGGATTGGAAGGGTTAATGTATGAGGAGCATTTGATGGCTCTAGGCCTGTACTCGCTGGAGTTTAGAAGAATCAGCGGGGATCTCATTGAAACCTATTGAATATTGAAAGGCATAGACAGAGTGGATGTTTCCTAAAGTGGGCACAACTAGGACCAAAGGATACAGCCTCAGAATAGAGGTTTATCCATTTAGAATGGAGATAAGAAGGAATTTCTTTAGCTAAGAGGGTGGGGAATCTGTGAAATTCATTGCCATGTATGGCTGTGGAGGCCAAGTATATTTAAAACAGAAGTTGATAGGTTCTTGGTTGGTCAGGGCGTCAGGGAGAAGGCAGGAGGGTGAGGTTGGGAGAATGGCAGAGCAGACTCTGGGCCGGGTGGCTATGTCATATGTCTGCTGCTACGTCATATCCCAAGGACTGGCCCGTAATCTACAGGTAACAGTTTTGCCACACAGGGAATAGACAATGGCAATTTCTAAATGTTAATAATTTCCTTTCACATTCAAGTGTACTACAACCACTGAGAATCCAACCAACAACTACCTGGAGCTCACCACTGACAAAAACAAAACGCAACTAAGACTGCCACACACAAAAAAGGGGAAATGTAGTTTTAGTATTCTCTAGTGAGTAACTTGCCTCCCAAAATATTTCTAAACCTGCAAGACACCAACACGTATCAGACGGAATACTCTCCACATGCCTGGATGTGTACAACCTCAATAACACTCAAGAAGGCTGACACCATCCAGAAGAAAACAATCCACTTCAATTGTTCCCTGCCCACATGTGAAACATTAAAATGGCCACAATCAACACACTGTGTCAACAGTGTATTCTAACTGCAGACTGCACTGCAGTAACTCATCAGAGCTGCCACCCTCCAACTCTGCAACCTCTGCCACAGTGATTCCTAAGGGGGGCAGTTACATGTCCTAAGTGGGTGAAATAGAAGTCGTTGGGGGGGGGGTGGGGGCTGTAAGTATAACTCTAACTTGAGGCACGGGACCTGACCGACCATGTCTATGCACTGCTATCGTCAACAGCCAATAGGCATTCCCAGTTTGTATTAATTTTTTATTTTAATTTAGCCCCACTAATAATAGATAAATACATATGGTGCGATCTCTATGCGGCTGAAGATGGTGAATCCTTGAAATCTAATCAAAAGAAACAGAAACTATAAAAAGTGTGTCAATAAAATGTTGCATACTTGGAGTGTGGTTTTATTCCATTTCCATCAGATCAGCAATGCTCCATGTGTCTTATTTGTAATAGTGTACTCTCCAATGAAGGAATGAAACCATCAAGATTGCAGGAACACTTCCATAAAAGACACCCTGAAAGGCTACTTATGGTATTTCTCTGTTCCAGAAGATGGAAGAAGCATTTGAAAAGCGTTGCACACTCGAGTCATTTGCCAAGAAAGCTAAAAATGACCTTGATAGTGGTCTCATTGCTCATAACTTTTCCAAAATTATAGCAAAGTGTGGAAAATCTTATACAATTGGTTAAAGATTAATAAGCTGTATCAGAAATGCTCACCACTGTTCTCAAAATGGTTACCAGTATTTTAAAATCAATTCCTCTGAGTAATAACTCTATAGCTCACCATACTGACAAAATCAGTGAAGACATTGATTATCATTTATGCACAGAACTACAAAAAACAGAATTTTGGATATAACTGGATGAGTCAACTGTGCAAAACAATGAGGTATTGCAAACGGCATATCTATGGTTTATCAAAAATGGAAAAGTTTACAAAGAAGAATCTCTTCATAAAAAGTTTAAAGTAAATATCAACAGAAAATCAAACTAGGACGAGCTTAAATTGTATATTGAGGATAACAGTATTCCGATTTGGAAAATGATTTCTCGTGCAACAGATGGAGCACCATATATGACAGGTCGCCATGCTGGTTTAGTGGCATTTTTGAAAAAAGAAATTCTAAGTCTGTTTGCAATCCATTGTGCAATTCATCTTCAACATCTCACAAACAAAAACCTCAGCCAGCGACTTTTTTCCAGCATGACTCTTGTATTATCTGCTATGAACAAAATTAAAGCTCATTCATTAAATAGCAGAATATTTCACCAGTTTTGTCAAGGTAATGATGAAGAGTTTGAACACTTGCTTCTTCACACTGAAGTGCAGTAGTTGTCAAAAGGCTGCTGCTTAAAACTTTTTTTGGATCTTTTTGACACTGATTGAATTTTTGCTCAAAGTCGACAAGAGCTTGGGAAATAAGATTGAACTTCTACATCGAGATGTGGCACACCTAGCCGATCTGTATGACAAAATTAACATTCTAAATATCAAACTGCACAATGTGAATTTCAAATTAATCCAGGCAAAAAGTGCAGTGTCCACTTTTATCAGAAAATTGGAAATATATAAGCAAAACATTGGGAGAAGAATGTTCTCAGTTTCCCTTTCACAGACGGTGATTTGCAAGAGTACTGTTTACACCTGCAGTCACTCAAGAAAGATTTTCAGAATTGATCCAAGGATTTGAACGATCTGGAAATTCTGGACTGGGTAACTATCCCATTTCTTTGCAAGATGGAAGAACAGGAAGAGAGCTTGCAAGATGAAATTATTGAAATTCAGAATGATAAAAAAGCTTTTCAAAATTCTCGGCTTTTGTGGTATGTGGCTACACTGTCATACGGAAGTTTCCTAGTCTTTGGAGAAGAATCAAACTGCTCTTCATTGCATTTCCATTCTCCTGCCGTGTTGAAAGAGGCTTCAGTGCAGTAAACCACATACAAAAAACAGAAACCACTTGGACTTTATTACGCATGGCGATTTAAGGCTTTTGCTGTCACAACTCCTACTAAAAACTATCAAGCTCAAGGATCACACTGATATCAAAGCTGCCGTACTGCACACAGGTACTATGCAAGCCAGTTTTAAAGACAAATAAGAAATGAAAGCAGAATCATTTTTCTCATGTCGGCATATTGTAGACGTTTTTACACCAAGGGGGCATCAGAAAGTATACTGTGCCTAAGAGAGGCATTGGCAAGTATGAAGGTGCTTTAGGGGGCATTGGCAAGTATGAAGGTGCTTTAGGGGGGCCCTGGCAAGTATGAAGGTGCTTTAGGGGGGCTCTGGCAAGTATGGAGGTGCTTTGGGGGGTGTTGGCAAATATAAAGGTGCTTTGGGGGCGTTGGCAAATATGAAGGTGCTTTGGGGGGCCTTGGCAATTATGAAGGTGCTTTAGGGAGACGTTGGCAAGTATGAAGGTGCTTTAGGGGGCCTTGGCAAGTATTAAGGTGCTTTAGGGGGTGTTGGCAAGTATGAAGGTGCTTTAGGGGGGCTCTGGCAAGTATGGAGGTGCTTTGGGGGGTGTTGGCAAATATAAAGGTGCTTTGGGGGCGTTGGCAAATATGAAGGTGCTTTAGGGGGCATTGGCAAGTATGAATGTGCTTTAGAAGGGCATTGGCAAATATGAACATGCTTTGGGGAGGCATTGGCAAATATGAATATGCTTTGGGGGGCATTGGCAAGTATGAAGGTGCTTTGGGGGGCCTTGGCAATTATGAAGGTGCTTTAGGGAGACGTTGGCAAGTATGAAGGTGCTTTAGGGGGCCTTGGCAAGTATTAAGGTGCTTTAGGGGGTGTTGGCAAGTATGAAGGTGCTTTAGGGGGCATTGGCAAGTATGAAGGTGCTTTAGGGGGGTGTTGGCAAGTATGAAGGTGCTTTAAGGGGGTGTTGGCAAGTATGAAGGTGCTTTGGGGGGGCTTTGGCAAGTATGAAGGTGCTTTAGGGAGACATTGGCAAATATGAATGTGCTTTAGGGGGGCCCTGGCAAGTATGAAGGTGCTTTGGAGGAGTGTTGGGCTAAAAAAAGGTTGGGAAACACTACTCTGCTAGCTTAGTTAGAAAGATAAAGGCATGAGCCACAGGTGAAAATCACACACATCACCATTGCTTAGTCCAAACCCTATTGGTATTAAATTGACCATACCAACTGTTTCTGTTCATGAATGCATCTTACTACCATTTTGCAAGGGTTCTTAAGAGAGAGTAATAAATACTGGCCTCGTCAGTATTCACATTCCTGGAATGATAGATCAATGACAGTCTCATTATGTAAAGAAGATTAAGTAGCCTGTCTGTAACAGTGAGAACAAACATGAGGGACAATATCTGTTAAAAGGACACAGCTTTTGGAAACAGTGTGGTACAGCATCATTACCCGGATCCCGTTGGGTGGCCCGTGGCCACACTCTGCCGAACCCTCTGATGACCGTTCGACCCCGTTGCGGCACAAACACCGAGCGGCGTTTCCGCTCTTATCAACGGTAGTACTACAAGAAACATGGCATCCACCGAAAGTAAATATGATTCCAGCCCGCGCAGACCTCCAACGCCACAGTTCTTTACCAAACTGTCGGCGCTGTTGGAGAAACCAGAGGTGCGAGGCTTGAGGGTGAGTAACGGCCGCCACGTCGCCACAGCAACCAGGCCTATCACCTACCTCGGAGTCTGGGTGCTCCCGCCGAATAGCTGCGTTCATCAATTCACACAGGGTCCGAATCGCAGCGGCTCCTAATGCATTTTTACCCAGGACAACATGGGCACCTCCCTAGGCACGGGTCATATTGGCAACGGGCAGTTACCCTTAAAAAGCAAAAACGATTCTATATTGAAGGTAGAATTCACAGTTTACGCCAATACAATTCATTTACAGCTAAACTTTCACCTTTGTTTTTATTATTTCAAAGGCTACAGTTGCCTTTGTGCTGCCGTGATAGACACGTGATGTGTGGGATCAATATAAAGAAGTGGTATACTTATACTTTATTGTATAAAGTATATCAAGTCCATGATTTTTCAGTAACCCCTCTGATGATCCCCAATGATAAGTGCTCAACTGAGACCTGGGCTTCATTCCCATAAATTCACAAATTCTTTAATTCCAAGCCCAAAATGAGATTAGATCTTTCTCTGTATCAATGTCCATTTCTTTGATTAGGAGGCTTCACCCTAGATTCCCAGAAATTGGGATATTATATTGCAGTTGAACAAGACGATGGTAAGGATGCATTTGGACTATTATGTTCACTTTTGGTCACCTTGCTATAGGAAAGATGGCATTAGGCTGAGAAGAGTGCACAGGAGATTTATAAGGATGTTGATTGGACTTGAAGGCTAGAGTTATGGAGAGAGATCAATGGGACTTTTTTTTCACTGGAACATAGAATGAGGGGTGATCTTATAGGGATGTATAAATTACGAGGAGCATAGATAGGGTATGTAATGTATGGATCTATTTCTTTTAGAGCAATGACCCCCCCTCCCTCACCTTTAGCACTAGGTATTGATCTGTTGTCTAAACATGCACATTGTTCTTTCTCTCTTGCTGCAATCTGAATACACCAGTTAAAGCCATCTCCCATGTGTGTGCTTTTATTTCATTGATACCTAGTTGTGCACAGACCCAACAAATTGGTGACAAGTACAAAGCTGAATGTCAGAAAATATGAACTGCACCGACAGTTATGGCATGATAACGGGACGAAATAGCGAGTTAAACAGTACAGAGAAGGCCGTCACGTACGTTAACAAAGGTGTGAGTACAGTGCATAGCAACAGTGAAAGATGCGCTGAATTTAAAGTGAAAATAATGTGGCAATGGCTTCAGTCAGGAAAGATGACAAATTTGATAGCACCAATGAAGGCTGAGAGTCGTATATCAAGAGGGTTGAACTGTATTGTTATGCAGACAACGTGGAGGAGCAAAAGACAACTTCTTAGCTTAATGGGCCCAAGAACGTACAGTCTCTTACAGAACCCTGAAAAGCCAGCAGGTAAGATGTTCAGTGAAATTGTTACAATTTTACAAAATCACTTGAGCCCTGACCCACTGGTATTAGCTGAGAGATTTAGATTTTAGAAAAGGAACCAGTCAAAGGATGAAAGCATTTCCGAATACATTACAAAACTGCACAAACTTTCCCAGTACTGTGACTTTAGAGATGGACTTTCTGATGCATCAAGGGACAGGCTTGTATGTGGTCTGCATAGTCAAAGCACTCAAACGAGGCTACTATCTGAAAGAGACCTGACCTTAAACAGGCATTGACCATTGCAGTATTGTTAGAGACTGTAGAGACTGCAGTAAAGGATGCAGTAGGACTACAGAAAAGGAGGTTAGAATGTGAAATGCACAAAATGTACACTCCATGTACAAAAAGACAAAAACGTTATCAATGTGGCAAATACTCCCATGATTCGAATGACTGTTGGTTCAAAGTAAAAGTCTCCAGAAAATGTCACAGACAAGGTCACATAGAGAGAATGTGCAAGGCAGACAAAAAGCACAACTGAGTAAAAAGTCTCAAACACAAAATGAAGCAAATGCATAAAGTGACCAAATGTAAAACAGAATTAGACAACATAGAGTCTGACAAAGGTGAACTGTCATGCCTAGAACTGAACAGTATTATTAAAGCAGATCACAAAATCATCTGGATCATGATGGAGGTGTCTGGTGTAAAACTGAAAATGGAGCTGGTTACAGGGACAGCTTTGTCCATAATTCCACAGGCTGACTACAACAGACTGTTTTCTAAGCTACCATTGGAGAAGACCTCAGTGATGCTACAGGCTTACACAGGCAAGAAAATGTTTCCCAAAGGCAAACTGAAAGTAAATGTGGCGTATGGAGGCCAAACACAGCAGTCAGAAAAGTGGGGTGCCAGCACTTTTTGGATGTGAATGGTTGAGAAAACTAAACTGGCACTCAATCAAAGATCTCAGTGTGACATCAACAGGCAACTGCAGCCCACTAACCAGAGGCTGTCACAGCTGCTTAATGCTAATCAGAAGGTGTTTGAGAAGGGAATAGATAAACGGATCGAAGACTTGGCCAAAAGCTGTTTGGGATGCCAAAAAGATCAAAATGCACCCCCACAGGCAGCATTACACCCATTGGAGTGGCTGTCTTCACCATGGCAGAGAGTACATATTGACTTTGCTGGGCCATTCATGGACTCCATGTTCCTGATTGCCGTGGATGCTCATTCAAAGTGGCCTGAGGTTATACCAATGAAGTCAACCACCTCAGCAAAGACTGTCTCCACTCTGAGGACTATCTCCACCAGAAATGGCTTACCAGAACAAATTGTGTGTGACAACGGACCACAATACTCATCAGAAGAATTCTGACTGTTCATGAAGAAAAATAGCATCAGACATTTCAAGTCATCTCCTCACCACCCAGCAATGAATGGGTTAGCTGAAAGGTTTGTCCAAATTTTCAAGAAGTCCATTTCTGTACAGCACAACATAGACAACTGCCTTTTTGTGTATCGAAACTCTGTTCATGAAATAACAAATCAGGCCCCTGCAATGCTGTTCATGAACAGGAGTCTGAGATCATGCATAGACCTCCTGAAACCAGAACTACAGAGGGAAGTAAGGTTGCCAAGTGAATCAGCAAGGAGCTTCCAGCTTAGACGGGAAGTCCTAACGCATAATTACCAAGAAGACAACTGGACACTCGGTAGGATAGCTACAAGAACTGGACCACTGATGTATGCAGCGGATGTTGGAGATCAGACGTGGAGATGTCATGCGGACCAGGTACTGGATGCTCAACCGAAGAACTCACCTGAGTTGATTCCATACAACAAGATGGACGAGGAAGGCAAATGCAATGTTAGCATTCATTTCGTGAGCACAAGAATATTAAAGCAAGGATGTAATGCTGAGGCTTTATAAAGCACTGGTGAAGCACTTGGAGTAGTGTGAGCAGTTTTGGTCCTCTTATCTAAGCAAGGTTGTGCTGACATTGGAGAGGGTTCAGAGGACGTTCATGAGAATGATTCCGGGAATGAAAGGGCTATCATTTGAGGAGCGTTTGATGGCTCTGGGCCTGTACTTGATGAAATTTAGAAGAATGAGGGGGGATCTCATTGAAGCCTATCAAATGTTGAAAGACCTAGATAGAATGGATATGGAGAAGGTGTTTCCTATAGTGGAGGAGTCTAGGACCAGAGGGCACAGACTCAGAATAGATGGATGCCATTTAAAATGGTGATGAGGAGGAATTTCTTTAGCCAGAGGGTGGTGAATCTGTGGAACTGGTTGCCACAGGCGGCTGTGGAGGCCAGGTCATTTGGTATTGAAGGTGGAGGTTGATAAATTCTTGATTAGTCAGGGCATGAAAGATTGCTGGGAGAGGGCAGGAGAATGGATCTGAGAGGGAAAATGGATCAGCCATGATGAAATGGCACAGCAGACTCGGTGGGCCAAATAGCCTAATTCTGCTCCCATCTCTTACAGACTTATGGTCTTTTCTAGACCATTTATCACTTTGCTTTTAGTACCTGCCAGAGAGAAAGGTTGAACAAGTTGGGTCTTTATTCTTTGGAATGTAGAAGGTTGAGGGGGGACTTGATAGAGGTATTTAAAATTATGAGGCTATAGATAGAGTTGACGTGGATAGGCTTTTTCCATTGAGAGTGGGAGAGGTTCAAACCAGAGGACATGAGTTGAGAGTTAAAGGGCAAAAGTTTAGGGGTAACATGAGGGGGAACTTCTTTACTCCGAGAGTGGTAGCTGTGTGGAACGAGCTTCCAGCAGAAGTAGTTGAGACAGGTTGGATGTTGTCATTTAAGGTTAAATTGGATAGATATGTGGACAGGAAAGGAATGGAGGGTTTTGGGCTGAGTGCAGGTCAGTGGGACTAGGTGAGAGTAAGAGCTCGGCACGGTCTAGAAGGGCCGAGATGGCCTGTTTCTGTGCTGTAATTGTTATATGGTTATATTTTGTGATTTAAATTCTAGTTATAATTATACAGTCAATCATAAAGAAACTGACCACACTGTGTGGTGAGGGATAATTTAGACAATTGCATATTTAAATTTAATGGATAGCTGCCATATATGCCCTGGGATATAACACAATGACGTACTCATTCTCTATGGAATCAATATAGACAAATTAACTATGCATAACATATGCCTCCTCTGTTAAGAAGCGGATATGCATATTTGTACAAGTTAGGAACTAAGTTAAAACTGTCATATTTCTTTTAGTTTATGTTACTGCAGTTGACATGAGTGCCACTCTTGTTCCAGAAATGTGGGCAAGAATTAGAGAAATACTGTTAAAATGAACAATCAGTGATCTAATCAAATTCACAGCATGAGGCGGCTGTTGATTTGATCCCTTGAAGCAATAGGGAATTCCTTTTAAACTGATGCAAAGAAGATATGGCTCACACGCTATAGCCAATTTTGGCAGGTTTCCAGAAGCCTCCAAGCACAGGAATAAATAGGTATTGATTCCACATCTCCTCGTTAGATTAAGGAATGGAATGAGATTTAGTTTGAACACACATAGCCAGCAATTGCTTTGTGATATTCTAGAATGAAGTCAGTATAGATCTGGCAGGGTGGTTGGTTTGTCATGGCTGTCCTGCATTATATATATTATCATGATGAGACTGTGGATTTACAACTGAAATTCTTCACCACCGAGTTTTAGAATTTCATTGGGAATACCTGGTCCCGAGATGGGTTATTTTTGAAAAAGGGTATGGCCTTTTTGACTTCCCAAGAGTTAGGAGTGGAATCAAGATTGACTTGAATAGGCTGCTGTGCGATAAATTCAAACATGCTGGCATACAGAATGAATCAGAATCAGGTGGAATATCACCAGCATATATCATGAATTTTGTTAACTTTGCAGCAGCAGTACAGTGCAATACATAATAATAGAGGAAAAATTTATGAAATATATATATAATAGTTCAATTAAATAAATAGTCCAAATAAAAATAGAAATTAAAAAAGTGAGGTAGTATTTATAGGTTCAATGTCCATTCAAAAATTGGATGGCAGAGGGGAAGAAGGTGTTCCTGAATTGCTGAGTGTGTACCTTCAGGCTTCTGAACCTCCTGTTGGTAGCAATGAGAAGAGAGCATATCGAGGAGGGTACATGATGTTGTGCCATTGATCGGGCACTTCCCTGAATAACTCCTACAAAAACTTCTTTACAACTTTGGAATCTTTAAATTTGCGAACCCAGGATTTATAAAATAATACAAAGGATGTTGTGAATAGATTACAAAGCCTGGAAAAAGAAAAAGATTCCTGGAGAACTGAGAAAGTAAAAATAATGGATAAACTGGACTCCCTTGAAAACTATAGCAGAAGAAATAATATCAAAATAGTGGGTTTAAAAGAGGGATTGGAAGGAAGAGACACAATAACTGGGGAAAAAACATTTTGACGAAGAATTATAGAAAGAGCCCACAGGACTTTAATCCCCCGACCACCTCCAGAGCAAAGGCTGCGCTCTATACTTATACGCTTTTTGAATTATCAAGATAAACAAAAAGTATTACGAGCTGCAGCAATAGAGAGAGAAATGGCCTACTAGAGTTTGAAGGGGGAAAGATATTCTTCCTTCCAGATATTAGTGTGGCCTTGTTAAGAAAAAGGAAAGACTTTGACTTAACAAGGAAGTTATTAAAGAATAAAGGTCTTCAGTATTCTTTATTATATCCAGCAAAGCTGAGAATTACTCTGTCGGATGGAGGGAGGAAATTTTTTACGAACCCCCAGGAGGCGATAAACTTTATTCAAAAAATATCTGAGACATCGTGATTCAGAATATTCTTCTGGAACAAGAGGCCTAGAAAGTTGTATCTTGGACAAAATATATGAAGAAAATTATTTGATTTTCTTTATTAATATAGATTAATTTTAACAACATTATAATCTTGAACTTTAAATCTATATGATTATGGATGAAGACTTATGATTTAAAATATTGATTATGTATGGTCTTTTTGAATTATACCACTTAGGAACTATATAGTTCATCTAATTTTGTTATAACTAGTATGAATAGTTTTGATTATATAGATGTCATCTTTTGATATGTTTAATTTTTGGTATGCTGGATATGTATTAAGTTACAATATTTAGGGTTATATGTAGTAGGTTTCTTTGAATTCTATTCTTTATTCAGATATATCGCTATATTAATGACATTTACTTTCAATATTATAGATTGTTAGATATTTAGTAATAATGGGTGTGGAATATAATTTATTTTTACAGATGTTTAATTAAGGAGTTATTCGGAGAGTGGATAATTTTTCGTCTCTTTTCTTTAAAAAAGGATTAATTATGTTATATGTTAAAGAATGTCCATCTTTAGTGCGATGTTCATTGGACCCCACAGTAAGCGGGGTTAAGGCGCTGTGGACTTGGAACGCCAGTTGGGAGGGTTTTTCTCCCTTTCTTTTTCTTTTTTTTTCTATTTATTTTCTTTCCTTTTTGGTTTCCTTTCTATTTTCTATACTCTATTGAGAATGGCACCAAATATCTCAGAGTCACTTAAAGAAGTGGGATTAATTTATACTTTTTTTTGTGGGCAGGATTTATCAATCAATAATATCTGATAACTATGAATAGAACAATTAAATTTTTAAGTCTTAATGTTAATGGGATAAATGGACCGATAAAAAGGAAAAAGGTCCTGGCATATCTTTAAAAAAATCATGTTGATATTACCTTTCTTCAAGAAACTCATCTTACAGTGACAGAACATAACAAATTAAAGAGAGGATGGGTTGGTCAAGTAATAGATTCCTCCTTTAATTCTAAAGCCAGAGGAGTGGCCGTATTGATAGGGAAGAATTTGCCAGTGAGGGTGGAGGGTACTATCATAGATCCGGCCGGGAGATTTGTTATGGTCAATTGTCAAATATATTCAGAATCCTGGACACTTTTGAATTTATATGCCCCCAATTGTGATGACGAGAAATTTATCCAAAATATTTTTTTGAAAGTTGTTCAAGGATATGAAAATATCTTAATTGGAGGGGATTTCAATTTTTGTCTGGATCCAATTTTAGATAGATCAGTTAAGAAAGTCGTGAAGGTCAGGGCAGCAAAAACCACCCTGGCCTTCATGAAGGACTTGAATATAATAGATGCTTGGAGATGGCAGCATCCAAGGGAAAGAGACTACTCTTTCTATTCAAAACAATATGATTCCTACTCTAGAATTGACTTATTTCTAATACAGTATCAGCTAAATTAGAAAGTAGGATCATTCAGGCAGAATATGCCGCTAGACTATCAGACCATTCACCTTTAATTTTATCAATTGAAATGCCCAATAAACAAAAAACATTATATAGATGGCGTTTTAATCCTTTGCTGTTGAAAAGACCAGAGTTTTGCAGTTTTATTAGAGCTCAAATAGAATTGTTCTGTGAGACAAACTCACCCTCTACTGCCGATAATTTCTTATTATGGGACACATTAAAACCATACTTAAGAGGACAGATAATTGGATATGTTAAGGGTATAAAAAATAAATATGTAACAGAATTAAATGAATTGGAGAAAGAAATAACACAATTAGAAAAAGACTGTCAGAATTTAACAACAGAGGAAAATTATAAAAAATTAATAAATAATTACTTAGAGTATACACAAAACAAACCTATAGAATAGAAAAAATGATACTAAAATCAAAACAACAATATTATGAATTAGGAGAGAGAACCCATAAAGTACTATCTTGGCAATTGAAGGTGGAAGAAACCTCCAGAACAATGAATGCGATTCAAACAGGGGAAGGTAAGATTTCATACATGCTAAAAAAAAGATACTTTTAAGAAGTTCTATTCGGAACTATATAAATCAGAATCAGTGGGTGACTCACTGAAAATTGATGATTTCTTGTCTAATTTACAGCTTCCCAAATTGAGTCAACAAGATCAGGAAGAATTGAATGCCCCTTTTTCTAGGGATGAAATTGAAAGAGCCCTAGGCTTATTACAGGCTAATTAATCACCCGTAGATGATGGTTTTCCCCCTGAATTTTATAGAGAATTTAAGGATCAATTAATGCCCCTTTTTATGAGGATTGTGACTCAGGCTGAGGAGACCCATACTCTACCGGAATCCTTTTCAACAGCAATTATTATGTTAATTCTTAAGAAGGATAAGGATCGGCAAAATAGGTCTATCTCACTTTTAAATGCGGACTATAAAATTATAGCAAAGGCATTGGCTAATAGATTAGCTCGATATCTGCCAAAATTGATTAAATCCGATCAAACAGGATTTATTAAAAATAGACAATTATCTGATAATATTGGCAGACTATTAGACTATATTACATTTAGCTAGGACAAAGGTGGACCCGACTGTAGCAGTGGCTTTAGATGCTGAAAAGGCCTTTGATAGACTTGAATGGGATCTTTTAGTTAAAACAATGGGAAAATTTGGTCTAGGCCAAATATTCATAAATTGGTAAGAGCACTTTACCATCAGTCTAAGGCCAAAATAATTATGAACAGGCAGATTTCACCAGTTTTCTCTGGACATAGATCTAGTAGACAAGGTCGCCCACTATCTCCAGCTCTATTTGTTCTGGCAATAGAGCCATTGGCTGAGGCTGTTAGATGGGATCCAGACATAAAGGGGTTTAAAGTGGCCCAGGAAGAATATAAAATTAATTTATTTGCTGATGACATTTTAGTATATTTGGCTGACCCGCCCGGCTCTTTGGTAAGCCTTAGAGCCTTGCTGGACAATTATGGTATAGTCTCGGGATATAAAATAAATTCAAATAAAAGTGAAATTTTACCTTTAGGTAGAGGAGACTATGCCCAATATCAATATGGCACTCAGTTTAGATGAGTAAAATTCAACATGAAATATCTGGGGATTAAGTTTAATGGTAATTTGGATGACCTTTATAAACTTAATTATCTCCCCTTGCTGCAGAGTGTCGAAGAGGACCTACGTAGGTGGATAAAGCTTCCCATCACACTGATGGACAGGGTAAACTGTATAAAAATGAAGATAATGCCAAGTCTTCAGTATTTTTTTCAGTCTTTACCTGTCCCATTATCCAATAATTTTTTTAAGATTCTCAATGCACATATTCATATATTTTTATGGTCGGGTAAAATGTCTAGAATCTCCATGGAAGAGTTGACCTGGGACTATAAATTGGGAGGGTTAAAATTACCAGATTTAAAAAAATATTATTTAGCTGCACAAGCACGTTTTATTGCTTCTTTTTTTGATGAGACAACTATTCCTTCTTGGGTTACAATTGGCTTACATATGGTAGGAGAAGAGATGGCAGAAGAATTTATATATAAATGGGACTCCAAATTAATTAAAAAGAAAACAAACAATCCTCTACTGAGACATGTAATTTATATCTGGGAAAAAAATTAAACAACTTATGGGTCTAAAAAAAGGAATATCCTCAAAGATGCCTCTATCTCAGAACAGATTAATACCCATGAGTCTAGGTAATAAATTTCTAGTCACCCGGTATCAACACGGTATTGTTATAATCAGCAGAAGCAATTTATGTCTTTTGAGGGACTTAAAAATAAATATAATTTATCTAATAACACATTCTTCTGCTATCTCCAATTACGATCTTTTTTGAGGGACTTTGGGTCCATCACTGGCCCTACCAAAGTGCTTAGGCATGGAGATTCAAATTCGAAAGGGGAATACAACTAAATTTATTTCTAATATGTATTCTTTATTCCAGGACCAATGCCCAAAGCTTGGTATATACAGATCGAGGGAGAGATGGGAGTTGGATTTGGGCGTTGTAATTGATCATCAATTTTGGTCACATCTATGTTTGGATAGGTTACCACTCTTATCAACTCTAGATACAGCATGATACATCTTAATTTTTTACATTAGTTGTATCTCACACCTGAAAAAATACATAAAAATAAACCAGAAATTTCTGACAAGTGTTTCAGGTATGGCATAGATGTTGGTACCTTTTTGCATTCCACCTGGCTATGCACGAAACTGAGATCTTTTTGGATAGATCTGGGGGAGGTACTGGGAAAGATTCTGGGGATGGATTTCCCTCTAGACCCAAAATTGTTTCTTCTGGGGAACTTAGCAGTTTTGAAAGTTAACCTCCCCAGGAATAAATCCAAATTTATTAAAATTGCATTGTCAGTGGCCAGGAAATGCATAGCGGTAACATGGAAATCCGATTCCCTTGTACATATTGATTGTTGGAATAAAGAAATGCAAAGTTGTATACCCCTTGAGAAACACACATCAAAGTTGCTGGTGAACGCAGCAGGCCAGGCAGCATCTATAGGAAGAGGCGCAGTCGACGTTTCAGGCCGAGACCCTTCGTCAGGTCTAACTGAAGGATCACTCTTCCTTCAGTTAGTCCTGACGAAGGGTCTCGGCCTGAAACGTCGACTGCGCCTCTTCCTATAGATGCTGCCTGGCCTGCTGCATTCACCAGCAACTTTGATGTGTGTTGCTTGAATTTCCAGCATCTGCAGAATTCCTGTTGTTTACCCCTTGAGAAGATTACTTGTACCCTGAAGAATGGATACACTATGTTCATTGAGATTTGGCAACCATATTTGGATTACTTAAATGCCCAGATTGTTTAATTTATTTATTTTAATATTTTTAAATTAATATATCCCTTATTATAAGCTAGTTTTTTAAATTTTTATTTTAAACTGACTCTGAGAGCTGGATGCCTACTCTTTTTTTCCTTTTTTTTCTCTTTTATTTTTTCTTCTCTCCTTTCTTTCCTCTGTCTTTTATGTTTTTTTTCTCCCTCTTTTTTCTAAATGCGGGGAGATGGTGTTGGGATAGGTGTATTTTTTTTCTCTCGGACTTATTTATGTATTTGAATTAATTTTTTTCAGTATGTATTAATTGTTGTATTAATTGAGTCCTTATATTTCTTCTTTAAAAAATTAAATAAAATATATTTTAAAAAAAGAGGGCATATCCTGGGTAATGGGGGACCTTAATGATGGACACCGCCTTTCTGAGGCATTGCTCTTTGAAGATGTCCTAGATACTACGAAGGGCATTGCCCATGGTGGAGTTGACTAATTTTACAACCCTCTGCAGCTTGCTTCGATCCTGTAGTTTCCTGCCAACCACCCCCCCCCCTTACCAGAGGGTGATTTAGCCAGTTAGATACATCTGTAGAAGTTTTCAAGTGTTTTAGGTGACAAACCAAATCTCCTCAAACTCCTAATGAAATATAGCCACTGTCTTGCCTTCTTTATTGCTGCATCGGTAACTTCCAGCTGGGAAGAGAAAGACCTCAGAGATGATGTAATTTTAATCATCTACTAAATGGAAGCAAATCAAATTGTGGTAACTAAAGACAAATCTCTGTACCACAGGGAAGTCATTGCCAGGTTACTCCTCAAATGTCTCCTCCAAGGAGGAGGAGGAGCTGCTTCTCATTCCATAGGGAGGATTCCATCCATTTAGAAACACAGTGGACATGTTGTTCACCACTCGATAACTCCCAAGAAAATGCAAAGAATGGTACTTATCACTGTACATGGTCTCCAAACTAAAGCATTTGACTCCATTACATGGAAGAGACTATGGGCCATTATATCAACCACTCTGTGAAAACCAGTTTCAACAAAGACTATCATTGCCCCGTCACTTTTCTCAGTCTTTCTCAGTGCAATGTTGCATCCTGCCTCCAACATAGGACCATCAGTCATAGGAGCAGAAATAGGCTATTTGGCCCATTGAGTCTGCTCCGCCATTCCATCATAACTGATCCATTTTTCCTCTCAACCCTACTCTCCTGCCTTCTCCCTGTAACCTTTGCAGCCTTGACTAATCAAGAAACTATCAACCTCCACTTGAAATATACTCAATGACTTGGCCTCCACAGCTGGCTATGACATTAAATTCCACATATTCCCTACCCTCTGGCCAAGAAATTCCTATTCTGAGGCTGTGCTTTCTAGACACTCCTCCATCCTCTTCACCTCCACTCTAGGTCTCTGAATATTCAATAGGTTTCAAGAGATCCTTCCCTCATTCTTCTAAACCCCAGTGAGCACAAGCCCAGAGCTCCTCGTACTTTCAGTCCTGGAATCAGTCCCATGAAACTCCTCTGGACCCTCTCCAATGCCAGCACATCCAGATAAGGGGCCCAAAACTTCTCATAATACTCCCAGTATGCTCTGACCAATGTCTTATAAAGCTTCAGCATTACATCTTTGCTTATATATTCTAGTCCTCTTAAAACGAATGACATCATATTTGCAAGTTAACCTTAAGGGAATCCCGCACGAGGACTCCCAAGTCCTTTTCCACCTCTGATTTTTGAATTTTCTCCCCATTTAGAAAATAGTCAATGCCTTTATTCCTTCTACCAAAATGCATAACCATGCACTTCCCTGCACTGTATTCCATCTGCCTCTTCTTTGCCCATTCTCCCAGTCTGTCTACAGACTTCCTGTTTCCTCAACACTACCTGCCCTCCAACTTTCTTTGTACTGTCTGAACACTTGGCCATAAAGCCATCAATCCCGTCATCCATGACGTATAACATGAAAAGAATGCCAACCGCTTACTTAACACAAACCTCCCTTGGCAGTGGAACAAATTTTCATTACCAATGGTAAACAGTAAACCTCTGGTGAATATGGCAATAATCAATGTGAAATTCACGACTACTTTCAGTGCATCAGCACACCATATTGAGATTGAGGGAAGCGGTACCTCAACATCAGGCTTCAGGCCTGGCCCCGGGTAGCAATGATCCCTATCCCCCTCCGTGCTTTTGAGACTTGGATTATTTACAGCAGTTTATTTTTAAGGCACTGGAAGTACACTAACTATGCTGTCTTTGCAAAATCCTTCAAATTCACAGGAAAAACAAGTGAACTATTGTCAGTGTCCTCTCTCAGGCTAACATCTCCAGTACTAAGGCCCTATTTAGTTGGCTACTTTAGCATGCCTACGACCATTCTATTCTGAGCTCTATAGTGGGAAGAGATGGTAGACAGAGAAAAAGATTCAAGGATGTCCTCAGAGCTTCCTTGAAGAAATGAAGCGTCCCTAGTTACTCCTGCGAACGTCAAGCCCGTGGCGACTCAGAATGGAGTAGCATCTGGCATGGTATTGAGAACCTTGAAGCCGTGCAGTTGGAGCACACAGAAGCCATGAAGGAGAACAAGCCAGCTTACACCCATTTGCCCCATCAGCCTCTTGCTGTTCAATTTGTGGAAGAGTCTGCAATTCTCACATTGACCTCGAAGCACATAGAACTAGAGTGCAAGCAAGTCTATGTAATCTGAGGGACTGCCTTAGAGAAATAGGTGGAGGAAATGTCAACATTTTCTGTGTACTGTCTGAGTTTCAAGTTGTTGTGGGTAATTTACAGATAGCAAGTTGAAGTAAAAATGACAGCCTTTCAAAGATAAATTTTTTTTGTTTTTTGTACTTTGAATACTCGTATTCAAACTTTGAATACAAAACTTGAGTATTGTACTTCAGTAAGGATGTAGTTCATGTGGCGTGTGGCCAAGTGGTTAGGGCGTTGGGCTCACGATCTGAAGGTCGTGGGTTCGAGTCTCGGCCAAGGCAGTGTGTTGTGTCTTTGAGCAAGGCACTTAACCACACACTGCTGCAGTCCACCCAGCTGAAAATGGGTACCAGCAGGGGAGTCTCGTACTCTCAGTCGCTTCACGCCACGGAAACCAGCATTAGCACCGGCCTGATGGATCACAAAGGCTCGGGGCAGACTTTGACTTTGAAGGATGTATTTCACATACCAAAATTTACCCTTTGTTTAGGAAAAAAACTAAATTTGTTTTGCTGTTATCATTCTGTTTCAGTGGGACGAGAAAGGAAAAGTAATTATTGTGAATGCAAAGATCTATGAAGAGGAAATTAATATGTGTGGTGAGCTTCTCCCTGAGCTAAGGAACTATCAGAGTATGTCCATGCTTCACAGCCTACTGTGTACTTATGGATTTAAAAAGAAGATGGCAAAGTAGGTTATTGAAGGGACTAACTGATTGATTGTCAAAATAAAAGTGTAGTTTGGATAGCAAAGAAACTGAACAACAAAACTAGATATTATACAGTTCTTTTACAATTGACTTTTCATAACATTTCTAAAAAAAATCCTATTTTAGCTTTCATCAACAAATTTCTTGCATAATGATTATAACAGCAGAAACATCCACTCTAGTAATTATTCCAAATTTTATAAAGTAAAATTAAAATGATTATGCAATGAATTAGATCAACTGAACATCCTCAGTTAATATCTCCTTTGAATACTGTTTTCCTATAACAACAACTGCACAGAGCCAGTTTTTATAAACTATAAATATTATTTATTGTACTTGCTTTTTTTGAAATAAAAATATGTTCTTAAAATATAATTTTAACAGTGGAGAAAACATCTCCATACACAGGATGATTATAATAGGACCTTGGAATTTATTTTTAACTAAATAGAGTATGTACTAAATTTTAAAAAAAGGTTGCTAATCATTTTCAATGATGTAGATGACAGATTTAACATATCCATATTTTGTCTGCTCTTATTACACAGATATTATTAACATACTCATTCTAAATAATTTATGCTGTTATTAAAATAATGAAGCACACAAGAATGGTGCAAGCTTCCAGAATATAGCTCCAAGCACCAGCTTGCATTGTAGCAAATTTAGCAGAAAATATCTCGAGAGGCACAGTTATGTGAAAAATACAATTGAATAAAAAACTTGAGCTCTTACTGGTAATTTACAGAATCCATAGAGTGGAAATAATGAAGATGAAAGCAAGACCTTGAATGAAGGGAATGAGTATCTATGAGACAGCTCTAAGGAGTATAGACTGAAAAGAACATAGATAGAGAGGAACAGGATTGAGAAGCTGGGATTTTGTTATAGAAATAATAATAGGCACAGCCATGGACAGATAACAAAACTAACAGCACATTACTGTCAAGAAAATTCATTATTAAAATATTTCTCAAAATTACAGCATTGTGATATACAATTGTCTTCATTAGTATAAATAGCAAAGAAAAAATAAAAAATAATTACATGACTATCTTCAAAAAAACCTTTTTAGTAAAACACAAATAATGACATTATAAAACCATTAATGCTTTGAGGTAATTATGGAGCATTCTCCAGAGCCCCTTTAATCTCTGTTCCAAATCTGAAACACAACCTATAAGGATGCCAGCATATTTTTGTGTATATTTTACACAGTAAACTTATATTTAAATATAATTAACTTGGACATTTCCCCAGCTGTAGAATATGCTTCCCGGCCATCTCTTAATGAATGATCAAATTAGATATATTTTTCTAACTACATTAGCGTTATACTTTAAAGAAAATTATAGCCATATTATTGACATAAATAAAGCTTTCTAATAAATTAGAATACATTTTTTCTACATTAGTAGATATAACTTGATTTCTGCACAATTGATCAAATCTGATACAGCATGATTTATGTTGTTTGAATTTTGATGTTGTAATTGTCATTAGTTATAATATGAATCCAAAAGTCCAATGTAAAATGTCTAAAAAAATTATCAGTAAATTATGTTATTTTCCTGCACTATCGACTAAGATCCTATCACACAATTCACATTCATACAGTAGCTTTACTATAATTTGTCAATGACTTTTTAACCCACTTTTGCAATAAAGAGTATTATTTCTATTCAATAGGTTAAGTGGTATACTGTGCAGGTTGTAGCTGTTTAAATGCACTGTCAGATTAATGATACATTGTTTATACCACAGTTTTCCCGAATAGCAGGTTGGTTATCGTGTGCTCAAAATTATTATGAATTTACTTCAGCCTGGATTAATGGGTAAAGGTACCACTAGAAACTAGAACAAAATATGTCTGTATCTGGAGGGCAAGCAAATGTAATGTGTGCTCCGGATTACTGGCTAGTCACTGAGTGCTCTGTGCTTTCCCTATTGACTATCCTGGAGTCCCTGCGGTGAATATTTGCTTTGGGGTTATTTATCTGCCTCAGGTTAAAATTGGTGCACATGAAATGTAGTGGAGAATAAGGCCAGGCAATTCTTCAGATGTTCAGTTGAAGCAGAAAGGCACTCACTTTTCTCATTACAGAATATGTGAATATTGTGCAAAGATTGAGGTTCCCCCCCCCCCGGAAAAAAAAGATTCTGATGGTTGAATAAAATGCCAAAATCACTGCCTCAACTCACCTTTTATGTGTCCACTGATCCTACAGAATAAATCTAGCCAATAATCTACCAGGGTGGCAAAGAGGAATTGCAGAAGATTCTAACTCACAATGGTACACATTGTTGTATGGAGAAAAGGAGAATCTCTTTCTGTTTCAATTGGTCATCAGCTACTGTGACAACAGGAAGGAAAAGTGCCTGACCACCTGCACTTTTCCAGAATTTACTGAGATCTAAACATAAAATAAACAGATAATTCCAAATCAAGGATTCAGAGCATCAGGTAAAATGCATCGTACAATGTTAAAATCGTTGCATTGAAATGAGCAAAAATATTTTCATTCTACATTAAACTAGCAAGGTGCAAAATAATGTTATTAATATTTTAAAGGAATATCCCGTATCAACAACAAGCAGCCTGCTGGAGGAATTCAATACTGGTGCAGGATTTCAACAATTTGTTTCTTCTCACCGATGCTGCTCGACCCGCTGAGTTCCTCCAGGAGATTGCTGCTCCAGATTCCAGCATTTGCTGTCTCTTGTGTCTCCCATATCAACATAAATATCGTAGAGAAGAGGCAAATTTCTTAACAACAGACAGAATTGTAGTCCTGGAGTCCGGTGTAACAGGGCCCTTTCCCAAACCACCCCGATAACCTTTCTCAGGCAAAAAGAAAGTTGAGTGCTTTGTCAAATGTAGAACCTATTTTTGGAAAGGAATGGAATGCTGGTTTTACTTAAAAGGAAAATTAAGTATAAATGTGGGAAAGTATTACTCCAACATTAAAGGACATTAGTGAAGCTATTTTTAGAGTACTTTGTACAGTTTTCATCTCCTTATTTAAGCAAACGTAATTAGAGGTGGCTTAATAGGGCAATCGCAAGTATTGAGTGAACAGAACGTCAAAACTGTTTAAAATTAAGTAAACAATATAAAATTTGTATTCAAAATAGTAAAAAAAAAGTCCAAATAAATATTAATTAAAAGCAAAACATTATTTTAAAATAAGGACTTTCCCCTTCTTAAACCTTTATACAACAAATCACATTAAAGTTAGTAGAGTTTTCGCCCCAGCGCTAGAACTGCGTTTCATATTCTGGGAATAAACCTCAGTGGCAACTAATGGAACGGCCATCAACAGCCAGCTAGATCTGTTCCGCCGCCTCCTATTTTCCGACCCCAGAATGGGTATAGATAATGAAAAGAAATAAACAAGTAGAGAAAAAAATTGTGATGAAAAGGTGCCAGTGCTATTTGTCCTTACCGGCCGTGCCCGGTTTATGGAGATTTTCCAGCATCAGCAGTATTTTCCTTTTTATTGAAACGAAATGTAGGTTTTAGAACTTCTCCAAAAATAAACTGTTGTGAAAATATATTTTTAAAAACGTTAAGCTATAGCGTTGTCTACCCCAGTCGGGTTTCTCTTTTCACGCACTTGTTTAGACACGCTGCCGCTAGATGGGGTTGCCTACATTACTAATGTAATTTTGTTTCGAACGTGTTGCTTCCTCAGATTTTTTTTGGTTTATGATAGCTTGAAGCTGAACACAAATATAATTTCACACTCCTTGTATCACGTAGGAATTTGGAGAAACAAGAAATTAACTTGTATTGAATATAATGCGGTTAATTGCATAGCAGTGCTGACGCTTTGCAATTGTTCGTGATGATTTTCGTTTGGACCGAGTGTCTGAGGCTTTTCGCTTAAGTGTCCAGCAATAATACTGGACAACAAAGATTTTGTTTTCTGTATACTTTTGGATGTATCTTACGGATTCTGGTCTGCTGATCGTGAAAATCACCACGAAATTTCACTACCGCGCACCATATTTTTGAAATCGCCTGTATTTGTTATTTTAAAATCATAATTCAAATCAATTAAAATGTTGCTCACAATGTAAGCTGGAAGGGTTTCTATCTGGTCCAGGCATGTCTGGCATGCACAGGTAAGGCAGGTTTTAGAAAAGGCTATAAAAGCATCAAGCACACACCGTTCTATGCGTTGCGTTTACATGGATATTGGTGTGTGATCACATAGATGCACATGCATTGGGGTACAGTATTTGTGATAGCAACGTCTCGCCAATGTTCCAACAGCCGCGATACCTTCTGTTATATTTGTGACAAGTATGCATTTAATTCTCAAAGACGGAGCATGACTCTTCTTACTAAGAAAGGCTATGAGCTCTACCTTGGGTGTAGAATTGGCGACCAAGACAAAGAACGCCTGGGCTCCTCATATTTGTTGCACCAACATGCACTGTCGATCTTAGAGCTTGGCTCAGAGGTACAAGGAAGTCAATGATATGGCCAGAGCAGATCTGTTTGCTACTTCTGTCTGACCAGTGTACTTGATTTCTCTGCTAAAAACAAGACATCTACTGAATACCACAATTTCCCTTCAGCCATGAGTGCCGCATGACGATAGTCTTCCAGTAACAAAGCCACCAGAGACCTGGAGACTGGAGGAGGCAGACGAAGATGCCATGATGCATGAGCCAGGAATGGAAAATGACCCTGATACTGATAGATTTGGAACCCTTTATGTCGAGTGAACCTCATTTGATGACGCAATCTGAGTTAAATGACCTGGTCAGTAACTTGGCAAACACAGAATTACTGAGTTCAAGACTGCAAGGATAGAATCTCTGTCACCAGGCACAAAAATTTCCATGAAGGATTTTGATATTTGAGACAGATGTTTCCCAGAATAACTGATGCTGAAGGCATTTTTGTTGGTCCATAAATCAAACAGGCCAAACGAAAATCAATTTCCCCTGGGATCAATAAAGTATAACTATGACTATGACATCAATGACAGGCAATGAGAATAACTTCTAGTGGGACCACAGAAAATCACATGGAAGACATTCAAGGATGTTTAAATTTTTTTTGGCAAGTACAGAGCACCAAACTACATGTAGCTAGTTGATAACATACTTCAAGCATGCAAAACCATGAAATGCAAAATGTCATTAAAATTCTTTTTCTGCATTCCCATTTTGACTTCCCTGCAAATCTTGGCACTGTCAGTGACGAGTATGGTGAAAGGTTTCACCAGGATATTGAGGTAATGGAAGAATAGTATCAGAGCAATTAGAATTGGCTTTGACTTCTGAGTACCTCTGAGCCAAGCTCTAAGAATGGCAGCATTCCTGCCATGCAGCATCCACTCTGCCTAAGCTAGCCCACGCATGCCTGGACGAGATAGAAAACCTTTCAGCTTACATTGTGGGCAATGTTTTAATTGACAAATTATGAATTGTAATAAATATAGACAACTTCAAAAAATGGTGTGTGATGGGGAAATTTCACGGTATTTTCATGATCTACAGCCCAGTATCCATCATTGGAGGTGGTTCAAAGAAGAATTACTAGGGGACCAAGAAGTTAGTGAAGAAAACTTGAACAGGTTTGGTTTGGGCTTGTACTCAGTAGATCTTATATAGTAACACATTAGACTCTTAGGTTGCTACACAAGGTAAGTAATGGGCATAGTCTCAGAATGGGATAAAGAGGAATTTCTTCTCCCAAAAGGTTCTTTATACTTTAAGTCATTACATCACTCCAGAAAGTCATGGAAGCAGAATTTTTGAATATATTCAAAACTGAGATGAATTTTTTTAAACAATCAGTAAGAGAATCTAGGATTATGGGAATAGGCTAGGAAAATAACCTCAAAGAATGTTGGCTGAGGCCTGATTTATTGAAAGGCAAGAGCAGGTTTGAGCAGCTGAATGGCCTACTCTTTTTCTTGTGGCCAATAACTTTTTCACAGATGTTGCTTGACCTGATGAGTATTTCCAAAATATTTCATGGTTCCTGCAGATTTGTAAAGAATGCTGTTTAAGCCATTGTGATGTCGGCTAAAATTGACCCCTGTTATCCAGTACTGACTGGCAGCATTTAGTATTAATTTAAATTTCTTGCTTTTATGAGTGGCACAAATTTGATTGAATGTTTTATGTAATCTGCCTTATCAGCTGCACTATCACTTTAAATTATTAATTCAATAGTTACATTATTACACAAGTAATTCATTATCAAACCATCAGCCACCTTTGGAGAGTGATTCAGAACTTCAGGTCAATGATCTTTGAATTTAATTGGAGAATATTAGCGACATTTGAAACATTCCAAATATCAAGAATATTGAAATCTCACTATGCAACTATTAATTGTGATTTGATGTCACCAAAAATTCTCTTTCTCCCTTTTTCATGGGACAGTAGATATATAGTTTTGATATTCAGAAGCCTTATTGTATTATCTCAGTATGTTTAGCTCTAGTTATCTAAGACCCTCAGATAATTTGCTTAAACTTCAAACTTTGTAATCCATTGTAAATAATTAGTACAGCAGCACACAAAATAACAAATTAGCTTATATTGGATCCAAAATCATGAGTAAGATCACATGCCCATATTGCTATAATTTTGTTGTTTAGGAACAAAGATCAGAGCAATTAACTTGAACATTTGCCACATAAATTCATTAAAAGCAAAATCATTTAGAGCAATGTATGTTACTCACTGGACTCTACAGATGCATTATAACACTTCTTAAAAAAAAAGGCAAGATAGATATCATAAAATGATGAAAAATATAAAATCTTCTTGATATTTGACCTTTCTCATGATTTTCCATTAGATACATTCAATTCAATAGTAATTTAATAAATTGCATTAATTTTTTGCCTGAAATTTTAGGGCCAGTGCAGAAGTTCATGTCTTCCAACACCCGGATTTCACAAAAGAGAACTCATACAAAGATCTTGAGAGCGAAAGCAATAAACCTGATCTTTCGGCAGTTGCTTTACAGCAGAAGAGATCCTTTAAGAAAAAGAGACGCAATGATGGGAAGGTGCTGCTAAGTAATACAACAGTCTCTCCAAAAACATCTACAGCATCTCTAGAAAACAGCAACAAAATATGTAAGACAAATTAACAAATATTAGGGGTTTCTTATTGAAGGCTGAAGAAAGCTACAGGTATCATAGGAATTAACATGTCAACTGAGTAAACCAAAATAAACTGTAGTTTAATAGTAATATCAGTGATAGATTCCTCTCAGCTTGATGACTTCTTCAAAAAATGTGCATAGTTTTGATTGAACTGAAGCTTGTGGCATTTGTTAGATGGGAAATGGCTGACAGCGTCAGAAAACTGAAATGTAGAGCTAACATACTGGTAATAGAGGATTTCAGCAGCAGGGTCACAGTATGTCAGTGGATTTGTGTCATTGACTCTGCTTGGAAATGACTCACTCCAAGAGCAGGGATAGAGAGAGGGAAATGGAATTTGTAGCAAAGGCCAGATGTTAGCCAATACTGAAGATTTATGCTCCATTACTAAAATAAAATGTGCGTCTCATCTCTGCCTGGTGTCCTGGTGAACATTAGAAAAAGTCACAACAGACACAACTTGAATTCTATTTACAGGACATTGTTATGTACAAATTTTATATCATGATTCTCACATTGGAACAGTGCCTCCATTTCAAAATTCATTTTGAATGTAAAATGCTTTGAGATGTGCAGAGGTTGTGAAAAATATTTTAAAAATGCAAGTTTCTTTGTATAAAATTATCCAATGATATATCATTACAAATTCTTACAGTACAAGAGGTTGCCATTTAACCTTACAAGTCTCCTATTATAAACAAGTTGCTTCTCAGAGTTAGATTTATGGAAGACAGCTTATTGTAGTGGTCAATTCTCTACCTGCGTTGTTTATCAAAGTATATATGATATAAAAAAAATTTACTTACATATTATCTTTTGCAACTCAACAATCACTTTTCTATCAGTGTAAGTAGTTCTCAAGATTAGTACAAGTTGAGAGCCTTAAAATTATATTTTATTTACTTTACTAAACCTTGCAAATCTTAAACATGCAATTTTTGGTTTGCTTCATGTGCAATTCTCTGTTTTGTAGTGTCTGCAGGAAAACAACGGAGAACATTGTACCAATACATAAATTTTGATAACCCAGAATTTAACATACTTACTACAGTTGAAAGTGATGTAGAACAGACTATACTGGAAAACATTAGTGAAAGCAAACCAAAAGCAACCATTCCAAGCTATCAAACAACTCAACCAGCAGGTAATTCATCATTCATATACACACAGTTCAATTTTATACATTCTCATCTAAAGAATAACCTTTCTCTGTGCCATCGTCATCAAAATCTTAGCTAGACAGATTGGATAGTTGAACTGAGACATTAAATCATGTTCCGTGATAAAATACAGAATCTCAGATTCTGCCGAGTGCTGTCTTTGGAAGTGGTGTTACAGTAGGTGAAAGGAAGCAGAGGTGAAGTTTCCCAACTGTAATGATGCAAGGCAACAATGAGGATAATTGTTTTATGTGTAATGTATTGCTAGAATCATAAAATGCTGTAAATAATTTAATGGATTCTAATGTATTGTGCATACATGACTTCAGAAAAACTCTGTGGTCTCCAAAAGAACAGAATATTTTCAGGCAGTCTAGACCTAAGGATAATTTCAACATTGTGATACTTTAAATAATGTGTAAGGGTATTTGCTGCAACTCAGAGCTCACGCATCATCTTTACCTTTACACCAAAGTTTATTGCTAGTTGTCAAATATCAGAAGAAACATCCATATTTACAGGAATGTAATCTTTTCATTAAAGAGCAACACAACTACTAATACAGATTTATTAGATTAGATTAGATTCAACTTTATTGTCATTGTGCCAAGTACAGATACAAACCCAATGAAACGCAGTTAGCATCTAACCAGAAATGCAAAGAATAATGTTATTTACAAAATAACTGCGAATAAGAAGTAAGTGCTACAGCACACAAATATAAAAGTACTGAGACAGTACAATATGGGTGCAATACTGCTTAGTGCTGTGATGTGAGGTTCAGCAGGGTCACAGCCTCAGGGAAGAAGCTCTTCCTGTGCCTGCTGGTGCGGGAGCGGAGGCTCCTGTAGTGCCTACCGGACAAGAGGAGAGTAAAAAGTCCATGGTTAGGGTGAGATGCATCCTTGATAATGCTTTTCACCCTGCCCAGGCAGCGTTTATGGTAGTTGTTCTCAATGGTGGGCAATTGGGTGGCGATAATCCACTGGGCAGTTTTCACCACATGCTGGAGTGCTTAGCGGTCCAATACGGGACAATTGCCATACCACACTGAGATGCAGTTGGTGAGTATGCTCTCAGTGGTATAGCAGTAAAAGTCCGTCAGTATCCTGGGACAGAGGTGAGCTTTCTTGATGCTCTGCTGGAAATAAAGGCGCTGTTGTACCTTTTTGATCAGGATGGAGGAGTTCAGGGACCAGGTGAGATCCTCGGAAATGTGGACACCAAGCAATTTGAAGCTTGATACACGGTCCACTACAGCTCCGTTGATGTAGATGGGGACGTGAGTGTGGCTCCTAGCACGCCTGGAGTCCACAATGATCTCTTTGGTCTTCTGGGTGTTGTCGGCACACCACACGGGCAGGTGCTGGACCTCGTCCCTGTAGGTCGTCTCGTCATACCCTCTGATCAGACCAACCACCATGGTGTCATCTGCAAACTTGATTATGAAGTTAGAACCATGTACAGGAATGCAGTCATAGGTGAAAAGGGAGTACAGGAGAGGGCTCAGCACAGAGCCTTGAGGCATGCTGGTGTTCAGGGTGAGAGTGGAGGAGGAGAGGTTGTCTAACTGAACTGATTGGGGTCTGTTAGTCAGAAAGTCCAAGGTCCAATTGCAGAGGGATGAGCTGATACCAAGCTGGCGAAGTTTGGCAATCAGCTTGGAGGGGATCACAGTATTGAATGTTGAGCTAAAGTCAATGAACAGCATTCTGACGTAAGAGTTGGGGCTGTCCAGGTGGGTCAGGGCAGAGTGAAGTGCCGTGGAGATGGCATCCTCTGTTGATCTGTTGGAGCGATAGGCAAATTAATGGGGGTCCAGGGTAGTGGGCAGACAGGATGTCAGATGTGATGGAACCAGTCTCTCAAAGCACTTGGCAATGATGAGGGTGAGTGCAACTGGGCGGAAGTCATTCAGGCCCGTTGCAGTGGAATGCTTCAGTACTGGCACGATGGTGGCAATCTTGAAGCTTGTGGGGACAACTGCCTGGTCCAGGGACAGATTAAAAATGTCCATGAAGACCCCGGCCAACTGCCCTGCACAGACTCTGAGCACACGGCCAGGTAATCCATTTATGAAATTTGATTTCATATTAGTACAATATTTCTGTTCATATCATGGCTTGTACCATTCTCATTTCAATCAATAACAATGTGCTTATTTCATCTGACCTTGCAATCAGCATGACTTTAACTTAATAGCAGGATACAGATTTTTTCATAAATTGTTTTCATCTATTCATTTCAAAATATTTCACATTTACAGGAAGTATAGCATCATTACATGGTTAAAAATCTTCACATCAATGCCAGGAATGATTTAGATTTCAAGCTGAGATTAGTTGAAACATAGTTTAGCTGTTTTTTTTCCAGTCTTATTGAGTCCACAGCTATAACCTGAATACATCCCTTAATTGTTTTAAGATAACCAGCTTCACATAAAAAGTTGCTTGCAAGTATGCTGCATGCATATAAATATTTAGTTTCCTTCTTGTACTGGCAAAAGAAGTATTTTTCAAACAAGTCACATTTAGGAAAATCTACCCAAACAAGTATCTACTATATGATTTATATGCATAGTAATCTATACTGGGTGGCCACTTTATTAGGTACAGTAGTGGAACCTGGAGTGGTCTTCTGCTGTAGCCATCTACTTCCAGGTGTGATGGGCTGTGCATTCAGAGATGCACACCACTGTTGTAAAACATGGTTATTTGAGTTACTGTCGCCTTCCTGACAGCTTGAACTAACCTGGCCATTCTCCTCTGACCTCTCATTAACAAGGTGTTTTCACACTATTCTTTGTAAACTCTAGAGACTGTTGTGTATGAAAATCCCAGGAAATCAGCAGTTTCTGAAATAATTAAATCACCCAGTCTGGCACCAACAATAATACCATGATCAAAGTCACATAGATCACATTTTTTCCCCATTCGAAACAACTTCTCGTCCATATCTCGATGCTTTTATGCATTGAGTTGTCGCCAAATGATTGGCTGATTAGATTTTTGCATTAACGAGGTGTACCTAATAAAATGGCCACTGAGTGTATGTGCCAAAGAATAAGACAACGAATAAAAAAATTTGCTTAATAAAGTATCTAATTTTATATTTACAGGTCATGAAAGTAAAGAGGATTCCCTTTTACGCACTTCACCAAGTTTGTCTTTAGGTACATCAGAAAAGTCAGGGCTCAACAAATCTTCACAAGTCTCTCTGGATATAAATAAGATGCTTAGTATTTGTGCAGCTCCTTTGGTACCTCCACTTTCTCCACAGCCAAAATGTTAATACGTAAGGAGAATTAAAATCACCTGCAAGTTCCACTTCTTGAACATTTAATTTCAAAAATCACCTTGGTAATCATAGATCAATCTGCATCTGTAGCAATGACAGACAGAATTTGAGAGGCATGCAAACAAGTTTCAAAGTGTTATAAAGTGGACAGAAAGGCTTTAAAGCACAATAAATGAAATGGTTTGAAAAATATAACTGAGTGAATATTATCATACAATGATTATGATTTTAAACACAGTTCCTAGCTCTACTTACAAGTATACAGTATTGGATTTCATAGGAAAGGTTGACCCTGTTCGGCCATTCAATTAAATTTTGGTTGTTCTATGTCCGTAAGCACCATTTCAAAACCATTTTAACAAAGTGCTTGTTTAAAGAGGTGCAAGGATAACACTGCCCAAGGAGGATAAATACTTCAAGATATCTTGGTTTATTTAATCTGTTTATTTCATAGACATCTACAATATTACTAAAATTGAAAAAATATTCCAATAGTTTGATTTAAAAAAGTCAAATCTAACCCTCCCAGTTCCTCATTTATTTGACATTACTTAGTAGGATTACTAACCTATCCAATGCTCATTCTCAGGACAAATAAGAGCATGGGTTTTAGACAAACTGATTAAGTTGACTATGTAGCCAGGTTGACAAACAAGAATCCACAGCACAAAGCAAGAAGAATATTTTAGAGATCAGAACAAACAAGATTAAAAGTAGCAGGAATATAAAACATCTTTAAAGCTATTATATTTAAATGTTTAGCCGAAAGTGCCCATATTCATTCATATAGGCCTAAAGAATTTGTTGTAATACCTCAACATTCTTTTAAACTCTCATGTACCGTATCATTTCAGGGTACTTAACAACAACAACAAAAATAATAATATGCAAAATCCTGAATTTATTCAAATTATTGATTTTTCTTTAGCTCAAGAATGTCCTAATTAATTAGACCATTCCACTTTGGAGGAATATTATCACAGCACCTGCAACATATCTAGGTTAAACTAAGCTTGTTCACTGAAATTCTGAGATGGCTGTTAATGCAAGACAATGACTGCTTACATCAATACTACAAATATAATCCAGGGAAATAACTATACTCAACTGTGTGGGCCTGTATGGTGTGATAGAGCACTAAATTGGGAGGACTGAATCTGTACATAACTAAGCATTACAATACTGGTCATTACAAATAGTTTTCACAAGTGTTCGTGCCTCAAATGACAGAAACATCTTGCTTTGCAAAGGAATTGTAATGTTGCATATAATAGGAGAATTTAATCACACTCTTATGACACAAATTTCCTTCCGTTGCAGTTTCCCTTTAGTGTCATTTCTTACTCACTTTTAACTGAATGAGTTGTTTGCCAGGAAAGGAGCCCTTTCCCATCAGTTCAACTTTCTTTAAACTATCTTCAGATCTTCATTACGCCCTCTTTAGTCTTGTATGTATTTTAGCTCCTTCTCTGGACCCAATCATCTCACTTACTAAATAGTCTTCTCCACTGCTGTTCTTTTTCTGCTTCATTTCTATCCTGTCCATGAAGTCTAAACCTACAAATCTGGAATTCACTCCCAACTCAAAGTGTTACGGATTTGACAATATTAGACTCAACATTTTCGGACACATTGGAGAAAAAAGCCTAACAAGTTACTGAAAATTCACATGCACATAGTTCCTGAAGTTGGGAAGCTGTTGGCATTCCCTTGTAAAGTCCAAGCCAATGTGCATACGAATTGTTGTCACTCTCATCTCCCATTTCTCTCACATCCTTTTAGGTTAATAAATTTATTGTAGAATACATTCAGAATTATGTTCATGATACTGTAAAATGCAATTAAAAATTATCATGAGATAAATTTGTCATGGCAATGCCAGCATATGTTGTTCATTACTAACAGCGCCCTAAGGAAGGAGACAGTTAAGATGAAACCACTGTGGTAGACTAGTCTGGATAAGGAATATTTCCCTTAAGTGGCTAATGAACCAGAATTTTCCCATGAAAATACTGTAGCTTAGTGATTTCCATTGTTGAGATTAATTCATTTGAACCTAAGTCTCTTGGTCAAATGGTCCAAGACATAGGCCGCCATTCCTGTAACTTAGCTATATGACTAATTGAATTCCTTTAAAATGTTAACCATTAGAAATTCCAGCTACTGAGAGAAAACGATGAATGAAAATTCTTTTCAGAAACATGTTGGTTTAGAAAACATTTCCACAATCAAGTTTTAGAGGCAGAAACCACAATGAGAAAAATTTGCAAAAAGTAGTAGAGGCCACAGACCATTTGGGGAAAAAAAAACAAAATTTATGCAATTTAAGTGGGGCATTTGTTTTAACAAAGTTAACATTGCTAAATAAGTCTACAGCACAAAAGATATTTTCGGTGACTCAGATTGTAAATTGAATTTTAAAAGCATTTTTCCCCTTTACTTATCTAAAGTTGCTCACATTCACTGAAGTGTTCAATCAACCATCAAGTAGAAATCCACAGCTTATCTGAAGAATAAAACAAAGTCCAGAAGTACTCAGTTGCCTGACCTATTATTTCCAGCATCTGTAGTATTTTGCTTTTGGTAAGCGGTCTGTTGGATTCAGAGGGTGTAACAAGTAAGTCTCAGCTCACAGCCACAACTCTCAAACTGATAACAGGGTGGCAAAAAGAAACTCCACCCAGTGACCTACACCCAATTTCGATCGAGTTATTCAGTACACATTAATCTACCAACTACTCAAATTTTCTTTCAAAATATACCAAAAGCACCTTTCAAGGCATTTCAAAAACACTCCACAAAGCCATTAACAAAATTTGACAGATGTAGGAAGATATTCTGGTAGATATGTAAAAAAAGGTTTTAAAGTAACAACTTGAAAATGTAAAGGCGGAGAATTTGAAAGAGAACTTCAAAGGGAAGCAATTAACTTCAGGTATGATTAAGTACTTAGTCTGTAAGACTGCAGACATATCATGTATTGAAAAACAAGTGAGAATTTTGAAATCAAAGCATTGCTCAACAGGGAGCCAAAGGAGGTCAACATGCACAAAGAGTGATAGGTATACATGGCTAGTGTGGAGGGATTTGTATATCAAGTCAATAATGTGAAGGGTAAGGGAGTTTGTTGGAGTTCTCATCTGGAAACAGACACATTAGCCCAATTCGTCCATCCTGACAAAGATGCTCCATCACCTTCTAAACCTTTTCCATCCATGTATCTATCCAACTGTTTTGTTATTCTGCTTGCCTCAACCACTTCTTCTGACAGCTGATTCCACATAAATACCACCCTTTGTGTAAAAAGATTTGTCCTCAAATTCCTATTAAGTCTTTCCTCTCTCACTTTAAACCATGCCATCTCACCTTGATATCCTAACTGTGGGAAAAGACTGTTCATTCACCCTATCTATGCCTCTCATGATTTTGTCACCGCTATAAAAATCTGTGTCCTACGCAGTAACAAATAAAGTACTACCTAGCCTGCCTAACATCGCCCTATAAATCAGTCTCTCAAGTCAACCTCTGCAGGTTCCTGTTTCATACTACCATAATTCATCTTGCTTCAATTTAGAACTTAAACCTGTGGACCAGTTCTGTCCCTTTCCAGTTATTTAAAAACTATACAACTATAGTCCCTGGTCCCAATGTGCTCTCTCACTGTAATCTCAGTCATTTGCCCTACCCTATTACCCACGTGTAGGTCAAGCTTTTCCCTCTCCTTAGTAGACCCCTCTAAACATTGCCCAAGTTTCCAGAACCCACTTAGATTTGACTCCATCTAAGGCTTTAACTTAGCAGCCCCAGTCTATGAAAATTAAAATCCCCAAATAAGATAAACCTATTATTCTTACAATCTCTTTGCATATTTGTTCTTCTAATTTCTGTTGACTAATTGGGGGCCTATAGTACAGCCCCAATGTGATCATCCCTTTCTTATTTCTCAGTTCCACTCACAAGTCTTCACTGGATGATCCTTCAATAATTTCATCTGATTACTGCTGCGACATTCCCCTTATTCAAAAAATATAACTCCCTCTTCTCTTCCTCCAGCTCTACCCAGACTAAAACTCCTGTACCCAAGAATGTAAGTCCTGTCTGTCCCTTTGTCATGTTTCCATAATGGCTATAATATCCTAGCAACGTGTACTTATCCAAGACTGAAGGTCATACTAAAAACTACAATGTTGCATTATTTGTGAATTTGTCAACAAAATACAACACCCTTGAATGATTTTTGTAGCAACTAAAAGAAAAACCAAAATAACCAAAATATTAGTTTTAAAATGCAATATTTTTATTATTTTCCCACAAAGTAAATAGACTACTGGCTCAGAAATTTTCAAATTTTAATGGAATACTCGAACTTGAGACAGAATATGTAACAGGCACATTTCCCAAAACAGCATATGCTGTCTTCCCTAGATACAGAACATTCAAAACAAATACAGACATAGTTTTGTCAGTTTGTTTTCTGCTTAAACATGACCAATGGATCCCAATGAACAGTTTTGAGTCCATAACCATATTATTGATTACAAATCATTTTTATATAATAAAACCAGTCAAATATAAATGACATATGGACACCAACCTATTTCCCCAAACCTATATATTACAAAGTTACTACAAATACATTCATAAAATTGTTAAATAAACTTTTAAGCATTTCACATAGGAAATCAAGTTTAATCTGAGCCCCTATAAATTCAAAAAACCTTAATATAAATAACCACATCTGAATTTTTAACAAAAAATAAATATCTATAGGTAACCTATCCTCTGCACCTATTCAATTAAACAACCTAGCTGTATGCTTGAACACCAATTCACTCCCCATCTTGAAAAGTCCTGCCAAACAAACATGATTTAATAAAAGTCACTTAATACCATAATAAATATGTAATCAACATATACAAAGTTTGGAAAACTAAATTTAATTTTCTTTTAAAAACTATGCCAAAAATATTGTACAACTTGGATTTAAAAGGTAAGACCTGCAGGTCCATAAAACAAATTATACTTACTAATTTTCCATTTAACAAAGCGGGGAAGAAGAAAAATCACATCACAAAAACATTCCAGCCATTTTTGCAATGCAAATTGAATACAGGATATACATTCTGAATCATTGAATGAGAATGCCACACCCTGTAGCACCCAATTCTAATGAGGCTTTCATACACCAATCTCTTACAAGTTTGAAAATAAAATATTTATATATGTAATCTGCTGCTTATTATTTATTTTACTTGCAGTCCTATCAGCAGCCAGCTTCACAAAATAAAAATCTGAACAGAAACACCAGTTTGTAAACATTTAACAATTTTTTTGTAATTGCTAAAATATTAAAGAATGTACTGCTATGAGATGATCACAAGAGTAAAAGAGAAAAAAAATGGCTATCAACTGGACAGATTAGTGTTTGGACATCTGGTTTGTATTTCACTAAAGATGGGAATGGTGTATAGATGCCAGTCACCATCAGCTTCAACCTTTCCCCCTTCCCCATCCCCTATGAATGACTGCATACCTTCAGAGTCCTACTTCACTTATCAAAATTTAGTGTAAAAGCCAACTGATTTTAAGTATTTCATGCCAGAAGAATTTGAAAATCTCTGAATATGCTAACCGAACTAACTAAAGTAATTGGACAGAGAACTCTGTCTCTTAAAAAAAATGACTAACGGATATCCTTAAAGGAAACTCTACACCAGAGGCGTCACATACCGATGCCAAGGTCAGGATCCATTTTGTCTGTGAACCACAGAATTATTCAGTCTCAGCAAACTTGCATTTGTAACGTGGAGCTATATTCAGCATAATATTAATTATGTATGCAGTTTCAACAATCAGAACAAGGAAATTTGCAAGTTGATGTTGCATTTGTCATGGAATAACAAACTAAAATGCATGCAGTCAAGCAACACTGAAAACAGGTAAATGCATAATATACAATCAGCCACAATTGCGTCATCTTACCACCGGAACCCTCGTTTGATTTTTAAATATTTTGCCCGAGTAAATTTTGATCTTGCAGTGTTGAATACATAATATCTACATTCAGGTGAAGTTAGGAATCACCAAACTCATACTACATCTGGAAGTTTTCATTCTTTGAATGTCAACTAATGTTAAATATGTTGAAAGGAAATCAAAAATGAGAATATTTAAAAAAGCAGAATATGGTGATTCCACACAAGACTTGGAAACAAGAGCAGCAATCAACAAAAAAAATGCACACAGTAAGAGCACAACTAAAAAAAACAACTTTTGGTACCCCAAAATAAGATTAGTTTGAATTGATCTTGATGGAACTGTTCCTTGTATTACAACACTGCGCTGTTTATTATAGATTATTACGTTGCAAGGCATCACATAAATTCTGATTGGAGTCAGGTTCTTCTGCTATCACAGCAATGACTTCCCATTCTCCAGATCTGCTGGATCTCTTAATAGCATCCACAACGCTTTGCATATAAAGACCATCTTCAAATGAAGCAGCCATTGAAACTGGCTTGTGAGCCCAAGTGCGCCGATCCTCCTGATCTTTAAAAGACTTACTCAAGGCTTGCACCATGTAAACAATGCCCTTCAAATACAAGAGAGGAATATCACCAAATGCTTTCTCCAGCACACCAACTGCATTTACCAACATGGTGTCAGCAAATAGCAGCTCCTCTTTGAAGGTGGTGTTTCTCTGGCCATACAGGTCTGTGCCACGAGCAACCAAACGTCCCGCAGATCCCACAACCATGACTTCGTGAATAAATGGGCCAGGCATATTAAAGTTGAGTGTAACTGTGCTACATACACCTCCATTCATTAACATCTGGAAGAAGCAGAAATCATCACTGGTGACATGCCGAATCCCATGGATGTTGTCATTTTGCTTCACAAAGGTTTTCAAGAGACCATGGACCTTCTCAGCTCTCTTATTGGTCAAGTGAGTCAAAAGATCCACAATGTAGGTGCCCATTGTGTGAAGCCCACCTCCACCCATCAGCTCATCACAAATCCAATTGTACTTGCTGCTGAGAAGACTGCCCCAATAAACACGTACATCACAGATCATGACATTACCAATGTAGCCTTCTTCAATTAGTTGTTTCATTTTGATAAATGCTGGCAGGAACCGAAGGACATTATCAACAATACTCATCAGCTTAGGATAGTAACGAGCTGCTTTCACCATTTTAAAGGCATCTGCTGAAGTGGCAGCTTTTTCACAGATTACGTTCTTTCCAATACCTTTTATACAGACAAAGAATAAAGAAAAACGTAAGAATTATGAATACCACTGGTTGCACATACCATTTAAAGATTAAACACAACTATAAATAATGATTGGAAACTAATTCATGCAAAGCATGTTAATACATTTCACAATTAAGCTTTTAAATCCTTATGAACTATCTATATTGAAAGTGGATACAAACCACACAGAAATACAATTAGTGAGGCATAGATAGAGATAGATTGCATTGTAGGACTAATAATATAATTACATATAGGTCAGAAAAAGCTGGTGGGAAAAAAAAGAATGCAAAGCTGATTAGTAAAAGAAAGATTTTAAAGCAGGAGTGAGGTTTAAGGAAAACAAAGGAGATGGTAGACACAGAGGTTGAAAGGCATATGAAGGGAAGTGGATATTAGAGTAGATGTTCATGAAGGAATATACTGTATACTTGGAACAGACACAGAAGGCACAAGGATTTAATATCTCCTCAGCAGAACCTGGTAAAAGCAAATAATCGACAATTAAATTGGTGAGGAAGGAAGATGTGGCTTTGAGAATTATTTTTAAAAGGACACTTAAGCGCATTATGAAAATCGAATCTTCCCAGTATAAATTAAGCTGCAGATTACAGTCAGGCCATTTCTTTTCCTGTACATGTTACCCACAGATGCAGACAAGAACAATTTTTTTACAACACAAAATGGAGAAGGGGGTTTCAGATCAGAGTGAAACAGCACAATGCTGCTGTCTGTACCCATAGTTTCAACATAATAACTGAGTAGATTGATGATGCCACGCCTATAGGCTCTCAAGTGTTGACTTCAGATGGATGGAACAGGAGAGTATGCAGATTAATTAAGCCAGGTGCCGAAGAATCCACCATTTCTGCAGCATTATGTTTTCCTTTAATGCTTTAAGTTTCAATAAAGAATCAACACAAGGTGAAATACAAATTTGTCCCACCCAAGTGATTAAAAAATTGTTTATCCTTCTTTGTCCCTCAGAAGTAACAAAGTGTCACTTCATTCCATTTAATTGCAAGAATACAATCAAAAAGTGCTATAAATTACAAGTACTATTGGTCTGCTGCATGCCTCTACAACAGGAAATCTCATATCAACTGTTAATGTTAAATTGGGATAGGCACTGAAGGCACAATAGAAACACAGCAACCCAGAAAACAACCTGAAATAGTTAAGAGATTTTTCAAATTAAAAATGGTAATCCAGGGCCAACTCAGGAAACTTGTATAGAAATCAACTCCCTTCTCTCCACCAACCCAAAGATAATACCAGCCTAACATCTTAGGTCAACATCCGAACAACCTTCTAAATAAAAGCATCTTTCCAGATCCTGCTTCCATCAAATTCAAAATATTGTTTGTAACTATTAGCAGAAACAGAAATCTACAGCCCATTACAGGCCCTTCGGCCCACAATGCTGTGCTGACCATGTAACTTACTCAAGAAACTGCCTAGAATTTCCCAAGCACATAGCCCTCTATTTTTCTGTGCTCCATGTACCTACCTAAGAGGACAGAAACAATTCAATTTGCAAATTTACAGGCAAGATCTCACAAGGAAATTCCACTATAAAAGCGAAGAATCAATTAGATGGTGACAAACAGAATAGTGTAACAATGCATTGTTCAAAAATAAATTACAATTACATTTTTAAAAACCCAGGCAGGATATCAATATGTCATGCAGCCAATATGCCATTATTGGTTGACGAATGACTGGTCAGACAATTAAGTTACTCGCTCCAAAGTGGTACCCTTTTTTGGAAAAGGCGTCTGAAAGAACATTTACACGTCATAAATCAACCAGAAAAAACTCTCCCTCAGGGTTTCCTTCCTCCATTTATTTTTATTCCTATTACAGCTCAACAATTCTGAATTAGTAACAGGCTTTGCAACTTTGTATAAAAAAAAATCTAATTCTATTAGGAGTTGGTGATTTTAACTTAACAGAAATATATTGTTGCAAAGGTCTCACTTCAGAATTAATAGGCCTTTGTACAAAATTATGAACTCAAAACATAGACCCTTCCGCATTCTTTCTAGAAAATTCCACTGCAATTCCTCCATTCACAATCAAAGTAACGATATCTGCTCTTGTGGAACTTTTGAAAAATCACATCATATACTGACAAACTTCCAGGAAAGAAAAAAAGTAGTAACTTCATCTGCTCTACACATAGCCAAAAAATATAGAACTACAGATTTCTCAGACCCTTTCATTTCTTCTGTTCTTCCCTCTTTGGCCCTCTGATTCTCAAACAAAACTTGAAACTCACACAGGTAGCTACTGTTTGGGATACTTTTCTAGGGTAAGGAGCTACAGAAATGCAAACAGCTTTGAATGAATAAATGGAAGGTGGGCAGAAGGCCCTTTTGAGAGGACCACACCACCTTGCCATAGGGTTTGAAGGATTGCGTGCCTCAATGACCCAGGGAGCTAAGTTGGTTGGGGTCAGGGCTTTATGCTTTGGCTCTTGGTAGGGTTACCCATGCCAAACAGATCAAAGACTAGAGGCCAGACTGAGTGGTCCACTGGCCCTCCAGGTTTGGGGGTTCAGTTCAGGGCCAACAACCCTGATGGTAAAACAAAACTCCTACAAAAAGAGCAAAGAGGAATCCTTCTACATCTGAATGCAACAGTATTCATGAGTCTCCACCCGGAACTTGTAAGATGGTGAAAACCGACTGTGGACACAATGAAGGAAGCCCTGAACGCCACCAGAGATGGGAAGACCTTCATTGCTGCCCTAAATGCCAACGGTGTAACAGGCAGTAGAGTGAGGAAGACCATTTGGCAAGAGAACCAACTTAGTTGCCACAAGCTAGGCAGCATTGCAATATTCAGTTTTGAGGAGGATACGGAAAGTACAATTGTAAATGATTTAAAAATTTTAGTGACTATTTAAATGATAGATTCGGTAAGGTATTCTCTCGTTTCCTTGTGTGAAAATTTAAAGTGAGGATACAATAAACTCTAACTTTTACTGTCATGATTGATGATCTAGAAAATTGATAGCCTGAGGCTGAAACATATGAAATGAACAAGTCATTCATCCAATGGCCATTTGCATATATGGACAAGTGCAGATTTTCAAGAACTCCCCCAACCTCCAACCATTTTAAACAGCTTTTAATACTCTTTCCCATTCACCTGATGAATACACAAATATTACTGACATTCACTTTTTTTCCCCCCAAAATAAGGTCAATTTCCAAAAGTGCTATGTAACCTCAATTACTACAAACAAAATTAAAATTAAATTCTTTGTTGTAGCAGAAGTTTGTTAGCAGTTAGACCAGGAACAGAGCATTAACCAAGGTAGACCAGTATTTGAAATCAAAGATTAAAATGGAGCCGTCCCAATCTGCAATACAGGGATCTTTGATTACATGTGCAACTGGCCTAATTGGAAATAAGTAATAAATTATATATTCCTCAGTAATTCCTATTATTAAGAATACCAGTTACTACTTCTCTTCAATGAAGCTACAGGATGTTTTTGCTGCCAATTGGTCTAACAACTGAAAGCATAAACCAGTACAGTACTATATATCCAGTCTATCAAACTCACAGCACAATGTCAAAGTCGTTGCTTTGTTTATAAATCACAGGAACTTATTTACAACCCTTACATCAGATTTCACATTTGATTATCTTACTGAACTTTCACCACTTATATCATTCTATTGAATATGAGAAACATGTCACAGCATAAATAAATCAAATTAAACAACATACTTGAATTGAAACAATAACTTTGGAATCTTAAGGGAAAGGACTTGAATCCAACAGGAAACTGGAGCTAAAAGGTCATGAAAAACTTGCTCACCTCTTACATTCCTTCCTCTTCCTCAAATGTGCATCTAACAACAGCTGAAGTGTAGGGAAAGGCACATTGCATTTCGATGTGGAAGGATATACAACATTAATACAGCGGCTAACAGCATTAAGCCATAGCTCAAAAGAAACAGCATAATGCAAGTAACTCATTAAGTCTTAGAATGAAAACAATTAAGACTTAATGAGTTACTTGCATTATGCTGTTTCTAGTATCACTGTTCCAGTATCACTTTCCCTCTAGTTGAGACTTCTATGTACTGTAGAAAGAATCTTTTCTGAACACATTTGACAATCTCTTTCCCATCTATTCCCTTTACAGCATGGGAGTCCCAATCAATAAGTGGAAAGTTAAAATCACCTACTATCACAACCTTGCAACAGTCTGCAATCTCTACAGATTTGCTCCTATAAATCCTGTGGACTAACGGTCCATCTATAATATAATCCCATTACCACGGTCATGCTTTTTAATTCCTCACTTCTAAGCATAAATTTTCACTAAATGAGCTCTCTAGCCTGTCCTGTCTGAGCACTGCCATGGCATTTTCCCTGATTAGTAATGTCATGCCTTTACTGCCTCCTGCTCTGTTATGACTAAAACAATGGAACCCAAGAACACTGAGCTGCCAGTCTTGCCCCTCCTGCAACAAGTCTCACTAATGACTACAATGTCATAATTTCAAATGTTGATCCATACCCTAAGCTCCACCGCCTTTCCTACAATATTTCTTTCATTGAAATACAAATATTGGAGCAGAATTAGGCCATTTGGCCTATCGAGTCTGCTCCATTTAATCATGGCTGACCTAATTTTCCTCTCAGCCATAATCTCCTGCCACCCTCCCCACACCCCCATATCCCTTCACGCCCTGACCAATCTAGAATCTATCAACCTCTGCCTTAAATATACATAAAGACTTCACTGCTGCCTGTGGCAAACAATTCCACAGATTCACCACTCTCTGGTTAAAAAAAATTCCTCCTCATCTCCATTCTAAAAGGATGCCCCTCTATTCTGAGGCTGTGTCCTCTGGTCTTAGACTCTCCCAGCATAGGAAACATCCTCTCCACATCCACTCTATCAAGGCCTTACCATTCGATAGGTTTCAATGAGGTCACCCCTCATTCTTCTGAATTCTAGTGAATACAGGCCCAAAGCCATCACATGCTCTTCATATGACAAGCCATACAAACCTGGAATCTTTTTGCAAACCTCCTTTAACCCTCTCTAGTTTCAGCACATCCTTTCTAAGATAAGGGGTCTAAACCTGCTCACAGTACTCCATGTGAGGTCTCACCAGTGTTTGATAAAGTCTCAACATTACATCCTTGCTTTTATATTCTAGTCCTCTTGAAATGAATGCTAACATCACATTTGCCCTCCTCACCAGACTCAACCTGCAAATTAACCTTTAGAGAATCCTGCACAAGGCTCCCAAGTCCCTTTGTCCCTCAGATTTTAGTATTCCCTCCATTTAGAAAATAGTCAACCCTTTCATTTCTTTCACCAAAATGCATGACTGTACATTTCCCAACACTATTCCATCTGTCATTTCTTTGCCCATTCTCCTAATCTGTCTAAGCCCTTCTGTAGCCTCTCTACTTCCTCAAAACTACCTGCCCCTCCAGCTATCTTCATATCGTCTGCAAACTTTGCATCAAAGCCATCAATTCCGCCATCCAAATCACTTCCATGTAACATTAAAATGAATCGGTCCCGACAGAGACCTCTGTGGAACACTAGTTACCAGCAGACAGTCCAAAAAGGCTCCCTTTACTCCTACTCTTTATCTGCTGCTTATCAGCTACTGCTTTATTCATGCTAGAATCTTCTCCGTAAATCCAAGTACACAACAACAACCGATTCTCCTTTGTCCGTCCTGCTTGTTACTTCTTTAAAGAATTCCAACAGATTTGGCAGGCAAGATTTTCCCTCGAGGAAATCATGCTGACGACAGCCTATTTTATCATGTGCCTCCAAGTACCCTGAGACCTCATCCTTAATAAATGACACCAATATCTTCCCAGTTAGACTAACTGGCCTATAGTTTCCTTTCTTCTACCTTTCTCCCCTCTTGAAGAGTAGAGTGCAATTTTCCCCAGTCTTCTGGAACCATTCCAGAATCGAATGATGCTTGAAAGATCATTACTAATCTCTTCAGCCATCCCTTTCAGAACTTTGGGGTGTACACCATCTGGTCCAGGTGACTACAGGCCTTTCAGTTTCCCCAAGAACTTTCTCTCTAGTTTTGCTAACTTTACACACTTCAAGCCCGACACATGGAACTGTCACCATACTGCTAGTGCCTTCCACAGTGAAGCCCAATGCAAAATACTTAATCAGTTCATCTGCTATTTTGTTGCCCCATTACTATCTCTCTAGCATCGTTTTTCAACAGTCCAATATCTACTCTCGCCTCTTGTTCACACTTTATAAATCTGAAAAAACTTCTGGTATATGCAGCTCTGAACATTAGTCCCGCCACGCTCAACCCTTTGATTCCTGACTTTGTACGTAGGTTTAACAGCACCTCCCCAACCACTCTACTATCTGTTCTGATGCCCTGGTTTGCATCCCCCATGCAGCACTAGCAAACCTTCCTGCTAGGATATTAGTCCCTCTCCAGTTTAGGTGCAAACCATATGTTCTGTATAGGTCCTATCTTCCCTGGAGGAGAGTCCAACGATCCAAAAATATGAAGCCCTCCCTCCTGCATCATCTCCTCAAACACCTTTTAAACTGTATGATCTTATTTCTGGCCTCACTAGCACATGGCACAGGTAGCAATTCTGAGATCACAACCCTATAAGTCCTGTCGTTTAACTTTGCACCTAACTCCCTGAATACATTTCGCAGACCTCATCTCCACCCTCCCCCCCCAAAATAACGCTGTCATTTGTACCAACATGGACCACAACCTCTGGCTGTTCAGCTTCCCACTTAAGAATGCTGTGGACTCCATGTGAGATGTCCTTGACCCTGCCTGGCACCCAGGAGAAAACATACCATCTGGGAATCTTGTTCTCATTCACAGAATCTCCTTTCTGTTCCCCTACCCAACAAATCCCCTATCATTACAGCTCAACTCTTCACCCCTGCCCCCACTTCCCGTCTGAGCCACAAAGGCAGACTCAGTACCAGAGACCTGACCACTGTGGCTTACCTCTGCTTGGTCATCCAAACAGTATCCAAAGTGATATGCCTCTTGCTGCTGTGTGCTGGGGCAGCAGGCTGAGGGTAGCAGACACTTACAGAATCAACAAACTCATTCGTAAGGCCAGTGATGTTGTGGGGATGGAACTGGACTCTCTGACTCTGGTGTCTGAAAAGAGGATGCTGTCCAAGTTGCATGCCATCTTGGGCAATGTCTCCCATCCACTGCATAATGTACTGGGTGGGCACAGGAGTACATTCAGCCAGAGACTCATTCCACTGAGGTGCAACACTGAGCGTCATAGGAAGTCATTTCTGCCAGTGGCCATCAAACTTTACAACTCCTCCCTTGGAGGATCAGACACCCTGAGCCAACAGGCTGGTCCTGGACTTATTTCCTGGCATATTTTACATATTATTATTTAAGTATTTATGGTTTTACTACCATTTAATAATTTATGGTGCAACTGTAACGAAAACCAATTTCCCCGGGGATCAATAAAGTATGACTGTGACTATCGAGGGAAACGGCCACAAGCAGTCACCCAATTACCTATGTCCTGTACCTTGGATGTAGCTACCTCCCTGTATGTCCTGTGTATCAACCCTTCAGCCTCCCGAACGATCTGGAGTTCATCCAGTTCCAACTCCTTAACAGTCCTCTTAAAAGTTGCAGCTGGATGCACTTCTTGCAGATGTAGTTGTCAGGGGTACCAGAGGTTTCACTGCTATCCCACATACAGCAGGAGAAACATTCCACTATCCTACCTGGATAGTGGAATGTTCCCCACTGAAGATTAAAAGATGAAAAAAAAATCTACCTACGCCTCTCCTTGCCAAAGACTCAAACCCCGACTAACACTGGTCCATCACACAATGGCCGTTCCACTTAAACCTAACTTCTTTTTATTGGATCTTGCCAGGTGCCTAATTACGCACAATCCAACGTCGCTTCAGGAACTGTGTGCAAAATGTTCCAATACACCCACTCACTTCCTTTAAACTCTTCCCCCATGCAATCCAAATGTAATTTCATATTCAAAAACACCAGAACATGTTCAGTAATATTTATCATTTATAAAGTGTCAGTTCTATAACTGTACGATTTAAATTTTCACTGTCTACCTCGATAAAGCATTATGTGCAGACCAAATTAATCTGGTTTTCACTGTAATCAAGGATAGTCCTTAACGAGCAGTGTCTGTGATGCTGCTGCAAGCTTTTCATTGATCTGTACTTATACATGACAATAAACTCAACTTTTACTTTGAAACTCAAAATGATACTTTTCAAAATTAAAAAAAGGCCAAGCTACTTGCCAATTGGTCTACTTTAAAGTTATACTTTTCAAAATTTAATCTAAAGGCATTACATGCAATGCCAATAAAACGCAAGAATGTGCAGAGTGTGGTAAATGCTGTTCACTGCCCATTCATAAATGTAAAAAGATTTCCAATAATTTAAAAGGCTACATGCATTTCAGCTGAATTTATTCTTGTACAAATATTAGGAAATACATTAAGTGTAGATTCCTAGCCTTTATAGTCGATGGGAAAATAGTTCTTATAGCAGTGTTAAAGATGTAGACATTATATTGATTATAAACTGTTCTTACAAAAGTACTTACAAAGGTCACTCCTTCATGTAAATAGATGTGTTTACTTTTCAAACTGATCAGTAGCATGTCTGCCAGCTGAAATTCAACATGTCGACTCCTAATTTTGTCCCTCCTACTTGAAGTTTGATCATATTGAGTCTAACATTGTTTAGGAGTTCTGTTAAAGTTGACAATTGTCACTGAGCACCAACAGACACATATGAAGCAAAAATTCACACCATACATGAAACCCAACTTTCAAAATATGATCACCTACATCACAATTTTAAACCCATTTCCCCAGTTACATTTCCATTTAGTCAATATACACTTTCTCTTCGCAGAATTCAATTGCAAATCATTATTTGGTCCTAAATATCCCTCCATGTACTCTGTCCATTAGCCAGGGGCCAGCATTCACTCATTGCTCCACTCATTCAAGCCTTCTATGTGTTCTCACTTTCTTGAATCTACACATGGGAGTCATTTTGAAAGCCTTCCCCAACACCCTTGCTTTGTTACTGTTCACATTTCTAACCTTCCTTCATCTATCTTTCACGTGTTCCCAAGTTCTGTAATACTAATGATTACAGGAAAAGGGAGAAATAGTATGGAAATGGGCCTCTCCGCCCTCTGAAATCTCACTGACCACCAGACACTTATTTTCAGAGTGATCCTTCTCTATTCCTTCCACATTCTCATCAACTACATTATTTCATCACATCCCACATTCTGCCACTCATCGTCTCCTGGGGTAATTTAAAGTGGTCAATTAACCCAACTCTCCGCACATCTTTGGGATGTGGGAAGAAACCAAAAGCACCCAGGAGAACCCATGTGATCATAGAGAACATGGAAACTCCACATAGACAGGACCAAAGGTCAGATTTGAGCCCAGGAGACACGAGAGACTGCAAATGCTGGAATCTGGAGCAACAAAAGAAAAAGCTGGAAGAACTCAGCGAATTAGGCAGTATCTGTTGAAGGAAATAGATAAGCAATATTTCAGGGGTTGAGATCCTTCTGGACTGGAATCCAAGTCACTGCAGCTCTGTAGCAGCAGCTCTTCTACACTAGATCTATACTGTAATCTGCATGCCATTTTAGACCATAAGACATAGGAGCAAAATTAGGCCATTTGGCCCATTGAGTCTGCTCTACCACTCAATCATGGCTGATCCTTTCCCCCCTCCTCCTCAGCCCCACTCCCCAGCTTTCTCCCCATAACCTTTGATGCCATGTCCAATCTAGAACTGATCAAGCTCTGCCTTAAATACACCCAATGACCTGGCCTCCACAGCTGCATGCGATAATAAATTCCACAAATTCACCACCCTCTGGCTAAAGAAATTTCAATGAGATTCCCCTCCTCATCCTTCTAGATTCCAGCAAGTACAGACCCAGAGCTATCAAACGTTCCTTGTATGATAACCCTTTCTTTCCCAGAATCATCCTTGTGAACCTCTTCTGAACCCTCTCCAACGCCAGCACATTTTTTTCTGAGATGAGGAGCCCAAAACTGTTCACAATACTCAAGGAGAGTCCTCACCAGTGCCTTATAAAGCCTCAGCATCACATCCCTGCTCTTGTAATCTAGACCTCTTGAAACGAATGCTGCATTCATCTGTTGTCAATTTACCAACAGCATGTGGCTATACTTGCTATGCCAATGAAAGTAGTAAATTATTTCTTAAAACTTTAATTTAGTGTGAGTGTTGTCTGCACCCAATACTTTGTTTGTCCTGGGGCACACAAAACAAACATGATACAAGCATAAACAGATATCAAGCCACAGTGTTGAAATACATAATTCGAGACATGATCTGATAAAAGGGGTAATGAAAGGGTCACAAGGTGATTTTCAGCAACAGTACTAAACAGGCAACCCCAATCACCAAGGCTGTTGTGTTTCCAGTAAATGGTCTGCCTTGCGATTTTCAGTAAAGATAAACTGCATCATCTGTGCCTGCGTCAAGAAACTCAGGTTGAGAAAAACTGTTTATTCATTTTTTTTTTTAACCCCCAACTCGCATCCCATAGGGCAGTTTTTGTTTGGTGTCTCAAATTTTTTGGTTAGTGACTTGTGAATTTAGTAAGGGCAAATTTCCATTACCCAAATGGTTGGAACTCTGAGGTCACCTGTAAATAGGAATTGCAAAATTGCCAACAGCTTGCCACCTCCTGATCAGAAAAAACACGAATAAGCTTTTACGATTTAGCATCTGCAATATTTCAACTCACTAGATTTTATTCACATACTCATTGAGGAACACTACAGTAGCAATTTTTAAAGTCTTAAAATCTCAGGATGACATCATAATCATCAGGATTTTCCTTACATTAGAAGGAAATACCATACCTAATGCCTTGGCAGCAATCTGACATGTAAGAGGTGGAGGAATATTGATACAGATCAGATCCACATCCTGGTGGAGCAAAACGTCGTCAGTCCGGCTTGTGTAGAAGGAAATGTTCATTTCCTCGGCCAGCTGCTTAGCTTCTTCCTCCGTTCTTCCCCAGAGTGCCTCAATGGTGAAGCCTTCAGCACGCAACAGTGGGACCAAAACCCGTGCAGTACTCCCTGTCCCAAACACGCCAACCCCTGGGAGCATTTTCTGTTTTATTGACAAACGGCCTTCATAGGAAAAAGGAAGCAGGTCAACTTTCTTAATTCACTGTAGACTGCAATTGTGTATGTGCTGCAAAGAGAAAAACAAACAGCATTTTAAAAAATGGCAGAAGTCATTTCTTAAAACATGAGTTCAAGAATTGATTTCATTAAAGAAAGTCCTTTAAACACTGATCAACTACATTTGGAATGAAATCTTCAGAACAGAAGTTACAGGTAAGTGACTTGCCCACCAAGATGGCACAATGCTAATCTTTGCAACCCATAAAAGCACCTGAATTGGTAAAGCAAACATTTACTCCCATCATGTTTCCCCTTATATAAGCCTGGACAAGAGGATTCCTTTCCTCATTCTACCTGGGAGGAAGAGGTGAAAGCAGAAGTTCAGGAAATGGAAGAGTTTCAAATGAGATCACTGCCAACCAAATTAGAGGGGAACCCATTGTTTAGGAGAAAGGAAAACAACTCAAGTGCTAGTGTGGAAAGTTTTATCATCAAAACAGACACACAGAGCTGGAGAAATGCAGAAAAGAAAAAATTCTTACAGGAAACTGGTGGAAGCAGACAAATCAAGACAACTGTGGATGCCATTGGGCTTGAAATGGACATTGACCCCAAACTTATCCCTTGAGATGAAGGTGGAGTCAGATAAGGACCATCTGCAGCAGATAGTGAGGTCAGCTGAAGGGATCATCCGGGTCTCTCTTCCCGCCATTACAGACATTTACACCACACACTGCATCCGCAAAGCTAATGGCATTGTGAAGGACCCCATGCACCCCTCATACAAACTCTTCTCCCTCCTGCCAGCTGGCAAAAGGTACCAAAGCATTCGGGCTCTCACGACCAGACTGTGTAACAGTTTCTTCTTCCAAACCATTAGACTCCTCAATTCCCAGAGTCTAGTCTGACACCAACCTACACACACACACTCAATTGAACACCACTCCACTCCCTTTACAATTTTTGCTTATTTCTTTCTTAATTCCTCCTAAAACATTGTTTACATTTACATTACAATATAATTTGTCCTTTCTGTGCCTATTGTCTTGTTTATTAATTATTGTACTGTCTTACACTGTTTTTTTTTAGTAGTCCCGTGTAGGCCTGAAGTCTAATGTAGTTTTGTGTTGTTTCACGTAGTCTAGTGTAGTTTTGTGTTGTTTTAGGTAGCACCATGGTCCTGGAGGATCATTGTTTCATTTTTACTGTGTACTGTATCAGCAGTTATGGTTGAAATGATAATAAAAGCGACTTGAACTTGAAAGCAGCAGAGTGTAAATTGGCAAGCAAAATGATAATACAATGAGCAAAATCAGTGGACCACAAAGCGGCAAGGGAGGACGCCTGAGTGGGCTGAAACCAGAACGGTTTTAAATATCCTTTAACGATAAATAAACAGTTTGGGCTAATTTGAGTTCCTACAGCTACACTTTTGATATGGAGGAAGTGAGTGTTGAAGGAAAATTTCAATGCAAGGTCCCAAATGACTACTTTGCATTGGTATTCACCAAAGGGAAGGGTATGGATGGTAATGAAATCAGGGAGGTGTATGTTGATATTCCAGGTCATGTCAAGATTAAAATGTTGGTGCTGGATGTCTTGAAAAGTATTAAGTTGAATTAGTCCCCAGGGCATATCCCTGGATATTGTGAGAGGCAAGGGAAGAGATAGCCAAAGCCTTGACCGAGATCTTTAGCCAAAGGTGAGTTCGCAGAAAACAAGAGAAGAGCACGCTGTTCCTTTGTACCCAGGAAATTAGACTGGTATGCATTATATCAAAGATTTTTTAGGATAGGACTTAATGGGATTTGGAATTTTTAGAGCCAGAGTCTTTGTGCCAGGGTGGAAATATCAAATATTATAGGGCATGGGTTTAAGGGGAGAAGGGGACAAGTTTAAAAGAAATTTTTGAGCCAAGTGTATTTTTAAATGCAGAGAGTGATAGATACCGAGAACATGCTGCCTGGGGAGGTAATAAAGCACATAATGATGGCAACACTTTAAGGACAGATGGGGAATGAAGAGATACGGACCACATACAGGCAAATGGGCCTAGTTAGACTGACATCCCAGTCAGTGCAGACACGGTGGGGCGTTGGCCCGTTGCTTGCTGTACTCTGCTACAGAAGAACACTCAGCTACGTAAATGAGGAAGAGACTTGTTTGGTTTCTGTTGAAGGAGGTGGTGAAGAACTCTCACAGCATCCTGGTGTGGGACGAAGGCGCACAGTGATACATTTAGTAGAGCTGCTACCTCACGATGGCAGAGGCACAGGTCCAATGCTAACCTCAGGTACTGTGTGTGGTGTCTGCACATTCTCCCTGTGACCATATGGATTTCCACTGGATGCTCTGGTTTCCAGCCACATCCCAAAATTGTGCTGGTTGGTAGTTTCATTGCCCAGTGTAAGCTGCCCCTTATGTCAGTGAGTGCCAGAATCTTTTGGGGGGGGGGGCCGGAATTACTAAGGATTAATATAGGACCAGTGTAACTAGGGTGGCTGATAGTCAGTGTTGACTCAGTAGGCCAAGGCACCTGCTTCTGTCCTTTCTCCACTCAACCATGAGTAACTAGATGTTACTAGTGAAGATGAACCACTGGGCCTGGGAAGCTATCAAAGGGCCAAAAGGCAAGGGCATCAGAGATAAGTGGAAAGTGGTTGGGCCTCCAATGGCAAAGAATAAAGGAAGGGAGATACAAGTTCTGAAAGATGAGGGCTGGCTGAAATAACACATCTACCAAGATTGTGAGAAGGAAGTAGAGGCAGGATATTGGGGGGTGGGGGGGGGGTCTAGAGACCGTGGAATGAAAATCTTCTGAATAAATAAGGTAAAAATTAAATTAGACATTTAATTACATACCACAGAAATGCTGTAAGAAAATTGCCAGAGTAACACAAGGAGGTTCGGACAGCGGACCAAAAGGGAAAATTTTAATCAAAGAGGTAGAAAGGTCATCAGACAATATTTCAGTAATCTATGGCATGACTAGTAATAGGCAGTTCCATTTTTGGAAAAACAAGGCAACAAATCATCCTTACATTCCTGAACGAACAGCTAGAAATTTGGGAAATCAACATCAGAGACTTGATCTGGTTCAAGGAATTTGACAATTTGTGGAAATGGTACCTATTGGACTTAAGAGTATAGTTGATGATATCAAGGATTGAGGACCCATGCAGAGGGAACCTATCATTGCCACTTAATCAGTAGAATTATCTGCTTTAGAAAGTTACTTCAGCACTTAATAAAACACAATAAATCAATACTGGTATAAACAAAACCCTGCTAAACCCCTTTGTCTTTAGGATGGTTCACTTACAATGTTACAACCCATACAACAGAAAATTCAGTGAATCTGGATACCCCAGAACACAATATTAAGACGACCAAAGCCTCTCTAATGATTAACCAAAGGAACTCTATATAATCGAACCACATCATTCTTTCCACAATTTCTACTAATGCTGAGCCATGAAAGTGCCCGAAGTGTGCTCAATACATCACACGATAACACAGCCAGCTTATTAGCCAGAAACGAACTACATCGAACGGAGCTAAATAATTTCCTAATGAAGATGGGTCGCGGCTGTCCCTCATCCCCATCCACACCGTCCGAGTGTCGCCTCCATAGGTAGGAGCATCTCCTCCACGCCACTCGCATACCTCGTCAGCCGCTCCCAGCTCTGGGCAACCCGGCGGCGGCTCACAGCAGGCAGGTTGGGGTCAACCGCGACCACGGCGAGGCCTCGCCTCTTCCCAGCCCGCCGACACGGCCCTAACACAACCCCGTTCCGCCCTCAACCGAACGAGGGTACCCAGCAGTGAGGCAAGGCGACCGTACCCACTGCTGCGGCCTCATGTTCCGGTAACAACTCCCTCCGCTACTACATGTGACTTGGGTGGCGGCCTCTCCCTGACAAGCAGCGACAAACCGGTGGCTCAGTCAGCTTCGGTCTCGCTAGTGCACTCAATAGAGATGCTTCACGAACACTCCACCTCCTCCCCCGCCGCCACACAACTGACGGTAGTGCGCATGTGCACACGGGTACAACCACTGCTCATGCGCCAATCCGGTCACCAACCACTGCCGTTGAGCAATTGTGGAGCCGCCCTCTGTTGGTATCAGTCGGGTATTAGCATACCGACCCCACGCATTCACCCTTATATTAGCATACCGACCCCACCCATTCACCCTTATATTAGCATACCGATCCCACCCATTCACCCTTATATTAGCATACCGACCCCACCCATTCACCCTTATATTAGCATACCGACCCCACCCATTCACCCTTATATTAACATACCGATCCCACCCATTCACCCTTATATTAGCATACCGACCCCACCCATTCACCCTTATATTAACATACCGACCCCACGCATTCACCCTTATATTAGCATACCGACCCCACCCATTCACCCTTATATTAGCATACCGATCCCACCCATTCACCCTTATATTAGCATACCGACCCCACCCATTCACCCTTATATTAGCATACCGATCCCACCCATTCACCCTTATATTAACATACCGACCCCACGCATTCACCCTTATATTAGCATACCGATCCCACCCATTCACCCTTATATTAGCATACCGATCCCACCCATTCACCCTTATATTAGCATACCGACCCCACCCATTCACCCTTATATTAGCATACCGACCCCACCCATTCACCCTTATATTAGCATACCGATCCCACCCATTCACCCTTATATTAGCATACCGATCCCACCCATTCACCCTTATATTAGCATACCGACCCCACCCATTCACCCTTATATTAGCATACCGACCCCACCCATTCACCCTTATATTAACATACCGACCCCACCCATTCACCCTTATATTAACATACCGACCCCACCCATTCACTCTTATATTAGCATACCGACCCCACCCATTCACATATTAACATACCAACCCCACCCATTCTCCCTTATATTAGCATACCGACCCCACCCATTCACCCTTATATTAACATACCGACCCCACCCATTCACCCTTATAGCATACCGACCCCACCCATTCACCCTTATATTAACATACCGACCCCACCCATTCACCCTTATATTAGAATACCGATCCCACCCATTCACCCTTATATTAGCATACCGATCCCACCCATTCACATATTAGCATACCGACCCCACTCATTCACCCTTATATTAGCATACCGATCCCACCCATTCACCTTATATTAGCATACCGACCCCACCCATTCACCCTTGTATTAACATACCGACCCCACCCATTCACACATATTAATATACCGATCCCACCCATTCACCCTTATATTAACATACCGACCTCACCCATTCACCCTTATACCGATCCCACCCATTCACCCTTATATTAGCATACCGATCCCACCCATTCACCCTTATATTAGCATACTGATCCCATCCATTCACCCTTATATTAACATACCAATCCCACCCATTCACCCTTATATTAGCATACCGATCCCACCCATTCACATATTAGCATACCGACCCCACTCATTCACCCTTATATTAGCATACCGATCCCACCCATTCACCTTATATTAGCATACCGACCCCACCCATTCACCCTTGTATTAACATACCGACCCCACCCATTCACACATATTAATATACCGATCCCACCCATTCACCCTTATATTAACATACCGACCTCACCCATATACCGATCCCACCCATTCACCCTTATATTAGCATACCGATCCCACCCATTCACCCTTATATTAGCATACTGATCCCATCCATTCACCCTTATATTAACATACCAATCCCACCCATTCACCCTTATATTAGCATACCGATCCCACCCATTCACCCTTATATTAACATACCGACCCCACCCATTCACATATTAACATACCGATCCCACCCATTCACCCTTATATTAGCATACCGACCCCACCCATTCACCCTTATATTAGCATACCGACCCCACCCATTCACATATTAACATACCGATCCCACCCATTCACCCTTATATTAACATACCGACCTCACCCATTCACCCTTATACCCACCCATTCACCCTTATATTAGCATACCGATCCCACCCATTCACCCTTATATTAGCATACTGATCCCATCCATTCACCCTTATATTAACATACCGACCCCACCCATTCACCTTATATTAACATACCGAGCCCACCCATTCGCTCTTATATTAGCATACCGACCCCACCCATTCACCCTTATATTAACATACCGACCCCACCCATTCACCCATATTAACATACCGACCCCACTCATTCACCCTTATATCAGCATACCGATCCCACCCATTCACCCATATTAACATACCGACCCCACTCATTCACCCTTATATCAGCATACCGATCCCACCCATATATTAGCATACCGACCCCACCCATTTACCCTTATATTAGCATACCGACCCCACCCATTCACCCTTATATCGACCCCACCCATTCACCCTTATATTAGCATACCGACCCCACCCATATATTAGCATACCGACCCCACCCATTCACCCTTATATTAACATACCGACCCCACCCATATATTAGCATACCGACCCACCCATTCACCCTTATATTAACATACCGACCCCACCCATTCACCCTTATATTAACATACCGACCCCACCCATTCACCCTTATAGTAGCATACCGACCCCACCCATTCACCCTTATATTGACCCCACCCATTCACCCTTGTATTAGCATACCTATCCCACCCATTCACCCTTATATTAACATACCGACCCCACCCATTCATTCACCCATATTAACATACCGACCCCACTCATTCACCCTTATATTAGCATACCGACCCCACCCATATATTAGCATACCGACCCACCCATTCACCCTTATATTAGCATACCGACCCCACCCATTTACCCTTATATTAACATACCGACCCCACCCATTCACCCTTATATTAGCATACCGAACCCACACATTCACCCTTATATTAACATATTGACCCCACCCTTTCACCCTTATATTAGCATACCGACCCCACCCATTCACCCTTATATTAGCACAGTTGTCCCGAACCACCGGGCCACGGACCGGTACTGGGCCACGGAGCCTGTGCTACTGGGCCATGAGGAAACTATATCATTTAGCGATATGTAACGATATGAGTCAGCTGCACCCTTCCTCACTCCCTGTCACGCCCACTGTTGAACTTGAACGCACGCGAGGTCATTATGCACGCGAGGTCATCAGTGACCCAAGACGTGCAAAGGAATGGGTCCGTGACCCATTTGTGAATGTCCCCGGTGAATCATCCTTGTCAGCGCGGGATAAGATCAACTCCTCAAGCTTGCAGGTGATGGTGGGCTGAAAAGTATGTTTGACGTAACATCTCTGCTGACATTCTGGATCAAAGTCAAGGCTGAATATCCTGAGATAGCCATGAAAGCACTGAAAATGTTGCTTCCATTTCCAACATCATATTGCTGTGAAGCAGAGTTTTCTGCAATGAATGCAACGAAAACTAAATTGCAGAATAGACTGGACATAAGGAACCCCTTCGGTATCGCTGTCTCCCATCACCCCTCGATGGCACTGTCTTGTTGCAGGGAAATAAGCCCAGGGCTCCCACTGATTTAGCAATATTGGTGTGTTGCAATGATCTTATATGTTCATACGAGGAAAATATGCACTGTGTGTTTAATATCCAAACGTTACTTAAAATGTTATGATGCTACTGACTTATAAGTGACTTATCACTATACTCATGCGAGGAAAATATGCACTGTGTATTTAATATTAAATTCATTAGATAACCCTTTTAGAAACGAAATTGAGTGTATTAGCCACTTATAAGTGACTTATAGTTGACTTATCACCTATATTCCAGTCATGATTAACACCGCCCCCTGGTCAGCCGGTCCCCAAGAATATTGTCAATATTAAACCAGTCCGTGGTGCAAAGAAGGTTGGGGACCCCTGTATTAGCATACCGGTCCCACCTATTCACCCTTATATTAACATACCAACCCCAGCCAATCACCCTTATATCGACCCCACCTATTCACCCATATATTAACATACTAACCCTGCCCATTCAACCTGTATATTAACATATTGAATCCGCCCATTTATCCTTATATTAACATCGAACATGCCCATTCACTCATATCAACAGCGCCTTTATTTCCTGCGGAGCATCAAAAAAGCTCACCTCTGTTCCAGGATACTGACAGACTTTTACTGCTGTACCATTGAGAGCATACTCACCAACTGCATCTCAGTGTGGTATGGCAATTGTCCCGTATCGGACTGCAAAGCACTCCAGCGTGTGGTGAAAACTGCTCAGTGGATTATCGGCACCCAATTGCCCACCATTGAGAACATCTACCATAAATGCTGCCTGGGCAGGACGAGAAGAATTATCAAGGATGCATCCCACCCTAACCATGGCCTTTACACTCTCCTCCCATTCAGTAGGTGCTACAGGAGCCTCCTCTCCCGCACCAGCAGGCACAGGAAGAGCTTCTTCCCTGAGGCTGTGACCCTGCTGAACCTCACATCACAGCGCTAAGCAGTATTGCACCCATATTGTACTGTCTCAGTACTTTTATATTTGTGTGCTGTAGCATTTACTTTTTATTCGCAGTTACTTTGTAAATAACACCATTCTTTGCATTTCTGGTCAAATGCTAACTGCATTTCATTGGCTTTGTATCTGTACTAGGCACAATGACAATAAAGTTGAATCTAATATTAACATACCAAGCCCACCCATTCACCCTTAGCTTAACATACCGATCCCACCCATTCACTCTTCTATTAACATACCAACCCCACCATTTACTCTTATATTAAAATACCAAACCCGCCCATTTACCCTTATATTAACATTGAACCTGTCCATTCACCCTTATATTAGATTAGATTATTAAATTATGAGGACACTCAGTCCTCGTTTATTGTAGTTTAGAAATGCATACATGCATTAAGAAATGATACAATGTTCCTCCAAAAAAAAAACAGGACAAACCAAAGACTAACACAGACAAGACCACATAATTATAACATATAGTTACAGCAGTGCAAAGCAATACCATAATCTGATAAAGAGCAGACCACGGGAACAGTAAAAAAAAAGGTCTCAAAGTTCCGATCGACTCCCGATAGTCCCCAATAGCAGGCGGCAAAAGGGAGAAACTCTCTCTGCCATAAACCTCCAGGCACCGACAACTGCCGATACATTGGAAGCACCTGACCACAGCCGACTCCGAGTCCATCCAAAAACTTCGAGCCTCCGACCAGCCCTTCGACACCAAGCACCGACCACCATCTCTCCCAAGCGCTTCGACCCTGTCCCGGCCGCCGAGCAACAAGCAAATCCAAGGATTTGGGGCCTTCCCCTCTGGAGATTCAGGATCTCACAGTAACAGCGGCAATGAAAAAGGCATTTCAGAAGTTTCTCCAGATGTTCCTCCATTCTCTCACGTCTGTCTCCATCAAATCAGGATTGTGCACGGCACCCTACTTGACAGATTACAGATTATCATTCACCGGAGCGGCCACGCAAGCCTCCTCCATTAACATACTGACCCTGCCCATTCACTCTTATATTAACATACCGACCCCGCCCATTTACTCCTATATTAAAATACCAAACCTACCCATTCACCCTTATATTAACATATCAACCCCGCCCACTCACCCTTATATTAGCATATTGAACCTGCCCATTTGCCCTATATTAACATACTGACCCCACCCATTCACCCTTATAATATATAACGGACCCTCCCATCATTTCTTTAGAGAGGCCTCCATTGATCAGGGTCGTCCATGGATGGTGCATCCAAGATGTCTACGTGATACGCGAGTCTAGGCAGTCCGATATGGAGACCACCCTGTTACCCGTGTAGCAAGCTCCCCTTCTCCACACAGCGGATGAATCCAAAGGAACTGCAGAGACTGATATAGTTCGGCACCAGTGGCATTGCAGAAGTTGCCAGTTAGCGTCAAATTCAAGTAACACTCACAAAATGCTGGAGGAACTCAGCAGGCCAGTCAGCATCTAAGGAAAAACAGTACAGTCAATTTTTCGGGCCGAGAACCTTCAGCACGACCCCCAGCATCTGCAGATTTTCTCTTGTTAGCATCAGACTCAATGTGGGACTGCCTTAGGAACTCCAAGTCTGGATTTTTCCATTGGGGTTTATTTACTCCTGAAGCCTTCCCCATGAGTGGGTATGGCCACAAGGCAGTGGAGTTGTGAGATCAGTTTTCCTTCTCCGAGATGAGCTGCCAACCACAGCTGATGAGCCCCTTCTGCCCGAAGCGACTGGTTTTAAGGCACCTGTGTCAGTACAAACTGTTCTGCCGGGCTTAGAAGCTAAACTATGCGTGAAGGCCAGAAGCTGGACTTGGTTGTCAGACTTGGTTGACTGTACCTCTTCCTAGAGATGCTGCCTGTCCTGCTGCGTTCACCAGCAACTTTTATGTGTGTTGCTTGAATTTCCAGCATCTGCAGAATTCCTGTTGTCTTGGTTGTCAGAAGTTATTTGAGACACATGCCACTGAGAACTTTTAATATGTAGTGGGAGTTTATCCCCACTACCACGCCAGCTATAATCCACCCCTGAAATGCCCGCTTTGCTACCACTGCTACTGTGTGGTAACCAGAATCTCCGGAGCAAAAGGCCCCGAAATCCTTGGCTTTGTGTGTTTCAGCGGCCAGGGCGAGGTCGAAGGCGCTCGGCAGAGGATGGCGTTCAGGAGGCTGTATCGGAGAGGCTGGTCGGAAACTCGAAGTTTTTGGACAGATAGACTCAGTGTCGGCTGTGGTCGGCTGCTCCCAAGGCATTGGCAAGTTGACGGTGCCTGGAGGTTTATGGCAGGGAGTTTCTCCCTTTTGCCGCCTGCTATCGGGGACTCGGGAATTGATCGACTTGGGGACTTTTGAGACTTTATTTACCGTGCCCATGGTTTGTTCTTCATCAAATTATGGTATTGCTTTGCACTGCTGTAACTATATGTTATAATTATGTGGTTCTGTCAGTGTTAGTCTTTGGTCTGTCCTGTTTTCTGTGATATCACTCCGGAGAAACATTGTATCATTTCTTAATGCATGTATGCATTTCTAAATGACAATAAAAGAGGACTGAGTGTTCTCATAATCTAATCACATACTGGATCCGCCCAGTCATCTCTACATTAGCATACAAGATCTGCCCATTACCAACATCACACCTAATTAGCACATATTGTGTCGGTCCTGGGCATGCATCAGCCATGTTGTCATCCTCCTCGTCATGCAGGGAATTGAATTGAATTGATGGTATAGGACTGAGTATTTACCCCAGGTCTGTGGGTGCTGAAGGGACTGACAGTGTGGGGAAGCCACAGGAGGGATGGATGGATAATTTGGGAGGTTGTGAGATCCTGCTCATCATATAATTTGTACAGTTATGGTTAAAGAGCAAGCAAAGATGCATTTTTTCAAGGAGGTTTGAGAACTTGCTTTCCTTTCTCCCAGTCTTAAGCTTATAGAGCTCAGAAGGGCATGTTTTTGTCAGGAGTCTGCGAGCAGTATGACAGTATTGAGGGGTAACTAAGGCCTCAATGCTGTGATTTTCCCGTGTCAGGACATTGGCATTTGCTTATTCTTCCAATGGATCGAAAGAATTTCACCAAGATGTCATTGGTGGCATCACCCCACTGATTTGACATACCTTCTGTGAGTAGTCCAGGTCTCATAGCCGAGATCACTTCTGCCCGGCAAACCTCAAGTTTTGTGTCAGGTTTGGGTCTCGATTACCAGGTTTTGGAAAAAGGCTGAGCTAGTGGGCACGTGGCCAAGTGGTTAAGGCGTTTGACTAGTGACCTGAAGGTTGTGAGTTTGAGCCCCAGCCAAGGCAGCATGTTGTGTCCTTGAGCAAGGCACTTAATCATACATTGCTCTGTGATGACACTGATGCCAAGCTGTATCGGTCCTAATGCCCTTCCCTTGGACAACACTGGAGTTGTGGAGAGGGGAGACTTGCAGCATGGGTGACTGCCAGTCTTCCATACAACCTTGCCCAGGCCTGTGCCCTGGAGAGACTGAGGACTTTCCAGGCGCAGATCCATGGTCTCGCAAGACAAACGAATGCCTTTTTTTTTAGTGTGACAAGAGGTGGTAAAATTAATTACTTGTATCTACCTTCACTAACGGGTGATTCCTTAGATATGGGAAATGATCTAATTTTTCAGCCTAGAAAACTGAACGATCGATTGACCAGAAATCAGTTGCTGCAGACATGCTGGATGCTCCGTGATGAAATGAGAAATTTCTTCACAGGGAGAAAAGGATGTTTGGAATTCCCGACTCCAGTCTTTGGGCTCATTCAGAGCAGAGGCTGATAATACAGGAAAAGGCTCTGAGATCGCAGACCAGTCATGAGTTTGACGAATTGCAGAACAGACCAGCATAATCCTACCCCTATTTCTATGCCTTTACTCTTTGGTTGCTGGAGGACAGTATTTGAGGTGGGTTTCTCCTAATTCAGGGGCTTTAACGAGATTGAAATTTACCATTTGGTGGTTGGCGTTGCTCTCTGCAATTGTCACATGGACAAAATTATGTTTACTTCGTCTCCTGGTGATCCTGAGAACTGTTTTGTTTTGCCATTTGGGGTTGGTGTTGGGAGGGGGGAGGTTGAGGGCAATGGCTTCCCTTGTGCCAGAGTATGGGGAGGCCTGTCTCTGGGGTTATATTTAGTGTGAGTAGGCCCTTCTGGCCCTTCGAGCAATGCCCCCCCCCCAGCAACCCCTGACAAAACCCGATTAACCCTAACCTAACCTAACCACCATTTAGAAGACCAATTAACTTAGTCCCTATATCTTTGGACTGTGGGAGGAAATGGGAGCACTCTGGGAAACCCACTCATTCCATGGGGAGGATGTACAGAGTCTTTACAGACGGCACTGAAATTGAACTCCAAATTCTGGAATGCCCCGAGCTGTAATAGCTTTGTGATAACCACTACATTACTGTGGCGCCTTATAGACAAGAGATTCTGCAGATGCTGGAAACCTTGAGTGACACACACAAGATGCTGCAGGACCCCAACGAGTCAGGCAACATCGATGGAGAGAAATAAACTGTAAACGTATAAGGTTTTTCACTTTATTCTGTGGTCCACTGTCCTGTCCTATTACATTCCTTCTTTTTCAGCCCTTTACCCCTTCTACCTATCACCTGCCAGCTTCTTACTTCACCCCCTCCCTCACCCACTCACCTTCCTCCTCACCTATCACCTGCCAGCTTACTTCACCCCCTCCCTCACCCACTCACCTTCCTCCTCACCTACCACCTGCTAGCTTCTTACTTCACCCACTCACCTTCCTCCTCACCTATCATCTGCCAGCTTCTTACTTCAGCTCCTCCCTCACCCACCCACCTTCCTCCTCACCTATCACCTACCAGCTTGTACTCCTTCCCCTCCCTCACCCACCCACCTTCCTCCTCACCTATCACCTGCCAGCTTGTACTCCTTCCCCTCCCTCACCCACCCACCTTCCTCCTCACCTATCACCTGCCAGCTTGTACTCCTTCCCCTCCCTCACCCACCCACCTTCCTCCTCACCTATCACCTGCCAGCTTCTTACTTCAGCTCCTCCCTCACCCACCCACCTTCCTCCTCACCTATCACCTGCCAGCTTGTACTCCTTCCCCTCCCTCACATACCCACCTTCCTCCTCACCTATCACCTGCCAGCTTGTACTCCTTCCCCTCCCTCACCCACCCACCTTCCTCCTCACCTATCACCTGCCAGCTTCTTACTTCAGCTCCTCCCTCACCCACCCACCTTCCTCCTCACCTATCACCTGCCAGCTTGTACTCCTTCCCCTCCCTCACCCACCCACCTTCCTCCTCACCTATCACCTGCCAGCTTCTTACTTCAGCTCCTCCCTCACCCACCCACCTTCCTCCTCACGTATCACCTGCCAGCTTGTACTCCTTCCCCTCCCCTCAGCTTCTTATTCTGGCTTCTGCCCCCTTCATTTCCAGTCCTGATGAAGGGCTTTGGCCTGAAACGTCAACTATTTATTTCCCTTCCATTGATGCTGCTCGACAGGCTGAATTCCTCCAGTATTTTGTGTGTGTCATTCTGTGGTTATCACTACCTGATGAAAATCTGCAGCTGCTGGAAACCCAAAGCAACACACTCAAAATGCTGGAGGAACTCAGCAGGCCAGGCAGCATCTATGGATGTTTCGCGCCGAGACCCATCTGAAATGTCAACTACTGTATATTCTTTTTCCATAGATGCTGCCTGGCCTGCTGAGTTCCTCCAGCATTTTGTGGGTGTTGCTGTGGTTATCACTGTTAGGTTTGTCTCCTTTCTTGAAAATGTTCACCTGAATATTAACATTTCAGATCCACTTACACAGTCGCATATAGGATCCAGTGTATACTCTATATACTGTATCAGACATATACTCTATTAGCTTAGTGGATTCACCCACTGCTTGTATTTCCTGGGTATTAGTTTACTAGTCCTTCCCACTATGCACAGTTGAATAATGTGACACTGGGTCTGGCTTTCATCATTATATTCATAATGAATCCACGCATTATGTGCACGTCTTGGATACTTGCATACCAGATCTGCTCACATGCACCTCTTGTATACCAACATACTAGATCTGCCCACCTAGTCAGTAATTTGCACTGGGAATGAACTCAACGGTACATTTGTTGAAACATTTTCCTTTTGGTGATGAAAAGAACTTTTCCTTTCTTTTAATTTTCTCACTGTATGTCACCGAGTGATCTGGTAAGAAGAATGGGATAAATATCAAATTGCATAGGTAGCTCAACATGAAACTGTGTTTGCAGCAGTAAAAACTTTATCGGCTGAAAATCTGGGGCGGAGTATTTCAATAGACGTGTTGAGTGAATGATTATCAAAATAGTCCTCGTATGTCCCTTTCAATTCCGATGTTAGTTTGCATGTGCAGATGCCCGTTCCTTTTTTGTGCCCCTATCAATACCGATCATGTGGAGAAGAACCGACAGCCATACATGTCCAGATGGTTTACTGAACCATGTGAGTACTGTATCTGGTACTGCACATGCCTGAAGTGAAAACAGAGCCCATTGCAATTACAATTGGGCAGCAGCTGTAGAAATAAAAACACTTAACACTCTAGATTGATGGCCTTTCGGTGGATCTGACTGTCGTGTACATTCGTCATACACAAGTGTCATATATTCATCTTCAATATTTTTCTCCTTCTGAGAAGAGTGACTCACACATTTACAGATCTAATCTATTCACAATTTCCCTGATTTTCCCTGAGGAATTAGTCACCATTTTAGCCACTCATGACTTGAGGATGATGTTAAGTTGTGTCTAGTGCAGTTTCTACATAATCGACTGAAATATACTCATAACCAAATAGTTTCAATATTCTCTTGTGCAGTGCTTTTCTAGAACTAAATTATTTACCTGTCCATTTCTCAGTTTATCTCCTATTTTTCCTAGGAATCTCTTTGCTCCAAAAACTTCAATTATAACTGAAACTTTCCTTTTCCGTCTATCAGACTTGACCAGGCATTAACTCATCTCCTTGTGCTTTTAGTAAATCATCTCAGTTCCATAGATGGCAATCTATTCCTTGTAGTGTCATGTCATAATAGCTTGAAATAACCTCTGAGATGATTTCTAGCCATATGTTTGATGTGTATGAATAAACACTTCAGAGTGCATTAATAGTTAAGTAATTACTCAAAGGAAAAAAATGAAACGTACTTTGCTTATAGGCAAATGAGTATAAATGAATCCATTGAAAAATATAGAAGTTTAAGAGTAGGCTTAAGAGGGAAATGAGGAGGGCAGGAAGAGGGTATGAGATGGAGGTGGCAGGCAGGGTTAAATAATCTGAAGAGGTTCTTCAGTTATAATAAAGGGTGACTAGAGAGAGACGACATCCTTGTAAAGATCATCAGGGCTGTCTGCGCAGGGAGCCACAGGAGATGGCTAAGATTTTTAATGTCTGCTTCTTCTTGATGTTTACTGAGGAGATTAATGAATGCTAAAGAAATGAGGGTAATAAATAGTGAGGTCTTGGATCGTATGCATGTCGTGGGGGAGGAGGTACTTGCAGCCTTGAAGCAGATAAGATGGTCAAATCTCCTGGGCCTGGCCAAATACACCCAGGACATTATGAGAATCAAGGAAAGAAAGTGTGGAGGGTCCTGTGGAAATACTTACCTTGTCATTAGCCACTGGTAAAGTACTGGATGACTAGTGAGAGGGTGGTGAATGTTGTTTTGTTCAAGAAGTGTTGCAAGGACAGACCAGGAAACTACAGGTCTGTGAGTTTGATTTCAGTTGTAGGGAAGTTACCTGAGCCAGTTCTGAGGGAGAAGATCTGTCATCAATTGGATTGTCAAGGACTAATCAGGAATAGCTGGTTTTCCACTTGGGAGGTCTTGTCTGACAAATCTTCTGGAGTTTTTCAAAGAGGTAACTGGGGATAGATCAAGGTAGGGGCAGTGAATGTTGTCCATATGGGCTTCTGAAAGGCTTTTGACAACTTCCCACATTCAAGGCTGATCTGGAATATCGGGTTGCATCAGAGTTGGGGGAGCTAGCGAGGTGGATTCAGTATTGGCTCGATGATAGGAAGCAGAGGGTGATGGTTGAAGGTCAATTCTCCACCTAGAACCCTGTGACTCGTGGGGTGCCCTGGGGACCAGAGTCAGGACCTCTGTCGTTATTCATTATTCAAGTAAATGGCTTGATGTGGGTGTACATGGCATGATTAGCAAGTCTGCTGAATGAAAGGGCCTTGTTGACAGTGAAGCACTTTACAAATACTTGTGAAGAGATCTTGATCAGCTAAGGAGATGGGCTGAGAATAGGAAATGGATTTCAATTTAGATAAGTGTGAGGTAATGCATTTTGGATAGTAAAGCTAGTTGTATAGTGAATGGCAAGGCACTTACAAGTGTTTAGAACAGAGGGACTTTGGAGTAAAAGTCTACTGAGAGCTTTTAAACAGAATTATGATTGATTCATACTGTAACACATCCCAGAAATTCAGTTAGTCCTGACGAAGGGTCTTGGCCCGAAATGTCGACTGTACCTCTTCCTAGAGATGCTGCCTGGCCTGCTGCGTTCACCAGCAACTTTGATGTGTGTTGCTTGAATTTTCAGCATCTGCAGAATTCCTGATGCTCATGTACAATGAGCTATCTTTTGACTGCAACAATTCAGTTAAATTGAATTTGCCACACCAATAAATGCGGACGAATTTTTCCAAGGCACATGGTCCTATGTACTTTTCACAAGTAAATATACTCACTAACAGTCTTGCCTGACTTCTAGTTCCTAGTTGCAGATTTGTAGATCTCCAGAATTTCTCAGAGTTTAGAATTGAATTTGTAACCTTTGTGCTACTTTGGTTAATGTAATATCACTATTACTCCATGGTGCTAAAAGATTTGTTAATGTATATTTGGCAACCCATTTCAGTTAGAAATGAACACTGCATCACTTTATTCAGCTATTTTTTTTACTATCTCAATGAATTTCCACTGTTATTTACTAAAAAATCCACGATCCGAAAAGCTCAAACATTTTTAATGTTCCTTTAGAAGGAATTATGTGCAAATTTCTAACTTTAGCTTCTTTTTTTAATCCAAGGTTTCCAAAGCTTGAATCTGAGCAGCTGTTTTCTCCTATTTCCATTCTTACAGTTATACAATTTCAGCATGAGGACAATCACACAATATAACAACATTTCTCCATATGTTTCATCCAATTATGATTATGTTTTAGGCTTATACAAACTCTCCCAAGGTTAAGGTTAAACCAAGCCATTATAGATTTCCAGACACATTCCATGAAGCATCTATTCCAGCTGTGGATAGACTCAAAAATTTCTCCTTTTATTTTGTTGATCTTTTGACCCCGGCATCAATTTGTAATGAACATGCTTGTGCATGCATTCCTTACTTCTAATCTGGAGGGTAGAAGGTATTCAGAGGAACACCATTTCTCCTGTGTGTTTTATCCAGGAATGGTTGTTTCAGTATCTGTCAATCATACAGCCTTCAACTACATTCTGCCTATTACCCTTGTACTTCTGACAAATTTTCTATTACTTCAGACTACTAACATCATTATTACTGGGATTTGGTGTGCATTTTTATTTCCCAAGCATGTAAGAGAATGGGTGGATTGAAAAATAAATAGCAAGGTTAGGGTTAGGGTACGTGGGGAACTGCACGTTAGGGCCAGTAGTATGCAGAATCTGGTTCCACAATCTAGGTTGAAATTTTAGTGGTATGCTGCACTGCCAAATAGTATTTCCCTTAGTTTGATATTTATCTGACATCTTTTGAGGTGAATATGTTCTGAAGAACAGCATGGAGTCCTGTAAGCCAATATTATTTCCTCAGCCTACACCATCAGGAAGAACAAGTTACAGGTCATTTCCCTCACTGATCCCGTTTGAGAAACTCAAGTGTGCTAATTGTCTACTAATTACCGATGATGCTGCAGTCAAAAGATAGCTCACAAAATGTGAAATGGTTTGAGACATTCTGGAAAGCTTGGATTTTGAGGCCTTTAGAGAAAAATAAAACCTTTGCCATGATAATTAACGTGTGGGCGAATTTCAAGTGATAAAGTGGAATTATGTGGGAGGAACATGTTAGATCCTACAATTAAAGTAATATATCTTGAAGCCAGGTTATAGATCTCCAGTAATGGTATGATCAATCATAATTCTATTTAAAAAGTTTCTGTAGAAATTGTATTTAGGAGAGGTGGGCGGGTTTAGGAAAGAAGGACACTGTAAGGTCAACACAACCTCTGTATAACCCCACGTTGTAGGCTGTACAACACATACAAAATGCTGAAGGAACTCAGCAGGCCAGGCAGCATCTATGTAAGGTCAACACAACCTCTGTATAATGCCATGTTATAGGCCGTACAACATACACAAAATGCTGAAGGAACTCAGCAGGCCAGGCAGCATCTAGGGAAAAAGGTACAGTCGACGTTTACATGGATGCTGCCTGGCCTGCTGAGTTCCTCCAGCACTTTGTGGGTGTTGCTTGGATTTCCAGCATCTGCAGATTTTCTCTCGTTTGTAGGCCATACCTCCTGAATGTCCACAGGCCTTTGACTGGGTATCTTGTGTCAGTTCTTTTGCAATCACCCTTGCTTTTGAATCAAGAGACTAGGCAAAATTGAGTACCAATAATTTAAACTGACTAAGCTTGAGTGCAATACTAAAGAATTTCTCTCAGGGAGAAATAAAGAAGATCCTTTAGTGCTCTTTTGTATGAGACATGGATTTTTCTTCAGTGTCCTATCACCTCCTATCTTTCAGCAAGTATCACTAAAATAGCGGCAGAGTGGTGGAATTGTTAAGTGCAAACAAATTACGGTCAAGAAAGTTCCAGAAGGCAGAATTGGTGAGGCAGGTAAATTTTATCTTATCAAGGTGAGAAAGGTTGAAGAAATAAGGAGAAGGTTGTGAGGCTGCATGACAGTAGTGAAAATAAAGATGGGCAGATTGGTAACACAGCAGTTACAACTGTGCCCTCATAACCCCAGAGAAGAGTTCAGTCCTAACCTAAGATACCGTATGTGTTGGCTTCCTCTCACATCTTAAAAATGTGCTCAGTGATTAATTGGTCCTTAAGTGATATACATAAAATGCTGAAGAAAATCAGTAGGTCAGGTAGGATCTATGGAGGGAAATAATCAGTCAACATTTTAGGCCATTTTCATCAGGACTGGAAAGAATCGATTTCTCTAATGACAGTACTAGTCCCCTCTGTTATCATAACCTCCCCAAACTCCATGCACAGCTTTGTTCTTTCTCCCCATTTTGGTGGCCCTCTCACCCCTTTTATTCATCTCCCCCTGGTTTCCACCTCCTTCTCTTAAATTCCAGTTTCTACTGTCATCTCACATGAGATTCCTTTTTCTTCATCCCTTTACCACTTCCACCTATCACCTGCCATCTTATACTCATTCCCCTCCCCACCATCTTATTCTGGCTTCTTACCCCTTCCTTCCCAGTCCCGATAAAGGTTTCACCCCGAAACATATACTACACATTCCCCCCCCACCCCCGTAGATGCTGCCCGACCTGCTGAGTTCATCCAGCATTTTGGGTGTGTTACTCCAGATTTCCAACATCTGCAGAATCTCTTCGTGTAGGTAAGTGGCAAGAGAATCAAAGAGGTGTTGATAAATATGTGAGAGAGTACAAGCTTTAGGGAAATAAGGAAAGATCTGGAACTATTAGCATTGCTCTGCTGGAGCTATCATGGATCTGATGGGCCAAATAGTCTCATGTGTTTATTTTAATAGGTAAAGTTGGATTATTGGGGATTATAAATAAGTTATTATTATCATGGCGCTATGGGAGTGCTGATTTGTTATGAATTAGCTACCAGGTTTTCTATTTTACAACAGCAATTGTACTTCATTGACTGCAGAGTTATTTGTGACGCTATGGAAACGTGAATCTTTCTCTCTGCTGTTTGCCTCACCCTGTGCTAATCCGAGCATGGTCTACTATTGTGGCTGTGAAAGGAGATCTTCCACCTCTGGATTGATCCCCGCCGAATACATCCAAGCAACCCACCAGCCTGCTGGCGTGCACTTGAGAGATCTCTGAAACCTGTCAAAAGGACTTTGGTACACATTTTTCAACAGAATGGCGCACTCTTGGTCTTCAGTCACAACACTCGCATCAGGGATACTCAGGGAGCAGAGAATAGTCACTCCGCCAGGTTTATGACCGGCTTCTATCTGACTCTGTCTCTTCTTATAAACTTGTTACGTACCGGGAGAAAAGGTAGATAAAGAATACAATCAAAGTGAAAAAGTGGAAGTTTAGAGGCAGTGATGACTTTCAAAATTATGAGTATGCCTTCTAGCAAAAGGTTGTGTTATTAATTGCAGGAAATATTAGCTTCTATTCTGAGTAGTAGCTTCAAGTCTGAAGGTTGTGCATTCAACCTGTAATGCACAGATAATCATGACAGAGGTTTTGGGGTAATACTGAAGAGCACATCACAGCTGTCTTCCGAATAAGTTGATTAACTCCCACCTAAGTGGCAACAGTGGGTAGTATGATACTTGCCAATATTTGAAAAGAAACAGGGGGTTTCTGTCAATGATCTTCTCCAATGGGGCAGATCAAAAGTTCATAAAGGGCACAGGACAGGTTCACCAGCATTATATTATTGGGTTAAATTAGTGAGAGGTTCCATAAATGTACTGTAGGTTGAATTTTATCATGTTTATACATTTGAGGGGTGATTTAATGGAAACAGTTAAAAGCTTAAGGTCCAGAAAAGACCGTTTAATCTGTGTGTTCTGCCACTCCATAAGATTATGTCTGATCCATTCCCTATTTGTTTGCCACATCCTTTAATACCTTTGGCAAACAAACATTTCAGGTTCAGATTTCAAGTAAATATTGAGCATGAACAACTGCAGTTTGCAGACAACGGATGCAAATCTAGCAGTTTGTGCTAGTAAGAGAATTTTCTTTCTAAAAGACCTGGCCCTAATTTTCAGAATAATCTCTAATTTTCAACTCCCAGACAGCAGAAATAGTTTCTCTGCACCCTTTGCTTCAGTGGAAACATGACCAAATCAGAGGAGGAAGTCAATTGACTTTCTGTGCCTACACAGTCATTCAATATAATCGTAGCTAATATACAGTCTCAGATTCACTTTATCACTTTCTTCATTCTCCTGATGCTTTTTAAATCTAGAAATCCATCTAATTCCTTCTTAGTCATATCACATGGCTTCACGGCCCCGTATAATACTTCACCCTCTGAGGGGAAAAATTGACTTTCCTCTCAGCCCTAAGTATTTTACCCAGTACTCATGAGACTATGTTACTTGATTTTAGATCCCCCACCGAGTCAGATGTCTGTTATCTATCAGAATTTTGTACATTTCAATTAGATCTCTTCTCTTTCTTCAAAACACTTGTGTAAATAGTGATTCCTCATTCCACAGTTCCAAATTTTCGGGGATTAGTCTGGTAATCCTTTGTTGTATTTTCTGCGGTATATACGAGGGGTGACTGATAAGTTTGTGGCCTAAGATAGAATGAGTCAATTTTCCTAGTACAATTATTTTCAACATACTCCCCTCCTACATTTACACACTTAGTCCAGCGGTCGTGGACCGTACAGATCTTGGATCTCCAGAAAGTGTCCACAGCAGGGGTGATTGATAAGTTCGTGGCCTAAGATAGAAGGAGATGAGTTATACAACTCTCTTTACATGCACATGCAGTTCAACTCTTTGAGTGATTATGCAGAAAGTTTGAAGTTAATAACTCATCCCCTTCTACCCCAGGACACGAACTTATCAATCATCCCTGATGCATTGACTGATGAATTATTAACTTCAAACTTTCTGCATAATCACTCAGAGTTGAACTGCATGTGCATGTAACAAGATCTGTATAACTCATTTCCTTCTACCTTAGGCCACGAACTTACAAATCACCCCTGCTGTGGACACTTTCTGGAGGTCCAAGATCCGTATGCTCCACGACCGCTGGACTAAGTGTGTAAATATAGGAGGGGACTATGTTGAAAAATAAATATGCTAGGTTTTCTAAAATTGACTCCTTCTACCTTAGACCACGAACTTATCAATCACCCCTCATATCTTTCCTTTGCTCTTAAAACCAAAGCTGCATATAACAGTCCAGACATAATCTCATGAAGGCCCTGCATAATTCGAGGAAGACATTTTTGATCCTATACTGAAAAGATTCATGTAATGAGGTCAGTCTATAAGAATAGAGTACTTGGTCCATGCATGTAAAATGACCTGCTCAACCATAGTCTCATCATGTACGTTACACAGATGAAGTTGTTTAATGTGCTGGTAACTGCTCCCCATTAATTCTTTGAACTCACACTATCAAAGATATTCCAACTCCTCCCCAACTTCTCTCCTACTGAAAACAAACTTATTTTTCTCTTTATCCCAAGAACAACAATGGGTCTCAGACCTGAAACAATTGTTTCTCTTTCCATGGATGCTGGATTTTTGGCATTAATCCAGAAATCTCCATTTGCTACTTTAGTCATTCCTTCATGAAATTCAAGTAGCGCCATCATAAGACCACAAGATATAGGAGCAGAGGTAGGCCATTCGGCCCATTGAGTCTGCTCTGCCATTCAATCATGGCCTATCCGATTCTTCCAGTCATCCCCACTCCCTCGCCTTCTCCCCATACCCTTTGATGCCCTGGCTAATCAAGAACCTATCTATCTCTGCCTTAAATGCATCCAATGACTTGGCCTCCATAGCCGCTTGCGGCAACAAATTCCACAGATTTACCACCCTCTGACTAAAGTACTTTCTCCGTACCTCTGGTCTTGACTCTCGACTTGGATTTGGACTTGGAACTTGACTCTCAACTTGGACTTGGAACTTGACTCTCGACTTGGACTAGGTTCAGACTTGACTTAGACACAGGACACAGAACGTTGAGCTGGGGCTCCTCCTTGGACACAGGACATAGGGCCGGGACTCTTCTTAGACACAGGACACAAAACACTGAGCCAGGGCTCCTCCTTGGACACAGGGCCGGGACCCTTTATTGGATGCAGCATCAGGATGACTGCTGAGGATACTTGCCAAGGTAACTGTCGGGAATTCAGATGGGGAGGGAGGGAACAGTCCAGCCCCCACGAAGCTGAATCCTGAAGCTATTTATGTAGCCAGCCCAAAACGAGAATCAGGTGCCTCAATTAAGACACCCAACCGAACAAGGGAGAAAAGGAATAGCCAGAATACGGAATCCACGGACTGGACCGTGAATCGGAATGTGGACTTCATGGACCGGACCATGATAGTATTCCCCCCCCCCCCACCATGGGAGCCTCCTGGCGATCCAACAGGCTTGCCCGGATTATCAACAACCCGGGTGGGTGGGGGGGGGGTTTCAACAAGAGGGAGTCCCAAGTCATGACCTGTGTTCCCTGTCAAGTTCAAGTCCCAAGTCCAAGTCCAGGTTTCCAGTTTGTCACTCTTTGTCTACCTTCATGTTATCATTTTGTCCTCGCTCCTTGGCTTCCTTAACATTCTTAATAAACATAGTCCAGTTCCTAGTACTTCAGTGTCTGTGTCTTGCATCTGGGTCCGCTTCCAATGCCCCCTTATGACAGAAACTAGAATCAGGTGCCTCGATTAAGGAGCCCAATGGAACCGGGGAAAACAGGGAAAACCCAGAATACAGATCAATGGACCGGACTGTGAACCAGAATGCGGACTTCACAGAGCAGACCATGACAAGAGCTGCACACAATACTCCAAATGTGGTCTCACGAGTGCCTTATAGAGCCTCAACATCACATCCCTGCTCTAATATTCTATACCTCTCGAAATGAATGCCAATATTGCATTCATCTTCTTCACCCCTGACTCAACCTAGACGTTAACCTTTAGGGTATCCTGCACAAGGACTGCCAAGTCCCTTTGCATCTCTGTGTTTTGAATTTTCTCTCCATCTAAATAATAGTCTGCCCACTTATTTCTTCCACCAAAGTGCATGACCATACACTTTCCAACGTTGTATTTCATTTGCTTCTTTGCCCATTCCCTTAAACTATCTAAGTCTCTCTGCAGGCTCTCTGTTTCCTCAACACCACCCACTCCTCCACCTATCTTTTAATCATTGACAAATTTAGCCATAAATCCATTAATCTCATAATTTAAATCATTGACATACATGGTAAAAAGCAGTGGTCCCAACACTGACCCCTGTGGAACTCCACTGGTAACTGGCAGCCAGTCAGAATAGGATCCTTTTATACCCACTCCCTGCTTTCTGCCGATCATCCAATGTTCCACCCATGCTCGTAACTTCCCTGTAATTCCATGGGCTCTTATCTTGCTAAGCAGCCTCCTGTGCTGCACCTTGTCAAAGGCCTTATGAAAATCCAAGTACAGCACATCTACAGCATCTCCTTTGTCAACCCTGCTTGTAATTTCCTCAAAAAAATTGCAGTAGGTTAGTTAGGCAGGATTTTCCTTTCAGGAAACCATGCTGGCTTTGGCCTATCTTCCCACCCTGCTTAAATAGCGGAGTAACATTTCCAATTTTCCAGTCATCCGCTACAATGCCAGAATCAATTGATTCTTGAAAGATCATTGTTAATGCCTCCGTAATCTCTCCAGCTACTTCCTTCAGGACCCGAGGGTGCATTCCATCAGGTCCAGGAGACTTAACCAACCTTAGACCATTAAGCTTCCTGAGCCTTCTCAGTCGTAACTTTCACTGCACACACTTCACTTCCCCGCCACTCTTGAATGTCTTCCACTGTGAAGACTGATGCAAAATATGCATTCAGTTCCTCTGCCATCTCTGCGTCTCTCATTACAATATCTCCAGTGTCATTTTCTATTGATCCTGTATCTACCCTCAACTCTCTTTTACCCTTTATATACTTAAAAAAAGCTTTTAGTATCTTCTTTGATATTAGTTGCCAGCTTCCTTTCATAATCCATTTTTACCTTCCTAATGACCTTCTTAGTTTCCTTCTGTAAGTTTTTAAAAGCTTCCCAGTCCTCTGTCTTGCCACCAGCTTTGACTTCATCATATGCCCTCTCTCGGCTCTGACTTCACTTGTCAGCCACGGTAGTATCCTTCTTCCATTTGAAAATTTCTTCTTATTTGTAATATATCTGTCTTGCACTTCCCTCATTTTTCGCAGGAACTCCAGCTATTTCTGCTCTGCTGTCCTTCCTGCTAGTGTCCCTTTCCAGTTAACCTTAGCCAGTTCCCTTCTCATGCCATTGAAATTTCCTTTATTCCACTGAAATACCGACACATTGGAATTTAGTTTCTCCTTCTCAAATTTCAAAGTGAACTCGATCATATTGTGATCACTGTTCCCTAAGGGTTCCTTAACCTTAAGCTCTCTTACCACCTCAGGATCATTGCACAGCACCCAATCTAGCACAGCTGATCCCCTCGTGGGCTCAACAACAAGCTGTTCTAAAAAGCCATCCCTTAGACATACAACAAATTCTCTCTCTTGAGGTCCAATACTGGCCTGGTTTTCCCAATCCAATTTCATGTTAAAATCCCCAACGATTATCATCTCATTGCCTTTCTGACATCCTTTCTATCTCCTGCTGTAATTTGTAATCCACATCTCGACTGCTGTTTGGAGGCCTGTATACAACTGCCATTAGGGTCCTTTTACCCTTGCCATTTCTTAACTCAACCCATAGAGACTCTACACCTTCCAATCCTATGTTTAATATTATTTCTTATACACAGGGCCACACCACCCCCTCTGCCTACTAACCTATCGTTCCAATATACCGTATATCCTTGGACATTCAGCTCCCAATGGCAGCCATCCTTCAGCCAAGTTTCAGAAATGGCCACAATGTCATACTTGCCAATTTGTAGCTGAATTTCAAAACTGTCCATTTTATTCCTTATGTTGTGTGCATTCAAATACAACACTTTCAGTCCAGTATTTGTTGCTCTCTATTTTATCTGCACTATGCCTTTATTGCCCTGTAACACATCCCACTGGTTGTGAGTAAGCCTCATCTTCTGCCTGTCCTTTCTATCATCCTGAGTTGGATGATCAGCCATGATCATAATAAATGGCAGTGCAGGCTCGAAGGGCCGAATGGCCTACTCCTGCACCTATTTTCTATGTTTTCTATCTCTGTTGCATGCTATCTTTGATTTATTTCTGTTTTTCCCTTCCTCAGCCCTATCACTCTGGTTCCCATCCATGTGCCAAATTAGTTTAAACCCTCCCTAACAGCTCTATTAAACCTGCCTCCTAGGACATTGGACCCCTTTGGGTTCAGGTGTAACCCGCCCTTCTTGTACAGGCCGTACCTCCCCCAGAAGGATCAGCAATTTTAAAATGTACTTGCTCATCATTTTGGAATCCTGATGTCATCGTCAAGGCTGATATTTATTTCCAAGCCTGACTGTCACTCAGGAAATGGCTGTGAGCTGCCTTCTTGAGCATTTCTTCCAGGGAAGGTATTCCTCCAACGCCTTTGGGGAAGATATTCCATGACTTAGGTAGTCAGGATGTTGTGTAACCTGGAGGAACTGTGAAAGTGGTTGTGTTGACGTTTCTGCCGTCCAGTCCTTCTTGGTTAAAGAATTTGTAGGTTTAAGAGGTCCTTTTGGAAAAGTCTAAGGGAGAAAGTGCAGTTTGTAGATGGCAAACACTGTGCACTGGTGATGGAGAGAATGAATGCTCTGGGTGGTTAATTGGGTGCATCGTCTGTATGGTTCTAAAGTCCTTGAGTATTATTAGAGCTGAATAAATCCAGACAAATATTGAATATTTTGTAACATTCCTGACCAGAGCCTTGTAGATGTTGAAGGCAAGACTCTCATTTACAGCAATGCCACCATATCTGAAGAGTAGGTGACGAGACACTACTTTTGGAATGTCTTCTTAAAACAAGGAAGGCAATTCAGCCCATTGACTCTATACTAGCTCTCAGCAAAACCCCATTCTCTGCATGATGTTCTCCCTACCTGCCTATCAATTCCACCTAATTCCCCTACTACCCACCTACACCAGGGGTAATTTACAATAACCAATTAACCCATCACAGGTTTAGAATGTAGGACAAAACTGGAATATTTGGGGAAAGCCACTTAAACACACAAGATAGTATAACGGGATTGAAGCTGGCTTGTTGGAGCTATGAAGGAAGGGACACTTCCTGCTGAACTATTGTGCTGAGGATTGGTGAACAGAATTGAAGGTGATGTGATTATCAGCGAGCCTTTTGACACAAGGCCATAGATGAAGCTACTGAAGATGGTTAGGCTGCTACATTGCCCAAAGAAATCCCAGTACTATCCTGGAACTGGAATGACTGGCCTCCAAAAGCCCATCATTGGCCTGCTTTCCTTTTTGATGCTTATTGGTGTCAGTTGCACTAAAACCCCCTGATGCAACATTCGGTCCATTGCTTGCTACTTTACTGTTTTGTATTGAACTTCACCAGTCTGACACCTGACTTTTCGGTAAGCCTGATGTTGCTCCAGTTGCTTCCTTCTGCACTCCACTTTCAACCATTGTCAATTCCTTGCCTTGATAGTAATGAGAGTGAGAATACGTCATGGTAGTATTTATTTCTACTGCATCTACTGATGCACCATACTATATATACTTACGATAATGTCCTACGAATGTCCAGTTTTGAGTTGCCAAATCTGTTAATTTATCCTCTTCACAATTCCATGCCATTCAGCACATCATGGCAATGTAATGATGAGACTGTCTCCGCAAGTTCTGTGTGGTAGCCATTTTTACCAAAGCTACCATAGGCAGATATATAGGATTCTGTAAGGAAGAATGTGCCAGGTCTGTAGGAAGATTACCCCAATTAGACAATTCACCAGCTGGTTGTGAGGATGACAAATATCTTTCGCTGATCAGCTTAGAAATGTCATGCTGTTAGTCACTGCTTCATTAGACTCTAACTTCCAGGCAACAGATGTCATTCTAAACAGCCTTTGAAGTCCTTGGTGTCCCACTCTCATCTTTGAGAAGTAGCAGAGCGGCAGGTGATATTTTAGAATCAAAAGGGGCAATTCTAAACCAAGAGCACTTTGGAAGAGTGTAGAATTTAGGCCATTCAATAACCACCTCACATTTCCATTAAATCATTGTGATGATCATGGTAATTATTTAGGAAATAGTATAAAATACAGGCTGTCCCTTACCAAACAGTTCTATTTTTATATTCAGCCACGTCAATTTTGTTCACACCATGGAAAATGTACAAAAATCATTTGATATCGTAACTGCACTTGCAGCGTATTGCAATAAATGGCACATAAGACCAATTTAAAAAAAAACAATTATACCTAGTGGAGAGGGGCAACTAGTTGAACTTGTAAGAACAAATGCTATGTACTTAAGTAGGACTTCAGACTTTAATGATATGGAGCCTCATTCATATGTAGGGGGATTCCGTAAAGTAAGTAGATGTTTGGGGATGGGCTGTTATTTATTTATTTGCATTTATGGATCACTCATTTCAGTTTGCAAGATGTTCCAAAATTGTATTGATTTTGATATCCTAAGTTTGGTTTCATATTCCTATCTTAACATCCATCCATCTTCTGTTGTGCTTTGCATTTCTCCCAGACACCAGTATCTGTATACGTTATGCCATGTGCAAACGTCCCTGTATCAGTCACAGTATTATGTATTGTATGTGCAATTATATTGAGGCCATTTAGCTACATTCAGACCTTCTGAGTTTCTGGACCTGTACCTCCATTGAACAGTAAGGTACACGTTGGAACATGCAGCTTTCCTACATCATTGTATGTGGGACTGAGAAATGTTGTACCTAGAAAACTGCAGAAAATAAATTAGACCAGCAAAACTTAGATATCAAGGTAATGGTGAAGGTGTTTCTGAATACAGATGCCCACACCCTCTTCCTCAACCCCTCCCCCAACCATTAATCCCACTTTCTAACCCTTTCCCAACTTTCTCATTTTACCCTCCCAGTTCTCACTCAGCCCTCCCGATGTGATGTCAGTCCCTACGGTCTTGGTTTATTGTAAAATACTCCCTTCTATTGTAAAGTTTGAAGAGCAGAGAAAGTCTAATGAGGGAGAGAAAATGACGAATGTGACATCAGGAAAAGTTTTTTCCACCATATGTCTAGTTATGACCTGAAACTGACTGCCTCAGAGGGCAATGGAAACAGAATTATCATGGCCTTTAAAAAGAAGTTAATTTAAATTAGTTGCAGAGCTAAAGCAAACGGGTCTAAAAAAACTCCATCACAAGCTTGGAAGGCTCATGATCTTCTGGGCAGTAATGACTTTATTCTAAGCATACCAAATAAAAGGCTTGCTGCTTTTCCACTGCTTCTCTGTTGGCACTAGTATTCAGCAGACAATGACCTGCATATCAAGCATTAAGTGCTGACATTCCACCTTTACCTCTGAGGAAACAATTAACACAGATCTTGAACAAACGATTTAAGGCCAACAATAATCATGAACATAGGTGCAGTGTTTCAGAAGAAGGGTGGCATTATTGTCACAGCTCTTGCTCAATCCTGACTTCCAGCGCTGTAATTTGTAAACTCTCCCCAGGACTTCTGGGTTTTTCAGTTACCTCCTTTATTCCAAAGATATGCCAGCCAGTAAATTAATTGGCCACAGTTAATTAACCTAAAAGCATAGCTAATTGGTAGAATCTGCTGTAAGCAGACAAGAATAGGGGAGCATATAAAAAAAACAATGAGGATTAATGTTCATGGATAGTCACTGGTTGGTAAAGACTCAGTGAAGTGAATGGCCACCCGACTGACTCTTGATAAATGAGGAAAATATGATCAAAACACTGTAGACACTGAAGATCAGGAGAAAATTTCGCTCTCAAACAATCACAAATCTCTGGAACTATCTCAATGAGCAATGTGGCAAAGTCATTGAATGTATTTGAGGATGAGACTGATGAGTTGTGATGTTGAAGCCAAGATTGCATCAGCTACAATCTTACTGAACAGCAGAGCAGATTGGACCCCTGCTCCTGTTCCTGTACTGACAAACAGCAAAACAGATTAATATTACCTTTTATCAACCAATAATTTGTCTGCAGCAGTTTTCTGCTCAAGCATGTCACTGTAGTTTTTGCTGGTCTGAACCATTCTTGAAAAACGGCTAGGAGCTTAATCAGCTTGTGCTTCAGTGTCATTTTCACAGACGATTTCACAGAATAACGAAGAAGCTCAGTCCCAAAACATAAGAGGAATACAGTGGATTGTGGTTAATTGGGACACATCAGGCCCAGTACATTTTGCCCAAATAAGTGGCTGCCCCAATTAGCCAGTTTCATGGAAGCAGTTAAAAGGTACCTACAAAAAAGACACTACCAATTAAACAAGTAACAAATTATATATTTAAATGAAAAACAGAACAAATTAGAACACTATAAATACTACTACAGTATTACAAAACTGTGTATTAGTTCCTAATAGCTATTGATGGAGGAACCGATGCAGAGTATGCTGCCATTTTCTGATTGTAAATAAAGAAAATCAGCAGACACCTAGTGTAGATAATGGATTGCCTTCATATAATTATTTTGACTATTACATCCTCCAAATCTTCATTGTAATATTCAAGATGATTGTCAGTACCATTAAACTCTTTGTAGTTCCCAACTTATTGAAGTAGTGAAATCATTTCATTTTCACTCCCAGCTGTTTTTGAAATCTCCAAGCCTGAATGCTTGAAACTGCAGTGAGCAAAACAGTTCTGAATTGTCTTACTGCTTATTTCTCGCCAACTATCAGAGACAAGAATCACCACTTTTTGAACACAAGCACAATCAACTTATGCTATTTAAAAACTGTTCACTCTAAGCACAGTGTAGCATCTAATGGCCAGGCAATTGCATGTATCTGACGCTAGTTAGAAACTATTTGACAACAGTCTTCTGTTCCAATTGAGTGGCAGTCTCCCAAATAAATGAAGGGAATCCCAGCTATTTTCTAGATTTATATTTGTTCTTTCAGAGTTGTCCCAAATAAGTGGCTGCCCCGATTAACCAATGGTCCAATTAACTGGAATCTATTGTACTCTCCAACTGCATTACAGAAAATATCTCAAGCTTGCGCAGTTACAGTGGATAAATATTTCTGAGACTTAAAACATGTTTCCTGTTTTACTGAAACTGCTCAAGACTAAAGCTGATTTTACACCATAATCGCCTTCACATTTTTTCAGTAACTAATGAGAAGTGCAATCAATACTGTTATAGATTCTTTAAAATATGTATATTTAAACATAACACTGTAGAAATGATAGTAGGAGAATGTTCATAATTTCTGATACACAAGTAAATGACTTAGAAAAATAATATTAGTGGGTTGATTAGTGAATTTGTAGACAACATTAAAATTGGTGGTGTTGTGGAAACTGGGGGAGGTTACCAAAGGATTCAGCATGATATAGGCAGGCAGAAATGTGGGCAGAGAAATGGCAACTAGTGTTTAATCCAGACAACTGCAGGGAAAGTATATATTAAATGGCAGGACCAATGATGTACACAGGAACCCTGGGGGTGAAGTCTATAGCTTCCTGAAAGTGGCAGCATTAGTAGATAGAGTGGTGAAGATGCTAAATGGCACACATGCTTTTATCAGTTGGGGTGCTGAGTATAAAAGTAGGGAGGTCATGTTGCAGCTACATAATACTTTGGTTAGGCTATATTTGGTTGCTTCAGCACAGGAATGATGATGCAGGTTTTACAGAGGGTGTAGAAAGGGTTTATCAGGATATTGTCTGGATTAGTGTATAAATTATAAGGAGAGATTGGACAAACTTGCATTGTTTTCTCTGGAGATAGTCAGAAGCAGAAGGGCCACCTGATACAAGTACACTAAGTAATGACAGGTATAGATAAGGTAGACAGTCAGTGTCTTTTTCTTGGTGTAGAAATGACAAAAACCAGAGGGCATAGCTTTAAGTTGAGAGGGAGGAAGTTTAAAAGTGACTTACAAGCCATGTTTATTTTTAGACAAAGAATGATAGGTGTTTAGAACCCGCAACCAGGGAGAAATGATAGAAGCAGATACAACTGTCATGCTTAAAAGGCACATGAACAGGTATCGAATAAAGGGTTAAGGATCTTGTGCAGGCAGATGGTATTAGTTGGGCTGGTATCATGATTGGCACACACATCATGGGCCAAAACGTCTATTCATGTACTATTTTGTATGCTACATCTAACTATTCAAAGATAATCCACTTTAATGTATTTTCACCAACTTTTCCTTGCATCTTTTAACATTATTCTTTTGAAAATGTTTATTCAATTTCAGTTTATGTTATCACCTCTGGAACTATTAAACTAAGCAGGTTTAATTCCCAGCTTGTGAGAAAGTCTACCAGTTCTTTCAGAGCTAATCTAGGGATTTACTTCCTTGGTAGCCATTTTAAAAGCAGTGGAAAAAACGTATTTGGAATATTTGCCATCTCATAGCCTTTCAGGATTTTGAAAATCACCTCAGATTCTACCGTCACCTGTCTTTAGTCATCCCTGCATCAGTGAAAACAGAAATGGCTTTTTTTTTCGCCTTTGATACTAGATTAATTAAGATTAAGAGTTGAAAGCTCCTTTCACTGTCAATGGAGAGATCAGCTAACCGATCTCTTCAGTGAAAGGAGCAGCAGACTATTTAACATGCTTTACACTATGTCCTCATTAAAAATTCAATTTAAATGCAAGAAAAATCATATATGGAACCAGTCAAACTATGATCGGTGGCTTCTTAGCAGTCTATGTGTGACAGTAAGGAAAAAAATTGTCATTCATTTTGGCCGGGGTTGAGTTTGGATTTCAAAGGTGACCGTGCCGTGTTTTAATTAAGCTTTCAATCCTCATAAAAAACACTGCATTTTTATTTTAATTATATCAACAAATTGCTGTTAACATATACTTTATAGACCAAGTTTGCAGCAAACTTGTATTCACAACCAGTTGCAACAAACTAGGGGTCAGTTATATAAAAGAACGACAGTAAGTTTAGCACATGACTGTGTATTTTAATAAAAATAATTCTGTCAAAATACAACAGAATACATTTCATTTTAACATATTTCTAGTACATATTTTCTTTTTTTGTGTGTTTTGCTTTTGTTTTAAAAGTTTCCCAAATGTTCATGCTAGTACTGAGTAATTTTTGCTTCACAAATACTTACTATGCTCTCAAACTGAACAACTTGCGCACAGCTAATGTGTTCATTTTGAATTCATAACAAAATTAAACTGATATTGAGCATGGAGCAGAAATTAGTTTATGAGTTTTGTGCTGGTAAAACAAAATGCCTTGCTTCACATTCCATGCTGTAAATTGTATGTAACATACCTGAGTTTGGAGCCACAAAAGAAAATCATTAAATTACAATGTGTACATTTTATACTGTATACAGAATTTAAAACGTTATTAACCCTTCCCTTCCTTTAAACAAATGACTTTATAATAGTTTCAAGCTGAGCACAGTTAAGTACACAAAACTAGAATTACTAGATTAACAGAATTTTTAAAATCTTTAAATAGTGTCACACCATTTTTACTGTTTTATTCTAAAAAAGAAAATAAAAATAAAAATTAAAAAAAAATTAGCATTAGTTTTGCAGAACCCAACCAAGAGGAAAAGAGCACACAAAAAAATCAAAGCCATGCTTCAGTACACTTCATAACGTCAGTAAATGAGACCTCCTGTTCCCATATTTCAAAGTGCTAGGTACAAACTCAAAAGCATCAACCTCAGGGTTTCAATGTGAGTGCAAATGAAAGTTAAAATGCAGCATGCTCCTCTTTCCAATTTGATGTGTAGTTGCATCCACAATCGGAACTCAATAGGAAATTTACTGAAAGAGGATAAATTATCACTTTTCTTCAATGTGCCCAAACATGTGAAATGTCTCAGGCATCAGTAAAAACATATGTTGGGAGTAGCCGCATTGGTTGGACTGAAAGCATACAAACCAGAATGAAGATTAAATTGGTGCATAATTGCAGCTTTAAGACGTCAGTGAGGCATTTTCTTTAAAATTAATAACATTGTTTTCCAGTAACAAATATCATTAAATGAAATCAGAAACTTTAATTCAAAATTATTTTAGATTGTCTCATTAAGGTGAAAACATCAACCTCGCCATTGATTGATAGACATAAAAAAACAAATTACATGGTTTTACAAAGCTTTTAGCAGCTTATCATATAATAATGATATTGCCACTCACATTCACACTTACCTAGTACACAATACAGTTTTCCAGCTTACAGTGACAACTGGGATGAGACTGCGAATAATCAGCAGTACTCCTTCCAATACTGCTGTTGCTGGCCTTTCAGTTATTTGCAAATACACAATACTGAATATAAGTTCAAGTTGCTGAATTACCGTCCTTCAGGCTTCTCAAGAATAGCAGTTTGCAAGCAAATCAGCTTCGTATACACTTGGTTGAATGTCTATTTGCTTGAAATTTAAATTTTTTTAACCTGCAAATATTTTTGGGGAACAATAGTATGTAGAAATTGGCAAGTAAATTCTGGTATTGGCTGGTGTATTTTTTACAGCCCCAGTCAGAAACAAAATGCTTTAAATTCAATTTGTCTTTTACAATTTAAGAAATGCATGCCAGTTGTCAATCTGAATGAAATTGCACAATTTTACATGTCGGGGTGGTTGCACCTCCAATTTTTAAACCCACAGCAGATAATGAGCTGTTCACCATCTGAAGTTGACCAAACCTCCCATTTCTGGTACAATTTATTTTCAAATGGACTGGCATCTAGTGAACACATCATGAAAAACTGGGGATTAATCCCGACAAAATTATTTGCTTAATTACTCAAGAGACCATTATCAATGTGTTAAGCCACCAGCCACATCTGCTACAATGGGATTCATGTGGCTAATTCTGTAACTATGCAATGTGAATTTTCATTCATATGGCAAATGCCCTTTAGTTTATTCCTCCATACACTTGTTGTTAAGTAGCCAGACAAAAAGTGTGCAAGTAATCTTTTTGATCATTGAGTGCTTTTCTTCCTTGGTTACTAACAGTGGTAGATGTGTTTGTGCAATGTAAATTACTTGCATTTACTTGTATTGTTTACAAGGGAAATTCTACTCAATTTAGTGCATTTGGCTAAAATTGTGTCACCATTGCCCAGAGGCCAGCCAGCAGTTGTTATGGGAAAACAATCTGCTATATTGTAGTCTCCTTTTGTTGACCTAATCTGCTCATTTCTTAAACTTCTGATCTTTTCCAAAAGATGCACAGCCAGAATGCTGGAGGAACTTAGCAGGTCAGGCAGCATCCTATGGAAATGAACAAACAGTGAATGTTTCAGGCCAAAATCCTTCATCAGGACTGGAAAGGGGAAGATGCCAGATTAAAAAGGTGGGGGGAGGGAAGAAGGACAAACTGGAAGATGATAGCTGAAGTCAGGTGGGTGGGAAAGGTAAAGGGCTGGAGAAGCAGGAATCTGACAGGAGAGGAGACCAGGACCACGGGAAAAAGGAAAGGAAGTGGGACATCGGGGGAGGTGATAGACAGGTGAGAAGGAGGAGGTAAGAAACCAGAGTGGTGATTAGAAGAAGAGGGAAGGGGGAGGGGAAAATGTTACTGGAAGGAGAAATCGATTTAGTGTCATCAGGTTGGAGGCTACCTAGACGGAATATGAGGTGTTGCTCCTCCACTCTGAGATTGGTGAGGTTGGGATTTTGGTGCAGAGAAAATGAGCTGATTTCAGTTTCTTAACTGAAAGACGTGGTTGTGTGAAACAACCAAACTGCTAAATGTATCCCACACCACTCGAGAAAAATGAATTTTGAATACAATATACACAATAAAGAGGAGGACTTATATAATTCACATTAATGTTAATGTGGTGTTAAAATAACTTGCTTTGTTAAGATGGTAAAATGAAATTTAATGGCATACATAAAAACAGATAAGAAATATACTTTATTTTCAGATTATTAACTTTCAGAAAATAAACTATCCAGCCACTCAAACTAAACTTGAACTGATCTAATTTGTCATCTAACTTCAAAACTTACAATGAGAAAAATCTGTAAATATATTGGTATCATTCAGCCTATTGTTTCTTTTTTTAATTTGCTTTAGCAGTGGATAGAGGCTGACTGAATGAAAAACATTTTTTGTCAAATCCCTCTCTTTAATTGTGGAGAGAGAGTATTGTGCGCAATGTTTCACAGTGACATCACTGGATTTTTAACAACTGGAGATCTACTATGTCTGCTTAAATGTTGTTTTAACCCAAAATATGTTGAAAACAAGGCCAAGAGTAACGAGATAAGATGAGGGGTGAACCATTGTCAGTGTCATTAATTTTCAGATTGTGGATTAATTCCACAAACTTCCCTTTTAATTAACCCCCTGACAAATTCAAATACAAGGCATTAACTTTAAGGTTGGATTCATTAACATTGTCTTACAATTTTAAATAAACAGAATCTCCAGAAGATGAAGAGTTAAACTTAAAAAGGCTCCATTAACCCAAGAACATTATGGAAAACATTGTATAAAATTAGAATATCGATGCTGTTAAATTACTCTGCTAGGAGCAAAAATACCACATGTAAAGGACACATAAACCACCGTGTGTTGCCCATTCTGCATGCATTTGTGCCTTGCAAAACTGCAAAATGTGTCACATTATTTGAAAACTGTCTCAGGATTCTGACAGTTATGCAAAAGACTAACAAGCTGACAGGGATGATACAGAGGCATTAATAGCCTTCAAATTAATTTAAAAGTAATAATCTGGAATGGAATACTTGGGTTGAAATTCATATTTGCTGTTCAATGTGCAATATAGTAGCAGCTGTGCATTGAACTATATGTACTTAGGAAATCTGATTCCATTAACTTCAGTAGAATCGATTTCAGAAGCGAATTGGCACTCAAATGTGTGTGCAATGCACATTTCGCTGAATTTCTTCCCATCTCCTGTAGACCATAAAATTCTAGCAGTTTTGTAGTTCTCACAACTCACTATGTTATTGCCCCCTTTTCCCATTTGTTTCTACAGCATACACTGTACTACTTTTAAAGTTCCACTACACATCTGAAGGGAACAAGTACTTTGCTATGGATTCTGATTTTTATAAACACTTTGAAATATCTACACCAATGTCTGATGTTCATAAGATAAATCCAACTCTGTCAGAGAGTGGCTAGTATATTCATTGTAATTCACAGGCAAAATAACTTCCAGACGTCTTTGATATTTTGGTCTCCTCAGCTGGCCTTCCTCCCTTCATCACAGGCCCAAACTAGTCTGATTTTGTAGTGAATTAATATTCTTCACAATGTATGAATTCTTGCATGCATGAGCAAAAAATCCATGCATAGCAGAACAGTTCCACTTGTTTTTGCTTTAGACTTCAAACCTTACCCTGCCATCTATATGAACCCTTCTCCATCCCACCAAGCCACACCAGTAGCTCATGGGGGTAAAACTCTCCATCAGAGTTACTCAATCCATGTGCAGAATTAAAACTTGGAGATGTCAGTCAGCTCTGTTCCATTATCACACTTGTGTTAAATTTATGCGCACAGAACTGCTCATCCAGGCTTGATTAAAAAAATGAAACAAGAATTGTATTTTTTTATACATAACTTGGCCTTCTAAAACTTAGCATTCTCAAAGCATTGCCAGAAATCTTGTATCAATAACAGACTGTTCCTTCAATTTTGTGGGTTGCACAAGTGCTTAGATATTAAAATGTACATTGTCAAAAAAAAAACCAGCTACACAACGCCACAGTTCCCAGACAAATGCAATATCTTAAATTCCTAAAGCTGGAATTTTTGAGCTAATAGATTTGTTGCAGAACTACACCATCAACTAATACAATGGATAGTCAGTCACAAGGACCATTATATGTTAACAAGCTTCAGGGACTGGCTGAGAAGAAAATATTCAACTCCATCATTTCTCTCTACTTCATTATGGCAGATTAATGTGGGATAGGCAGGAATTTGGCAAAATAGCTCTCCTTGTCAAACAGCAACTAACAACATGGGAAAGTTAAATATGTGGGTAAAATCATAACAAGAAATTTGGAATGGAATATTTTTTGAAGTAACACAATTGTAATGTAACATTTGAAATAGCCATCATATTCAAAAAGCCAAAAGAAAAACAATACCAAGATGTTAATTTAAAAATGTGTTTCCTGTAAATTGACTTTTCATCAATAATTCTTCCTACACGGTACCACTATTTTCTTTGCAGAGGTTTGATCAATTTTAACTAATATGAAACTAATTAGTGCACAAGATGGAAAAAGTACCCAAAATGGAAATAATTCATCTGAACCCAGAGACTCTTCAGATTTGCTCATAATCATAGAAGCCTTGTACAAACCCATCAGCTCCCTTCATATATTTGTTTTCTAAGAAATGGCAAGTAGTTCTGCTTTCCACTGAAGTTATGTTTAGCCACATTATCTTCTTTTCCACATTCACATCCAAATTTTATCGTTTTGGTTCCCTATTTCCACACCTAATACCAAATTCAATTATAGGAGAATCAGGCAAGTCAACAGCATAGAAGGTTTTAAATTAAAATAGGATCATGTAAGGATTTTCCAGCATCAAAACCTCCTATTTATGGAGCAGTGCTATGCCACTATAATCTGCACAAAGTGCACATACCTCCAAATTCTTCCTTATATGCAGACAGCTGCATTTCTTTCTTGAAATTATTCTTTGGGAACTATAATTGAATTAATTCTAGGTTATGATGATAGAATTACATTTAGCATCAAATTCTGAAGATGACTCACTGAATCCAAATTAGACTAGCACCAGTGGAAGGGAATTCAAGGATAATAGCCTAAATAAAAAACTAATAAAATGCAACATTTACTAGAACTGCATTGTGCAACTGCCTTTAACTCTCAAGTGACGTACTATAGCCCCAATTCCATCTCTCCTGCTATGACTTAGACTAATTACTCAGAACATGCTTTAATTCCTGATTACAGCTTATTCTCCTAATATGAAATTATTCTTTTTGAAAAATTATTCACCAATAATACTGCCCGACTTTAAGCAACTAGGTTCCTTTTTCTGATATTTGAGATTGTAACAGGAATCCACAGCACTGTTCCATCTTCTCGGTTTATGTGTGGAACTTTGTTCTTTGGAGAGTTAGATTTATGATGTAACAATAACCTGATGATTTCTTTTAAGTGGTACAATTACATTGACATGAGTTTAAAGATTAACATCTACTAGAAAAGATTGTTCAATAAATAATATTGCAGAGCTTAGCTCAAAATGTGGAATCAGTGCTATAGTAATCAGGCATCTGTGGAATTAGTTACTAGTCAACTAGCTTTACCGAGGTTAATCTGAATTAAAGCAAACACATATTAAGTAAACCTTTTCAAGAGAAGTTTTGTAAACTTGCAGAATTGTATACCTCCAACTATTGTAATTAACATTTGCCTTGATTGATCTAACCTCAAGAAACATAAGCTAGTTTTGCACCCACATTAGCTGCCTGCCATTACTTTCCTTGCATCCCAACTCCATTCTACTCTGGCCCAAATTATTAAATGGGATGGCTCAATGGAAGTGTCAGTTTGAGAAGGTGACTTGAACTCACAGCTGCATGTTCATAATGTACGTGGAATAACCTGACATGATGTGGTTTTTAAAGAGTTCCCACAAGGAACAAGTGGAAGTTATGGCTGAACGGCAGAACAGCAAATGAAAGAGCAAAGTGTTGATGAGCAGCATTGTTCCAAATGAATATACACAGGTAGAATATGGAAAAGATGTAAACCAAATATGGTTGATTACTAGGGTTGTAACAAATCAACAGTGTATTTTTTGGTGAAAACTGGGGTGAAAGAAAGGAGAATTAAAAGTTTTGGAAATGATACAGCCCAAAACTTTAGGTGGCCATGAGATTTTATGCTTAAGGAAAAGAAGCCTGGAGTTGAAGCATCATGATTAGTGCTGAGGAACCAGAACAGCACCAGATTATGTTGCTACAATTTCAAGATATTATTTGTCTCATTAAAAAAAATAAACAAATGAAGTTCCTAAATATGTGATCTTTGTTACAGCCCTAATGATAACCAGTAAACAAGAAGCTAGCACAGGACAAAACCTCCAGGTTAAATACTGGCGGCTCAGTGACCAAGAACTCAGAGTGGAATATGCTACATTTATATAGTGCACTACTGCACCCATGATCTCTTCCAAAACGCAATGCTTTCAGTCGTGTAACCTGATAAAATGTAATGAGGATGCTGGCAGGAAAGAAGATCAGTCAGCACCTGTGTTGTGGGCAGTGTGATGGTCTTCGAGAAAAGGCGAAGGGTTGCTGTAGGTCTTGAACAGGAGGTGAGGGGGCAGTATCTGAGGTCTTTCCACTGCCACAGCAGCTAGTGCAAATAGTCGTCCACTCTGGCAAATGAACAGGAACCAATCCCTGTATGTGCCATTAGCCGGAGGCATTCAGAGGCCTGGCCCAGTGCAAGCATCAACGGTGGCTGCTTTGGCAGATTCTGAGATTCTGTGTATGAAAGGAGAGAAGAACAAACAGATATCAGTTTTAACTCTGAATTACTATGTACATTCCAGCATTACAAAGCAAAAATCCAATACCTTTATTATTATTGCCCATTTAAAATACTGTATTCTTATTAATTTTTTTCTCCTTCCAATTAGATTTCTGGACTAAAGTCAAAGAATGAGAAGGTGCGTTCATAGTAGAGTCCCATTAGATTGCATCGGATTTTCTTCACTGAGAACAGGGCAACAGGTGCTGTAAGAAGCCCCTCCATAGTAATAGGCCACAGACCTTGCAAGGAAAGACTGACCCAAAATAGGCCTCCATAGAACTAGTGCACAAGGCCGAATTTTTATTGTCATGATTCAAACGATTCAAAATGTGTTCATTTTTTTCTGCTGCTTACCTAAAATAGCACTATTAAGGGCAGCACAGATAGGTTCTCTCTGGATGGGATCAAGCTGTTGCCCAACTGGACAGCTCCAAGGATCAGAGTACGCTAGCAGGCTAAATGCGTCCTGCAAAAGATTTTTAAAAAGTAACAGCAGATCTTAACAAAACGCTTGAACACTACATAGGAGTTACCCGATTCTGATCTTATGCATTTTTACTCTACACCCCCAACTGTCCAAGTATATAAATATATCCTTTATCCAAAAAAGCAGGTGACCTTCTTTCAGGCCTCTACCTATATTGCTATTCAGCTACGAAAAGTGCAATAGCAGACTGTAAGGGAGGCCTTTCAATGACAGCTCCTCATAGCAGTATGCCAACTCACTGTGATACAATCTCCAGATACATTAAGCACATTATTCAATCTAATTGGTTATAAATAATGGCAACATTATTTAGGAAACTTTGTTTGCTAGGATTTATAGAAGAGTTGCACTTTACAATGGGTTTCAAAGCAAAATATACTTAGTCTTTAAAAAAAATACTAATTTTTGTTTGTCTACCTCAGTAAGTGACAAACCTGGAGGCTCTAGCTCCAAGGTACCATGGTAGGTATCGTTTCACTTTGGGTGGTCAAGAGTAAATATTGATGTTAAAAAGACCTCCTGAGAATAAGAGAGCTGAGGAAAAAAAGGATTGAAAAACACTCAGAAAATTAGTATGGCTGAAGGCATTTAAAAGATATTCTTTCTCAGCAAAGTGACTGAATGATATAGGAAGGCATTATGTGCTTAGTATTTGAAAGGATGACATGAAGCAAATGAGAAAGCTAATTTAACGAGGACGGCACAGTGGTTCAATCCCACTGCTGACTGGGAGTGGTTTTTATGTTCTCCCCATGACCACGTGGGTTTCCTCTGGGTGTACTGGTTTCCTCCCACATACATTCCAAAGTTCCAACACGTGTGGGCTGTCCTAGCACATCCTCAGCCTGTGTTGAACTGACACATTTCACTGCGTTTTGATGACTTCCCTCTACAGTACATGTGGCAAATAAACCTAATCTTTAATTTTTTTTCTTTTTAAATTCTGACAGTTAACTTTATGCCCCTTGTCAGAAGAGAAAATTGCTTAACGATTCACATCTAGATTTGTGTTTTTTTATCTAAGGACATGGGCCCCACAGTAATGCCAATATTCCTAATTAACTTCTCAGTCAAGAGTCAACTAAATGGATGTGTTTGGAGGTACACAGAGGGCAGACCAAGTAAGGACAACAAAGTTTCTTCCCTGAAGGACATATGTGAAGCAGACAGACTTTTTACAAAATCTGTGGTTTCATGGTCAAGATTTAATTAATTATTTCCATGTAAGTTACTCATTTATCATGTTAGGATTATAACTCATAGTACTGGATAAATATCTCACATCTCTGGCTGCTTATCTAGTATACTCCTGTACTCACGTTTTCCTCAAATCTCTCTCCAAAATGTTGCAAGGCTATGATACAAATATTACAAATGACCTCCAGTGACTTTTCTTGCTCTACATTCTATTCTGCTAAATGTCACTGCAGATTCTGCTGTGTACATACATCTATTGATGCTTCTGGACACATCTTCAGTGATGTTCCTGGAATCATCGGGTGTTTCGGGTCTTTCAACATCATACAACCTCCTCTAGGTGACCCAGCCGGGGCTGATCAGACCCCAGCTTGTGTCCAGATGGCTAGCTACTTATGACTCCATGGCTTCCCCTCTTTTGAGCCACAGCCATCTTGAGGCCCTCTCTGCCGCATCGGTGGTACTGCAATGGCTCTCCTCTTCCTCTCTCCCTCGATGCCCAAAATGCTGAAGGTTCTAACTAAGGAGCGGGCTGCGAATCCCCTACAACCAACCTCCACTGGGAGACACCTCGCTCTCCATCCAGCCTGCTGGCAGTCGCTGACCAGTCCTGCGTACTTGGAGAGCTTCCTTTCAAAGGCCTCTTCCTACCTATCTTCCCATGGGACGGTTAGCTCTAGCAGCACCACTTGCTTAGTATATAGCTCATGTTTTTTAATCAATTTCATTGTCAGTGAGTTTTTTGTCTTAGTTTAAATATCCTACTAAAACCGGAAGTATGGGTGCTCTACCTAGGCCTGACACTAGGCTAAGCACAATTTCACAAACAGCTTGACCACAAGAGCTTATACTTAAAGAAATTAATTTTTTAATACCTACCTCATTTTAACTTTGTCACATTTTTTTGTTTTACAGGAGCTGTTTGAATAATTATTTTAAAAATATTTAGTGCAACTTCTGAATCCTCTTAAGACACAGGAGCAGAATCAGGTCATTTGGCCTATTAAGCCTACTCTACCATTCAACCATTCAACCATGGCTGATTTTTTTATCAACTGTAATCTCCTTCCTTCCCACCCCCACCCCCTGTAATGCTCAACTCCTTCACTCATCAAAAATCTATTAATCTCTGCCTTAAATGTAGCCAATGACTAGGTCTACATACCCTCTGTGGCAATGAATTCCACAGATTAAACTAGTTCAAAAACTAAAGTGTGACTAATGACACTAAAAAAATTCTTTATCATATACATATTTTATTCAGCAAAAAGTTTAAACCTTAGACATAATTGGCAAAACTGGCTCCCACTAACTAATCACTTCCAACTTGGTCAAATTAAAAGAAAATTATGTTGATTATTTCAACAGGGTTGAAAGAAAATGGCAATCTAACAATAACTTTGAACCATCTTCTGTTGTGTGGTAAAGGAAGCACAATGTAGCTTCTGCAGTTAATTATATGGAAAATGGCTTTGGAAAGGTACACCTTTTGAATGCTACTTATAAACTCATAAACACAATGCTTAACGCTGTAATATTCAAAATACTAAGTGTGCAATACCTGCAACATTTTTTTGTGTGTGGCGTTCTTTCCATATTCTCGGCAAAGTTGTTCACTCAAAGCTTGCAACTCCCGTCCAAACTGGATCATGCGTTCAGTTGCAGCTTGGTTACCTCCACAAAGCTGACGTTGAGGGCAGCTGTCCTCTATATTGGGACAATTAAATCATACAACTAAATAATCATCACAAAGACGCCAAAATAAGATTTTGTGTCAAAATGAGGATGGCAAGCAAATGAGCTGCTGCACTTCAGTTAAAAGATCAATGTTCAAAGTAAATTTATTACCAAAGTATATGTATGCCACCATATACAACCCTGAGATTCATTGCCTTGCAGACATATTCAATAAATCTATAAAATAATAACCATTACAGAACCAATGAAAGAGCGCACCAACTCGGGCTTTCAACCAGTGTGCAAAAGACAGCAAACTGCAAAAACAAGAAGAAATAATACTCATAAATAAATAAGCAATAAATATTGGGAATGTGAGCTGAAGAGTCTTGAAAGTGAGTCTTTAGGTTGTGGGAACATTTCAATGATGGGAACAAGTGAAGTCATCTCCTCTGGTTCAAGAGCCTGATGGTTGAGGGTTAATAACTGTCCCTGAACCTGGTGGTGAGAGTTCTGAGGCTCCTGTACCTTCTTCCTGATTGCAGCAAGGAGAAGAGAGCATGTACTGGGTGGTGGGAGTCCCTGATGATGGATGCCACTTTCCTTCAGCAGCGTTTCACATAGGTGTGCTCAATATGGGGGAGGGCTTTACCCGAGATGGACTAGGCCGTATCCACTACTTCTTGTATGATTTTCTATTCACGGCATTGGTGTTTCCGTACCAGGCTGTGATGCAGCCTGTCAATGTACTCTCCACTGCACTTCCATAGAAGTCTGTCAAAGTTTTAGATGTCATTCTGAATCTCTACAAACTCCTAAGGAAGTAGAGGCACTGCTGTGCTTTCTTTGTAATTGCACTTAAGTGCTGGCCCAGGACAGGTCCTCAAAAATAATAACACAGAGGAATTTAAAGTTGCTAGCCCGCTTCACCTCTGATAAGGACTAGCTCATGGACCTCTGGTTTACTTTTCCTGAAGTCAATGATCAGCTCCTTGGCCTTGCTGACAGTGAGTGAGAGGTTGTTGTTGTGGCACCACTCAGCCAGATTTTCAGTCTCCCTTCTGTAGGCTGACTCATCACCACCTTTGATTCCGCCAATGACAGTAGTATTGTCTGCAAACTTGCGTTTGGCATTAGAGCTATACTTGGCCTCACAGTCATAAGTGTACAGCAAGTAGAGCAGGGGACTAAGCACACAGCCTTGTGGTACACCCCTGCTAAAGGAGATTGCAAGGAATATGTTGTTGTCAATCCAAAATGATTGTGGTCTACAAGTGAGGAAATCGAGGATCCAATTGCAAAAGGAGGTATTGAGGTCAAGGTCTTGAAGCCTATTGATTAGGTTTGAGGGGATGATAGTATTGAATGTTGAGCTGTACTTGATAAGGAGCATCTTGACGTATGTATCTTTGCTGTCCAGATGTTCAGGGTTGAGTGATAGTCTTTGAGGCAGATCACCACACTCTTCTTAGGAACTGGTATAATTGAAGCCTGCTTGAAGCAGGTGGGTACCTCACACTACCAAAGCGAGAGGTTAAAGATCTCAGTGAACAGTCCAACCAGTTGATCAGAACAGGTGTTTAGTATTTGGCCAGGTACCCTGCCTGGGCCATATGTTTTTTGTTGGTTCACCCTCCCGAAGGCTGCTCGCATGTTGGCCTCAGAAACTGAAATCACTGGCATCAGGGGCTGTGGGAGTTCATGATACTTCCTCCATGTTTTTATGGTCAAAGTGACCATAAAAGGCATTGAGCTGATCGGGAAAGTGAAGCCCTGCTGTCACCTATCTTGCTCGATTTAACTTTATAAGAAGAAATAAAAAAAATAGGATTCTAATGTAGTTAGCACACGTTAGAATACTATTTAAAAACATTAATGCCCATCTAACAGATGTGTTATGCAAAATTTTGGCACGGCTTATGGAGTCTCTGTGCAAATAAGACTGTAATGTCTTACAGAAATTTATTTAAAAAGTAATGTTTTTAGTACTAGTGGTTTGATAGCATTTGATATAACACCTCCCACTAATAGTCTTTTTTTTCTTAATTTATGGTTATTTTAGCTGTGTCAGGTGGACACAGAGGTGATAGTGAAGGAATTGCTATAGAATGTAGATACTACGTACATCAGTCAGAAGAAGATGGTGGATCTCAGATGATCAGGTATCAAGGCATAAGCAACACTTTTTGATGTCAAAAGTGGAAAGTGGGACTTTTGTCTGCAAGGGCTATGGTCTAAAAAAGGAAGCAACTAAAATTTGCTTTGGTGTGTTGCAAGATGTGAGATTGGGGAGAGGGGAAATATAAGTTAGTGGGGCTGGGTTGAGAAAGTGAATGGAGCTAAGAGTAAGAGAAGCATTTTTAAAAAATACAAGCAAAGCTAAAAACAGAATGTTGTCTGGACCAAGTTCTGAAAGCTTAAAACATAATGCTTTAACATATGGGACTGAATGACAGGGATGGAAAGGTACAAAATGAACTGCAAGCTCGAGGAAAACTTACAAGTATCTTATTATTTAAATTCATTACTCACCTTTTAAAAACTTTTAAAAATTGAGAGCATCGTTAGTGATTACAACTGAGTTGGCAATAATAGTAAACGCTTGAAGTCCCATAGAAAAACTGGCCTATTATTATACCTAATGTAAGCTAGCAGCATATGATCACATACAAACGTAGAATGATCAGATAAAAATCAGGAAGTGCAATTCAATAAAACCTTCTGGCTAACATCGGGAGGTGGCTTCATGAGGCTGATTGACATTGCTATAAGATAAGGAATGACTTCAAAACAGAAGTTGTGAAGACTAGGAAGTTGCATAAAGGAACTGTAATATTGATGAAAATAATACCAAAGTAGTCCACAGTTAGAATAGTTATAATTAATAAGAGATGGATAAGATTTTGAGGTTATGGGAGGTAGTAAAACTGAACAGGGATTGAATAAAATCATACAAGGTATATGTGTTATTGACTACAGGGAATGAGATTGTGGAATGGGGATGCCAGGATAATGGAGTGGTGGAGGTCAGGGATCAGTGGAGAGAGTGTCAATTGGAGGGATTCAGTAAGTAGTATCTGAGCTTATGGGATATATGTCAGCTGGGTGTGGGGTTGGAAGAAGATGATTCAACTGCTGAGCATCAGTATTGTGGGTTCTGGGTGGAGCAGTCAGGCAATAAGTCTACTCATGGAGGAGAATCTATGAGGTTTGTGACTGGGATGGGTAGGGCATAGTTAGTGCAAGGATTAGTTGCCATACTGGGTAAGTACATTACCTAAAGAGGACTTACTTCAAACAGGAATCTATCCATACTCTCCTGCCTAGAATGCACTCATGGTGATGCAGTCAACTTCGCCAACAACAGCAAGAAGGTAATTTCCAAAACCAAAACTGAACTACACATTTCTATTTTTAGAGAAAGATTTTTCAACAACAAAGGCGTTCAATTTAAGGAGGTGAAAGTCAGGAAAGGGAGCAATGTGAGATTTGTAAATAAAATATTTCTATATGACAAGGACATTTGAGTACAGAATCACATTCTCTTAACTTCCTATTGAAATATTGAGCTTCCATAACTTCTCCATCTTTTTATCCCTTCTTCTTTCCAAACATAATTGTACTCATATCTATCACCTGGCCCTTTCTTAGCTCATGCAACACGCACACCACTGTCCCTGTGTCTTATCCTACCCATGCTGGACTCATCTGTCTGCAGGATTTCTTCGTGTTTATAGTTGCCATTCATTATTCTACTGGAGGAATTTTCCAAGACTCCATTGGTGTAGTGCTCTGGTTCCATTTCCATTTCGCTGTCACTGTTAAACAACAATAAATAAATCAGGCAGGAAAATCCTCTATCAAATTTCGGGCAAAAATCTGCTGAGAAACCAAAACATAGACAGCAGTATCTTCATCTGCTCAGTAAACTTAGTCTAATCTTTTCCGCTTTAAGGTGATTATTTTAATCACGACAATTACATAACCATGAGTAGGAATTTATCAAAAAAGGAATCAGATGTTTTTGCTCCCCCCAGGGGAGCTAAAACAAACAAATGAAAGAAACAGGTTTCAAATTACCTTCCCAATTTATCGAGTATTATGTTTAAAGATGTTTTCCCTATTCTCAAGGTGCTTGAAATCAAAAGGGAATATCCTATTTATTTTAAGAAAAGGTCACTGTATTTAAAGGTCACTATCAAGGTAGATACATGTGCCTAAATAGCTGATAAATCAAAAATAATTTTATTGAAACTTAGTTACCCCCTTCCCTAATCAGCAAGCTATTGCTAAAGAATTGCCAAATTACCTATTTCATTTGGCTATTTGTTTGCCGGTCCAGGTTATTTTCTCTGACTTCCTCTGAATTGAACTGGACTATAAAACAGTCTACACTGGACTGTGTTTGGTATCTGGAAACTGTTAAATGCACCTTTGGTAAACCTCAATCAGAGGTCTGAACATTTTGGAATTTTAATAGCAAACAAAAAACAAATTAATTAAGCATCAATGATGCCAGCTGCTCTCTCTCAAGATGGATATTTCAGATAGATGCCAGTTTTCCCCAAATTACTGTAGGTAAAAAAACACCTCCAGCTTTTGATAAATTTTGTTAATGCATTAGTACTGCTGAGTCTAAACCCCAAGAATCATCTCTGACTAGAAACTAAATTGGACTTGCCACATAAATAGTGTCACTACAAGGCCAAATTAAATACGGGATAACTTGATGTGAGTATGTAACATGACACAAAACTCTTAGATCCCTCATTTACAATGATTAAATATTGTATTTCAAATATCACTTCATCAGAAAGAATTCAAAGATACATGTTAAATATTTGGGTGATTATTTCCTGTGAATCTAGGAAATGGAAATCAATCAACACACAAAACGTGTATTTCCAGCACCTGCAGATTTTTTTCCTTGTTTGTAAACGGAAATCAAATTGCCATTAGTCTGCAAAGATGTTCCTGATCCTGAAAACGTTTAAATGTAGTTAACAGGGCTGCGTTGTGACACAAACATACCTGGTTTCCTGATTACTTGTACTACTGTGTTGCTGGGATTTGGAAGAGTCTGTAGAATTGGACTCTGAATAGTTTACAGAGGAAGGTGAGGAAGAAGATGAAGATGATGAAGATGATGAACTTATAGCTGGGTATTTGTTGTGAATTGGTTTGCTTTTCAATGGCACAATTCCATTGCTGCAATTTGGACTTTCTGCTCCTGCAAAACACACAATAAATTTAAAAGAAAGATAAAGCTGTCACTAACTTGACTATGAGTCAAGTGAATTTTATGTAAAAGTGGAGTTGACCTAAGTGAAAGAAAAGATACAGATGATGTTAATGGCATTTAAAACTAGAGTCCCCACAAAATACATATAAAGAACCAATTGATTTGATGCAAACTCACTAACCTTGCACCACCATCCATAGTTTGGACCGATTAGAACACCAAATAGAATGTGGAGTTAAGAGGAAGGTAGGGTAGTGTGGAGGAGGTGGTCAGGTTTTCTGTGGTGATTAACACAGTTTGAATTGATGAGGAGAAATGGTTCAATACTGCACCTGCATTGTTGATGTGAGAGTTATTGGCTCCATGCCTGGGGCTCATGTTGGGTGATCCAGGGTAGCTACCTTGAGACTTAGGGCTACGGGCACTGAAACAGCGCACTTCACTGTCTGTACCATTCACCATCTCCACAAACTGCCGACATCTATACAAAATTAGTAGAGGAATTGTTGAGCAAAATGTTAGGAACAGGCAATATTAAAATAAAAAAAAACAAAGCAATAACAAGTTCTGTGAAAATATCAAATGGATTTCAGCCACCAGCTGCCCTGATTATAAGTGACCAATTTTGCAATGATTCCACAGAAAAAGGAATTTTTCTTTGCATGGCTAAGCCCATGATGTCAATATAGGATGAAAGCTGTTTGCAGATTCAAAACAGGCTTCGAAACAGGGTGGTGGACACTGTTTATTATTTTCAGGTACAATTGGGTAGTCAAGTCGTCGTTGTTTGTCATTTAATTATATCACACATAAATAACAAATTAAAGTGCATTAATATTAAATATTGTAAGGTACAGACCAGATTAACCAGTGACCCTTCGAATACAATGTGGCAGGGAGTTCAGAAACCCAATGGCCTGGGGGAAGAAAATGTTTCTCCCCCTGACTGTTCTTGTTTTTAGGCATCAGAGTCTCTTGCCTGATGGTAGAAAGTCAAAGAGGATGCTGGATGGATGGGTGGGATCCTTAATCATATGGACAGTGGTGTCTGAGAAGAGGATGCTGTCCAAGTTGCATGCCATCTTGGACAATGTCTCCCTTCCACTACATAATGTACTGGGTGGGCACAGGAGTACATTCAGCCAGAGACTCATTCCACCGAGATGCAACACTGAGTGTCATAGGAAGTCATTCCTGCCTGTGGCCATCAAACTTTACAACTCCTCCCTTGGATGGTCAGACACCCTGAGCCAATAGGCTGGTCCTGGACTTATTTCCTGGCATATTTAATTATTTATGGTTTTATATTGCTTTATTTATACTCTATTCTTGGTTGGTGCAACTGTAACGAAAACCAATTTCCCTCGGGATCAATAAAGTATGACTATGACTATGACTATGACGGGCCCTGTGTAAACAGCACTCCTGATAAATGGAGGGAGACCCCTATGATTCTCTCAGCTGTTCTCACAATCCTTTGTAGGGACTTCTGGTCTGATGCTCGACCAGAATGTGGTTAGTAGCCAGCAGTGAGCAGTCTAACTGCGTTCCTGAAAGGGACTGCTGAAGGCATCTTTAAAAACGCCCTGAGTCAATGCTGCTTTTGTTCTATGACATGCAGTTGCAGCTTAGTCCCTATCCTTATATACCACACATCTTGAGGCAGTACATCTACCAGTGGGCTGTGGACGTCCTGTCAACTTCACTCTAGATTTGGATACTTCTCCTTTCTCAAATCCCCACCGAATGCATATTGCCAATTTGATGTGCAATCTTCTTACTTTAACATAAAAAGCAAGTTTGGGTTACGCTCCAGCAGTCCTGGATACATTTGTTGCGTTGCTTCTATAGCTTCACCCACTCTTCCTGCTAAAACTAGCTTTTGTATTCCTGAAAGACAGAAGGAAATAGATGCAATTACTAATGAATTCCAGCTTCACATGTGCCATTTTTATACAGTGCCTATAAAAAGTATTCCCCCCCCAGAAGCTTTCATGTTTTATGGTTTAACAACACTGAATCACAGTGGATTTAATTTGACTTTTTTCGACACTGATCAACAGAAAAAGACTCATGTCAAAGTGAAAACAGATCTCTACAAAGTGATCTAAATTAATTACAAATATAAAACACAAAATAATTGATTGCATAAGTATTCACCCCTATAATACGACACACCAAATCATCATTGGTGCAGCCAATCGGTTTTAGAAAAGTCACATAATTAGTTAAATGGAGATCACTGTGGGCAGTTGAGGTGTTTCAATTGATTGTAGTAAAAATACACCTGTATCTGGAAGGTTCAACTGCTGGTGAGTTAGTATCCTGGCAAAAACTACACCATGAAGACAAAAGAACACTTTAAGCAACTCTGAAAAAGTTATTGAAAAGCACATGCTAGGAGATGGATACAAGAAAATTTCCAAGTCACTGAATATCTCTTGGACTACAGTTAAGTCAATCATCAAGAAATGGAAAGAATATGGCACAGCTGTAAATCTACCCAGAGCAGGCTTTCCTCAAAAACTAAATAATCATGCAAAAAGGGACTAGTGACGGAGGTCACTAAGAGACCTATGACAACTCTGGAGGAGCTACAAGCTTCAGTGGCTGAGATGGGAGAGACTGCGCACACAACAATTGTTGCCTGGGTGCTTCACCAATCACAGCGTTATGGGAGAGGGTTGGAAAGAGAAAGTCCCTGTTGAAAAAAAAAACTCAAATGAAATCTCAGCTAGAGTTTGCCAGAAGGCATGTGAGAGACTCTGAAGTCAGCTGGAAGAAGGTACTCTGGTCTGTTGAAACCAAAATTGAGTTTATTGGCCGTCAGACTAAACGCTATGTTTGGCATAAGCCAAACACTGCACATCATCAAAAACACACCATCCTACGGTGAAGCACGGTGGTGGCTATACCATGCTGTGGGGATGCTTCACTGCAACAGGCTCTGGAAGGCTTGTGAGGGTAGAAGTTAAAATGAATACAGCAAAATACAGGGAAATCCTGGAAGAAAACCTGATGCAGTCTGTAAGAGTACTGAGACTTGGGAGAAGATTTGTTTTTCAGCAAGACAATGACCCCAAGCATAAAATCCAACACAGGAATGGCTTAAAAACAACAGTGCCCTAGAGTGGCCAAGTCAGAGTCCAGACCTCAATCCAATGGAGAATTTGTGGCTGGACTTGAAAAGGGCTGTTCACTCATGATCCTCATGCAATCTGACAGCTTGAGCAGTTTTGTAAAGAACATTGGGGGAAGTATCCAGATATGCAAAGCTGTTAGAGACCTATCCACACAGACTAAAGGCTGTAATTACTGCCAAAGGTGCACCTGCTAAATACTGACTTGGGGGGAAGTAATTACACAATCAATTATTTTGTGAAAAATAATTATAATAAATTTAGACCAATTTGTAGAAATTTGTTTTCACTTTGACACAAAAGAGTCTTTTTCTGTTGGTCAGTATTAAAACAAAAGCCAAGTTAAATCCACCCTGATTCAATGTTGTAAAACAATAAAACATGAAAATTCCAGGGAGGCGGGAGGGTGAATACTTTTTATAGGCACTGTATATTAAAAAATTAAAATGTTAGAACATTCATGGCTCTGTTGAACTTCAGAAGAAACATCATTAATAATAGAAACCACTATCTGAAATGGCTCCAGATTAATTGTAGCTGGAAGTCTAGATCAACGTGGCTCTCTCCAAATCCCATTACCTCAATGCTGACTGATTGACTGCAACAACTTACACTAACCATAGTGAAATATCATTACAGGAATGTGTTTCCTAAAACAATTGATTACTTTGGGAGAGAGGCAGAAGAAAGGAAATTAAAGGTCAGTTAATCTGAGGTGAGTGGTTGCGAATGTTGGAATTGATTGTTAAGGATGTGGTTCCGGAGCATTTGGAGGCACATGATAAAATAGGCCGCAGTCAGCATAGTCTTCTCGAGGGAAAATCTTGCCTGACAAATCTGTTGGAATTATTTGAACAAATAACGAGCAGGATAGACAAAGGAGAATCAGTTGATGTTGGTTACTTGGATTTTCAGGCGGCCTTTGACAACGTGCCAATGGTATTACAGGACAGATTCTAGCATAGATAAAGCAATGACTGATTGGTTGGAGGCAAAGAGTGGGAATAAAGGGAGCCTTTTTTGGTTGGCTACCACTGACTAGTGGAGTTCCACAGGGGTCTGTAATGGGACCGATTATTTTTACATTATATGTCAATGATTTCGATGTTGGAATTGATGGCTTTGTTGCAACATTTGCGGACAATATGAAGATTGGTGGAGGGGAAGGTAGTTTTGAGGAAGTTGAGAGGCTATAGAAGGACTTAGACAGATTAAGGGAATGGGCAAGGAAGTGGCAGATGGAATACAGTGTCAGGAAGTGTATGGACATGCACTTTGATAGAAGAAATGAAAGGGTTGACTATTTTCTAAATGGAGATAAAATACAAAAAACTGAGGTGCAGAGGGACATGGGAGTCCTTGTGCAGGATTCCCTCAAGGTTAATTTACAGGTTGAGTCTGTGGCAAGGAAGGCAAATGTGATGTTATCATTCATTTCAAGAGCACTAGAATATAAAAGCAAGGATGTAATGTTGAGACTTAATAAAGCACTTGTGAGGCCTAACTTGGAGAACTGTGGCAGTTTTGGGTCGTCTTATCTTAGAAAGAATGTGCTCAAACTGGAGAGGGTTCAAAGGAAGTTCATGAAAATGAACCTGTATTCATTAGAATTCAGAAGAATGAGGGGTGACCTGATTGAAACCTATCAAATGGTGAAAGGCCTTGATAGAGTGGATGTGGAGAGGATGGTGGGAGAGTCTGAGACCAGAGGACACAGCCTCAGAATAGGGGGGCATCCTTTTAGAATGGAGGAAGAATTTCTTTAGCCAGAGAATCTATGGAATTCTTTGTCACAGGCAGCGGTGGAGGCCAAGTCTTTATGTATATTTAAGGCAGAGGTTGATAGATTCTTGACTGGTCAGGACATGAAGGGATTTGGGGAGAAGGCAGGAGATTAGGGCTAAGAGGAAAAACTGGATCAGCCATGATGAAATGGCGGAGCAGTCTCAATGGGCCAAATGACCTAATTCTGCTCCTATATCTTATGGTTTTTTGAGGAGTGCTTATCAGCTAAATAATACCATGGTATTTTCTAGGCATGTCTAATACAACAGGAAATACACCTCACCTTAAAGACAGCAGTTCTAACAGAATTCAACCTCAGTATTCCTCTTAAGTACCAAATGTGGATCATGTGCTCAAGTTTTGCAAGAACCTTTCAGCACACAACCTTTTTCCTCACAGCTGAGAACTCAACGAGGAGCCAGGCTGACACAGGTAGTAAAGTTCCTGCTTTCTGTTAAAAAGATGTGCTTTCTATTTTAGTTTCTGTTTACGGTATTATAGAAATAAAAGCAAAACTGTTTCTGTGCCTACAAGGGGTAGATATTGTCTAGCAAATCATTGATAATCAAACACAGAACTATTTTATATTTCCAAAGCCAGATAGGTACCAAAATATTAAACTGCTGGTACTATGATGAATTAATAAGTCATAGCCCAGCAAAGAAAACATTATAGATGGCCGAACTGATTATTTTGAGAAAGTTTTCTCTTTGAAACATTGAAAAGATAATTAGACAGCTGTGGATTATCAGCTCAACTTCAATGTTTAATCCCTCCTGCCACAACTTTACTCTGGTGTGAATATTTAAGATATCTGTCAAATTAGTAGTTTCTGACACTGGACTTCACCGTATTTCACCATGAGGTTTCAGTTCTACATACATATACTATATTTTTTATTCTTTCTTCATTCAGATATATGAAAATCAAGAAAACATTGTAATTATAATCATTAATAGTGAAATGAAAGAGGTGGGTGAAATCATATCTTCTAAGTTACAGTTGTAAATGATAAATCAACCAGTAAATGAACAGATTATTGAATTTTAAGATCACTGGGGTTAGTACAGACAAGGAGCTCTGAGGTAAAATATCAACCATGATCATACTGAATAACGAGCAGCCACGAGGGACCAAAGGGCTTATTCAATTCAAGACATTCAAAGGAAAAGAGATATGATTGGGGTTTCACACACAAGACATAATTTGATTAAAATGTTTTTATTTGTTAATGGCATGTAAACACCAATGCCTTTGATAGCACTTAATGTCCATCCATGAGTGCCTGCAGAACTTCCTTTTTGAGAGGTTAACATTCAAATCATTCTAGTGAACCTGGAGTTATACACAGGCTAAATAGATAAGATTTCCTTTCGTGAATGACATTAGTGACTAGATGAATTTTTATGACAATTTGGCAGTTTCATAGACTTAATAACTGGTACTATCTTTTTTCTTCCAGGCTTATTTAATTACTGAAATTAATGTCTCCAGATAAAGTATCCAACCTCTGGAACAATATGTAATAATCAAATTTTTTTCCACTTGCTCAATTTTTTCCTATTACCATGAATACATTCATGTTACAAGGGTTACAAGGACTGTGTGGAGGTTACCAGTACATCAGCCAAACAAAGCCAAGCACAAGCATTCTCTATTAAGGGAATCCACCCTAAAATCCCAGTTTTGTGGATGCTGAATTGGCTTCTACAGCCACCCGAGGACCCACCAATAGAAAACGCCTTTGGAGAACATCAGACTCAAGAGATCACACTACTACTATTACTGCCTCTACATGGGTACCAATAGTACATTAGTGTAGAGGTCAACTGGGCATTTGTCACACCTGGTACAATATGTTTTCAGCTTGCAGGCTAGGGGAAACTAGCAATGCAAAGCTAAAGCCTGCTATTGACTTCTAGATAATTTAGTTGATCTAAAATGTTTGTTTACCTGTGTGGAAATAAAAATATACATCAGCAGACTGTCCTATTAATAGGGATACCACAGAAATTATTTTCTGCCTCTTTCTTTGAAGTGCAGAGATTAGATGAAGCACTCCTCGGCTGACATTAGGAACCCATTTGATTTGAATGATGGGAGCGTTATACTGGGTATTGTTGTGAGTAATTGAGACAACATATTTAAAATAGAAGTTTCAAATCATTACACAAAGATATTGTTGGCAGCCTTACGCTGTCTGTTTTTGATTGAGTTCTGCTCCTCTTGAATGGTCTGCCCTGCTGCTCTGGCAAAGGCAGTTGCTGTCGCACAGTACCCATGATGCACCAGGTAAGACGACACCAAGCTGCAAAACAAATTCTCACATAATGAGCTAGTTTAAATGTGGTACAAAGCAATTGGCTAACTCTCCATTTATGATAAACAAGGAATATAATTCTTACTTTTGCAGCATTGTCTGCCATTCCCCTAATCTGTCTCCTATGGGGAATCGCTCAATTGTACCATGAATCTTTGCCCTCCACTCCCGCATGTAATCTTCAATGTCAAAGACAAAAGGCTGCTGTCCGAAGTTAGCATCTACTATTTCACCAGGTGTTTGAAGTCCTACTGTTGGGTACAAGTTAGGCTAAAAGACAGAAGTAGTAAAAACAAAATAGCAAAAATGATAATTCAACAATGCAGTTGGTGACTATTAAATGCATTCTGTGGTCAGAGATAGACACATGGTGCCAATCAACTTTAGAGGAAGTGAATTGTTCATCCCAGCCGATTTTGCTTTTCATTAACCTAACTTTGTCTTAACGTAACTGCTGTCTTTTTATTTTCTCTCTCCACACTTTTTCCTTTATTGACTTTGCCAACTAAGTCGAGGCAACCTGTCTGTTCAAATTAAAATCGCAATACTGTATGTAGCACTTGTACATATTAGGCAGCAGTCTGTTTATCATTGCCAACTTTCTTGCCTTTACTCAGTTATAGTTTGAGTATTAAAATTTGCTGCCTTTCTCTGAAATTTCCATTTATGACTGATATTTGAACATTGTGAAGATTCTGTTCAGTTCATCTATCTTCTCATCTCATTACATATCTTTCTGTATTTATTCTTATGGATAACCAATGAATATACCACATGAATTGCTTGTCACAGATCAACTTTTGAGGCCCAAAACTAAGTTTGACTGAAATTTCCTTTACTCTCATAATTGCCCCTTTCGAAGACAAATCTGCTCTTGACTACCCAGTGTTGGCAGAAAATAATTTAAAGAAATAAACAGTGAATATTTATTTAGTCAAAACAGAACTCACTTGAGTGATTACTTCACTGCTGATATATAACAGGCATTGGGAAAATGGAGGCTAAGTAATTAATCAGCCAGGCATAAAACAAGCAGATGTATGCTTCTGGTGATAAAGCAAAAATAGTTCTGGTTGGCTGCAGATTCCATAATTACCTAATGGCAAGTAATTATGTTTCCTCAGTGCTTAAAACCTGTATTAACACACGGACATTATTTATCTCAAACAGCAACATAGTTGCAATTAAATAAAATGATCATAACCATTTGATAATTTTGAGAATTCTCAAACCTTGAGCCCAAGTCAGTTGTACTGAAGAACGAATCTAACACTGAAGAATCTAATTCTATACGGCAAGCACAGATTTCCCAATTTGTTTTCTGCAAGCACTCAAATGTTGTCAGCTCCACGGTAACTTAGGTTGTAAATGCAATTTCTTATGTGATGCAATGTTGTATTGGCAAGGAGCTCCTACTTTGAATGCTTTGCTCCACTGACTCTGATTACGATACAATTAGTCTCTATACTTGTTAAGAATGTTGAGGCAGAACGAAAAGAATTTCAAACAGGGCTTCAGCTCATGATTTCCAATGAACTTTGCTGAAAAGTAAACTACTAAAATGTTGTTTAAGGACAGCACTAACTCAACTATAACACTGGTATTAGATCCAACTACAGTACTCCAGTATTAGTTGCAGTTGCAAAGCAATGTTACAGGATGCAAATTCTTTGAGGACAATGAATTTTAAAATAGTTAGCCTAGACCTGTGTACAATTCACTAACATCATGGAATACTGGATAATCTTGGCATGATAGTGCAATGCCATACATTATATAAACAAGGGAATGTGATGACTAAAGTTGCCAATTAAAGACATACAAACCCATATTAGTCTTTAAATGACACCTCCATTTTACAATAAAGAAAAATTACCATAGCAAATACTAATAAAATGAAAGCCCATTAAGAAATTATAACAGTTGCCTGAACTAAATGTTTAGCAGCAAGATATTTCTCCCTTTATGCTTTTTGCAATATCACTATGGGGCAGGAATAAAAGCTAAAATTAAAAATACATGAAGTACTGTTTTTATTTCCAAGCAGTAAAGAATTGCACCTTGTGGTTAAAGCAGCATAACCCAAATCAATATGTTATATTTGGACTTTAAGACTGAAAAACAATCAGTTCATTCCATAACAATTGGCTCTGATTTTTAGAGGAATTTATTTTGATAAAAGCTTTCAAGAGCATATTGAAAGCCACGAAATACTTACAGGAAGGTCTGTAAATGCTATTCCTGCAAAAAAAAAGACAAAATATATTAGTAATTATTCAACAAATGCAATACGATGACTAAAACAAAGATCAGGGTGATCAGATTTTTGGGTTTAGAAAGCCCTTTTCAGTTTGAACAAACCAAGTTGTTCTTGGCACTTTAGTGTGTGTGAATTGCCAGGGTACAAACTCTGCCAGGGCTATTCATCAATGTCAATGGCACACAATCCTTGTTTGATATCATTCATGTAAAATTCTACTATGCTTATGAGACCTATGAAAGATCGAAACTGATCTTAATCAAAAAGTTCAGGCCTGCTTCCAGCATTAGTTAAAAAGTACCACCCATCTTGATGGATACAAGATCTAATCTTTCTCCTTATAGGTAACCGTTTTTTAATAAACTTCTATTCTTACCTATTGAGCCTCCAACTCCCTTCCTCCCCTCCCACTGTGATTTCAGTGCTGTTCTGAATACTTACCTACCTCATCCATCCATTTATTCACCTAACCAAAACACTTTTGTCCTGATCTAACCCACATCATCTGCTTGCTTTGACCCTCCTTTTCTCATACTTATCACTGAACTGATCATTCCAATAATGCTGCACCAACATATTTTGCTGAAAGATTAGAAGCCACCAAGGTAAAGTATACATGTTGCAGTTAGGTTGCAATAAACTACTAGGGAGTAATCCAATCCCATGAAATACAATGGGCCAGTTTTGGCTTGTGGGTCTAAGGTTCTGCATGCAGTATTTACTGCTATTGTTTTTGAGAACTCTGTCACAAGGTGGCACTCTTGATCAATACTCAACAGATCTTCAATAAAATCCAATCTCAACAACTGTCAGAGGCCTTTTTCAAAAGGTAGGGAGGACCGGTCTCTACATTTAATATGTGCACTTCAACAAAATCTAACTCTACTTGTGCTAACTGTCAAAAAATTCTTAGGAGCTTATCCTAAAGATATTATGGTAATGTTACTCAAACAAAACCATATACCAAAGGGAAGTTCACCCTCCTACTTGTATGCAAGTCAATCCTAATGCATTGGACAGGATACAACAATATCATGAATAACATTCTGAACTTCCTGAATGACAAACATGTAAGTCTACAATCTAAATGTGTAATGTCATCTCATGTTGCTGTTACTCTGGAGTGGCCACCAAATCAATGGTGTCGAGGGAGGTACTAAACAGCTTCCCTTTAAAAGAGCACCGCCTTCTTTTCAGTCTGCGAACAGGATTCATAAGAAAATAGGTTAGAAGATTATGTATGTATGTATGTTTATTCTATATTTGCACTATTTGACACTAATGTTCTGTCCCTTACAGTTTAGAAATAATTACAAAAACAATGATTCATGAGAAATCAATATATCACTAGATTACTCTTATATCTTCACATATTCCACAATATGATGCATACAAGGTGGTCCAAGAAACAACAGAAAATGGTCAAAGAACTCAGCAGATCAAACAGTATCTACAAAAGCATAGTTAATGTCTTGGGTCAAAGAATTTCACAAGAGTCAGTGAATTGAAAACATAACTTTATATCTCTTTCCACAGATGTAATTGACTTACTCTGTGCTTCAAGCATTTGCTGCATCTGAATTTTTAAAATTTTACTGAAGATGATCATTTGGCTCATCATGCCAGAGCCTAAGGTGCAGAGCCCAGATAAAGATACATACATTCAGTGGAAGCCTAATCAGTAATTCAAAGTGATACAGCATAACTTTATTTGTTTTCTTATGTACAGACCAATTATAAAACTAAGGATTCCACATACTTCTTTAGCAGACTTTTCATAAAGACTGGCAAATTTCAAATGCACATGGCTAGAAAATTTTAAAATATGTTAGGAGTGTAGAGGAAAAAGTGGATTATTTTCATTGTCTCCTCATTTTATTAAGCTTTCTATTACCCCATTACACTGAAATATTGATAGGGATATACAGGATATAACTGAGGTTTTTTTTGGGAGGTAACTGAATAAACTGGTGATGACTAAAGCAATGTACAGTTGCAAAAACAAGTTTGAAATCCTTTGCAATTACCAGATTACTCATAAAATGTGGTCTGATCTTCATCTAAGTCACAATCACAGTAGACAAACACAATCTGCCTAAACTAATAACACACTGTCAATACTGAATACACCATTTAAACAATCACGGTCTAAGTTCAAAAAACTAAGTGAACCTCTGGGGTAATGCCTTCTACAAAAGCTATTTGGAGTCAGGCGTTTCGATCAAGGAGATGAGATTGGAGGTGTGGGTTGTAGAGGTGCCCTGCCCTATAAAATAGACACACAAAGTCAGGTTACTGACAGAGCCTGCTCTTCTCAAGAAGAATATGTTTATGTACACCACACCGCAATCAAACCAACTTTCAAAGGACATTAGAATAATTGTACAGATGCATGAAACTAGAAAAGGCTATAAAAGCATTTCTCAAGACCATTCCTGTAAGAGAAATTGTCTACAAATGGAGGAAATTCAGTATTGTTGTTCCTTTCCCTATGAATGGGTGTCCTGCATAGATCACACCACCAGCACAATGTGCAATGTTGAAGGAAGTGTAAAAGAAGCCAAGAATAACAGCAAAAGACCTGCAGAAATCTCCAGAACTTGCTAAAAGTCTCTGAACATGTGTCCACTATAAGAAAAAACACTGAAGAAAAATAGAGTTCATGAAACCACTGCTCTCCAAAAAAAACATAGCTGCACACCTCAAGTTTGCAAAAGACCACCTGGATGTTCCATAATGCTTCTGTGACAATGTTCGGTGGACAGATGAGACAAAAGTTGAACTTTTTGGCAGAAATGCACACCACTATGTTTGGAGGGAAAAGGGCACCGCATACCAACATCAAAACCTCATCCCAACTGTGAAGTGTGGTGGAAGGAGCATCATGGTTTGGAGCTGCTTTGCTGCCTCAGGGCCTGGACAGCTTGCAATTGTTAAGGGAACGAAGAATTCAAAACTGTTTCAAGACATTTTGCAGGAGAATTCAGGGCAGTGGTCTGTCACCTGAAGCTTAATAAAAGTTGGATGATGAAACAAGACAATGACCTGAAACATAAAGTAAATCAACAACAGAATGGTTTAAAAAGAAGAAAGTTCGTGTTTTGGATTGGCCAAGTCAGAGTCCAGACCTTAGCCCAAATAAAATGCTGTGGCATGAATCGAAGAGGGCTGTTCATGCAAGATATCCCAGAAATACTGATGAACTGAAATTGCTTTGGATGGAGGAATGGTCTAAAGTTCCTCCCCGCTGTTGTGCAAGTCTTATCTACAGATACAGGATACGTTTTGTGGAGGTTATTGCTGCTAATGGAGATTCTACCAGTTATTAAATACAAAGGTTGACATACAAGGGTGAACTGTGAATAATTAAACGATGTGTTCAATAAAGACATGCAGCGTAAACTTGTTTTTGTGTTATTAGTTTAGGCAGATTGTGTTTGTCTATTATTGTGACTTAGATGAAGATCAGACCACATTTTATGAGTAATTAATGAAGAAAAACCAGGTCATTGCAAAGGGTTCACAAACTTTTTCTTGCAACTGTATCTCTGGAACTTAAGCTGCTGTAAAACACAACAGCAAGTTCTGCCTATCTTCACACATGGAGATTAAAAGGTCATATGGCACTAATCTTAAGAGCAGCTTGTTCTCTAGTAGCCAATCAATATTCCTCATGCTGCTATTGCCATCGAAATTAGTAATGCCTTTTCATTTTATTTACAATTTGTGTAAACTAATGAAACAGCTGTTACATTTGTTTATATGATGGTAACTGCACTTAATGCTTTGAAATATACAGTAAGACACCATATAAAATCCTTCACTTTTTTACATATGTGAGTTTGACATGATAAACACAGGCAAAGAAAGTATTAAATGCTTTTCTTGCAATGGGGCATTCAGGTGTTTATTCAATTGTCCTTAAAATTCTAAAATCAGTTAAATACACTCAAAAATAACTAAACATGTATGAGTGAAACATTGACTCCTTAATTTAGATATAACTGAGCACTAGTCAGTTGTCATCTGTCTGCATTATTGCTAAAAGGTTTATCAGACAACTTGTATATTCAAAATGGAAAAAGTAATCTAAATCAGCTGTCATGAGGGGACAGATAACCAAGCAACCATAAAAATCAATTTAGGTAAACAGACAATCATAACCAGAGTAGGCTGATATCATGAGAAATGTGCCCTGTTACTGAAGGTTACTAAAGATTTTGCATACGATCATGCACCAAAGTGGCTGGGTAAACAACTTATTCCCACAGCCGACACCAGCAGTCATTCAGTTGCTATGGAAAACCCTGTTGTATAAGATCAGCTATTCATTCCTTAAATAGTCGTTGTACTTTATGTCTATAAATGCCCTCATGATAACTTAGAAATCGTGCCCAGGAAGATCACTCAACTGCAACCCATTTAAGCGACCTACTGAATTGAAATGCAGAAGATCAACCACAGCAGAGTTGTGAAGGATCGCTGGTTTATTGCATATAACAACACAGACTTGTTAGGTTAACATGCTGCAATAATTAGCACTGATTATTAAGTATTCTTTAATACTTGTGTACTTAGTATATTTTTTCAAGTTCACAAATATTCAAAAATGGAATAGAATACAAGCACGTTCCAGCCAAGATTTTGTATCCTTTATCATTTTATCTCCTGTGTATTTTCAAGGTTAATTCGTTCATGTAGATTATGGGCCCATTGTAAACAGCTCCCTATCTAACTTTCCTTCTGAATGCAATAATTATCTTATTAACTTGTATAATATATTCTTGACCTCCTTCAGTGCCAGTTGTCTCTCTTTTGACAACAGCGTCATCAAGCTACTGCTTATAAAATTCAAGTAACACAAAAGAAAATTATTGCCACTTGGAATGTAAGAACCCTATATCAAGCAGGAAGATTGGACAATGTGATAAACGAAATGGAAAGACGAAACATTTACATCATGGGAATTAGCGAAGTTCGTTGGATAGGTGCTGGAACATGTCAGAATAGAAATAAAATGCTAAATTATTCTTGTGGAATATCCCATACTAATGGAGTAGGAATTCTTATGGATGAAAACAAGGCAAAAAGTGTTTTAGGACATTGGGCAATATCAGAAAGAGTGCTCCTTGTTAGATTCACAGGACAACCATTTGATTTAGCAATTATACAGGTATATGCACTAACAACAGATGGAACAAATGAGGATATAGATAAATTCTATGAAGAGCTTGAACAAGCAAAGAATGGATGCAAATCTCAAGATATTGTTATTGTCATGGGAGATCTAAATGCTAAAGTAGGACAAGGTGCTGATGGAAATACCATAGGAAAATTTGGACTAAGGGAAAGAAATGAAAGAGGTGAGAAATGGGTAGAATGGTGCAAGATGAATAATCAGGTCATTATGAATACCTACTTTAAAAACCATCCAAGACGCTTGTCGACCTGGAAAAATCCAGGTGATAACACCAGAAATCAAATTGACTTTATTACTGTAAACCAAAGATTTAGAAACTCAGTGACTCAATGCAAAACATATCCAGGTGCAGACTGTAATAGTGACCATAACCCAGTAGTATATCATGAGTACCCAGGAGTCTTCCTTCAGTTAGTCCTGACGAAGGGTCTCGGCCTGAAACGTCGACTGCACCTCTTCCTAGAGATGCTGCCTGGCCTGCTGCGTTCACCAGCAACTTTGATGTGTGAAACTATGCATGTTCTCAGAGTGCTGAAACAGCTTGTGAGCTTGTGGAGACACAGTGCACAAGGTGTTCAGTCACTGTGGAGAGGCAAGCAATGAAAAAGCAACCTAGGTCAGCGGAAATTGTAATCGAGTTTGAGGATGTTCTTGTCATATTTAAGTATGAATACTGCGTCCCTTTCTGGTTGCTGAGGTACAGATAAGACAATGAAGTGGCACACAGCTGAATCATATTTGACAACCAAAAAGATAGGAGAAACTTGCAGATTTCTAGTTTGGAAAGGATGTGTCTGAAGGAATCTTACTGACATTCACAAGAAAGTTAAAAGTATGTAAAACTAAATGGAATTATATTTTAAATTAATTTGGCTCTAATTCTAACCAATAAAAAGTAAAGTTAAAGCCACCAGGAATTTTGCTGAGAAAAGTTTTGTTTACATAGTTCACTTGCATTTTTACTCTTAATTTTATACGAAGGGTAAAACAGAAATCAACCCAAGACAACATTGCAAAGATACTTTAAAATGGTTCCAGCTTTTCTCAGTCAAAGTGTGTTGAAGCAGCAACAATCTTGCAATAACGAGGAGACCATTCAGTACGCTTTGCTTTAAAATATCTATACATCGTCCACATTTCACAAGAAGTCCGGTGCTTCTAATGAGGTTGTCATGTACTGCTGGGTTTGACTGTTGGTTCTGTCTCCTGCTCCTATTCAATTCGTACAAATGGTTGCTCCTTTAGGATAGAACCTTGCACTGGGTGTCTTGCCCTTTAATTTATAGGTTTCTACCTCCCTTTCCTGCTCAACTGGAATGCTCCAATCCCTCCTTATCTTCACTGTGTTCTAGTTTATCCATGGCCTGAATATCACTCAGGTTACTCTTGATATTCCTTTCCATGGATGTTGCCTGACCTGCTGTGTTCCTCCTGCACTTTAAGTGTGTTGCTCTGGATTTCCAGCTTCTGCAGAATCTCTTATGTTTAGGGTAGAATTATCCCTGGGGGTGGCTGGATGGGATTCGCAGGTTACTACTTGAAATGAGGGAAAAGTTTGCTGGATTTTAGTATGCCATTTGATAAGGTTCCCTATGGAAGATTCATTCAGAAAGTTAGGAAGCATGGGATCCAGGGAATCTTGGTGTGTCGATACGGAATAAGCTTGCCCATAGAAGGCAGAGAGTGGTTGTGGATGCATCATATTCTGCCCAGAGGTCATTAATCATTGGTGTTCTGGGACCCCTGCTCTTTGTGATTCTTATAAATGATTTGGATGAGGAAGTGGAGGGGTGGATTAGTAAATTTGCAGGTGATATGAAGGCTGCTGGAGCTGTGGATATCATAGAAGGCTGTCAGAGGTTATAACTGGATATTGACAGGATGCAGACCTGGGCTGAGAAGTGGCAGATGGAGTTCAACTTGGAATAGTGTGAAGGGATTCTCTTTGGAAGGTTGCATTTTATAGGCAGGATACAGGGTTAATGGCAGAATTCTTAGCAGTGTGGAGAAACAAAGGAATCTTGAGGTCTATGTCCACAGATCCCTCAAGGTTGCTGTGCAAGTTGATAGGGTTGTTACAGACGCATACATTCGTCAAGGGATTGAGCAGCAAGGTAATGTTGCAACTCTTAAAAAATCCTGGTTAAACCACACTTGGAGTATTACATTTACTCCTGGTCTCTTGATTATAGGAAAGTTGTGGGAGGTTCAAAGAGGGTGCAGAAGAGATTTACCAGGATGCTGCCTAGCTTAAAGTGCATGTCTTATGAGGACAGGTTGAATAACCTAGGGCTTTTCTCTCTGGAGCGAAGAAGGATGAGAGGTGATTTGATAGAGGTGTACAAGATGGTAAGAGATTGAGTGTATAGGTAGAGACATTTTCCCAGGGCTGAAATGGCCAATACAATGGAGGTTGATTTTAAAGTGATTAGAGGAGAGTGGGGCGGGGGGAGAAATGTCAGAGGTATGTTTTTAACACAGACCTCCATTGAGGAGTGGCTCCAGGTTATATTTTAAGAGAATTAGGGGTCAGGTCAGAGTTTAGGGACGGGGTGTGAGGGCTGGAAAATAAGCCTCTGCTCCACATTCACAGGCCAGCAGCGAGGGCATGGTTGGATGTTGGGCCCACAGACCAGCAAGGATGTTCAGGGTTTTGTCACCAGTGAGACCTCAGTTTGAGGCCTAGTTTTTGAGGTCCAGTTATTGGTGAGTCTGGCATGTGAAGTTTGGAGTTCAGGCTCTTATCCAGGGTCCACATCATCTGAGAGTCATGGATTGATTGGAGACCCAGATTGAAGTCCAAAGGGTCGACTGGAGGTTCTGATTGAAGCTTGAAGGTTGATCGGAAGTCCAAAAGTTGAGGCCCTATGGCTGAAACATGGCTCTGCGAATCTCTATGAGTCCACCAGGGAAGTCGGGCCCCGTTATCTGGAGTAAGAAGAAGGTGGCCTATCCTGGAGTTACAGGATGGTGAACGTGTATGGGTGGGAGGGCAGGGAAGAACAGGGCTCATTTCACTGTTTTGCATTGTTGCTTGGTATGTTTTGTTTTGTTTTGTTGTGCTCTTGTGTTGTTCTTCCGTGCATGGTGGACATGCTGCGTTCGCACCAGAATGTGTGGTGACACTTGCAGGCTGCCCCAGCACATCCTTAGGCGTGTTGCTTGTTAAGGCAAATGGCCACATTTCATTGTGTTTCAATGTACATGTGATAAATAGATCTGAATCTGAATGGAACATGTTGCCAGGGGTGGTGGTAGAGCCAGCTACATCTGGGGCGTTTAAGAAACTCTCAAATAGGCAGATGGATGATAAAGAAAATAAGGGGCTATGTGGCAAGGAAGTGTTGATTGATCTTAAAGTAAGTTAAACCATCGTGGTCCAAAGGGCCAGTACTGTGCTGTAATGTTTTATGTTTGATGTCCCCTGCTTCAGTCGTTCCAGTAGTACCCTCTTGGTGCATTATCTAGTTAAATTGTGATCAGAGACTTTTTCTCTGGTCACTTTGCTTGGCGTTCAAACTTCTTGCTTGAAGGCACCAGCTTCTTTTGCATCGAGTCAGCTTGCAGATACAGATCAAATACTGGGTTGTCTTGGTGCCCAATGAACTGAGGGCAGTAGGTAAGGTTATCTTCAATCTGTTCCAGAGCTTTTTAATTTTTACTCAGCTTCATCTGCTCCCACATTGGAGCTGGAAAGGCTGCTTGTTCTATTGTCTTCATGTCCAGAAAATATTGACCTTTCACTTCCCTGACAGTTGTGCTCTGATTATTGGCCAGAGGACGGGATGAACAGAGAGCTGTAATATTGTACTTGTGGATGTGAAGCACCTAGAATCCTGCTGAATAATGAAATTAAAGATTGCCATGGGGCGATGAATTAAAATTATACAAATTTCTCCTCTGCTGTAAATGACATTTTTGCTGTTTGCTAAAATACTGTTTTCCAGTCACCAGGTGGGGCTATGTAAAAGCTGCTGTGTAATGTTTAGTAGTTGTTTGGATAATGTACAGTACGTTTAATGGCTGGAATAAGTACAATGATAATAGAATTTCAACAAAAAAAAACTTTAACTTCAACAAAAAGCATCAAATTCTTTAAAAGAAAACCAAAAATATGTTATGCTGAATTGCTGATTCATACTTTAGGAAGCCAGTGATAAGCCTGTTTAAACAACATTGCATCTTTCTTGCAGTCTAAGAGAGGAACAAGAATAAGCTATTCAGCCCTCAAACCTGTTTGTGATTAATTACATCATAATTAATTCTATTTACTATAGTTAAATAACCTTGAATGATGCAACACACATAAAATGCTGGAGGAACTAAGCAGGCCAGGCAGCCTCTATGGAAGAGTACTGTCGATGCTTCAGGCCACGACACTTCATCAGGACTGGAGGAAGATGAGAAATCAGAGGGAGAAGGTGGGGGTGGGGTGAGGGGAGGAAAAAGTACAAAGTGGTACGTGATAGGTGAAATGGGGGGGGGGATGAAGTAAAGAGCTGGGAAGTTGACTGGTGAAAGAAATAAAGGGCTGCAGAAGGGAAATCTGATAGGAGAGGGTAAAGGACCATGAAAGGGAAGGGGGAGAAGCACCAGAGGGAGGTGATAGGCAGGTAAGGAGATTAGGTAAGAGAGGGAAATTGGAATGGGGAATTGTGAAGGGGGGGGGCGAGCAATTACCAGAAGTTTGAAAAATCAATGTTCATGTCATCAGGTTGCAGGCTACCCAGATGGAATACAAAGGATTGCTCCTCCAACCTGAGTGTGACTTCATCATGGCAGTACAGGAGGCTATGGACTCACATGTCAGAATGGGAAAGGGAAGTAGAACTGAAATGGGTGGACACCAGAATATCTCATTTTTTTGTGGTGGACGGAGTATAGGTGCTCAGTGAAGTGGTCTCCCTATCTATGTCAGATCTCACCAATATACAGGAGGCCACACTGGGAGTGCCAGACACAGTATATGATCTCAACATTCTCACAGGTGAAGTGTCATCTCACCTGGATAGACTGTTTGGGCCCTGAATGGTAGTGAGGAAGGAGGTGAAGGGGCAGGTGTGGAACTTGTTCCGCTTGCAAGGATAAGTACCAGCAGGAGGGAGATCAGTGGGGAGGAACGAATCGACAAGGGATTTGCAGAGGGAGCAATCCCTGCAGAAAGCGGAAAGTTGGGGCGGGCAGGCAGGCGGTAAGGGAGGGGAAGATGTGCTTGATGGTGAGATCCTGTTGGAGATGGCAGAAATTATGAGAATTATGTGCTGGATGCAGAGGCTGGTGGGGTGGTAGGTGAGAACAAGAGGAACCCTATCCCTGGTGGTGTGGCAGGTGGATGTCAGATCCTCCTTCAGGTTTGATCCGGACTTCCAATCAAACTTAAAGCTTCACTATTGATCCAGGACTCAATGAGTAAGAATGAAAGCCCCAGCTCCATGATTGCCGATGATGGAACCCTGAAAGCTAAGTCTCACATTCCCGTCTCGTCAGGACCCCGCCATTTGTCTCTGAATAGAGAACAGAGGCTTGAACTCTGGCCTATTCTCCAATTCCCCTACATTTCTGTCTCTGAATCCTAACCTGACCCCTAACTCCCTTCTCCATCCCGAAAACCACCACAAAACCTAAAAGCTAAAAAAAATACATTTCCATAGATGCTGTATGACCTGCTGAGTTCCTCCAGCATTTCATTTGCGTTGTCCTAAAAAAATAACTCAAGTCTGAACTGCGACCTCAACAGAGACCGCAGCTCAGCACCATTAACAAATATTCAAGAATTCTGTCTCAATGACTTTCTGGGGCAATTAATTTAAAAAGTAAGCCATTGAAAGAAGAAATTCCTCACCCCAATCCTAAATGGGCACCCCTTCAATCCGAGATTGTGATCTCTGGTCAAAGACTCTGCCATGAGGGGAAGAGTCTTCCCATTTTCACTCTGTGAAACCTGTTTCAAAAAGATTGCCTCATTCTTCTAAGCTCAACCAAATGCACAGCCAATCTATTTGATCCTCCTTTATACGTTCTCTGAACTGCTATGATAATACCTTTCTTTAAATAACCAAACCAAAATTATTCACAAACTCTGGATGTAGCCTCATTCGTCCCTTGTATAAATATAGTAAGACCATTTTTTTATATTACAAATTCTTTTAAAAAAGTCAATAATCCATACCTGCTGTATCTGTATGCCGGTTTTGCATAAGATGGTGGAGGAGCTCAGCAGGCCAGGAAGCATCAATGGAAAAGAGTGAACAGCTGACGTTACAGGCCTAGTCCCTTCAACAGGACTTTCTGATGAAGGGTCTCGGCCTGAAATGTCGACTGCTTACTCTTTTCCATAGATGCTGCCTGGCCTGCTGAGTTCCTCCAGCATTTTGTATGTGTTGCTTGGATTTCTAGCAACTGCAGATTTTCTTGTGTTTGTAAACGCAAACAACAGGAATTCTGCAGATGCTGGAAATTCAAGCAACACACATCAAAGTTGCTGGTGAACGCAGCAGGCCAGGCAGCATCTGTAGGAAGAGGTGCAGCCGACGTTTCAGGCCGAGACCCTTCGTCAGGACTAACTGAAGGAAGAGTGAGTAAGGGATTTGAAAGTTGGAGGGGGAGGGGGAGATGCAAAATGATAGGAGAAGACAGGAGGGGGAGGGATAGAGCCAAGAGCTGGACAGGTGATAGGCAAAAGGGGATACGAGAGGATCATGGGACAGGAGGTCCGGGAAGAAAGACAAGGGGGGGGAGACCCAGAGGATGGGCAAGAGGTATATTCAGAGGGACAGAGGGAGAAAAAGGAGAGTGAGAGAAAGAATGTGTGCATAAAAATAAGTAACAGATGGGGTACAAGGAGGAGGTGGGACCTTAGCGGAAGTTAGAGAAGTCGATGTTCATGCCATCAGGTTGGAGGCTACCCAGACGGAATATAAGGTGTTGTTCCTCCAACCTGAGTGTGGCTTCATCTTTACAATAGAGGAGGCCGTGAATAGACATGTCAGAATGGGAATGGGATGTGGAATTAAAATGTGTGGCCACTGGGAGATCCTGCTTTCTTTGGCGGACAGAGCGTAGATGTTCAGCAAAGCGGTCTCCCAGTCTGCGTGGGGTCTCGCCAGTATATAAAAGGCCACATCGGGAGCAACGGACGCAATATATCACCCCAGTTGACTCACAGGTGAAGTGTTGCCTCACCTGGAAGGACTGTTTGGGGCCCTGAATGGTGGTAAGGGAGGAAGTGTAAGGGCATGTGTAGCACTTGTTCCGCTTACACGGATAAGTGCCAGGAGGGAGATCAGTGGGGAGGGACGGGGGGGACGAATGGACAAGGGAGTTGCGTAGGGAGCGATCCCTGCGGAATGCAGGGGGGGGGGAGGGAAAGATGTGCTTAGTAGTGGGATACACATTGTTAATTCCACATCCCATTCCCATTCTGACATGTCTATCCACAGCCTCCTCCACTGTAAAGATGAAGCCACACTCAGGTTGGAGGAACAACACCTTATATTCCGTCTGGGTAGCCTCCAACCTGATGGCATGAACATTGACTTCTCTAACTTCCGCTAAGGCCCCACCTCCCCCTCGTACCCCATCTGTTACTTATTTTTATGCACACATTCTTTTTCTCACTCTCCTTTTTCTCCCTCTGTCCCTCTGAATATACCTCTTGCCCATTCTCTGGGTCCCCCCCGCTTGTCTTTCTTCCCGGACCTCCTGTCCCATGATCCTCTCGTATCCCCTTTTGCCCATCACCTGTCCAGCTCTTGGCTCTATCCCTCCCCCTCCTGTCTTCTCCTATCATTTCGGATCTCCCCCTCCCCCTCCAACTTTCAAATCCCTTACTCACTCTTCCTTCAGTTAGTCCTGACGAAGGGTCTCGGCCTGAAACGTCGACTGTACCTCTTCCTACAGATGCTGCCTGGCCTGCTGCGTTCACCAGCAACTTTGATGTGTGTTTCTTGTGTTTGTGTTGGTTTTAAATGTTTTGTGTGTGTAAAGATCTACAAATATACTTCTGCGGTGCAACTTCCTGCGGTCATTCATCTTTCAAGTAATCTGCTTTACCACTCTTCCTTCAAGTAGCAACTTCACACAATGTCTCATTATGCCACATTTTCTATCTTTTTGGCCAGTCACACAATTTTTCTCTCCACTTTCTTTTTATGCTTCTCACAACTTGCCTTCCTACCTATTGTAAAGAACGGGGCCCTTTTAGTCCACATTGTCTAACAATGATGCCTATCAACACTAATCCCATTTGCCATCTTAGACCAGCATCCCACTGTACCTTTCCTATCCATATATATCCTAAAATGCCTTTTAAATGTTGTAATTGTATCTACCTCTTCTGCCAGGCTGTTCTGGGTATTCACCAACTTCCCTGTAAATTTGGGAAGAGTTGAACTATAGGTATGAGTTGTTCTGTGTCAAAAGCTCAGAGTAATACACACCTTTTAAAAAAGTTTCTCAATTTATTGATTTTATAGACTGGAAAAATTTGTTCTTGCAAACATCTGTGGTTGGTAATTCCAGACCAAATATTATCCACTTAAGCGATACACAAGCACTTGAACACTGCGACACATTTCCATACACAACAAAACATTTGATACATGATTGTAAACATGAGGAAATCTGCAGATGCTGGAAATTCAAGCAACACACATAAAAGTTGCTGGTGAACGCAGCAGGCCAGGCAGCATCTATAGGAAGAGGTACAGTCGACGTTTTGGGCCAAGACCCTTCGTCAGGACTAAGTGAAAGACACAAGCTCTTTTAGTTAGTCCTGACGAAGGGTCTTGGCCCGAAACGTCGACTGTACCTCTTCCTATAGATGTTGCCTGGCCTGCTGCGTTCACCAGCAACTTTTATGTGTGTTGCTTGATACATAATTGTTACCATTTGAAGAAGAGCAGGTCACTAAACCTCTCAAGTATGTTCTGATTTTCAATAATTCTGCATCATTTTAAAATTTCACTTCAATACATTTGCTTCCTTCTTATCCATACAAACACCATGAACTCGTATTGTGCATAGTAACTGTCAGTTTGGCATCTTGCCAAACCTCTTCTGAAAAACCAAATATATTACATCTACTGGGTCACCTCAGTCTACTCTGATTGATACTTCGTCAGAGAGTTTCAATACTTAGGCTATGAAACCTTGCTGACTTCGCTTAATTAAATTATAACTTTCCAAATGGTTTGCTATTACCACCTACAAAAATGATTCTCATATTTTTCTAATCAGACATTTTGTTAACCAGCCTCTAATTACCTACTTTTTATCTTGCACTCATTTTGAACATCGGCAGTTTACTCCTCCAAGGATGCAACCCATCAGGTCCTGCAGCCCTATTGGTCTTTAGCGCTGTTAATTTGCCCAGAACTAATTCCCTAGTGATGGTGATGATATTTCATTCATCCTCCATGTTATTTAAAATATAATTGGAGTGTGTTTCCTATCATCTACTGTAAAAACTGATGCAAGATGTCTGCTATTTTCTTGTTCCCTAGCCTCATTCTCTAAATGACCCTTTTTAGAAGACTTAAAGAAGTTTTTATTGTCAATTTTCTGTTGATTTCTCACTAGTTTGCTCTCTGCTGGATTCTGAATTGCAAAATCAGGTTTATTATCACATACATATCATGAAATTTGTTTTGTGGCAGCAGGACAGTGCAAAACATGAAAATAGTAACATAAAATAAAGAGCAAAAGAGGAATAACGAGGTTCATGGATCATTCAGAAATCTGACAGTGGAAGGAAAGAAACTCTTTCTAAAACTTTGAATGTAGGAGGCTTCTATAACTCCTTCCCAATGGTTAATAATGACAAGAGGTCATGTGGTGTTGACTTTTGATGCACTGCCTCCTGATGATACCATCGAAAAAGGAAGGGGGAGTGAGGGGGATGTTGTACTTGTGATGGAGCTGGCTGAGTCCATGACCCTCTGCAGCCCCTTTCGATCCTGTGCACTGGACCCTCCACACCAGGTGGTGGTTCAACATTCAGAATGGTCTTCACCGTACATCTGTATAAATCTGCAAGTCATTGGTAACATACCAAATCGCCTCAAAGTCTCTATGATTGTATTGATATAATAGGCCCAGAATAGATCCTCTGAGGTACTGATGCTAGGAAACCTGAAGCTGTTAACACTTTCCACTGCTGATCCTCTTTACGGACTGGTGTGTGTTATCCTGGCTTCCCTTTCCTGAAGATCACAATAAATTCCTTGGTCTTGCTGATGTTGAGTGCAAGATGGTTGTTGTGATACCATTCAACTAGCCGATCTATGTCACTCCTGTATGCTTCTTTTGGGTCTACAACTAACCTTTCCCACCTTACAATCTGATAGTCTCTTTAATTTCCTTGAATAGCCATAGTAGGATATTCTTTACTTCTTTTGGAATTACAGGTTGACCTTCACTAATCCGGCACTTTGGGACCTGAGGAGTGCTGGATTAGTGAAAATGCCGAATTGGATCACATTAATCAATAGTCAACCGCCTCATCATACCTTTCAAATATCATGTAAATCAGTACAAGTTAGATAATTATGAAACAGAAATATTAAATGAGTAGCAAGTGAAATTTTAATAAAGTAATATACAGTACAGGAACATTTAAAATAAAGGGTACAGGTAAATGTACAGGAATTAACTTATACAGAGAAGTTGAGTACTTCCACTTCTAAAGTGAGACATTTAATATACCTTCGGGCGAAGTTACATGTCTGCAAGTGTGGGGTTGTCAGGATCATCAACATCTTCACCTTGAAAAATGAGTGAAGCATCAGGAACTGGTGTTGAAACTGGCACAACAGTTTCTTCAAAAACTGTTGATGTTGGTGGCAGCACATCTGGGTGAGCAGAAGTTGATGGCACTGGATTTTGAAGTGTTAGCTCCCCGTTACACTTTTTCTAGCAATTTTTTAGAACATATCTTCCAAGGTAAGCTGTTTCATATATTTTGGTCTCTCTCTGATTAGCTTATCCTGCAGCATATAAACACTCATTATTTCTTGCTCAGTTATAAAACATCGTTGCTCTAATCCTTTCAGCAATTCACCTGTCAATTTAAATAGCCTATCAATAGAAAGTCTCTCTGCTACAACTTCCTTATCTTCATCACTGCTTTCTCCTCCAATATCTTCCTGCTCTGGATGTACAACCATCTGCACAATTTCCAAGTCAGTATAATGATGAACAGTAGGCTCATTCTCATCTATGTTCATCCATTCTTCAACATTGTCATCATTGAACCTTGATGCAAGATCCTTGGCAGCAGGATTAGTTAGCTCTTGAGCAAAAGAAAGCAGTTCACGTATCATCTGTTTTCCATTGGACACTCTAAAGCCTGTAAAGTCATTTCCAGTGTCTTCACCAGGTGCAGACTCAAACATTGAACCTGGCCATAATTTATGCCAACCATTCTTCAGTGTGGATGGCTCTACAGACCTCCAAGCATTAGCAGCACAGTAAATCATCTCTTCCATATTAAAATCCTTTATAAATTCCTTATACCCTGTTGGCGATTCTGCATCTGCTGTTGTTAAAGTGTTCTTCTCGGTGTACATCTCCAATACAAAACAGTCTCATCAGCATTGTACACCTGCTTGGGGCTTAATTTTTCCATTGGAGAGTAACTTGGCGAACTCGTCAACAAACTCTGCTGCTGCTTCCTTGTCTGCTGAACGTTTTTCACTACACACTGCACGGAACTGTAAGCCATGACGCTGCTTGAACTGACGAAGCCAGCGTTCACTATAGTCACACTCATAATCTAGTCCTAGTTCTTCATGAAACAGTTTTGCTTGTTCCTTCACCATATCTCCAGATAGTTCAAAACCTTCACTTACACGAAGATTAAACGTTATCAGCACTTTATCTAGTCCAAACTTCTTCCATCTTTCACTTTTTCTTACGCATATCTGTTTCTTTGAGCCACTACCAGCAAAAAAATGTATCCGTTTTTCTTTCTGTTTCTTTATATCGTTCACTGTGGAAGAGCCAATGTTGTGACACTCGCACAAGCTTTTCACCGATACACCGTTTATCTTTAATGGTTAACGTGCGGTGTTTTCACTTCACAGCACGAGGTGCATTTCCCTTACTCAATGGGGCCATAATTGGGGCTAAAAAAGAGCCAATGATATTAATAAATGCAGGAAAACAAGCAGGAATCATCTGTCTGTGCTTACAAGAGCGTGCCAACACACGAACAGATCTAGAGCAACCAAAACAACGCGCAGCAGATTGGTATGGTGGCCTGGGAAATTTGAAATTACTGTTGTGCGGAAAATTTGAAATCAGTGCCGGATTATCGAAGGAACCAGATTACAGGTAGTTGGATTAGTGAAGGTCGACTGATACTTCCTCCTGACTTGTAATGATGTTTCTGTAATGGCTATCAGATTATAACCATTTAACTCCACTTGTGCTGTTGTTTCCAATGCTATATACATATATATACCAATTTATTAGTTTTGTCTTTTTACCAGCATTCATTCCTTTAACTTTTGGGACTTTTGTGGTTCTATTTACTTTTGTCCTTTCTGCCCCCCATTTCACTATTTTTCTGATTTCTATTACTTTCTATGTTTCCACCTTCTCCAACTTGCTGCCCAGTCTCTGGCAAACTAAATTTAAACCATCTCTAATACCACAAGCAAACACGCCCACAGGAATATCAATCCTATCCTTTGACTGCGTGTAAGCAGAAACCTAAATCCTACTCTCAAGATACACTCATCTTATGTATTCTCCTGTTTCTACTCTTGCCAATGTTTGCACTGGAAGTAACCCTGAATTACTACTTTCAAGGCCCTGCTTTTAAATTTATATCGTTAACTGTCTATTCAGTCTGAAGGACATCATCTTTTTTTTTGTTAGGCAGGTACCAATATGTGTCATGACCTTCCTATCCAGGATTTGAAGAGAGGATGCTGTCTAAGTTGCATGCCATCTTGGACAATGTCTCCCATCCAATACATAATGTACTGGTTGGGCATGGGAGTACATTCAGCCAGAGACTCATTCCACCGAGATGCAACACAGAGCGTCATAGGAAGTCATTCCTGCCTGTAGCCATCAAACTTTACAACTCCTCCCTTGGAGGGTCAGACACCCTGAGCCAATAGGCTGGTCCTGGACTTATTTCCTGGCATAATTTACATATTACTATTTAACTATGTATGGTTTTTTTACTATTTAATTATTTATGGTGCAACTGTAATGAAAACCAATTTCCCCCGGGATCAATAAAATATGACTATGACTATGACTATGGATTTCCTGCAAACACTCAGTGGTAGCTTTGACCCTAGCATCCATGATGCAACATACCAGCCTAGAATTACATACATGACTGCACAAACACCTAACTGCTTTACTTACAGCTGAATCCCCTATGCTATAACAGTCCCTTTCTTTATCCTCCCTTCCTGTGGGAGTTGAGCCACTTGAGGTGCTACATACTTGGCTCTTACTATATTCCCCTGAGAATCCATCGCCTTTACATGTATCAAAAACATTACATCTGTTTGGGAGAGGTATGGCACCAGAGGGTTCCTGCATCATATGCCTTCTTCCTCTCTGCCTGGAGTAACCTGTTCCTTTCTGCCAGTGCCATCTCAGCCTGAGGCCTGGCCTCCTCCAAGCACATTATCCTGGGAGATCTCAGCCTTGTGGAAGTTCTATAGCTCCAACTCCGAAGCACTTTCTTGCTGAAGCAAGAGTCCATCAACACATTTTGCTATATTAAGGATGGTATAGAAATGGAAATTACAGAATATACACAGAGTAAATAAGGCTATCTTTGAATCTCGAAGTAAACAAACTATTTGAAGTTATTCATCCATGATTCAGTGAAAAATAAACATTTATAAAATCAACCCTTTGTCCCAACTCGATTTTCGGATACTTACGACATCAGTTTCCCACTTACAAAAAAATTCCTGTCAAGAAGTGTAGAGTAATGACGTAAAAATAAATATGCATATTTTGTTGTTTAAATATTAGTTGACTCCAAACCCTGGTTTAAATTCATACAGTAATATCTAAGATTTGGAAAATACACAACTGCACTGGGTAATTTGTAGCAATGCACACACACATAAAATTTAGATTTGAAACCATTCTCATTCAACAATATTGCATTCATCAATGTGGTTTCACTTCTTCAATTTAACTCACATTTGCAAAGATTTGTTTTTAGCCATAGCTGAATTGAGACAAAGTTAAGATTGGATTTTGTCCCCTGTAAAATTTGAATCTATTAATGCCCTGATTTTCTCTAACACAGTTTATTCTGATATTTAGGGTTTCTGGTGAAAAATTAGTACTCACACCTGCAAGTTACTATGAATAAAATGTCCTTGACCACAGCTAGCAGCAGTATTGAAGCAGTAGTTTTAACTGAAGCTCTCAAGCCGAGACCAGGTTGCAATTTAAAGGGCATTTCTGTTATTAAATCTCATAGAAAAATGCATTTACCGTGGGAGCACAAGTTAATTTTTCTTAATCCATAGATACTAGGATATTTCTTTAGCTGACTGAAATAAATTATTTGGAAATGGCAAAATTACTAATTTTAGCCCTTTTACACTACACTTTCTCATTCCACTACTGATAACAAAGATGCAGAGCCAAAAATACCTTCTGCTTGTGTGACCTTTGGACTACATATCTATAAATATATAGCACTCAGGTAACAACCGAGATCCTAAAACAACCAAGTCTAATCTTTTTTTGCCACGCAAAATCCACAGGACTCATAAGTATTGGCACACCACTTAATTCTGGTGGAATTTTAGATTCTTATTGATATGCCCTTCATTTAAAGATGATCACTATCACAGTTGACTGAGAGATCTTAAGGTGATTCAGTAGCCAAATCCTAGAGCTGCAGATCCAACCAAAAAAAATCTGTGGATATTATCACATGGAAGAGCTGCCTGCCAGTTGGAGTTTCTTTCACTTTCCTGTTGGCATTCTTTCTTTTGGATTTCAAGGACTCAACTTTTCTCTCCAAAGCAATTTCCACTTGGAAGTGCGAGATTGCTTAGCTACCCAAACTTCTTTCTTAGAAATATCTATGGATGTTCTATACTTTTACATTTACAAATTAATGCATGATTTCATGAACGGCACAAAGGAACTAGGGCTATAGCATATTTTCTCTTTTCTCTCCTCCTTAAACCAAACAATACTACACCTATCATCAGCATCTACGATGAGATTAGAAGAGATTTTTGAGATTGGTCCTGGTACCTTTCAGGCCAAACTACTTCAGTGTATCACGTGACACACATAGAAACATAGAAAATCTACAGCACATTACGGGCCCTTCAGCCCACAATGTTGTGCTGACCATGTAACCTACTCTATAAACTGCCTAGAATTTTCCTACTGCATAGCAACTGAACCATGGAAGCTATCAGAATTTGGTTTTATAAAATAGTCAAGGTAACATTAGCCGGCAGGTGGCATAGTGGCATCAGTGCCAGACGTCGGAGCGAAGGCTCCCAAGTCCGAATCCAGCCGGCTCCCTTGTACGCTTTCCATCCGTACTGGGTTGAGCGTCGAGCTAGCAACGTGGCCTCATAAAAATAAGAAAGCCTGCTAAAAAAACGCCATCATGACAGTGTCCCAATGACTCCACTCGGAGTTAAGGGCTTTCTTCTTTCTTCACGGTGACATTGAATAAAAACATAAGCTTTTCCAAGAGAATTTAACAAGGTATGTGTATTATGAAGAGAATGAAAGGGACCTCAACCTCAGGGATCTTTTGAGTTGGAAGTTAACATCCTATGCATGAACTCCTAATCACAATTTATTCCAACAAGTGTCAATTTACCTAAACTGTGGCCATTCTTTGTGTAGAAGCAGGTATTATTTATGAGGTTAACGCAGCAACCAATGACATCTCCAGTGGTGAAAGTGGGACCATATGGTTGTCCAGTTCCTGAAGAGCAGAAGGAATGTCCATCATCTCCATGGTAACCATATGAATGTTTGTCCCAACCTGCAAAACATGGAAAAGAGGAAAGAAGGAGTTTAGTTTCCATTAAACAAACAAGATTGGATAAAAAATCTTGTTACTGTCAATAATGGCCACTTTATTCATAGCAGCAAACAGGAGTTAGTTTTCAATTAAAAGAAGAAACTGCCCATCAATGTAAATTATTCAAAAATAAGGACTTTTAACAGATTTATTGAAAAATGATGATAGATCAACTATTTTCCAACACAACCACTGCATTAGAGCTATGAATTTTGCAGTTCTGTCCGCTTCTACTGCACTATGCCAGAAATGCTTTAGATGTCATAGTGGCTTATGAAAACCTTTAATTGTCCACGAAGTTTACCTGATAGAAGGTAGACTATTTATATTTGTATACTGGGATCGTAAATCATCCCAATATTTGAGAATCAAACAACTGCAGTGGCTGGGAATTTGAAAGTAAAACAGGAAACGATGAAAATACTCAGCAGGTCAGGTAGCATCCTTGGAAAGAGAAAGCATTTAACAGTCAAGTTGAAAATACCTCAGCTTTAATACACAGAGAGAGCCAAGAGAATTTCAAGAATTAAAAATAATTATTGTTTTCCTTTCGTTTGTTCATTTCAACCCTAAACTACATAATGATTTTTCCATATGACCTATTATAAACGAGCCCCATTTATTTGAGAAATCTTATTTAAATAGGGCAGGTACACAAAGAACTCTTCGGCTGTTACTGGAGAATGAGGAGGTGATAGGAGCTACAGGGAGTTATTCACTCCTAGGTTGTAGGAGACAGGTAACTGGGTGCCTACCAGGAGAAGGAAGGGAAATGCACAGCCAGTGCAGAGTACATCTGTGGCCATTCCACTCAATAATAAATATACCATTTTACATACTGTTGAAGGGGACGGCCTACTAAGGGGCAACCACAGTGACTGGGTCTCTGGCACTGAGTCTGGTGCTGTGGCTCAGAAGAGCAGAGAGGTGATGAGGACTGCAGTGTTGATAGGAGATTCCATCGTCAGAGGAACAGAGACGAGATTGGAGACACCCGAATGTTACGTTGTTGCCTAGGTACCAGGGTCAGGGATGTCTTGGATCAGGTCCATGGCATTCAAAAGGGGGAGGGTGAGCAGTCCGAAGTCTTGGCACATATTGGCACTAATAACATAGGTAGAAAAGATGAGGAGGTCCTGAAGAGAGATTTTAGGGAGCTAGGTGGAAAGCAGGAATGACTGCAAAGCAGTAATGGCTGAAATTTCTAGAAGCAATTCAGAAGGCACGGGATATATACATCCCAAAGAGAAATAAGTATTCTAAAGACAAGATAACACAAGAGAAGTCAAAGCTCTGGGCCTGAGCAATTTAATTTGGCATGATAGGTAACTTTTATTTTGTGGGGGAGGGGGGTTGGGATTTGATGATCTTGTTGTTCGCCCAATTTGTTTTTCTGCAGGGGGAGGGGAGATTGTTGATCTTGTTGCTGCTGTGTGATTTCAATTTGGTGTGACTTAAGTTGTGATTTGATGTCCTTGCAGATTGCCCGACTTATTTTTCTGTCTATGGGTGGGGAGGGAGTGATCCTCTGCAGCGATTTGTAACTGCTTCTTTTTGTGCATGGGGGGGTGGGTTGATGTTTTTCTTTGAACTTCTATTGTTTTCTTTGTTTCGTGGCTATCTGGAGAAGACAAATCTCAGAGTTGTATACTTTGATAACAAAGTGAACTTTTGAACCTTTGAACTATGGTCATGAGTGAGAAAACAAAACAGTGTGATGATCTAAAAGTTTGAAAGTTCTACAGTAATATGTTCATATAACATATTATATGGATACTTCATCAAAATGACTGCCATGTGCAGTATTTGTAAAACAATTCAACAGGGAAGTCACTGGCTGCAGTTAAAGATAGCCTGAATTACTATCTGCTTTAAAATCAAGGTTGATAGCAATCAGTACTGTAGGCTCAAAATGAAATCAGCATTTGATTCACATCCAAATTCAACAGTGGGAAGATGTGATAACCCAAGTAAATATACCAATGTTTATTAGCCATCTATTAATTGCTAAACTGAAAATATCTTATCACTTCATAAAAGCATTAAAGAACACAGTAATCCTGCCAAAATAGAGCTTTAGTTTCACACTAGCAATATCTATGGCATGTATTTCACCCTTCCTCAATATTAATTTCATTCTAGCAGGAGCTACCTGTATAGCTCTGGCACCAAGCAACAGTCGAGTCATCCAGCAATTGAGCAACCAACCACAATGATGAAATCTCCCATCAAACAAATCAAGGAGTGAAGAAGTTCTTTATTTTACCTAACTTTCACGAAGTTCAAAAGGGAGAAAACATTAGTACATGTTGATTTGTTTATATCAGATGCTGAAATACCACAAACATAAAAATATCAAGGTGTAATTAAGTAACAATATAAAAAAAATCCTACGAATCTTTTTTTGTCCTGAAAACCTTTTTTTTAAAAATAATTATCTATGTCGTCAAATTCCCTCAGAATGATTATTTTTATATTTATTTTATGAGCAGACTTCATGGCACTGCAGGATGTCACACAGCAATCTCTGGATAATAACAGCCTTCACAATTTGCAGTCAGTGACATAGTGATGTGCTCTGAAAATATCCAAGTTCAACCACAGCCTTTTGACTCAGAAATCAATCTGTTCACAACTCAGCTGAACTGGAATTTAAACTTGAATATCTAAGAGCAATAATTAATTGCAACTGCAAGTCTATTTGGTATATTAGAGCTCACTTAGTTTTACAGTTCTAATCAGGGTGTTCACATCTTGTATGCGTCAGCTTTCAATTTAATTGAAAGAAAAACATCTGACAGAAATTAAAAATGGATAAGCAGACAGCCGCTCTTGTGTACTTATTTATAAAAGGCAGCAAGGACACGTAAGTTACAAGCTAACAGTGGACTAATAATTGTCAGCCTCCTATAATTGATCCAAAATACTGTACTGTACTTGTTAGCTAGAATAAACTGAACATACTAATGTAGACACAGTGTACAAAGAGTCTAGTCACAAGATGATGAAAGGTGTCTGATTACACAGTCCAATACAAACACTCTTCACAGTCAGCTAAATATATCTCTTGACCAAATTAGTACTTATTAGCTGCAGCAGTGGAGCTCTGCTGCAGTGTGACATTAATAAAGTCTTCCCATGCCCTTATACACTACTTGATACTACCACATGTCAACAAATTCACTGACGACAGAGAGGGATAAGGAAGCATTGCATTCCAGTCCAAGACCACATTTCCTCCATCAACAATATACTACTAAAAGAAGCTAACTAGGGCTCCCTTATTGCTGTGAAGATTCAAATTTACAAAAGCAGCCCGCTTTAAATTACATTCCTAGGCTTACAGATAGCACGTGGACAATCTTTGAAGCAATTGCTCAGGATTGAAAATGACTTAGTTCCACTCCAGTTCAGAGGGTCACTGTGAAGTCACATTGGTCATTTGCTTTGGGGGGGGGGCGCAATGCCCACGCTCCTGTTTACATCAATGGTGCTGAAGCTGAGAGGAGTGAACATCATTAACAGCTTGTCCTGGTCTAAACACATTGACACCATAGCCATAGCTGAAATAAAACTACTGAATGACTTCCTAATATGACAAGGTGGACTCTTGACCTCAATCAACCTGTTATTACATTGCATCTTATTGTCTGCCTGCAGTGCATTTTCCCTCTAACTGTAAAATTTATACTGAACTCTGTGCAACATACATCAAAGTTGCTGGTGAATGCAGCAGGCCAGGTAGCATCTCTAGGAAGAGGTACAGTCGACGTTTCGGGCTGAGACCCTTCGTCAGGACTAACTGAAAGAAGAGCTAGTAAGAGATTACTAATTTCTTACTAGCAAATCTCTTACCAGCTCTTCTTTCAGTTAGTCCTGACGAAGGGTCTCGGCCTGAAACGTCGACTGTACCTCTTCCTAGAGATGCTGTCTGGCCTGCTGCGTTCACCAGCAACTTTGATGTGTGTTGCTTGAATTTTCAGCATCTGCAGAATTCCTCGTGTTTGTGCTTTGAACTCTGTTATTGTTTTGCCTTGTAGTACCTCAATGCACTATTGTAATGAATTGACCTTTATGAACAGTAGGAAAAACAAGTTTTTCCATTGCAACTCGGTACATGTTACAATAATAAACCAACTGACTAATTTAGCAGGGATTCACACCTGCCAATGAGGATTTATTTATTTCACCCAAGGGATCTATTCAGTTTAACCATTAACGCAATCTCAAAACTTAAAGAATCTCAAAAATTTTAACAAATGATATTCAATGAAAATTATTTTGGCAGTTAACTCACACTAGATAACTGTAATGTAAATGTTCTGTCAAAGTTGAAATAATAACAGACAGCTCTTCTAGCACGCAGTGGACTTGGCTGTGCTTCAGGCAAACATCCTACTTTACTTGTCCCTGCTTATGAAAGAACTGGAATCTCAATGCCGCAAAAATACTTACTAAGCAGATGTGTAGTTTGATCTTACTTGGCTCCCTGTAAACTGAGAGGGAATAAGAGATAAACACTGGCAGGCTACCTGGTCCTTTGTAGCTCCCAAACAGGCAAATAATTCAGGAACTGTGATTCCAACAGCAACATAAGTTTAATGTGAGAAGAAGAACATTCATTAACTTCAGTATAAGCGAGACAATAGCTTGACCAGGATTAACATTTAAAAGGAATAAAATGTGCTTCCTCAGAATTTTTTTGTGCTTATAATAGACCAATTGAAGCTGAACACAAATATAATTTTAGTTTACTTGTATCACGTAGGAATTTGGAGAAACAAGAAATTAACTTTTTTTGAATAGAATTTAAATGCACAACAGTGATGATGCTTTACAATGGTTTGACTTAGCTAAAACGTTCTGCTGATGATTTTCATTTGTACTCAGTGTCTGAGGCTTCTTGCTTAAGTGTCCAACAATAATAAGCATTGATGGATTCCAGTTGCCCTGCTACCACTTCTCTACGACTGCAATGTTCTGGTAAAACATTTCACCATGCTCGTCACTGACAGCACCAAGATTTGCAGGGAAGTCTAAATGGGAATGCAGAAAATGAATCATTAGTAACATGGTGCACTTCATGGTTTTGTATACTTGAAGAATGTTGTCAACCAGCTGCATGTAGTTTGGCACTCTGCAATTGCCAAGAAAATTTTCAAAAACTTCTCTGAATGCCTTCCATGCAATTTTCTCCAGTCCCACTAGAAGTTCTTCAAATTGCCACTGATGACTTGATTGATTAGTGGACCAACAAATCTGCCTTCCTTAATCCTGGTATCAGTTATTCTGGGAAACATCTGTCTCAAATATCGAAATACTTCACAGAAATTTTTGTGCTTGGCTACAGCAGATTCCATCCTTGCAACCTTGAACCCAGTCATTCTGCTTTTGCCTCTGACAAACCCAAGTCACTGATCAGGTCATTTAACTCAGATTGAGCTAACAGATGAGGCTCACTCGACATAAAGGGTTCAACATCTGTATCAGTATCAGGGTCATTTTCCATTCTTGGCTCATACATCATGGCATCTTTGTCTGCCTCCTCTAGACTACATATCTCTGGTGGCTTTGTTACTGGAAGACTATCGTTATGCGGCACAGGTCTCATGGCTAAAGGGAGACTGGGATATTCAATGGATTTCTTGTTTTTAGCAGAGAAACCAGACACACTGGTCAGACAGAAGTAGCAGTCTATCACATGATCCTTCTGCTCTCGCCACATCATCAGGACAACAGCATTGCCTTTGAGTACCTCTGAGCCAAGATCTAAGATCAACCGTAAATGTTGCACAACAAACATGAGGAGTCCAGGCTTTGTCTTGGTTGCCACTTTTTCACCCAAAGTACAGCTCATAAGCTTTCTTAAGAAGAGATTTGCCTTTAAGGTTCAAGCGTAGACTCACTACAAATATAACAGAAATGTCGCGGCTGTTGCAACATTCGTGAGACATTTTGCTATCACAAATACACTTGAAAATACAATTACTTTATTATAATGAATAAACACAATATGCTATACGCGTTGTGCACGTGCATCAACCTAATCGCAAACCAATATGCATGTAAATGCAATGCATAGAACAGTGTGTGCGTGATGCTTTTTTAGCCTTTCTAAAACCTGTCGTGCCATGCGGCATCCACCCTGCCTATGCATGCCCAGCCATGCTGGGACAATATAGAAAACTTTTCAAGCTACATTGTGGGCAACATTTTAATTGACTTGAATTATGAAATGAAGTAACAAGTAGGGGTGATTTTTTTTTAAATGATGCATTATAGCAGTCCAAACTCTGTATGGTACATCCAGAAGTATTCAGAAAGCAAAATTCTTGTTGTCCACTATAATAGAAGCATATACTGGCAAAATACAGGGCTGAAAAACTGAAAGTCCAGGAAAAAATTCCACAATAGCTGAGAGGCAAAACTCACTATGAGGTTAACAAGTAGAGTTTCTATACCTTTGCAGAGATTCCTAGATGACTGCCACATTAAACCTGCCATTATTTTTCCAACACATTCTAAAATCATTATTTTCATAGTTATGTACAGTAGTTTAAGAACTAATATCCTGAGTCTTTCCAGCCCCATCATTACCAGTGTGCTCACTATGATAAACAGTCATGCCTGCACAACCAGATCTGCCAGGCCCTACAGCACGAGCCTATTCCAGCCAATACACTTAACAACCACATGTACATGCCTCAGCAATGCGCTCTAAGGCACTCCGGTGGGCTCACTCTTCATCCTTCTCTGACCATCCAGGCGCGTGATGGACTGTGGATTTTCTATGGTTCTGGTTGCCCACCACGATAGTAAATGTATGTCAGTCCGTTGCTGTCTGCCCTCAATGTGCCCAGTCCAATTCCTCCAACCAGTGGCTCTCTGGGCTCCTGCAGTCCCTGGCTGTTCCTTAATGCCTATGGTTCCACATCACCATGGATTTCACCATGGGTTTGCCACCTTCTGATGAGGTCATAGAGATCGTGACAGTGGTGGACCAGTTCTCCAAGGTGACCCACTGCATTGGTCTCCCCAGACTTTCATCAGCTGCTGAGACAGTGGACTTGGTTCTCCAACATGTCATTCACCTCTATGGCTTCCCCCAGGACATTGTGTCTGATCGGGTTCCATAATCTGTCTCTTATTTCTGGCAAACTTTCTGCTCCCTCCTCTGCAACTCAGTGAGCTTGTTCTCTGGATATCATCCATCAACAAGTGGAGAAGTTTCTGTGGTGCTTTGCCACCTCAAACCGGATCATCTGGTTTGTCGAGAGACGGCCGTGAGGGAGGGGAGGTGGGGTCTTGCCAGGCCAGCATATGCAGGTTCTTCCCAGTCTTTCCTCAGCTAACAGGAGTCACGTGTCACTTGTTTCCAACTCATCACCTGCAGCCTATTTAAACCCAGCTCTCATCCACAATCCTTGTTCACTCATACGAGCCAGCCAGCCTCAACCAGTTGCTCCTAGCCTTTAGTTACCTTGTTGCCTTGTCGTGTTAAGTATCTGCTCTCTCTCTTCCTTCGTGGCCCCTCGTGGCTTGTTATTTTGCAGTTTATTATTAAAGTTATCGCTCACCACTAAATTGTTTCACTGCTCTGTGTTTGGGTCAATCCTCCTCTGCATTTCCTGACAGGTAACATGCTTTATAAGGCACCTTAGGCACATTTCATTCCTCTCTAATGATATTTAACCACCTACAACTCCAGTCATAACAAATAGGAGGTCTAGGCCATTCGCATCTTCATTTCCACTCCTTCATTTAGTAAGGTCAGTCATTTACTTCAGAACTTCTTTCCTAGGATAATCCCATATCCCTTGTTTATAATAATATCTTAAAATTCTCCTTTGCTGCTCACTTTACTTGAATTAAAATTGAATTGAAACTCCAAATCAGATTTTGTGCAAGGAAAATATCTTACTGAACAAGTAACAAAAATAAAGAAACAATGGTGCATACTTGCTTTAAATTATTTTTTGGTTTCCCTCTTTTAGTATTCATTATCAATCAATACCAGCACAAAACAAACCTTTGGCCTTTACTTTCTCTTCAGTAACATTTCATTATACATGTCTTATTCCAAATAATAGCAATGAGGCGTGCAGCTAGCTATGAAAATTAGGGCATGGATTCTGGAACTAGCTTGACACAAGACATTTGTAATTGTCCTCAATCATCATCTTTCCAAAGTAAAAACTGAGAGGTCATTGATCTGAAGCATTAAAGGGTTACTCTGTCTACAGATGTTGTCTGAGCTGCTTGGCACTGCAGGAAAAAAACATTTTCTGTCTCTAAACTAAAATTTCCAGTATCTACTTTTTTGTCTTGATTTTCAATTATTGTTTCTGCATTTGAAAAACTCTGGAAAATTGCAGGTCCAGAATTAGACAGTTAATCCCAGGTCTTGATTATTCTCAGTCAATACTTCATTAGGTTCTTGGCCTGTTCATTTCAGCCACTTCTGAAGTGACACTTGCATCAGTATATCGATTGCTTTTACTTGACATTCTTTATTTCTTCCTTACCAACAGATCTTTTGGAGTGAGCGGTGGTATGAAAAATTGCAGGAACAGACATGCTGTCACTCTACTAAAGCAGAGAAGAGATTATGTCCTAAGAAATGATTTCTGACCTCCTAAAGAATCAGTCAATATGTATTGACCCTTCAACAAATGGGAAACCAAGATTGCGAAAAAATTTTCTTGGCTGAGTACAGCTGCAACAAACAAGAAACTAATGAAGTGAATTACTTGATTAATGAGTCATCACTTGATTCAAGACCCTTCCTTCTTCAGACCATTATTGTTACGATACTTAATAACAGATGCACCACAAAAAGTCAGTAATTTTTACTTTGATAGGATTTAACTGATAGAAATCACAGACTTCAAAGAAGGACAAGTACAGATCTATTAGGTCATTGTCACTTACAACTTCATGTCCAAGTTGCAACCACATTGATTTATACCTATACCTCCCAGCTCAGTCTATGCTGAGTCAACATCGAAATAATCCTAACTGAATACTAGTACCTCAAGGACTGCCATCCAAGCTTCGAGTGCTTCTGAATACTATCTGAGGACCATCCAAGCTAAGTAGTAAGTGCCTACAATAACCAGACTTTCCCTTGGAATCGTTTCAAACAAAATTATTTATGGGATGATGTTGGTGCTAGGAAGGGTTGCAGAGAATGCTCTTCACCAAGTGCTTCAACAAATTGTGGCCCAGCTTCTTTCTTGAATCAATGCAGTGTTAAAGGTTAAAGAATACCCACTATACTGCTCTGCAGGAACTTTAAAAATGTAGATCCAACCACAATCTTGGCCTTAACTTACATCTGACAATACAGAAAGGGGTCAGTTGGCTAATTGGGCCCATGCCAACTTCTGGGTGGCAGGGGGAGAACAATCCCTGTCCTATTTCCGTGTATTCCTGCAACTTATTCTCTCACATATGTGCATCAACTCCCCTTTGGTTCTTTTCTCCCCGTTAACCTATGATAATAGGTGTAGATAAATCTCTATCAAAGGAGGGGTAGAGTGCTTCTTCCTTTGCTAGCCTGCACGTCTCCTTTGGGCAATGTGTAGCACCAGCTTCTCCTGCCCCCCCAATCAGGGTCATGTGAAACCATGGGAGCAGGTGGTGGATGGTCATATGAGCATCTGAAACATATCACAAGTCCTGGTTATGTGACCACTGATGCCAGGTAGTCAATCTCAGAAGAGTATTGATTATGGTGGGGATCACCTGTCATGTAGGACATTGTCCAGAAGGCAGCAATGGAAAACCGCTTCTGCAGAAAAATTTTCCAAGAACAATCATGGTCATGGAAAGACCACGATCGCCTATGTAGAACATAGAACAGTACAGCACAGTACAGGCCCTTTGGCTCACAATGTTGTGCCGACCCTTAAACCTTGCCTCCCATATACCCCCCCACCTTAAATTCCTCCATATATCCCCCCACCTTAAATTCCTCCCATATACCTATCTCATAGTCTCTTAAATTTCACTAGTGTATCTGCCTCCACCACTGACTCAGGCACTGCATTCCACGCACCAACCACTCTCTGAGTAAAAAACCTTCCTCTAATATCCCCCTTGAACTTCCCACCCCTTACCTTAAAGCCATGTCCTCTTGTACTGAGTAGTGACATATGACAAAGCACATAACGAACAAACAAACCTATGCTAAAGGATAATCTATCAGTTAACCTACTAGCAGGTTTTTGGGCTGCAGAAGGAAAATGGAGTACTTGGAAGAAACTCACACAGTCACAGAAAGAACAGGCAAACGCCACACATACAGCATCCAAGGTCAGAATCAAACTCAGATTCGTGGAATTAGGAGGCACGTGAACTAAATACTGTGCCTGAATGTAGGAATGAACGGCAATATAAATATGTAGTTCTGAATGTATCTGTTATTTTCCTTCTTGGCAGCAGAGGTCATGGGTTTAACAAGTGCTGTGGAAACAGTCTTGCTGTGTAACTGCAGTGTGTCTGTGTGCTGGTGTTCAAAATGTGAACATTTAGCTTAGTGAATGGGATTATCAATTAAGCAGAGTTGTATTCAGGCTGTACTCAAATCTCTTGGACATTATCAGAGTTATGCTTATTCTGCAAAGTTGTTATTCAATTATGCTTCTGAATTGTGACTTGTTGATGGTGGAAAGGTATGAGTTGTGAAGTGAATCGCTTGCTACAGTCTTTTGTGACCATGATATCTCTGTGTGTAGTCCAGTTAAGTTTCTGCACAAAGGCAAAATTCAGGATATCGGTGGTGGGGTCTTGGCAAAAGTACTACTGTCAAAAGTTAACTAAATGTTTGGACTTACTCGTCTGGCACCCTGTGTGGTGTGTATATTTATTTTTTGTTATTTATTAACCCATCCCTAAACATTAGCTAATGATTTCATTACAAGACTGGTTAAGATCAAAATAGCTGCATGGCAATCTTTCCACATTTGGCATACTAAACAATTAATTATGTTAAAGAAGGCATAGTGCTTATAAATGATAAGCATGTGGAAAATGTTTGAAATGGTAACTTTTACACATGCTTTTTCATTTAAAGGGCCTCACATTACCAAAAGATAATGAAACTATTTCTGCTAAACTGAAGTAGTTACACATATGGACTCTGACATGGAAATTAAAGACAAATAGAATGGTATACACGATGGTCAATTATTCACTGGGGCTGAAGGATGGAACCAAATTTAATGGCAAAATATTTACAAAACTGTAGTAAATATAGTTTAAGGGAAGATCTAACCAGGCCATGCTCTTTTTTCATTGCTGTCATCAGGAAAGAGATACAGGAGCCTTGGGTCCCACACTACCAGGTTCAGGAACAGCTATTACCCTTCAACCATCAGGCATAGCCAAGCACACTCATTTCTCAATTACCAGGAACTTTTGGACTATTCTGGTGGTGTTTAGTATCGTGGCTTACTGGAGAATTACATAAATATTGCAGTGTAGTCCTAATTCTTTAATGCTATTGTGTAGTGACTTTAAGATGATACCAGTTGTAGATATTAGTACTGTATTGGGACAATGTATATCCTGTTCATGTTCCATTGTCTTTAAATTTCCTCTTTTAATTTAGTAAATGTCTGGTATTTTTCACTTATTGATTTCTATACATTATGTATGTGTTTGGAATGGCCATACCTATTAAGTAAGTCCTTGTTTATCCTGTATTATATCTGGATGGATACTATGAATCGTCCTATCTGTAATAATGGATCGGTCGTAAGTTAATCTGTAGGAATATAATTAATTCAGGCTTGTATTTATAGTAAGGTACTGTGTCTTTTTGAGTTTGTATTTTAAAGCAAGATTTTGGTGAATGATGTTTCTCTTGCTTGTGCCTGTGTAAGTAATCAGACTGAGTTACACTGCTGGCAGGATCCTGTAATACTTTGAACTGTTCCTGGTTTTTAAAATTATTATCATATTTAGTATTTGCACAGTTTGTCTTCTTTTGCACATTGACTGCCTGTCAGGCTGTGTGCAATTTTCATTGATTTTCTTGTATTTCTTTGTTCTACTGTGAATGCCTGCAAACAAATGAATCTCAGGGTAGTATATCTGTACTTTGATAATAAATTAACTTTGAATTTTTAGATTAGTCCCTTGGACCCTAATATATTCTTTCTCTTTTATTACTTCTTGGAAATCCTTAAGTTAATATCATGGTAATTGCTAGAGTTCAGAATCTTATAAACACCACCAGTCAGACAGAGGACTTATTGTGTCTTACGAAAATAAATAAATGGGGAGTTTATCTGATTAGTCAAAGACTGCCTTTGCTGCTTAAACTAGAAAACATTGTGTATATATTCCATCCAGAAAAGTCCAAAAATTCACATAAAAGTATTGTTATATCAGTATTTTACAATCTATTTAAAATTATCCATATTTTCAAAATAGATTATGCATGTAAGAATGTTTTTTCCCCCAGATTTTAGTGGAGGAGGGGCGGTGAAAGGAAAGATATTTTGGTCTTTCCATAAAAAAAGCATTATTATCACATGATGAATTAAACCAAAACAGATGGAAGCTTTTCATTCTGCCTGGAAATAAAACACTGTATGTTTCAGTATACATCAGTTTTAATTTATTTTCCTGCTGTACAGATTCTTATGACAGGGACAATAGAGAACAGCCTTTGTTATAGTCCTAATCCACAGTGTTTGGGGTGTATGGGGTGTCAGGGAGGGGTAGCACCTCTGGTGGGGGAACATGTTGCGTCCTTTTCAGGACGGTTAGTCCACCTTTGGTTCCCACCTGGCACTCAGCTCTCACCTGTGGCTCCCCATAGCTGTTTGCATGCGACTGCAGCCACAGCCCGGGCAACGGCTTCAACAAGCTGGCTAAACCAGGTGAGGGTAGCCGACGGGTCTCAAACCCTCAGTGAGATAGGGAGTTGTCTATCCCAGCATGTGAAGACAGACTCCGGCGGATTGAGCAGACGAGACCAATGGAAGGTCCAACGGTCAAGAAGGCGGTCTCTGCAAGCGTCGTGGAACGTGTAGAGCAGGACAAGTCACAGAAGACGTCCTGGTCATCCACTGCACCTAGTCCCATCTCCAGCCATCTCGACTCTGTCTTGCCACTGGATCCAGATGGGAATTGGGAAGAGAGAGTGAGGCTGACGCTGCGCAACTCTCCCTCACTTAAATCCAAATCATAAGCTAGTCTTGACACCATCATATGATGTCGAGGTCCTCATCGACGTCGACGATGGACGAACACACCAATCCACAGTACAGCAGGCTATTAAGGAAAGCCTTTTCATAGTCCCAAACAGTACAATCAAACTGTCAGTGCTCTTCAACAGTGTGCCCGATCCCCATCAAATCAACGTACTGCACTCAATTGTTTCATTAATTTTCACGAATAGGCTAGTCCACAACTTACATAAACTTTGAACTGAGGGTCATCAAGCGAAAATGTCAACTCTCCCTCTCCACAAATGTTGTATGAACTTTGAAGAAACACCAACATTTTCTATCCTTAAATCAAAATGTATAGTTTGATTTTTGAGTTCTGTATTTCCAGAAGATAAATAGTTAACCTGTCAGAATTCCTCCCTCAGTTTACCGTAAGATTTTCCTCCATTTTTCATCCATTGTTCTAGTAGACACCATAATGTGATAGGTTAAAGATTAGCTCTATTTGTCACATGTACATTGAAACATCAAAATATACAAAGAACTGCATTGTTTGTGCCAAATCAAATCAGCAAGGATTGTGCTGGGTATCTCACAAGTGTTGCCACACCTCCGGCACCAACACAGCATGCCCACAACTCACTAACCCTAATCTGAGAAGAAATCGAAGCATCCGGAGGAAACCCACACACTAACAGAGAGAACATACAAACTTCTTGCAGGAAATGGTGGGAATCAGTGATCACTAGCACTGTGAGGCAATGCACTAACCACTACACTTCTGCGCTGCCCCACGGTATTTGTTTATTGACAAAGTACATGAAAGTGAAATTGTATTGATTGGGTTAAGATTCACACTTCTTTCAAAATTCACTCCTATAATTACAAACATAAATTCGCCAATAAATCAGTGTTCAAAATTCAAATTTATTATAAATGTATACCTGGACATCTGATCTGCCTTATGAGAAACTTGTACGAAGATCAAGAATCAACAGTTAGGACTGAAGATGGAACACCAAACTGGTTCAAGATTGGGAAAAGAGTACGACAAGGCTGCAGAAGATCGTGAACACGGATGGTGCAGCACATCACACAAACCAATCTTCCGTCCTTGGGCTCACTTTACACTGCACGCTGTCGGAGCAGTGCTGCCAGGATAATCAAGGACACGACCCACCCAGCCAACACACTTTTCATCCCTCTTCTCTCTGGGAGAAGGCTCAGGAGCTTGAAGAACAGCTTCTTTCCAACTGTGATAAGACTGCTGAATGGATCCTGACCTGGATGTGGGCCGTACCCTCCAAATATCCGGACCTGCCTCTCCGTTTTTTTGCACTACCTTACTATCCATTTTTCTATTTTCTATTTATGATTTATAATTTAAATTTTTAATATTTACTATGGATTTGTAATCCAGGGAGCGAGAAGCGCGAAATCAAATATCACTGATGATTGTATGTTCTAGTATCAATTGTTTGGCGACAATAAAGTATAAAGTATACTGTCACCCTACTTATTTAATCTATATGCTGAACACATCATGAGGAATGCTGGGCTAGAGGACTCAGCTGTTGGAATCAAAATTGCCGGACAAAATATGAACAACCTCAGATTTGCAGGTGATACTGCTCTAATGGCTGAAAGCGAGGAGGATCTGAGGAAGCTTCTAATCAAAGTGAAAGAAGAAAGTGCAAAAGCTGTCTTGTTGCTCAATAATAAGAAAACCAAGATTATGCCGATCAGCCCAATTAACTCCATGGTAATAAAGGGAAAGGAAGTGGAAGCCGCGATGGATTTTGTCTTCCTCGATTCAAAGATTTCTACAGCCGGTAACTGCAGCCACAAGATTAAACAGTGCTTACTTCTGGGGAGTGCAGCAATGGCAAATCTAGATAAAATACTGAAGAGCAGAGACATGACATTGTCTATGGAGATCCGTATAGTCAAGTCTATGGTATTTCCAGTTGTGATGTATGGCTGTGAGAGCTGGACTATAAGCAAAGCTGAATTAAAAAAGAATCAATGCCTTTGAACTTGGAGGCTGGAGGAAAGTGTTAAGAGCTCGTTGGACAGCATGAAGATCCAACAAGTCAATACTTGAAGAAATATAGCCAGACTGCTCACTAGGAGGCTTGATTATAAGACGAAAGCGCAAATATTTTGGCCATATCATGAGAAGACAGGGTTCCTCGGAGAAGACTCTCATGTTAGGTAAAACAGAAGGTAAAAGAAGGAGAGGACGACAGGCTACGATGGATAGATAATATTACTCAGACAATGCTTATGACCTTGGGGGATCTGAGAGAGACAGTTTCCAACAAGAAGGCTTGATGTGCAAGAGTCCATGAGGTCACGAAGAGTTGGACTCGACTTTACAAGTGAACAACATACAACCTTGAGATTCATCTTCTGGCAGGCAGCCACGAAACAGAAACACAATAGACTTCGCAAAAAAATAATGCAACAAAGACTGCCAAATATCCAACGTGCAAAAGAGGAGAAATCATGCAAATAGTGAAAAAAGTAAACAAACATGAATGTGAACTACGGAGTCCACAGTTGTGGAACCAGTTCAGCGCTGAGGTGAGTGAAACCCGTCCAAGAGCTCGAAGTTCGCAGGCGATAACTGCTCCCTAACCTGGCACCATGACTCCTGCACCTCCCACGTGACAATAGTTGCATGAAGAGAGGGAGACTGGTCAAACACAGGCAGGTGCCACAGAACTCCTTTTTATTTTCCGCTCTCAATCTCAACGATTTTAATCTTGCTTGATGCTTTAACTGACATGGAATAGTGAGGCCGAGCACAGGTTCGTCTTCCGCTAGCTGCCCTCAGCAAAGCGTCTACCACAAGCGATAGCTGTACTGGCGCTTGGGAGAGTCCAGTTTGCTGATTCCACACCCCCCGCCCCCGCAGATCTCAAAAGTGCCAGTTCATTTAGTCAGTTCAAAAGTACACCCCTTAAAGGGAAACTACAGTCTCCAGATTGCAGTGACTGCAGTTCAGAAGTATATTTACTAGAAAAAAAATGTAACTACTAGAGTATCTCATAGTTTTATGAGCTGCCTGCAAAACATTGCCCTTGCTCCATCTTGCACAGCACAATTGGAAAGCACAGCAGAATATATATTTGTCCATTTAAAATATTCATTGATATATTTAAAAGTGATAACTTGCTGTAGATTTATTCATACAACTGAAAATTGTTATTTTTAACTAAAAGTATTTATTTGATTAATGATGTTTAGTTCTTCCCCCTTTGAATAACTGGATTCAAATACATCAGTATCTTGAATGGCAGAGTCGAGTAGCAAGTAGAGTTGCTGTCACATGGCTCCCGTGTGTGTGTATCCTGTTTCTTCCATTTACTCCAGACGCGCAAGTTGTGAGGTAAATTGTACTTGGTGTGTAAGTGAGTGACAGAATGTGGGAAATAAAAAGGATTATGATAGGATTAGTGTAAATAGGTGTTTGATTGTTGGTGTGGATTGGGTAGGCCAAAAGGCCGGCTTCCGTGGTATGTGACTCTAATATCATCAAATAGAATGAGAGTGAATTGAAGGATTTTATCTCCTTCAATTACAGTCTAACCTTTGGTGCTTCAGTGGTTCCCTATGAATTGCTGGCAATAGTCAGCAAGATTCAGCCCAAGATTTAACAAATTTCTAATGGAACACCAACATTGACATATTACTCATTTGAGGCCCAGATATGACAATTTAGTTTTTGAGGCCACAATCCCTCTTAATCCTAAACTATGAGGATAAAAAGATTATGGTTAAAAAGTCACCTAATTCCAGTGTTTAGAGTGACAAATTGTTTAAGATAAATGCAGATGGACTTTCTACTAAAAGGTAATCCAGAACATAGAAGTTAGAACCTGTAACCATGATATTGAGCAAAACACCAATGAGATCTTAAAGGTATTACCTGTTGGGTCCAGCTCACGACCATGTTTGCCCTTGGCAAATTTTTCTACAGACACGGCTTGCCATTGCCTTCTTCTGGGCAGTGCCATTATCAATACTCTTCAGAGATTGTCTAACCAGGACTTGTGATATGCACCAGCTGTTTCTTGTGGTCACATGCAGTTGTTAAGTGTGTCCCCTAGAATCTTTTGTATAATTCTGGAAGCTCTAGAACCTTCTTTGATACTGCATTATTTGGCAAGGGGCTTTCTGATTGACTGACTCCTATCTGCAAATCTGAATGGGAATGTCTCTTAACCAAGTGTATAAAAAGAGCTGACCATGAGGCAGTGCCATCTTTTGCTCTCACCTGCTACTAGCCTCTAATCCTGTACTGTCCCCTTTTCAAATTTTCTTTGTTCTATTAACACTTAATAAAACAATCATGAAGCAACAAGTTTTGCCTCTCTTTCCTGATTTCTGACAAAATCTTAGATTAAAAAGATCAGAATCCAACATATCCAAAATAGTGTAATAGGATTTGCTGAATCCACCTGTTGGTAACAGTCCTCCCTGGAGTTTCAGTCTTGATTCAATTTTCAAATCTCTGGAGAGCAATCTACCTCATCTATAACATCACAAGATGTTAATGGTCAAGACACTGAAGAACAATGTCTCCAAGGAAAATCATAAATTTACAGTATTCTAAAAACCTAACATGAACATGCTTGGCAGATCTTAATTTGCAAATAAGTACCATTGGTTCAATGAAAAATGCAATTAAAGCATGATTCATTAGTGTACAAAGTCACTCTTGATAGAAAGTTAGTCATGAATCCAGTGAACTGAAGAATCTTCTCCGTTATGTGAAATAACCTACATAAAACATTGAAAATGTTTATTAAATAAACTACATGCATCCACTTAAAAATGAGCCCAGTAGTGATGATACTGAATGTAGAAAAATAAGGTGCAAAGTTTAATTTCTACTCTGCTTACAATAGTTGAGGTGGACTGGAATCCTCAGATCTGGAATAGAAAATAATCCATGAAGATGCTCGCCCATTATAACAACTCCGATATCCTTTCTGTAAGATGATAAAGGTTAAGGGAATGGGGGATTCTCAGATCCCTGTAAACAATGGATTCAGTACTGATTATGTCTGTGACTGCAGTGCGTTTGAATAATGTCTCACAGCTGCCTTCTTTGGAGCAAGATGATTAAAGTTCGTCCAGATCCACATAGATGTCTTTGTGCTTTTCACACCTTTTGATTTTGACAAAAAGTAGTACCTGATGGAAATTAGACAGAACATTCCTTTCTTAATTAAAGCATAAATTTGACGGATGTTCTTATCTTTGTAATTAACTTGTGGGTCCAGCCATCCAGGTAGGACATTCTTTTCTTTAATTAAGGTGGCTGGAGTGTCTAACAAATTGATTGTACTTTTGTATCAATAGTCTATTAACTTGACCAGAATAGTTATCAAACTGATTGTTCCCTGTATCAATAATCCATTGCCTTGACCGGAATGGTTATCAAACTGATTGTTCTTTTGTATCGGTGGCCTTATAACTTCTGACAATTCTGACATTGGGTAGTGAACTTGTAGAACCGCCGGGGAGATGAGAAAGACTCTCTCCCTGATGTTGGGTCTAAGTTCACTCGCCGGCTGAGCTCGAAGAAATAAACGGGTGAAAAGATAAGTAATGATCTTTTTGTGCTGTCGTTATTTGAGCCAGCAAAGTTGCGTTTACAAGATGCTGGTCAAAAAGATTTCCTAAAACTCAGTATTCTGTTCTTCCTAAGGGTTTTTTAAAAAAGTACTTTAGAAGTTTACAATGAGCCTGTGCAAGTTATCCAGTATAATCTTATGCTGAATGAAAATTCTAAATCTCAAACTGTATACTGAAAAAAAACACTCCTTTCCCATTATCCTACAACTTGTGTAACCTTGCAGGCATCAATGATGCTACTGCAATTGCATGTTATGTTTTTATTTTGAGTCACTTAACCACAATTTGCCTCATATACCATAATATTTTAGCGAACATTCAGCAAAAGTGAATCAAATGGTTTACCTTCAAACAAAATGAAAAATGGAGGGAGGAACAAATATATAGAAGTCTATTGTACAATTATGTGTTACAATATGTCAAATTCAAAGCTTCATACACAGTGCAGGTTAATTTGGTCCAACTGGAGAATTCTTTCTTGGAAAATGGTGAATTACATGCCTATTATCAACACGGCAAACAGAGCTTCCTGCAAATCCTTACTTGTAAGATGTATTACATCATTAAGCAGCTCAGTTCCCAACTCTGCCTGAGAACTGCTTGGTAATACAGGAGACCTCGTGGTCCATTCATTTTGGTTACCCTTACGGAATTCATAAATCACTAACCAAAAAATTGGGATACAGAATAAAACTCCACTTCATTGAATGTGCTAAAAACTTTATTTATGCATGCACAATATGGAAAGATCATGATACAGCCCAATTTAAAGGCATCAGCTGAAAAGAATCCTCCTAGAGGACCACAAGCTTGTCGCAGGGTTTGGAGGCTTGCATTCCTTAATGACCCAGAGAGCTATGTTGGCTGGAGTCAAACAGGTCAAAGGGTAGAGGCCAAACTAAGAGTGGTCCACCAGTCCTCCAGGTTCAGGGGTTCAGCTCAGGGCCAACAACCCTGACTGGTCAAAAAAAAAGTTATGGAAACAGCATTGAAAAATCTTACATCTGTGCGACCTGGATTTGCATGACCGACAGCAGTGAAAACCAAGAGGAAGCTACTGACACAACGAAGGAAGCCCTGAACAGCGCCAAGATAGAGAGTAAAATTAGTTTTTGGAACGCAAGAACTATGTACATCACTGGCAAGCTAACACAAATAACTGCAGAAATGCATTGTTACAATCTACCTATAGTGAATGCCAGTGAAAGCAGATGGACAGGGTCTGAAAGTTTAAAGGCAGCAACTGATGAAACTTTTTTATTCTCAGGAAGGGAAGATGGTCAGCATCATGATGGTGTAGCTGTTATTTTGAAGAAAGGCATTGAGAAGTGCTTGCTGGAGTGGAAACCAATCAACAGTCAGGCAGAAGGGGAAGCAAGTGAACATGACTGTGATCCAGTGCTATGATCATAGAACACAGAACTACACAGGAACAGGCCATTCAGCCCACAATGTTGTGTTGAACCAGCTAGAAAGCAAATCAAAAATATCCAAACGCTACTCCTTCCTATCTGTATGACAACTCTAGCAAAGGGAGAATATACCTACAGCTGTGAAGATCCCTGCTGCACCCGGTGATCTCTGTCTCAGAGGCTGATGTTAGGCTGTCTTTAAAGAGGTCCTGCAAGGCAGAAGGTCCTGATGGAGTACCTGGTAAGGCTCTGAAAACTTGTAACAACCAACTGGCAGGAGTATTCAAGGACATTTTCAACCTCTCACTGCTACAGGTGGAAGTTCCCACTTGCTTCAAAAAGGCAACAATTATACCAGTGCCCAAGAACAATAATGTGAACTGCCTTAATGACTATCACCCAGTAGTACTCACTTCTACAGTGATGAAAGGTTTGAGAGATTGGTTATGACTAGACTGAACTCCTGCCTCAGCAAGGACCTGGACCCACTGCAATTTGCCTATCGCCACAATAGGTCAACGGCAGATACAACCTCAATGGCTCTTCACACGGCCTTAGACCACCTGGATAATACAAACACCTATGTCAGGATGCTGTTCATCGACTATAGCTCAGTATTTAACATCATCATTCCCACAATCCTGATTGAGAAGTTACAGAACCTGGGCCTCCGTACTTCCCTCTGCAAATGGATCCTTGACTTCCTAACCAGAAGACCACAACCTGTGTGGATTGGTGATAACATCTCCTCCTCGCTGATAATCAACACTGGGGCACCTCAGGGGTATGTGCTTAGCCCACTGCTCTACTCTCTAATTACCCATGACTGTGTGGCTAGGCATTGCTCAAATACCATCTATAAATTTGCTGACAGTACAACCATGGTTGGTAGAATCTCAGATGGAGACGAGGGGGTGTACAAGAGTGAGATATGTCAACTAGTAGAGTGGTGTCGCAGCAACAACCTTGCACTCAATGTCAGTAAAATAAAAGCAGGATCAGAAGTGGAGAGCGTGAGTAGTTTCAAGTTCCTGGGTGTCAAGATTTCTAAAGACCTAACCGGGACCCACATATCAATGTAGTTATAAAGAAGGCAAGACAGTGACTATACTTCATTAAGAGTTTAAAGAGATTTGGTATGTCAACAAATACACTCAAAAACTTCTATAGATGTACCATGGAGAGCATTCTGACAGGCTGCATGACTGTCTGGTATGTGGGGGAAGAGACGGGACTGAAAGAAGCTGCAGAGGGTTGTAAATTTAGTCAGCTCCATCTTACAAAGTACCCAGGACATCTTCAAGGAGAGGTGTCTCAGAAAGGCAGCATCCATTATTAAGGACCTCCAGCACCCAGGGCATGCCCTCACTGTTACCATCAGGTACATACTCAATGATTCAAGAACAGCTTCTTCCCCTCTGACATCGATTCCTAAGTGGACACTGAACCTGTGAACACCACCTCATTTTTTAATATATATATTATTTGTTTTTGCATGATTTTTAATCTATTCAATATATATAAAATTGATTGACTTATTTATTTATCATTTATATTATTTTATTATTTTTGTCTTCTTCTATATTATGTAGTGCATTGAACTGCTGCTGCTAAGTTAACAAATTTCACAACACATGCTAGTGATAGTAAACCTGATTCTGATTCTATACAACATTTATATCCTTACATCTTCATTATTTCCATGTGCCCATCCAAACGACTCTAAAAAAAAACCTCTAATGTATTGGCCTCTACCACTTGACCAGGCAGAGCATTCCAGGCTTCCACATCTCTTGCAGTAAACAATTTACCCCTCATATCAACCAACACACATCAAAGTTGCCGGTAAACGCAGCAGGCCAGGCAGCATCTGTAGGAAGAGGTGCAGTCGACGTTTCAGGCCGAGACCCTTCGTCAGGACCCCTCATATCCCTCATATCCCTCTGAACCAACCCCCACTCACCTTCAATGCATGCCCTCTGGTATTAGACGTTTCAACCCTGGGAAACAGACACTCCCCACCTAATCTATCTACGCTCTTCATAATTTTTATAAACCTCTGTCAGATCTCTCCTCAGCCTCTGGCGTTCCAGAGAAAACATCTAAAGTTTATCCAGCCTCTCATGATAGCACATGCCCTCTAAACCAAACAGCATCCTGGTAAACCTCTTCTGCACCCTCTCCAAAACCTCAAAATCCTTCCTATAGCGGGGCAACCAGAACTGTAGGCAATACTCCAGATGTGGCCAAACCAGAGTTTTATAAAATTGCACATAACCTCTTGATTTTTGAACTCAATGCCTTGACTAATGAAAGCAAGCATTCCATGAGCCGTCTTCACCACCTTATCGACCTGCGTAGCCACTTTCAAGGAGCAATCTCTCTGCTCAGCAACACTATTAAAGATCTTTCCTTTAATAGCACACTGTCTTCTTGCACTTGACCTACCGAAGTGCAACACCTCATATTAATCAGAGTTAAACTTCATCTGCCATTTCTCTGCCCATATCTGCAAGTGATCTATATCTTGCTGTGTTATTTGTCAGTCTTCTACACAATCCACAATTTCACCAATCTTGGTATTATCTGCAAACTTACCAACCCACCCATCAACATTTGCATCCAGGTCATTTACATACATCACAAGCAGTGGAGGTCCTAGCACAGATCCCTGTGGAACACCATTTATTACAGACCTCCAGCTCAAATAAGTCCCTTTAACCACTACCGTCTTTTATGCGCAAACCAGTTCTGAATTCAAACTGCCAATTTACCACAAACCCCATGCACCTTAATCTTCCCATGAGAGACTCTGTCAAATACCTTACTAAAATCCATGTAAACAACATCCACTGCTTTACCCCCACCCCCCCCCCATCCATCTCTCTCGTCACCTTATCAAAAAACTCAATCAAGTTGGTAACACACAATCTGCCTTGCACAAAGCCATGCTGGCTCACCCTAATTAGGCCACGGGTTTCCAAAAGCTCAGATATCCTATCCCTACAAATTTTCTCCAGCAATTTCTCTATAGCTGACGTGAGACTCACTAGTCTATAGTTCCCAGGATTTTCCCTTGTTTCCTTCTTAAATAGAGGTACAACATCAGCCACTCACCAGTCCTCCGGGACCTCTCCTGTGACTAGAGAGGGCATGAAGATACTGGTTAAGGGCTCAGCAATCTCATCGCTTGTCTCCTTCAACAACCTGGGGTAAATCCCATCAGACCCTGAGGACTTAACTGCCTTAACATTCATTAAGAAGCCCAACACTTCCTCCACCTTGACCTTTAAATACCCTAACATATTTATACCCTCAGCACTGATCTCCTGGTCCTCCATATCCTTTTCCTTGGTAAATACTGAAGCACAGGACTCATAAATGACCTCTCTTACGTTCTCTGCATCCAAGCAAATGTTCCCCCCTTCTCACTGAGTGGTCCCACCCTCTCCCTAGTTATCCTTCTGCTCTTGACAAATAACTTGGGATTCACATTCATCCTACTTGCCAAGGACTTTTCATGGCCCCTCCTGGCTTTCCTAATTCCCTTCCTGAGTTCCTTTCTGGCTTCATTATACTCACGTGCTTTGTTTGATCCTAACTTCCAAAGCTTTACATACTTTTCCTTCTTTTTGACTAAATTCAGCACCTCTTTGGACATTCAAGGTTCTCTCATCTTTCCATCCCCATCCTTCCTTATAACAGGAATATATATTTGATCTTTAAACACCCTCTACATGTCTAATGTGGACTTGCCAGAGAAAAAGTGTTCCAAATTAACTCTTCTTAGTTCCTGCCTAATTTGCTCATAATTTGTACTACTCCGATTTAAGACTCTCCTGCAAGGACCATACCTATCCTTATCTATAACTATCCTGAAAGTTAAGGAATTGTGGTTACTGTCCCCTAATCACTCAGCCACGGAAGGGTCGGTCACCTAGGTAGGTTCATTACCCAACACCACATCCATACAGTCCCTCCTCTCGTTGGACTGTCTGCATATTGATTTAAGAAACCTTCCTGGATACACTTAACAAATTTTGCCCCATCTAAACCCCTTGGACTAAGTAGGTCCCAGTACTATGCTTCAACTAATGTTAGTGATATTGAAGAAAAGGACAATTTCAATGAGCAGTTGCAATCAGAGATAGGGTTAATGCCACGCCATGATATATTCATCATCATGGGAAATCTAAATGCCAAAGTGGGGGATAAGAAATCCCACTTCATTAGGGTCATGGGCACTCATGGACATGGAACGAGGAATAACAATGGTGAAAAACAGGTGTAATTCTGTGCCATGAACAATATGGTCATAGGAGGGACGCTCTTCCCACACCGTGAAATCCGCAAAATAACATGGTGCTCACCCAATAGTGATAAGAACCAGATTGACCACGATATGGTATGTGGAGACTATCCTTACAGGATATATAGGTGAAGAGAGGAGCAGAGACAGGAAGTGATCACTACTTTGTGTAGCAGTGAAGAAACTCAAGCTAAGAAGCACTGGGAGCAGAACACATGCACAAAGACGTTTTGATGGTGAAAAATTCAAATACACCAGTGTGAAATCTGCCTTCACCATTCAGCTTAAGAACAGATTCCAGGCCTTGCTAGACTTTGACGAGGATATGTTAGTAGGCATGCCGATCCTGTCTCGGTCTTCAAGGAGAGCAGTGGGATTGTCTAGGTCACATAGCTGGAAAGAAGAGCAAAGAATAAGTACAGCAGGAAAGATGGACAGCCTTAGACGAAAGACGGGAAGTGTTAGATGCAAAGTCAACACGAATTAAGGAGAAACTTCAACTAGCATATACAGAGCTAACAAGAAAATGAAGAGACGTGTAAGAAAGGATAAGAGGGTCTACATGAAAGACCTTGCAGGACCCTTACTCTGTGATTTTTATAAATGACCTGGATGAGGAAGTGGAGGGGTGGGTTAGTAAAGGTTGGAGGTGTTGTGGATAGTGTGGAGGGCTGTCAGAGGTTACAGCGGGACATTGACAGGGCAACACCGGGCTGAGAAGTGGCAGACAGAGTTCAACCCAGATAAGTGTGAAGTGGTTCATTCTGGTAGGTCAAATATGATGGCAGAATATAGTATTAATGCTAAGACTCTTGGCAGTGTGCAGGATCAGAGGGATCTTGGGGTCCGAGTCCATAGGACACTCAAAGCAGCTGCGCAGGTTGACTCTGTGGTTATGAAGGCATACGGTGCATTGGCCTTCGTTAACCATGGAATTGAATTTAGGAGCCGAGAGGTAATGTTGCAGCTATATAGAACCCTGGTCAGACCCCACTTGGAATACTGTGCTCAGTTCTGGTCACCTCACTACAGGAAGGATGTGAAAACCATAGAAAGGGTGCAGAGGAGATTTACAAGGATGTTGTCTGGATTGGAGAGCAAGCCTTATGAGAATAGGTTGAGTGAACTTGGCCTTTTCTTCTTGGAGCGACAAAGGATGACAGGTGACCTGATAGAGGTGTATAAGATGATGAGAGGCATTGATCGTGTGGATAGTCAGAGGCTTTTTCCCAGGGCTGAAATGGTTGCCACAAGAGGACACAGGTTTAAGGTGCTGGGGAGTAGGTACTGAGGAGATGTCAGGGGTAAGTTTTGCTTGTTTATTTATTTTTTTTTACGCAGAGAGTGGTGAGTGCGTGGAATGGGCTGCCGGCAATGGTGGTGGAGGAGGATACGATAGGGTCTTTTAAGAGACCTTTGGATAGGTACATGGAGCTTAGAAAAATAGAGGGCTATCGGTAAGCCTAGTAATTTCTAAGGTAGGGACATGTTCGGCACAACTTTGTGGACCAAAGGGCCTGTAGGTTTTCCATGTTTTTAATGTTTAGAAGACCGAAGCAGCAGCCCATCAAGGTGATTAGGGAAATATATACAAGATTTCAAAATTGGTATGCAGAAAACTCCAAGCCAGACCTGGTGGTCCCTTAATAAGGACAGTTTACATTTGACAGCCGAGAAACAGCAAGATGCAAAATGAACTGAGTATTTCAAAGAATTACTGAATGAACCACCACGAAATGAAGAACCCGACATTCAACAGGCAGCAGAGGACCCTGACATTAACACATATCTAGCCAACAAAGAAGAGATTGTTGCTGCAATTAAATCGTTACAGAACAGGAAAGCTCCAGGACATGACAACTTGGAGCTGAACTGTTCAAAGCTGAACCAAAAGTGGCAGCAGCCATCCTGCAACCACTGTTTACTATGTCTGGGAACGGGGACAAGTAGCAAGAACTGGGCAAAGGGAGTTATTGTTGATATCCCCAAGAAAGGAGTACTGTGATTGCAACAACTGGCGTGGCATCACACTTCTGTCAGTGCCCAGCAAGATTCTCGCAAAGTCATTGTCCAATGGATTTCAGATGTTGTTGATGTGTGCTTGATGAAACAGCAAGCTGGCTTCAGAAAGAGAGGCTGCTTTGGACTCAGAGTCAGCCAGAGAAAGACTGAGACCATGACCCTCTAAGTAGAGTCTCTAACTCTCGTCAAGCCCAGCACCAGTAGATTCACCTACATGGGCAGCAGCGTTTGGCAGGATGGTGGAACCAAGGACCACATCCAGTGCAGACTCAGCTAAGCTACAAATGTCTTCAGATCAATGAGCAACATATGGGGATCAGCTAAGTGCAACATCCACACCAAGGTGAAGCTGTACTAGAGTTGTGTTCTGTTCACATTTTTCTATGGGTCAGAATGCTGGTGCGTGACAGAGAATAACCTTGCTAAGCTGTCGTCATTCCACACCATGAGCCTCCAGAAGATCCTCCGGCTAAGGAAGATCTCCAACCATACCCTACTTCTTCAGTGTCACCAAGAGAACATAGCCACAATCATCATGGGGAATCAGTGGCGATGGATTGGACTCGTAATGAGAAGAGAGGCCAACTCTATCATCAAGACAGCACTTCATTAGACCCCTGAAGGACAGAAGACTAAAGACAACTTGGCACTGTACCGTAGAGGTAAAAATGAAAACCCTGAACCACACCTGACGGACAATAGAGAAGATGACCAAGGACAGACAGAGATGAAGGACTTCACTGCTGCCCTAAATGCCAGTGGCATAACAGGCAGTAACTAACCTGTAAAGAATAAATACACAACCCACATAGGTTTACAAGTACAGTGGATTCCAGTTAATTGGGACACATTTTGGCCCAATTAAACAGCTGCCCCAATTAGCTGAATTTTCACCAAAACAGTTAAAAAGGTTAAAAAAGCTACACTACCTTTTAACTGACTGACAAATTATGTATTTAAATGAAGTACAGAACAAATTAGAACTCTACCAAATATAACTGTAAAACTGTGTATTAGTTCCTAATAGTTATCAATGTACTGATGTACATTGCCTTGTTCTTTTGATTGGCTGTAAATGAACAAATCAGAGCAGACATCTTGGCAGATAATACACTGCCTTCAAACATGCTTTCAATGTTTACATCCTCCAAATAACACAAATAAAAGTTGCTGGTGAACGCAGCAGGCCAGGCAGCATCTCTAGGAAGAGCTACAGTCGACATTTCGGGCTGAGGCCCTTCGTCAGGACTAACTGAAAGAAGAGCTAGTAAGAGATTTGAAAGTGGGAGGGGGAGGGAGAGATCTGAAATGATAGGAGAAGACAGGAGGGGGAGGGATGGAGTCAAGAGCTGGACAGGTGATTGGCAAAAAGGATATGAGAGGATCATGGGACAGGAGGCCCAGAGAGAAAGAAAAGGGGGTGGGGTAAAAACCCAGAGGATAGGCAAGGGGTATAGTGAGAGAGACAGAAGGAGAAAAAGGAGAGAGAGAAAAAGAATGTTTGTATCTTCATTTTCATTGTAACATTCAAGCTGGTTGCTGATACCTTTAAATTCTTTGCAGTTCTTAACTTGCTGAAGTAGTGAAATAGTTTCATTTTCACTCCCAGCTGTTTCTGGCATCTCCAAGCCTAAATGCTTGAAACCACAGTGAGCAAAACAATTCTGAATTGGCTTACTGCTTATTACCCACCACCAATTATCAGTGACAAAAAAAAATCACTACTCTTGAACACAAACACACACAACTGACACTATTTAAAAAGCGTTCACTCCAAGCATGGTGTAGAGTCTAACTGCAAGGTGCTGCTGTCCCAATTAAGCGGCAAAGTGTCCCAAATAAACGAAGGAAATCCTGTCTATTTTCTCAATTAGTTTTCGTTCTCTGAGAGTCAACCCAAATAAGCACTGCCCCGGTTACCCAATGGCCCAATTAACTGGAATCCACTGTATTCAAAAACAACATCCCAATTAAACAAATATCAAACCAAAAATCAACTTTTCTTCAAGCACAATGTTGTAAATGCAGTGAACTGTGAAAAAATAATCATGCAGTTTAAACAGGCTGATGAAATAGGTGAACCCAGCATTGCTTTTGCTCTAAGCTCATGATATGCATTATATTTTGGTAGAATAGATATCAATAAAATAAAAGGCAAGCTTCTATAACTGGAACAGGAAATACATACCTATAGATAATGTGCATATAAATCAACAAAAGTAGTCAAAACTGCATACTAGATCCTTGGCTTTATAAACAGTATAAAAGACTAGAGCAAGGACATCAAAGTTCAAAGTACATTTATTATCTAAGCATGTATAAAATATACAACCCTGAGAATCATCTCCTTACAGAGAGCCACAGAACAAAGTAATCCAAAAAGAACCCATTTTTAAAAAATAGACTGTCAAACACTAAATGCACAGAGAGAGAAAACAATTATGCAAACAATAAAAGTAAGCAAATAGCATTCAGAACTGAAGTTTTACAAAAGACATGAGGCCAGGCATCTCTACAGCTGGAGTCAGCTGTAGCCTCAGTTCATCGCAGTGCCAAGAAAACGTCACAGGACCACAAATGCAAAGCCAGGCATTAGTGCAACTGGAGCAGGCCACAGCCTCAGTTCATCGGTGAGCTGAGAAAACATCGTGGAGCAGCCAGCAGGATCAGGCAAAACCGGCCTGTCCCTCACCTCCACTAATGTTTTCAATCTGGCCTGGCACTTAAATCATCCAAACATTGGGTCGTTTCTCACTCTTGGACAGCTCTGGGGCCTGACCCCAATGTCATGATTCAGCCCGTACCTGTTCTGTGCAATTCGGCCTGGCCCATAAACTGATCAAACATCAGAACTTTCTTTGCTCCCACCTCTGTATGCTTCCGCTATGCCTCACCTTCACTTCCACCTCCACCTGCCTAGCCTTGCCTCTCCATTGTTAGTGGTGATTGCAACAACTGTGTAGCAGTTTTTTGATTTTGTATCATGCCACCGATAAGCAGTCACTGGGCGTCACCAGGGCCATTTTAAACCTGACCTTCGTAAAATACCAATTCAACCACAACTGGTTTTTTAGCAACACACATCAAAGTTGCTGGTGAACGCAGCAGGCCAAACAGCATCTATAGGAAGAGGCGCAGTCGACGTTTCAGGCCGATGTAGGCCTTGGAAAGATACAGGAGAGATTCACTAGAAGATTCCACTGATAAAGAACCTTAATTATACAGAAAGAATAATGAAAATTTTGAGTTAACAGGAGCTCAGAATTAGAGCAAGAGTTGTAAAAAGAGTTATGTCTCAGGACTTTCTGGTATATTTCTATAGCCAGGACCTGAGGTAAGAAGCACAAGAACTAAGTAGAAAGGTAGGCTTCAGGACTTCTTCTTCTTCTTCTACTATTTCCGGCTGTTTAGACGCATCTAGGCGTATTACAGCCCTCCACAGGATGTATAATTAATTACAGAACTTCAAGGAACTCAAATTCTCGAATACAACCTAGTCTCACTTATAAACTGAATAATAGACTCTTCAATCAGATGTTGATTCTCTTGATGGCCAAACAAAGATTTAATAGAAAACCAAACTAAATTTAAGCCAGATAGCCTCTTGAACAACATGCTTCTTTCAATTCTGTATCGATTACAGCTCAGCAAAACATGCTGGACTATCTCTGGACTACCACAGTCACATAATCCAGTAGGATGTTTTCCTATTATCTTTAAATAATAGTTTAGCCCACAATGCCCCAACCTAAGTCTTGTAAATTTCACCATATCTCTACGACTTAAAGGGTAACAGTCTGAGACCTTTTTAACTAGTGGGTGACTAGAAAAATAATGCCTTCCCCTTAATTCATTTTTCCAATCCTCTTGCCACTTCTTCTCTATACCTTTTTTAATCCTACTTCTCAATTCTGCTCTGCCTAGGGGAACTCTAATTTCTACTTGCCTGCTCTGTAAGGAAGACTTTGCAATGCCATCCACAATTTCATTTCCCTCCACCCCAGCATGGCCAGGTATCCATGAAAATCTAACTGCACAACCCATCTTCCCTACTCTAAACAACACTAAGAGAATCTCAATAACTACGTCAGGACGAGCTTTTGATTTACTCCCTTTTATAGACTCTAAGGCAGCAGCAGAATCTGAACAGATGATAACCCTACGTGGTCGAGAGTCTTCTATCCACCATTAAGGCCCAGAGGATTGCTAATAATTCTGTTGCAAAGACAGAAACACCATCTGAAACCCGGTGACCAATCTTAACTCCAATTTGAGACACATACATCCCAAATCCTGCCCTACTGGTCTCTGGGTCCACTGAGGCATCAGTAAAAATCTTCAGATAAGATCCCCATTTATTATTTAAATATTCATTTGTGCTCAAGGCTGATGAAATTGCACTGCTTCCTTGAAGCTGAAAAAGGAGGAATAGGTCTACTTCTGGTTCTGGAAAGAGCCAAAAAGGGACAGGTGGCAAGCAAATTTGGTCAACTGTCTTCCTCAGTGAGTTTCAATTTCACAGCCCAGTTATTAACCAAATCTAAAAATGGGTATCTCTTAATTTTACTTTGGCGCTCTGACTTCCCCTGCAAAAGACATTTTGATGGACAGCTGTGATTGAATCCATTTAGTTTTACCCAATACTGCAGGCCCAACTGAATTCATCTTAAATGTAGAAGCACTTCTCCCACCTTCACACATAATGCCCGAACTGATGTTGTTCTAAAAGCTCCACAACAGAGTCTAAATGCTTTGGACTGCACAGTGTCTAGTTTTCCAAGCACTGCCGTAGCAGCAGAACTATAAGCAATACAACCATAATCTATAACTGTTCTAATCATAGCTAGATATATTAAGTACATAGTTTCCCGCCCTGCTCCCCAGTCGCATCCAGCAATACTCCTCATAACATTTCTCACACTTTCCAATTGTTTTATCAATATGAACCCTCCAAGTAAGTCTTTCATCAAACCAGACACCTAAAAACTTGAATACCATGACTCTTTCTAGTGGAGAATCATATAGACACAATTCACAATCAGGAATCTTTCTTCTAAATCCAAAAATCATGTATTTGGACTTAGAAGCAGAAATTCTGAAACCCCATTTATTAGCCCAGTTTTCAATTGATCTTAAAGCCTTTTGTACCTGCCTTAATATATACTTGATGTTTCTTCCTCTTTTCCAAATTGCACCATCGTCAGCAAACAATGATTTGCCAAATCCTGTCCCTACCTGATCAAAGATATAATTTATCATGACATTAAAAAGAACTGGACTAATGACACTTCCTTGAGAGGTACCATTACTTATTTTAACTGACTTGGAGCTTGTTCCACCTATTCTTACTTGAATTGTCCTTTCCTTAAGGAAATGTTTGATCCAATTAAACATTCTACCTCTAATTCCCGCATGATAGAGTTCAATTAATAAGCCATCCTTCCATAGTGAGTCATATGCTCTTCCAATATCTAGAAATACACTTAGCATTACTTCTCTATTTTGAAATGCTTTTTTAATATCATGATCTAAAAGGGCAACAGATTCCATTGTTGATCTTCCAGTTCTGAAACCATTTTGATAGGCAGCAAAATATTCCTTATTCTCCAAAAAATAAACAAGTCTGTTGGTGACCATTTGTTCCATAGTTTTACAAAGCACTGACGTTAAAGCTATAGGCCGTTACGAACTAGGACTAGACGCATCCTTACCTGGCTTTAAAGCTGGAACTACCACCGCATGCTTCCATTCTACTGGTAATTTTCCTTCTTTCCACACTGAATTAAACAATGCTAGAATTTCTATTACTATAGAGTCTAAATCTAAATGCTTAAGCAATTCATAACACAGTCCATCCCTACCAGGAGAAGTGTTTGAACCTGATTAGATAGCTTCCTGCAATTCCTGAAGGGAGAAAAACAAATTTATGGAGCTATTATCATCCAAACTCCTGTCCAATTTCCAACTTTCCTTTAACAAAATTTCCTTTCTCAAATCACCCAACTTTCCAGAACTGTGTAACACTTGGAACACCTCTACAAACATATCAGCCTTTTCCTTATTGGCTACAGCTTCAATATCTCCTTCCAGCAAAGCTGGGATAGATGGTTTCCTATATATCCCTGACAATCTGTGAATGATTGTCCATAGCTGCTTTATAGATGTCTCAGGGCCCAGGGTTCCACAAAATCTTCTCCAACTATCCCTCTTTGCATTTTTAGTTACTCTCCTTGCTACTGCTCTTTCCTTTTTATACTCCATAACATTATCTAACACTGGGTACTTTCTTAATTTCCTGTAAGCTCTATTTCTGTTTCTCACCACTATATCACAATTTTTATTCCACCACGGAACTAATGCTCGAGCCTTAAGTACATTCCATAGCGGATTATAGAACAGAGGGATTCATTCCAATCATCTATGGAGCCCTCGCTATTATCTCTTCTATTATATCCACAGCTTTCTCCTGGTACTCATCCCAATGGGCCAAAGAAAAATTATACCTAGCAGACCTCTCCTCAACTTCTACTATCAAATTTCTACCAAATCTACATAATATAGGATAGTGATCACTTCCTAGTGTGTATCTGCCCATAACATCCCATTCCCCAACCCTAGCTAAGTTTGAGGAAGTGATAGATAAGTCTAAGTGACTACAAGTATTCTTTACAATATTAAATCTTGTAGGCCTTCCATCATTTAGCAGTACCATGTTGTATTTATCTAGAAACTCCTCTATTACCACTCCATTACTATCTTTACTTTCACTACCCCATATAGGATTATGGGCATTGAAATCTCCAACCCAGATTACTGAGGCTCTTACCTTATTCATAATTTCATCCAAATCTGATAACATCATATTTACCTGGATTATAAAAGTTAATCAAAGTTATTTGACCACGAGAGCTCCAAACCTCCACAGCCACAATTTCAAGGTTAGTTTTTAAATCAAGTCTTCTAAACTGGAGTCTTGTTTTTATGAAAGTTGCACACCCTCCACCAGATTTACCTGTTCTGTCAGCTCTCAAGCTATCATATCCAGGGATGACAAAACCTAAATGAGGCTTTAACCACGTCTCCTGTATACAGATCAAATCACGCTTGTCTTTAAAAGTTCCAACAAATCTTTTTAATTCTTGACCATTTGCAGATAAACTTCTTGCATTCCACTGTAATATTAAAAACATCCAAATACTAATTATTGGCCTCTTCATCTACATAAAGCTCCTCCGTACTCTCTGATCCTGACAACTGGGAAGTATTCAGTGATTGTCTGTCATATACTCATGTAATTTTTCCAGTGAAATCCATTTTATATCAAGGAATCTCTCTGCAGCTCCAACAACTACTTTTATCATATCCGACCTCTTGGCTGTAGTCTTAGCCCCGACTAGTACATCAACAACAAACGCCAAAAAAGACTCTTTAGTCATCAACAACATGCCTGAAGCAACCATAGTTGGAGAACTCAGAATGTGCTGACTCCCCATCGTTCCAATCTTTTCTTTACTTATCCTTTGCTCTCTGTCAACTTTCTTTACTGCTTCAGCATATGCTATTTTCTATTGGATACTAACATCCTGAATCTGCTTTGCCTTACTAAAATACTCACATCCTCTGAACACCACTATACGGTCCCCTCCACAGTTACTGCATTTAGGCACCGCTGCCTTACATGCTTTAATATCATGATCCTCTCCACACTTCATACATCTTCTTTTACATCGACGTGAACCAGCAACATGTCCAAATCTCTGGCAATTATAACAGCGTAAGGGAGGCCTAATGTATTCTCTAATTTGATAAGACATGCACCCAAGATAGACTCTAGTTGGAAGAACATCACCTGCAAAAACCAGAAGAACAGGGGAATCCCAATTACCACCTTCTCTTGATTTTAATCGTTTGGCTTCAATCACTCCACCACCTTTAATATTGTCCAAAATTTCCTTTTCAGTCATGCCAGACCAAATACCATACACTACCCCCTTAACTCCCTTCCTTTCTTTCAGAGTAATACACTCCACTTTCACAACCAATTTTCCCACCATTTTAGCGCTGTTATATTAGTCAATATCTTTGCAATAAATTTTCAGCAATCCATTAGACAAAATCTTGGCCTGGAATCCTTTACCTATTTGTTTCTCTAATGCTGCTGCCACTTTCAAAGGATTAAGGGCTCTAAATCCTTCTCCTTCCGTCTGACCTTTAATTTTATACAGAACTATAAATTCCTCCAATTCACCCATTTTCCTCAATTTGTTGTCCCCTATTACTTCAGGTCTTTCACTTGATGCACCCCATTTTTGGCTACCTTTACTTCTGGAGTATTCCACAGTCTCCTACCCTCCCCCTTCAATCTCAAACCCCCCACCCCCCCTTTTGCAGCCATAGGCTACAAACTAACCCTTTCCAAACTACTAGGCTCCTCCACAACAAAGTCCCCACCCACTCAATCAACAGCCCCCAATGTTTGGTCTGAACAACAACTGACAGCAGCCAGCCCCAGCCAAATGGCTTCAGGACTTTCTGGTCAGTTACACTTAAATGGAACCTAAAAGATGCATATTTGCAAATAGTTAATAGTTGATTGACTAATTAGCTAATAATCAGCAGCCAATAAAAAGAAGTTAGTGTCAGCTAGAGTAGCTATTTTGGAGGAGTTGTTAGATGGAAGTGTGTAAGAGTGGAGATTTTGGTTTAAGAGGCTTTGGTGTGAAGAAAGTGAGTAAGTACTCCAAGTGTTGGAAGTGAGTGCAGCTCGTTGAAAAGGCTTCAGTAAGAAGGCATAGTTAAGGTTTTATTTTGTTGTCTTTCACTCTGAATAGGTAGGATAGTGGTTAGGGCAGTGGAATGTTGCTGTTGCAATATGTGGGAAGTCTAGGAACCCAATAATCTCTGTGATTATTACATCTGTGGAAGTGAACCCAACTGCAGCTCCTACTAGCTGAAAGTCAAGGAACTGGAGGTGTAGTTGAATATACTCAGGATAATCTAGGAGACCATGGACCTCAAGTGAGTGTTTTAGTGAGGTGGTCATACCCAAGATACAGGCTTTAGATAAATGGGTGACCACTAGGAAAAGTAAAAGTAGTAGGCAGACTACCCTTATGAACAGAGTCTTTGGATAGTATTGGGGGAGATGTTCTTTCAGAGGCTATGAGCAGCAGTCTCTGGCATGCTGACTGGCTTGGAGGGAAAGAGTGCAGTCAGATAGGGCAATAGTAATAGACTTGAGATACTGTAGTTGCTGAAAAAAATGCCTCCTGGATGTCAGGGTCAAGAATGTCTGACTAGCTGCAGAAAATTCTTGAGGCTATTAAAGCCAGAGGTTGTTCAACACAAACAAAACAGAACAAAGGATGAGGTCCTTAAAGAATGAGTATAGTTAGATGAGGAATCTAAATGCAGGACTTTGAGGGTGTTAATTTCTCAATTATTCCTGATATGATGTGCTAGTGAGTCCAGGAATAGAAAAATGGGCCAGATGAATGTGTGGCTGAAGAGCTGGGGCAGAGATTCAGGATCTTGTATCATGGGGAGCTCTTCTAGGGTGAAAGTGACCTGTTCAAGAGGGAATGGATTACATGAACTACGAGGGGAATCAATATTCCAGTGACAGTTCAGGAACATTTATTACCATTCAGCCACCAGGCTCATGAATAGGTGTAACACACATCAAAGTTGCTGGTGAACGCAGCAGGCCAGGCACCATCTCTAGGAAGAGGTACAGTCAACATTTCAGGCTGAGACCCTTCATCAGGACTCACTGAAAGAAGAGTTAGTAAGAGATTTTAAAGTGGGAGGGGGAGATCCAAAATGACAGAAGACAGGAGGGGGAGGGATGGAGCCAAGAGCTGGACAGTTGATTAGCAAAAGGGATATGAGAGGATCATGGGACAGGAGGCCTATGGAGAAAGGGCGGGGGCGGGAAGCCCAGAGGGTGGGCAAGGAGGGGAGGGAGAGGGGGAGAGAGAGAGAGAATATGAATACATGTATATAATAATAAATAACAGATGGGGGGGGAGGGGGGGGCATTAATGGAAGTTGGAGAAGTTGATGTTCATGCCATCAGGTTGGAGGCTACCCAGATGGAATATAAGGTGTTGTTCCTCCAACCTGAGTGATAAGGTTATTTATCTATTTATTATTATATGTATGTATTCTTTTCTTTCTTTCTCTCTCTTTCTCCCTCTGTCCCTCTGACTATACCCCTTGCCCATCCTCTAGGCTCCACCCCCTCCCTTTCTTTCTCCCTGGGCCTCCTGTCCCATGATCCTCTCATATCCCCTTGGCCAATCACCAGTCCAGCTCTTGGCTCCATCCCTCCCCCTCCTGTTTTCTCCTATCATTTCGGATCTCCCTCTCCCACTCCCACTTTCAAATCTCTTACTAGCTCTTCCTTCAGTTAGTCTTGATGAAGGGTCTTGGCCCGAAACGTCGACTGTACCTCTTCCTAGAGATGCTGCCTGGCCTGCTGTGTTCACCAGCAACTTTGATGTATGTTGCTTGAATTTCCAGCATCTGCAGAATTCCTCGTGTTTGCGTTTATATTTTGTGTATTTAGTTTGTTTGCACATTGGCTGTTTGTCAGTCTTGGCTTTTATCTAATCTTTTATTGATTCTATTGTTTCCTTTTGTTCTACTGCGAATTCCTGCAAGAAAATGAATCTCAGGATGGTAAATGATGTGTACTTTGATGTTTACTTTGAACTCTTGAACTTTGCTTTTGCCACCAGTGATTATTTGATTTAGATTAGGAGAGAGGGTGACACTTGAGTGAGGTTGATGAGGAGACATAGGTGTATGTGCAGCAACCAAAGAGTGCAAGCCCAGCGATCAGGGCAGCCATATTTGCAGTACAGGGGCAGACCAGTCCATTGCTTTACATTTCTATCTATTTCAAAGCATGTAGCTTTAACAGATAAAGTGGATGAACTGAAAGTGTGGATTGCTTCTAGACACTGAGATATAAAGTACAACGAATGGCTGGGAGAAGGGCAGTTCTGGCAGCTCAAATGTTCCATGATACTGATGCATTAGGTCAGCGGTCCCCAACCACCGGGCTGCGGACTGGTACCGGGCCAAAAGCATATGCTACCAGGCTGCAAGGAAATAATATGATTTGGCAATATGAGTCAGCTGCACCTTTCCTCATTCCCTGTCACACCCACTGTTAAGCTTGAACGCACGCAAGGTCATTACTCAGGCGAGGTCATTACCCGCGCGTCATCCATGTCAGCGCGGGAAGACCAACTCCTCGAGCTTGCAAATGACGGCGGCCTGAAAAGTATGTTTGACATAACATCTCTGCCGGCATTCTGGATCAAAGTCAAGGCTAAATATCCTGAGATAGCCACAAAAGCACTGAAAACGTTGCTTCCGTTTCCAACATAATGAATGCAACGAAAACTAAATTCAGAATAGACTGGACATAAGGAACCCCCTTCGAGTATCGCTGTCTCCCATCACCCCTCGATGGCACCGACTTGTTGCAGGGAAACAAGGCCAGGGCTCCCACTGATTCAGCGATATTGGTGTGTTGCAATGATTTTATGTTCATACGGGCTGTGTGTTTAATATCCAAACGTTACTTAAAATGTTATGATGCTATTGACTTGTAAGTGACTTATAATTGATTTATCACTATATTCATGTGAGGAATATGTGCTGTGTAATATTAAATTCGTTAGATCAACCCTTTTAGAAACAAAATCAAGTGTATTAGCCACTTATAGTTCTTATCACCTATATTCCAGTTGTGATTAACACCCCAGACCCCCCACCCCCGCCGAAACAGAATCACCAAAAACGATTTGCGGCACGTACACGCATGCGCACTGGTGCCTGCACGAGGCTTCATGGTCATGGCAGTCTTCTTGGGGTAAACACAACGTATTTGATGATTACTCTTGTCCGTTGGTGACTGCCACCCCCCCCCCCCGGTCCACAAGAATATTGTCAATAATAAACCGGTCCGTGGTGCAAAGAAGGTTGGGGACCCCTGCATTAAGTGTTACAGGGACAGGTAAAACTGGAGGGGTGTTCCTTTTCTCTTTTTATGAAAGAACACACAAGTAATGCTTAGAGTAGTGGTCACCAACCTTTTTTAAGCCCAAGATCCCCTACCTCGACCTCAGTGAAAGGCAAGATCTACCTACTAAATCATTCACGGAAAAAACAGCTCAGATTGTACTTCCAATTTGAGGCCTTTTATTTGGGTGAATTGTATTTGAATTACACAAAATACTTTTGTCAAACTTTCAAATTAGTTCAAACAAGAAAACACTAACTAGCATCTCAAACAGGCCATAGCTGTCTTTAAGAATATTACAATACTTCACACCTTTAATTCTAAGTTTCATTATTTAATTTTATTTCAACACGAAAAATAAATGAATAAAAATTGACTGTTGCACTCAGTGTGATGACTGGGGCTGAATACTTTCTGCTAGTTCCTTGAAATTTGGCTCATAACTACAGACAGCCAGTCTGTGAAGTGTAGGGTTGCCAACTGTCCTGTATTTCCCCCGCTAAGGTAGAACGTTCCTATGAAACCTTTCGTGCTGAAATGCTTTACGCCGAAGAAGCAATTACCATTAATTTATACGGAAAAAAAATTTGAGCATTCCCAGACCCAAAAAAAACCTACCAAATCATACCAAATAACACACAAAACCTAAAATAACAGTAACATATAGTAAAAGCAGGAATGAGATGATAAATACACAGCCTATATAAAGTAGAAATAATGAAAATTAAGCCAATACCGATTCGTGGGGTAAAAAAAATCGGCACATCACGCATGCGCACACAGGTGCCCGCACAAGGCTTCAAGGTCATGGTAGTCTTTCTCGGGGTAAACACAAATGTCCCGGGATTTGCCTGCTACTTTTGTCCCTTATTTGGGAGCAAGAAAGTTGGCAACCCTAGTGAAGTGTCTGTCAGTAAGTCAGCTCCTGTACTTAGATTTAATAATTTTCATCTGTGAATATGTAATTTCACATAGTTAACCTGAAGTAGGCACTGACTTTTAGTGCTATAAAACTAATGTGCACACCGCGCATTGCTCGGCCCCATCAGTAGTAATTGCCACCAGTTTATGAATGGGGATGTCATTTTCACGGACATATTTTTTAAACTCATTGTAAATATCCTCACCTCTCGTTCTCTCCTTTAATTGCAAAAGAGTGAGGAAGTCCTCCTTTGTTGTAAAATCCTGGAAAGTCAATCTGACAAATACAACAAGCTCAGCTGTTTGCATTACATCCAGGGATTCATCGAACTGTAGTGAAAAAATATTCACAGAGTGACAAGTTGATTCACGTCCTCTGACGGTGACTCTACCCTCTTTGTCACTGTTGCAGGGCCAAGTGGTATATTATGTATTGCAGTTGTGATGCCGTTTTTGTTTTTAAATTCATTAAAAACAGTCTCTGCGGTAATGGCCATTGCTTCCTTGAATAAATCTGAAAAAGGCTTCTTGTGTTTAGCCAAAAGGTGACTTACACGAAATGATGCTTCAATAGCAGCCTTATTTTGAGCAGCATGTTTTGTGAAAAACGATTGCTGGGCCTTCAACCCCGATTTCAGCTCCTCAACTTTCCAGGCACAAATTGCGCTCTTTGCGGGGGTAGGTGTCTTTAAATTCCTGGTGGTTGGTGTGGTGGTGCTGCTCCAGATTCCCTCTTTTAGTCAGTGCTTGTGTTTGGTGGCACAACATACATACACACTTGTCTTTCACCAAGGTAAACAGAAATTCCTCTTCCCATTCTGGATGGAATTTGTATGTTTTCGCCTTCTTTCGTGGAGTCTCCGCCGTGCTATCAGGATATCATGAGCGAGTGCCGATTGCGTCGCCTCTGATCTGAGCCAATATTCACCTAATTAATTAGCTTGTTTACTTCGGCTTTTTTTCTTAAAGATGTGCCGTGTGCATCCCGACTACCGCTGCACCCCTGCATGCTTCGCGGCCCGGAGGTTGGGGCACTGTCGTATATTGATGTTTGTGACAGTCTGTACTGTTACCTAATCCGATTGGTCACTTTGATGCAGCACAGGCTACGCTGAAAACGTGGTGCACGGCGGGGGTGCTACACACATGCGCACTGGGCAGAAAGAACAGAACGAAACCCCCGCAACCCGGAAACAATCTCTCTTTACAAACAGCTTTTTAGTGAAAATATTGCTATATTACCATTATCCTAATTAGTATTACTTACTTTTATAATGCTCACATTACAACAGTATTTGTGTATTTATTTTTGATTTTTCTTCGGAATCTACTGGTAAAGTCTCAAAGATCGACCGGTCGATCACGATTGACGGGTTGGCGACCCCTAGCGCTTACAGGGTATTCCTGAGGCCTCATCTAATGAAACCATTTGGGTAGAACTTAAAGCAGGGGTCCCCAACCTTTTTTGCACTGCAGACCGGTTTAATATCGGCAATATTCTTGCGGACCGGCTGACCCGGGGGGGGGGGGGGGGGGTGTAGGGTTGCCAACGGACAAGAGTAGCAGTCAAATATGTTGTTTACCCAGAGAAAGACTACAATGACCATGAAGCCTTGCACGGGCACCAGTGCGCATGTGTGACCTGCCCATGCGTGTACCTGCCGATTTTTTTTTCCTGCAAATCGTTTTTAGCGATTCTGTTCGGGGGGGGGCGGGTGTTAATCATGACCGGAATATAGGTGATAAGTGGCTAATACACTCAATTTCATTTCTAAAAGGGTTTATCTAACAAACTTAATATTAAACACACAGCGCATATTTTCCTCGCATGAATATAGTGATAAGTCAATTATCAGGGGAGGACAGGGGAGCTTGAAGCAAGTGTTGAACGAACTTCCAGTAGAAGTGGCAGAAGCAGGTTCGATATTATCATTAAAGAAAAATTGGATAGGTATATGGACAGGAAAGGAATGGAGGGTTATGGGCTGAGTGCAGGTCAGTGGGACTAGGTAAGAGTAGCGTTCGGCACAGACTAGAAGGGCTGAGATGGCCTGTTTCCGTGCTGTAATTGTTATATGGTTATATAAGTCAATAGCATCATAACATTTTAAGTAACGTTTGGATATTAAACACAGAGCACATATTTTCCCCGTATGAACATATAAAATCATTGCAATACACCAATATCGCTGAATCAGTGGGAGCCCTGGGCTTGTTTCCCTGCAACAAGACGGTGCCGTCGAGGGGTGATGGGAGACAGCGATACTCGAAGGGGGTTCCTTATGTCCAGTCTATTCCGCAATTTAGTTTTCGTTGCATTCATTGCAGAAAACTCCACTTCGCAGAAAAATGTTGGAAATGGAAGCAACGTTTTCAGTGCTTTTGTGGCTATCTCAGGATATTTAGCCTTGACTTTGATCCAGAATACTGGCAGAGATGTTATTTCAAACATACTTTTCAGACCGCCGTCATTTGCAAGCTCGAGGAATTGATCTCCTTCCCGCGCTGACATGGATGACACGCGGGTAATGTCCTTGTGTGCATTTAAATTCAACAGTGGGTGACAGGGAATGAGAAAAGGTGCAGCTGACTCATATCGCCAAATCATATCGTTTCCTCGCAGTCCGGTAGCACATGCTTTGCGGCCTGGTACCGGTCCACGGCCTGGTGGTTGGGGACCACTGACTCAAAGGATAGTCACCTTGGTAGAGTTGTATAAAAGACACCTTCAATAGTCAGTGGGAACTTGAGCAGCAAATGTGATGGAAAAATTGCATGTAGTTGAGAACGTAGTAGGATTGTGCTAGTGGGAGATTTCAATTTTCGTGGTATTGACTGGAATAGCAAGATTGGAATGTTTGGTGTTTAACAAGTCTTTTCATATAATAGAGGAACCTACTCGAGATCAATACGGGATCAAGGTGGGCAATGTAACGAAAGTGGTAATTGGGGAGAACTTGGGTCCAGTGACTACAATTCTATTAGTTTTTAAAATAGTTATGAAAAAAGATAAAATGGGTCCACAGCTTTTAAAGTTCTGAACTGAAGCAGGGCCAACTTTGAGAACATTGAGCAGGATCCATCTGGAGTCATCGCAGGCAATGGAGCAGATGGCAAGTGGGAGGTGTTCAGAAGGATCATGCCAAGAGTCCAGGGGCAGCATATTCCCTTTAGGGTGAAGGGTAGTTGTACCATGTTCAGAAACCCTACCTGACAAGAGATATCAAGGCACTGATCAGGTACTGAAGTGATGTTGTGTTCAGGCAGCTGGGTACAAATGGATCCCTTGGAAAAATAAAGTTGAAGAACAGGCTCGAAGAATCAGGAGTGCAACAAGAGGATACAAATTGGATTTGGCAGGCAAGATTAAAGAGAATCAAGAAGTTCTGTTTTTAAACAGTAAAAAGTTGATTTGGGAGAAACCAGGTCCTCAAAAGGGGGGGAGGGGGGAGTGTGTCCAATGAGGGTAAGAAGTGAGATTGGGGATCATCTGCTTATTATGAGGCAAGATGTATTTTGCAACCTTGAAGTTCATTAAAGTGGACAAATCCCTAGGGCCTGACCAAGTGCACCCACAGACCTTGTGGGTGGGTAGGGAAAACATTGCAGAGGCCCATGCAGATATGTTTACTTCATTGTTTGCCACTGGTGAAGTTCGAGGAGACTAATAGGTAGCTAATATTGTTCCATTGCTCAATGAAAGTAACAAAGGACAGGTCAGTGAATCTGATTTCAGTTCTACAGTTACTAGAGGGAATTCTGATGGACAACATCTACCATCGCTTGGATAGTCAAGGCCTTATCAGAAATGGTCAGCATGGTTTTGTTTGTGGAAGATCTTCTCTGATGGATTTGAGATTTCCTGGCAAGACAACTAATATGATAGATGAAAACAACAGGAATTCTGCAGATGCTGGAAATTCAAGCAACACACATCAAAGTTGCTGGTGAACGCAGCAGGCCAGGCAGCATCTGTAGGAAGAGGTGCAGTCGACGTTTCAGGCCGAATGTGAACTCAAAGGCTTCAATTATACAGTAAATTCTAAGCAGCTGAAACAAGGAAAGAATGTTACTTAAGACTTGGAACAAATTTATATTTTAACAGTTTAAAATTTGGAAAAGTTGGTGATTAAGTGTAAAATTATTGAAAGTTTGGGATTTTCAATTACTTTCCTTTGAATCCCTTTCAGGATGTCTTAGCTATGCTGCAAAATTTCAGCTCTAGGAATCAGAAGGCTAAAATTTCTAACCATTGGTGAGTGAATTTAATCTAAAGTAACAATTAACTTTGGGTTCTCTCATTGATACCAGTACCCCACAGACCACTGCAGCTAGAGATCAGGATCCTATGAATCTTACTGGTTCCACTAAAACAATAGCTCAAAGAAATAGCTTCAGGAAAGAAGAAACAAATTTGCAATGAATAATCAGTTCTTTGAAAACAAATGAATGTTTACAATTAGTGGCAACTATTGCACTTTTATTTCAAAACTTGCATTATTTTAACTATAATTGGCAGTTCTAACTAGGAACAAAATACTCTAAGCCAGAAAATCAATTAAAAGATGTATTATAGTTATTCTTAAAATCAATGCAGTTATAATTATTTGCTAAACACAGTAATCTAATACCAAGACAGGATAAAAGTGTACAATATTATACCGGTCACTTAATCTTAATTCTGCTTTCTCCATGCACAATTAACTTGGGGTACATGAGTAATTTCTCTCACTACTGCTCAAAATACCCAACTTTAAATATTCCAGATTAACTTGTAATATTTCCTGCTCATTTTACAGCTTTATTTTGCAAATACCTGCCCTACCACCATTTTACAGGATGATTTAGAATACAGTTCTGCAATCATCATTGGATCATTTATTATAATTATAATCACAAAAGTAGGAGACATTGCACTGGTGGACTCAAAGCTTTAAAACTATTGAAGAAAATGTGGTGAAAATATTCTTTAATTGTTTCATAAATAAAATAGGCCAAGTAGTAGAATAACATCTACTACTGACTGAACAGTGGTCCACAATATTTATTACTGTTCAATATCTTTATTCAGTTACCGAAATGTTTATACTTTGAGAAAGTGACCTGGAAATTTGTTTTCAATGTCATTAAAATGCTGTGCAATGGAAAATAGAATTAGAGTACAGATCATTTATTTTACATACTACTGCATGCAAGTCGATCTTCCCTGCATGTTTAATGACTTTCCAGGATTAAGAATAATGTCCAGTCAGCACTTGTCTGCATTTGAAATTTGTAGATGGACCACAGGTATTGGAGATGGCAGGGACCCTTGTGGGATGTAGTACTGAACACTCATCACCCAAAATCTAATGCTCATGACCAGATTTTGAGAAGCAATGTCTACTACATCTGGAATGTTCTACAATCTTAAATACAGGCTTGTACATGCATTGAATGCATTCCCTGTGAAACTGTTAGCTGGCAGCACGGTGGTACAACAGGCAGTGATGCTGCCTGACTGCTGCTACCAAGCTTTGGTGCTGTCCATGGGGAGCTTGTTCTCCCTATGACTGAGTTTGCCTCTGGCAAAATGATCAGGGGTGCAGACTTTTCCTCACCCTTGCCCTTCCCCATTCATGGCACACAATCAAACACACTGGATTCTGATTAATTGGGTTATTGGTTCATCGAGTTGGCTGCTGATCTGGGACAACTCTTAAAGAACAAAAATTAAATTGTTAAAATGACTGGGATTCCCTTTGTTCATTTGTGACACTATGCTGCTAAATTGGGGCAGGAGATTTTTGCCAAGCAGGTTCTAACTAGTGTCAGTCTTGTGCATGTTGTGTGACCAGTTTTTAAATGGTGTCAGTTGTGTGTGTTTGGGTTCAAAGAGCAGTGATTTTTGTCACTGATGGTTGGCAAGTAGTAAGACAATTTGGAACTGTCTTACTCATTCAGTTTCAAGCATCCCAGGCAGAGATCCCAGAAATGGCCAGGAGTGAAAATCAAATAATTTCACTACTAAGTTAGGAACTACAAGAAATTTGAAGGTATTGACAATCATCTTAAACGTTACAATAAAAATGAAGACTTGTAGGATGAAATTGTCAAAAGCATTGTATGAAGGCAGTCAATTATCTGCATGAGGTGTCTGCTGATTTTGTTAATTTACAGTCAATTTAAATAATTCCTCCATTGATAACAATTAGGAATGATTATAGTTTTGTAGTACTGTAGAGGTATTACTAATTTGTTCTGCATTTCATTTAAACAATTTGTTATTTAAGCTGCAGTTTCTTTATATCTTCTAACTATTTCTATGGAACTTTGGCTAATTGGGACAAAATGTACTGGTCCTGATGTAGATTTCTATGTTCTACACCATGTTGCAGGCCCTTTGGCCCACACTGACCATGTAACCTACGCTAGAAACTGCCTAGAATTTCCCTACTGCATAGTCCTTTATTTTCTAACCTCCACGTACAGTACCTATCTAAGAGTCTCTTAAAAGACCCTGTTGTATCTGCCTCCACCACTGTCACTGACAGTGCATTCCACACACCACTGTGTAGGGAACTTGACCCTGACATCCTCTCTGTACCTACTTCCAAGCACCTTAAAATTATGCCCCCTTGTTTTAGCCATCTCAGCCCGGGGGGAAGGGGAGCCTCTGGCTATCCACACAATCAATGCCTCATCTTGCACATCTATCAGGTCGCCTCTCATCCTCTGTCACTCCAAGGAGAAAAGTCAGTTCAATCACTTATTCTCATAAGGCACTCTCTCTAATCCAGGCAAAATCCTTAAATCTCCTCTGTACTCCCTATAGAAAGCACATCTTTCCTGTAGTGAGGTGACCAGAACTGAACAGTACTCGAAGAGGGGTCTGACCAAGATCTTGTATAGCTGTAACATTACCTCACAGCTCTTGAAGTCTATCTTACAGTTGACGAATGCCAATGCACCATGTGCCGCCTTAACCACACAGTCAACCTGCGCAGCAGCCTAGTGTCCTGTGGACATAGACCCGAGATCTCTCTGAACCTCCACACTGCCAAGAGTCTTGTCACTTATACTTTATTCTGTCTTCAAATTTGATCTACCAAAATGAACCACTTCACACTTATCTGGGTTAAACTCCATCTGCAACTTCTCAGATCAGTTCTGCATCCTAGTGATGTCCCACTGTAACCTCTGACAGCCCTCCAGACTATTCACAACACTCGCAGCCTTTGTCATCAGCAAACTTGCTAACGCACCCTTCTATTTCTTCATCCAGGTAATATATATATATATAAAATCACAATACAGATCCCTGGAGAACACCACTGGTCATTGACCTCCATGCAGAATACAAACCCCCTACAACCACCCTATGCCTTCTGTGGGCAAGCCAATTCTCGTTCCACAAAACAAGATGTCCTTGGATCCCATGCTTGCATACTTTCTGAAGGAGCCTTGCCTGGGGGAACCTTATCAAATGCCTTACTGAAATCCATATATACTACATCCACTGCTCTACCTTCATCAATGTGTTTTGTTACATCTTCAAAGAATTCAATCAGGTTTGTAAGGCACAACCTGCCCTTAACAAAACTATGCTGACTATCCCTAATTAGATTATGTCTCTCCAATTGTTCATAAATCCTGCCTCTCAGGATCTTCTCCAACAATTTGCCCACCACTGAAGTAAGACTTGCTGGTCTATATTTTCCTAGGTTATCTCTACTCCCTTTCTTGAACAAGGGAACAGCATTTGCAGCCCTCTAATCCTCAGATAATTCTCCCATTCCTATTGATGCAAAGATCAGCGCCAGAGGCTCAGCAATCTTCTCCCTCACTTCCCACAGTAGCCTGGGGTACATCTCATCTGGTCCCAGCAACTTATCTAACTTGATGTTTTTCAAAAGGTCTAGCATGTCCTCTTAATGTCTATATGCTCAAGCAGTTCGGTCTGCTGTAAGTCATCTCCACAATTGCCTAGGTCCCTAACCTTGATGAATACTGAAGCAAAGTATTCATTAAGTACCTCCAATTCCATGCACATGTTTCCACTGTTGTACCTGATTGGTCCTATTCTCACACGGCTCATCCTCTTGCTCTTCACATACTTGTAGAATGCCCTGCGGTTTTCCTTAATCCTGCTCACCAAGGCTGCCTCTAGCTCTCCTAATTTCATTCTTAAACTCCTCCCTGGCAAGCTTGTAATTTTCCAGAACTCTCATCAGTACCTAGTTTCTTGAACTTTTCATAAACTTTTCTTAACTAATTTTTCCACATCCTTTGTACACCATGGTTCTTTTACCCTACCACCCTTTCCCTGCCTCAATGCAATGTACCTAGGCAGAACGCCATGTAAATGTTCTCTGAACATTTGCCATATTTCTGCCGTACATTTCCCTGAGAACATCTGCTCCCAATTTGTGCTCCCAAGGCCCTGCCTAATAGCATCATATTTCTCCCTACTAATTGGTGTCCCAATTAACTGAAAGCCACTGTAATCTATCTTAGATTTTACTAAAAATGTCTAATTGTAGTTCTGGGTCATCATGGCTTCCTTCCATAATGACCACGTGCTGTGGAAAATGTCCTTGACCAGACAACTCATTGCCTTTGGCAGAAATGTAACATCCACTCCTGAAGCTGTATCAAACCCCATTAGCTGAGAAGTATTACTTGTTATGTATTTGTCCCTTTAAGGACTGACTTCTGAAGTTGCATCTGAGGCTAAATCCCTACAGCTGAGAGATCTTGCAATACATTAACAGACTGAACCAGGACAGCTTTACAGTGAAATCCACCAATTACATTCTGGAAAACCTCAGATTTAAATCCTCCAGACTTTTAAAAGCATTAGTATGACACAATGCTGTTTTAATAGCATTAAAAAGACGTCTCAGAATTTCTCAGCTAGAATCAGTAAGATGGCCACTTACCGAAGTTCAAAAGAATGCAATCAATCAAGGAAGCTGTGTGGTAGAACTAAATATAGCAATTGACTAATTGCAAGTTTAAACAAGGTGCAACAAGGAGATGACAAATTCAAGAGTTAAAACAAGTTACTAATAGCAACATTCCCAAAACGGAGATACTAGTCTCAATAATACGAACAAAAGGAACAAAGCACTAGCAAAATCTTGTCTAAGTCACATTCATGTCTTCATGCAATTTTTTTAAAAATCCTCACTGGCAATCTAAACAGCTCAAACAAAATCAATAATATCAGCTACACAATCAAATGAGCCAGAACCTACTTATTTGAGAGAATTAATGTAACTCTAATACTGGAAGTAAATGAAGTCAAAAATTAACCAAACATTCAACCCATGAAAAATGTAAGTATTTGAAAGGATTTGAAGAATGTAGGCAAAAGCATTTTAAAAAACAATCCATAAATGATCTAAACTTGCTCAGTTAAAAAGCATACTGAATTTGAGCTCGGTTGTGAAGTTTTCAAAAGAAACAACATGATTAGTTAAATAGTTTACAAAGGGCTGTCTTCACAATATTCACAGGATTGTTTTCTAGCACTCTCAGGGTGGAGAATTAACACCTTGTACACCACATTACACAAGTTTAAGATATTTTGATGTTCATAGCTCAGATGGTACATGAGGTTAAAGGTTCTTTCAATCTGTGCAGCAGCAGGTTATCACTGGCAGAAGTTTATTTAACAGTAATGATACAATGTAATATTGTAGCCACTGCAAATTCTGGTCTAACTTCAGTCACATCCATGCTTGTATTTTTTAAAAACTGATTTTCATCAGATTGACAAGAATGGTTATCTCATAAGGCCAACTTTAAATCCATGCTAATCAATTTGCTTCTGTTTAAAACCTATCAGACATTTGAACTTCCAGAATAATGCTTTCCAATGGTTTAAAATTACAGGGATTCAAACCTGAGCCAAGAGTTTCAACAGCTAAGATAGCAGCATCAATACAATGATCCCCTTGGCAGAAACTCCATGTTTTTGGATAATGCTGCAGATACAGACAGGAAATGGGGCTTGATTGGTTAAGTATTTCCTAGTAACAAACACTTGACCACAAAAGGAAATAATCTAATCTTGGATATTCCACAACAAATATGGTAAAACATTGCTAAATATTTTAGTTTTTAGCAAAAATTAATTGCATATTTACTTCAAGATCTGCATGGCTGCATTTGCTTCCTTTTCAAAGTTCACTAGACCAAGAATGACAATAACTATTTAATATTTTAGTAATATTGTAAATGAATTGCTTAATCAAGTACTCTTTGCCATGTCTGGACCTGGGAATGACGCATATAATGGGGGTAGGGTGTATCATTAAACTTTATTCAGGGTTTCTCTTTATTAGGCCAAAGATTTACAGCTTCTCTGCTTAGTGACATTGGAAGTTTTCCACTCCAAGGGGATAAATTACTTAATCCAGTAATTTCAAAAAGCATTACTAACATACAGGTTTATTCATTCCATTTCCTCTTTGCATTACTACCATCAGGAAAGAGATACAGGAGCCTGAAGACCCCACGCTCAACTTTTTGACAACAGCTTTCTCCCATCTGCCATCAAATTTCAGGACAGCCCATGAACATTATTTTCTTACTTAACTCGCAACTTGCATTGTACTACTAATAATAGGCATCCATTAGTCACATGAGACCATGGATTTGCGCCTTGAAAAGCTTCCAGGGCACAGGTCTGGGCAAGGTCGTATGGAAGACCAGCAGTTGCCCATGCTGCAAGTCTCCCCTCTCCACGACACCAATGTTGTCCAAGGGAAGGGCATTAGGACCCATACAGCTTGGCACCAGTGTTGTCGCAGAGCAATGTGTGATTAAGTGTCTTGCTCAAGGACCCACACATTGCCTCAGCCAAGGCTTGATCTAGCGATCTTCAAATCACTAGACAAACACCTTAACCACTTGTACTACTACCATAACAAATTTCATGATGTGTGTCAATAATGATAAACCTGCTTCTGCTTACTATATCAGATCTCATTTGTTCCTCCTAGCTTTAGTTGGCTTTGTATCTATTATTACAAAATTCAACAATGCAGACCTTTAAAGTACAAGAGGTTGCTTAAAGGTTTTAGTTACCTTTTTTTGGTCCTAATCACCTAATTTATTTATTGAGATTACCACAGAATAGGCCTTTCAAGCTGCACCACCCAACAATCTGCTGATTGTCTACTTGCATAGCCTACTTGCAGGATAATTTACAATGACCAATTTACCTACCAAGTGGTACATCTTTGGACTGTGAGGAAACTGGAGCACCCAGAGAAAATCCACATGGTCACAGACCATACAAACTCCTTACAGGCAGTGGTGGGAATTCAATCTGGGTTACTGGTACTGTAAAGCATTGCGCTAACCGCTACACTACCATACCACCCCAACAGTTGGGAGTCTGATGCTGGGAGGGGCAAGTTGGTTAGAAGACATATCCCTGGGTCTTGTCAAGTAGCCATTCCCAGGTCCAGGCACGGTACTGACTGTCCCTCATGACGTTGCATTTGTGTATAGTTGCCCTTAGAGCGGGAGCACAAAGTCAGTTGGTTTGTTGGAAGCCTTAATGGATGTATAGGCACAATATGAGCTGAGCTATTTCTTGGAAACAAGACATTAAGTTTCCTTTGTAATTTTATAAATAAAAAAATACAAAAAAAAAGTACAGAGGCCAAGGATAAAGGCTGTTAAAGAAGATTTTTTTTTAAAAACCCTCTGGTTTAGGGCCGGCTGGTGGCACAGATCTCAAATCTCTTACTACCTCTTCTTTCAGTTAGTCCCAACGAAGGGTCTCAGTCCAAAACGTTGACTGTACTACTTCCTATAGATGCTGCCTGGCCTGCTGCATTCCACCAGCATTTTGTGTGTGTTGCTTATTCATGCCTGCTTTGCATAAGCTCTGTATCACAATGATTTAAACTAGGTTAGCTCATGTCAGCTACATGTCATCATTGCAGGAGTACCTCAAGGCAGTGTCCAAGGCCTAACTGCCCCCATTTCAAAATGACTAATGTAAATATTGGCTGATAATTGCACAATGTTCAATTTCATTTGCTTTTCCTCAGCTATCCTACACAATGACCTAGATAACATTCACACCTATACTTCGTAGATACCATGAGCCAAAGTATCAGGATTGACAATCTTGAATACAAGAGTCTAACCATCTTCCCTTAATGCTCAATGGAACATCCTAGCAGTAACAACTGATCAAAATTCAATTCATAACAAACACACTGGCTATAAGAGTAGAAGATAAGCTGTGTATTCTGCAGTGAACAACTCACCTCCTGACACCTCAAAACCCCTTCCACTATTTGCAATGCACCAATCAGGAGTGTAGTGGAATATTCACTGTTCAGTTGGATAACTGCAATTCCAACAACCGAGGCAGTTCAACACTATCCAAAACAAATTAGCACACACTCCACTGGCATCACATCTACTACTCTAAACATTCAATTCACCAGAACTGTCACATTCTTGACTGAGATGGAAGAAGACTTTGGCTACGTCCACACTACGCTGGATAATTTTGAAAACAAAGCCTTTTCTCTTCGTTTTGACCCTCCGTCCACACTGAACCGGCATTTTCATCCCCCAAAAATGGAGATTTTCAGAAACGATCTCCAGAGTGAATAAATCTGAAAACGCCGAATATCCATTGTAGTGTGTACGGGGTAACCGGAGAGATTTAAAAACGCTGTCATGACAACACCACAACAACAATGCTTTTTCTGCTTCTGCTTGATACTGTGCAAGCTGTTATAACGCGCAGTCGGTGTGAACGGCGTGAGAGTTAAACTGTAAAGTGAGCTTTTTTGACTGTGTAAAAACGCTGTCATGACATGCTGGAACAGATAGCCGCAGCGCGGCTTTTTGTTGTTTTCTTGAACGCAACCACCTAACAATTTCAGAACAGACGGCAACGAGACTGAAGCCAGGAGGGTTAGAAATGTACTCAACAAATACTGTGACCCATAGCTCACTGAATAAGTAAATATACTCACTTTACCCTGTTTTCTGCCCTTGCTTGTATGAAGGTGGTTCACCTATTTATGCAAGTACTTCTCTGACAATAGATGTGTAACAGCCTAATGTAACATTGTATGGAAATACAAGATAACACCGATGCAGACGTTTTATACATTTAACAAAGTGCTTTATTAATGCAACAGAGTTGGTCAGTTTTTCAATGTTCGTTGTCAGCTGGGTCATACTGTCCATGAACTCCCTGTCGGTTGCCTCCATACGCTCCAGTATTTGTTTTTTTTTAGTTTTAAGTCCTCCTGCGCGAGAGCCAAGAGCAAGTCCTTTTAATTTTTTCTACTCTAACTGGACAAACGCGCACCAAGTCTATCGTTTCCTCTTCGCTTGTTTGCTGTGTGTCCTGCGCATGCCCAGTAGGAGGAGATTCACCCAAATATCCGTCTAATGTGGACGGAGATATTTTGAAAAACGCTTAGTGTGGATGCCTGTCGTTTTTACTCGAAACCGGCGTTTTCAAAATTATCCGGCGTAGTGTGGACGTAGCCTAAGTTGGTGTTATCAAGACTAGTTGATGCTGAGTGGTCATTATGTTTTAGATTAGTGCTTTAGGCAGACAATTTCAGAGGAAGGTTAAAGGTCAAACACAATGCCAGGAGATGCCCTTTACTGAAAGACACCAGTAAACATAAATGGCTTTTATGACATAGTCACCTATATTAGTGATTATTACTACTTGTTAACTAATTAATTTAAATTGGCTAAATTCATTTATTTAATTTTGAATTCATCTTTGTAGATTACTACAACTCTTGAACTACTTCTCCAGTAATTTAACCAGCGCAGCATTATTCCAGTCAAAGTTCAGGCTAACATACTTTCTTAACTATAGAATTTTATACTAAGATTCATTACATCAGGCATAAGTCACCACCTAGCCAGGCTGTTAACACAGACCCAACAGTAGGTAATTAACAAAATTGCCAGAAACCTGCTTGTAACACATAATTATATAAGCCAAATTAAGTTTTAAAATCTTGCATAAGAGATTGAAACAGCCACTCACTAATATTTCAGCATTCTGTAAGATTATGACTAATCTTTTACCTCAGCTCTACTTTCCCATACTAACCTCTTATCCTATGATTTCATTAATATCTAACATCTACCAACCTAAGCCATTAATTTATCCAATGAATGAACCTTCATGGCATTCTGGAGTAGTAAATTTCAAAGTTCCATTATTCACTAGGTGAAGAATTTTTTTCACATTTTGGTATTGACTGATCCCTTACTATGAGACCATGGACCCCAAGTAAGATTAAACGGCCTCAATGAAATTACCTTTCGCTCTTCTAAACATGAGGAGTACACACCCATTCTACTGAGTCTCTTTTCATTGAGAAATCATCTCATTCCAGAAATCCATCTGGTGAACCACCAATATATTCCTTTGATTACAAGTGTATCTATTCAAGCCCTCTTCAGTTCTATTGGCAAGAAGTTTGATTCCTTCTACTTTTTCAGGAGCCTATCTGCACATTTTAATACCTGTCTGTACAAAGCCAGTGCTGTACACTTTATTTTAAATCTTTTCCTATCTATCAATTAGTACAAAACTCCCAGTACCCAGAAGAAGAAGCAAGTTCTCAAGCATGAAATCAACAGGATGAATTACCTCCTGAATAAATGAATTGAAAATTGTAGCTTTGAAATATGCTGAGTCGCCTAATATTGGAACTCCTTAGAGCACTTGCCTTACTGAATGTTGTGTTGTGGTCAGTAGATTAATGTTAAGCTATTTCCTGATGCTTTAGGAACTTACCTCTATGTGGAATCATATAGACAAAGGAGGTGCTGTCTTTAATCACTGTTTGTGATCTTGAAACATCAAATTACCACTGATTAAATAAAGAAAAGATGCAGGATTAAATGATGTGTTGTAGCTGCATGATATGGGAGCTGGTAACCACAGCTACAGCTCTTAAAGTCAATGACCTGGAATTTGAGCTTGAGCTCAAAACACTAACACATCAGGAGGTGGGGGGCGGGGGGGAAGTTACCTGGGCAGGAGACAGTCACACCTAGATTAACTGCTTCAAATTCATCCGTGGCCAGAGATAAGATGGTATGACTGTAAGTGAGGTAGGTAGGGGGATCCAAAAAGTAGTGCTGGAGAAGCCTAAGCATTTGAGCTTGTCCAACAGGTCTGAGATTCTTGCTCCCTCGGTAGGGTGACAAACGTGAGAAAATCTGCAGATACTGGAAATCCAAAGCAACACACTCAAAATGCTGGAAGAACTCAGCAGGCCAGGCAGTCTGTCTTCTCATCTTTTCTCCCCCAGTCCTGAAGAAGGGTCTTGGCCCGAAACGTCAACTGTTTACTCTTTTCCATAGATGCTGCCTGGCCTGCTGAGTTCCACCAGCATTTTGTGTGTGTTGTCTAAAGGGTGAGCTATCTAAATGGCACCAGGGTTCAAGGAGCCATTTAAAAGGTGGGGAAGAGGGAGGAAAAAAGAGAAATGTAGTTGTAATTGGGGATAGTATGATCAGGGAAATGGACACAATTTGCTTTTGCAATACTCTGGAGTTTCAAAGACTGCTGCCTGCCTGGATTTGGGATACCTCATCTGACCTAAAGTTGTCATAGTCCATGGGGGTACCAAAGATTTAGGCAGAACAAATAAAGAGGTTCTACTAAGAGAATTTGAACAGCCAAGGACTAAATTTAAAAAAAAACACAGATCCAAAGAGGTAATGATGTCTGGATTGCTACCCAAGCCACATGCAAATTGGCACAGGATCAATAAGATTAGAGAGTTAAATGCATGACTCAGATTCCTGTGGGAGAAAAAGGTCCAAATTTTGTGGGACACTGGCAACTTGCTGATTGTCAGTTATCATTCATACTCCTCAACTCAGTGAGGGTTATTCAAGTTTGTCTGAGAACACATAATCAAAGCAAACAGGCAGCATTTCTAGTCCAGAGAAGAAAATGTATGAAACAATAAAAAAGTGTTATTCTTTGAAAACATGACTTTAAATACATTCTCAGTTATCCAGTATGGAAGAGTGGCCTAATTTACCCTTGCTGACTATTTCTACTAATCCCATTTGACTGTGTTTGGCCCATATTCATCTAAACCTTTCCTTTCCTTCCCTTCCCAAGTACCTGTCTCGATATCACCTAAAAAAAAATTGCAATTGTACCTGCCCCTACCACCACCTCTGGAAGTTCATTCCATATACATACCAACTATTTATGTGGAAAAAGTAGCCTTTCAGATCCACTTCCAATCTTCCCCCTCTCACCTTAAAAGTATGTGAACCTCTGGGGAAATGCCTTCTACAAAAGCTATTTGGAGTCAGGTGTTCCAACCAATGAATGCTGAAGGGGGTGAAAAAGAACACAACCTGCAGAAAGCTCTAGAACTTGCTGAAAGTCTCCATTCAAGAAAAACACTGAACAAGAATGGTGTTCATGGAAGGACACTACAGAGGAAACCACTGCTCTCCAAAAATAAATATTGCTGCACGCCTGAAATTTACAAAAGACTACCTGGATGTTCCATAATGCTTCTGTGACAATGTTCTATGGACAGATGAGACAAAAATTGAACTTTTTGGCAGAAATGCACAACGTTATGATTGGAGGGAAAGGGGCACTGCACACCAACACCAAAACCTCATCTCAACTGTGAAGCATGGTGGAAGGCCTCAGGGCCTGGACAGCTTGCAATTGCTGAGGGAACAATTAATTCAAAATTGTATCAAGACATTTTGCAGAAGAATGTCAGGGTAGCAGTCTGTCATCTGAAGCTTAACGGAAGTTGGATGATGCAACAATGATCAAAACACAAGAATAAATCAATAACAGGATGATTTTAAAAAGAAGAAAATCCATGCTTTGGAATGGCTGTCAGAGTCCAGACCTTAACCTAACTGAGATGCTGTGGCATGACCTGAGGAGGGCTTTTCATGCAAGAGTATCCCAGAAATACCGATGAACTGAAACAGTTTTGTATGGAGAAATGGTCCAAAATTCCTCCTTGCTGCTATGCAAGTCTGATCTACAGCTACAGAATACATTTAGAGGAGGTTATTGCTGCTAAAGGAGGTTCTAAGGTATGTCGCATCCGGAATTTTCTGGTTAGTGGGCGATTTCCTTCCAAGCCGCTCTGACGTATTGGGAAATCATGTACGAGGCAAGTTACAGCAGTGGTTTGCCATTGCCTTCCGCCAGGTGAGTTTTTTTTTTAAACGAGATCACCAGCTCTTAACCCAGCACGGATGGAGAGTTACCAGTTATTAAATACAAGGGTTCACTTACTTTTTTGAACCTACTCTTGTGATTGTTTAAATGGTGTACTCAGTATTAATGAGAAGTACAGTTATTTGTGTGTTATTAGTGTAGGCATTGTGTTTGTCTATTATTGTGACAGATGAATCAGACCACATTTTATGAGTAATTAATGCCAAAAACTAGGTAATTGCAAAGGGTTCAGAAACTTTTTCTTGCAAACTGTGTGTGAGTGAGTGAGAGAGAGAGATATGAAACCTTTAAAACAATAGTTGAAAACCAACTTTTATCAAACTACCACATGAAACAGCTTCAAGCAGACTTCACTTACACTGGTGTCCAAGAACAATGTGGTGACCGGCCTCAATGACTGTCATCCAGTAGCACTTACATCGACAGCAATGAAGTATTTTGAAAGGCTGGTTATGAAACCTATCAACTCCTGCCTAAGGAGCGATTTGGATCTGCTCCAATTTACCTCCTGGAGCAACAGGTCCACATCAGATGTCATTTATTTCCACTCAACCCTGGAACATTTGGACTGCAAAGGTGCATACATCAGGATGCTCTTCAGCGACTCAAGTTCAGCATTCAGTATCATCATACCCTCAAAACTGGTCAATAAGCTTCAAGAGCTGAGCCTCAATACCACCTCGTGCAACTGGATTCTCAATTTCCTCACTTCAGACCCCAATCAGTCCAACTTGGCAATAACATCTCCTCCATGATCTCTATCAGCACTGGTGCACCACAATGCTGTGTGCTTAGCCCCCTGATCTATTCACTTTATACTTACGACAGCTCCAATGCCAAATTCAAGTTTGCTGATGACACCACTGTTGCAGGCTGAATCAAAAGTGGCGACAAATCCCTACACAGGAGGGAGACTGAAAATCTGGCTGAGTGGTGCCACAACAACCTCTCACTCAATGTCAGCAAAACCAAAGAGCTGAGTATTGACTACAGGAGGAGAATACCAGAGGTCCATGAGTCAGTCTTCATCAGTGGATCAGAAGTGGAAAGGGTCACCAACTTTAAATTCATCAGCATTATCATTTCAAAAGATTTGTCCAGCATGTGAAGGCCATCACAAAGAAGACAAGCATGGCAGTGCCTTCTACTTAGGAGTTTACAAAGCTCCAGCATAACAGCTTTGACAAACTTCTTTCAATGTGTAGTGGAGAGTGTACTGACTAGCTGCGACACAGCCCGGTATGGAAACACCAATGCCCTAGAAAAGAAAATCCTACAGAAAGTAGAGGATACAGCCCAGTCCATCATGGTTAAAACCTTCCCCACCACTGAGCACATCTACATGGAGCGCTGTTGCAAGAAAACAGGGTCCATCATCAGGGACCTCCACCACCCAGTTCATGCTCTCCCAGCACTGCTGCAATCAGGAAGAAGGTACAGGAGCCTTGGGAATTCCCACTATCGGGTTCAGGAACAGTTATTACCTCTCAACCATTAGGGTCTTGAACCAGAAGGGATAACTTTACTTGCCCTATCATTGAACTGTTCCCATAACCTATGGACTTGCTTTCAAGGACTCTTCATCTCATGTTCTCTATTTATTGCTTGCTTATTTATTATTACTACTTTCTTTTTGTTTGATACAGTTTGTCTTTCACACACTGGTTGAACATCCAACGTGATGCAATCTTTCATTGATTCTAATTTAGTTATTATTCTATTATAGATTTACTGAGTATGCCCACAAGAAAATGAATCTCAGAGTTGTACATGGTGACAGATGTGTACTTGGATAATATTTACTTTGAACTTTGAAAATACCATGAAGAAAAACAACTTTAACATAACTTTTACAAATCTTCCCCATCTGAGCAAAAGAGGCAACATTTAAATCTAGACAGAATATTCCTTTCCATAAGAAAATAATAGTCTTGAACTTTTTCCCCGGACTAAGAGTTATGGAAAAGTAACAAACAGAAGGAAAAGCAGAATTAAGAGACATTAGTAAAGACTCTGAGTTAGAGTACTTCCTTGTGCAAACAGAAATCCATTAGTTTATATTGTTCATGTAACATTTCTTAGGTGACTGATTTTGATTTATTCTGCAGCTTCATTCCTTCCCTAGAAATAAGTTCTGAATATATGAGGTATCATACAAATTTTCAGTTTTATTATATGTATGCCTACTTGAGCATCTTTTCTTAGTTGCTTTAATATCACTAACACTATTGCCTTCCCAAACTACTCAAGAACATGTCTGGGAAGAACAACATACAATTTTTAATGTTCATTGAATGAGTCACAGTTACCATAGAGGACAGAAAATACATTACTTGAAATTGAAAAATAAACTAATTCCAGCACTTTGTTGCTTTATCTATTTCCTCAGAACATAGCACTTCTACTGCATTTAGAGTACAGCATTGCCTAATTCTTGACAGCTCGGGCATCAGATGCCAACCAAGTTACTGATAAAAGTCAAGTCTTTTTACACTCTTCCAAACCCGACGCATTCTGAAAGAGACAAGGAATTAGAAACACAATAGATTCTGCAGGGGTTGGAAATCCAGAGCAACACAACAAATTGCAAGAGGAACTCAGCAGGTCAGGCAGTATCTATGGAAATTAATAAACAGTCAACGTATCAGACTGAGGCCCTTCTTCAGGAGTGGAAAGGAAGGGGGAAGATGCCAGAATAAAAAGGTGGGGGGGGGAGGGAGGAGGAGGAGGACGAGCTTGAAATTGATGGGTGAAACCAGGTGGGTAGAAAAGGAAAAGAGCTGGAGAACAAGGAACCTGACAGGAGAAGAGTGTGGACCATGGGAGAAAGGGAAGAAGAAGAGGCATCAGGGGGAGGTGATAGGCAGGTGAGGAGAAGAGGCAAGAGGCTAGAGTGGGGAATAGAAAAAGAGGGAAGGGGGAAGGGAAATTACTGGAAGGAGAAATCTATGTTCATGCCATCACTTTGGAGGTTACCTGGGCAGAATGAGCTGCTTCTCCTCCACCCTGAGCGCAGTATCATCACGGCAAAAGAGGCCTTGGACCGACATGTCGGTACAGGAATGAAGATAGTTGGCTACCAGGAAATTTCACTTTTGGCAGGTGGAGCGGAGGTGCTCAAAGTGGTCCCCCAATTTACATTGGATTTCACCCATGTACAGGAGGCTGCATTGGGAGCACCAGGTACAAGTGACCCAGCTCCCCAACAGATTTGCAGGTGATGTTGCCTCACCTGGAAGGTCTGCATGGGGCTCTGAACGGAAGTAAGGGAAGAGGTAAATAGGCAGGTGTAGCATTTCTGTCACTTGCAGGTATATGTGTCAGGAAGGAGATTAGTGAGGAGAAACAACTGGACGAGAGAATCACAGTGATCCCTGAGGAAAGTGGAGTTGGGGGGGGGGGCGGGGAGAGGTAAAGATGTGTTTGGTGATAGGATCCTGATGAAATTGTGGAGAATGATGTGTTGGATGCGGAGGCCCATGGGATGGTAGATGAGGACAAGAGGAACTCTATCCCGGTTAAGGCGGCAGGACGTTGGTGAGATTTTTGAGAAGGAATTAGGCATTTCTACCTGCTCACAGTTCTACAGTAAACCTTCAACAAAACTGAAATCTGTATTTATCCAAGGTATATAGTAAAAGGCATTAATTATTGTTTAAGTATCTGAGATTCAAACTCTTAAAAATAAGATTGCTTTGGCAGATTTCCTCTATGGAGTCCCAATTTGTTTCACACATCAAACCAAAAATATAGCATGGGCATTCTGGTGAAACAGACCAAAGGAGCCTCCTGGAGTGTTGCCTTTCCCTTAATCCAGTCTGCATGTTTTGGTCTATGAGCAAATGAAAACCAAACCGTTTCCTCCCTTCTACTCCCTATGAGAGTTTCAAAGACTGAAACTCATTGATGCTTGTTACTGGACACTGTGGCTTTTTCATTTGGCCTTCGTCAAACAAAAAAATGCATGAAAGAATCTAATGACGTCAGTAAAAAGTTTTCAACAATTAAGAGACTCCTGGCAAAATAAAAGGCATGAAGAAATGCAAAAGCGGATGGATTTCACTGAAATAACTTGAAAGACTTTCTGACTGGCATGATTACTGTTGAACATTTCAGTAAAGCACCATGCAATTTAAAAGCAGTTCAGTGACTAATTTAAAAATAATTTTCCACCTCTACTTCCTTATGGACAAGTACTTTGCCTTGGGTAACTTGATGGGGCATCTTATCTAACTGATCATTCTTCCCGCACAATTTTGGTAAGTGAGAATAGAATATAGAAATGCTCATGTTTGAACAAGTTCTTGCAATTGATGTTACAACAGTTTTGATAAAGGACTGCTAAATTAAATCAGTCGTGGAATGGGTGGCATCACAGAACATAATATAGGAGGAAAAGAAAAATTACTGGACCCTGCAAAGCATTAATCTCCAACTCTCATCTCTGTGGACTGAAGTATAAATATAAAATGCCAGATTTCCCCAAATCATTAGGCCATATACCGAATCCAAATTATAGCTTTATGAATAAGTTTAATTCTACGGTGATAATAAGGTACAGCCATCAAATGCAATTACACCTGTTCACAGCAACCACTAACAACTAGTTTTACCCTTATTTTCACACGTTCCATTAACCCTTCACAAGTATTGGAACAATGTGCAAAATCCTTTATGGTTCCTTAGCATTTAATTATCATCTGAAGATCCTAGTATTTTCAGTCCAGGTACTACAAAATGAGTGAGGATGTACAGTCCTTCAGCACTATACTAAAAGGCTTGTGCCAGCTTTCATGTTTGCTTTGCTTCTCTCAATACTCGGCTGCTTTTCTTCAGTGCAGTTTATTTTTTTGGGTAGTGTTGTCATTATCTCTTGGTATAAAGGTTTGCTGTTCAGTAACAAGCAAGCCTGCAAAGAATGCAAGATTACCACGAGACCACTTTAAAATTTACATAATGATTGTCTAAGATTGAATTTTGACCTCTGAAATGTAAACTAATTTTGACAAGGATACTGGTAGGAACAACAACTAGCCACAGTTAATATTCAATAAACTCTATTGAATATGTATGAACAAACCTGAGGCAAACAAATAGCCCCTTCCTTTTGACATAAATGAATAGCAGAGGTTAGCCCCTCATGCATTTTGCATGTCTCCAAATCTCTTGTATGAACTATGCAACTTGATAGGGATGTGAATGAAGGAAATATATACCACTTCAAGTAAATGACGATACTTCAGATCAAAAGTAATAATTGAGTTAATTGTCATTCACTTGCAAATTTTCTAGTCAGCTGGTATCACTTCAACTGATTTTATTTTCTTATACTCAGTACAGTAATCTATAGTCTCGGCAAGATGGAGTCTTATTTAGCAAAAAAAAGCAACAAGTTCAATTTTTACCCTTTTAACTTGACAAGAAATGCTGTAGTAATTTTAAAGGGTATCAAATAGTGCAAAATACATACTAAGGATTTAAATCAATTTTCCTGTCTTTCCTTTCTTGTAGCAGAATTCTAATGATGCAAAATACAAACGTTTGTACATAATATTACTACATAGATCAGCTGCTGCAGCAACATGATATTCTGCTTTTTGAAAGTGATACAAACAATAGGGGTATTAGTCCAGTGTACAGTGATCTCATTAGATTTCATGAATTTCCAGAAAAGATACACCAGAAAGCAAGAGAGTAGTTTGTAGATTATTTCTTACAAAATATGATTTTAAAAACTATCCTCTGATTACCATGACGGCAAAAACAGCTATAATTTGGCAAGAAGGAGTGGCATATTTCAGGTAAAGCAAGAGTTCAACTCCTTCCAATTTCAAAGTAAGTTTATTATCAAAGTACCTACAGAACTGTGGGTAAGTCTTAGGCAGATATAACTAGGGTGCCTAGACTTGCACAGTACTGTAGTAATCTTGTGTATTGCATTGTACTGCTGCTGCAAGAAAAAACAAATTTCATCACATATGCAAGTGATGATAAACCTGATTCTGATACGGGTCTCCATTGTGGACTGAGAGTGGAAAGAGGGTAGGGAGAGGGGAATCATTGTTGGGAAAGGGGGGAGGGAGTGAGAAGCACCAGAGAAACATTCTGTAACGATCAATAAACCAATTGTTCAGAATCAAATTACCTTGTCTGGTGTCTCAGCATTGGGTGTGTCTGCACTCGTGCCACCCCATCCCACCCGACATTCCTCTCTCACACCCCTACTGCGGTGTTTCACCCTTGCCATTCCCAGCATCTTTTGCTCTGCCAGATTTACAAACTTGCTTGTTGACAAATAAAGTACTGTGCAAAAGTGTGTGTGTGTGTGTGACCATCGTGACATTCAATTTCTTGCAGGCATTTACAGGAAAAAGGAAACAATAGAATTTTATGAAAAACTATACATAAACTGAGAAAGACTGACAGACAAATGTGCAAAAGACAAACTGCAAATAAATATAATATTGAGAACATGAGGTGTATAGAGTCCTTGAATGTGAGTCTGTTGTGAAGGTAGTCCTGTTGCCAGTTCAAGGTAATAGCTGTTTTTCAGCTGGTGGTGAGAAACCTAATAAGACTTCTGTACCTTCTGCAAAATGGTATTAGCAAGAAGAGAGTCTGGAAGACAATTCAGTCTTTCCTCCATCAGCAAGAATACACCATCAATTGCACATCTGTGGCACTGGCCCATTCGATAATGTTCCTGTTGGAACCTGTTAACATCAGAAGGAGACTACCAACATTATCAGAAAAATAGAAATGCATGAACTTACATGAAACCTCTGTTTAGAACACAGAACATTTAACAGTCCAGGATAGGAACAGGCCCTTCAGCCCACAATGAAACTAGTCCCGTCTACCTGCCCATGACAGAGGTTCTTTCGTTTCTTTCATGTTCATGTATCCATCTAAATGCCTCTGCTTTTCATAACAGCTTTCACCCCGGCAGTGAGTTCCAGCCACCTACCGCTCTATGTGTAAATAAATTACCCATCAAATCTTCCTTAAAAACTTTCCCCCTTCTCACTTCAAACCAACACTCTGCGGTATTTTAAATTTCTACTCTGGGAAAGAGATTATCTACCCTATCTATACCTCTCATAATTACATAAACTTCCATCAGGTCTCTACCCAGCCTCCAAAATCTCCAAAAAGAACAACCTAAGTTTGTCCAACCTCTCTTTACACAACTAATACTTTTTAATCCTGATAGTGCCCTGGTGAACCTTCTCTGTACCCTCTCCAAGGTCTCCACATCCTTCCTGTAATGGAGCGATCAGAACCGAACACAATAACCAAAGCTGTACACAGCTGCAGCTTGACTTTTCGACATACTCAATTGTTTGATTGATGAAAGAAGGTATGTTTTATGCCTTCTTTATCAGTCTATCTACTTGTGTTGCCACTTTCAGGAAGTTATGAAACTGGATCCTAAAATCCCTCCTTACATCAGTGATCTTATGGAGCCTGCATTTAGTGTGAATGTTTCCTTTACATTTCACCTCCTGAAGTTCCACACATCGGCATGCCAGGATTAAACTTCATCTGCTATTTCTCTGCCCTCATCTGCAAATGATTTATAAACTGTAGAGTCTTTCAGCAAATCACAGACACAAGAGATTCTGCAGTTCTGGAATTTTTTTATTTATACATTTACAGGATGTGGGTGTCACTAGCTAAGCCAGCATTCATTGCCCATCCCTAGTTGTCCTTGAGAAGGTGGTGATGAGCTGCCTTCTTCCACCGCTGCACACACAATTTTGAGCAATACACACACAATGCTGGATGAACTCAGCAGGCCAAGCAACATCTGTGGAGGCAATAAACAATGAATGTTTCAGACGGAGATCCTTCATCAGGACTTCATGATTGATGAAAGGGCTCAAGCCCGAAATATCAACCGTTTATTTGCCTCCATAGCTGCTACCTGTCTTCTTGAGTTCCTCCAGCATTCTGTGTTTTGCTATCCACAACTCTACCAACTTTTTAGTGAAGCACCAATAGATCACAAAATGGAAGCAGCACAGAGAAAAAGCATCTTGAAAATTTTCTAATGCTAAGATTCGAGGCGTCTCTATTTTTATAGACTCCTCAGTTACTTTTATACAACATGATATTATCTCTGATCCGAATGGTAGATTTCTACTGGTTAGTGGTATACTATTTAATAAAAAGGTAGTTTTGGTTAATGCTTATGCTCCCAATATGGACTGTCCAGAATTTTATAAATCATTATTCAATCAGTTCCCGAATTTGAATGAGTTTTCATTGATCTGGGGCGGAGATCTTAATACCTGTTTATCTCCAGCTTTGGACCGTTCAGCTCCTCTACGGACCTTACCAAATAAATCTGCAACTTTGATTAATTCATTCCTCTCTGATTCTGGGTCAACGGACATTTGGCGTTTTTTGCATCCTCAGGAAAAAGATTTTTCTTTTTTTTCACATGTTCACCATTCCTATTCAAGAATTGATTATTTTTTTATTGACTCTCGTCTTATTTCTTCAGTGATTAAATGTGATTATGACTCTATAACCATTTCGGATCATGCTCCACTTAAGCTTTCTATTAAAATTCAGGCCAATACACAAAATAATAGACAATGGTGTTTTAATTCGCTGTTGCTTCAGGATTCGGACTTTGTTAAATTTATGAATGAACAGATTGATTTTTTTTTTACGATCAACTATACAGAGGATATTTCTGTGAACATTCTTTGGGATACTTTTAAAGCTTATATCCGTGGTCAGATTATCTCGTATTCTGCTGCTTTGAGGAAGAAGCTGAAGCAGGAGGAGTTGGTAATTGTGGACAAGATTAAGGAAATTGATAAGAAATATGTTACAGCTCCCTCTGAGGAGTTATATAAACAAAGAACTGAACTTCAAATGGAACACAGTTTATTACTTTCGTCCTCGATTGTAAACCAATTAAAGAAAACAAGAAGTGAATTTTATGTACACAGTGACAAAATTGGCAAACTGTTGGCTAAACCAATTGAAGTCTAACTATGCTAAATCTCAAATTAATCAGATTTATAATCAAAATGATCGACTGATACTTGATCATGCGGGGATTAATCAAACCTTCTTTGATTTTTATTCTTCCTTATATCAAGCAGAATCTCCTCGAGACTCTAAATATATGAATGATTTTTTAGATAACCTAGACTTCCCTGAGATTTCACAGGATATGTCTTCTATGCTAGATACTCTCATTACCACTGATGAGATTAGGAATGTTATTTCCTCTATGAACCTGGGGAAAGCTCCTGGCCCTGATGGGTTTACCGCAGAATTTTATAAATGTTTTGCACCTTCATTAATCCCTTGGTTCTGTAGGGTTTTCCAGGCTTCATTAAAACTTGGTAAACTTCCCGAATCTTTTAATAGAGTGTCAATTTCTCTAATATTAAAGAAGGATAAAGATCCTGCTCAATGTGCATCTTATAGACCAATATCTTTATTAAATGTTGATTCTAAAATTTTTTCTAAGTTATTAGCAAACAGATTAGAAAAAGTACTTCCTTTTATTATTTCGGAAGACCAAACGGGTTTTATTAAAGGTCGTTACTCTTTTTATAACATTCGCACACTGTTAAATATTGTTTATACCCCCTTACAAAATGTTCCTGAGTGTGTTATCTCTTTAGATGCTGAGAAAGCTTTTGATAGAGTAGAATGGCCTTACTTATTTAAGGTGCTTGAAATGTTTAATTTTAGCCCTAAATTTATATCCTGGATCAAATTGTTATATCATTCTCCTGTGGCCTCGGTCCGTACTAACTCTTTAAGCTCACCTTTTTTCCCTCTTTTTCGAGGTACTCGACAAGGTTGTCCTCTTAGTCCTTTATTATTTGATATTGCATTAGAACCTCTTGCAATTGCCATTCGAGAATCTCCAAATATTACTTGGATAACTCGGGGCTTAAAGTCCCATAAAATATCACTCTATGCTGATGACTTACTTTTATATATTTCTAATCCTCAAAAATCCATCCCTGCTGTTTTAGAGTTATTAGCACAATTTGGTCTTTTTTCAGGTTATAAATTAAATCTTAGTAAGAGTGAACTTTTCCCGATTAATAAACAACTTCCCTTATATCATAACTTTCCATTTAAATTGATTAATAATTATTTTTCATATCTTGGGATTAAAATTACTTGTAAACACAAAGATTTATTTAAGATTAACTTTTTACCCTTAATTGACCATATTATTCAACTTTCATCTGAATGGTTTCCTTTATACTTAACTTTGATTGGTCGTATTAATGCAGTTAAGATGTTTTTTCTGCCAAAATTTTTATATATATTTCAGCCATTACCGATTTTTGTTCTAAAATCTTTTTTTGATAAAGTTGACTCAAAAATTTCTTCATTTATTTGGCAAAATAAAAACCCGAGACTGGGTAAAATACATTTACAGAAAGCTAAGAGAGATGGAGGTTTAGCATTACCTAACTTTAGATTCTATTATTGGGCAATTAATATTCCACATATGAAATTTTGGTTACTTGACCAGGATATACTATCCATTCCCAAATAGGTAGCATTGGAATTACAATCTGTTCAGGGCTATACACTTGGCTCTATTTTAGGTTCCTCTCTTCCTTTTGATTTGAAACGCCTCAAACAGGTATCTAACCCGATAGTTAAATATACCTTATGTATTTGGTTTCAATTCAGAAAATTTTTTGATCTTAACCAATTTGGACTAGCGATTCCTACTTTAGGTAACATATTTTTTCCTCCCTCTTTTACGGATCGTGCTTTTCAAATTTGGAAGACTAAGGGTACTTCACGGTTTTTGGATTTATTTTTAGATGGTTCCCTTATGTCTTTTGAACAATTATCTAATAAATATAATTTATCAACAATACATTTTTTTAGATATCTACAAGTTAGAAATTTCCTAAGTACTATACTTTCTTCCTTTCCAATGCTTCCTCCTACATACATTTTAGATACTATAATTAACCTTAATCCATGTCAGAAAGGTGCATCGGCTATGATTTATAATATTATTATGAAACTTAGGAAAGTTCCATTTGATAAGATTAGGGTAGATTGGGAACAGGAATTGGGTTCTATCATTTCCGTGGATGACTGGGGGCAGATTTTACAATTAGTCTATACTTCCTCTATCTGTGCTAAACATTCCCTAATTCAATTTAAAGTTGTTCATAGAGCACATATGTCCAAAGATAAATTAGCTCGCTTTTATTCTCATATTAATCCTTTTTGTGATAGATGTCCGGGGCAGATAGCGTCTTTAACTCATATGTTTTGGTCTTGTCCTACTCTGGAAACTTTTTGGAGAGACATTTTTAATATTATCTCAAGGGTATTGAATATAGATATCTCTCCTCACCCTATTACTGCTATCTTTGGACTACCTAAAATTTCCAGTAATCTTTCTCCTTCAGCCCATAGAATGATCACATTTCTTACTTTAACGGCAAAAAGATGTATCTTACAACATTGGAAAGAGCCTAATGCTCCAACCACCTTTTTTTGGTTTTCTCAGATGATATTATGCTTGAATTTAGAGAAAATTAGAAGTAATCTTTATGATTCCTCACTTAAATTTGAACAGACCTGGAGACCTTTTATTCAATATTTTCATTTAATGTAATTTTTTTTTTCTTCTCTTTTTTGCTCCATACTTATATACCCTTCTTGTTTTTTTTTTACTGTTTTTAATGGAGGTCGGGTTTGAGGACATGATTTTAAGTTCTTTAACTCTACTTGGTTCCAAGTTAGCCCATTGCTTTGCTTTGCTTTTAGTTTAGTTGCACGGTGGTTTTTTTTGGGGTTTTTTTTTCCTTTTCTCTATTGATATATATATATATATATATATTAGTATACTATTATGTCACCTTAGTATGTTATGTTTAAATTACATTGTTTGTATCACATTTTTTTTCTGTATTAATATCTCCTGTAATTTTATTATATTCTAACAGTGTATTAGTGCCTATATGGCTTACCTTTTTGTATACTTATTCAATAAAAAGATTTAAAAAGAAAAAGAAAGAAAATTCAGCATTGTATTCACACACATTATAAACCCATTTTTCTTTGCTCCTTGACATATGAATACTCGGAGCCATCCCTTTCCAGAGAAAGCTGGGCTATGGAAATTGAGAAATCAATTATGCTTCTCTGCTTATGGTGGTGTTTAAATAACAGCCATTCAGAAGACACAAAACACTGACCCATTTTTGGTTATGATTAAATATAGCATCTTTCAAAATCATCATGTTGCAACCATGCTAAAATGAGGTTCATTTACCAAAAAATTTACAAGTAAAATCTCTGACACATATTTATTTCTGAGTAAAATGTTAGGAACAATCAATAAGAAATTAATTAGAAACCAGTTACCAAGTTAGTTAATTTAAAATGGTGAATAAGCACTAATGTTCTACTCCTGTAAGGTGGTAAAAAAAAAGTTTCCTGGTAACAAAAGGAGCAAAATAAGTGATGGATTTTTTTTAAATAGTGAGGCATCAAGTTTTATAAAACACATGAACAACTGGCAATCTGACTTTCAGCCAATCAATCTGTGAAAACTACTGATTTACACAGTGTAATTATGTCTAAACTGAAAACAAACAGATGAGTTTTATGCAAATTGCTTAAATCTCATAATGACTTTGCCTCCAGCAAATTGTGGAAACTTGTGTTTGTATAACATTACTCATATTGATGAACATTTTATAATGCTTTAATGCAGAAATTGAATAGGGTGGAAGAAGTGGTTTAAAGGGAATTAAACATTTTTTGCAAAAGAAATGCTTCAGAAAACGGGGCAACTGGTAGAGTAGGGTGTTTTAGAGAGAGATGTTCAGAAGGCATTGTTGTAAGTACTCAAAAGCTAGCCATACACAACACAAGATAAGATTTGACCTACTGTAAGGAGCCCTAGGACAATCCAAGGCAATAGGAATCAAAGCAATCTTCCACTGGATGCAGTATACCTTGCACAGGATAATTGTGTATAGTTGGGATTTCTGAAGGCTAATTCTCTTAGTAAAGGCCAGCAAACCATTTGGCTTCCAAATTGGTTGCTGAAAAATGTAATTAATTCAAATTCTGTCCAGGTGGGATTTAAAGCCAAATCTCTAGAGGCCTCCAAGCTGCCTTACAGTTCCTAGTGACCAATATTCAATCCTGCCCTCTGATATTTGTGTGGAGTTTAAACATTCTCCCTGTGACTGAGAAAGATTTGTTCAGAGTACTCCAATTTCTTCCCACATCCCAAAGATGTGTATGGTTCAAAAATTAATGCATTGCACCACACATTGCCTAGAATATAGATGATTGATAGACTAGTTGATGGGAATGCAGAGAAAATCAACTGGAATTTGTATTGAACTAGTATAAATGAGTACTTGCTGGTCAACATAATCGTGGTGGGTTGGAAGGGCTTGTTTCTACCGTTTGACTGCAAGTCCAGGAATATCATACATCAACATTTATTGGCATTTCCATCAATTGAACCCTCACCAAAGACATCCTAGGAATTGCCACTGACGTGAGTTTAACAGTAGCTTGCTAGAGGAAGGATATGGAGGCTTTGAAGTTCGGAAGAGGTTCACCAGAATGTTGCCTGGATTTCAAAATTCAAAGTAATATTTATCATCAATGTACATACATGTCTCCATATGTCACCTCTTACCTATCTCCTTGTCTACCTATTGCCTCCTTCTGGTGCTCCGTCCCCCCCACACTTTTCTTTCTTCCACGGCCCTCTGTCCTCTCCTATCACACTCCCCCTTCTCCAGCCCTGTATCTCTTTCACCAATCAACTTCCCAGCTCTTTACCTCATCCCTCCCCCTCCCGGTTTCACCTACAGGTTTTCCCCGCCAGCCGAAGGTAGAGCGCTCCTATGAAACGGTTCATAAGCCGGAATGTCGTAAAGTGAAGAAGCAATTACCATTTATTAATATGGGAAAAATCTGTGAGCATTTGCAGACCCAAAAAATAACCTACCAAATCATGCCAAATAACACATAGAACCTAAAATAACAGTAACATATAGTAAAAGCAGGAATGATATGATAAATACACAGCCTATATAAAGTAGAAATACTTTTCAACAATCATTGTCGCACTGTTCTCTGTAGCAAAAATCTCACACAAGCGCTCTCGGCAGAAACGCTCTCTCCAGTAACCTTTAAGTTACGAAGCTGCCAAATCATACCAAATAACACATAAAAATACACAGCCTATATAAAGTAGAAATAATGTATGTACAGTGTAGTATCACTTACTGGAATCGAGAAGACAGCGCTGAGCACACTGATGATGGTGTGTTAGGCTGAGTTGTCGGAGGCTGGGGTGGTGCAGTGGTCCCCAACCTCTGGGCCCCGACTGATACCGATCCACGAAGCATGCAGCAGTGCAGCGGTAGCTGGGACGCACCCAGCACATCTTTAAGGAAAAAGCCGAAATAAACAAGCTAATTAATTAGGTCCCGCCCGGCATGTAAATGTCGGCCCAGATCAGAGATGACGCAATCGGCAATCACCTCTGATCTGGGCCGACATTTATGTGCCAGGCGGCACCTAATTAATTAGTTTGTTTATTTCGGCTTTTTTCTTAAAGATGTGTTGGGTGCGTCCCAGCTACCGCTGTATTCTCCGCGGCAATGTATCGGTCTGTGGCCCAGAGGTTGGGGTGGTGGGACACTGGGGTGTCATCTCATTGTCGTCTGTTTCCATCAGGGCAGGCAGGTAATCTTCTTATATGTCTGCCTGCCTCGATGTTGAAGGTCAAGGTTCGAATTCTGCTGTGGCTGATGTGGAAGGCTTGAAAACTGACAGTATGCTTGACTACTTAGCCTCATGCATTTTTCTATCATACAGTTCTTTGTAAGCACTCAAACCATCCTGCAAATATGCCCTAAAGCTACGTACCCTTTCAAAATTAAAGTCGTACTTTTCTGCAATCATTGCAGCGAAAATCTCATGCAGTTGCTTCACGTTCAGTTCCTGGACGACTTAACTTTCGGTCCGTTCACTACTGCATTCGGTTTCGATTGTTATCCTTTCCTCTTCCAATTGCATCAGCTCTTCATCTATCAGTTCTTGGTCATGGGATGCCAAAACTTCTTCAACATCATCTTCGTCAACTTCCACAGGCCAAACTCACTTTGTCTTTACATCGTTCACCACGATCGAAACACTTAATTATGTCTAGTTTTACGCTAAGTGTAACATCCTTACGAGTTCTTTTAGGCTTTTCCAATACCTTAGAACTCATCTTGCTAACGGCTATTCACAAGCACATGTTTAAGCAATGCCAGCTAGAATACAGTTCCAGGGGAGGAGCTTGGCGGCTCGGGGCATGCGCTGCCTTTTATCGCGCGCTGCTTTTTTTGTAACGGTGAAAACACCTTCTGTTAGTGAAAACAGGTAACTAATGTAGGTCTTTCGTAACAGCGAGGTTTCGTAAAGTGAATATTTGAAAAGTGGGGGACACCTGTATCACCTCATGTTTCTCCCTCCCCCCACCCACCTTTTAACTCTACTTCTCATCTTTTTTTCTCTAGTCCTGCTGAAGGGTCTCAGCCCAAAACGTCGACTGTACTCTTTTCCATAGATGCTGCCTGGCCTACTGAGTTCCTCCAGCATTTTGTGTGTTGCTTGGATTTACAGGATCTGCAAATTTTTTCTTGTTTGTTAAAGGATAGAAAGTGTTTTGATTCCCTTAGATAGAAATGTCAAGTACCGGAGGGAGCATAAGTTTACAATTTGGCGGGCAGAGAGTTTTATGTTTGCAAGGCAAATTTCTGTAATATATATTTAAGTTTTTAAAAGAAGTACAAGCAGCATTTTAAAAGACAGTGAGACAGATACATGAACAGACAGAGAATAGAGGGATACAGACCACATACAGGCATCTGAGATTAGTTTGAATTTGCATCTTGATTGGCACAGATGTGATGGGCAGAAGGGCCTGTTCCTGTGCCATACTGTTCAGTTCTAAACACCAATCATATAAATTCCATTGATACAAAGGATTAGGAATTGTGTATTATGCAGCTAATACCTCATCTACCAAGTCCCAATACTTCCAACCAAATACAATGCAAACATTTACAGTATCGTGGAATATTCCCCACTGGAAAGAGCTTCAAATCTAATACTTACCACTAAAAAAGCTCAACAACACTAAAAATAAAGCATCCTAGTTAAATGGAAACACTTCCCTGCTACCATTGTTGTCTTTGATTATGCCATTTGCAGTATGGCACTTACCATGACCTTTTCAACAGCTTCTTAAAAACCTCTAACCTAGACAAGTTCATCATCGCCTCCAAATTGTGTGTGATCATTAGTCCTTCAGAGTCACTGGGTCAAAATCATGGAATCAACAGAATGATAAGCATGACTGTAGTGGTTCATGAAGTTAGCTCAGCTCTACCTACAAGGACAATTTGATATAAACTATAATTGCTGCTCATTCAAGCAACACCCACAATCCAACAAATGACTAATAAAGAAATTATTACACTGCAAGCACATTTCAAATGCTGTAAGGATGAGACAAGGAACAGAGAATATTTAAAGGCCATGTATGACAGGCCTGAAAGGAACTCCTTTAGAATAAAGAGAGAGATTATAATAACCTATTTTTCCCTGCAGATTAAAAGTCAGAATTCTTCACACTGAAGTAAATTGTTAGAAAAAAATTACCTGGTCTCCTAATCATTGTAAAATTATTTAAATTTGATTTCTCAATAGTCATTTGGACTATTGCACAGAATATTTAAAATGACTTTTTATTCACCAATATTATCTTTACATTTCATACCAAATTAAATCTTTGGCTGTTTATGGACCAACTCTCAAGAGTATAAACAAAATTGAGATGATTACAATAGTTTTAAGGTCTAGTTAAAACATAGAAGAGTACAGCACAAGAAAAGGTCCTTTGATCCACAGAGTGTACAGAATTAAACTAGTCCCTTCTGTCTGTACACATCCCTCCGTTCCCTGCAAATTAATTTGCCAGCCTAAAGCCTCTTGAACGACATTCTCATATCAGCTACCACTACCACACCTGACAAGAGTTTCCAGGCACCCACCCTCTGTGTGTATAAAAACTTGCCCTGCAAATCCCCTTTAAATCTTCCCCCCTCAGCTTAAACCTACGCTCTCTAGTATTTGACATTATCTGTCCCTCTGATAATTTTATAAATTTCCATCCTGTCTTCCGACAACCTCTGAAGCTCCAAAGAAAACAATCCAAGTTTGTCCAATCTCTCTTTATAGTTGGTAAATCTCTTCTGAACCCTCTCCAAAGCTTCCATAAGACCTAGAGGAGCGACCAGAATGGCACACAATACTCCAAGTGTGGCCTTTTTAAGTTTTATACAACTGCAACATGACTTTCTGACACCTATACTCTATGCCCCTAATGATGACTGCAAGCATACATACGACTTCTTTATTATTCTATCTTGCGCTGTCACTTTCATGAAGCTATGGACTTTGACCCCAGGACCCCTCTGTACCACAAATGTAAGGGGAATATATATAAACGCACACTTTCCCCTTACATTCGACTTCCAAAACTGCAAAACCTCACACTTGCCCAGATTAAACCCCATCTGCCATTTCCCCACCCAAACTATAGATCTAGTTCATCACTACGCTGTAACTTATATTATTGCTGTTATAACTTATCTTACTTCTTTCAGTAAGACGGTAGCACGCTCAAACACGGGGACCTCTCCAGGTGCAACCAAAGGTGAGAATGTCTTTTTTAAAACATCTTTTTTATGCTTGTATAAACACTGCTGGACATTAAAAACTTCAAGTACTGCAAATCTATCCCATCGGTGAGCTGCTCATTAGCGGACGAGTTAGATTTGGACTGGACTGTGCTGTTACCAGCTATAATGGGTGTCAGTGCGCGAAGCAGCGTGCAGTCTAACAGCAAGTGATTATCTTGGATATTTTTCTTGTGACCCTGTTGGATATTGGTAACGTAGAATACTGCAAGTCTGGTTCACTAGTTTATTGGCGAGACCAACGGTGGGGAAACTGCGTAGCCTCGGTTATTGTGCGCCTAGCCCTCAAGCTGCAGTGTCGCCCGTTGCAGTCACCCAGGAGGGGAGATGCTGGAGGTGGTGCAACGGCCATGTTGGTTTGGGGATGTCACCTCCCGTCGGTGCTGCATTCCAGAGTTTGCTTGGTGTAAGATAAGCTGGATTGCGTCCGTATGCAGATTGCTACAGGCTTGTTCTTGGCAACATTCACTCACCATCAGTCTGCAGGAGATGACATTATTGGTCTCAGGCTATATACAGTTATTCCCTGAGCTACGAACGTCTGACTTACAGACAACTCGTACTTACGAATGGACTGCCATAAAGCCTATTATATTAAAAATTCGTCGGCTCGAGGAAGGAGAACGCCGTCCGCCATTTTAAGTCCGATCACATTGCCGTTAACACTGTGTTGAGTGTGTCCCATTTAACCTGTCTCAGTGCGGGTGGACTTTAGGACCCTGGGGAGCTCAGGATCTACCGCCCGCGGCTGCTGCTGAATCCACAGTGTTTCTGTTCCATTGACGGATGCAGTAAACGAGTTAAAATTATGGATCAATAATTCCCATCTCATGTTTATTTCACTCTGTGATGAAGAATTTGTTGCGAGTAGGGGTTGATTCAATCGTTTCAAAGTGAGGGCAAATTTACATAATATTAAAGTGCAAGGTGAAGCAGCGAGTGCCAATGTAAGTGCTGCAAGTGATTTTCCTGAAATGTTGAAAAAAATTATTGAGGAGAGAGGTTATTTGCCAGACCAAATATTTAATGTAGACTTATGCATGAAAGAGGAAAAAAGAGCACCAGGGCATAAGGAATCGAAGGATAGGCTAACCTGTTCCGACTTACGTACAAATCCAAATTAAAGACAGACTTAGGAATGGAACTTGTTCGTAACCTGGGGACTGCCTGTATATTTTTTGTGTGACTGTATGTTTACTGCTACCATATATGTGCTAATTATGGCTTGTGGTGTGTATGACTGGTGGTACCATGTTTTGCACGTTGGCCCCGGAGGAACACTGTTTCCCTTGGCTGTTTTCTTGGGTACTTATGTATGGTTGAACAACACTAAACTTGAACATAGATACAAGCTCATCCCAGCAATACATCCACAAAAAGGAGAAACAGTTATTGGCCACATTAATCTGTCTCACCTCATCAGAGAAATTCTTTGTTCTGCTCAACATTCCTTCCTTTCCCAGTTCTGTTGTGATGTAAAATGTTTCTCTTTCCACAGATACTGCCTGACTTGTTCAGCATTTCCAGCATTTGGTGTTTCAATTTCAGATTTCCAGCATACCCAGGGTTTTTTTTTAAATTTTGAGCTATTACTAATTAGGAATAGCCAAAAGCCCTCTAAGCCAATTAAATGGTTCTAACATCAATGATTTAAATGCAAGTATGAGGTCAACTCCGGAGCTCATCAATTCCAAACTTCTGATCAAGATGGCATCTACGTACAACTCCTATGGTCAACATCTTCTGGATAAACCACGAAACCGTATATTTCATTTCTGTTATGTCATTTATGCTGGTTTCTCATCTTGAATGCAATTCCAGATCTCTTGGAGCCTGTGATCTGCAGTTTGGAGATCGTTTGGGTGTTTCAGTGCTCTGCAGTCTCCAAGAGGATTCTCGGAGGCAGAGGCGGTGTGTGCAAACCTCACGGCAAGAAGGCTGCAGGGCTGGGCGTGAGCTGATCAAAGCTTCCACTGTTCACCAATTAAAGCTATGAGGGAGGTTGAAACATTGAGGCAAATGCAGAAAGTGAGCGCCAGCTGCCTGGTGGGATCGCTCTGCTACCGAGGGGGAAGCCTGCCTTTTGGTCGCTGGTGGGATTGCTCTGCTACTGGAGAGGGAAACTGCTGCTGTGCCCAGAGAATATTACACAGGGTTTCTACATTTTGGATATGGACTTCTGACCATGGACTTTTTCCAGTCTTATAGTTTTTATATTCTGTGTTTTTCCCCTGATCTTTCTCTTTTTTTTGTGTGTGCAGGGAAGGGGAATTTGCAGGTTGATGTACCTGTTACGTTTTTGTTTTTTTTTGATGCGGGGAGGAGGGATTTGGGGTTGATAATCATGCTGCTGTTCTTTTCTTTCTTGGTTTCATGGAGAAGACTATCTGGAGAATTCCAATCCCAAATTCTGCTCATTGAATCAGTACCAGGTTACAATGAGCTCATTTGGTTAAATGCAGAAGCATAGCTGTAAGGGGCAAGGATGTGTTACTTAATTTCCAATGTTAATTTTGAAGTAAGCAAGAAGCTGTGGGAAAAGGCTACACAATATAATGGAGGAATACGGAATGACAAAGCACAAAATAGCCAATTATGATTTGGCCTTGCACCTTATTATCAGAGAATATCGATGGCAATTTTCCATATCATACCATACCCATTAACCTTTGCCACATAAATAAACTAAGTCATTAATCTCTCCACTGCAAATGTTAATACGATGTTAAGCAATTTATTCTTCAAAACAACATATTAAATGGTTTCTAAACTATCTTTATATTATTCAAGTGAAACTTGTAAGCTTTAATAAGATCTTTCATTCTTCTAAGTCCAAGGAATACAATTTCTGCACACAATCCTTCCTCACAACATGGCATCCCGGAAAACAGCCTGGTGAACCTTCACTGCATTCTCCCTTTGTTGAGTAACTGCTTTCTTGGGTAAGGAGACTACATCTGCATACAACACCCCAATGTAGCCTTGCCAAAGTCCCACATAATTGTAGCAAGACATTCTTGCTCCTGTACTCAAATCCTTCTGCTATGAAACCAAAATGCCATTTGCTCTCTCAACTGTTTGGGGACATTTTTAAATAGGATAACATATTTTTGATCTTTTCCAATTTAAAAATAAAATCGCAGCTATTAGTCAGAAAACAGAGACCAAGTCAAACCAGTGCTGACACTCAACCAACTCAGCACATTTGAAAGCCCATTATAAAGGTTACAATGCAAAAAGCTGATCCAAGGACCCAGAAAATGTAGGACTCACTGTATGGAAATAAAAAATGCAGATCCTGCAGCATCATGAACTGTGAAAAAGCCACTATTTGGGAATTAATGATCCAACACTAAAAGAGCTTACAGACAAGCTGTATCACCCACGTATACACTTTTAAGAACCACCCATGACATCAACAATGAAGAATGTCCTACTCTTCTCTGCCAACAGTAAGGAATATTAAAATTTGTGTAGAGAACTATTAAAGTAAGCACGTTACACATACTGGATGTGGGAGGATCTTTAGCATTCATTGTTCAGTGTTCATACACTCAGTGGCCACTTTATTAGATACATATGTTCATTAATGCAAATATCTAATCAGCCATTTGTGGCAGCAGCATTAAAACATATAGACATGATCAAGAGGTTAAGTTGTCATCAGACCAAACATCAGAAAGGGGAAGAAATGTTCCAAGACTTTGACTGTGGACTGGTGTTTGTGCCAGACAGGGTGGGTGGAGTTCTGAGAAGCTGCTGATCCCCTGGGATTTTCGTGCAACTCAGTCTCTACAGCAGGGTTTCCCAACTGGGGTTCCGTTAGAGGTCGCTAGGGGTTCTGTGAGAGATCGTGATTTTAAAAAAAACATCATTTTTTGTGCAACACGCAATGTTAGTGCTCGTGTTGGTGGGCAGTGACCAAACAGCCCCGTTAGCAACCTCATTAGAGGTCTCTCAGTATGGCAGTGCACAGTAGGACAGTGTTTATTTGCTCGTGTCTATTCTCAGTTTATGACGCGAGATAGGGGAGATCGTTGATAACTGGTGAACGCTGTAATGCACGGAGGGGAGGACAGTAGGCTGTTGAGGAGCGTGAAGTGCGTTTTCTGAGCATTAAATGGACTCACACAACTACTTGGGTTGTGACATCAGCTTCACCCTCCCAAATTACGTCACCCAACTTCCCCTTACGCACTGCCAACTGACGGGTGGGAACAAACAAACTCTACCAGTGGAGTAGAAAATTGGAGGAAAATTGTGGCCTAGTCCAGTGTGGTGATTTTTGAAGAGAAGGTGTGAGATGGAAGAGGAGGATCCTACGCCTATTCTGATACGGTTAATGATGAAGAATTACAATTTTCTGAGTCATTTCACCGCAACAACGTACACAAAAAAAGTCCATCTTTTTCTTTTACAAAACTATAAAAGTTTATTTACACAACTAATAAACAAAGTACAAACATTAAGTATTTACAAGACAGTGAATAAATTCAAATTAAAATATGTTTACTGTTTATAAAAGTCAATCCATGGGGGGCCCACTGCTCCTGGAACCCCCCCTCTCAATTGTACCCATTGTGACTGCACTCTCCATCTCCAGGACATATCCTTGGAAGAGGGGCAGGCAGTCGTCCCTAACAGAGCTCTCAACTTTCCACCACCTAGACCAGTGAATGGCCAACTTGGCCAGGCCCAGGAGAAAGCCCACCAGTAGATCCTCCTCCTTCTGTACTGGGTGCCCATATATAACAGGGCAGGGCTGAAGTGCAACCAGAACCTGAGCAGCAGCCGTTTCAGATACTCAAACAGGGGCTGCAACCTCTCACACTCCATATAAGCGTGGTACACTGACTCCTCCCGGTCATAGAATAGACAGGCGGACAAAGTGTCAGTGAAACTGCTTAAAAACCTGTTGCATGGTACTGTTCTATGCAACACCATCCACCCCAGGTCCACAATGTACTGGGGAAGAACCCCTGTATAAAAAGATTCCCTCTGGGGACCTCCTCCACAGCTAGATGGTAAAACAGACCGCCAAGCCGAGTTGGTTGGCAGACAGTGGTAAGGAAGTGAAAGGTATGCAGGAGCAGCCTGTACAAGAAATGCTTTGGAACACCACAGAAGGGCACAGTGGGCATCCGCACAAGATGGCTCAGATTATGTGGGACCCTCCTGGGGCCTGGGTCCGATAAGCACCTCCAGCCCATCAGGTGCAGTGCAGCTGGAACCCCTCCATTTCACTGAGTCCCCTCGACACCCACTGTGATAGGATAGGGACCAGTCCCCCTCGCAGCTAAAACACTGTCCCCTACTCTCAACAGCTCTCGGTAAAAGCAAGGTAGTTCCCCCAAAGTGGTGCAGCTGATGCTGTCTGCTGGAAGCCACATGCCCTCCTGCAGACAGTGTCCCCGGCGGAGATAGTGCATTGCCAGCGCATGCCATCTCACAGGGTGGCCACTATACAGTTCTCCCTGCAGGGTCCTGAGGCAGAGAGCCACCAGCACACACTCCAATGACTGACCGCCCTCTGCAGTCAGAAGACTCAGGACCGCAGTAGAGACCCAATGCCTTCTGTTGCCCCAGAAGAAGTCCACTAGCCTCTCCTGGGTCCTGGAGACAATAGCAGTGGGCGGGACAAAAGTAAACAGCCAGTACTATATCTTTACAATGAAAGCTCTTATCAACGGGTTTTACATGGACTGGTGATCCAAGTTGTCCTATTCCATTGTGCCTAGTTTTGTGGCAAACAACTTGGAAATGTAGCAACGGCTCCATTAAAACTGAAATCCTTCAAAATTGAAAAGACACTGAACTACAAATCACAGCCATATGACACGGGGAAGGGCTGATTATTTTAAACGACTATTATAATCTCAAAACAGATTAAAGCTTTTGAAAATAAAGTGACAGTCAGTTAAAAAATGATCAGGAAGCCAGTTACTTAGTAGCTTTAACATAAGTTCACTTGAGAACGTTTAAAAAAACTGTGTGAAAACCTGGATAAAGCACAAATCTGCTACATTCAGAAAGTTGGTGGCTTAACTCAGGAAGAGTTCTCAACAGGTTGTTTGAGCTGAAAGGTGAATTGTGGGAGTACTTTCAAGAAAATAGTAGGCCAGATTTTGCTGAGTGCTTTGAAGATGAAGAATGGCTGTAGAAACTAGCCTACTTAAGACATTTTTTTAATCATATGAATCAGTTGAAAAAGCCTCTGCAAGGGCCTGGAGAAAATGTTTTGACTTCCAGTGACAAGATTCTTGGATTTAAAAAGAAACTGAATCTTTGGAAAAATCATGCTGCAAAAGGAAATCTTGAAATATTTCCACTGCTGCTTGGGCTTGTGTGTGAGGAAGGATATCAGAAAGTCTTGAGTCTTATTGAAAACCACCTGAAAGAACTGCAGAACAGAATTGAACAGTATTTTTCCTCCCTTTCAACACAAGCAGATGACTAGGTGAGGGACTCTTTCACTGAATCTTTTGCTCAGCCTGAGAATTTGACTTTGAGAGAAGAGGAACAACTTGGTTATCTGCACTCTGATCATGCACTCAAGATGATATTTACTGACCTGCCCCTGGACAAGTTCTGGATTTCTGTGAAAGAAGGGTATCCTGCCATTCATAGGAAAGCAATGAACATTTTGCTGCAGTTTTCAACTTCTTACACATGTGAGCAAGAGTTTTCTTGTTTGCCTTGCCTTGCGCCCTTAACTCCTGGTGGAGTTGTCGGGGTGCCGTCATGTCAAGCTCTGCACCAGTCTGTTCCATCTGTCGCGGTTGTGTTCCAGAGCCTGGGTCACCACAAATGTTTTCCCTGTCCATTCTTTAGCGTTGCCCGTCCATCTTTTCCTCTGTCTACCTCTCCTTCTTTCCCCCTCCACAGTTCCTTGTAGAACGGTCTTTGCAAGGCCACTGGACCTTGTTACGTGGCTGTACCATCTCAGCTTTCTTTTCTTCACCGTTGTGAGAAGGTCTTCATGGGGGCCAATGTGGTGCTGGATGGTCTTGCGGACCTGCTCATTTGTGATGTGGTCCAAGTATGAGATGCCCAAGATGTTGCGATAGCATCTCATTTCCAATGCCTGTATCTTCCTCTGTAGCTCTGCTGTGAGGGTCCATATCTCGCATGTGTACAGGAAGATGGAGAATACCAATGCATGCAGGAGTCTGATCTTGTACTTCATAGTGATGTTGCTGTCCCTCCATATTGTCTTGAGTTTGGATAGTGCAGTCATTGTCTGTGCTGTTCTTGCCAGGACTTCTGGTCTTGATCCTTCATCACTGATGATTGCCCCCAGGTATTTGAACTGCTGCACTGTCTCAAGTTTATGACCATGGACTGAGATGTCTGTTGTGATGGCACCGTTAGCATTTGCCATGAGCTTGGTTTTCTCGGCACTTATTTCCATTCCAAACTTTGTGGAGGCTCTGTCAAGATGGCTGACCAGGCTGGCCAGTTCATCCTCTTTTCCTCCAAGTCCATCAATGTCGTTAGCAAATCTTAGGTTTGTGATGTTCCTCCCTCTGACGCTGACTTGCCCACATGATCTTCAAGGGCAACACTCATGATTCGTTCCAGGAAGACGCTGAAGAGAGTGGGGGAGAGGAGGCAGCCCTGACAGACTCCTACAGAGGTATGGAACCACTCCCCGATGGTGCCCTGAGCGAGTACTGCACTGGTTGCCTTGGTGTAAAGCTGATGGATTGTATGAATCAGCTTCTGCCCCGTGTTGAATTTCTTCATGGTGGCCCATAAGGCATCTCTGTCAAACATCTTCTTGAAGTCTATGAAGATGTGGTAGAACTCTCTCTGGTGCTGAAGGTGTTTCTCACAGAGGGTACAGAGGTTGAAAATCTGCTCAGTGGTGCTTCTCAGCAATGATGTCTTCTGCCTGAGGTCTCAGTCTGTTCAAGATGATTCTGAGCATTACCTTGCTTACATGGTCGATCAAACTGATGGTACGGTAATTCTGGCAAAGTTGGAGATTGCCTTTCTTGTTTAACCAGCATCAAGAGCAAGGATAGAAATTATCTCATTTCAGTTGAAAGTGAAATCCGTGTGTGCTTATCTTAAGTTCGACCCAGATTTGAGAAATATATTATGTTTGCCTTAGGAGTTTTTAAAATTTATGAAAGAGAAAGAAGAGAAATTTCAAGAAAGGTAAGCTAAGCTTAACTATCTGCATCCCCCCCCCCCCCCACCGAAGAAAGGTCGGCTAAAAATTCATTCTCTACTCAAAAGAGCATTGACAATTATTTTTGGATTATTATATCTACAACTTACTGATCATGTTAACATACCATGAGCTTTAGAAATAATAATATTTATGCAGGGGTCCCTTGAGACCTAAAAATTATTTCAAGGGTTCCTCCAGGGCAAAAAGATTGAGAAAGGCTGCTCTAGAATTTAGAGAGAATGGCGTGACAAACAAAATATTCAGCGAGTGGCAGTTCTGTGGGCAAAAATGCCTGAGTTTGAAAATGACAGAGGTCAGGAAGAATGGCCAGATTGATTCTAGCTGCCAGGAAAACTACAGTAACTCAAATAACCACACGTTACAACAGTGGTGTGCAGAAGAGCATCTCTGAATGTGCAACACATCAAACCCTGAAGTGGACGGGCTACAGCAGAAGACTACTCCAGGTTCTACTCCCGTACCCTAATAAAGTAGCCAATGAGTATATGTGATTAGCAGGATGAGTTACGGCAAGGTTAATAATCCATATGGAACAATCATTAAACTTGCTATAGTCCCACATTCCTAAAGAAGTGACTATTTTCAATCATATGACTTTTTATTAATCAGGATATGAATATCACTGTAGTAGTTTCAAGCAAACTTATATGATTGCCTCAACCAGTTGAAAAATAATCTGTAAGCATTCTCCATTCAAGTGGTCTGGATATAGTTCCTCTCTCATTAGAGATGACAGTTTGTAGATGTGTTTATGACATACACTGTTGTACCAGATTCAGAAGAGGCAGGTTTGATGCCATGTCCCCCACTTTCTTTCTGTAAATGCTGAATCATACAATCATTCAAGAAAGGACAATAATAATGAAGAAAATATGCACTAGACTGCCAGTAAACATTAATACTTTTAATACGCATTTCCTCAAGCAGGTATATTTAATATTGTATTGTGTTGTGTTTGATAAACTCAATATCACCATGCAAATTATGTTCAAAGAGTCATAGGTAATCACAGTACAACTGAATACCTAAGCCAAGACCCCTCTTTTCCATATAATGAATGCAATCATATAAAAACTCTACATGTAAGCATGCAAATCACTTTTGTTTTTAAATTTTTATTTTGCCCTAGATTTAGTTTCCTAATGTTCTGGCCAGAACACATTGAAATAATCCACTCAGTAAGCATCATTTAGTTATTCAAATAAATATAATCATTCTCTCTTGTCACAGATAAAAACTTGATCAATAACAATGATTTTAATATACACTCAAAGTCATGGAGAAATACACAACTAAGACTCCTGAGTCCACTCTGTCAACCCGTTATAACCACCTACACTCGTTTACCAATGCTCGGCCTATAGCCTTCTGCGTGTCTGTGATTCAAGTACTCAGCTAGAAGCTGCTTCGATGTTGCAGTCTCTCCCCACCATCCTCTCAAACAATGCATTCCAAATTCCAACTACCTTTTGTGTGAAATTAATCTTCCTTATATCACTCTAGTCTCTTAAAGCTTACTTTAAAGTTGTACCTTTAACAAAGAGATACCTTTGCTAGCAGTAAAATTTTAGTATTGTGTATCTTATTTTTACCTTGCATAATATTGTACAGTTTCTTTGCTCCAAAGAAAACACACCTAGCTTGTTCAGTCTCTCCTGCCAAATCAAGCACTCTATCCCAAACAACATCGTGGTGAATCTCCTCTGCACCCTCACCACAGTAATTACAATCTGTGGACACTGGCATCCAAAATGCAGCTAACACGCCAGAAGTAACCTCACCTAGGCTTTATAGATCTGTACCATAACTCCTCGCTATGTCATAACTAACAAAGACTTATATCAGATATGGCTTCTTTACACTCATCAATCAAATACTGTATAAAATTACTTCTATTTCAACCTCCAAATATAAAGCAAACACTTACATATATGACGAAAATTCAGAAGGAACGTGTCTGTAGATTTGGTTTTTCATGCAAAGTGCCCAAATCTCACATATTCAAGAAGAAATAAAATCAAACAGCAATTGTCTCTGACATAAAAAATATGTTTATATGTAAACAGGAATTCTGCAGATGCTGGAAATTCAAGCAACACACATCAAAGTTGCTGGTGAACGCAGCAGGCCAGGCAGCATCTGTAGGAAGAGGTGCAGTCGACGTTTCAGGGCGAGACCCTTCGTCAGGACGTCCTGAAACGTCAGGTCTCGGCCTGAAACGTCGACTGCACCTCTTCCTACAGATGCTGCCTGGCCTGCTGCGTTCACCAGCAACTTTGAAATATGTTTATATGTTGTGATCTTCAGGTGAAGCAAGGATAGTCAGCAATGAATATTTAAATAAGGGCATACAGACATCATTTAATCTCCACTTTAAAATCATACATTTACTGCTCACTTTTATTTCCATAATAAATTTTGATGATGAAACTGTTTATATAAACTAATAATACAACATTCAAAACACTGCAGAGCCTCCAATCATACAGCATTATAATGAGATAATGTGGACTGTTTCCCTCATCAGTGAGGCAAAGGGATTTAGAATGCTGCTGCTATCAAAAAGTCTATGCTTAGATTTTAGTATATGCAAGCTTTTTAAAAAATGGATGAAAACAAAAGATTATCTTAGGTTTCTACAAAGGTTCTATGGCTCATATCTCAAAAATCTTCTGGTAGATAATGGGAATTCTTTCAGGAAGTTAATAAACTCTGATCTGAATGGTGAATTAAATATCAAAAACAATTGTTTCTTTTTTCCTGATTAGTTAAGTTCTGGATGCTTCTGTTTTTGTAATTGGTTTTATTTGACATTCTGTAAGTTTAACTTCTGTCATATTTCACCCTAACTCTGAGACTTCATATTTACAAGGTTTTTATTTCAGTATCATTTTATAGTTTGTCACAACAGAAAATGACCATGAGCTCTCCAATAACACTTATAGGATAACACTTGTGCTTGAAGAAAAAAAGACAAACTTTATATATAGTTTCCAGTTGTCAATTTGCCTCAGGATGACCTCAGAAACAGATGATTATGAGTTCACGATTGAATCAAAAATTTAATGTTAATAAATTCTGGCCTCTTACCCTGTTGCTTTAGCCTCACTGTTTTTTTAAAACCCATTATCTTTAAAACCTTCTTAAAAGCTGAATATCTGACCGGGTTTCTGACATCATCCTTTCTCAACATCTCCTTTAGTCCAAAATTAATTTTGACAAATATTTGTAAACTGGTTTTGAACGTTCTCCTACATTAATGTGCGAGATCAATACAAGATCCTATAAATACAATGCCTCAATACTGAGACCAGTACAACATTGCTGAATCAATGTTAAACAGACGCTATATGAATTAGATATGTACAGACAATATTCCGAACAGGGCAGGGCAGAATTTGTGACCTACACTGCCCAAATGAACATCAACAATTAAATAGGTTTATTGTTTATTCAACTCTTCCACAACTATTGTTGCCCTGCTTTATGTTGGTAACATGTTGTCTTTGTATTACTCAAAGCACTTTAATTCATTTATTGCTCGATGTTCTGGGAGATTTATGACCGGAAGCAAAAATATGCCAAATGAAAGCATGTTTTTACTTGGCCTCAGACTACTTCTCTTAAAGACTGAGACATAAAAACATGAGCACACATACCATCACTGTATTCCTTCACAGCCAATAACAATGAAGTATTTGTAAAGGTGTAGGCAAGAACAACAGAGTTAAAATAAAATCAGATTTTCTCCATCAAAATAAGGCAGCAATCCAGTCATGCTCCTACTGCACTCATTCATCTACTCTATACTGTTTCAATGATTTATTTATATCATAAATATATTACAAGTATTTTGTATAATTAATAATAAGGAACAAAATTTCATTTAACTTGCCAGTAACTAAGGTTCTAAATTCTATGGGAGGCATCCCTCAATGTATTGTGGAAAGTATGAGAAGATAATCTAACATTAGTCAGTGGTACACCAAAATAAACCGTTGCTAGCCTGAGTATTTTCCCTGCCTGCAAAGTACATAACCACAAAGACTACGATTGCATGATTTAATTATATAAAGGCTTGCCACAATTCATTAAATCTTCTTGGAAATATCATGTAATCAATCAAGCAAAGGTTGTCAGACATAGACAAGTAATTACTGTAGGGGAAAAGGAAGAAATATCTTGCATGTTCCTCACACTTATATTGTTACATTTATAAATGGTATTGATAGAGTCAAGGCCCATTCATTATATGCATCAATATAAGTATAGAACACCTTTAAATATTCCAAATATATGATCAAATAAATTTTTAAAAGGTATAAGAAAGTGAAATTAGAAAATATGACCAAAAACTGGAAGAAAGAAAAAAAATTTCGAAGAATTTCATAGGTACAGAGATGGAAAATGGAAAGAGGGAATACCAAAAAGCATGACTTGAGTATATATAGGTTCTGCTAACACCAAACTGACAAAGAACAGAGTTGCAGAGACAGCTGGTTTCAGAGGATTTACTAAGCATGGAATAAAGAGATAGAAGAACCTGTAAGTGTAGAGGGAGGATATAAATGTTGTCTTAAATTAGAGGCAAAGAGGTAATCTGAACAGATAACTAAAATTGAGAATTGTGTAGGGCAGGGAAAGTGCACGAACAAAATACATGCAGCTTTATTTTTAAGTGGAGCTTGTCCACAGGAAATCAGGAGACAAGTGCTGGAGTTGGGGGTCAGCAAAAAAATATATATACATAGCAATATACAGAAAACTCAGCAGGTCAGGCAGCTTCTATGGAAATGAGTTGATATTTCCAGTGGAGATGCGTCATCATGACTGGAAAGGAAGGGGGAAGCATTAGTCAGTGGTACACCGAAGAGCGGACAAAAAGTTCTATTCAAAAGGTTCAAAGAAACATCTAAACAAGCCTGATACATCTTGGAAACAAGTCCTGTGAACTGATGAAGTTGAAATAGAACTTTTTGGCCTCAATGAACAAAGGTATGTTTGGAGAAAAAAGGGTGCAGAATTTCATGAAAAGAACCCCTCTCCAACTGTTAAGCACGGGGGTGGATCAATCATGCTTTGGGCTTGTGTTGCAGCCAGTGGCATGGGGAACATTTACTGGTAGAGCGAAGAATGAATTCAATTAAATACCAGCAAATTCTGGAAGCAAACATCACACCGTCTGTAAAAAAGCAGAAGATTAAAAGAGGACGGCTTCTACAACAGGATAATGATCCTAAACACACCTCAAAATCCACAATGGACTACCTCAAGAGGCGCAAGCTGAAGGTTTTGCCATGGCCCTCACAGTTCCCCCGACCTAAACATCATCGAGAATCTCTGGATAGACCTCAAAAGAGCAGTGCATGCAAGACGGCCCAAGAATCGCACAGAACTTTTGCAAGGAAGAATGGACGAAAATTCCCCAAACAAAAATTGAAAGACTCTTAGCTGGTAACAAAAAGCGTTTACAAGTTGTGATACTTGCCAAAGGGGGTGCTACTAAGTACTGCCATGCAGGGTGCCCAAACTTTTGCTTCGGGCCCTTTTCCTTTTTTGTTATTTTGAAACTGTAAAAGATGGAAATACAAAGTTTTCTTGCTTAAAATATTAAAAATGTGTCATCTTTAACGTTATGCCTTTTGGAAATCAGTTCATCTTTTACTCGCTTAGCTATTCACAGTCACACAAATTTTGACCAGGAGTGCCCAAACTTTTGCATGCCACTGTATGTATGTAATGTCCAGGTTGAGGTTTCTACTGCTTTGCTGTGAGGCATTTTATTTTAGCAGTTTTTGGTAAAAGCAGTGTGTCCTGCTGGTAAGAGTGTTTTGGCTACAGCTAAAGATAAGGAGCCATGTTGTCCAACTTAGGAATGCTGTGTTAGCCAATCAGGAGTGAGATAGCATACAACATTCTTAAGAGCCGGGCGGGAAGAATTTTCTGATGGACAGTAACCTGGTTTATGTTCTTTTGGCGCGAGGTGCAGTGAGAAGAGCACCAGGGAGACACCTGGAGGATCCCATCTGAAGGGGAGACCCTATTGCAAGGAGTGCTTCATGAGGCAGAGGATTCCAAAAAGGGAACTTCTACCTGTGGTTGGTGAGCAGAATTCAGCACTATGAGTAAAGTTACTCACAGCTACTAGAGAAATGAGCTCCAATGTTTATGTGCACATTTAGTCTGGTTTAACTGTAATGGGCTCTTTTCTTTTTCTTTCCCTGTTAATTGTTTGATAAAGTTGAAAATTGGTAAATATACTTTCTTTATAATTTAATCCTGGTCTATGATCTGTCATTTCTGGGCTACCGATAACCGTGTATGGGCAGCAATTACACAGCATTCGCTCAAATCGAGGTTCCTTTAATTGGAACATCCCGATGTTCCTGTCTGGTTGAACCCCAAATCATACCAAACCTAGACATATATTGCTTAAGAAAGGTGGCCTTCTCACTGCTGAGTCACATGGCTGTCAGCAGAGTCAGCTAATGAGCCAAGCTGGTGTACAAACCCCAGTGAGAGGGTTGCATGTATATAAAAAATATACACATTGCATTCGTAATGAAGACAGAGACAATCAATTTTAGAGGCAAGAAGTGCAAGTGGCAGGAAGATGGTGTGGGATTTAAAGTTTAGTTTCAAGTCAAACAGGGCGATGGGCCCCCAATGATGATCTGGTCCATTCCCGAAGAGTGGCCACACAGAGGAAAGGTTGTGACTTGCTCATCATCTGCTAAACCTAGGATCTGCAACACTAAACCATTTTTGAAAATTTCTAGGTTCAAGGGCTTTGGTGAAAACTCCATGTCACTATAGCCAGAAGGGGTCTTGTTCTAGAGCTAATAATACATACTTGATACTCCAGCTGGGTATGTGCATTCAAATCTGCACGTGGGCTTTTGCCCACTTACAGCCTATCATACAAAGTACGTACCTCAGGGTGAGCAAAGCACTTGTATTTTGAGGTATACACTAAACAATGATCTGACAGTGCAGAGTCAAAGTCAAGGGATCAAGTAATACATACCTGGAGATTATTGCCATAACTGTGTAAGCTAACCTTGTGCTATGGATAAAGCTTTTAAACACCAGTACATAGTTGAGCAAAGGTAAAGTATGAAGGATGGATCCTTAGCATTGCTTTGTGACACAGGTTGGGAGTAAGAAAGGGAAGGAAGGTTACTGTTACATTGTCAGTAATGCACTATTTCAGTTTCCACTGGGGTGCAGGCAGACAATGAACATTAGTAGCTACAGACATTAGAAATGCAGATTTAACACACAGCAGTTTACAAGGTTGCTTAGGTTTGTGCTACATTGGGCATACTCCACTACTCAAACAAAATCCTACCTAGTTCAAAACTGCTTTAAAAATATAATCACACTTGAACCAGATTCAACACCAAGTGAATCCTTCTGCAAATCACCTCTTCATACTGACTTTGCTGCAACAACTTAGGTATTAAATAGCAAAACCTCAAAATCATGCAATAAAATATTTATACAATTTAAGTTAATTACTAGAGGTGCAAATATAATAAAGTTACCTCTTGCTCTATTCCTTACAATAAGAATTACAGATTTTTTTAAAAGATTGTTTCTGTTAATTACAATACAATATGATCCTGCTTGACTTTGTTTAAGATAAATGGGTACTAAAACACCCAGTTCAAAGGCATATACTTTGGATTCTGGCTAATTGGGCCATTGGTTAATCGGGGCTTATTTGGACAACTCTTAAAGAAAAACAACCAATTGAGAAAAAAGCCCTTCATTTGGTTGGAACACTATGCCGCTTAATTGGGAAGAACTTGAAGGTATCGACAATCATCTTGAATGTTATAATGAAAATGTTGACTTGGAAAATGTAATCGTCAAAATCATTGTATGATTCAAAGATTGAAGATTCAACATACATTTATTATCAAAGAATGTATAAATTATACAACCTTGAAATTTGTTTGCTTACAGGTAGCCACAAAGCAAGAAACCCATAAGAACCCAATTAAAGAAAAAAAATAGAAGACCAATACCCAATGAGCAAGAGAAAGGTAAAAAAAAAATCACAAATCATGTAAACAATTGAAGCAAACCAAACTGAGTCCTCAGATCCAAACCCCAGAGCAGCCTGGGGTAGGCCCAAAGTCTCACTTATTAGTTCATCATATTAGCAGGCACAGAGCACAGCAGCCAGGGCAGTCTTCATAGTCTCAGCACCATGGGGAGAGAGGAGTGACCATCGTGGAGAATGATCAAAATCGGCTCTCGCCTCAGATCCCGACACCCTACCTTTTCAGCCCATTAGAGCCAGCGTTTAAATTGAACAAACAATGGAACAGTAAAAGGCTTTGGCCTCCTGGAAAGAGAAGTGAATATTGCAGAGAGCTAGCGAAATCAGCTCTCACCTCCAACCTGGGCCGGGGTTTAAACTATGTAAACTGTGAACTGTACCTTGCACTAGGACCCGGCTACTGCAGTGGGCTTGGGGCCTAGACCATGCCGCCCAGCAACTCGCTCCAGTCCCAGATTTCGCTGCCCAGCCCGAAGCTACTCTCAAGTCCTCAAAATCAACTCGATGACCAGAGCACTGGGCCAGTTGTATGAGCATTGGAATTCTACTGACCGGAATTCTACTGACCAAACTTCTCCTCTCCACACCCAAAGTGGCCCAACCACACACTCCTCTGCCCCGGCCTCGATCTCTCCTCTCCAAATGGCCCACTCCATCTGCATCAATTCTGCAATATACCATCCCAGCTCATCCCCTGAACTCGCCTCATTATCCTTTGCCCCTTCACTGTTTACAGCGATAATTTAACACAATTTACCTCAGAAAATGTGTTTTTAGTGATGTTTTTAGTCAGATTTCTTAAATTTTTTAAACCACCAGTAAGCTGCCGCATGCATTTGGTAGCGCCATCTTAATCAGAAGTCCATTATCTACAACAGGCGTCTGTGTTGATTTTGTTCTTTACAGTCAATCAGAAGAACACTGCAGTGGATGAATTCCTCCATTGATAACTATTAAGATCTAATAGTTTTATAGTATTGATAGTGTTTTAATTTTCTCTGTTTTTCATTTAAATACATATCTTGCTGTTCAGTTAAATGTAGTTCGTCTATTTTTTTTTAAAAATACCTTTTAAAATATTTCCATAAAACTTCATCTAATTAGGGCAGCCCTCGTCTAACTGGACCAAAATGTACTGGTCCCAATGTGTCCCAATTAAACAGAATCCACTGTACTTAATAGTATACATATGAATAAGTCTTGAGCAAGGCAGTCGTATTTAGAGTGCGTATAGTTAAACATCTTCCTTCCTTTGGCCTAGTATTAAAATATAACTTAAGAGAGCAGGAATAAAATCAAAATTCCTGATTTGAGGGATTGCAACTGAGGTAGGGTTGAGAAAGTGGTAGGGGTTACAGTAACAGTGAAATAAACAATTATAGGCATGAGGAGGGATGATGTGAGAAAGGAATATTAAATTAGTTAAAATGAAGAACAAATTATGAGCAAGCATATACAATATTGGAGTGCATTACAGAGCCACAAATAATCAGGGAAAGAGTGAGACAGAAACACACTAATCAGGGAAGATTTCAACCACCTGCTTATTTCAATGTAATTGGCGGAAAAGGTAATAAAATGAACAGAATACTTAAAATATATTCAGGAGAACCTTTTCATTAAATATGTAACAAGGCCATCAACAAATCAAGGTCTTTGACCTGAAATATTAACTATTTCTCTTTCTAGATTATGCCAAACTGTGTTCCCCGAATTTCGTTATTTCCAACAAACAGAGGGCAGTTCTGTAATTTTAGCCACAGAAGGAGAATGCTAAGTAATCAGTAAATCAATTGGAATCAACTTAATTCAGGGAAATGCAAAATAGGCTAGGCATCACATTCACAATCTGGAAAAGGTTTAATTTTACTACAAGATGTAATTGTGCAAATATGGATACTACTTCTTCTTCTTGGATACTAACAACTACTTTAAACTAATCACTGTCAGAATATTGGTGGCATTCAAGAGGATTAATATTCACAGCAAATATGTTACCACAAAAAAGGTGGAAGCCTTAAATCTAGATCCCATTGAGGCCTGGCAAGCTAAAAACAGGAAAGTATATGTCAGCTCAATATTGCCAAATAAATTTTATAAAGGGAAGGTATATATTAATAGCTACACACACAAATGCTGGAGGAACTCAGCAGGTCAGGCCCAATCTACGGAAAGGAATAAAGTCAAAATTTTGGGCCAAGACCCTTCATTGTATTAATTGTATATATTAATGTTGGCAAATAGAGTGAAGGAAAAGCCCATGGACCATTCATAACTAAATTAAGATCAACCGAGTGAAGGAGAAGACCTTTCCAGAGATCAAAAATGTGTGTCTAAGTGGAAAATGCAAGTAAGATTCTCCATCTTCAGAAAAATAGGGTGTTGTACTTCACGGCAACAGTACAATGCAATACACGATAAATATAGAAAAAAACTGAATTACAGCAAGTATATACATGTGTATATTAAACAGTTGAATTAAAATAAGTAGTGCAAAAACAGAAATAAATTTTTTTTAAAAGTAATGAGGTAGTAGTGTTCATGGGTTCAATGTCCATTTAGAAATCAGATGGTAGAGGGGAAAAAGCTGTTCTGAATCACTGAATGTGTGCCTTCAGGCTTCTGTACGGCAGTAACAATGAGAAGGGGGCATGTCCTGAGTGATGGGGGTCCTTAATGATGGATGCCGCCTTTCTGAGGCACCGCTCCTTGAAGATGTTTTGGATACCACAGAGGCTATTGACCATGATGGAACTGACTAGTTTTTACAACTTTCCGCAACTTACTTCGATTCTGTGCAGCAGACCCCACCCCCCACCATACCAGACAGTGATCCAGCTCATCAGAATGCTCTCCATGGTACATCCGCAGTAGTTTTTGAGTGTTTTAAGTGACAACCTAAATGTCCTCAAATTCCTAATGAAATATAGCCGCTGTCTTGCCTTCTTTATAGCTGCATCAGTATGTTGTAACCAGGTGAGGTCCTCAGAGATATTAATACTCAGGAACTTGAAATTGCTCACTCGCGCCACTTCTGGTCCCTCTATTAGGATTGGTTTGTGATTCCTCATCCTACCCTTCCTGAAGTCCACAATCAGCTCTTTTGATCTTACTAACATTGAGTGCAAGGTTGTTGCTACGACACCACTCAAGTAGCTGGTATATCTCACTCCTGTACGCCATCTCATCACCATCTGATATTCTGCCAAAAAATGGTTGTATCATCAGCAAATTTATAGACGGCATTTGAGCTATGCCCAACTACTCAGTCATGGGTGTAGAGAGATTAGAGCAGTGGGCTAAGCACACATCCCTGCGGTGCTCCAATGTTAATTGTCAGTGAGGTGATGTTATTTCCAATCCACACAAATTGTGGTCTTCTGGTTGGGAGGTTGAGGATCCAGTTACAGAGGGAGATACAGAGGTCCAGGTTCTGTAGCTTCTTGATTGGGACTGTCAGAATGATGGTATTAAATACTGAGCTATAGTCAAAGAACAGCATCCTGACATAGATATTTGTATTGTCCAGGTGATCTAAAGCCATTGAGAATGCATCTGCCACAGACCTACTGTGGCAATAGGCATTCTACAGTGGGTCCAGGTCCTTACTGAGAAAGGGGTTGATTATAGCCAAGCGTGACCTCTCAAAGCCGTAAATGTGAGTACTATAGTCGTTAAGGCAGCTTACACTGCTCTTCTTGAGCACTGGAATAATTGTTGCCCTTTTGAAGTAGGTATACATACAACAATATACATGTAATAAGAGGGTCTTCCTATCCCTAATAATTATCCTTAAAATCTGCACAAAGCAAAAGGTTATGGTCGACAGGCATTTTAGTGTGAGGAATGTTGTTTTGATTGGGCATCACCAGGTATCAGCCCTCAGCTTTTGTGTTATATATCAGTCATTTACACCTCACTGAAGAGAACAATTAAGTTTCTAAATGCTGCAAAACATAGACAGTAGTTGAAAGCAAGCTTGGAAAGTTACTGACTGCGCTAAATCATGGGTGAACTGATCAGATGGGTGAAAATTGCCAAAAAGATTTCAATCTGGAGAAGTGAGGTAATGAATTTAGAGAAGACAACCAAGGTAAAGGAATATATAACAGAAGTGGCATTTTACCAAGATATGGAGAGAAATAGTGAGATCTGGGACAGCTTGTCCACAAGTACTGGAAAGTAGCAGGACTGTGAATGAAGGAGCTTCATGTAAGGAGGTTGTTTCAAATACTAAAACAGAAAATGCTGGATACACTCAGCCAATCAAGTGGAGAGAGAAACGGATAATATTTTGGGTCGACATGAGAAAGATGAGAAAATACCTATGTTTTAAATTGCAGAGAAGCAGCAAGGAGTGGAAAAAAGAAAAAATACTATGGAACTTTGAGACTACAAGAACAAAGCTTACCCAACAGATACCACCACAGAGAGGATAGCAAAAGCTTATTTGTCATGATTGGATAGTCTGGAGAAAATGGAGCGAGAGAGAGAGAGAGAGAGAGAGAGAGAGAGAGAGAGACAAATGTAGACAGAGAGAAAAGGTTGTAACTATGAGATACAGAACACTGGAGTTGCTCAGACTCTGAAATAAAAGTATTCAACATGTCAGACAGTATCTGTGGTGAAAGTAAACCCAAATTAAAGCTACAGTTTGATGACTTCATTAGAAATGTCACTGAAGATCCATTGTCTCTATTCTTTTAAATTTTCCCCAAAATGTAGCTTAACTTCCTGAGTGTTTCAAAAATTTTCTTTTTTCAAGATTCATAACTGTTTAATGTCATTTCCAGTACACAAGTGTAAAGGAGAATGAAATAATTGTTACTCTGGATCCGATGCAGTACAAAAACATATTAAGATAAAGAACACAATAACCACATAAGATAGCATATATATAGATTGACATTAAGTAACCTGGTTCGAGTGGCTTTTCATAAGGTGACTGACTAGAAATATTGATGTAGTGGTGGTGGAGGTGTGGTGAGGTGAGTTAGTGGGTGAAGGTGTTGATTAACCTTACTGCTTGGGGAAAGTAACTGCTTTTGAGTCTGGTGGTCCTGGCATAGATGCTACATAGCCTCCACCCTGGTAGGTACACGAGCAGGTCAGCCCACGAGCAGATTTTTATTTCAGATATGGAGCATTTGCAATATTTTGATTTCAAAGAATGTTACTAAACACAGAATTAAGATCCAGAATGCATTATCCAAAACAACAGTAGTCAGAAACTTCATGATACTTATTAAGTACCTGAATGGACACTTCATGTGAAATAACCTAAAAGGCCATAAATTAAGAAATGAAAGCAAGAATAGCACAGATGCCACTTCTGTACACAGGAACTCTGAGACTAATGCCCAACTCCTCGACTGTATAATTCAAAGTTAAACACAATGAATTCTTTTCCTTATTACTTCCATTTCCTTGCACATCTACTCAGTTTGCTGCATAATTTTAGTTTTCCATAGAATGTTCGAACATTCCTTCAAATTCAGCAAGTCAGTTATCAAAGTCCCATTTCTCTTTCTCCACGAAACTGCCAGTTTGCCAATCCTCCCTATGTTGTTGAAAACCAATACATGCTTCAATACTCATGTGTCTACTCCCTGGAATGCTCATATGGGCTCTCTCGTTTTTAATAAATATCAATTATTCCAGAACACTTATGGCCCACGTTACCTCTCCTCTCCAGTCCTGTACATTTATCTGCCCCTTTCTTGCCAAGTTCTTAATTCACTACAGCTGTATGTTTCACATTACATGCTTCTTGCCCTTTGACTGAATATTACTTCCCACTCCTTTGCTGCAGCCAAAACTTCCAACCATTGTTTTTGTATTGTGTTTTGGAACTTCATTCCGTTTCTCTTGCTTTAAAATCATTTCTTTCAACTTTCTACTCTAGCTCTTATTTATAGCTCTGTTCATTATTGTCTGTAGAAAACTCAGGATGTTTTTCCTATATTAAGAGGAACCATATGGATCCTACTGTTCAGTTTTAAGATTAAAATCTAAAATGGATCCTATTTTTATCTAAGAGGGGTTTTATGGCACTCCCTAAAAGATCCCTTTAGATATTTCAATGTTAAAAGATAAATGGAAAACATTACAAAATAGTGATTCTTCTTTATATACTGAATAAAAGGTAACTTGTATAATGAACACAAATCAAAGAACTTCAAGCTATGGCAATAATAACAAGACAAGGATATTTTTGACGATGGATTATCATTGAAGACTTGCAGATGAACATTCAATACAAATTTTCTAAACAGGAAAGATAAATAAACTTAAAAACAAACAATATGCAAAGCTATTGAGCAAATGCAAGGAAGTGAGACAAGTTGGAAAGCTCCTAGAAGCCAGTAGTTTTGTGCTACAGGATTCTCATTTCACTCTCTAATTTGTCCTGAGTGAAGTCATCTCAATAGGTATGATGTTTCAGGCACAGCACCTACCCTCAACATATGGAAAAATATGGAACAGGAAGTCGGGGGGGGGGGAGGTGAAAAGAAAATTACTACTGTTTTTTTCATAGTGAATGAAAGCCAGACCCTGTTTCAAGAAATCAAAAGATGCAATGAGGCTCAGCATGATAATTCTTACACTCACTTACCACAGTCACTTACCACTGAGATTCACATGTGAACGGTAGTCACAGGGGCAAGGCATCAAGTGAATGTTGGTTATGATACCAGCAGCAAAAACTTTTTGTCAGGGGATGGAAAGAACGCTTTACATAACAATTTAAGAATGACTCAATAATTGGTGTTTCAAAGTTCTTTTGAAGAATTACTAAACTCCTTATCATGCCTGAACCGACTGCAACACTGATCTCAAGATATATCTGAGAACTATGCTTGTTGAGAAACTCTCTACCAATAAGAATATTCACAGACATTGCTTTCACCACTTTCAGGAAATTCCAAAACAAAAATCACCTTATCTATTTCATACAGGCACACCTAAATTTTAAACATGATTTCTAGTTTCACGTTAATCTACAAAAGGAAATATCTTTTTCATATCTACTATATCCAGACCATTCATGATCTTTTGTTTCCATCAAGTCACTGCTTATTCTTCTAAATTCCAACAGATTCATAACAAGCATCTCCAACTTTTTCCTCATAAATGCACCTCATCTCATAGAGGTAACAGTCTAGTGAACCTTCTTTGAGCTATTTCAAATGTATTTACATCATTCCTCAATTAAGGACATGAAATGTTATCACACCATTGATCTATAGCAGTGAAGCACAGTCTCTTTATTTCTGTATGCAATTCCCTGATCAATAACTAACATTCTATAGGCTTTCCTAATTATTTGATGTATCTGTGACTGAGCCTTTTATAAATAAAGCACCAGGACATCCAGATCCCTCTGTATCTCAAAGCTCTAGAAAAGTTTGTCATTTAGAATAACAAACTTTTTTTAAAAAAATGTCCTGCCTGAATGGACAATTTCACATTTTCCAATAATTATAATCCATTATCAAATCTTTGCCATTCACATAAACTACATATATTCTTCACTTCCTCTGAATAGAACTGCAGTCTCTTGCAGTCAGCCAGAAAGAATATACATTACTATTTAACAGTTTTTTTTCCAAATTGAGCAAATATAATATGTTAATAATTACTTAATGTTTTATCACTAAAATAGTCACTGGGAAAACTACAATAGAAATAAAATTACCCTAACATATAAGAATTAAATGTTTATTTATATTTTTCCAAAGTATCATTTTGTCTTAGGAGGAAAAAAAACATGAATATTTCAAGTTGCTTCATTTTTACAGTCTCTTTTCAATATGTGCACAAGAATGTATAGTTCGGCAGAATTGCGTGGTCACTAGGTGACTAACTGCCTACTCTAAAAAAAGATACTAGCATAAACCTTACTCCAGTTAAAACTCTCAGAATGCCTGGTCTCTCTGCAGCACTGCGCGCGGCAGTCACGTGACCATATGCTAATAATGTCAACAAATGTACCAGAAGTGAGCACGTGACCACAATCCCCGTTTTCCTGGATTTGGCAAATCAAAAATATTTGTTCTGAAATCCACTCAAATTGAACTATGTCATCGGCATTTTCAGATAGTCAATACAATCTCGCTCTTGCCCGCTCGTATTAATTCGACTTTCCAGCAGAAAGCAAGCAAAACATAAACATACACATGTTTTGTTTTTTTTTTAACTCCAACCATGTACTTTGAATACAAACACTAATAACACAACAGTGACTTACCAGGCAGTCGGTTCATATTGACACCCTGGGCAGACAGTCCAATTCCCATGTACCTGTGAACAATGAGAGCTGTAAATAAGGAATCATCCTCCGCCATTAAAGAGTCACGTAATGTCAGTGCCAACAAGAGTGGTCTTACCCATCTCTGCCTTTACTCACTATCTTCACCTCGAAGTAATATATGCCACAAGCTGCGGGGATCGGGTGCGTTGCGCGAACGGACGCAGCATCTTTGTGATTTTTTCCATGTCCTGATTAAGAAAACAATAATCACCTCAGGAAACACCTTACGAGATTTTAACATCTTAACTGTTTAAATCTAACAGATTTTGTGTTCATATTACGTCAGCGTTAAAGCAAATATGACCCTTAAAGAATAAAATATTCTTTTCTAAATCCACCTTAACTGTTGACGAACCTTCAAATAAATATTCTTCACTGAGCTATGTTGGATCGCCTTCATCGTAAGAGGACTACAAACATTATAACTACAGTTTTAAACAATGCAAGAAGCTCGGCCAAAAAGGAGGTGTTTATTTTAAGCAACTAACAAAATATGATACTGCACTGCCACCATTGAGACGATCCGCAGGGACTTTGTTTCTCAAAAATCATTCGGTAATCATTTCAACAAGAAGACACAACGCCATAAATGAGGCATATTGAAATCTCATATGTAAAAAGAGCTATTGTATGAATTGTTGAAACATCTTCAAATAAAATTATTTACTGGAGACACAATCAGAAATCAATGACGTCAATCGGTATTAAGAACGTTACCTGTCACAGTGCCAATCATTGCTTCCAAATGAACAGGAAAAAAATCACTATTCACAACACGATCACTCACCGGGTACCTTTTTTTACAGGATTAAACTAGATTATTCCACAGAGATTACCTTTATAGTGTACACGGAGATTGTTCTGTGACAGTCCGATATAGTTGTACTTGTCTTTTGGGCTCCACGATCGGGGCAGAGGGGACTCATCTTCGTTCACAGCTGGATATAGACGCTTTAATCTTTCATTTAACTCTTTTTCTTGATAATTCAGCGCAGTATCCCCGTGGTTTGAGGCTCCAAACTCAGCCATCTTGGATCCTATTGTGTATATATCCCGGATAACGAACGGATTGTATTGGCACCTCATTGGTCGCCGCACTCTTCGGGGGCCACGGGGCTGAGCGCTGAGGACGACGGATGGTGAAGTCAAAATTCACCGTCCATACACACTGTAGAACTGTCGACTACAACTCCCGGAATGCCACACGGCACACTACGAAGCGAAAACACACCGATTCGACAGTTGATTGGCTGTCGGGGAAACCCGAACGCGGAGGGTAGGGGGGAGGGGAATAGTAGGGATCGTGGATGCTGGGTATGCTGGGAGTTGTATTTCTCCTCAATTTGTTAGAAACACGGTTCTTGGCAAAAAGAGTGGAGAAAATGAAAAGGAATCGATTCACTTCTAATCTAAAAGTATTTCTCAGTGTAAACAATGACACAAAGATAAAGTAAGTCACGAGTAATGCGAGAAAGCGTCTTCATCAATGGCTCCGAGAAAAGGCACTAAAATACCCAGAAGGCGTCATAATCTAGCGAAAACAAACAGGTGGAATGCGGGCCGGCCGACTTCGGTAGCGACTTTAAATCTCAAACTCAACATCAGCACCAGCTTTTCGAGGATTTTTCATCGAAGATCAAAGTCGCAAACAATTGGAAAATAGAAACTACAACGTTTACTCGATTAAACTTTTATGTTTCACTAAATATAATTTTGCGTGTGCCGGCTATAAGTGATTCTCGCTACTCTATGACAGGCACCAAAGGTAACGATGGGTCCTGAGCGTCGGGGGCCTTTTATGTGTTACCATGGTAACACGCCGTACACAACAGCTGGTCAAAGAGGGAGAGAGTCAGTCGCTCCTCTCTGCGCTTTGCTTGCATTAATTATGTCTGCGCATTCCGCCGGGCGTCCGAAAACACGAACTCCGAACCAGGGGTAAGACGAGAGAACGCTGAGACCAGACGGGTAATATAGGGAGCCGCCTGCTGTAAAAACAAGCAATGCTGCGATTAGCACCCGAAAGAGAGTTGCATGCTTTCAGGGCGTGCTTCAAAGCCAACAAAGTACATTTTAATTGTAATTCACGGCATGGTGTTAGAAACGATAGCAAGCTGCCTCAAATGACGACCGGATAAACGGCTCTTGTGATTTGACGAATAAAGTTTGACTAGGTCACTGGCGATAACTTCTAAGATACTGCATAATAGATTATTTACCCGAAAGGGTGAACAGGCTTAAATTTACTGGTGCAATGAAATTTTTTCTGGTGGCCCAATCGAATTGACAGATGAAGCTCTACACAGGTAGAGATAAGCGATCTTAAAGAGTAACGTTCTCGGGCTTTTACCTTTTCCAGCGGCCCAATCGAATCACGATTCATTTGCAAGGGCAAATAAAAGTAAGTTAGGGACAAGGGTGAAAAATAAAGAACCTGATACAGTGCTCCGAGCAGTAACCACGATGTGGGATATAAATGTCAAGGGAAGTAGAAAAGGCATGTAATAAAGGCAGTGTTACGATGGTAATGGGGAATTTTAACATACAGGTAGAGTGGGAAAATCAGTTTGGTCCTGGATCCCAAAAGGGAACTTCTTGAATGCCTACGAGGTGGCTTTTTAGAGCAGCTTGTGGTTAAGCCCATGAGGGGAAAGGCGATTCTGGATTGGGTGTTGTGTAATGAACCAGATTTGATTAGGGAGCTTTAAGGTAAATGAAGCATAGGAGGCAGTGATCAAATTACGATAGAATTCACCTTGTGGTTTGAAAGGAGGAAGCTAAAGTTAGATGTATCAGTATAACAGTGGAGTGAAGGGAATTGTGGTGGCATGAGAGAGGAGCCGGCCAAAGTTGATTGGAAGTGGACACTAGCAGAGCTAACGGCAGAACAGCAGTGGCTGGAGTTTCTGGGAGCAATTTGGAAGGTGCGGGATAGGTACATCTCAAATAAGTATTATAAAGACAGAATGATGCAACCATGGCTGACAAGGGAATTCAATGACAACATAAAAGCAATAAGGAGGTCTATGGCAGAGCAAAAACTTGATTGATGCCTTCAGGATGCTCTTACACGTACCCCTTCCAAGTGCCCAGGTTTATCCCCCTAAAACAATGTCCTCTACTGTTCATTCTGTTGTTGGATGCAGCATAATAATTGAAATAAACCCAAAGTTGCTGCAACTTCACTTCTGATACTGTTACTGCCATAATGAAAGATATTGAAGTATTTATAGCAATAGTAACAGGTCATTCAAACCAACAAGTCTATGCATGAAGTTTCTCCAGAACACCCCATTTACCATCCCTTCCAACCTTCAACTGTCGGAGGCAGAACGCTCTTCCCATGATCCTGTCGTATCCCTTTTGCCAATCACCTGTCCAGCTCTTGGCTCCATCCCTCCCCCTCCTGTCTTTTCCTATCATTTTGGATCTCCCCCTCCCCCTCCCACTTTCAAATCTCTTACTCACTCTTCCTTCAGTTAGTCCTGACAAAGGGTCTCGGCCTGAAACGTCGACTGCACTTCTTCCTAGAGATGCTGATTGGCCAGCAACTTTGATGTGTATTACATTTAAGGCCCTGGTTTGGTCTATAAGTGGAATCAACACCTCTATGATAATCCTATTGCATCCTTCCATGATCTCTCAGATCACCCTGCAGTTACCTTTTTGGAGAAAAGCATTTAAGCTATTTTATTCCTTACCAATGGATATATTCTCTTAGTTATGGGATCATTCTGGTATATCTCCATTGTATATTTTACTATGCCTCCTTTAATTTCCTCTTTTTATAGTTCAGGAATAAGAACTATTCACATATTCCTTGTTTAATGTTGTCACCATTCTCTACAAACTTTAATATTTCTCGTTTTCAGTTTTATAACCCTCCCTCCACCTACCAGAAATTGGCCTTGATGCTTTGCTTTTTAATACTCTCATCAGCCCACGTTATTATTTTTAATTATTTGTGCGCCTGTGACTTTCAATTAGTTGTTTCCTTTATCTCATTAAAGCCCTTATTTTCCAATGACCTCTTTATTCTTACCAAAATGTATTATCTTCCTGTTACCTATGTGGAAAGTAATTTAACAGTTACGTACCCATCATGTAACATGGTTAAAAGTTTTCTATATTTTCTCTCAATTCTTGCCCACTGTAGTATAATTTGCAATGTAAACATTTGTATCTGTTTCATTTTCCTTAAAATTATTTCCTTAACCAAACCTAGACTGTTTCAATGACTCTGTGGTTTGATTGTTTGTGATTTTTGCTCGTTTATTGCCATTTGCGTGTTTGTTCTTTTTTTTGCTCATCGGGTGTTTAATGTTTTCTTTGAATGGATTCCATGGTGTTTCTTTGTTCCGTGGCTGTCTGTGGGAAGACGAATCTCAGGGTTGTATACTGCATACATACTTTGATAATAAATGTACTTTGAATCTTTGAAACTTTAATTCAGTGCTTTTGATAACTCCTTAGTTTGTTGGATATTTCTGTTTGGTTAAGTTATGATTCTAAGAAAGAGCTTGAGATGCTTTCCCCCTTTAAAGTTCTGTAAGTCATTGCTGTTGATCAATTCATCTGTCTCTTCCTCACTGCTCCTACGGGTATCTGTGGAGCTTCTGTTTTCCGATCTTCCAGCACTTCCAAATTCCAAAACTTCTAACAAGCTCACCGATCCTTCTGCAAACCTGATACAAGCAATACAAATCCCAGTCGAACAACTCTTGTTCTTTGGACTATTCCTCATTGTTTCATCATAGGAATATATAATAGAAAAGTAAATATCAGGAGAGAATACTTGACTTAAATATCTGCAGACATCAACAAAACAGCTTTCATAATTAGATCAGTCCCATTGTGGCCTACGGCACATTGTAAAGGCCCTAAAGGTTAATGAATACACTGATAGGCAGCAATATTTTTGATGGTTCGTGCCATGAGAGACTTTCATTAATTCTATTAATGGAAATCTCTCCAAAATAGAGATCAGTTTAATCAAGAAAACTCTTTATAGACTTGATCATTTCAGACCAAATGTAAGATCAAAAACTATTATCATTCTTCTGTCTTATTTCATTAAGTTCATTCTAAGTAACTTTTCCATATAGAACAAATAGAGCATGTTTGAATTATTTTGAATTAAAATAAATGTTCTTCCTTTAAACGCAATAAAGGAAGGCTTCTCTGCACATTTTGTTACTAATCCTTCATCCTGCTTCAGTCTACTGTTTAGCAACTTGAGAACTATAATTTCTGTAGCATAGCAATCCTGAAGTAACATGATCAATGAACGAGAGTGCATCTGTGACTTTAAATTAGTCTTTTTTTATCTAACTAAAGCCCGTATTTTCCAACATGCATTTGCACTGAGTAATGTGCATCGAGTAAGTTTGGCATCCAGAATAGTTGAAAGATTCTATGTCAAAAACCTTCCCTTGAGATTTTCCAATTAAGAGGACAAGAAGATTGCTTCCTTGCAATTCTTTAACCAACCAAATGTAGATTATCAAGATTTAAAGGAAAATGGTGCAAGCGTTGAAAGACTAAAATGCAGGAAGTATGTGGCAGTTCAGCTGTGTCAGCAAAGGAGACAGAAAATAGGATAACAATTTTACCAGAACTAGAATGTACAAATTATTTTTTTACGGCAATGAGCAAACCAGAGGGAGAGGCAGGGAGAAAGATCATTGATCAAATATGCCAATCAGTTGTTGGAATAGTGGTCCTCTATATTGAATCATTCCTATCTATTTGTGCCTGAATTTTTATTCTCGTATAATTCCTCCCTCTCTCACCTCTAGAAGCATTGTCATTAGTGTAAAGCTTGTTGATGTTATCCAAGCCCAGTTATTCTTTATCATATTCATAACTGAGCCTTAAAAGTGAGATGTGGATATGGCAACCACTTGTGCAACATAAGCCATTCACTGAAAAATAGCCAGTGTTAGACCTACACTATTCCTGTGCTTGGTCTGGCGATAAAGTAATGACTTCCCATTATGTTGACACGGGGGGGGGGCTGCTTTTGGTGGTACAAGTGACATTGATTCTTAGGAGTGGAGTGTGGTTGAACTTCTTGTTGGAGACCATCATTGGTTGGAACCATTGTAGGGTGAGACAGATTCAGAGATCTGCACATCACAACTAATTTTTTTTTAAACCTGAGATTCTCATGGCTATGTGGTTCACTCATTGCTAAAGTCAGTGAGCAAACTGTATTTTGTGTGTAGAGAAAAAAAGGTTTGCCTTCAGTTGTACTAATATGTTCATAGCAATCTTGGTAAATGCAATTTGAAAGTCAATTACAAACGTAGTTCTAATTTACCACTATCATTATTTTTGGTTTAATTTTAGAGGAATGTCAAGGAAATCCAATATGGATGTACCTAAACCTGCCTGTCTGACTTATCAGTTACAAGACAGTGCCATAAGATACCATCTTCCACTGAAAGAATTATTGGTAAAGTACTTTCATCACTCAAAATACCCCTAGAAGATTCTTTTAGGTACACCAAGAAGTACTGGAATGAGGGACAAAAATCACATGAGAGGAATGGATGGAACTGCTTTATTCTGACAGAAAATGTATATTTTTTGTTTCAGATTGGGTCTATTTATTGTCTTTCCAGCAGACTGTTTCTACTCCGAATTCATTTTGCATCACTGGATTGCATTTTAGGGATGTGTATATTTCAGTGTTTATTTTTCCCCTCCAAGCATCCCATTAAGTAATAAGCAATAAGCAATGTTAGATTATCAATGTATGTATTCTGGCTGCATCTAAAGTGTAGCCTTGGGGAAACACACCCAGGAAGTTTTAAAAAAATATATTTAGTACCTCCATAGAAAATTTGATTTATTTCCTTATTTTCTAAACACAAGTGTATTCTCTTGGATCTGCCATTTTTCTATTAATTAACACACTGACCTCATGTTTCATTACCATGCAGCCAAGTGGGGAAGTGAATGAGGGCTACTTGTCCAACTGGCCTGGGCATATAGGTGGAGAGATTGTTCAACATAAACAAAAACTTCACCCATCAAAAATCAACAAACAGCATGGGTAAGAGCTGTTGATCCTTATGCTCATAGAGAATGTTAAAAATTATAAATTGATAGAAATTACTTCTTGTTAGTGTAGAGATGTAAATAATTCATCAAATTATCTGCTATTTGAGACCCTTGATGGATTAATTGCTCCCTTGAGCCATTTAAATCAGATAAAATAAGTGTGTGTTGATTTTACTTTTCAGTGGTAGAGGGCTACAATTGGATTTGATGATCTCTAAAAGCAATAACAAAGCAAAGTTAAATATTCCCAGCTTCAAAATGATGGGATCAGGCCATTCTCTGCCCAGAGGCTGTTGCATTATCTAATTAGCTCATGACTGATCAGCCTTTCTTCAAGGTATGTGGGAATAAAGCAGAAATATAGTTCATTTGTATTTTTCCACTCAATATCTCTTGATTTCCCCTAGACTCCAAAAATAGGTCATTTTTACTTTTGAATATATTAAATAACAAGAGTATTTACAGACTTCTGGCTCGGAGAATTCAGAAGTTTCATGGCCCCCTTCAGTGAAGAAATGTCTCCTTGGTCTTGATTACAGACTTCTTAGAAAATGTATTTTGAAATCTATTTTTTGACAAGTCTTTCATTCAATTCAACTCTCATTGAGTCCTTTTCTTCAGCTAAATTTGGAATTTAAGCCAAATTTCTCCTTTGGCTCCTCCTAATTTCTCCCAACTAAATGTGTAGCCATGGCATTTGCATGGGCCCTAGCAGCACCTGCCTTTTCACCACGTTGTCAAGCACCTTTGCTCTGTCTGCTGCAGAAGGTAAACTCTCCTGGTTACTGTCCATTACAGTTTGACTTCCCATTCCCACTATAACATAATGAGGCCAAATGGGTTGGAGGAACAAAACCTCATATTCTCTCTGGGTAGCCTCCAAACTAATGCCATGAACATTGATTTCTCTAACTTAGAGTAATTTTTCCATCCCTCCCTTCTTCTCTCTCTTTCCATTCCCCTCTCACTTGTTCTCCCCTGCCCTTCACCTCCCTTTGGTTCCTTCCTTCCATGGTCTCTTCCTATCAGATTCCTCCCTCAGCCCTTTATATCTTCCACCTATACCCGCCCAGCTTCTTACCTAACCCCTCTCCCCTACTCACCCACACTCCCTCTCGCCTGGTTTCACCTATCACCTGATAACCTGTACTCCTTCCCCTCATCTAACCTTCTTATTCTGGCTTCTGCTCCCTTCCTTTCTAGTCCTACTGAAGGATGTGTGCCAAAGTGTCCACAGATGCTGCCTGATTTGCTGAGTTCCTCCAACATTCAGTGTGTGTTGATCAGGATTTCCAGCATCTGCAAAATCTCTTGTGTTTATATCTTTGAACCCTCTCCTTGTACAAGAGCTCTCAAATCCTTGAGAAATATTTTCAATAATTAAGAAATTTGGCTATGACTTCAAAAGCAAACACCCAGACATAAAAATAAGACAACCCCAGTTTAAAAGAAACAAAGTAACTTCAACCAGTTTATTTTAAATTAAAATTATCAGTTGCTACATTCATTAATAATATATTATGACATAATGTAACATAACATTAACAATGCATTTAAAATTACATTATAGTTATATTTAATATAGTTTAGACTGTCAAGGGAATAGAAAGATAATTGTGCAATTATTTTGAAAAAAGAACTTGATTATGGTTTTAATTACTCAAGAAAATTGGAACAGTAGTAGGGCACCTGGCTCCTCTAACCTGTCCACCATTTAATACGATCATGGCTGATTTAACTCAGGATTCAAATTTTCTTTTGAACTTGCTCCATATTGCACTCCATTTCATGATATTTAAGCAATTAATCTATCTCCTTGTAAGTATCTCCAATGATATAGCTTCTTCACACTTTGAGGTTAATTATTCCAGAGATTCACCACTTTCTGCAAGAACTAATTCCACATATCTCAATTATAAATGACCACCTCACTTCTCTTGTAACTGCTCATTTATTTGGGACTCTCTTACGAGCAGAAACATCCAACATCTGCCCTACCATTTCCCCTTATGAGGCTGCATGTTTAATAAGATGATCCCCCATTCTTCTAAACCCAAAGGAATGTAGCTCTATCCCTTTTAGGCATTCTTGACAGCACACACCTCTCATCCCAAGAATTAACTGAATAAATCTATTCTGGACTGTCTCTAATACTAGTATATTCTTTCTTAAATAAGCGGAACAAGACTATAACAGGTACAGCCTCATCAGTATCAGTACAATATTTCTAAATTCCAATCCTCCTGCAATGAATGCTAATGTGCTATTAGCCCATCTAATTACTTGTAATGCCCATTTTAACCCTACAGGTATGGTCCTGCATATGCAAGCAATACTCTAAAACCTCGATTCTTGGAAAAGTTGGAAGACCACTTGAGAAAAGAGCTCCAAGTCTTGGATCCAAATGCGCCCAATGCTCAAGAAGTTAATCTACAAGTGTGTATAAAATTACTGCTCAGATGTGGATGACATTTTTGTACTATGTAGAGCCACTGATTAATCAATTAAACAATTAATCTGACACTTTTGAGTTTATAAGGAACTAGAGTTATCAACACTCCACAAAACAATTACATTCTGTTGATACTTTATTGGGTAAATGATCTATTTGTCATTAAACTAAATTTCAGTTTATATCTATTATTCAAAGCCTTTTACTAATAAAGTCAATAATATCCAGTAATTCAAATTAAGAAGATGGAATACACTTTTAATGTACACAATTAAAGTATCACTTTTAATGCAATGCAGTTTTGAAATTGTTCAAAGGTTGAGGTCAGGAATTCTTAAGTACTAATTGGTATAGTTAACAACTAAATGATATAGATAAGGACTAATTGTTAAAGGGATAGTTACATTCCAAAGATATGCAGGTTGGTAGGTTAAACAGCTATTTTAAATTGCTTTTAGTATTTACTGAGAGCTAGGATCTGTGAGGAGCTGATAAGAAGAATCAAAAATATGATTAATGCAGGATTAGTGAAAATGGGTGGTAAATGGATTCTCTGCTGTATGTCATGATCAGCTTAATTTGAAGTATTACTTTGAATGTTATGGCTCATTCCAAAGGAAGTGATGACAGAGAATAATGAAGAGCGATAAACAATTGATCATTTTACTCCTTGCCCAGTAAAGTCAGTTAAGAGTTTCTATTCATGTTGCTTAGTGATCTTTGTTCCAACCAATAAACAATGTCACTACTGAATGAAGTATAGCAACTGAGGTGAGTTAGACAGCTACTGAAACCTCTCAAACAAGAAGGCAGTAAGAATCATTCTTTCAAGTGGTGAGAGTGGAAAGTGTGTACCTGAATAAATTAACCAATTCCTTTTCTAGGAATAAAACCCAACCCCCTCTGACTTAAATTCAGCTGAAAATATATCAACCAATCATTGCCCAGGAAAAATAATGTGCATTTGTATTAAATTACAATCAGTGCAAAAATCTTGTTGCCAAATAGCAACTTAGTATTATTAATAATTATTCAATAGATACAAGCGATGATAGAAACTGTTCAGCAGAAAATAATTGCAAAAAAGAGAATCAAAGTTGAGTTTATTGTATTATGCACAAGTGCGTATATCTTCACTAGTACACCACGGGAAGGATAACCCAGAATGTGCACAAAGCCGTTTTACCTTTGTGACCATTTCAAACACAATACAATTTTCACATAACAATGGCAAGTAATGAAACAACCCATTCATTGTAAAAAAGATATTTTGTACAGGAAATAGAATCTGCACAGTGTAGCTAATTATGGTGTTTGCCTGTGGGTCATCACCAGATGTATCCTCCCAATTAGATAATAGATCTTCATTGCTGTTCTTTTTGTACTGCTCCTGAGCCACTATCCTGAACTAATCAATATTTTGTTCTCAAATATATAAGCTTTAACTTTCACTCAGACTTCCTTATGCAAGACTTTATGCAATTCCTCCTGGACTCCAATAAATAACATTAACAGATATTGTCCTGCCTATGGCTTTGCTCTTCTCACCAAGAAGTTCAATAAGAGTCATCAGGCATGACCTACTTCTTATTAATTTATACAGGTTGTCTTTAATCAACTGAAGATTTTGGGGTGTAAGGTAATTCCAATCTTAACTAAAGATATAAGAATACAAAAAAAACTAGGAATAAGGTATTCAGTTTCTTGTGTCTGCTGCATCATTCAGTAAAATCAGGCTGATCTTCTACCTCCATGTCTCTTCCTGCACTAACCGTGAATCCCTAAATTCCCTTAGGATCTAAAACTATCAATCTCGGCCCTGGTTCTTCTGAACAATCGAGTTTCCACAGTCCTTTTCATTATTGCTAGAAGTAATTTCTGATCATTTCCGTCATGAATGGCCAGGCCTTTATTTCGGCACTAAAAAATAAAACATGTTTGCAGATCTTTTGAATTCTGATTTTATGTGAATATATAATATATACCTAAAAGACTGTACTCATTCACAAAGTATTCCCTTTCCTCAATCTGTGTAAAATTTTCCAGTTGTCAGCTGGAAGTTTATTTTGTGCCCCTATCATCAATGATCTTGGGCTTTGTTTTCATCACTCTGACATTTATTTCGCATAATAGGACTCAAGAAAGCTCTCCAGAATATTTAGATTAAGTACAACATAAGCAGATGCAGTTCATATGGAAAGTTTAACATTATTTACTCTCAGCCCATAGTAAGTATTTGTTAATTTACTGAGATAAACCAACTTAAACCCCACATTTTGTTATCGAGGACTAATTATTCTGCTTTCTACAAAGGCTTACCGTGAAGTGTTTGAATATTTCATTGAAGATTTAAAAACCTACAAGCCATTGCTATCTGCCATCAAGAATGAATATGAAATTGCCCTGGGTATGTAATTTTCTCACACTGTATTTCTGTAGTACACTTCACACAAAGCGAATAAGAAAGAAGTCTCTGATCTTCTATCACATGGCTTGCTAACTGATGATTTACTCTAGTTTGAAAGTATCTATTAATTCAATGAATGACGTCCATTAATTCAACGGATAACAATGTAAATATAACACAAATAATTTTGTATAAATATTTCCGATTAGAGTTGTTATCAAGAGATCGTTAGTGGTTTATTCATTGAGTTCTGCAATTATAATAAGCAGGACTTTTCCTGGTTTGATCAATGGCTGAATAAATTGAACCCAATAAGCATAGCGGCAGTTGTGATACCATTGATTTCAAAGTGATGATCCTGGGATTAGGGGGCTTCTCATTCCTGGTTGCTAGTCGTTGACTTCAGCAGGACCATTGGTAGACAGAATTAGACTTAGCAGTGTTGACCTAATTGTAAGTAACTTTTTAGTACTTAGAATTCCACATAAAGCCTAGAATCCTGGATGAGCTGGCAAAGGACACATAATACACAAGCAACATCTCCGAAGATCTATCTTGGGCCCAACATACAGTATTGATGCAATTATGAAGAAGGCACGCCAGTGGCTATATTCCATTAGGGGTTTGAGGAGATTTGGCATGTCACCAAAGGCTCCAGCAAATTTCTACACATGTACTATGGAAAGCATTCTGACTTATTGTATCACTGTCTGGTATGGAGGCACAAGTGTACAGGATCGGAAGAAAACTGCAAGGGTTATAAACTCAAGCAACACACATCAAAGTTGCTGGTGAATGCAGCAGGCCAGGCAACATCTCTAGGAAGAGGTACAGTCGACGTTTCGGGCCGAGACCCTTCATCAGGACTCAGGGTTATAAACTCAGCCAGCTCCATCCTGGGCGTTCATCTCCACACCATCAAGGACATCTTCAATAGGTGATGCCTCAAGAAGGCGACATCCATCTTTAAGGGCTGTCACCATCCAAGACATGCCCTCTTCTGATTGCTACCATCAAGGAGGAGGTACAGGAGCCTTTTACTTTATTCTTTATTGTCACCAAACAATTGATACTAGAATGTACAATCATCACAGCGATATTTGATTCTGCGCTTCCCACTCCCTGGATTACAAATATTAAATATTAGAAATAGTAAAAATTAGTAAATATTAAAAAGTTAAATTATAAATCATAAATAAAAAATAGAAAAATGGAAAGTAAGGTAGTGCAAAAAAACCGAGAGGCAGGTCCAGATATTTGGAGGGTACGGCCCAGATCCGGGTCAGGATCCATTCAGCAGTCTTATCACAGTTGGAAAGAAGCTGTTCCCAAATCTGAACGTACAAGTCTTCAAGCTCCTGAACCTTCTCCCGGAGGGAAGAGGGACGAAAAGTGTGTTGGCTGGGTGGGTGGTGTCCTTGATTATCCTGGCAGCACTGCTCTGACAGCGTGCGGTGTAAAGTGAGTCCAAGGATGGAAGATTAGTTTGTGTGATGTGCTGTGCCGTGTTCACGATCTTCTGCAGCTTCTTTCGGTCTTGGACAGGACAACTTCCATACCAGGTTGTGATGCACCCTAGAAGAATGCTTTCTACGGTGCATCTATAAAAATTAGTGAGGGTTTTAGGGGACAGGCCAAATTTCTTTAGTTTTCTCACGAAGTAAAGGTGCTGATGGGCCTTCTTGGCAGTGAACTCTGCTTGGTTGGACCAAGTCAGGTCATTTGTGATATTGACCCCAAGGAACTTAAAGCTTTTGACCTGAAGACATACCTGAAGACATACACTCAATGTTTTAAGAACAGCTTCTTCCCCTCTGCCATCAGATTTCTGAAAGGACCATTTTTTACATTTCTTATTGTAACTTATGGTAAATTTTCATGTATTACACTGTACTATTGCTGCAAACCAACACATTTGTTGATACATGTCAGTGATAATAAATTGATTTTGACAGTGGAAAAATTTATTGAAATGTCAATAATACCATGTCTCATGTAACCTGAGATTTCAAATTCAAGTGATTTTCAAACTAAACAATTATTAACGAGGAGATATGTTGATATCTTTGTCACATTCCTGGCAAGAAAAAAACAATGCTGTAATCAGCTATCTTTTTCTCCTTTCTAACCTACCCCCACTGTCCATTATAAACCTGCAACAGTAATTTAAAAATAAATGGAGGAGCAAACTGATATGGCAAATTTTCTCCACATGATTCAAAAAATGGCAAGTTTACCTTCACAAGACTTACAGCCAGATCTGCCAACAAGCTGAAGGGCTGTTGGTTGATCTGTGCTTTCTCTTGTTTCCATTTAGAAGGTAGACAGATCCAGAGGGTCTGCTGACTGCTGAGCAAGCTACCTTCCAAGCACCTGACTGCTGATGTGGTTGAGGACTGGACTCCCATGGCCTTTGCATCAGCATGTTATTCAGCAATCAAGCACAACCAAGACTTTTAATTATTATTATTAATTATTGTACTGCCCTGCACTGTTTTGTGCACTTTATGTAGTCCTCTGCAGGTCTGTAGTCTAGTGCAGTTTTTATGTTTGTTTTACGTAGTCTAGTGTAGCCTTGTGCTGTCTCACATAGTCTAGTGTAGTTTTGTGTTGTTTCCTGTAACACCAGGGTCCTGGAGGAATGTTGTTTCATTTTTACTGTGCACTGTACCAGCAGCTTATGGTCGAAATGACAATAAACTTGACTTGACTAAACACAATTGATCTGCCTAGTTTTTGCAGATCTATTCTATGTTGACCTTTAGCATGTTGATAGTGGGGTACCGATGATAATGCTCTATCCAGAAAGGATGAGGGGCCACTTCTATGAAGCACGATTTCTCAGGACACTCTACTTCACATAAGTAGTCACAAAGATCAGAAATTTGTTAGAAATGCAGCCCAAATCAGCCATAATAATGGCTGTTAAGGTCAGAGTGGCATTGAATGTTTTGTTTCGGTCTACAATAAGGCTTGAGTTGGTAACGTGCATATGACCTCTACATTAGGAAGATTACTGGGGTTCTTTCTTTCAGCACTGCGAAATTCATTCCAGTATTGGAAAAAATCGGAAGCAGTATGTGGTCTGCCAGGACTTTTCAAAGGTACAGGGAACCATTGATCACACTCTCAATTTTTTGATGGTGTCACATCAGAAGATTAACTGGAAGGGCTTCCACTATCTGAAAGTACAGCTGATATCTACTCATAACCAAAACCCTCCACTGGTAAATCCAAATTTCACAGAAAACACTCATGATATCTACATCCTCACTCATGACACATATACTCTGTGGCAACCTGCTGCACACTTGCATTTGAGCTTCCCAGCCATTCCAAAGTATAACTGCTTTGGAATAAAGCCTATCTTCTAACTACTTAATTGCTGGCAATATTGTTTGTATTTGCAGCAAACTTTTGTATCCACCACAGCCTTGCTCCTATGAGGTTTGTACCCTTTAATAGCAACAGTATTATGACTCTGATCAGAGACACTGAAGCTGGTAATATAGAAGTCTTTATTCATCATAACAAGAAGACATTCTTTTAAATATCCTTGCATTAGAGTTTCACAAACTCAAAAGTACATCACATTTTTATACTCTTAAGATCAATAGGCGATTCAGTAGTTACAATGACATCACCCACATCGTAACTCTGTGTTGACAATGTTTCCTTTGAATTGCATAGCTATAGTGGGACACTTGTCTGAAAATTCAAATACCTTGGTTAGGGCAAACTAATTACAAACTTCCCTGAACTTATTTATAATAGAATAAATTCCTTAAACCTATAGTTGATGCAGGGCAATTAACACAACCCCATTGTCTGAAGTTTGCCCATGCAACAGTGAGTATAGGAATAGAGTGAGGTGGAGGATAAATGCGTGGCAGGGGGCAGGGATTCAGATTTCTGAATCATTGGAACCTCTTTGGGACAGGCGTGACCTCTACAAAAAGGATGGGTTGCCCTTGAATCCGAGGGAGACCAATATCCTGGCAGGGAGGTTTGCTAAGGCTATTGGGAAGAGTTTAAACTAGAATTGCTGGTGGGTGGGAACCGAACTGAAGAGACGGAGGAAGGGGCGATTGGCTCACAAGTAGAGAAATCTTGGAGACAGTGCAAGAGGGAGGATAGGCAGGTGATAGAGAAGGAATACGCTCAGACCGATGCTTTGGGATGTGTCTTTTTTAATGCAAGAAGCATCATGAACAAAGCAGATGAACTTAGAGCATGGATCAGTACTTGGAGCTATGGTGTTGTGGCCATTACAGAGACTTGGATGGCTCAGGGGCAGGAATGGTTACTTCGAGTGCCAGGCTTTAGATGTTTCAGAAAGGACAGGGAGAGAGGCAAAAGAGGTGGGGGTGTGGCACTGTTGATCAGAGATAGTGTCATGGCTGCAGAAAAGGAGGAAGTCATGGAGGGATTGTCTACTGAGTCTCTGTGGGTGGAAGTTAGAAACAGGAAGGGGTCAATAATTTTACTGGGTGTTTTTATAGACCACCCAATATTAACAGGGACATAAGGAGCAGATAGGTAGATAGATTCTGGAAAGGTGTAGTAATAACAGGGTTGTCATGGTGGGAGATCTTAATTTCCCAAATATTGATTGGCATCTCCCTAGAGCAAGGGGTTTAGATGGAGTGGAGTTTGTTAGGTGTGTTCAGGAAGGTTTCCTGACACAATATGTAGATAAGCCTTCAAGAGGAAAGGCTGTACTTGATCTGGTATTGGGAAATGAACCTGGTCAGGTGTCAGGTCTCTCAGTGGGAGAGCATTTTGGAGATAGTGATCACATTTCTATCTCCTTTACCATAGTATTGGAGAGGGATAGGAACAGACAAGTTAGAAAAGCTTTTAATTGGAGCAAGGGAAAATATGAAGCTATCAGGCAAGAAGTTGGAAGCATAAATTGGGAACAGATGTTCTCAGGGAAATGTACGGCAGAAATGTGGCAAATATTCAGAGGACATTTGTGTGGTGTGCTGCACAGGTACATTCCAATGAGACAGGAAAAGGATTGTAGGGTACAGGAATCGTGTGCAAAGGCTGTTGAAAATCTAGTCAAGAAGAAAAGAAAAGCTTATGAAAGCTTCGAAAACTAGGTAATGATAGAGATCTAGAAGGCTAGCAGGAAGGAACTTAAGAATGAAATTAGGAGAGCCCCCATATCAGGAAAAATATAAAGATACAAACGTGACGTGTTGGAGAAAGTGCGGCTCCAAGGAGGCAAATCATTTCCATATTTTCTGGGATTGTCCTAAATTAAGTCTATATTGGAAAGGTATTCATAGAACATAGTTAAGGTACTTAGGACCCAGATACCTCTGAACTTTGAGACGCTCTATTTGGGGCATGTATTGTTTTTTGAACAGAAGGAAGACATAAAGTTGCTGCAGGCCTTCTTAGCGGCAAGTAAGAAATCAATCACTAGAAAGTGGCTAAATCCAATACCACCTACATTAGAAGATTGGCATGAAATTATCTTGGAAATATTTAAAATGGAAAAGTTGACTTACTCCCTGAGAATTCAAAAAGAAAAATTTTATCAAATCTGGAATAGATGGATTGAATATGTAATCCCAATGCAAGCAGACTTTAGCTGAATCTCCTAATGATTTATACTGCTCTTCTCATCAACACAGTAAAATTGCTAATGTAAGCACCCCTAGTCTAAATGTTTACTGTTTTAGTCTTTTTTTTGTTTGGAAAATAGAGAATTAATACAAGTAAAGGAAAAGATTTGGGTAAGGGATAAAAAATGATAAAATTAAGTAAATAAGTACATAGGGATCGGATAATTATGTTTGGGGGCAGGAGCAAGCATGAACAAGTTAGGATATAAACACCTACAATGGTTGTTACATAGGCTTACATACAACATTTTGGACCAGAAGAAATGGTCCAGAAGAGATGTATGGAAACTATTACTAATCCACTATTATTACTACTTTTCTTAAAAATTAACACCATTACTTAGCCTAATAGATTAGAATTTCTACTGTACATAATTATCTATTTAAGTGTCTAATTTCTTTTTATATCATCTCAATGTGTACTTAAGAATGTATAAATAATTATAGTTTTATACGTATAAAAAAAGGAAAAGGTTATACATGTGAAAAAAGTACATGATACTTGTGAATTCCTTATCCAAATAAAAACAAAATTTTACAAAAAAGGAATTAGGAGAGCCTAAGGGGCCATGAGAAGACCTTGGCGGACAGGATTAATGAAAACCCCAAGGCATTCTACAAGTATGTGAAGAGCAATAGGATAAGGCATGAGAGAATAGGACCAATCAAGTGTGACAGTGGAAACATGTGTATGGAACTGGAGGAGCTAGCAAAGGTACTTAATGAATACTTTGCTTCAGTATTCACTGTGGAAAAGGATCTTGGCGGTTGTAGGGATGAGTTACAATGGATTGAAAAGCTTGAGCATATAGGCATAAAGAAAGAGGATGTGCTGGAGCTTTTGGAAAGCATCAAGTTGATGAGTCTCTGGGACCGGACGAGATGTACCCCAGGCTACTGTGGGAGGCGAGGGAAGATATTGCTGAGCCTCTGGCAATAATCTTTGCATCATTAATGGGGACATTAGAGGTTCCAGAGGATCGGAGGGTTGTAGATGTTGTTCCTTTATTCAAGAAAGGGAGTATCATTTTTAATGCATGCATTTCTAAATGATAATAAACGAAACTGAACTGAACTGAGTAGAGATAGCCCAGGAAATTATAGACCAATGAGTCTTACTTCAGTGGTTGGTAAGTTGATGGAAAAGATTTTGTGAGGCAGGATTTATGAACATTTGGAGAGGCATAATATGATTAGGAATAGTCAGCGTGGCTTTGTCAAAGGCAGGTCGTGCCTTACAAGCCTGACTGAATTTTTTGCGGATGTGACTAAACATGTTGATGAAGGTAGAGCAGTAGATGTAGTGTACATGGATTTCAGCAAGGCATTTGATAAGGTACCCCATGTAAGGCTTATGGAGAAAGTAAGGAGGCATGGGATCCAACGGGACCTTGCTTTGTGGATCCAGAATTGGCTTGCCCACAGAAGGCAAAGAGTGGTTGTAGACAGGTCATATTCTGCATGGAGGTCGGTGACCAGTGTGTGCCTCTGGGATCCATTGAGGACATTTACAGCAGCAGGTACATAAAGGCGGCCTGGAAGATCATCGGGGACACCGGTCACCCCAACAATAAACTGTTTCAGCTGCTTCCGTCTGGCAAATGGTACCATAGCATAAAAGCCAGGACTAACATGTTACATGACAACTTCTTTCTACAAGCCATTAGACTTATAAATTTCCATGTGCATTGTGATGGAGTCATAATGCAAAGATTTTTACTCCCTCGTACTGTGGAATGGATGTAAAATTTAAATTAATTCAAATCACTGTAAGATTGATGTTTTTCTTTCACATTTAAGAAAACTCTACTTTCTCCAACCTATTTCAACTTCATTGGGTTCCAAAATGGGATAGTCTTAAGGATATTCCGAGGTTTAAAGTATGGAGGAGAAAAAGTGTAATTGAAATCTGATGTCACATCTTTCCCTCCAAGTCTGACTATTTAAAGATAATCATATCTTTCCTACTAGGAAAAACTTATTTCTTGGAAAAAATGTGTGTGGATTTTGTTTTAAAAATTATTGCAAGAACATTTAGATATAGGATTAAATTTCCCTCATATCTGTGTCTTGAATTAAGTAATATCTTTGGGTTCTCAGCTCAGCAGCGAAATCGAATCCGTGAGTTGGAGCCATTACAAAACATGCTTGTAACCACAACCGAGAACTGTGAACAGAGGATTCTTGCCCTGTGTGAAAAAGAAAAATTTGAGATCCAATCACTGAGGCGTGAAAGAACACAGCTACTTGAAAAAATTGATAATTTAATGGAAGTGCAGGATTCCCTAAAGACCCAGGTCAGTAAATTCATGTGAAACTTGTATATTAAGTACCATGCTATACCATATGATACAAAGGCACGAGAGATTAGACTAAAACTGGTACCACTTGGCTTCTAATATTTTTACAAATGCTGGTGTCTTGTTTGTTGCACATAATAAAGAGTTTATTAGGATGCTGGGGGGGGGGCAGTCTTTCCTCCATTTGCTGTTTTTTGGCTTGATCTAAATAATTGGAACCATATGACTTCTTCCCAAATCATGTGTATTTTAGGATAATCTGATTTACATTACAATACTGCTCCCATAGTCACACAAACAGATTATTCTTTCAAACTAGAAAGAAAAATTCTTCATCACAAATCCATTTATAATTGTTTTGCCCTTTTGCAGTATACTGATTCCTTTGTTTTGGTATGGTTCCATCAGAATTTAAAGCCAACTCAACATTATTTACAAGCTCACCTCCATAGTGATGCTTCAGCAATCTAATTCATAAACATTTAGATTTTTAATTGGTGTAAGACTTAGCAATGATTGTAATTTACTTCAGCCCTGGATGATACTATTTTGTTGCCATATTGGTGGTGTGTCTGATGGATATGATGCAGTGTTGCACTATTTTTAAAAATTAAACTATCAGTTAAACTCAATACGTAGATTTTGTTATCCAGAATAGAAAAGGAAAGGATTTACATTTGTGAATGGTGTCATGATCACTCATTAATCATTGTGGCAGTGTGGGAGAAAGTGGTTGCAAATTTGACAGTAAATAAACTGAAATAAGATGTGTATACAGATATTCTTTCTTTTATGTGATAATAGTTGGGGGATAAAATTTAGGTCAGTTCGCCTGGAAAATTCATCTGCACTTTGAGCAGTAGCAGTCATCTTGGAAGAGAAGATGGACCATGGTTTGACATCATGTTTGAAATTTACTTCCTTTTTGTGTGAGATAAAACAATACTTTTTCTTCTCTGCATTTGTGTTCTCAATTATACCTATGGAACCCAGGAAAAACTGTACCATGATCTTTCATCCTGGAATTTAGTTCTCTTTGAGTCTTCTGATTTAAAGAGTCATTGAGTCAAATAGCACAAAGATAAGCCCCTTGGCCCATTGTGTCCGTACTGACCATCTATACTCCACATTACCAGCATTTGGTCTTTCATCTACTGTGTCTTCTGGTTTTTATTTATGCAGGCTGATACCAAATATCCATGGAGCATTTTGTTTCCCTACGACTTTATTTAGAGTCAGAGTTACACAGCATGGAAACAGACTCTTCAGCCCAAGTGGACCATTCAATCTAGTCCCATTTTTCAGCATTTGGCCTATAACCTTTTAAACCTTTCAGATCCATGCACCAGTTATTATTGTACCTGCCTCACCCATTTCCTCTGGCAGCTGATTCCACATAGATAGCACCCTTTGTATGGAAAAAGTTGCCTCTCAAGCTCCTCTCTCACCTTAACCCAATACCCTTTCTTTCTTTATTCCCCCAACTTTGGATGAAAAAAGACTGAGAGCATTAACCTCATCAATGCCCCTCATGATTTTATGTACCTCTGTAAGATCAACTTTCAGTCTCCTACGATCTAAGGAATAAAGTCCTAACCTGTCCAACCTCTCTCCCTATAATTAAGTCCCTCAAGTCCTGGTAAAATCTTTGTAAATCTTTTCTGCACTGTTTCCAGTTAAATAATGTCTTTTCTACAGCAGGGTGATCAAAATTGAATGCAATAGTCCAAGTGTAACCTCACTAATGTCCTATGTACAACCACATCATGACCTCCTAAATTTTACACTCATTGCCTTGACTTACACTATGAAATCCAGAGAACCAAAATCTTTCTTCACCATCCTGTCTACCTGTGACTCCACTTTCAATGAACCATGTTCTACAATATTTCCCAGGGCCCTGTCATTCTTTGTCAAATTTCTACCTAGGTTTGACACTCCAAAATTCAATGCCTTGCACTTGACAAATTAAACTCTATTTGTCTTTCCTTGGCCCACTTACTCAGCTGATCAAGGTCGCCCTGTAATGTATGATAACCTTCAATGTACACTATACTACCTATTTTACTGTCATCTGCTAACTATGCCATGCATGTTCTTATCCTATTCTTTGATTTAGATTGCCAACAACTAATTGTTGATTATGATGAGATAGAACTGAACTCTGTATTTAATCATACTCTGTTTAGGAACACTTGTGACTGATTCGTATTCCATCATCCACATTCCTCACCGATGACAATTAAAAACACAATTTATTTTTGAAAAAGGTTTGTAGGGATTCCATAAAACTAATTTTGAGTTACTTTTTATGACCACCAGGTTCATAAGCTTCAGGAAGATCTGGCAGCCGAGTATGAAAGATATCGAGAACAAAATGATGCACGCAAACTTCTGATTTCTGATCTGAATAATCTGCGCAGTCAACAAGAAGCATCAGATGATTCTCACACAAAAGAAGGTGAAATGTATTGATTTGAGTTATATACTTATGTTGTGTAACAGCTAGCTAATCATTATTCTGGTTACATATAAAATGGGGGTTATAATGGTGGTTTCATGATAAATTGCAGTGGCACCACAAATCAATTCTTTGTGGCAGTTTTGGTAATCTGATACCATAAGACACTGCTAATTATTGACTAAACAGCGTAGATTTATATCAGAACTTTAGAAGTAGACTTTTCACTGGGATAGCTTTAAATTAGCCTGCAGGCCTTAATGGTTTCCTCAGAAGGGTGGGTCTTTGTTATGAAGAATGTGAGACTTATTGGTACCACTATACATAGGGCAAGGTGCCTGATGAGTAAATGTATGTCTTATTTCAAGTTAGACATTTCTTACAAAAATATTTAAGTAATTTTCCTTACATATTGGAGGCTGACCTGTTAGATACTATTCTGAGTATGAACCCTTCTATCAAGGGTTCTGGAAGAATTTATGATTTATTATTACAATGGGATAAGCGAACTTTATCTAAGATTAAACAGGATTGGGAAAAGGAACTCAATTTGACTCTTATGACAGAGGATTGGACGCGGATTTTGAAGTTGGTTAACTCTTCTTCAATTTGTGCTAGCCATTCATTGATTCAATTTAAAATTGTACATCGTTATCATTTGACGAAGGAGAGACTTTCTAAAATCTTTTCTAATGTTGATAGTCTTATTTCAAATGAAATGTATGTCCTTAAACCACTTCTGCTGGGTTTCTGAATTCTCCCATCCCATGAAATTGAGATTTTCAGTACTGTGTGTGATTATTTAGACAAGGAAATATAAAAGGACAATGATCCTGTGTGCTAAGCGATATAGGCTTAGCTATTTAAATGCACCAGTATCTGTCTGAGTCCATAACTCTTAAGTGTGCTACTTAATGCCTGGACTTGTGGTGATGTGTATCAATGAGGGGGTAAAGGGAATGTATATTCTACATTGAACAAAATGAAAATCTATTTTGTATTAGCTTGAACTGAAAATGAGCAAGATAATAATGGATGTCTATTGCAAGTAAAATGACATGTTTGAACACAGGAACTTCTGAACAAAGCAAAGAAACAGGCCCTTTAGCCCACATTGCCTGTGCCAAGCTGAACCAGCTTAAATTAGTCCCATTCTGCCTGCACTTAAGCATTGCTATCGTATCTGCTTTCACCACTTCACCCAGCAGTCTGTTCCAGGTCCCTACTGCCCTCCAGATTTCTTTAAAAAAATGCTATGTAAATCTCCTTTAAACTTTCCCCCTCTGACTTTAATGCTATACTGTCCAATATTTAATATTTCCACCCTCGGAGAAAGACTACTGCCATTTACCCTATTCATAGCTCTCATAATTTTATATACTTCTGTCAGGTCACCCTTCAATCTCTGATGCTCAAATGAAAACAGCAGGTTCACTTATCCAGATTGAACCCCATCTGCTATTTCTCCGCCCATTTTTCTAACTAATTTGCACCCGGATGCATCCCTTGGTAACCTTCCTCACAATGTCACCTATGGCCAAGATGATTTGAAAGTTGAACTACTAAGTCTCTATGGATTCCATGTACCTTAATCTTCTAGATCAGCCTACAGTGAGAGACCTTGTTGAAAATTCAGCAACCTTCAGCAATCTTTTCAACCTCATTAAAAGAATCAAGTTTGTAAGACATGACCTCCACCACGCAAAGCCACACAAATATCCCTAATATGCTTAAGCTCTTCCCAATGTAAATAGATCCTATCACTAGGAATCTTCTCCAATAATTTCCAACCAATGAGGTAAGTCTCACTGGTTTATTTCCTGGTTTGTATTTTACTCATTTGATTGTGGAAGGATTGCGAAATTAAATAAATTTTACAATTAATTGATTTATTTACTATTTTAATGTCCTCCAGCTTTCTCTTGCTTCATGTTCCATATTTCTTGTGAACATTTTTAAAAAAACATGCGTGTTTTATCAGTAGAACAATTACTAAGAATAAGTGCACATGTTGAGTTTAGGTCTACATTTCAAATCAGTTAACCTGCAGTTATATTGACCCAACCCAACCTTAGCAAAAACCTGTTCTGAATACCCATGAGTTTAAAACTGATATTTGCCTCTTGCATAACACCGAAAGGTATTAAATGTAGGTAGGTATGTAGGTAAGATGTTTTTTAATGTCTTATTTTATATTTTTTTGAAAGCTGATGCAGCTGAAGATAGTGTAAAACTAAAGTTGGCATTGAAAGTAGCCCGTGAAGACCTCAAGGCATTGCAAGTGACACTAAATGCAATGAAGGCAGAGTATGGAGATGTGATTCCAAGGAGGGATTTTGAATCTTTAGAAAAAATCTATCATGAATTAACCGAGAAGGTATGTGCTTGTATTCCATAATTAAAATGTTTTCTGCAAATATTACAGAATTTTGCTGTTATCGTATATTGCATCGTGAATCAAGAAATGTTGATGCTTTTTCTGTGTTCCTTCCATAGCATTAGACTCTGAGTTCATTGTTAATTTCCAAGATGCTTTTTGTTCATGGCTTATATTCAATCATAACAAGATCAAGTACAGTGGATCCATAAGGTTGTCCTCAAGTTAAGGAGTTTGAAATTGAAACAGATTTCATTGTATGCACTGAATTCACATAAATTTAAGGTTTCAGCACAGGCAGTCCAAGAAATTTATATGGAAAAGAAGAGTATGAGGGTAAAAGAGTGAGAAATACAAAAATAGGTCAAATAAGCTTCTATATGAATTTAAAAAGGAAAAGATCAGCAAAATGTAACATCGGATCCCTTTACACATGGAAACAGGAGAGATGCTATGGAACAGGAAAAGGCAGAAAAATTAAACCAATATTTTATATCTGTTTTAGTAGAAGAAGACATCTTGAATGAATGAAGAGCCTGAAAAATTTAGCAATAGTTATTTCAAAAGAAAGGCTTTTGAGAAATCAATCAAAGAACACTAAAGAAGCACTAGCTGCAAACTCCATTGATTCTGGAACCCTTCTCACGAACCAGACGACAGCAAATGTAATTCCATAAGAGAGGTAACTACAGACCAGCTGGTCTGATATCAGTTCAGAGGAATATGCTAGAATCTACACTCAATGGCCACTTTTAGGTACCTCCTGTACTTAATAAAGTGGCCCATGAGTGTATGTTCATGGTCTTCTGCAGCTGTAATCCATCCACTTCAAGATTCAATGCATCATGTGTTCAAAGATGCTCTTCTGCATACCACTTTTGTAATGTGCTCATTTAAGTTACAGTCGTTTTCCTGTTAGCCTGAGCTAGCCTGGCTATTCTCCTCTGATGTCTCTCATTAACAAGGCGATTTTGCCAATAGAACTGCCGCTCATTGAAAAATTTTTGTTTTTCATATAATTCTTTGTAAACTCAAGAGACTGTTGTGTGTGAAAATCCCAGGAGATCAGTGATTTCTGAAGTACTTAAACCGTCCTGATTGGCACTAACAATCACTCCACAGTAAAGGTCACTTGGATCACGTTTTCTCCCCATTCTGATGTTTGCTCTGAACAATAACTGACCTCTTGACTATGCCTGCATGCTTTTATGTAATGAGTTGCTACCACTTGATTTACTGATTAGATATTTGCATTAATGAGCAGGTATACCTAATGAAGTGTCTACTGATTGTATAGCAAAAAGTGTGGGAACAGGGAATTTGGAAAAAACGAATAGGATTAATTGGAATTAACATGGATTTATGAAATTGAAATCATGTTTGACAAATTCATAGGGGTTTTTTGAAGTTATCACTATCAGACATATTACCAACCTAACAATGTAAAGCAGGACACGGAAGCTTCTGGATATGCTTTGATTTACAAGTGCAGGCAGGGCTTTGGGAATTGGGAATGTGGTCAGGCTGATTGTTTGGTATTAGGAAGCCCAAAGCTAATCCAAGACCTACATGCCTATAAAAGAGACTCCACGGCTTTTGGATCTGGTCAGCATGGTTCACTTTAGATATTGCAGAACCAGCCGTCATATCTTTTGAAGCCCTACTTTTTATAAGAGTGGCTTGCTCATGTTGCTAGCCACAAGTGCACAAAGTTATTTTTCACAAAATCATGCCTGAGTCTGCATTGCAAATAGTTTGTTGTCATGGTGCATGTTCAGTTGCCTCGAAGTAAAAATGTGTCTTGTGTTTCGGGAATCCAGAACAAATGTAGCAATCCATTCAATCCAGTCAGTAAGTATAAATGAGATCAGGTTTTTGATTAAATTCCTCATCTACTGCACAAAACTGTGATACACAAAAGAATTTTATTACCTCCCACATAAATATTTCCTACAATTGGAATAATTTTAATGTCAGCCAACTTGATTTTCAGTTTATTTCCCCATTCCATTTTCATAATCTTAAAGTCAGCTTTTTTTGTAAGGAATGTATTACTTTGATCTTTTTTCAATTATTGAGGATCATGAGATTATTTTTAAGCTCATTGTTTAACTTTATAATTTAGGTGTTGTTTATAAAGCCAATAGAAAGTTCTGGAAGAATTGCTTTACCCAGAATAGGGTTAAAATGTGACATTTGGTTCCATGGGGTTCTTTACAAATAGCATTTTTATACATATTGGAATCAGTTTTCTTCCCTGTCAGAAGGCTGAGTTTTAGCGATAATGTTTCACACCCCATCCCACCCCCACTTCAGATATCCAGTGGAGAGAAAAGCAAATAACAACCACATATCAAACCATGAAGCCATTTGGCAAAGATGAATAACACGTTTTATTTTGAATTAGAAAGCCTAGTATTTCAGAATAGTGATGATACATCAAAACTGTAGTATTCAGTCAATGAAGAATACATGCACAGATGCCTGGATCTACTTCACTGTAATTAAGAACATGGCTTCAGCTCTCTGGTCTAGTAGATAACTCGAGATGAGAGCCTTAATTTCAATTAACAAAATATGTTGTCAAAACATTATTGGGAAGGAAACAATTGGAAGCATACAATGAACTGTTCAGTGAATGAAATTCACAATAAGATCTACAAATTAAATGGTTAACATCTGCTTGGTATATGGCCCTTTTAGCATTAAGGATTCAGGAGTTTAGGGTACCTTAGTCTAGTATACTTTGAATAGAATTAAGTATTACCCTTCTAGTTTTTTTCTCCCCCTGCTAGGCTCAAGAATTATAAACACTATAGTTACAAGTTTATTTATTCCTTCAGTATGAAAATCTACAGAAGCATTTTGCTCAGCTGAAACTGGAACACAGTACTCTGTTGGAAGTTAACAAGCAAATCATTCTTCAGCGAGACCAACTGAGTGCAGAAGTTGAACTACTGAAAACTAAAATGGCAGGTACATAACACATTTCAATTTGGCTTCAATTAAAAGCTAGCTTTCAAAGATAAGAACATTGTTTTATCATCTATTTTTATTACTTATGACTCATCAACCATTTTCACTAAGAAAAGAATGTAATTCTTACCTGATTCATGTGTAGTAGACTTCTGTCACTATAATTTCCAGAGTTAGCTTATTGAAAATGTTCAGCCATCAAGAAATCTATTTTGGCTTTCAAACATTTGGAGTGGGAATAAACATGTTTCTACAGAACTTAAAGAGCTGCTATTTTACAAAAAAAATGTAGTACAGGTTTGTTTCTTCCACATAGGAAAAGCTCAAGCTCAGGCTTAAAAGCTTACACCTACACCTTTGGAGAATAACGGTGAACAGAACCACAGCTATATTAAAACCGTTAAATTAAAGATGTGAATGCATAATTTGAAAATTAAGGTTGCAAAAAGCATGTGTAGAATTGTCTTTTTTTTAATGGCCATATGTGACAGTCAATTATCAGTCTTCCATTTGACTGACACAAACAGGCCTTGTAGTTGGCAGTGGATTCTTGTACATAATATCTTTGGTATGTTTCTATTACTCCTTGCTCTTCATACTCTGAAGTCTCAGTATTCAATTCTTAACCTGATAAAAAGATATGTATCAAGAATACGTAGTTCTGATTTGCTAGAAATGTGCCTTATAGGGTCAAAAGAGTTGTTGTATGGAATACTTCCATTTCTCGCCAATCTAACCATGTTTAAACAGTGTCATTGAGTTTAACCTTATTGTCTATATAGGTGCACTCTGTCATACTTACAAAGTACAGTAATCTTTCTTGATTTTACCAAAGAAAACGATGAAATTATTCTTTTCAGTTCATTTGGGACATCATCTGGTTCATGTTACTGATAAAATTGCATGAATACTCAGCCGAGAAGTTATGGACAATTCTAGCTTTAACAGTCATAGTCACATACATGTCTGTAGTTGAAATCTGCTCATAGCATGATCTAAATCTGAGGTACTGTTTTGAAAAGCAAATTCTCTTTCGGCTGCCTGGTTAAATATGGAAAGCTCTGCTTCAACACCTTGCATCATACTGCTTTATTGTCTGCTGGCAAAGACACTCATCTCCCCTCTTAAAGATCATTACCATGATTTATGGAGATCCGTAAAACAGATCTGCGCTAAAATCAGATAATCTGTCAAAAATTTACTTTGCATATACTTGTCTTGAAATAGTATGCAGAGTATGAAAACTTTGTATCACTTAGTTGGAATCTAGTACATCTGGCTCAATAAAACCAATATAAGCAAAATTGCAATAGGCCAAAAATAATAACGTTTTAGTGTTATGTATTCTTTTAAATCAGTTGAAGGCATTGCAGACACCTGAACTATGCAGAAACAGTAGTTACAAAGAGGCTGATTGGGAACATTAGAACGGAAGCTTTGAGCAGTGGCCAGTTGGAGAGATCAGAAGCTTGAGACAACGTAATTCACTCAGGTTCACTGATCGAGTAGAAAAGGCAGTGACTCGCAGCAGTTTTGGATCTTTGAGTAGCAGCCAGTCAGCATTTGGGATTGATTAGCAAGAATAAATTAAAGTAAGGCAGGGCCAAGCAGAGCGGCCATTGTTGGAGTGACCGAGTTAGAGTGGAGATTTTGATGCTTTAGCTCTTTGAGCCCTCAGTCAGGGAATGCAAAAAAAGCTGTAGGTAGAACTTTTTTCCCCCTTTACATTTGTTTATTTAGAATAGTAGCCAGGCAGAATAGTGGCATGCTCCTCTTGCACGATGTGGAAAGGCAGCGAGACCTCCAGTGTCCCAGATGACTACACCTGTGAGAAGTACATCCAGCTGCAGCCTCTAACAAGCTGTGTTAAGAAGTTGGAGCTGGAACTGGATGAACTCCAGATCATTTGGGAGGCTGAGGGGGTGATAGTACATATAGAGAAGTAGTTACACCCAAGGTGCAGGACTCAGGAAACCGGGTGACAGTCAGGAAGGGTAGAGGAGTTAACCAACCAGTGCAGAGTACCCCTGTTTCCTTCCACCTTAACAATTGGTTAATGTTGGGGGGTGGGGGGTGAGGTAGCAGAGGATAGTCACAGCTATCGGATCTTTGAGTCTGACTCTGTGATTCAGAAAGGAAGGGAGAGAAGAGGCGAGCTGTGGTGATGGGGATTTGTTAATTAGGGGAACAAAATCGGTGAGAACGAGATTCCCAGATGGTATGTTGCCTCCAGGTAGATGCTGGGGTCCAGGACATCTCAGATTGAGTCCTCAGCATTCTTAAGTGGGAAGGTGAACAGCTAAGAGGTCGTGATTTATGTCATAGGTAGGAAGAATAACTAGATTCTGCAAAGGAAATTCAGGGGGTTAGGTGGTAAGTTAAAGGACATGATCTACAGAGTTGTGGTCTCAGGATTGCTACCTGTAACATGTGCTAGTGAGGCCAGAAATAGGAAGATTATAGAATTTAGTGAGGCCAGAAATGGGAAGATTATACAGTTTAACACGTAGCCAAGGAGTTGGTGTACGAGGGAGGACATAAGGTTCTTAGATCATTGGGCTCTCTTCCAGAAAAATTGGGACCTGTACAGAAGAGATGGTTTGTAGCTGAACTGGAAGGAGACTAATATCCTAGTGGGAAGGTTTGTTAATACAGCATGGTGGTGTTTAAACTAGAGTTGCAGGGGGATGGGAACCAGAATGCCAGAACAGATACTGTAGTGAAGAGATTGTGGAGACAGCTGTTGGTAAGACCTCAGACAAAGTCAAGAATGAAAAGGCAGAGCATAGTGTGACTAGCGTCCTGAGCTGCATGGATTTCAGTGCAAGAAGTATCGTAGGAAGGGAGGATCAGCTGAGGCCATGGATCAATACCTGGAATTATCAGGTAACCATTAGTGAGACTTGATTGCAGGAGGGGCAGGACTGGCAGCTTAATATTACAGGGTTCCATTGTCTGAGATGCGATAGAGCAGGATGGATTAAAGGAGGAGGGTGGCCTTACTGATCAGGAAAATGTCACAGCAGTGCTCATTCAGGACTGACTGGAGAACTTGTCCAGTGAGGTATTATGGGTGGAATTGCAAAATAACAAAGGTGTGACCATGTTCATGGGGCAATATTACAGACCAAATTTGTAGAGAGATCGCACACTGTTGCAAGAAACATAAGGTTGTTATAGTAGGTGATTTTAACTTTCTGCATATTGACTGGGACTCCCCGACTGTAAAAGGACTAGATAGGATAGTGTCTGTCAAATGTGTTCAGGAAAGTTTCCTTAATTGTTACATAGAAGTCCTAATGAGAGAGTTTATGATACCTTTGATCTGCTGTTAGGGAATAAGACAGGGCAGGTGACAGAAGTTTGTGTAGGGGAACATTTTGCATCTACAGATCACAATGCCATTAGTTTCAAAGTAAATATGCAAAAAGATAGCTCTGGTCCGCGGGTTAAGTTTCTAAATTGGAGAAAGGCCAGTTTTGATGGTATCAGAAATGACCTGGCAAGTGTGGATTGGGACAGGCTGTTTTCTGGCAGTATGCTTTGTATGGGGAGACCTTCAAAAGTGAAATTTTGAGAGTACAAAGCTTGTCTGTGCCTGTCTGAATAAAAGGTATAGATAACAAGTGTAGTGAACCTTGGTTTTCTAGAGATATTGAGGCCCTGGTTAAGAAAAAAAGGAGGTGCATAGCAGGTATAGGGAGATAGGAAAAAGTGAGGTGCTTATGAAGTATAAGAAATACAAAAGAATGCTTAAGAAAGAAATCAGGAGGGCTAAAAGAAGGCATGAAGTTTCCCTAGCAGATAAAGTGAAGGAGAATCTTAAGGAATACTACAGATATGTTAAGAGCAAAAGGATTGCAAGGGACAAAATTGATCCTCTGGAAGAACAGAATAGTAATCCATGTGTGGAGTCAAAAGAGATGGGGGTGAGGATCTTAAATCATTTTTTTGCATCTGCTTTTACTCAGGAGTCACACAGAGTCTATAGAAGTGAGACAAAGTGGCATCAACTTCATGGACCCTGTACAGATTACAGAGGAAGTGGTGTTTGCTGTCCTGGGGCAAATCAAAGTGGATAAATCCCCAGGGCCTGACAAGGTGTTTCCTTGGACCCCATGGAAGGCAAGTGCAGAAACTGTTGGAGCCCGAACAGAGATATTTAAATCATCCTTAGCAGCAGGCGAGGTACCAGAGGATTGGAGGATAGCCAATGTTGTTCCACTGTTTAAGAAAGGCTCCAAACGTAAACCAGGAAATTATAGGCTGGTGAGCCTGACATAAGTTGGGGAAAAGTTATTGGAAGATATCCTAAGGGACCAGATACATAAGTATTTGGATAGACATGGAATGATTAAGCTTGGTCAACATGGCTTCATCTGTGGTAGGTCACGTCTAACCAATCTCATAAAGTTTTTCAAGGATGTTGCCAGGAAAATGGATGAAGGCAAGGCAGTGTATGTTCTCTACTGGAGTTTAGCAAGGCATTTGACAAGGCACCGTGAGCTGTTGCACTTTGGTAGGATTGACCAGGGTAGGTATTACACAGGAACGGTAGAGCACTAAGGAATGTGGTAGATCAAATGGATCTGGGAATACAGATCCATAATTCTTTGAAATTGGTGCAACAGGTAGATAGGGTCATTAAGAAAGCCATTGGCACATTAGCCTTCATAAATCAAAGTATAGGCTGGTATATTGAAGCTGCATAAGACATTGATGAGATCTAATTTGGAGTATTATTTGCAATTTTGGTCACCTACCTACAGGAAAGATGTAAATAAGGTTGAAAGAATACAGAGAACATTTACAAGGCTGTTGCCGGGTCTGGAGGACCTGAGTTATAAGGAAAGATTGAATAAGGGCTTTATTCCTTACAGCACAGAAGATTGAGAGGAGATTTGATACAGGTACACAAAATTATGAGGGGTACAGATGGAATAAATGCAAGCAGGCTTTTTCCACTGAGGTTGGGTGGGACTACAATCAGAGGTCATGGGTTAAGGGTAAAAGGTGAAATGTTTAAGGGGAACATGAGGGAAAACTTCTTCACTCAGAGCGCTGTGGGAGGCATGGACTAGACAGGCCAAATGGCCTGTAATTGTACCTTACTTTTCCATGACTCTATGATTGTATTCTATGACTCTAACACAATAGTTTACCTAGCTTGCCAAATCATTCAATAAGATCATGGCTGACCTGGTTGTGGACTCAGCTCCGCCCACCTGTCTTTTCCCCATAACCATTAATTGCCTTGGTTTGCAAAAATCTATCTAATTGTAGCTTAAATATATTTAATGGGGTAGCCTTTACTGCTTCCCTGGCTTGACAGTTCTTCTCTGGGAAAAATCAATTTCTCCTCCTCTCTATCCTAAATCTAGTACCCTGAATCTTGATGCTACGTCCCTTAGTTTCCGTCTCAAAGTATAGGACTGAAAGTATAGTATACAGAGTCTTAAGTACAGGAGTTTTTCCCTTTTTTATTTGGAGATTTAATTGTAGTTGTTAACAATTTTCCTGTCGTTACAGTAAAATGTTATATAGATTTTGTCAGTATCAGAAAGGACTTTTGTGGTGATGTCACTGGGCAATGTGTGCCACACACATTAACATGTGAATCAATATACTCAAACTTTAATGCTCAGGTGCAAACTACAAGGATATGGATAATACCATTGAAATACTGGAATGGGAACACACTGCTCAATTTTTAATATATTGATCCAAATTTCACAAAATTGAAAAAAAAAGGCAGATGTTGGAAATTCAAAAGAAAATTGGAAAATGCTAGAAAAACTCACGAGGTCAAGCAGAATACCGTTCGCAATCAAAATGGAATTGCTTTGGGGTCAATGACCACGATACTCTTTGTTTGAAAGTACTTATGGCAAAAAATAGGACTGGCTCACAAGTTCAAGTCCTAAATTGGGGCAAGCCTAATTTTGATGGCATTGCACAGGAATTTACCAAGGTTGATTGAAAGAGACCACTAGTAGGTAAAGGGACATCTGGTAAAGGGGAAGCTCTGCAAAGTGAGATAGGGAGAGTTCATGGTGAATATCTTCCTGTCATAGAGAAGGCAAGGCTGGCAGGATTAGGGAACCTTCCTTGAGAGGAAGTATTGAGGCTCTGGTCAGTTAAAAGGAGGTATATATCAAATAAAGACAACTGTGATCAAGGAAACTCCTTGAGGAGTATAAGGATGTTTAAGAAGTAAAGGGGATGCGGACCAGAAATAATATGTCTTCATCGCCGACGATCAATGCAGGCGCAACTCAAGGTTGCATTTCAGCCCACTGCTGTACTCTCTCTATACTCATGACAGTGTGGCTCAGCACAGCTCAAGTGCCATCTATAAATTCACTGATGACACAACTGTTGTTGGCAGGATCTCAGACTGAGTGAGATAGTTCAACTGGTTGAGTTGTGTCGCCAACAATCTTGCACTCAACGTCAGTATGACCAAGGAAGGAGAAGTTGAGAGAACACACACCAGTCCTCGTCAAAGGTCAGCAACGGAAAGGGTGAACAGCTTCAAGTTCCTGGGCATTAACATCTCGGAAGACTATTATTCTTTTTAATATATTTTCATTGTAGCATAGTAATACTTTATTAAAAATATATTGCTGCAAAAAAACTAAGTTCACTACATATGTCAGTGATAATAATTCAATCTGATTCAGATGTTGATTCTGGCAGTCTTGAGATCTATTAGGGTCCATTAAGCCCCAGAGCTTGACCGAGTACATTCAAGGATGTTGTGGAATGGAAGCAATTGCTGGTGCCCTGATAGATGTTTGTATCTCTGTTATCCATGGGCAATTTACCAAAAGACTGGAGGATGGATAATTTTATTTTATTTAAGAAGGACTGCAACACAAGCTGGGGAGTTGCATGCTAGTATGCTAATTGTCAATGATAGGTAAGTTACTGTAGAGTAGTGGTCACCAACCAGTCAATCACAATCGACTGGTCGATCTTTGAGACTTTCCCAGCAGATTCCGAAACAAAAGGAAAAATAAATACACAAATACATTATGCTTGATAAACCTTTTGATGCAAATATGTAGTAACTTCTACTTTGAAAAAGGACAACTGAACAACTTCATGCCCAAAAGGAACAACTTTATCTGGGACGGTAAAAGGATATTCGCATACAGAGGTTTTCACTGATGCGCACCGGGCAGAAAAGGCCGGAAGGAAAACCCCGCAACCCCAGAAACAATCTCTCTTTACAAACAGCTTTCCGTAGCAAGAGTATTGCTATATTACTATGATCTTAATTGGTATTAACTTATCTTTATAATGCTCACATTACAACACTTCTCCCCCTTTAAATTCCAACATTCCCCAAATGTAAAAGAAATGGGAAGCAAAAACAGTGGTGTCATTAGCTTGCATACCCCTGAAACGTATACTAGTGTCTCAGTAACAGTTTACCAATACCTGGAAAGTTGAGGAGCTGAAATCAGGGTTGAAGGCCCAGCAAACTTGCTGCTCAGAGGACGTGGATCGACAAGTGTTAAAGGACTTGTCACTCTGTGAATATTTTTCATGACAGTTCAATGAATCCCTGGATGTAATGCAAACAGCTCAGCTTGTTGTATTTGTCAGAATGGCTTTCCAGGATTTTACAACGAAGGAGGACTTCCTCACTCTTTTGCAATTAAAGGAGAGAACGAGAGGTGAGGATATTTACAATGAGTTTAAAAAATATGTCCGTGAAAATGACATCCCCATTCATAAACTGGTGGCAATTACTACTGATGGGGGCCCAGCAATGCGCGGTGTGCATGTTAGTTTTATAGCACTGTGCCATAGGGACCCTGATTTTCCAGACTTCCTGGATTATCAGCAGGCCTTGGCTGGGAAGGTCATGGACTTTTCTCATGTAATGACACTGGTGGCCAAACTGATAAACTTGATTCGAGCAAAAGCGCTTCAGCACCGCTTAGTCAAGGCATTATTGGATGAGCTTGATGCCACTATGACCTGTTTGATATGCTAGTTACAGTGTTTTCTTGGTTGAATTAATTTGAAAGTTTGACAAAAACATTTTATGTAATTAAATACAATTAGCCCAAATAAAAGGCCTCAAGTTGGAAGTACGATCTGAGCTGTTTTCTCTAAACGATTTAGTCGGTCGATCTTGCCTTTCAGTAAGGCTGGGGTAGGGGATCTTGGGCTTAAAAAGGTTGGTGAGCACTACTGTAGAGGATTGTGAGAGGCAGGATCTATTTGCATTTGGAAAGGCAGGAACCAATTAGGAATAGTAACCATGACTTTGTGCATAACAGATCATGTATCATGAATCTGATTGAGTTTTCTTTTGAAGAGGTGATCGATTGGATTGATGAATGCAGGGTGGTAGATGTCTACATGGACTCTAGCAAGAGCTTTGACTGAGATCCTGTTTAGTAGGCTTGTCCAGAAGGTTAGATCATATGGATCTAGGGCAACCGGACCAATTGTTTTCCAAATTGGAGGCCTGTGACCTGTGGTGTCCCAGTGGGATCAACACTGAGTCCTCTATTGTTTGTCAGATGTAATAATGGTTTGAAGGAAAATGTGGGCTGCATGATTAGTAAGTTTTGTGGTGTACAGTGAAGAAGGTTGCCTAAGATTATAATAGATAGATAGAAAGTGGACAAAGAAATAGCAGATGGAAGTTAACTCAGACAATTGCAGAGTGATATGTTTTAGGAAGTTCACCAGGGAAGGACATTCACGATGAATGTCAGAGTTCTGGGAAGTGTAGTACAGAGAGAACTAGGGGCCCCATCCCTGACAATGGTGACAGGGTGGTGAAAAGAGAATTTGGCACACTTACCTTCTGTGGTCAGGGCACTGCGTACAAGAGTAGGGACATGTTGCAAATGTACAGTTAGTGAGACACAACTTGGAGTAATGTATGTAGTTCTATTGGAGTAATGTAGAAAAGATGTGATTAAGCTAGAGAGGATGCAGAAAAGATTGACAAGGATGTTGCTAGCACAGGAGGGCTTGACTTGTGAGGAGAGACTGGATAGGCTGGGATTTCTTGACCTGAGCGATGGAGGCTGAGGGGTGATCTTAAAGCAGTTTGTAAAAATCAAGGGCATAATTATAGCAGACTCTTTCCCAACGTAGGAGTAACTCAAACAAGGAGCATAGGTTTATGGTGAGAATGAAAAAGATTCAAAAGGGACCAAAGGGGCAACTTTTTTACAGAGAGGAGATGGATATATGGAATGAGCTGGCACAGCCTGGTACAATTACAACATTTAAAGACAAACACAGGCAAATACAACTGACTCAGGTAGACTACATGGTCAAGTTGGTCTGGAGGTTCTGTTTCTGTGTTGTGTAACTCTGATAATTTTGGATCAGAGTAACCTCTTCGCTGCCTTAACTTACAAGCATGTACACATTCCCTGCTTTTGTATCATTCAACTTCCTGCCCCACCCAGTTCAAGATGCAGATAATGCAGTATTTTCATTCCTTCAGAAGATGAATTGTTCTAAATAGTTAAAATGTTTCTATGCTTAATCAAGTTATTTATCATTTCTATATTTTTTCTTTTCCATTTTCTTCTCTCAATCTCTCTCAACCAAGCCTTTCTCATTAAATCTTTCTGTACTTGATTTTAAGTTCAACCACTTCATCGTCCTCCTTCTGTCATTTGTCTAGTTACAGCAATGCTCTGTTCACAATTGTGCCAAATACAGTGTTGCCTTTGCTATTGTAGATCGAAGCTAACTTACATATTTTCATTATTTTAAATATTCAGAGAATAATAAGCTATGAATCACAGACTTAAAGTGAACAATTGATGCAGCAACACACATCAAAGTTGCTGGTGAACGCAGCAGGCCAGGCAGCATCTATAGGAAGAGGTACAGTTGACGTTGGTCTCGGCTCGAAACGTCAACTGTACCTCTTCCTATAGATGCTGCCTGGCCTGCTGAGTTCACCAGCAACTTTGATGTGTGTTGCTTGAACTTGAAGCATCTGCAGATTTCCTCGTGTTTCTGTTTTTAAATTGATGCAGCATCAATTGGCCTCGCAACAGGCGAGATTTCCCAGTGACCACCCATTTTAATTCTTCTTGCCATTCTCATTGTGACATGTTGGTCCATGGCCTCCTCTGCTGCCACAATGAGGCCTCTCTCAGGTGGAGGAGCAACATCTCATGTTCCATCTGGATAGCCTCCAACCTGACAGCATGAACATTGAGTTTTATAACTTTGGTAATTTCTACCCCTCCCCATTCTTTCTTTTTTCATTCCCTTTTCTGGCTCTCCTCTTAACCTTTCTCTTCTCATATGTATATCACTACCCACTGGATCTCCTCCTCCTTCCCTTCCTCCCATGGTCCACTCTGCTCTCCTGTAAATTCTGTCTTATTCAGCCCTTTAACTATTCCACCTACAGGGGCGGCGCTAAGGTGGTGCTAGCACCACCAAGAAATTAACTGAAATTTGTCCACTATACACTTCTGCTTATTCATTCGTTGTCAATGTCTTGCCGTTGCTGTCCTTAGATCAGTTAAGCTGATCTAAGATCACTTAAGGTAGTGATATCACTCACTCGAGAGATAGATAGTATACATCCAGGCACAGATCCGTGGTCTCGCGAGACTAACGGATGCCACACACACACACACACACACACACACACACACACACACATTGTGCTTTTACAAGCTAGAGTAGGCCTGGCACATGCATTATTTTGGCCGGCATGAATAATGGATCAATTTTTAGTGAGAATACGACCTCATTCAGAGAAATCAGTGGTGTCTCAGCCTGAGCCTGTCTTAATTGAAAGTGACATGAAATGAAATACAATGTTGCAAATGAAATACAATGTTGGAAAGTGTATGGTTATGCACTTTGGCAGAAGAAATAAACAGGCAGACTATTATTTAAATGGGGAGAGAATTCAAAGTTCTGAGATGCAACGGGACTTGGGAGTCCTCATGCAGGATACCATTAAGGTTAACCTCCAGGTTGAGTCAGTGGTGAAGAAGGCGAATGCAATGTTGGCACTCATTTGTAGAGGAATAGAGTATAGGAGCAGAGATGTGATGTTGAGGCTCTATAAGGCGCGGGTAAGACCTTACTTGGAGTACTGTGGGCAGTTTTGGGTTCGCTATTTAAGAAAGGATGTGCTGACATTGGAAAGGGTACGGAGAAGATTCACTAGAATGATTCCGGGAATGAGAGGGTTAACATATGAGGAACGTTTGTCCGCTCTTGGACTGTATTCCTTGGAGTTTAGAAGAATGAGGGGGGACCTCACAGAAACATTTTGAATGTTGAAAGGCATGGACAGAGTGGATGTGGCAAAGTTGTTTGCCATGATGGGGGAGTCTAGTACAAGAGGGCATGACTTATGGATTGAAGGGCGCCCATTCAGAACAGAGATGCGAAGAAATTTTTTAGCCAGAGGCTGGTGAGTCTATGGAATTTGTTGCCACGGGCAGCAGTGGAGGCCAAGTCATTGGGTGTATTTAAGGCAGAGATTGATAGGTATCTGAGTAGCCAGGGCATCAAAGGTTATAGTGAGAAGGCAGGGGAGTGGGACTAAATGGGAGAATGGATCAGCTCATGATAAAATGGCAGAGCAGACTCGATGGGCCGAATGGCCGACTTCTGCTCCTTTGTCTTATGGTCTTATGGACATGCAGAAAGAAGTAAGTGGGGATGAGGACGACAGCAGTTCATCGAAGGAGTGTGAGGGCGAAGTAGAGGAACAAGAAGTGGAGCTGGATTCGGAAGAGAACATCGATGAAGCTGCTCTTAGTGCTAGTGGGAATACTGTTAGCGATGTTAGCCAGCAGCCTGAGGAAGGACCCTGTCGGCCAGCATTGAAAAAGTACCCTTCGCTGCTCGTAACAGCTTGGCCATCAGCAAAGGATTTTTATTCGTGGCTGGTTTGACCGGCTGGAATATTCGATCAACAAAGATATTACATTCTGCTTTGCATGCAGGCATTTCCTGTGTGGAGGACATGGGTTCCATTCTGAGTCTACCTTCACTGTCACCGGTTACCGCAACTGACGGAAAACTACAACAGCTTTCAAAACCCACCATGTAAGTGCAGCTCATAAGTTTGCGATGGAGGCATGGGCCGAATTCAGATTGAGAAAACAAGACGGTTCAAGATTGGGAAATATGCTTGACAAAGGACATGCAAAGATTGTCCAAGAAAATCGTGAGTATATGAGAGCTGTGGTTGAGTCTCTACGCTATACTGCGTGCCAAGGCATTGCCCAGCGAGGACACCGGGAGAATGATGGATCTAGCAATAGGGGAAACTTTGTTGAGTTGCTCAGTGTAATTGGACAGTTTGATAAGAATATAGCTAAAAAATAGAGGACAATCCTGAAAATGCAAAAAACACCCATCACGATATCCAAAGTGAAATTATGGGTATTATGGCAGATATGCTCAGACGTCAAATAAGTGCAGAAATCAAGGAGGCTGGACATTTTGCCATCATTGTGGATGAAAGTAAAGACTTAAGTAAAAAGCAGCAAATATCAGTGGTGGTGCGGTATTTGAATAACGAAACAGTGCTTGAAGAATTCTTAACACTTCACTCCAGCAGAAGGGTTGGATGCAGAGTTGTTTCTTAAAAGCATTGAACAGACACTCGCCCAGTGTGTTATTGATAGAACGCATGTATAGGTCAGTGTTATGACGGGGCGGCAGTGATGTCCGGGTGCAATAACAGGGTACAAGAGAGGTTTAGGAAAGAGGTCCTGCAGGCATTATATATACACTGCCATGCTCACAGACCTAACCTTACTTTAGTGGATGTTGTGAGCAATGTACCACAAACGGGTGAGTTTTTTGAAACTGTGCAGCTGCTTTACAACTTCTTTTCAAACTCTGTTGCCCATGATCTTTTCAAGAAGAATCCAAGAGAACTGGAATCAACTGCACAGCCCGTGGAGTTGAAGAAATTGTCAGATACACACTGGGCATGGCAGTATACAGCTTTGTGGGCTACAAGCAAATCACTCCCTGCCATTCTAGCTACACTGCAGAATATTATGGGTCAACCAAATGCACGGAGGAAAATGGAGGCCAGAGCTGTAAATGAACTGGTTGACGACCAATTTGCTTTACTTCTCACTCTGTTTGAGGATTTATTCCAAGTCACCAAGTTCATGTCAGACCAGCTACGATCTCCCAGTTTGGAGCTTTCATCCGCTGTAGACTTGGCTCAGTCTGTTATCGATGCACTCTCAGCAAAACAGGGAGAGGAATTATGGAGTGAAATTCAGGCAAGAGCTGGGGACCTGTGCATCAAGGCTGGTATACAGAGCAGACCACATGAAAGGAGACAGGCCCAGCCACCCCGCCACCTACATGGTTTTGTTGTTGAGGCCCAAACTCAACGCACACCGGTCACATCCTCTGATGATATTCACAAGCACTGTTTCTATCCGATTATAGACAGACTTCTGACTGAAATGAAAAGACGGTTCTCAATTGAGACTAGGGGTATTCTGACTGGAGACTCAGCATTGAGTCCCAAACACAAGTTCTTTCTAGACAAGATTTGTCTTTGGCCAGTGGCCCAATACTATGGAGGGACTGAAGTGAACCTGACTGCAGAGCTACATCAGGTTCGGCGTCTGCTGGAAACAAAACAAAAGCAAGGACAGGCAGTGAATGATACAGTGGAATTTCTAGCTCTAATGAGACCCTACCACAATGCATTTATAAATTTATACCAACTAATCTGCATTATCAGTGATTCTACCTGTGACATCTGCCTCGTGCAAATGGAGTTTCTTTTGCCTCAGACGTCTCAAAAACTACCTAAGGAACAGCAGCGGCGATGCTCAGAACAGCAACTTGACTCTGTTTGCCATAGACAGCTGGAGGACCAAAACACTTGCCATCCAGAAAATCATTGATGCTTTCGCCACCAATCACAACAATAGATGGATTGAGCTTCTCTGAAAACATCAATGGTGAGTGCAGTTGATTTTTTAAAAATTTGGGCCAAGACTAATGCTGATTATTATTATTATTTTGTGGTGGATACTCCATAGTCCTTATGTTTCCTGCAAATCCTAAAATATTACACTTACTGCTATTAAGCCTACTGGTTTTGCTTAGACTTCCAAGTGGTGATTGTGTTGATTTTTGTTATAAATTCAGTAGTCGAATTAATTGAGGTATTGCATGGTCAGAGTACGATTTGTCCAACTCCTGGTAAAGCCTTGCATCTGTTGTTTGCCTTATTTGACTTTAATAACGGTATATCTTTTGGCATTGTCTGCCTATGTAGCAGTGGACATTGGGGGATAGTCTTGTGTTTCTCAGTTGAAAAGCACGCATTTGACGCTGATTGCGGGATTGGTGCGTGATTCACTTTGTGCGCTGTGGGTCGGATGCTCTGTTGGTTTGTTTGTTTATGCTCTGTGTAGCTCGGGTTGTGTCCAATGCTGTTGACACTGTCACAGTTCACTTCTATATTAGACCGATCAATTGCTGTTGCTTGTGAATCAACAGAGGCATTTATAGTAGGCACATAATGCTTGAAACTGGCTTTTGAACACCACGCGTCTGGCCTTGTGAATACATATTACCATACAGTACATCCCTCAGCACCATCACTGAATAATTCAGCCCCACTGTAGTGCCAGCAAGAAAAAATCTCTGGCACCGCCACTGTCTACCTATCACCTCCCAGCTTCTCAATTCTTTCCCCCTCCCACACCACCTATCTTCCCCCTCATTTGGTTTCACCTATCATCATCCCTCACCTTCTTATTCTGGTTTCCTTCCTCCTCCTTTCCAATTTTGATGAAGTTCCTCCAGTATTTCGTGTGTGTTACTCTGAATTAGCAGAACCTTTTTTGTTTATCAATTGCCATTTGTAGAAAAGTTCAAATTTCTCCTGCTCAGTTCTGGCTAACCCTGGTACTTTCAGTCAAATGAGCTGGCAGAATGAATTTTGAATTTTGAATTTTGAAATGAGGTCTGCAATAAACTTGTTAACATGAGTCAGGTCCACAGAAACTCACATCATTTGTCCCACTAGGGTAGCAGAGTGGGAATGATGACACACGTATCCTCTCAAATAGGGAAAGTTGTGGTACCGTGGAAACTATAAGAGAAAATAACAGTGAGGGAATGAACAAAAAACTATTAAAGTCAATGCTAGATTACTAGACTTCTTTTATGCTGAACATTTCTGTTCCTTTTATAATATCTGTTATATATTGAAGTCTAGACATCCAAGTCTATGTATCCAGCACATAGGCAGTTATTCACATTTTCTCAACTGTCCGATAAAATCACACGAAAGCAGGGGATAGAACATTTTAGGTAGTGGGCAGACTAATATTTCTCACCACATATTATTTTGTCTGCCAAACAGACAAAGCTAACAGACAAACTGAACATTTTTTATTTGTGTTGGAGATCTTGGTATTGGTAGCATATACTAGCCTCTCTAATTCATTTGATAAACTGACGGTGAAGCATAAGACCATAAGACATAGGAGCAGAATTAAGTCATTCAGCCCAATCAGTCTGCTCCGCCATTCCATCATGGCTGATCCTGGATCCCACTCAACCCCGTACACCTGCCGTTTCACCATATCCTTTGATGCCCTCACCAATCAGGAAACTATCAAATTCTGCCTTAAATATACCCACGCACTTAGCCTCCACCACAGTCTGTGACAGAGCATTCCAAAGATTCACTACTAAAAAAAATTACTGCTTACGTCTGTTCCAAAAGTTCACCCCTCAATTTTGAGGCTGTGCCCTCGAGTTTTGGATACACCCATCATAGGAAACATCCTCTCCACATCCACCCTATCTAATCCTTCAGTAGGTTTCAATGATATCCCCTCACAGTCTTTTGAATTCCACTGAGTACAGGCCTAAAGCTGCCAAATGCTCCACATAGGTTAACCGCTTCATTCCCAGAATCATCCTTGTGAACCTCTCTGGACTCTCTCCAATGACAACACATCCTTTTTGAAATATGGGGTCAAAAACTGTTGACAAGTGTCTTATAAAACCTCAGCATTATCTCCTTGCTTTTATATTCTATTCCCCTTAAAATAAATGCCAACATTGCATTTGCCTTCCTTACCACAGACTCAATCTGTAAATTAATCTTCTGGGAGCATTGCATGAGGACTTCTAAGTCCTTCTGCACCTCTGATGTTTGAACCTTCTCCCAATTTAGATAATAGTCCACACTATTATTCCGTTTACCAAAATAATTATCATACATTTCCCAGCACTGTATTCCATCTGCCACTTTTTTGCCTGTTCTTCCAATTTGTCCCGCTGCAATCGCATTGCTTCCTCAGCACTACCTACTCCTCCTCCTAACTTCATATCATCCACAAACCATCAATTCCATAGGATTGCCATACGATTTTATCTTGTTAAGCAGTCTCATATGTGGCACCTTCTTGAGTACCTGCAAAAAGGACAAAAACGGCCACAATGTCTATCGATGTCAGGGCAGTGTGCAAATTGAAGTAAGCGATACAAGTGATGGTGTTTTCACACTGCTGCTGCCCTTTCTAGATGGCAGGTTTGGAAAGTGCTGTTGTCATAGCCTGGGCAAATATCAACATTTTATTAATGGTACAGTATTGTATTCATCCAAGAAAACATACTAAATTCAGGTTGAGTAACCCATATGTTCTTTCTGATACTGACAAATCTCTTCTTTCAATTTATGATCGAGATCTTCATTTTTCACTTTATGCAGTTTTTCTATTTTTCATTAACTTCTGTTCATTGCGTGTGTGAACTGACATCGTAGGTGGAGCCAGAAAGCCTGCATGGTTTGTTCAACCGCAGATTCTTGATGCTGCTGTGCAGCTTTTGTCACCTTGCACACATTATATTTTCAATATATTAATGGCATATAATAATTTTTACTGTTAAGTAGGTGTGTAATGAACAAGTGTAAAACAAAGACTGCTTACAGATAGCACAAATTCAGAGTCTGAAATGACGGTGAACCTAAGCTATCTCATTATATATTCCAAAATCCAAAATCAGAAATGCTTCCAGCCCAAATCATTTCAGATAAGGGGTATTCAACCTGGTACTTCTAACTTGTGCCTTGTAGATGGAGGGAAAATTTTGTGATGCCAACTGCTAGGTCACTTACTACAGAATACCCAGCCTCTGGCAGTGTTTATGCAACTGGTCCAGTTGAGCTTCAAGTCAATATTGACCCTCAGGACATTGATAGTAGGGTACTCACCAATGGGAATGTGATTTAAGGATAGGTGGTTAGATGTTCTCTTATTAAAAAAACAGTCTTTGTCTGGCTTTTTTGCAGGATTAATATTTCTCTTCTCTTATTAGCTGTTGGCTAAATGTAATCAATGTCTTGCCGCTGCAATTTAACACCCTAATCACATTATTATTAATTTTGTATGAATATTTCATTCTCACTTTCTCAACAATTACAGCAGAGATTCAAGGCACACTCATCAACTGTAGTTAAGGCTGATTTAAAATCTTTAAAGTAATGACAAGCTCATTCCCCAGAAGTATAATAAATTGGTAATATACAGGCAAATATCAATCACACAGAATTTTGTATTAGAATTAGATGGTTTGTACTCTCCTTAATAGATTTGCTTACATAAATAGTAATTAATCATTGCAATTTTAACTATTACATGATTTTTTTGATCAAATCACATATTCAAATGTAAATGAGTGAATAAGAAACTAATAGTAAATCAAATTTTAGATAAAATACTACTGTTTGCCCTTTTATCACGTATCTTGTTTTAATTTATTCAGGGAAAACTAATGCATTGCTTTTGCTTGAAATTTGAACAGACCCTCAGATGGCAGATGATCTAAATAAAACAAAGGAAGAATACTTTGAAGGATTGGTATGAGTTTCATAATGATTCATTTAATGTTACAGTAGTGTGAAATTGTTTAGCATGCCCATCTATTCAAAGGTAGTTTCTAGCACATTTAGCTGAATAACCTAGAGGACTGATATATCTTGGAACCATAGAACCATAGAAACTACAGCACAGAAACAGGCCCTTTGGCCCTTCTTGGCTGTGCCGAACCATTTTCTGCCTAGTCCCACTGACCTGCACACGGACCATATCCCTCCATACACCTCCCATCCATGTATCTGTCCAATTTATTCTTAAATGTTAAAAAAGAACCCGCATTTACCACCTCGTCTGGCAGCTCATTCCACACTCCCACCACTTCCTGTGTGAAGAAGCCCCCCCTAATGTTCCCTTTAAACTTTTCCCCCCTCACCCTTAACCCATGTCCTCTGGTTTTTTTCTCCCCTTGCCTCAGTGGAAAAAGCCTGCTTGCATTCACTCTATCTATACCCATCATAATTTTATATACCTCTATCAAATCTCCCCTCATTCTTCTACGCTCCAGGGAATAAAGTCCTAACCTATTCAACCTTCCTCTGTAACTGAGTTTCTCAAGTCCCAGCAGCATCCTTGTAAACCTTCTCTGCACTCTTTCAACCTTATTTATATCCTTCCTGTAATTTGGTGACCAAAACTGAACACAATACTCCAGATTCGGCCTCACCAATGCCTTATACAACCTCATCATAACATTCCAGCTCTTATACTCAATACTTCGATTAATAAAGGCCAATGTACCAAAAGCTCTCTTTACGACCCTATCTACCTGTGATGCTACTTTTAGGGAATTTTGTATCTGTATTCCCAGATCCCTCTGTTCCACTGCACTCCTCAGTGCCTTACCATTAACCCTGTATGTTCTACGTTGGTTTGTCCTTCCAACGTGCAATACCTCACACTTGTCAGTATTAAGAAGTCCCTCTGCAGGCTCTGAAAACCTTCCTCACTGTCTACTACACCTCCAATCTTTGTATCATCAGCAAACTTGCTGATCCAATTTACCACATTATCATCCAGATCATTGATATAGATGACAAATAACAATGGACCCAGCACTGATCCCTGTGGTAGACCACTAGTCACAGGCCTCCACTCAGAGAAGCAATTCTCTACCACCACTCTCTGGCTTCTTCCATCGAGCCAATGTCTAATCCAATTTACCACCTCTCCATGTATACCTAGCGACTGAATTTTCCTAACTAACCTCCCATGCAGGACCTTGTCAAAGGCCTTACTGAAGTCCATGTAGACAATATCCACTGCCTTCCCTTCATCCACTTTCCTGGTAACCTCCTCGAAAAACTCCAACAGATTGGTCAAACATGACCTACCACGTGCAAAGCCATGTTGACTCTCCCTAATAAGCCCCTGTCTATCCAAATGCTTGTAGATTCTGTCTCTTAGTACTCCCTCCAATAACTTACCTACTACTGACGTTAAACTCACCGGCCTATAATTTCCCGGATTACTTTTCGATCCTTTTTTAAACAACGGAACAACATGAGCCACTCTCCAATCCTCCGGCACTTCACCCGTAGACAGCAACATTTTAAATATTTCTGCCAGGGCCCCCGCAATTTCAACACTAGTCTCCTTCAAGGTCCGAGGGAACACTCTGTCAGGTCCCGGGGATTTATCCACTTTAATTTTCCTCAAGACAGCAAGCACCTCCTCGTTTTCAATCTGTACAGTTTCCATGGTCTCACTACTTGATTCCCTCAATTCCATAGATTTCATGCCAGCTTCCTTAGTAAATACAGACGCAAAAAACCCATTTAAGATCTCCCCCATTTCCTTTGGTTCCACACAAAGCCAACCACTCTGATCTTCAAGAGGACCAATTTTATCCCTTCTGGGAAATCTGACTTGAAGTAGAAAACCCTTGGGCTTCAGATGTTGTACACATTTGCCATACATCTAACTTTTTTTTGTTGAGAATTGGTTGAGGTGAAAGGGGTTGCAGTGATTACAATCTCCTAGTAGATCTAATGGGCTTCAAGACAAACATAATTTGGATATTAAAAAAGTTTTTATCATCAAAAATTGAATATAAAGCCACTCAACTGTTTTAAGAGTTTAGTTGATTATGTGCCATCAATATGTGATTGTACCAGTAGACTATTGTACTGTAGTTGATCTTTAATTAGACTGAAGTACAAGCCTAACAAATCAGATTATTGCATCAAACTTCTATATATAATAGACATATTTGTGAAGCAGTTTAACACTATACATTATATTAGAACCATGTTGTTTCCCAGTGAGAGTGGGTAATAAATGGTGGTTTTTACCAACCATGCTCTCTTCTTGTGAAATAATTTGATTAAAAAACCTCACAGTTGCCCTCCTAATTCAATATCAATCCTAAGGACGGCAAGAACATAATTTCTAAAACCTTGATTACTGGATGAATTTATGTGATGCCCTTAATTACTTCTACATGACCTAAATATTTTACAGCTATTTTCTGCAATGTTGCATGCTAATATAAGCAGTAAATTTGTATACAGTAACTTTCAGTGTACTTAATTAGAAACTTAATTTCCTTTTTTTTGTTAGGGGAGGCTATCTTGTTTTTCAAATACTGTCAGGGAATCTTTTATGTTAATATTTCCTATAAACGTAGACCAGAAGCATGTTGACTGTATTTTCTGTATAGGGTACTGGAGAAGATGTTATTCTGTTTTTGCGTCTTGACGGTCTCGTACAGAACATGAATTTGAGCAAGGAGAATATAACCAGTGTGCTAAAAGAAATCTGGAAGGAAAAGATTGCAGATGACCTTCAGGTTTGTGAATCCACTTCTTAGTACCATATGAGTGGCTTCCTCAGAATTAAAATATTGAAATGTATAGAAATCTAGCTCAATGTCACTTCTTGTATAAAATTAGCTGAAATCAGCTAAAGCGGTAGAATTACATCCCAGGTGTCATCGATATTCTTTTGAAAAGAAAGAAAAAAGATCTAGAATTTTTAAGCAGCCATTGCTGTCAGTGAGCACAACTGTACTTGTGTGTGACTTTTTAATCCCAACTCATCCTGAGGAATCAGCTGTTGACAGTCGGAGAATGGTCTCAATCGCAGGGTATGAAAAGAAAAAATATTTTGTCAAAGATTTGATGTCCAGTTGCTACTTGGAGGTAATATATGTAGGTGGAAGGTAATTGGAGAAAGGGCTGTGTGATATTTTCAAACTGCCAGCATTCAAAGATGAGACACAATTTGTTGAGATATTAAAGAATTTTTATATTATAATTACTCACTTTGGAAAAAACATAGAATTTTTAAAATATAGTTATGATCTAACATCCCAAAGACTTTTATCAACCTGTAAAAGTGTGATGGAAGAAACATTTGAGATCCAGCATTAAATTTTTGTTGAGCTCGGGGTGACGGAGTTCGGAGTTTAATTCTGTCATCATCTGTAAGGACTCTACATGTTCTTCCTGTGGAATGTGTAGGTTTTCTCCGTGTGCTCTGGTTTCCTCCCACAGTCCAAAGACATACCAGTTAGTAGGTTAATTAGTCATTGTAAATTTTCCCCTGATTAGACTAGGATTAAAATGAGGTTGCTGGATGGTAGGGCTCGAAGGGCCTAATCCGCACTGTATCTCAATAAATAGATGAAAGTAAATATGCCTTTGTTAAAATGCCCTGTTTTCTATAAAGATGTGTGTAATGTTTGAAAATTCTTTATTATTCTTCCCCAATCTACAGAGTGGGACAAGTTCCAATCTTCCTGAATTTTTCCATAACTTTCTCCAGAAGAAATATGGAGACTCTGCCACACTCTGGGCTTACAACATTTACTATGGCTGCAGAAACCATCTGACAGATGAGTTCATCAATCTGTTTTTCTGTATTATCAATGGAATTGTGAGTTTCAGCACTCCTTATCTGAGTTTACTAGCAAGATTCAAATACTTCAAAATTACACTAGTAGATATGTGAATTATCCTAGACTTGGCCACACACTTAACATTCACAGTATTCCATCAGTACAAATGTGATGCAGCTAAAACAAAATGTAGCTTTGACTTCTGTACATTCCTAATATCGCTTATTGAGATGCTTACAGCCACAGATAAAGCTGAAGGCAATGGAAGCAAATATGATGATGGGGTGAGGGGTAGTACAGTGGTGCCATTGGCATTAGTGACCAAAGCCATTTGTATCCCAATATCTTGTACATCAAAGTGCCTCTGTTGCTGCAGTTCATAACTGATTGTTATAAACCACTGATCTGTGCCAGTAATTTCTGACTTCACTGATCTATTAAGTGCCAGAGAAAAGATGGATTAAAAGTAAAAGTATAACATTATCAAAAAAATCCTTATTTTCTTTAAGTGCCACCCTGACAATATAATTTATTCATGTATGCTTCTGTTTTAAAATATTGGCCCTCAGAATAGCCAAGAATTTTCTTTAATCTCCAATAATTTGCATCCCTAAGCAATTAGACTCCACACTTCTTCAATAATTGCTCATTTTCTAAGTTGTAAAGCTTAATTGGCAATCCATTGTTAAAAGGGTACATAGTATTAATTACAAAACAACTTCCTTTGGGGTACTTAATTGCCAATGCAACAATTGTCATGAACATCACAGCATGTTAAAAGTGAGATGCCTCTTTTTGGTCTCATTCTCAGCGCACAGGATATCACATCTGTGCACAAGTTGTAGCAAGTACATTGCTGATGTTTGTATTTGCACAATTAAATTTAGTTCATTCTCAAGATTAATGGAACAGTAAAACAAAACTAATGGTTGACAGCTGTACTTCCAAGGGAATGAAACTTTGGATTTGTTTTGCCAGTCCTTGCTGGTTCCTTATAATTTTCTTATTAGGGAAAGACATGTGGAAATAAGATTTTTACCTAATGGAAGTAAGAAAATTAATATCTTCAAATTTGGCCAAGTTTTTTAGAAAACAATTATAGCTGAGATGTTCTATTATCTCACCATGCTTATGTCCTTGACAAATTAGGTTGATGAAAGTGTATACCATGGGCAGATGCAACTTATTACATACCTGTGGACTGAACTGACAAATCGAGACACTGCCGGAAAAGGCATCCTTTCCAAACGGGAGTTCAGGTTGGAGTTGTTAACAATTGTATTTTGATTACATTGGAAGCTTGACTTTTCTATTACACAGCACAATAGGAAAAACATTTGTATTTTTAATTGGAACCAGAGTTTGAACTTTATGTATTCTTAAACCTACTACATACAACTATTGATGGGTTCAGTCCCTTGAAAGATAGAGTTAAAGCAGAACCCTTTGTTACTAGAGAGGCAAACTCTATGGTCTATGACCAGCAGTAGTTCCAAATCACCAGAGAAGGAGGTAATCATAAGTTCATCCAAATTCTTTTGTAAACTTAACAAGCTTTGAGATATTAATGATGCAATGAGTAAATTCACCAGAAAATTCGCACATGAAGATTTCAGCTTTGATTTTTTCATGCTTGAGTAATCAGAAATGTAATGATAATGATGAACTAGTCTAGAGAGAACTGGACTTGCATTTCTGATTGGTATTTAATGATCCCTGTGGGACAGTGCAAGTCTGAATGTTGGTGAGCAAAATTACTCAAAGCTGCTGCGCAGGTTGAATCTGTGGTTAAGAAAGCAGATGGTGCATTGGCCTTCATCAGTCGTGGGACTGAGTTTAGGAGCTGAGAGGTAATGTTACAGCTACATATATAGGACCCTGGTCAGACCCCATTTGGAGTACTGTGCTCAGTTCTGGTCACCTCACTACAGGAAGGATGTGGAAACTATAGAAAGGGTTCAGAGGAGATTTACAAGGATGTTGCCTGGATTGGGGAGCATGCGTTATGAGAATAGGTTGACTGAACTCGGCCTTTTCTCCTTGGAGCGATGGAGGATGAGAGGTGACCTGATAGAGGTGTATAAGATGATGAGAGGCATTGATCGTGTGGATAGTCAGAGGCTTTTTCCCAGGGCTGAAATGGCTAGCACGAGAGGGCACAGTTTTAAGGTACTTGGAAGTAGGTACAGAGGAGATGTCAGGGGTAAGTTTTTTATGCAGAGAGTGGTGAGTGTGTGGAATGGGCTGCTGGCAACGGTGGTGGAGGCGGATATGATAGGGTCTTTTAAGAGACTCCTGGACAGGTACATGGAGCTCAGAAAAATAGAGGGCTATGGGTAACCCTAGGTAACTTCTAAGGCAAGGACATGTTTGGCACAACTTTGTGGGCCGAAGGGCCTGTATTGTGCTGTAGGTTTTCTATGTTTATAATTGTTACTGTTGCAAGGACAGGATCAAAATCAAGGGTTATAATCATAACAGTGGAACAATAGCATGCATTGGCTTGTTCAGTGCAGAGCAGAATATGTGTCGATAAACACGGCCCAGCCTGATACAACAGTTGTGAAAGGAACTTAATTTGTTTTGGCTGCTGAAGACTATAGCTTCACTTAAAATCAATGAATATTATGATTATGGAAACTTGCAGATGATTTGAAATGGTCTGAAGTTAAAAGGCGGAAAATGGCCTATATGGAGATGTGAAGCACAGGCCAGTAGGTGATAGGTAGAACTGGGTGTGGTGGTGGATGACGAGCAGCTGAAGGCAGAGTTCACAGACAAGAGGCTGGTGGATGATAGGTGGAAACAGTCGGGGGAAAAAATAGGTCAAAGGAGGAGGATGGTGAAGACTTCGGCTGGAACCCCAGATATGAGAGAGATGATTGGCAGGTGGAACAAGGGTTAAGAAAAGTTGGCCAAAAGAAAAGAAGTGCAGGTGGATTGATATGTGGATGATGGGCAGGTGAAACCAGATGGGAGAAGTAACAAATCTAGGTAATGAGAGGATTGCAAAGGTGAACAAAACAGGTGGACTGATAAAAAGGAAGAAGAATGCAGTAACAGTGGATTATCTGATATTGGAAATTTCAGTATGTTTATATACAGTAATTTAGTTCTAGGCTACCAAATGGAATAAAAAGTATTGTTCACCGTGTTTGTTTTCTCAATATTCGGTAAGTTTCAATGAGATCCCCTCAGCATTTACACTCCAGCAAGTACAAGCCCAGAGCCTTCAAATACTCCTCATGTTAACCTTCCCGTACCTTGCAAACTTCCTCTGGACCAATTCCAGTGCCAACACATTAAATATGGGGCCCGAAACTGCTCTACCTCAGTGTATTACTTCCTTGTTCCTTTATTGGAATTCAAGTTGTGAACTTAAGTCCCAGAGTAAAACTGGAATCTAGACAAGAAGCTATTAAGAAACAAATATTTGCAGTTTTTCTTATACTTATGTAGCTTAATATGTAACTTGAAAACAAAATCTCAAACTTGTTTCTTACAGTCAAACCTTGAAGTCAGCCTTTCCAAATAAGAGTGAAAAATACATCAATGAACTTATCACTGCTGCAACAACCCGGCTTGGAGACACTAAGAAAATTAATTACACAGCTTTATTTAAAGAGGTAATTTAAATACAGCCATGCAATAACTAACAATCAAAACACTATTCAAGGATATTCAGACATGCAGCTAAATGACTGTTTCACTGTTATTTAATGGAATGCTGACAACTTCTTTACCCAGTTTACAGAGAAGAAAACCCAATATTGCAATACAGTGGAATGTGCTAAGTGGGAAGAGGGAGGTCTTTAGCTTTAAGGTTCTTTCTTGATTGGTTAATAGTTTTCCTGTTGGGTTAGATCATTTTATTAAGTTTCAATGACAATTTGAATGAAAAACGGCGTCAAAGAAACCTTAACTGGCATATATTGAGAGTCCAGTCATAGCAAGCAATAGCTCAAAAGTATTTCTAATTTCTAAATTGCTAAATGCCTCTAAACAGAAAGCTACTGACCAATCATATTGTAAGGGCCATTACAAGCAGCATCACACTCTTGGCCCAGTAATTTATTTTACAATTCAAAACTTTCTGTATCAAAAAAACAGTTTATGATAAATAGCATTATCGACAAAATTGCCAGCAAGTTCAGGGTAAGGTATAACTAGTCATGAACTGTGTGATTGTTTATAACTTGTTGATTAATTTATACCAGCAGCCCCTTAGTGTCATTAATTGCCTATTACACATGACAGAGTTATGGTCCATGACTATCTGTGCAAGCAAGTACTCTTAACATGGCTATTGATGGTGAAATGCCAATCTATTTTCTATCCTAGAGGTGGAACAATTCAAAGTAAATCTCATTTGTGCATTGTTGTAAACTCTGCTTACAGCAGTCCCCGGGTTACAACAGGGTTTTATTCCTGAGAACTGTTTATAACCCAATGAACAAAATCTCTGTGTGGGAAAGGATGACAGAAACGGCTGATAGAGGAAAGGTGCAGGCGTGGGAAGAGCAGCCGCCAGCCAGCTTTGCTGATTCAGTCAGCAAGTTTGCTCAGTTTTCAGCTCTGCTTGGTCTGACCCAGCTCCTGATTGTTACCATTCTTGGATGAGGAAGAGTGGATTAATGGAAAGAGCTTGCTTCCTCCCAGCGGGACATGCCTGCAGCATTGCAGTAGCAACAAATCCATCCATCCATTCTGTCTCTCATTCGTATGTATGGGGTGTTCTTTAAGTTGTTAGAGCACCTGTATTTAAACTGAACAGCCCAGAATGAATCAGAATCAGGTTTAATATCACTGGCGTATGTCAAGATTATTTTTGTTTTGTGGCAGCAATACAAAATAAAAACTATAAATTGCACTAAATATATATATGTATAAATAAAAAAGTATTGCAAAAAGAGAGGAAGAAATAGCGAGGTAGTGTTCATGGGTTCATTATCCATTCAGAAACCGGAGGGGAAGAAGCTGTTCCTGAAACGTTAGTCTGTCTTCAGGCTCCCGTACCTCCTCTTTGATTATAGCTATGAGAAGAGGGAATGTCCTGGAATATTTGCACCTTTAATGATGGATGTCACCTTTTTGAGGCTTTGCCTTTTGAAGCTGTCCTGGATACCCTGATTTTTTTTAACTGTTTCTTTATTTCTCTTGTTATAACATAAACTTTTCCATTTTTCCAAACACGCTTTTCCTTTTATCCTTCGTTCCTCTCCAACATTTATACTTTCCCCAATCCATAATGTTCAATAGTTAAGGAGATTCATGAACTACCCAGATGTACCATTAGTCAAAACTGCTATCTGCTCAGGCTTTCCACTAAGCCAACTAGAATACTGTGTATTTTTATGTTGATTAAAATTAAGCCATCTCCTGGAATATTTTCATGCAATTTTTTATCCTGTATAAATGATTAAGATTCTTTCCTCAGCAAGAATATTTTATCCTCAGACAGTCCACGGAAGGTACTGCATAAGTGATGTAGTGTACAGGCTAAACTCAAAATAACACCGATATGAAATACAACAACACAATGTATTTAATTTTACTTTACTGAGCACTAGTTTCAAAGGAAAATTTTGCTTGCATGTTTGGTTATGTATTCCATAACTTAATTTATGCCAAAACTCCCCATTCTTCACAGGAGGATTTCTCTGAGCTCTCAGAGAAGCTACTTTCAACTTAGTAATTTCATCTCTGATTTTACTGTTCTTCTGTTGCTTTACAGAATGAAGATGATACAGCAAGTGTGTTTATTACATTGCTACAAAGCCAGTACTCAGCAGAGAAAATTAAATACCTTGATGAATTAAGGAATACATTGGAAGATAAAGAGTAAGACTTTATATTGATATACCTTTCAACAGAAAGATGGAATAAGTATTGCAAATGGCATTATACTGTCCATGGTTGGATGCAAATTACAGAAGTTGAATTGAACAGTTCTGACTTCGTAAATCAGAGTCAACTTCTTTTCAACGCCTTTTCTAAGGACCGCTGGTTGTCCTCGTATCTGATGGTCACGTCGACTACAGCCGCTTTCCCTCTCTTAACAAAGATTAGGTCCGGCTTCCATAGCGATCCGTCCTCTGTTCTTATGTGAGGTTCGACGTGCGCATCCCAACCATGCTTACAGGCTTGGTTTTTCAATCTCTCAGCCACCTTGTCATGCCTCTTAATCCGGCTCCTTTTCACCTTTTCGAATCTCCCGGAGATGTGAGCCAGGGTCTCGTTGGCTATACCACATCTTCTACAGGTTTTTACTCGATCTTTGTCTCCTTTATTTCTTGTACAACGTGTCGGATACTGTCAAAATAGTAATAAAGCTCTAGCTTTTGTTGCTTTAAACATCAAAACGTTTTTAAATTCAATAACATTTTAAATAATACATTTTACCTGAATAGAGATAGCATAGCGTGCATGATGGTATTATCCATCGTAATACAAGTGATATTACTAATTTTCTTGGCAGAAAGTTACTGGCAAACTAGATTTGAGATAATCACAACAATTATTAACAGTTATATTTTTTGTTGGAAGGAACTAAACAGAATAGGATTTGTACCTGCAAGTTTCTCATTCAGTTTGCAAACAACAGGAATTCTGCAGATGCTGGAAATTCAAGCAACACACATCAAAGTTGCTGGTGAACACAGCAGGCCAGGCAGCATCTCTAGGAAGAGGTATAGTCGACATTTCAGGCTGAGACCCTTCGTCTGACTATACCCCTTGCCCATCCTCTGGGTCCCCCCCCCACCATCTTTCTCCCTGGGCCTCCTGTCCCATGATCCTCTCATATACCCTTTGCCAATCACCTGTCCAGCTCTTGGCTCCATCCCTCCCCCTCCTGTCTTCTCCTATCATTTTGGATCTCACCCTCCCCTTCCAACTTTCAAATCTCTTACTAACTTTTCCTTCAGTTAGTCCTGACGAAGGGTCTCGGCCTGAAACGTCGACTGTACCTCTTCCTAGAGATGCTGCCTGGCCTGCTGCGTTCACCAGCAACTTTGATGTGTGTTGCTTCTCATTTAGTTTGCCTTAATACATTCTAAGCAATGCTAGACTACAATTAGTGTATTTTAAAAATTTTAGCACAGTATTTTCAAAATTGATAGAACCTGTACTGTAATATTTTAGTGTAAGGACAAATCAAAAATGAATTACTTCAGAGCTAGATAAAAGATAGGGCCCCTCAAACAACAACACTTATCTAATATGCTGCAGGGAGGCAAAGCAGCTAAAACTCCTCTCAGCATTGATCTCTGTAGTCCTTTTGCTGGTGAACATAAATGATGTACAATGTAGCTCTGAATAAAACATAGAAAACTCGGTAAGTTAAATGTAAGCCAGTATGGACAGAGTAGCAGTTTAAAACTTCCACAACAGTGTCTTCTTCTGAATGTGATACCTGTTTACTTTCCTATCTAAGCTCGTCTCCAATTTGCTCTGTTCCTTACAAAACTGCTTCACTAAGGTTCATTTTCAAGAGGCGCTTCTAGAGAAGGATCCACTTACACGTATTTAGTATAGTTCCTTAGGTGGCTTTACTAAATGTTAATAAAAATACAAGCATACAGATTATGACATTAGTTAAATTTACATCCTCAGGAGAGAATTTTGTTCTTTTTAAATTAACAGCAGTGACAAATTTCTGTCATACTGTAAGTGGTGTTTCGGTGAAGAGAACATAGAACATAACAGCACAGTAAATGATGCCCTTCGGCTCACAGTGTTGTGCTAACCTTTTCCTCTGTTAAAAATCCTGCCATTGACCTTATATTCTGCCTTCAGATTTGACCTTCCAAACTGCAAACTTTACACTTTTGTGGATTCAATTCCATCTGCCACTTCCCACCCCAGCCCTGCATCAAGTCAACATCCAGGTCATTTTGCATTCTGCACCTATAGATTGATTTGTCTTGCTCAATCAGAAAGGCACCACGTTATTAAACATTTTTTTAAAAATACTGCCTACTCTAAAATCAATCTGACCCTTTCCTACCATATAGCCTTCCATTCTTCTATCATCCATGTGCCTAATGTATCTGACCTCTTGCAAATTGTTCCACAAACCCAGCACTCTGCATAAAAAAAAGAAAAAAAAATCCTACCTCTGACATCCCCACCCCTACCATACTTTCCTCCATCCACTCAATCTTATAGAGCTACACCATTATTTTTTGGCTCTTGAGCTCAATCTTCCACTAATGAAGGCCAGCACAAAGTGTGTTGTCTTAACCACCCTATCTTTCTATTCTTGATGAACAATCTTGGCCCAAATGTCGACTGCTTATTCCTCTCCATAGATGCTGCCTGACCTGCTGAGTTCCTCTTACATTTTGTGTGTATCAACTTGTGTGGCAACTTTGAGGGATCTATAGATGTGGACCCCAAGGTCCCTCTGTTCCTCCATACTGCTAAAAATCTTGCCGTTAACCTTATATTCTGCCCTCAAATTCAGCAACTCTAAAGAGCAAAGCTCCAGCAGCAAGGACAACAAAGAGGTAGGTGCAAAAAGGCAGAGGAGAGGCTTCAGGATTGCTTGGAGTCAGTAAACTATGCTCAAGGACTCATCAGAAGATCTGCTATGGCTGTCACAGACTTTATAAATTTAGCTGTGGATGAATGTGTCCCCACAAAATCATTTAGTCTTCTCCAACCAGAAGCCTGGATGAACAGAGATCGTAACCTGCTGAGGGCCAGATCAGTGGCATTCAGCTCTGGTGAACAAGTAAAATACAATAGGTCCAGGTATGACCTCCAGAAAGCCATCTAAGTGGCAATCCTGGATCACAGAGGCATGTTTGACAGATGTGGCAGGCCTTGAATGTTATCACCTCCTATAAAGCAAAGCCAAGCAACATGTGTAACGAGGTTTCACACCCAGGTGAATTCAAATCTTCTTGTGGCAGCTCTGATTGACAAAACATGGAAACACCTTCATGAACCCCCACAGCCCCCGATGATCCTGTGGGAGCAGTGAACCCACAGAAAGCATCTGGCCTAGATGGAGTACCTGGCCAAGTACTGAAGACCTGTGCTGATCAATTGACGGGAATGTTCACATATCTTTACCCTCTTATTTTGGCAGTCTGTAGTATGCACTTGCTTCAATAATACCAGTACCTAAGAACATGTTTACTTGCCTCAGTGATAATTGTCTGGTAACACTTACATCCACTGTGATGAATTGCTTGACGAGGTTGGAGAAGCACATCAACTCCTGCCTGAGGAGCAACGAGGATCCACTCCAATTTGCCTACCATCACAACAGGTCAACAGCAGATGCCATTTCATTGGCTCTTCACTCAACCCTGGAACATCTGGACAGCGAAGGTGCTTACATCAGGATGCTCTTCAACTACAGCTCAGCATTCAATACTATCATCCCCCAAAACTAATCGTTAAGCTCCAAGATGTAGGCTGCAATACCTCCTTGTGCAACTGGATCCTCGATTTCCTCACTTGCAGACCCCAGGCAGTTTGGATTGGCAACATCTCTTCCACAATCTCCATCAGCACAGGTGCACCACAATCTGTGTGCTTAGCCCCGTTCTATTCACTTTATACTTATGAATGTGAGGCTAACTACACCTCCAATTCCATATTTAAGTTTGCTGACGACACCACTTTCATGGGCCAAATCAACATATAGGAGGGAAATTGAAAATTGTACTAAATAGTGCCATAACAACCTCACACTCAGTGTCAGCAAAATCAAAGAGCTGTTTATTGACTACAAAAGGGGGATACCAAAGGTCCATGAACCAGTCCTCACTGGGGGATCAGAGGTGGAAAGGGTCAGCAAGTTTAAATTCCTTGGCTTTATCATTTCAGAAAATCTGTCCAGTATGTAAATGCCATTAAAGAGAAAGCACGTCAGTACTTCTAGTTTCTTAGAAGTTTGCACAGATTTTGAATGTCATCTAAAACTTTGACTAATTTAAATAGGTGTGTGGTGGAGAGTATATTGACTGGTTGCATCCACCGCCAGGTTCAGCAAGTTTTTAACCGCTCAACCTTCAAGCTCTTGAACCAGAGGAACTAACTTCACTCACCCCAATACTGAATTCATTCCACAACCTATGGACTCACTTTTAAGGACTCTACAACTCATTCTTGATATTTATTATTACCATCTTTTTTCTCTCTTTTTGTATTTGCAGTTTGTTGCCTTTTGTACGTTTATTGTTTCTCCGTCTTTGTCGTGTGTAGTTTTAATTGATTCTGTTGTTTACTTGTATTTGCTATGAATGCCTACAAGAAAATGAATCTCAGGGTAATATGGTAAATGTACTTACGTAATAAATCACTTGACATTTTTCCACTCCATTTTGAACTCCATCTGTTGCTTCTCAGCCCAGCTCTGCAATCCATCATTGTACTAAATCCTCTCACTGTCCCAATCATTTTGCATTGATTTGTCATCTTCAATCAGAAACTTGGTAAACACTTTTTTTAAAGTACTGCCCAAGCAGGAGTTACAGAAATTTCAGTAAATTCACAATCTTGTTTCAATGTCAATTGAACTTCAGTAAAGTACAGCCATATAGCTAACTGATGTTTTAATATTTACAAGTAGTATAAATTAAACAAGAAAAGATTACACAACACACACAAAATGCTGGAGGAACTCAGAAGGTCAGGTCGCATCTATGGAAATGAATAAACAATCGACGTTTTGGGCCAAGACCCTTCTTCAGGACTGGATTGGTATATTTGACCGATGACCTTTTCCCTTGCCTCTCCCTCTGTTTTGCTAATAGTAAAAAAAATATTTGTACATTCTAGTTCTGAAAAAAATTTTACCCTATTTTCTGGCTCCTTTGCTGATACAGCTGAACTGCCACATATTCCCTGCATTTTTGTCTTTCAATGCTTGCACCATTTTCCTCTAAATCTTGATAATGGTTGGTCAAAGAATTGCAAGGAAGTAATCTTCTTGTCCTCTTAACTGGAAGATCTGAAGGGAAAGCTTTTGACATAGAATCTTTCAACAAAACAGTTGACATTTTGGGCCAAGACCCTTCTTCAGGACTGAAATGGAAGGGGGAAGATGCCAGAATAAAAAGGTGGGGAGGAGAAGGAGGCTAGCTAGAATTTGATGGGTGAAGCCAAGTGGGTGGGAAAGGTAAAGAGCTGGAGAAGAATCAATAGGAGAGTGGACCATAGGAGAAAGGGAAGGAACAGGGGACCCAGGAAGAAGTGATTGGCAGGTGAGAAGAGGTAAATAGAAGATGAGGGGAGGTGGAGGGAAAAAAATATTACTGGAAGGAGAAATCAATATTTGTGCCATAGGGTTGGAGGCTACACAGACGGAATGTAAGGTGTTGCTCCTGTACTGGAGGGTGACCTCATCTTGGCACAACAAGAGGCTGTGCCCGACATATGGGAATGGGAATTAAAATGTTTGGCCACCAGGATGTTTTGCTTTTGGCAGAAGGAGCAGAGGTGCTTGATGAAGCGGTCCCCCAATTTACGATGTATGTTACCAATGTAGAGGAAGTTGCATTGGAAGCAGCGGACACAATAGACAACCCCAGCAGATTTGCAGGTGAAGTACTGATTCGCCTGGAATGACTGCTTAGGGCCCTGAGTGAGGTGAGGGAGGATGTGAATGGGCAGGTGTAGCACTTGGGCCATTCTAACATACTCAGTTAAACAGTCCAAGGGAGAATCATAAGTATGTCTAAAGGCATAGCACTTCTGGTCTGCAGATGTCTTAATTTCTGATCCCCAATACCAGTAAGTTTAAGAAATTAATTTCCTTTTGTATCTTCAGTACTCTTTAAATGTAATTTATTTAACTGTGCCCTTGTAGGAAGGGTTCTAGGAAAGCATTAATATGTTAAAACCTTCTTACCGAGTCAAAATTGTGTATAATTCATTTGACACCTATAAATCAGAAGAAATATTTATCTTGACCACCTTTCATTTGTTCAAAGGGAACTGACTGTAGATGACCTGAAAAAGGCTTTTCAAAAAATTGACCCATCTATTGACCCACAAACGCTTGCTACATACCTAGTTAAAGGTTTCCAAACTACAAGAGAACAGCTTGATCAAGCTTCAGCAGTAGACACTGACACTGTTTTAGACCGACTACACGCAAATGATGTGAAGAGGATTGGGCCACAGAAGTAGCAGAGATATATTTCAATCTATTTTATTTAATGAATGAAGTATTACCTAAAGCTAATGTTTTAAAAATATTGTGCACTTGATTTTAGCTGTTGGAATAGTGTTAGAGACCAAGCGGAATGGCACTATTCTTGGATATGTATTTACATAACTTTCATTGTTTGCTTCAATAAAATGAATATCATCTATCTGAAGGCAGTATTTGTGACAACTTAACCATGAAAAATACAAAAAGCTACATGTTGAAGGTACAATAAATGTTTGATTATGGATGTGAACTATTACAGTAATTCCTTTTTAAAAATACATGATCACAACTTCTGACTTGGAGAAAAACTGCACAAAAACAGACCCTTCAGACATTCAAGTATGTACTGACCATCAAGCACTTTTTTTAAAAAACATTAATCCTACTCCAACCCATTTTATTCTCCCTACATTATCAACAGTATCCAGAACCTAATGATACCTATCCCAGATTTTTAAATGTGGCAAGAGAGGATGGCTGGGGCCTTGACAGAGAGTTTTGTATCCTCTTTGGCCATAGGTGAGGACCCAGAGGACTGAAGAATAGGCAATGGTTTTCCTACATTTATGAAGGGCAATGGGGATAATTCAGCAAATTATACACCAATAACCCTTACATTACAGGTAATTTTTGGGAAACATTCCCAGGGATAGTATTTGCTATATTAAAAAAACGTAGGTTTATTAGAGGATAGTCAGGAGAGATTGTGCCTTACAAATGTAACTTTTTTTCCTGAGGTGATGAAGATGATTCATGTGACTAGAGCAGTGGATGTTGTATATGTGGCTTCAGTAAAGTTTTCAAGAAGGTCCCTCATGGTACGTGGATCAATACATACATGGTCCACAGTGAATAGCCAAGACAATTTTAATCCTGAAGGTAGTGGTGGAAAAGCATTATTCTCAGTGGTGATCACTTCTGCAGTGATCCAAGCTGGGACCTCTGTCATAGGTGATATATTTAAAGGATTGGAATGAAAATATACATTAGGTGGGCTGATAAATAAATTTGCAGATGACTCAAAAATTAGTAGAGTTGTGGATCAGGAGTGAAGTTGTCAAAAGATTCATCAGGATTTTGACCAGTTGGAAATATGAGTCAGCAAGTATTATCTATAAGAAGAGGCTGGAGAAACTTTGATTATTTTCTCTGGAATGTTGGAACCATAAAATTATGAGATAGTAGGTAGTCTTTTCCCCAGGTAGACATGTCAAATACCACAGGGAGTTGTTTTTTTGGGGGGGGGGGGTAAAGCTGAAAAGAGATTTGTGAAACAGGTTTCTTTTTCTTATATACATGGAGGGTTAGGTGCCTGGAACATGGTGCCAGTGAAGATGCTGGAAGCGGATATGATAGCAACATTTACAAACTATTTAGCCAACAGCGGAACAGGCAGGGAATGGAGGGTCATGGACCATGTACAGACAGGTGGGATTATTTTAAGTATTTTCCCAATTTGCATTTTCACGGTGGGCCCAAGGGTCTGTTCCTCTGCTGTCCTAATGATCTATATATAAATCTCGTTTTATATACCAACAGATATTTTAGACAGAAACACATCTCTCTCTGCTGTCCTAATCTATGATCTGTATATAAATCTTGTTTTATATACCAACAGATATTTTAGATAGAAACACATCTCTCTCTGCAGCTGCCTCTTTAAATAGCAATTTTTAAAAAATCAGTTCAGTCAAAATCAGCTCATTAAGTAGGACAGATCACTTATCCCTAAACTGAAAATGAGAAACTTTGTAGGTTATTTAGAGTGCAAAATGTGCAATACAAAGAAAGTGCCTAATATTACTTGGATATTAAGATGATCTCACCATTTCAGAAATAACTGTACATGCTTTCAATTGAAAGGAACAAGCATTGTTCTACAACTTCTTCAATAAATCACTTATTAATTGCCGATCAAACCCAGTATTTATGGTTATGTATGATGGTAATACTGCAGCTTCATTCTTTCTTATTGGGATAACATTTTGAAAATCAAATTTTAAGATGGCAAGCCAGCTACCTTTTCTGAAACAACGCCCCCCCCCCCGTACCCCACACTATTCTACGTTTACTGGAATTTGGCCTCACACTGCAGCAGTGCAATCAGACTATGATGAAAGAAAATGTATGACCCAATGGTACACCGTTATTAATCTTGGGGTACTGAAAGCTCTTGCACAACAAATTTTTCTCCTTCCCCCACTACACAATGTTCTTGAACTGAATTTCTGGTCTTGTAATCAGAAAATAAATGATAAGATTTAACTTTTGTTTTCTGTTCACTTAACACAATACAAAGGTATTAGACATTATTTATTTCATAATTCATTATATTAGAAAAATTCACAAATTGTTCAGGCTGGTAATTCCTACTTGTACTAGTGAACTTGAGTATTAAAATAACAGCCCAGTTTTAAAATTTATGCAGAGAGAATTAAGAACATAAATCTAGGCTATCATAGAAGTACTGTATTAAACAAAGACAGTTTTTTTTTGTTTATATTCAATATGTCAATACTTCTCATCAATACGCCAGCTGCCCTACACAGGACAACAGAACACTGGGCCTTCTGTATGCGAAGGTAAAGGATGCGTACAGTGCGGCCGCCCTCCCCCACTCGGCAGATCTGATCACAACCTGGTCCTGCAAACACCCAGCTACCTGCCTCTTGTCCGGCGGCAGCCTGTGTCAACAAGGACTGTAAGGAGATGGACTCAGGATGTAAATGAGGCACTGCAGGAATGCTTTGAGAGGATGGACTGGGATGTGTTATGTCAGCCACACAGGGAGGACCTTAACAAAATGACTCATCGTACCACAGACCGCATCAAATTTTGTGAGACCTCCATCTTGCCAGCCGAGACTGTATGCTACTTCTCCAACAGTAAGCCCGGGATCACCGGTGACCTGAAAGAACTTTTGAATATTAAAAAGAAAGTCTTCAGGTCTGAAGACAGACAAGTACTGAGGCGGTACAGAGTGAACTGAGGGTAAAGCTAAGGGAGTGCAAAGACTCCTATAAGAGGAAGCTGGAATACAAGCTCCAGCAGAATAGCATAAGGGACATGTGTTCGGGCATGAAGCAGATCACTGGCTTCAAGGTTAAGAAACAGAAGATTGAGGGCTGCCTGGAGAGGGCCAATGAGTTGAACTTGTTTTTCAACAGGTTTGGTATAGAACCTCCTGCTGTGCCCTCCCCGTCCCTGAGGCCTTCTCCCTCCCCTCTGGCGAGTGCTTGTGTTCCCAACCACCCAACTTTGGAGTATCCTCCCTCCATGGGAACGACCACCCTCCCCCGCCTGACTGTGACTGCAGGTCAGGTTGAGAGACAGCTGGAGAGACTACCTCAAGGCAAGGCTGCTAGACCGGATGGTATCAGCCCCAGGCTACTGAAGGCCTGTGCGAGCCAGCTGCCTGCACCTTTACAATTTGAGTCTCAGTCAGGAAAGATACCGGTGCTATGGAAGGCTTCCTGCTTGCTTCTTGTATCCAAGGCAGCGGCTCCACCTGAACTTAATGACATTGCCCAAACCACTCACCCTCCCGGACTACCTGGCAGACAGACCCCAGTTTATATGACTGGGTAGCTCTCTGTCTGAGATAGTGGTGAGTGTCACTGAAGCACCACTCACCGCCATCTCTGTTTCTGATTGCATTGCACACCTCAGACTTCCAATACAGATCTGAATCTTATCACCTGCTGAGTCATCTTATCTGATGACTCAGAGAGACTATTATTTTGTACATTATTATTACATAGTATTGCACATCGGTAAGTTTTTGTATATATTATTATTCTGTATTATTAGTTATTACTACATTTATTATTATTACTAAGTCTGTTTTTAAATGCTGCTGTAACAAAATAATTTCCCACTTGTGATCAATAAAGTACTTATTATTCTCTATTTACCTCTATTTTCTAATAGCAGTTTAAAGATTGGTAACTATGTCCAGAGCAGCTTTCTAACTCATCAAGATGTCCAGTTTTCATACACAAATGTCAGTGGTGAAGATTAGGAGGCTATGGAACTTGGTAGTAAATAGCTTGGTTTCGTATTTATCCAGGAATTTGTATCTTCAAAATGAGATTGAATAACTTGAACAAATCAGAAACTATATGGGTTCAGTAACATTATGTGACACATTCCACCATAGCCAACGGAGGAAACTCAGGGTTTTCTCACATTGAAAATGCATCAAACACTTTAGAAAAACATGTGTGTCAAGTACACAAAGTTTGGCAAAAGAAAATTCTGCCTTCATTTTAAACAGATCAAAACCAGCTAGATTACGACTTTGTGAGAAATTATATACATTAAAAGAATTAACAGAACCTGATAGAAATGGAAATATTTTATGAGATTTCACAGATGGCAACAGACCTTCATGCAACCAAAACCTAGGCTGAGATTAAAATTGTTAATTAAATTATTTTTATCCATTTCTACAGAATTAAGATTGCACTGAAATAACTAAAGAGTTAACTAAACTTCTTAGCAAGTCAAAGAGAAAAATAACAATTTTATTAGAAATATAGATTACTAAAATATATACAAGATATAATAAAATTCAATAAACCGGCTATTGAATAATAACAAATTAAAGATATAGAATCTTTATGTTTAATCTTTTCAGGAATAGTATAACAACTTCTCACTATTTTACACTTCAAAAATTCTAATTAACTTTCACATTTCCCTTGTAAGCTAAAATATAAAGTGATTTAAACTATTTGAAGTTAAATAAAATTGTTAAGATTATCACACATCTATGGCAGATTACTCATATCGGAGGGAAATCTCAATCTGGGCAAATATTTACTGGATGTATTCAAAGAAGGCAAAAGTTGGGGGGGTCTGTGTTTCATGATAAACTCTCTAAGGTGCTCAGACACAGCGGTCTTGATCTTGTCGCACTCTTGCTTTCCTGACCTGGAACACCTAACGATTAAGTGCCAAATGTTGCACTTCCCAAGAGAGTTCTCCATGATCCTGACCACAGTTTACATATTGCCAAAAACTGATGTAGACCAGGCACTCAAGATATTGAATGCTGCCAACACCAAACAAAACAAACTGCCCACCCTAATGCATTTCAAATAACAGTTGGAAACTTCAATCAGGCTTGATTGAAGAAATCACTGCCCAATTATCATCAACATATTACCAGCCGCACGAGGGGACCCAAAACACTAGGCCAGTGGTCCCCAACCTCCAGTCCGCGGACCGATACATTGCCGCGAAGCATGCAGGGGTGCAGCGGTAGCCTGAACACACCCAGCTCATCTTTAAGAAAAAAGCCGAAATACACAAGCTAATTAATTAGGTGCTGCCCGGCACGTAAATGTAGGCCCAGATCAGAGGCTATTGCCAGTTGCGTCGCCTCTGATCTGGGCCGACATTTACGTGCCAGGCGACACTTAATTAATTAGCTTCTTTATTTCAGCTGTTTTCTTAAAGATGTGCTGGGTGCGTTCCCGCTACCGCTGCACCCCCGCATGCTTCATGGCCCGGAGGTTGGGGACCCAACACACTAGACCACTGCTATGGTACAATAAGGAATGCATACCGTTCCATGCCTAGACCACGTTTTGGGAAATCTGATCACTTGGCTGTCCTTCTCCTACCTGAATACAGGCCGAGGCTAAAGTGCAAGGCTCCAGAGATAAGGACAACAAATAGGTGGTCGCAGGAGACAGAGGAGCGGATGCAGGATTGCTTTGAGTCAGTGAACTAGGCCATGTTTAAAAACTCAAGAGGATCTGAATGAATACACCACAGTTGTCATGGATTTTATAAAACAGTTGTGGACAAGTATGTTCCCACAAAATCATTCAGTCTTCCCCAAACCGGAAGCCCTGGATGAAACATGAAATCTGCAGTCTGCTGAGGGACAGATCAGTGGCATTCAAGTCTGGCAACCAAGAAAGATACAAGAGGTCCAGATACGATCTCCAGAAAGCCATCTCATATGTGAAGTGGCAATTCCAGACCAAACCTGAGTCACTGGGATATGCCCAACAACTGTGCAAGGCTTGAATACTCTTACCTCTTACAAAGTGAAACCAAGTGAGTGATGTGACAATAGGGCTTCACTCACAGATGAGCACAATGCATTCAGTGTCACTTTAAAAATCAAACCATGGAGGAAACTTCACAAGATCCCAAAGCCGCTGATGACCCTGTGATTTCAGTCCCTGAGACCAAGATGACCTTCAAGAGGGTGAACTCACGGAAAGCATCTGGCCCAGATGGAGTACCTGGTCGAGTACTAAAGACCTGTGCCAATCAACTGGGTAGTGTCCACTGAGGTTTTCAACCTCTCGCTTCAGCAATCTGAAGTACCCTCCTGCTTCAAGCAGGCTTCAATTATACTGGTGCCTAAGAACTTGGTAACCTGCCTCAAAGAGCATCGTCCAGTAGCACTTACATCTACTGTGCTTTGAGAGGTTGGTGATGAAACATATCAACTCCCACCCGAGAGGCAGGACATGCTCCAGTTGGCCTACTGGCACAACAGGTCCACATCAGATGTCATTTCATTTCCACTCAACCTTGGAACATCTGGACAACAAAGGTGCATTAACCAGGATGGTCTTTATTGACTACAGATGGGCATTTAACATTATCATCCCTTCAAAACGAATCAATAAGCTTCAAGACCTTGGCCTCAATGCCTCCTTGAGCAATTGAGTCCGCGATTTCCTCATTTGCAAACCCCAGTCAGTTTGGATTGGCAACATTTCTTCCACAATCTCAGTCAGGTGCACCACAAAGCTGTGCGTAGCCCCCTGCTCTACTCACTTTATACTTATGACTGAGTCCAAGGACAGCTCCAATGCCATACCTAAGTTTACTAATGACACCTCAGTTGTGGCAGGTGGTGACAAATCAGCATATAGGTGAGGAGTCTGAAAATCTGGCTGAGTGGTGCCACAACAACCACCTCTCACTCGCTGTCAACAAGACCAAGGAGCTGATTATTGACTTCAGGAGGAGGAAACCGAAGGTACATGAGCCAGTTCTCATTGGATGATCAAAGACAGAGAGGGTCAGCAACTTTATATTCCTCCGTATTATCATTTCAAAGGACCTATCCTGTGCCCAGCATTAAAGTGCAATTATGAAGAAAGCACGGCAGTGCCTCTACTGCCTTAGAGGTTTCCAAATATTTGCCATGACATCTAAGACTTACACTTCTATAGGTGTGTGGAGGAGAGTATATTGACTGGTCACATCATGGCCTGGTATGGAAACATCAACGCTCTTGAACGGAAAATCCTACAAAAAGTAGTGGATATGGCCCAGTCCATCACGGGTAAAGCCCTCCCCACCATTGGGCATATCTACATGGAGGATCATCAAGGGCCCCCACCACCCAGGCCATACTTTCTTTTCGCTGCTGCCATCAGGAAGGTGGTGCAGGAACCTCAGGACCCACACCGCCAGGTTCGGGAACGGTTATTACCCCTCAACCATCAGTCTCCTGAACCAGAGGGGATAACTTCACTCGCCCCATCACTGAACTGTTCCCACAACCTATGGACTCACTTTCAAGGACTCTTCTCTTCATCTCAGGTTCTCGATATAGTTGCTTATTTATTTATTATTATTATTTCTTTTTTCCCTTTTGTATTTGCACACTGGTTGTTTGCCCTGTTATGTGCGGTCTTTCATTGATTCTACTGTGTTTGCAGGATATACTGAGTATGTCGGCAAGAAAACTAATCTCAGGGTTGTATATGGTGACACATGTACTTTAATAATAAATTTTAATTTGAACTTAAATGAGACACGTGCTTTTCTTAACTATTTATACATGTTACATAAAATGTACAACATAATTTCTTGTATCCTCACAAATATTGGTCATAGAGGTCACAGTGGTCACTGAAAATTAAGAACACAAAACTCCTGAATAGAAGTGGAGTTTTTTAATATAAGAAAATAAGATACCCAATACCAATAAAAACCATAAAAATTGCTTCTGTAGTAATTTTATGAATATTTAACACCCACACATTTAAATTTAGCTATTCTCATTATGTGGGCAGCTTAACCGCATATCTTTATAACTTACTCCCCATAAACAAGGTCAAAATACAAAGTCAATTACATTATTTTATTTGCAATAATTCTCAAAGCATCTGGTGCAGGAAGGGATTAAATTCACAGGTGAAGTATGGAGTTGGATCTCAGATACATTATTTGGGCTGAGCTGGAGAGATGATAAATCAACAAATGATGCTAAAACTCATCTGAGAATTTTAAAATACTTATGTCAGAAGTATTGGTTACAAGCATCCATCAACTTGATGATATCTAGAAAATGTCTGGAATATCTTAGCAGAATTTCAATCTAAGCCTTATGCTTTTACCTCTGACACTTTGACAGCTTAAAATTAAAAATACTTGTCTTAAAAGCTTCTGCACAAAGATAGGGTATTATAAAAAATTTAAATAGTAATCATGTAACATTTTAAATTTGATTACACCCCCAGATTAAATCTGAGGTGTGCTATCATCGTTCCCTTCAGAGGAAAGGTCTCAGAGCTCCTGTAATTTTGTAGAGTTTATAAAATAGCTTTAGATTTGATCTTCACAAAAGAAAAACATTTCCACTTGCTTGCAAAGATTTATAGTTTTTGATTTCTCAAACAAAAGCAAGGTATTGGTTGAAATAATGCTTTTACAATGTAGGCTATTTTTTTGGAATTATCTTACTCCCACTGACAGCCATTGGAATTAGTTTTTCTCTGCATTCCATTGGTAGGTGATTTTCAATTAGTACGTTCAAAGGCATCTTGGCAGTAACAAAACCCTGTCTAAAAACAAAATAATAATAACATTTAGCACAAATTCAATATACGGATCCTAATTGCATTCTTCCAGACAAGAAATTCTGCAAATGCTGGAAAACTTGAGCAACATACAATAAATGCTGGAGGAACACAGCAAGTTAGGCAGCATTGTTGGGAGGGGTGGGGGGGTGGAATAAGCAGTCGAGATTTTGGGTCTTGGCCCAAAACGTCAATTGTTTATTCCACTCCATAGATGCTGCCCATCTCCAGTATTACTCCAGTAGCAGAGAGTTACTCCAGTATTTTGCTTAGATTCTCCCAGGTCAATTTAGAATTCTTGAACAAAGAAAACATTGCACATTTAGACAGAGATGTAACGTAAAGATTTTTACTCCTCATGAATGTGAAGGATGTAAGAAATAAAGTCAATTCAATTCAATGGCCTGAGATTTGCTAGTAAATATCAGAATGTCTGGGTTTGCCGTTGCAACATGTAAAATCGACTGCACAAGTTCCAAACTTACAGTAGTTAACACTGCATCACAACAGACCAGAGCACTGGACTCCTAGTAAAGTCCAGCAGCTTTTGTGATGCTGGACTTGCAGATTTTCCGAACCATTGATTGTTATTACCAAACAAAAATCTTACCTAGAAGAATTATATTTTTTCAGTGAACACGCCCCAGTGAAAAGTGATGCAGTGAGGAACAAGCCAAACCCTTACCTTTTCATTAGCAATTCCAAGTCTTCTTTTTCAATGGTTCTTCTTTTAGCATGTCTACTGTAAACATCCATATCTGCACAGAGCTGTTTGAAATACAATTCCAAGCTGCAATGAAAAGAGGTATTTGTAAAATCTGCAACACATATTAATATTACTGCAATAATGATAATTAATTTGAAGGAGTAATATTTGAATAATTTGCATTAGTTTGTGCATGAAGCTCCAACTTGCCATCGGTCAACTGCTGTAAACGTCTCCTTCTTCACTCTCATTTTAGCATAGTGGGTAAATACAGACTTTACAAAGCTGCTTGGCAAAATTGTCTTCTTTCGCTTATGTGTTGTCCTTTTTGGATTGTCATTTACTTTTGTGAGTGGTTTTCGTGCCCTGTTGAAAAGGGATGCAATAATTAACACTGAACCAAGCAATCAATTTTACATGATAATGAGACTGATTTCAAAATCAAAAAAATGTATGTCAGATCTATACCAGGTTTCCTAGTTCCATTTCACCTTTGTAAGCAGACTATTTCGTCATACCAGGAGTTTACGGCCTGATATCTCGTCAGAATACCCATATCATAGGGGGTCTAACCATCAATAATCATACTGTCAATCTTCCTCACAAATGTCTCTTCATTTTTTCATCCAAACCTTAAGGTACGAGTATATTGGATATGAACTTGAATTTAGTTTGTAATTCCCCTTCTGAGTAGTAAATAAGACAACACTCCAGTTAGAGAGGTAAACTCTGAACCTAACCAATCTCTGTCATAGAAGATTCTCATCATGAATCTGTGGAACTCCTATTGGAATGGAAGGACACTGAACTCTGACCCACAACCTACGGACTTACTTTCAAGGACCCTTCATCTCATGTTTGTGATATTTATTGCTTATTTACTCATTAATACTATTTCTTTCTTTTTGTGTTTGTAGTTTGTTGTCTTTTGCACACTGGTTCAACACCCAAGTTGGCGCATTGTTTCATTGATTCTGTTTCGGTTATTATTCCATTATGGATTTATTGAGTTTGCTCACAAGAAAATGAATCTCAGGGTTGTATATCATGACATGTGTATTTTAATAATAAATTTACTTTGAACCTAGAAATTAACAGATAGCATATAAAATATCCTTCAGATCTCCTGAAGCTCTGGTCTTGGGATGTGACTTGTACATTGATATTCAATTCATTTCACTACTACAGGTCCTCCCCAAGTTAGGGAAGTGTTCCATTCCAGTGAATTGTTGGAAATGCGGCCATGAACCGAGCTCCCACTGTCAGGAGCTGCCTATGGCTCCACAGCAGCTGGCAAATCCACATCACTTCCATGTGCTAAATTACATTTTCAACTTTCTAACTTGAAACACCTTAGAAACATAACATTTTCAACATTTGAATTTCTTGCCGTGTTTGAGACATTTCATTCTTAGAACTAAGCACTGTGAAGTGTGGATTTCTGAAGGACAGACCAGGGGATTGTTGTCTGTAAAAACCATTAATACCTGACAAATCTACAGCTCTTAATTTGGTGCATTTTGTAGATCAACACTGCATTACTAATGGTCATTCCTTTTTCCTTCCAGCCATCCACACTTAATGCAAATACAGAAATGAAGTTATGCATCACATAACAACGCTACTTACTGTCTCCCCAGTATTTTCAAAAAGTGTGGTGTGGTCAGTAATGGGGAGGATTTCAATGCCTTCTCATTTAGTTGGAAAGTCCTTCTCACTTTTATTACACGTTTTCAGATTATAAAGGAAAGGAAAAGATGTGGATTAGAATGCATGTATAACTTAAAGAAATTAATTTTGTCTATTATCTAAAGACAAATAAGATCTGCTTTAATAATTTACTTGCATCACACATCACTTACTTTTCAGCTGCAGTTACAATTACATTGCAGTTTTAGTGACTTTGTCCATCTTAGAGATTTACCTTTACTGTCATCTTCTTCTTCATCCATTTCATCAGATTCTATGTCTCCATCAGAATCAGTTTCTTCCACCTTTTCTGTGTCTGTTTCACCAACTGCCAAACCTTCGCCGTCCAGTCTAGCCAGGCCAGACCTTTCGCCGTCCAGTCTAGCCAGGCCAGACCTTTCACCGTCCAGTTCCGGCAGGCCAGACCCTTCACCGTCCAGTCCAGCCAGGCCAGATCCTTCACTGTCCAGTCTAGCCGGGGCAGACCCTTCACTGTCCAGTCTGGGTGGTTTAGACCCTTCGCCGTCCAGTCCGGGCGCGCCAGACCCTTCGCTGTCCAGTCTAGCCAGGCCAGACACTTCGCCGTCCAGTCTAGCCAGGCCATACCCTTCGCCGTCCAGTCTAGCCAGGCCAGACCCTTCACCATCCAGTCTAGCCAGGCCATACCCTTCGCCGTCCAGTCTAGCCAGGCCAGACACTTCACCGTCCAGTCTAGCCAGGCCAGACCCTTCGCCGTCCAGTCTAGCCAGGCCAGACCCTTTGCCATCCAGTCTAGCCAGGCCAGACCCTTTGCCATCCAGTCTAGCCAGGCCAGACCCTTTGCCATCCAGTCTAGCCAGGCCAGACCCTTCGCCGTCCAGTCCGGGCGCGCCAGACCCTTCGCTGTCCGGTCTAGCCAGGCCAGACACTTCACCATCCAGTATAGCCAGGCCAGTTCCTTCACTGTCAAATCCCAAAGATTCCATTCTTTTCATTTTAGCACCTTCTATTATTTCATCTGCTTTAACATCTCCCATTCTTTCACTGACTACTTTGGCATCCTTTATGTTTTCACGGCCTTCAGCTTCCACAATTCCATTATCCACATTATCACCCTCCACTCTCATTCCAGCTTCTTCAGCATAGTCCATTCTTTCAGTATTTGTTAAAATACCCACAGTTTCACCATCTTCAGCTCTTCTAACATTCACTTCACGTTCTTCGACTGTTTTATCATGCATGTCATCAACTAGCATCCCCTCAGAGTAGTGCAGTGTGGGGGACTCCTGCAATGATAAGTTCTGTATGGTATCCTTTGGCTTTTCCAATTCTGCAGATAAACAGGAGTATTATCACAATAAATTCCCTCAGAAGTTATATATTATCAGATCAATACTGAAATCAAAATATCTTTTCTAAAACTCTGCAATCCTTGTTTAAAATAATTGATTTGTTAATTATCAAACAGGTCACATGGCAATTTGCTGATAGCAAGGCTATGTCGCTGGTGGTAACAGGAACACGTCTCTGAGCAAGAATCACTTGCATGGTGTTTCCAGCATCTTGCCAGATTAAGACAAATGGTTATAACCCAAATCCGATGGTCCTGATAAATTTATTGAATTAATAAGTTAAGATGTACACGACTCTACAACATTATACAAGGGAATTTAAGTTTAAAAAAAACAATAGACGACAAGCATGTCAATCAAGGGCACTAGGAAAAAGAAGTTCCAGATGATGGAAGAGTTGCAAAGACAAAATTGCTGCACACTTTAAGAAAAAGTATGAACCAATTCTATGGAGTAAATTCAAAGAAAGTTTAAACATTTTTCTAACTAATTTTCTCTCTTCTCTTGCCTTTTTCAGCTACATTTTACTAGGATTAGGGACTCTTTGGCAATGCATTCAAGTATCTATTTGCATTTCTAAATAGTGTATACTGGCCAGGTACTGACAATGGAAAACACAATTCCAACTGATTGAATACCAATGAAAAGCAAGTTTTCTCAAAGTTCATTTTTGCACTTTTGAGTCTGAACCTGGTAAGATTTCCCAGGAATCTTATTTTATTTCACCTGAAAAAACTTTTATTGTGCTATGTGCAGTAAGTAGTTTTATAATACACGTTGGCTTCTTAACATTGTATCTTGTTCTGACCAAATGGAACGCACTGGGCTTTCAGACTTCTTTGCAAAGTTTAAATTTTGACTCATTTCCAAATAAATGGAATGAACATCAAAATATATATAATGTACTGGGAGGAACCTAAACCTTGTTACTCTTCTTCATCAGGACTCAAACTATGCAACATAATTAGCAAAGACAAAAACAAAACGATGATATTGATTTATTTTAAGATCATTAAGTTTTCTTTACATTCATTTCACACTAGGATTTGCCATTTTAAATCATCCATCCCATCGTCAGAAACAGCTTCATATTTACACTAATTTTCTGATTTTCCTTCTAGATTGGTTCTTCGCAAAAGCAGCAGGACAGCTGCTTCTCCTGATTCCCAATAATCATGCTGGTGCTCTTGAGTAACAATAAAGACAGAACAGTTAATTTAACTGGATGTCTGCACACAGGGCTTCATCAGTTGGTATGACACAGGCAGTGCCTGCCATTCATGCTTACAGGAGGCCTACACACCAGGGCCCCTCAAATCAACTAGGAACTGGCTTTCCCAGTGAAAGGTAATCATTAGGGGGTGAAATGCAAAAAAAAAGTCTGTTCAAGGTCAGGTGCTGTGAGTGGAAGATCCACTTCAACAATTATTCTGCGCCTATTTCCATTTGCTTTCTTCATTTTACATTATCATATGCAAAAGCAAAAGATTTGATAATTTGCTTTTCAAAAAAAATTATTGCGTCTCCAAATTTGCTCAATTCCAATTAAAATTTTCATGCAAAGTAAATTTTGAGATCTACCCACATAGCTTAATGTAAATTATTTTACAATGCCACCTTTCCTTGCTCTATGTTCAAATAATAAATATTCAAATAACATTTCTAGCCTTATTTCAACCAAGATTATACATGCATAACTAATCCTTTGAATAGACATCACTTTCCTGAATATATGAAATGACAACTTCTATGAAGGAAAAGGAATTACAACTACTTTTGTGTTGATCTGTTTGGATATTAGGTTAAAATCTCAAATTAAAAACATAAATTTCTATAATTTCTCTGTGTCTAACAGGAAAAAAGTTAAAATTACAGTATTTAGATTTTGAGTTTCATCTTCTCTGTTGGATGTAAAATAAAATGTCAATATGGAAATCTGAATGATTTGATGAAGTTAGTATGAAACCAATTTGGACAGAAAAAGGAATCTAATTTTAGAAAAAAATTCCAAAAGGAAATTTGAAATTTGATAGGAAGAATGTGTCCCGTGCAAGTTACAAATGCTTGTCAGGCTATAATTGAACTAATTCTGCTGCTTGTAACCCAATAAAAAGCCTGATATGTCCTAAATAATACAAAACACAACTATTGCTTCAGAATCTAGTGAATGCAGCAACGTTATCAAAACAGTCTGAAAAACAATACCGTGACCCGTTGGCTTGTCACCCTCACATCGATCTTCTGTGAGCCTTTCTGTTCTATACACCATCCGAGGGTCTGTTTCAGTCAAGATCCTTTGTTCAACGAGACGAGGAGTCTTGTTTTTTTCTGTAAAGGGAGTCTTTACAAATTCTTCTTTATCTGTTGCTGCTAACTCCATCTGTTTCTCTAGGTCAAGCCCAATGTCCAGGCCAAATTCATTTCTCATTTCTTCATTCCTGACTGAAACAGCCTCCATCCCATCAGTTACTGTTTGCTGGTGTGAAGTGTGCAGTTCAGCAATACCACGTTCATCCTGCTGTACATTTGTAATAGATTTCTCTTTCCCTGTATTGTTGCTGGTTGCTTCTTGCACGTCTGCAAGTTGTTTTTCTACATTATTAAAGAATCTTTTTTTATTATCTTTTGGATTGTCAGACAACATATTAAGACAATACAAATTTCCCTTATCAAAAGTTAAAATACAAACACTGAGAATATGAAAACTAAAATCACTGTATATTACTCAGTAGGTTAAGCAGCACCTGTGGAGAGAGAAACAGTTAAAGGTTTCAGGTTGATAATCTTTCACCTGAAATGTTAATGTATTTCTTTCTTCACATACGCTGCCTGATCTCTTAAGTACAGTGGATTCTGGTTAATTGGGCCATCAGTTAATCGGGGCAGCCATTTACGTTATCTGGGGCAACTCTTAAAAAAGCAAAAAGTAATCGAAGAAATTCCCTTTAGTTGTGTATGTGGCCTGTTTACACAACTATGTTATTAATAAAAACGCAGGAGACGGGAGCTAAGTTTCATGGTTCTTTACTGGTGGAGTCCGAACTTGATGGTCATGTACAGGTCCATACATGCTTAATAGCGCATGCAACGATGTGTTACTACAACATAAAGTAGTCCCTTATTATAATGTAGGCTATACGGTACACCTTTGTTTTCTGGGACACTATGCCACTTAACTGGGGTAGGAGACTGTTGACGAACAGTTTTTAACTATCAATGGTCATGTGCACTTGCGTGACCAATAGACACAACACTGTGATTTGAGCAAACAGTTTTTAAATAGTGTCAGTTGTGTTCAAAAAGCAGTGAATTTGTCACTGATAGTTCCCTTGAAAATTCATCTAATTGGAGCTGCTGCCTAATTGGGCCAAAATGTACTGGTCCAGATGTGTCTCAATTAACTGGAATCCACTGTATTCCTGAATCTTCCCTTTGACAGTCAAAATCTTTTTAAAAGATAAAAATTTCAAGAGGACTAGAATATAAAAGCACAGATCTAATGGAGAGATTTTATAAAGCACCGGTGAGGCCTCACATGGAGTATTGTGAGCCAGTTTAGGCCCCTTATCTTAAAAAGGATGTGCTGAAACTGGAGAGGGTTCAAAGGAATGATTGCAGGTTTGAATGGCTTGAGCATTTGATGGCTGTAGCCTGTATTCACTAGAATTTAGAAGAATGAGAGGTGACCTAATTGAATCCTATCAAATGGTGAAAAGCCTTGAAAGTGTGGATGCAGAGAGGATGTTTCCTATGGTGGGAGAGTCTAAGACCAGAGGACATAGCCTCAGAATAGAGGTACGTCCTTTTAGAACAGAGATGAGGAGGAATTTCTTTAGCCAGAGAGTGGTGAATCTGTGGAATTCTTTGCCATAGGCAGCTGTGGAAGCTGATGGGAACTAGAGGAACAGGTTTGCAGGCAAATCATGGAAAGATGTAGAGATTACAGAGTTATTGCAGTGGCTAATTTTAACATCTCCAGTATTGACTGAAACTGCCTTAGTGCCAAGGGCTTGAATAGGGCAGATTTTTGCTATGCGTATCCTGGAGGGTTTCTTGAAACAATACATAGACAGTCCAAACTAAATCATATAGTAGTGAATGAGCCAGGCCAGGTGAGAGAAGTTTCAGGACAGGACCATTTTGTAAACATAGAAACATAGAAAATAGGTGCAGGAGTAGGCCATTCGGCCCTTCGAGCCTGCACCGCCATTTATTATGATCATGGCTGATCATCCAACTCAGAACCCCGCCCCAGCCTTCCCTCCATACCCACTGACCCCCGTAGCCACAAGGGCCATATCTAACTCCCTCTTAAACATAGCCAATGAACTGGCCTCAACAGTTTCCTGTGGCAGAGAATTCCACAGATTCACCACTCTCTGTGTGAAGAAGTTTTTCCTAATCTCGGTCCTAAAAGGCTTCCCCTCTATCCTCAAACTGTGACCCCTCGTTCTGGACTTCCCCAACATCGGGAACAATCTTCCTGCATCTAGCCTGTCCAATCCCTTTAGGATCTTATACGTTTCAATCAGATCCCCCCTCAATCTTCTAAATTCCAACGAGTACAAGCCCAGTTCATCCAGTCTTTCTTCATATGAAAGACCTGCCATCCCAGGAATCAATCTGGTGAACCTTCTTTGTACTCCCTCTATGGCAAAGATGTCTTTCCTCAGATTAGGGGACCAAAACTGCACACAATACTCCAGGTGTGGTCTCACCAAGGCCTTGTACAACTGCAGTAGTACCTCCCTGCTCCTGTACTCGAATCCGCTCGCTATAAATGCCAGCATACCATTCGCCTTTTTCACTGCCTGCTGTACCTGCATGCCCACTTTCAATGACCGGTGTATAATGACACCCAGGTCTCGTTGCACCTCCCCTTTTCCTAATCGGCCACCATTCAGATAATAAACAATGATCATAATTCTATAATTTTTAAAAGACTAATCCTTAAGTAAAAGTGTTAAATGATGGAAGGCTAATTACAACAGTATTGTCATAAACACAAGAAATTCTGCAGAGGCTGGAAATCTTGAGCAACATGCACAGAATGCTGGAGGCTGATTTGCTGAGTCCCTCAAGATTTTGTGTATATTACAGCAGTATTCGGCAGGAATGGAGAATGTAGGTGGGCGGGGGGGGGGTGGTAAATCTACATCTGACATGTGAAAGTCTTTTAACAGCCAGGAAGGCAAAGTTCAGGAACAATGGAAGGACATGAGATATAATGGATTCCACTTAATTGGGCCACTGGTTAATCGGGCTGGCCGCATATTTGTGACAATTCTCGAAGAACAAAAATGAATTGAGAAAATAGCCAGGATTCCCTTTGTTTATTTGGGACACTGCTGGTTAATTTGGACAGGAGATTGTTGTGGCACAGCTTCTAACTAGCGTCAGTCATGTGCATTTGTGTGGCTATTAGACCCTACACTGTGCTCAGAGCGAACAGTTTTTAAATAGTATCACCTGTGTGTGCTTGTGTTATATTATCCCTTTCAGCAGATGGACGCCAATCAATAAGCAGTGATTTCCATGATTTCTAGCAGCTGAAACTGTAGAAATTCTGGCATATAAACAGGATATAAACATGCAAATGCTGGATATTGGAATAAACATTCAAATAAAAACTTGCAGCACACAAATAAAACAAAATGGATCAACATGATTTCCCACATAATTCTGTTCATGTTGTAATAAAATGTCCCTATCTTAAGCATGAACCTGCTTATTCAGATGCCAATTGTCAAATATTTGTATCTGTTGTAACTTTGATTTTATTTCAGAAGAGTACTTTTCTGTAATTAAGATTCAGTACGTAAGTACTTGCAATTACTCAAAGACTTCTGGTTCCTAAAAAGAAAACCAGTTACTTGTAGTTTTTGACTGAGTTAATTCGAAAAAAGGACAGAAAATTTAGAAATTACTGCAGAAGAAACTATAACTGGCAGTGGCAAAAAAATCATACACAATTGATTCTTCTGCTTTGGCATCTGAATAGACGTGGATAAATGTATCTATATGATAATCACACTGATGGTTATGCTATCAGGAATGTGACGAAAAACCAAGTTATCAGAAGATTGATGCTGATGAGAGAGATAAGAGAGACAAAAGGGAGAAGCGTTCAAAATGTTAATGAGAGACGAGAGAGATTAATGAAAAGAGACACAGTTCCGAGTATTGACAGACCGGTTGCTTTGAACCTGAACTGTTTGAAGATTGATGGACAGGCGATACCCCAGCAGGGGGATAAAAGGAACAGGTTCGCTAAGGCAAGACAGACACCACAAGATCATGAGATAACGAGACCCTGGAAGTGCGGTGTGCCCCCACAAGTTGTTGGAAGTTTGGAGGTCTGGTCGCGGGACCGACCATAGACGCACAGGGTGAAAAGGTACGATCGGAGGGAACCTGGTGTGCGTGTCCGCACTTGCCTGGGTGCTGGGTTCATTGCGGAAGAACGATCGTATCCGGAACGGAGGGGTCACAGTCGGTGACCTCAGAAGACATGAGAAAGGGCTCGCCTGAAAGCTAACTGCGAGGAATATCAAAGGTCTGTTTGAATCCGATTTGCATATCATCATTCGCTCTCTCTCTAACGGCACAACAGCGATTGCTGTGAACTGTACTAAGCTGAACTGAACTCTGCGTCACTTGAGACTGATCATTTTACCCCCAGACTGCGATAGAGCTTGATTGATTCCTATTATCCTAGTTGTGTACATGTGTGTTTTATCATTGCTAACCCATTGCATTTATATCCTTACGATTAGAGTACTGTGTTACTTATTTCTTCAATAAAACTTCCTTAGTTCCAGTAATCCAGACTCCAACTAAGTGGTCCATTTCTGCTGGTTTGGCAACCCAGTTACGGGATACGTAACAGGAATTACCATTTGTATACAAAATAAAAATTTAAAAAATTGAAATCTGAGAATTCAATTTTCTGCACTTAATTTAAAAGTTAATTCAGTGTTTATAGAGACTGATAACAAAATAAACATCTGATTCAATCTGTGCAATCCAGTACATCAAACCACCGATATTCACCTCAGCAAAACAGAGTAAAGTGGATGACTTTTCACCAGGATTATCCTTACCCAAAGCATACTCCAGGTTAAATTATTCAGCCCCAATTTTCTCCACGTTGTCAGGACTAGCTTACATGGGTCTCTCTGCAAAATATCATGAATCAGCTTGCCTTAAATTTTTAAGTAATCTACTGACTCGCCAAGTTCCAGATATAGCAGCCAAACATAAATGCCACCGATTATTTTATCCACAATACACATAAATGCTAACTAGAAGCCATGGTGTCACATTAGCACCAACGCCTTACAGAGAATGGAGGGGTGGGGGAAAGAGGGTGAAGGGCCTGTGTGGTTAATATAGGGAGTTAGGAAAGCAGGGAAAGAGGGTGAAGGGCCTGTGTGGTTAATATAGGGAGTAAAGTTCGCAATCTCTGGAGTCCTCCTGATGTTATGTGCTACTCAGGGCAAGAATAGAAAGATAGAACAAATGAATGAGTGGCCGAGGAACTGGTGCTGAGGGCAGGGTTTCATGTTCTTGGATTACTGGAACTTATTCTGGGGCAGGGGTGACCTATGCAAGAGAGACAGGCTACACCTTAACTGGAGGGGAACTAATATCTCCGCCAAGAGGATTTAAACTAGTTAAGTAGAGGACACAACCAGAGAACTAGGTCAGAAAGTGGAGGGACTGAGAGGAAGATAGAAGTAATGACAAGTGGGAAAAGGCAGGAGCAAGGTAATAGTGGCAATGGGATGGACGGGTTGAAATATATGTATTTTTATGCTAGGAGTATTAGGGGATGGATCAGTACTTGGGTACATAACAGAAACTTTGTTGAGAGAGGAATGGGATTGGATTGGATGCTTAACATTCCAGGGTTTTTATGTTTAAGATAAAAAAAAGAAAAAGGGGAAGGGGGAGTTGCACTATTAATCAAGGACAATATAATAGTTGTACCCAGAGAGGACATAACAGAGGGCTCATCCACTGAGTCTCTATGGGTAAAGCTCAAAAACAAGAAAAATGCAATCACTCTAATGGCATTATACGACAGAGCCACCCCTCTCCCAATAGTCACCAGGAAACTGAGGGACAAATATGCAGTTAGACATGGGAAAGGAATAAAACATCAAGGTTGTGTAGTGGATGACTTCAACTTTCCTAATATAGACTGCAACATCCTTAGTGCAAGAGGTATAAATGGGATAGAATTTGTTAGGTGCATCCAGTGTTCCTTAAATCAATATGTCAATAGTTCAAGAGGAGGGACTGTACTGGACCTGGCCTATGAGTCAGGCCAGGTGACTGACCTTTCAATGGGAGAACAGTTAGAGAACAGCGATCACAACTCCTTAAATTTAAAGATAGCTAGGAGAATACTAAACTGGAGCAGGCAAATTATGAGAGTATTATGCAGCAACTAGGAAGAGGAACAATTGTTGTGGAGTAAGTCCACATCTGACATGTAGAGGGCATTTAAAGAACAGCTGTATAGAGTACAGGACATACATGTTCAAATAAGGATAGAAGACCCAGTATGGCAAGTTAAAGGAAGCTTGAATGTCGAGAGAGATGGTTAATATAGCAAGAAGAAAAAGGAAACATACGTAAGATTTAGGAAGCTAAAATCAAACTGAACCCTTGAGGATTATGAAAACACCAGAAAAGAATTCAAGATGAGAATTAGGAAAACAAGGAAAGACCATAAAGGTCTTTGGTTTAAAGGATTAAATATAGGATCCCAAGGCATTCTATATATACAATGAGAACAAAAGGATAACTAGGGTTAGACTATTCAAAGATAAAGGAGGAAATATGCACTTGGAGGCAGAGGATATAGGTGAGGTCCCAAATGACCATCAGTGTTTTACCAAAGGGAAGGTCGTGGAAGATAGAGCAGAGTGGAGTGTGTTAATTTACAAGGGCATTTTGATATAGAGAAGAGGTATTGTTGATTCTCCTAAGAACATAAGATATAGGAGAATTAGGCCATTTGGCCCATTGAGTCTGCTCCACCATTTCATCATGGCTGATCCAATTTTCCTCTCAGCCCCAATCTCCTGCCTTGTTCCCGTACCCCTTCATGCCCTGACAAATCAAGAACCTATCAACCTCTGCCTCAAACATACATAAAGATTTGGCCTCCACAGCTGCCTGTGGAAAAGGATTCCACAGATTCACCACTTGCATGCTGAAGAAATTCCTCAACTCCATTCTAAAAGAATGTCCCTCTATTCTGAGGCTGTGTCCTCTGGTCTTAGACTCACCCACCATTGGAAACATCCTCTCCACATCCACTCTGGCAAGGCCTTTCACCACTCGATAGGTTTCAATTATGTTACCCATCATTCTTCTGAACACTAGTGAATACAGGCCCAGAATCATCTAATGCTCTTCATCTGACAAGACATTCAATCCTGCAATCATTTTCGTGAACCTGCTTTGAACCTTCTCCACTTTCAGAACATCCTTTCTAAGATAAGGGACCCAAAACTGCTCACAATACTCCAAGTGAGGCCTCACCAGAGCTTTATGAAGTCTCAACATTACATCCTTGCTTTTATATCCTAGTCCCCTTGATATGAATGCTAACATCACATTTGTCTTCTGCACCACAGACTCAACCTGCAAATTAACCTTTAGGAAATCCTAAACAAGGACTCCCAAATCCCTTTATGTCCCAGTTTTTTGTACTTTGTCTCCATTTAGAAAATAGTCAACCCTTTTTCTTCTACCAAAGTGCATGACCATACACTTCCTGACATTGTATTCCATCTGCTACTTCTTTGCCCATCCTCCTAATCTAAGTCCTTCCGTAGCCTCTCTACTTCCTCAAAGCTAACTGCCTATCCAATCTTCATATCATCTGTAAACTTTGCAACAAAGTCAAAGTTATTAACATAGAATGTAAAAAGAATCAGTCCCACCACAGACCCCTGTGGAACACCACTAATCAGCAGCAGCCAAGCAGAAAAGGTTCCCATTATTCCTACTCTCTGCCTCCTGCCAATCAGTCACTGCTCTATCCACGCCAGAATCTTTCCTGTAATACCATGGGCTCGTAGCTTGTTAAGTAGCCTCATACATGGCACCTTGCCAGAGGCCTTCTGAAAATCCAAATCCACAATATCAACCAATTCTCCTTTGTCTAGCCTGCTTGTTATTTCTTCAAAGAATTCCAACAGATTTGTCAGGCAAGATTTTCCCTTAAGGAAACATTGCTGACTATGGCCTCTTTTATCACGTGCCTCCAAGTACTCTGAGACTTCATACTTAATAATCAACTCCAACATCCTCCCAACCACAGAAGACAAGCTAACTTGCCTATAGTTTCCTTTCTTCTACCTCTCTTCCTTGCTGAAGAGTGGAGTGACATTTGCAATTTTCCAGTCTTCCAGAAGCATTCCAAAATCTGGTGTCTTTTCTTTCTTTTTAAATCTTTTTATTGAGTAAGTATACAAAAAAGGTAAGCCATATAAACATTAATACAATGTTAAAGTATAATAAAATTCCAAAAGATAACAATACCAAAAACAAAATACTACAAACAATGTAATTTAAGCATAAGAAACCAAGATAACATAATAGTATACTAGATTTTATATATATCAATGGAAAAAAAAGAAAAAAAAAACCCCCAAAAAAAACCCACCGTGCAACTAACTAAAAGCAAAGCAAAGCAATGGGCTAACTTGAAACCAAACAGAGTTAAACTTAAAATCACGTCCTCAATCCCGACCTCCATTAAAACAGTGAAGAAAAAACAAGAAGGGTAAATATTACATTAAATGAAAATATCGAATAAAAGGTCCCCAAATCTGTTCAAATTTAAATGAAGAATCATAAAGGTTACTTCTAATTTTCTCCAGATTCAAACATAAAATCGTCTGAGAAAACCAAAAAAAGGTAGTTGGAGCATTAAGCTCTTTCCAATGTTGTAAAATACATCTTTTCGCCATTAAAGTAAGAAATGCAATCATTCTATGGGCTGAAGGGGAAAGATTACTAGAAATTTTAGGTAGTCCAAAGATAGCAGTAATAGGGTGAGGAGAGATATCTATATTTAATACCTTAGAAATAATATTGAAAATATCTCTCCAAAAAGTTTCCAAAGTAGGGCAAGACCAAAACATATGAGTTAAAGAGGCTATCTGCCCCGAACATCTATCACAGAAAGGATTAATATGCGAGTAAAAACGCGCTAACTTATCTTTGGACATATGTGCTCTATGCACCACTTTAAATTGAATTAGGGAATGTTTAACACAAATAGAAGAAGTATTAACTAATTGTAAAAATCTGGTGTCTAATGCCTCCACAATCTCTTCAGCCACCTCTTTCAGAACCCCAGAGTGTACGTCTTCTGGGTTAGGTGATCACCATCTAGTATCTTCAGAGGTTTCAGTTTCCTAAGAACCTTCTCTCTAGTAATGGTAACTTCACACACTACATGCCCCCTGATTCCTGGAACTTCAACCATACTGCTTGTGTCTTCTACAGTGAAGAATGATGCAAAATACATATTCTGTTCATCCGCCATTCTTTTGTCTCCTTTTACTACCTCTCTGGCATAGTTTTCCAGCAGTCCAACTCTTGCCTCTCTTTTACACTTCATGTATCTGAAGAAACTTTTTGTATACTCTTTAATATTACTGGCTAGTTTACTTTTTTACCTTTACCTTCTTAATAACTTTTTTAGTTGCCTTCTGTTGGTTTTTAAAAACTTCCAAATCTTCTAACTTTCCACTAATTTTTGCTCGATTATATACCCTCTCTTTGGCTTTTATATTGGCTTTGACTTACCTTGTTAACCATGGTTGTGACATCTAGCATTTAGAATACTTCTTCCTCTTTGGGGTGCATATATCACGTGACTTCCGAATTGCTTCCAGAAATTACAGCTGTTGCTGCTCTGCCTTCATCCCTGCCAGTGTTCTTTTCCAGTCAATTCTGACCAACTCCTCTCTCATGCCTCTGTAATTCCCTTTACACCGTAATACTGATACATCTGACTTTAGCTTCTCCTCAAATTTCAGGGTGAATTCGATCACATTATTATCACTTGTCCCTTAGGGTTCTTTTACCTAAGCTCTCTAATTAATCTCAGACAACACCCAATCCAGAGTAGCTGATACCCTAGTGGGCTCAACCACAAACTACTCTAAAAAGCTATCTCGTAGACATTCTAGAAATTCCCCCTCTTGGAATCTAGCACCAACCTGATTTTCCCAATTTACCTGCAGATTGAAATCCCCCATGACTATTGCAACATTGCCCTTTTGGCATGTATTTTCTATCTCCCATTCTAATTTGTAGACCACATCCTTACTACTGTTTGGGGGCTTGTATACAACTACCATTAGGGTCTTTTTACCCTTGCAGTTCCTTGGCTCCATCCACAATGATTCAACACCTCTTTCTAATGATTTGATTTGATTTCATTGTTTTTTTTTAAACGAACAAAGCAATGCCACCCCCTCTGCCTTCCTGCTTGTCCTTTCGATACAATGTGTCTTCTTGGACATTATGTTCCAAGCCAAAACGTTCTTTTAGCCATGATTCAGTGATGTCTACAACATCATGCATGCCAATCTATAACTGCTACAAGGTCATCTACCTTTTTCCGTATACTGTGCATATTCAAATACAACACTTTCAGTCCTGTATTCACCTTTTTCAATTTTGTCTACCTTTTATGTTGCAACCCTTCCTGTTGACTGCAACTTTGCCCTATCAACAACCTCTCCTCGCTATACCTTTCCTCTGTTTGTAAATCAACTGCCCCATCTTCAATACTTTCACTCCGGTTCCCATCCTCCTGCCAAATTAGTTTAAACCCACCCAAACAACTCTAGCCAACCTGCCTGCAAGGATATTGGACCCCCTCTGGTTCAGGTGTAAGTCGTTCCTTTTGTACAGGTCATACCTTTCCCAGAAGAGATCCTAATGATGCATTAAACTTAACCCCTGCCCCCTGCATCAGTTCCTCAGCCACATATACACCTGCGAAATCATCCTACCTTCATTGGCAGGTGGCACAGGCAGCAATCCAGAGATTACAACCCTGGAGGTCCTGTTTCTCAGCTTTCTACCTAGCTCTGAAAAATCTCTCTTCAGGACCTCCTCACCTTGTCTACCTATTTCATTGGTGTTGATAGGCACCAAACTTCTGGCTGCTCACCCCCACCATTGAGAATGCCACAGACCTGATCAGAGACATTCCCAATCCTGGTGCCAGGAAGGCAACATACCATCTAGAAATTAAAGAACATGAAGGTGGGCAAGTTCCTAGGGCCTGATGGAATCTTCCCTATGTTATTGATAAAGGCTAGTGATGAATTTGCTGGAGCCTTGACCAATATCTTTGTGTCCACTCTAGCCAAAAGGTGAGGTCCCAGAGAACTGATAAGTAGTTAATGCTGTTCCATTATTCAAGATGGAAACTAGGGATAATCCTGGAAACTATGGACCAGTGAGTTTCACATCTGTGATAGGGAAGTTACTGGAGAGGTTTTTAGGAGAGGATTCATGAGCAAATGGAAAGCAATGGTCTAATCAGAGACAGTCAGTTTGGCTTTGTGGGAGGCAAATTGCGTCTTACTACCTTGATTTGAGTTTTTCAAGGTGGTGATGAAGTTGATTGACGAAGATACTGCTGTGAATGTTGTTAGTATGGATTTTAGTAAGGCTTTTGACAAAGTCCCTCACGGGAGGCTCTTCAAGATTATGATGCATGAAGTTCATGGTGTTTGGATTCTGAGTTGGGTTGCCATAGAAGACAGAGGGCAGTGGTTGATGAGACTTATTTTGGTTGGAGGTCTGTGAGTGACTAGTAGTGCTCTGCAGGAATCCGTCTGGGATTTTTGCTGTTTGTGATATATAAATGTAGAAGGGTGAGCTAGTAAGTTTGCAGATGATACGAAGACTGGTGGTGTTGTGGATAATGTAGAAGACAGTCAAAAAAAAAACTGTGGGATATAGATCAGTTACAATATGGACAGAAAAATGGCGAGTGGAGTTTAAACTAGCCAAATGTGAAGTGTTTCACTTTTGGAGATCAAATGTAAATGGGCATTTAGCGGCAATACCCTTAATGTTGCTGTGTAGCAGGATTTTGTGGTCGAAGTCCACACCTCCCTGAGAGTGGCGAGGGTAGTAAAGGCAGCATGTGGCATGCTTGCCTTTATTAGTCAAGGAACTGAGTTCAAGGGTTGGGCTGTTACAACATAGCTTTATAAAACTATAGTTAGGACACATCAGGAGTATTGCATTCAACTCTGGTTCAAGGGGACCACTTTATTGAGCACATTTACCTCATCCACCACAAAAGGCAGGTTTTTCCAGTGGCCATTTCCCATTTTAATTCCACTCCCCATTCTCATTCTGACATGTAGGTCCATGTCCTCTTCTACTCCCATGGCCCTTCTTCTTCCGCCTTTTACCCCCTTCACCTACCAGCTTCTCACTTCATCACCCCCCAACTCCTCTACCCACCTGCTTTCCCACTGACCTACTTTATCTATCACCTGCCGGTTTGTACTTCTTTCCCTACCCCCACCTTCTTACTCTGGCTTTTTCTCCCTTCCTTTGCCAGTCCTAAAGAAGGGTTCTGGCCTTGACATGTCGACTCTTTATTCATCTACTCAGCCTGACCTGCTGAGTTCCTCCAGCATTTTGTGTGTGCTGCTCTGGATTTCCAGCAACTGCAGATTCTTTTATCTTTAGGATAAATATAACTTCCTGAGAAGTTATATTCTCAGGAAGGGCCATTCCTGCCTAGAATAATACAAAGATTAAAACAAAGAAGGGAGTGGCCCTTTGAATCCTCAACATAGACAATGGATCCCACATATCTCATGGCATCAAATGTGGGCAAATAAACCTTGTTCCTGCTTGGCATCTATCATTCCCCCTCAGCTGATGAAACAAAGCTCCTCCACGTTGAACAACACAGTGGAAGTAGCAAGGGCACTGAATGCTCCTTACAGTCAATCACCAAGTGTGGCTTAGTAGCACCATGAGCACTGACCTAGTTGAATCTAAGACAGGTTGTAAATGAACAAAGACAAGGGATCAACTTATTTGAGCTTGTCTTCACGATCCTACTATGATGCACATTTCCATTATGACATTGGTAGAAGTGAACACCACACAGGCTCTGTGGAAACCCACCACTGTGTTGTGTGTCACTACAAAATGTGCTAAATGGTTTAGACTTAGAACAAATCTGTATTTTGAAAATGGGCATCCATGAGACACAAACAGAAATATACATCACCATAATCACTAATGTGCTGGCATAGTCCTCACCTTACTGATGCTATTAAGTTAGGGTTTTAATCCTGGTTTACTCAGGAGTGCTATCAGGTATAACTGAAAATGAACTGTCAGTCTGGTGAAGCAAAACTACATGCAGGCTAAACAGCATGCAACAGTGATCTCACGGCCAATAGATCATATTGTAATCCTGTTCGCATTTACTCAATGGGTAAAGGGAAATACGTCATTAGTTTAAGTCATATCACACATAACAAAACATGACTGTGATTGTCCAGTCAATCGTCCTAGACCCAGGATGTTAGTGGAGGAGTTCCTCAGGTTCAATATTAACTATTTCTTTCCATTGTAATAACAGAAGTATATTCATTTATGATTATACATTCAAACCTATTCACAACTTCTTAGAAAGTGAAACAGCTCATGCATTTATGCAGCATGATCTAGGCACTGGGCCATTAACTTCACTAAAGTGCCTGCCATTCACAGTCAATAGCCTGACAGTAACCAAGTCATAACGTCAGAGACGGACAGAGAGGGAAGCAGGCCACCATCCTGCCACACCTTCACCAACCAGTGAACACCCACCTGCACTCATCCCAACTCCTAGAATTTGGCTCATACACTTCTCTGCCTAAGGAACTTAAGTCCTCATTTAGGGATTTCTGTAATAGCTTGACTCATATCAAACACAAACGCTGTCACTGACACCACTTCAAACACTCTCCTGATCAATGTATCGCTGGTACTCATCACAACCTAGATGAGAATGGTTTACCTCATATACCTTCTGAATCTCTTTGCCCTTGTCCTAAATCTATGTTCCGTTGTCCTCTGAGAGGGGGAAAAGCTTCCTTCAGTGCAATCTTATACAGCTTAATCACAACCCCTTAACTCCTCTGCTCCAGAGAGAACAGTCTCCTCATAATTGTAATGCTCCATCCCAGGCATCAACCTGGTGAATCCCCTCTGAAATCCCAGTATTGCATTCACATCCTCCCTATAGTGTGGCACCCAGAACTGCATGCAATACTCCATTTGAGGGCTAACCTAAGTTTAAAAAAGTTGAAGCATAACCCTCCACTTGTACTCCAAGGTCACTCTATTCACCAAGACTACCATTCATAATATATCAATGAGTTTCATTAGTACCTACAATATTACATTTACCTTACATCATTCCTTACATTTATCTGGATTGAACTGCACCCTGTCATTTATCAGTCCATTTCACTGACATATCAATATCACTTTGTAGACTAAGTTTACCATCCACATTATCCATTACTTTGTGAAATGGAATTCTGTTTCTTTGACTCTGCTTATATTTGCACTGAAGATGCTTGACCTAATCAATGCTTTTAAACTTAAGATGAAGATTATATCGCCCAGTGGGAATGTGTGCCTCATTTAAATTGTTCTGAGTGTGGTTTGTTTTTTTTAACAGCAAGAAGGGGTCAGTAGACAGAAGAAACTAGCAAGGAATTTGCAGGTAGAACTGATCCTTTGCGGACAAATAGGTCCTTCGAAGTGATTACCAGGACGAGTTGTTCAGTCAAGCTTGAAGTTAAAAAGAACTGTACATTTATGACATTGAAAAAAAAATGTAGTAATGGTTTTAAAGATGTACTTAGATGCAATTTAAATTTATTTTTAATAATTTTAATAGCTTTTAAATACTGATCAGCCAAACACACAAGCATTTTGAAAGCTAGATTGCTTTGAATTGCAAAAAATCTGTTTGTCCAGTTTACTATCTGTTGAAGGTCTTCTCAGCAATTTTTGCTGCGTCCACACTGCGCCAGAGAATTTTGAAAACGCTGGTTTCGAAATAAAACGTCAGGCATACACACTAAGCGTTTTTCAAAATATCTCTGTCCACACTAACACGGATATTTGGGCGAATCTCCTCCTACTGGGCATGCGCAGGACATGCAGAAAACAAGCGAAGAGGAAACGGTATACTTAGTGCGCGTTTGTCCAGTTACAGAGTAGAAAAACTTAAGAGTAATTGCTCTTGGCTCTTGCGCAGGAGGACTTAAAACTTAAAAAAAAATACTGGAGCATATGGAGGCAACTGACAGGGAGTTCACGGACAGTATAACCCGGCTGATGACAAACATTGAAAAACTAACTAACTCTGTTGCATTAATAAAGCACCTTGTTAAATGTTTAAGACATGTCTGCATCAGTGTTATCTTGTATTTCCATACAATGTTACATTAGGCTGTTACACATCTATTGTCAGAGAAGTACTTGCATAAATAGGTAAACCACCTTCATATAAACACGGACAGAAAACAGGGCAAAGTGAGTATGCTTATTTATTCAGTAAGCTATGGGTCAAAGTATTTGGTGAGTACATTTCTAACTCTTCTGGCTTCAGTCTCGTTGCCGTCTGTTCTGAAATTGTTAGGTTCTGCGAAGTGCAGAATGAAATATCGCTGTGATGATTGTACGCTCTAGTATCAATTGTTTGGCGACAATAAAGGAAGGAGGGGAAGGGGGGAGAGAGGAGGAGGAGGAGGACAAGGAGGAGAAAAAAACAATGAAATGCCGGGCTCCCTCCATCTGTTCCAGCACGTCATGACAGCGGTTTTAAAAAGCTCCAGTTACCCCATACACACTGCAACGGATATTAGGTGTTTTCAGATTTATTCACTCTGGAGATCGTTTCTGAAAATCTCTGTACTCGGGGGATGAAAACGCCATTTTAGTGTGGACAGAGTCAAAAACGAAGAGAAAAGGCTTCGTTTTCAAAATTATCCGGCGTAGTGTGGACATAGCCTTTGTGTGCAGGTCTTTTACTGGCCTAATTATGCATCACAATTACATTATGCAAGGCCATGATCCTTTACAGAGACATACCAATTCAGTTTAGGACACTTCTGGCAAGCAACTTTAGCTTTGGGAAATCACATTAAGTGCAGGATAACCGGAGCTGATCAGCAAAATCGGGTAGTAAACCTCATTTCGGCCATTGAATTTTCACACAACTTGCATAATTCTATGAGCATTATGCCATATTCAGATAGGCCTCAAATTCCCAGAACTGACCTACTTTAGCAAAATGAAATTTAATAAGAAATTACTCCAGGCAGTGGTTACCTAGAATCCAATTTAAAAACATCTTGCACTGAAGAACTAACCTTTGTACACATTTAAAACAAGAGAACTGAACGTACTAGGTGAAACTTGAGAGGAAGCAACTTTAAAAATATTTACTATACCTTTTATTTGATGTAGGTAGAAAAGCACCCCTCCTTCAAAATCTTCTTCATTAATGAGTTTGAGTCTTCTCGGTTTTCTACTCAGAACCGGATTCAACACAGATTCATCAGTACCAAAATTAAGTGAGCTGCAATAAATAGAAAATGATAAATATTTTCTCCACATGCCAGAAATTATCTTAATATGGTCCTGAAATACAGGTTCACGAACTAGACACCCATCGTCATCTCTTTTCAGTTCAGATGAATACAGATGCAATATTCAGTGGACCTATCACAAACTACCAAAATGACTAATGCATGCAATAGTGTTTGCAAAAGCAATATATGCTGCAGATTATCAAACGAGATTATAACTAGCATATTTTCTCTATAAAAATGCCACTATTAAGTTACAGTATGGTGCACAATAATACACACATAACCAGGCTCAAGGACAGCTTCTATCCTGCATGTTACAGGACTCTTGAATAGACCTCTTGCATGACAAAGATTTCACTTCACAATCTATCATGTCATGGTCCTCGCACATTAATATCCAACTTCACTACATCTTCTCTGTGCCTGTAACTATAACACTATGGTCCGTATTTTGTTTTTGCTTTTACCTTTGCACTACCTTAAATGTACTTATGTTTTGAAATTATCTATGCAGATGGCATGCAAAAGCAAATTTCTTACTACATCACCGTATGCACGATGATAATAAACCAATTACAAAGCTTATGTGCAAATACTTGTGAAATGTGTATAAAAGATACCGTCAGTGAGAGGTAAAGCCCCACAATGAATACTGAACTAGTAAGGGTTGAGATAGAAAAGTAATTTCTACTTATAATCCTAGACTAAAACTAACTAGGAGCTATACAGAAGAAAATCATCCACTAACACAATTCAGAAAAAACCATCATCATTCTTTAAGAATGTGGGAAGGATATAGATCCTACTACAAATACAGTATGCCGACCAGCACAGATACAAATATAGAAGCTGGATAAATATACAGGGGAAAACAAAAAGAAAAAAATGCTGGCAGGATTTGAGAAGGGATATGTTGGGGGTTCAGGTGAAGCACAAGCACAGAAAAAATGGGCCAAATAGCCTGTTTCTGCATTGTATTTTCTGTGAAAAACCTCAACATTTTAAAATTATATCAACAGTGGTCACAGTTCATCAGGTCTTCACACCAAATGCACCTGAGGAAACACATACACAGATGGCCTTCTGATTTAAGAGCCCCCCTTCTTCCCTCTAAATTTTGGTTCAACTCTTATCACAGGATTCAATGTTAAACCCATTTGACAATATGTGGGAAGCGTAATTTTGAATGAGTAAAGAATCAAGAAATCATCATTGGTGGCTCAGAATTCTATGCTCCCTCTGGTGTCTCTCTATACAGTGCAGACAAGCCTAGAGATTTTCTACGAAAACCTTCTTTCCTGAAGGGAAAGGACTATATCAACATTGAACATCCGTAATTGGATTGCGAATTCTTTAACCACTTTAATCATTTCATCATATGTTATCTTATCAGAAACACTAGGCTGTAGCAGTGACCAGCAAACAAGAACAAGAATTCTTGCCTCTTTTCTCCCCAATCTATGGGTATTTATATTTATAATGATACTCCTATTGTCATGTTATGATCACCTTGACCCATACATCTTTCTAGTGAGAATAACTCTTTTCAACACATGTATTTACTGAAAAACCTAGGAACTTCATTACTTCAGAAGTGTATTCTGATTTGATGTTAATATTGTTTCACCACCAATGTGAATACAAAGATACAGTATTTTTTAAATTTTAAAGCATTGCCATGATTACCATACACATATTGAATTCAAGATAGAATCAGCTATGATGCGCTCAATGTAAAATAATTTCAAACACTTAATATTTAGCCTTCTAAAGGTAAAAAATAAACTGATATCGAGAATGAAGCTTTCACTTTGTTCTAAGATCAGCTACAATGAGCTTAAGATGTAGCAATAATTTGTGATCAGGTTCAAACTGTTGTGTTTTGTAACTTCAAAACATAAAATTAATTGAAATAAAAACGTGGAGCGAAATAATAATGTCTTAGTTTCACTTTTACTGTAAGTGTGACGCACTCATATGACGTAGTGGTATAATGATGTATACCATTCACGTTCTTTCACATATAACACACAATGAATTAAATGAACAAGAATGTTTAATCAGGAATGTTGAATATTACTCAAACATTACTGAAATATTACATACATAACACACCTCCCTGAAATATCACACACACATTACACATGGTATAATATATAATACAACAAATATATAGACATCCACACCATAATAAATTTTAAATTGTCCTATTCAGGCCAAAAGCTATCATCGCTATGGAGGCTTTCTTACTCTCATGGGATAATGTCGTTCCTGACAAGAGGATCACTCTGCTTTACAGGTGAGATATGAGGCTGTGAAACATTGTCCATGGTGGTTGTAGAAGTTGACTCTGGGACTGCAGGAAGTGGTTCTGACAGCTCTGGCCACCTTTCTTCTCTAATAATTGACGTTGCTCTCAACTGATTGTTATGTCATCTCCAGATTATATAAGATGCAATCTCCACTGAGTAGGAGAGTGGGCCAGTTCTGCTCTTAATCTTTTCAAGAATCCACTTTGATCACCTCTGTTGTCCCTCACCAAGACAGTTTGTCCATGAGGGAAGTGTCGAACCACCTTGTTGAGGAGCCTTCAAATTGTCTCAGCTGTTTGTCCTGTATAGTTCTTCTCAGACTGGGTTTGAGGAGATTCAGGTGTAAATGCAAGGGACATCCCAGTAAAGCACAGCTGGTGAATTGTTGGTTGTGCAGTGCATTGCATTGCAATATGCAAGGAGGAAATTGTGAGCTTCTGGTTCAGTGTTAGTGTAGTGTATTCTGTTGACATTTCTTGCAGTGTGTTCTTTAGACTGTGGACAAACCTTTCCACCAAGCCATTTGTTGCTAGGTGATATGATGCAGATGTAATAGATTAGATTAGATTATGAGGACACTCAATCCTCGTTTATTGTCATTTAGAAATGCATGCATTAAATAATGATACAATGTTCCTCCAATATGGTATCACAGAAACAGGACAGACCAAGACTAAAACTAACAAAAACCACATAATTATAACATATAGTTACAACAGTGCAAAGCAATACTGTAATTTGATAACAGCAGACCATGGGCACAGTAAAAAAAAGTCTCAAAGTTCCGATAGCCCAACATCTCACGCAAACAGTAGAAGGAAGGAAACTCTCCCTGCCATGAGCTTCCAGTGCCGCAAATTTGCCAATGCAGCACCCTGGAAGCACCCGACCACAGTCCGACTCTGAGTCCGTCTGAAAACTTCGAGCCTCCGACCAGCCCTCCGACACCGAGCACCATCTCTGCCGAGCGCTTTGACCCCGGCCCCAGCCACCAAGAAACAGACAAAGCCGAGGATTCGAGGCGTTCCCCTCCGGAGATTTCAGATCACACAGTAGCAGTGGCAGCGAAGCAGGCATTTCAGAAGTTTCACCAGATGTTCCTCCATGCTCTCACATCTGCCTCCATCAAATCAGAATTGTGCACAGCCTCCCACTTGATAGATTACAGATATTCATCACTGGAGAGGCTGTGCGCGCTGCGTCACACTGCCATCTTCTCCTCTCCTTGAATAATATGTCTTATTCCATTCATTCGAGGCTTCTCAGTACATCAGTGTGTGAGACTGTAGTGGAGGCTATTTGAAACACTACTGGCCACTATGCAGCTGTATCCACTACTACCAAAATCTTCATGAATACTCTGCCAGGGTAATACTCCACGCTGTTCTTGGAAACCTCTGGACGTGTTGGCATCCTGAACAGTGCATGGCAAGCTGCTCGATCTGCTGATCTATCCCAGGCCACAAGACAAAACTTCGAACCTACACTTTCATTTTGACCATGCCCAGATGACTGGCATGCAGCTCATCCAACACTTCGTCTCTCAGCTTGGATGGTACGACAACTCTCAATCCCCACACAAGACAACCTGACAACAGCAAGTAAAAATGGGGGAACCAGGACTCCTGCTGCACAATCCAGCCACTTTGGGTGGTCATGTAGACCTGAGACAGTGTGAGATCTTTTCTGGTTTCCCTTTGGATCATTTCTGCTGTAATAGGGAGACCTTCAATTTGAATTAGGGAAAATGCGCCAAGAGGAGTGTCCTCTTTTGTAAATGTTTCAGGTATTTCCTTTCCAAGGGTAAATAGAACAATCCATCAGCAACTTCATGATTAGTCATCCTCTGGAATTCAATCTTGTAATTGTGTCCTCCAAGAAACAGAGTTCATCTCTACATTTGTGCTGTTGCTGTTAGAGGAACACCCTTCTGTGCAGTGAAAAAGGACACTAGTGGTTGATATAATCAGTAATGAAGGTGAACACTTTCCCATACAAGTACTGGTTAAAACGTTTTGCATCCCAAACCAGACTCAAAGCCCCTTTATCAATCTGTACGTAATCTTTCTCTACAGCGCTAAGGGAATGAGATGCAAAAGCTATGGGGCATTCACTTCCATCACTCATAACATGTGACACTATTGCACCTAATAAGGCAAGGCGTCATATGCGAGCTTCATTGGACAATGTGGATCATAATGTGTGAGTACGGTGTCTGATGTCACCATTTCCTTTACCTTTTGGAAAGCCACCTCACACTGCTTTGCCCATCACCATTTCTTCCTGATCGGTAATAATGAATTCAAGGGGTGGAGTACAGTAACCAGGTTTGACAGGTATCTGTTATAATTGACAAATGCTAAAAAGGACCACAACTGTGATATGTCCTTTGGCTTAGGGCATCCACCACTGCTTGAATTTTCTCAGCACACTTATGTAATCCTTGTGTCTCAATGGTGTGACCACACTAAGTGATACATGGTTTAAAATAATTTATAATTGTTGCATTGTGCTCTGAGCCCATAATCTTCTAATCTTTTTAACATTGTCTTGAGATGATTTTGGAGATGTTCAATGATATCATCCAGGTAACACTTAGGGCCTGGAAAGCCTTGCAGAACCTGGCTGATAACTTTTTGCCAGAATGCAGGTGCAGATACTACTCCAAAAATAAGCATATAATAGCTTTAAAGCGTTTTGTGAATGTTTACGGTAATAAACACTCTGGGTTTCATCTTTAAATCTACAGTGCATTGTATGTGAAGCCCCTTTCATTCCTGACTGCAACTCAATTGCATCTGTTTGTTGTTTCCATTGATACAGCAATTTCAGCTGCTCTTTTAAATGTGAGTTGTGTTTCATTTATGAGCCATTTTTGAATGCTTTTTTGTAAGATTTTACACTAACTGATCTCTCAGTACATCATTAAGTCCATCACTGAACTGTTAATGCTCAGACAACTTCTCCAATTCAGGCACATATGCTAAAATGGACTACCTTTTGATTCCATGTATGAAAGCTAAAGCATCTGCAATCAACTGTTTCAATTCTAAATGCTTCTGCATTACTTTCAAGTAGTCAGCAAAGCTCATTTTGGCTGGTTTGGTTGGAGCAGTTAAACTTCTATGCAAACATTATGCTTTTCTACCCAATGCACTTAGTAAGACTGTCACTCGATTTCATTGGCTGTTTAATTTGCTTCGAAATACAGCTCAATTTGCTCAGTATACAATATCAAATTAACATTTGAACAATAAAATGCAAATATCTTTCTGATGTAGCCAGCCATTTCTGCCTTTTTTTTTATTTATAAATACTATCATCCGGTACTCACTTTTAATGAACCCATGCATTTGTCTGTTCTCTGCCTTTTTTAAAAAACTCCCAAAAAAGCACATGATGCGCTGTTTATTTACTCAATTATTTCCTGCTGCACTTCAGCAGGCAGGTAATCATCTTGGGTTTGTTTAAAACTTACTTTTCGCCACAGAGTGAGGAATAACGTGTTTTAGTTTCATTTTAACTTTAAGTAAGATGCGCACGTATAATGTAGTGGGGTAATGACATATGCTAGTTACGCACTTCTAATTATAACACGTAATGAATTATTTGAATGAACTTGAATGCTTAATCAAATATATTTACAATATTATTCAAACCTTACTGAAATATTAAATACACATCATAACCAATTACTTTTGAAAGGCAGAGTATAGATGCAAAGCTGATACTACCCCATTTTCTTTCTACTTTATTCCCTTTAGCCCAACAGAGGGATAAGATGTGGACTTGATTCCCTTTAAAATATGTGACTACTGATGGTACCTACACAGCAAACAGGACAATTGTGTCATGTCCAAAACAATGAAAAAATACAGAATTCTATTAAAGCAGCATAGAAACATAGAAAACCTACAGCACAATACAGGCCCTTCGGCCCACAAAGATGTGCCGAACGTGTCCCTACCTTAGAAATTACTAGGCTTACCCATAGCCCTCTATTTTACTAAGCTCCATGTAGCTATCTAAATGTCTCTTAAAAGACCCTATCATATCCACCTCCACCACCACCATCGTTGCCGGCAGCCCATTCCATGCACTCACCACTCTCTGAGTAAAAAACTTACCCCTGACACCTCCTCTGTACCTACTCCACAGCACCTTAAACCTGTGTCCTCTTGTGGCAACCATTTCAGCCTTGAGAAAAAGCCTCTGACTATCCACACGATCAATGCCTCTCATTATCTTATACACCTCTTTCAGGTCACCTCTCATCCGCCATCACTCCAAGGAGAAAAGGCTGCATTCACTCAACCTATTCTCATAAGGCATCTTCCATAACTTCTTACAGCAGTGTCCCCTTGTATATCTGCATAATGGATTCCACTGGTTTATAGCTTTCATACCAAAATGCATATTGTTATGGAAAATTCCAAAAACATTTTCAAAAAAGTGCTATACAAAGGAACAATTTTCAAGAAATTAAATACAAAAAAGATGCAATTGCATGTTTATTACCCAACCATTCCTGAAATATCAGTCAATGCTGCAGTCTTCTCAAATGGTCCCGATCTTTCAATTTCATTTTCTTCAGGTTCTTGGAAGGGAAAAAAGTTGAAATAATAGCAAGAAAAGTACGGAACATATAATAATAGATCAGACACTTCTTTTTGCATCAGTTCTTGTGGATAGTATTCAGTTAAGTAATTAAGATTGAATTTGCCAGACATATTTCAAACACACCAAAAGAAAGATTAATAGCTGGTCTGAGCAATTAAAGATAAAACAGGCCTCATGCTCATGGTCACCCAGGAACACACAGTAAATATACTATTTTTATTCTAGATCACCACATACTGAACTAAACAGAATGACTTACAAATTCCCAATTAAAGAAAATAAGAGCCAATTGTCCTTCTTTTACCCGTTTGGATCAATTAATCATACCAACAAATCTTACATCATGAACCAGAACAATAATTGGATCAGGCCAATTACTACTCTGAGAAAGGGTGAAAAGGCTGAAAAAGTATCTTGGCGGATGCAAGTTAAATGGCAAATGACCATCTACCAACTCCTAAAAGCTTTTTTCATCCTCTGTATGGTACAAGATTCAGATAGAAAGCCTTCCATTTAACTGGATCAATACTGCTTCAGAAACACCATTATAAAGTACAGCAAACAACAGGAATTCTGCAGATGCTGGAAATTCAAGCAACACACATAAAAGTTGCTGGTGAACGCAGCAGGCCAGGCAGCATCTCTAGGAAGAGGTGCAGTCGACGTTTCAGGCCGAGACCCTTCGTCAGGACTAACTGAAGGAAGAGTGAGTAAGGGATTTGAAAGTTGGAGGGGGAGGGGGAGATCCAAAATGATAGGAGAAGACAGGAGGGGGAGGGATGGAGCCGAGAGCTGGACAGGTGATAGGCAAAAGGGATACGAGAGGATCATAGGACAGGAGGTCCGGGAAGAAAGACAAGGAGGTGGGGGGGGGGGACCCAGAGGATGGGCAAGGGGTATATTCAGAGGGACAGAGGGAGAAAAAGGAGAGTGAGAGAAAGAATGTGTGTATAAAAATAAGTAACAGATGGGGTACGAGGGGGAGGTGGGGCATTAGCGGAAGTTAGAGAAGTCGATGTTCATGCCATCAGGTTGGAGGCTACCCAGACGGAATATACAGTTTGTTTGACTGGTACTCTATTAAACATCCTAGATATTATCTCATCCTACCATTCAGGCAATAATTAGAGTCTGCACTACCTACAAAATGCACTATAGCTTCTTTCCAGACTTCTGCAAGAATAGGGCGAAGGCAAAAACAGTTAACTGCTGTTCCATTCTAAATCACACACCTTCCTACCTTAAAATCATAAGAAACAGGAGATTAAACCAATTGATCCCTCAAGCCTGCTTCACAATTTACTAACATTGTGTTTCAGTCAATGTTGCCCTCAACATTTATATTCTTCATTCTCTCCATACTCCTCGATTCCCCTGCATTTCAAGTATTTTTTCATTCTTCACCTTTATGTTCAATGACTCAACATATACACCTCTTTGGGATACAGAATACCAAAAATGTCCAAACCCACAGAATAAATTCTTCCATATCTAGAGATCTCCATTAGGGGAATACTTTCTCTCCATCCATCTTGTCAATCCCTCCCCACCATCCAAAATCTTTTTCAATAAGATCATCTTTAATTCTTCTAAACTCTGAGTAGAGGCCCCACACATTTGATCTAGTGAGCCTGCTTAATATGTTTTCTCCCTCAAATATGGAGACTAAACAAACTGCAAGTGTGTCATTGTTCCTAAATTATTGTGAAATCCAAATCCTGAAATTAATTCCTAGTCAACTGCAGTGTGGACGTTCATGCACCAGAGAGATAACAAAAGTTCAAGATGCTGCCCCACAAAGGGAGTAGGAAACTAAATGCTTGTCCTAGCAACAATACCCACACAACATAACTGGATTAAAACTACTTGGAAAGGCCTAGCAATATCTGTATGGTTTCTCAGTGCCACTCACCAACAAACCTCAAACCAAAAACTGGACCAGTCACTTGAAGTCATAGTTACAAAAGCAGATTGGAGTTTGGGTATCCGGTATCCTGCATCATGCATCACCTTTTGACATCTAAATCCCCGAAACACCTTACTTAACAGCACTGTGAGAATACATTCACCAGAAGGACTGTAGTAACTCAAGGCAGAGGCTGACTACTTCTCAAGGGTATTTCGGGACAGGCAACAAATGCTGGCATTACCACTAAAGAACTGATCCCAAAAATCCAGTTGTTCCTAAATATTTACAAGGCCCAATCAAATGTCACTCAAAATTTTAATTGCCCAGAAAATGATATTTAAGAACTTAATGTAACACCACTGAATGCCTTCAGAATTGAAGCAGCATGCATATATAGAGACAATTTAATTCACAGCCCCAAACTCAAACTACTGTCTTGGAGAATCTGATCATTTCCAACATTAACATACACAACTTTTCCAAATGTTCTAAATCTGATGGGTAAAACAAATTTATATCCAACACACCAAAAATATTTGTTGTTATACATAGCTGTTATTCATGTTAAACAAAAGAGCAAAGTAGCAGGGTGTGCTTTGCTCATGTTAAGCTTTCCAATTAATATCCTCCATGTCAACATTTAATTCTGATTTGGTGGAACTGCAGATCCTCCATATATTAAAAAAATCAAGAATGCTTGAGAAAATAAAGCCAGGACAATTTTAAACAAATACCTTTATTTTGTTGCAAATGGTTGTGGACTCCCTCTTCAAAGTCATCTTCATTTATGACTTTGCGTTTTTTAGGTCTTCTACAAAGAATTGGTTTTGTGGTGGATTCTTCGAAATCAGAACTGATTAATCTGTAATAAATACAGCTATTAGAATTATTTTAAAATATTTCTTTGTTCAAGACACCATCAGTAAGTACATTTCATATGGTTAAGTACATGTTATATTCTGTGCCTAAATGAACTGTCAGGTTTGTTAATGTCATCCTTGATGCAAACTGCTACCTTGTACAATTGATATATTTATACATTCAGTTTCTTGTAGGAATAAAAGTATTGGGATTTCAGGAAGACAGCATGTTTTATTTCTTAATAGTGATAAGTTTTCATAAAACAGAGGGGGTCTGTATAATCCCAATAAAATTGTCCCCTTCCTCCAGGAATCTATTTTTAATATAAGCCATCTCCATGTTCTTTCTCTGAAGGAGAATGATTATGAAAGTAAACTCTTACAATTTACTATGGTACCGCTACTGTAGCACTGATAGTATCTCGTAAATCCGTTAGTTGGTACAAATGCCCCATCGTGTGCCATTTTCGTGCTCCAGCTTCATGTTTTCATTTGCCTTATTCTGTTATCATGACAATTAGAATGAATCTTCATTTGCAGTTTGTGGAATATTAGAATGAAAGTAAAGTCTTGGATAGATAGATAGATATATAGGCATCCATTAGTCTCATGAGACCATGGATTTGCGCCTTGGAAGGTTTCCAGGGCGCAGGCCTGGGCAAGGTTGTATGGAAGACCAGCAGTTGCCCATGCTGCAAGTCTCCCCTCTCCACGCCACCGATGTTGTCCACCATGTTGATGGGCATTAGGACCCAAACAACTTGGCACCGGTGTCGTTGCTGAGCAATGTGTGGTTAAGTGCATTATTCAAGGACACAGCACGCTGCCTCAGCCAAGGCTTGAACTAGCGACCTTCAAATCACTAGACGAATGCCTTAACCATTTGGCCACGCGCCAACACATATTCTAAAAACCCATCCTGAATACACACATTCTAATCACCCTTATTCAAATCTATCCAGGTAAAAAAATGTTATTACTGAGTCGGAACACTATCACTGCTGCAAAATTCTAGAACATTTTCAATTCTTTTTTCTTCTGAAGTTTAAGATCCTTTCCTTTTAGTTCCTAATAAATTCGAACTCCATCTGTGTTTAACCAGTAGAACTCATGGTGTTTATTAGATTCCTGGCCTGTTCCCTTTCCACTACCGAAACTGGTTGGAAATATTTATTTCTGATAAATCTTGCAGCTTTATTTATCCACAAATCTGGCTCTTCAAGCATCTCTGTAAAGTAAGTAAAAGTTTACTTATTCTTTATTGTCATAATCCTTCACATGCACACCTTATTCACTCTCATCCAGCGGACTCATTCTTTCTTTCCAAACCTGGAACTGTACATCCTCTCTATATTTCTAACACTGATCATCGATCCATGTATGACCTTTATACCAACCCTAACAAGCTTATTATTCTAAGGTGTGTAACAACATGATACACTTATTCTAAACACTTCTGCCCTAAGGTGTATTCACCTTCTTCAGGAGAAAACTGGTTCCTGTTTGGTTTAGAACGTGACCTCACTGAAGACCCAATTCTTCCAGAGAGCCCATACATTTCTCCTAGAAAACCCACAACTCTCCTTCCTACATCCTCCCCTAGAGAATACTATATATTGATGAGTCACTTCTCTTTCTTTTGCTAATTGAACTGAAACATAACTTTCACTTTGATGGTAAGATCACTTTCTTCACAGAAGCATGGAAGGAACAACAACCTGTCTTTTTTGCTTGGTAAACATATTATTGCTTGGTAAACTCTGCAGTAGAAAATGTTCACTCTAATAAATTACTACAAGCATCATTCTAGAAAGCAGCCATTTTCAGATTTCATTCACAATGTTCCAACATTGTTCAGGTTGAGTACCCCTTACATGAAATGCTGGGGGCAGAAGTGTTTCAGATTTCAGATTATATAATCAGATAGCATGGGATCATCATCATAACTGAATTTATGTGCAAGTCTTTGCCTTATTCTTGTTCCTCACACATAAGTACTGATACAGCCATTCGGCATGTCAGATTTTCACCAGCAACAACCTTGGCAAGCTCACCAATGAATTTCTCTACCACTTCATGATCAGTAGATGTTTTATCACCACAAATCTTAAAAAATTAATGCTGACCTTTTTTTAAAAAAAATTCCACAACCAGCCTGCTGAATATTCACAATTACCTTCAATTTCAGTTTGTCGTGATAGGTCTTTGCTTGTTTCATGATCAGCAAACTATTACAGCATATGTTCATTCCAATGCTGACATCTCCACTTTCAATACACAATTAAGATCTTCATTTTTCACTTTATACAGAGCTATGCTATTTTTCATTAACTTCAGTTCTGTACTGTGAGATCACTTGTCAGAACTATATGTTCTGGAAACCTTCTCAGTGCCTTGTGGAATTTTCCATTTGTGACACCGTGTCAGAGCTCAAAAAAATTCTGGATTTCATAAGTTTTGGGATTTTGGATTTTCTTATAAGGAGTACTTAACCTGCACCTTATACCTTAGACGGAAACATAGTATGCTAGGCAGTACAGTGTTTGCTGGATTAGTAACCCAAAGGCCTAGACCAATAACCTGGTTCGATTCCTAACAAGAGTTTGAGAATTTGAATTCAGTTTTTTAAATCTCAAAATGAATACCTAAGTACAAGCATGAATCTGTTATATAGTCATAAAAATCTGTTTCCAGAGTGAAAGAAACTATTGCTTTTAACAAGAAAGTAACCTGAAGCTTGATCGGCCTCTCATTTGAAGTGGCCAGCATGAAACCCAATTGAAGGAGAATTACTAGTAAACAGCTCCTCCGTCACTACAAAGCAACCGGGAATAGCCATTAATTGCAGAAAAATTGACCCAAAACTTCAAAACAGTGTAAAGTTTACATTTAATTTATTTTTCAGATCAGAAGCAAACCAGTTTGACATTAATTACCTTTGAAAGAAATAACTGGAAATAACATCTCCACCTTGCTGATCATCAACACTGACACACCTCAAAGATATTGTACTTAGCCCACTGCTCTACTCTCTCTACATCCATGACCGTGGGATAAGGCACAACTCAAATGCCATATACAAATTTGCTGACGACACAACTAGGCTACAGAGGCAACAATATCGCACTCAATATCAGTAAGACCAAAAGAATTGCTTGTGGACTTCAGGAAGGGCAGGTCCAGGAAACATACACCAGTTCTCATCGAACGATTAGAAGTGGAAAAGGTGAGTAATTTCAGGTTCCTGGGAGTCAACATCTCTGAGGACATATTGATGCAGTTACAAAGAAGGCATGACAGAGGCTATATTTAATTAGGAGTTTGAGGAGATTTGGTACAGTACGTCAACAAAGGCGGTCGCAAATTTTTAACAGGTATACCAGGGAGAGCATTGTAACTGGCTGCATCACCATCTGGTATGGGGGGTGGGGGGCACAGCACAGGATCAAAATAATCTGCAGAAAGTTGTGAACTCAATCAGCTCTATCATGGGACATCCAGGATACCTTCAAAGAGTGATGCCTCAAAAAATTAGCATCCATCATTAAGGACCCTCATCACACAGGAATGCCCTCTTCTCATTGCTACCATCAGGAAGGAGGTACTGAAACCTAAAGGCACGCATTCAATGATTCAATATGTACTTCTTACTGAATTTACAGTTTCTGTGTATTGCAATATACTGCTGCCATACAATAACAAATTTCACGACATGCTGGTAATATTAAGCCTGATTCCGATTCTGAACTGTCATCGTTGAACAAGCTTTGTTCAAAGCTCGGTTAAAAGTCGTTACTTCAATAGCTTCATTCCACTACAACACATCTCAAGCCCAAGTCAAGACTCTATAAATGTATAATTTTAGTCAATAAGTAGTTTTCCTGACTCTAGTGTACAGTACTCCAGGGTGAGTCCTGGGCTGGGCCTCCTGCTCACTGAGGGAAGGTGAAGCTTCTCCCATAGCCTTCCTTTCCAGGTGTAGTGATCACCACAGGACCAGTTTAGCTTGCGATGCAGGAGGTCACTTGCACGTGGCCTCTCCTACACTACTGTGCCCAGAGCAATGCCTTCATGTGGCGTCCCCGGATGCAACTGCGCATCCGGTAGTATAACTGGGCGGGCAGGCTGGGCTCATCAGATTTGGCTGGCAGCCAGCCTAGAAGGACAACTCTAATTCCAAAGCTGTGAAGATGGGACTCATTAGCCTTTCCAGGCAGTCTGTTGAGTAGGAAAACTCTTGACACTCAACCCACAGCCTTGCGGTCACCACAGCTTGCTATGCCATTGTGAAATGTCACCCGGCCTAAAGAGTGGAATTGGTCCACACAGACTGATCCTCACTATAAAAACTACACAGTGCAGGTGGGAAGAAAAAAGTCCATCCATCTGCCCAGTGTAGACAGATTTTCAGCATTTATTTTCCATACGATAATTTCTACAGCTATCATGTAAAATTGGCACCAATTTGATCTGACTGAGTGACTTACCCAACTATTGTTGAGATGTCTGGAGGTCTTAAGCTCTTTTCACTCGGTTCAACTTTTTCATTTTCTTGAGATTCTAGAACCAAAAAATATATTTCACCACATAAAATTTCATGATTATTTCTATTCACTTCAAAATTTTTACAATCATTATCCCAAAGACTGCTGTTTTGACTGTTGTATAGTTACAATTCAATTTCCTTATAGAAATATCAAAATGGTAATATACAAATTAGATGGATATTGGTCTTTTCCTGACTGGCAATGTCTAGTTTAAAAAAATCCACATAGCTAATCTGCACTTGTCCTTCTTTTCAAGAAAAGAAAGCGGACATAGATACTGAAGCAGTAATGTCCTTTTCATCTACACTAGCTAAAAGGTATTGGGGGAGTGGAATAGACTTACTATGCAAAATAAATATGACAAGTAAAACTTAGGCAACAACACAACTCAACCTGCATGTGTTTAAGCCTGGGCTATACTAGGCCAACGGCTTTACTGTTAGTTGTGAAGTCCAGGATCAGGATACAATAAACTGAAAGGGCATCAACAATGTCTAAGAATATTAATATGCATGAGAGAAGCAAAGCATTTTGTAATCAAATATTTGAGGGAAAAAAACTGGTAATCTCAACCAGCCCAGTAATACCTGTTGTATTATCGAGTTTCGGTTGGATCTTACGGTTGGCAGGCAAATTCTGCTCTAATGTATCCTTTGCTGGCGAACTTAAATTAAAGCTGTCACTAAAGATGAAGCAAAGCAATCATTTAAAACAATACATCGTGACAATCATTTGTATACACATTTAACCAGTCTATAACACCAGTTGGTCTGAAATTCATTTAATAGCTCAGTTTGAGTGTGCAAGACTGGGTACAATTCCCCCTAATTTTGCTCTGTACTCATCCATGGAGGTTAGTAGGGGCTCCTTGGGGTTTCCAGTGTACCTGACCTAACATCCTTTTAAATATCACATATAAATCACTTTGACCCATTGAGAAATGAAGCATCACTAAACCTCATTGCAGGGTATGCGGCAGGTCACATGCCCTCAGGGGAATATCATTGTTTTACAAGTTTTATATCAACAATGAAGAGGAACAAGTGGAACTTAAAGTACAACTTCTAAATTGAAGAACTAATTTCAATGAGGTGAGAGATGATTTGCTAGAGGACCTATCCTGTCTAACAAATTCATTCAATTTTTCCAAAGAGGTCACAAAATGTATTGTGGTTGATGTAGTCTACATGAACTTCAGTAAGGCTTACATGGGAAATTGGTGCAAAAAGTTAGATCACATGGAATTGAGGGTAAGTTGGCACATTGGATAAATACAGCAAAGGATGATAATGGAGGATTGTTTTTTATTATTGTGATTGGTAGTGTATAACAGAGATTAGTGCTAAGACTCTGTTTATTATATATGTTAACATTTTGGATATGAACACTGGAGGTAAGTTTTCAAATGGCTTGAAAATCAGGAATCTCTATGCTAGCAAGGAGGATAGTCAAAAGATGCAGGACGATACGTATTTGTTAGCAAGATAGCCAGAGCAATAGCAGCTAGAATTTTATCCTGCAAGTGCATGGTGATACATTTTGAATATAGAACAGTACAGGCACTTCAGCCCACAGGAGGAATCAGAATCGGATTTATTTATTAACTTAGCAGCAACAGTTCAATGCAATGCATAACATAGAAGAAAAAAGATAATAATAATAACAAAAAAATAAGTAAACTACAGAATACGTATATTGAATAGATTAAAAATCATGCAAAAAACAGAAATAATATATATTAAAAAGTGAGGTGGTGTTCACGGGTTCAATGCCCATTTAGGAATCGGATGGCAAAGAGGACTAATAAGAGTAAAATATGCACAATAAATGATAGAGCCTTGGAGAAGAAATATTTCAGGTATAGCATAGATATATTCCTAAAAGGAAAAGGAATGAGGAACCCTAATCAAGAGCTCCCTAGATGACAAAAATAGGGTATGACATATTTCACCTGAAAAATACAAATGAAGCTGAGAAGCAATTCATTAAAAAACAGGTAACCATATGAGAAAATGGTTGAAGTGAAATAGAACACAGATTTCTTTTTAAAAAAAGACACATCAATATTAAATGTAAAATGCTTTACTGTAGCAGTGACCCAGGTTCAACTCCCATTGCCAAGTGCAAGGAGTTTGTCTGTTCTCCCTGTGACCGGGTGGGTTTCCTCCCACAGTCCAAAGACGTACCAGTTGGTAGGTTAATTGGTCATTGTAAATTGTTCTGTGATTAGGCTAAGTTTAAATCAGGGGGTTGCTGGGCAGCCAGCTCGAAGGGCTGGAAGGACCTACTCCATGCGGTATCTCAATAAATAAATAAATAAAAATTGGGCCCAGGTCAATGCTAAAGTAGTGAACTAAAGGAAGAATGGAATACTAGCACCTCATATTTTTATAACGAGGATGTTGCCAAAATCTCAGAGGCAGAGATAGTGAAGAAAATACTTAAGGTGAAGATTCAAAAGGTGCTATAAAGGCTGCTTGTGCTTAAGTAAATATGCCATGGTGTGGATGGGATGCATTGTAATTTGCTGAGGCAAGCAGGGCTACTGATTGCTAAATGTTTGTCATCACCTTCCAATCCATTGTGGATGCAGGGGAGGTGTCAAAGGACTGACTAGAAATAATGAATGTAACACCCCTGTTCCAAAGCAACCCGAGGACAAATCTGTAAACTAAAGGCCAATTAGTTTAAAACCAGTGGTGGAGAAGGTTTTAGAAACAATTATCAGTCGGAAAGAATCAAAGGCACTTGATAAAGAAAAGCCAGAACAGGTTTATAAAAGACAAAATGTGTTTGACTTTGGTGTGGGCAGGAGACACAAGGGCCTCCCTCTATGTACGTGAGTTGACGAGTCTGGAATCGGAGGACTGGAGTTCAGAGTCCTGTCATTGGTAAGCCCAGAGAGAGGACTAGTGTTCGGGCTCCCATCATTGGAGAGTACTGAACCCGAAGGTTAATCAGAAGTCCAGAAGCCAAGTCCCAATGGCCAAAGCATTGGATCTGCAAGTCTCCTTGGGAAATCGGAGGCCCAATACCTGCAAGTCCATGAGTCCACTGGAGGCTTGAAACCCAGATGCGCTCTGTCCTGGGGTTGTTAGATTGTCTGCATGCATGAATGGGTGGATGGTTAGGAAGTAGGAAAAGGGCTCGTTTCCCTGTTGTTGTTTTGTTGCTGCAAAACAATGTGGGCATGCTATGTTGGGACTGGAATGCCCCCAGCACATCCTTAGGTTAAATTGACTGTCAACACAAATGATGCATTTCACGGTAAGTTTCAATGTCCATGTGATGAATAAATAAATAAATCTAAATCTGACCAATCAGAGTGATTTTTTTTTTGATAACAGAGAAGGATAATGAAAAGAAAACAGATGTCACCCATATTGAGTTTCAAAAGGCATATTACAAGACCCACACAAAACACTGGAATGGAAGGGTCACTGGCAACACAGATAAAACTTTGGTACAGTTGCAGCAATGAGCTCTTTTTCAGATGAGAGGACAGTGATCTCCAGTGATCAGTACTTTGATGTGGGTGTATACAAAGAATTGCTTAATTTACAGATGAAATAGAAGTTACAGGCAGGGTGAACAATAACAAACTTCAAGAGGGCAAACAGAAGCCGGCAGAGGTGTTAGATACATTTTGGATGAAATTTGGAGAAGTAATATATTTTGGCAGAAAGATTAAAACAAGACAATATTCCCTAAACTATAGTTTTAAAGGGTTAGCAGGATAAATATGTGTAAGAACTCTTGAAAGTTGCAAGATACGTTGAGCAAACAGTCAAGTTTGTAGGATAGACGCATGGAGTACAAAACAAGTCTTGTTATGTCTAACCTTTATACAATGCAGGCTGAGCCACAACCGATGTACTGTCTCAAACTCTGGTCACCATACTCTAGATCTACAAACTTTTGTAAAAAGTTCCACGGTGGAGGGGGGGGGATGTTGAGAAAGGATTTACGTTAATAATTCAAAGAAATAGGAATTGTATCTACAAGGTTAGACTGGAGAAACAGTCAAAAAATAACTAAAAGGAAACTTCATATAGGTATACAAGATCATGATAGATTCAGAAGGGGTAAACAGAGAACTGTTCCCAGTGGTAGATGGGTCAAGGGCCAAGAACATAAATTTGAAGTGATGAAGAAAGAAAATTAGATAGGCAGTTGAGAGAGAATAATTCACATAGGACATATACCTACAGGGAAAGAATGGGAGATTGAGACCAAAGGGATTATTAGACTGTGATTATTAGCATGCATCTCAATGGACCTAATATAGCCCCTTTTGGTGCCATAACACTTCCCTGCTTCAATTTTTTTTTGTAGAAAACAACATATACTGCCTTGAGGAAATGTCTTTTAAAGAAATTCTATAAAGGTCAATATCAGGAGTTATTTGTTACCTGTTAGACTGCACTTTAGTCTTGGTTTGAGATTTCCTTTTCACTGACTTTTTCATTTTAAAATTCGAAACACTAATCAAAGAGGATTCCAGCTCTATTTAAGAAAGCAACACAGTTTAAAAATGAACAATCTTAATCCTAATAATACAATGAAAAGATCTATACATAAGTAAAAGTAGTAATAGTTAACTTATCTTTGAATGATAGTGCAGTTAATATAACTAACAACTAACGTATAATCAAGGATCACTGGCGACATCGTGGTTGGTTAATACCAGAATTATTATTTGCCCAAGCTAATGCACTGTATTTGACAAGTTATTAAAATATGTTACCCCCTGATATTGAGTTATCTGGTAGCCTTTGTTGGAAGGCATATCACTTGGATATCAATTCAGGTCTAGTTGATACTCCGCTGTTGCTTAAGACGAAAGGTCAGAATATCAAACTGGAGTGAGCAAAGCAACATTGAAGGGCATCTTGGAGACCACTGAAATTGACAATGTATTCGTCTAATAACTTACTAATAATTGCTTATGCATTGAATGTTGGTAGAAATGCAGCACAGCGTATTGCACTCATTATGTTTTCTTTTTAAATAGCAATCCTAGCAGCTTTTAGATACTGCCAGTATTTAAAATGTCAAAATCACTAAGGGAACAAGATAAATTGGTCTCAAATAATCAACATTACTCCCCATGTTCCACTGACCAATAAGCACTCTACCCAAGTTGAACCTCTCCAAAGCAGCCTCTTCAACCTTGATATTTACCCCTGAAGAACAAAGCCTCCAGTGAACTGCCATGAGTAACTCAATGGATAGGCTTATGTGGTTAGTGACAACACAAAGATACTGGTCAAGACCAGCAATCTCATCTCCTGCCTCCTTCTTAATCTGGGGTAGATTCCATCAAGCCCTGGCAATTTATCCACCTTAATACTTTTTAGGAGGCCCAACACTTCCTCCTCCTTGATCTCTAAATTTCCTAACACATTTACTGTATACACTCAACACTCAAAGTCCTCCATGTCCTTTTCCTTGGTAAATACTGAAGCAAAGTACCTCACTCACATTCTCCACATTCAAGCAAATGTTCCTCCCTTGTCCCTGAGTGGTCCCACCTTCTCCCTAGTTATCCTCTTGCTCTTCATGTTTGTATAGAGTGCCTTGGGTTTCACCTTAATCCTACTTGCCAAGGACTTTTCATGGCACCTCCTGGTTTCCTAATTCCTTTCAGGCTTCTTTATACTCCTCATGGGCTTTGTTTGATACTAACTTCCACAGCTTTACATACCTTTCCTTTTTCTTCTTGACTAAATTCATCACCTCTCTAGACATCCAAGTTTCTCTTATCTTTCCATCCCCATCCTTCCTTCTAATACCTTTCCTGTACTCTGTGCAATAAGGAGAGGTTGATAGACAGGATATACAGGGAAGTAGTCACATCAAAGGTGCAGAAGACAGGTAACTGGGAGACTGTCAAAAGGGGTAAGGTGGGATAGGCAGCCAGAGCAGAGTCCCTCTGTGGCCATTCCCCTCAACAACAGGTATCTCATGTTGGAAATTTTTGGGAGAATGGTCTAGCAGATGAAAACCACAGTGGTTAGGGCTCTAGCACTGAGGCTGCCTCTTTGGCTCAGTAGGGAAGGAGGAAACAGAGCCAAGCTGTTGTGAAAGTAGATTTATTGGTTAGGGAAATAGAAAGAAAGTTCTGTGGATGCGAACAAGATTCCTAGATGGCATGTCACCTTCCGGGTGCCAAGGTTAGGAACATCTTGGATCGAGTCCACAGCATTCTTAAATGGGAGGGTGAGCAGCCAGTGGTACTGGTTCACATCGGTACCAATGACAAAGATAAGAGGAGTAACGAGATCCTGCAAAGGGAGTTCAAGGAGTTAGGTGCCAAGTTAAAGGTTAGGACCTCCAGGGTTGTGATCTCAGCATTGCTACCTGTGTTAAGTGTTAGTGAGGCCAGAAACAGGAAAATCAGAGAGTTAAACATATGGCTAAGGAGATGGTACTTCAGACTTTTGGATCATTGGGCTCTCTCGTTGGAAAGGTGGGACCTGTACAGATGGGATGGGTTGCACCTGAACTGGAGAGGGACTAATATTTAAGTGGGAAGGTTTACTAGTGCTGAATGGGGGGGGGGGGGGGAGTTAACTGGAGTTGTAGGAGGTTGGGAACCAGATCGCCAGAACAGAAAGCAGAGTGGTTATGGAGAAAGATTTTGGGATATTGTTAAGCCTACATACAGAGTCAGGAATCAAAAAGGTGAGTATGGTGGGATTAATGTTCTGAGCTGAGTATATTTCAATGCAAAGAGAATTACAGGAGAGGCAGCAAGCTTAGTGCATGCATCAGCACCTGGAATTGTACTATTGTGACACTTGGTTGCAGGAGGAACAGGACTGGCAGCTCAATGTTCCAGCTTCCGTTGTTTTCAGAGCAGGAAGGATTAAAGGGGAAGGGGTGGCGTGACGTTATTGATCAGGGAAAATGTCACGACAGTATTCAGATAGAACAGACTGGGGAGCTCATCTAGAGAGGTTTTATGGGTAGAACTGAGGAATAAGAAAGGTGTGACACATTAACAGGATTATATTACAGCCCACCCAGCAGTCTGCGGGATTCAGAGGAACAAATTTGTAGGGAGATCACAGACTGTTGAGAGAAACATAAGTTTGTGATAGGTGATTTTAACTTTCCACATATTGATGGGACTCCCATACTGTACATGGGCTGGATGGAAAGAGCTGGTCAAATGCATTCAGGAAAGTTTCCTTAATCACCACATTAAAGTCCCAACTAGACAGAGCAGGTGACAGAAGTTTGCGTAGGGGAACACTTTGCATCTAGAGATTATAATGCCATTAGTTTCAAGGTAATTATGGAAAAGGAGAGGTCATGTCCTCAGGTTGAGATTCTAAAATTGAAGAACGGCCAATTTTGATGCCATCAGAAAGAATCTGGCAAATGTGGATCAGGACAGGTGGTTTTCTGGCAAAGGTGTACTTGGTAAGCGGGAGGCCTTCAAAATGAAATTTTGAGCGTGCAGAGTTTGTATGTTCCTGTCAGAATAAAAGGCAAAGGTAAAAAATTTAGGGAACCTTGGTTTTCAAGAGATATTGAGGCCTTGGATAAGGAAAAAGAGGTACATAGCAGGTTTAGGCAGGTAGGAACAAATAAAGTACTTGAAGAGTATATAAAATACAAGAGAACGCTTGAGGAGAAAACCAGGAGGGCTAAAAGAAGGCATGAGGTTGCTCTAGCAGACAAGGTGAAGGAGAATCCTAAGGGCTTCTACAGATATATTTAGAGCAAAAGGATAGCAAGGGACAAAATTGGTTCTCTGGAAGATCAGAGTGGTAATCTATGAATGAGATGGGAGAGATCTTCTTGATGATGGATTTTTCACATCTATATTTACTTGGGAGTTGGACAGCGTCTATTGAAGTGAAGCAAAGCAACAGCAAGGTCATGGACCTTTTCAAGATTACAGAGGAGGAGGTGTTTGCTGTCTTAAGGCAAATCAGGGTAGATAAATACCAAGGACCTGACAAGGTGTTCCCTTAGACCGTGTGAGAAGCTAGTGCAGAAATTGCAGGGGTATTTTAACAGAGATATTTAAAACATCATTAGCCACGGGTAAGGTGCTGGAGGATTGGAAGATAGCTAATGTTCTGCTGTTTAAGAAAGGCTATAAGAATAAGCCAAGAAATTATAGGCCAGTAAGCCTGACATCTGTAGTGGGAAAGTTATTGGAAGGTGTTCTAAGGGATCGGATACAAGTTTTTGGGTAGACAAGGATTGCTTAGGGGAAATCAACATGACTTTGTGCATGGTTAGTCATGTCTAACCAATCTTAAGAGTTTTTCAAGGAAGTCACCAGTAAAGTTGAAGCCAAGGCAGTGGAGGTTGCCTACATGGACTTTAGCAAGGTCTTTCACAAGATCCCGCTTGTTGATCAAGAAGGCTCAGTCGCTTGGCATTCAGGATGAGGTAGCAAATTTGATTAGACATTAGCTTTGCTGGAGAAGCCAGAGACAGATAGTAGATGATTACCTGTTTGACTGCAGGCCTGTGACTAATGGTGTGCTGCAGGGATCGGTACTGGGTCTGTTGTTGTTTGTCATCTATATCATTGATATAGATGATAGTGTGTTAAACTGCATCAGCAACTTTGCTGATGACACCAAGATCGGGGGTGTAGTAGACTGCGAGTAAGACTATCAAAGCTTGCAGCAAGATCTGGAACAGCTGGAAAAATGGGCTGAAAAGTAGCATGTAGAATTTAATGCAGACTATGGGAGGACTAACCAGGGTAGGGATTGCACAGTGAGTGGTAGGGCACTTAGGAGTGCAGTAGAACAGAGGGATCTGGGAATACAGATCCATAATTCTGTGAAAGTGGTATCATAGGTAGAAAGGGTCGTAAAGAAAGCTTTTGCCAAAAATCAATGTATTGAGTGCAAGAGTTGGGATTTTAATTTGAAATTGTACAAGACGTGGGTGTGGCCTAATTTGGAGTACTGAGTGCTGCTTTGGTCACCTACCTTCAGGAAAGACGTAAACAAGGTTGAAAGAGTACAGAGAAAATTTACAAAGATGTTGCTGGGAATTGAGGACCTGAGTTATAGGGAAAGGTTGAACAGGTTAGAACTTCATTCCCTAGAACGTAGAAGATTGAGGAGATATTTGATAGAGGTATACAAAATTATGAAGGGTGTAAATAGGGTAAATGCAAGCAGGCTTTTTCCACTGAGGTTGAGTAATTCCACAACTAGGTGTCATGGGTTAAAGGAGAAAGGTGAAATGTTTAAGAGGAACATGCAGGGGAACTTTTCCACTCAGAGGGTGGTGAGAGTGTGGAACGAGCTGCATAGCCAGTGTCATAGTCATAGAAAAATGCAGCACAGAAACAGGCCCTATGGCCCATCTGGTCAGTGCCGAACCATTTTAACTGCCTACTCCCATTGACCTGTACCAGGACTATACCCCTATATTGAATGCACCTATCCAAACATCTCCAACTTTGAAATCAAGCTCACCTCCACCATTTGCACTCGTAGCTCGCTCCACATTCTCACCACCCTCCGAGTGGAGAAGTTCCCTTCATGTTCCCTTGAACTTTTCACCTTTCACCCTCAACCCATGTCTATATCTATCTAAATAATCATATATCCAGTCCCTTCGAATACCTTCCAATTACTTTCCCACTACAGATGTCAAGCTCACTGGCCTGTAATTTCCTAGTTTATGGTGGTTGCAGGTTCAATTTCAACATTTAAGAGAAATTTGGAGTTACATGAATGGGAGAGGTATGGAGGACTATGGTCCAGGTTGATGGGATTAGGCAGATTAATGATTCGGCAAGGACGAGATGGGTTTTAATGTTCTATGACTATGACATTAAGCAAGTCTCTTGGGAGATGAAACTTCTCACCCTACTTTCCAAATCACAAGTATTCAAATTTCCTTTGAGTTGAGATATTGCTTTACTAAGGACTAGAGGCCAGTAAAAAGAATAGAACCTTTGTTTTGAAACTAAAGAGGAATCCAATGAGACAGATCAATTAAAAATAAATGATCTGATTATCATGTGTCTAATTACTTCAGATCACAAAATAACTGTTACTTGACCAAAACTGGTATCCAGGAAATGAGCATTCAGGTGGATGGAGCGCCACCTGAGTAAGCTACTTTGCCCTAAGAGGCATTAAGCTTCCTTAGTGTGCTGGACCTGCACTAATCCAGAGGAGTCAAGCATTCTATCTCAAGTCTGACTTGCAATTTGTAAATGGTAGAAAAGCTTTTGGGCATCAACAGTAAATCACTCGCCCAGGACACCCAAACTCTGCCCAGTTCTTGGGACTGCAGTATTTATCTAGCTGATCGAGTTGAGGTACTGGTAAAATGGTGACACCTCAAATTCTGATAGTGGAGGAGTAAGCACAGGTTATGCCACTGAATGTCAATGGGGAGTGGGTAGAGATGGTTACTGATTGGCACATTTAGACAGCATGATTATTATTTATTGATTATCAGCCTATGCCCGAGTGTTACCACAAGTCTTGTTGCAAGCTTAATTTGGTAGGAGTTGCAAAGGGAATTGAACATTTTCCAATCATCATTAAATAACCCAGAGTCAGTGGAGGCAAAATGGTCTCCTGTGTCATTATAAGTCTAAGATAATTATTTTAATTCAGTAGAATTTGTACTTGGGTTTCCAGATTGTTAATGCAGGCTCTGGGTTTACAATTCAGTACAATAAGTCCCCGGGTTAAGAACGTCCAACTTACAGACAACTCTTCCTTACGAACGGACTGCCATAAAGCCTATTATTTTAAAAATTTGAGCTAAGTACAATGGTTCGTAATAACAAATGCACGCACTACTTTGTGACGCTCATGAAAACACTGCGCAGCTTCAGTGGCTCGAGGAAGAACACCATCCGCCATTTTAAGTCGGATCACGTTGCCGTTAACACTGTGTTGAGTGCGTAACTTTGTACTTGGCTTAAATTTTTCTCTTATTTACCCTTGTAACCATGCCTCCAAAGCGATGCAAGTGCTGGTGATGCATCAAAGAAAAGGAAAACAATCACGACTGAAAATAACGTGGAAATAATAAAGCGATCGGAAAGAGGTGAAACGCCATCGGTCACTGGAAAATCGTTAGGCTACAGTCGGTCAACGATTGGAAAAATTTTAAAGGATAAAGTGAGAATAATGGAGCATGTGAAAGGCCCTGCCCCGATGAAAGCTAAAATTATTAGTAAGCAAAGCAGTGGTTTAATTATTGAAATGGAAAGGCTATTGGTAATTTGGTTAGACGATCAAAATCAGTGTAATATGCCTATTAGACTTACTTTAGTGCAAGAAAAGACTCGAAGTCTTTTCAATGATTTAAAAACTGCATGTGCAGCAAGTGAAGGTGACTGTATTATTATGTACTGTATTATGTTTAAGATGTTTTAGTGTATTTGGAAATGTTTCTTAAGCATTTTATATGCATAGAAAGGTAAAATATATACTATATACTAAGACAAACATTTGACTAACTGACGCTAAATAAGAACCGTAAGTATCTGTTCCGACTTACCAACAAATTCAACTTAAAGACAGACTTAGGAACGGATCTCGTTCATAACCCGGGGCCTGCCTGTAATCTAACTACTATACTACCACTATAGCAATTGCACTTTGTGCAATCAAACAGCCCAACTTCTGACCTAATGGTGACAAGAATTCAATTAATAAAACAGCTCCCAGATGCCTGAGGAACTCCTATGGCTGGAATGATTGACTTCCAACAACTATGTTCTCTAGTGCAAAGTTCCTTTATCCAATTACTCGATACCTTTCCCCATTGATGACCATTGACTAGTTTTACCAAGGCTGCTTGATACCCCATTTGATCAAATGCTGACATCAGAAACAGACATTCTCACTTCAATTCTGTCACTCAGCAGTCTGGTTTGTGCTTTTATCTTAGAAATGATAAGTTTGAGTACAGAGAGGAAATTAAGAACCTGGTGGCATGGTGCAAAGACAATTACCTATCCCTCAACGTCAGCAAGTCGAAGGAATTGGTTGTTGACTTCAGAAGGAGTAGTGGACCGCATGACCCAATTTACATCGGTGGTGCGCAAGTGGAACAGGTCAAAAGCTTTAAGTTCCTCGGGGTCAATATCACAAATGGCCTGACTTGGTCCAACCAAGCAAAGTTCACTGTCAAGAAGGCCCACCAGCGCCTTTACTTCCTGAGAAAACTAAAGAAGTTTGGCCTGTCCCCTAAAACCCTCACTAATTTTTATAGATGCACTGTAGAAAGCATTCTTCTAGGGTACATCACAACCTGGTATGGAAGTTGTCCTGTCCAAGACCGAAAGAAGCTGAAGAAGATCGTGAACACGGCGCAGCACATCACACAAACCAATTTTCCGTCCTTGGACTCACTTTACACCACACACTGTCGGAGCAGTGCTGCCAGGATAATCAAGGACACGACCCACCCAGCCAACACACTTTTCGTCCCTCTTCCCTCCTGGAGAAGGCTCAGGAGCTTGAAGACCCGTACGGCCAGATTTGGGAACAGCTTCTTTCCAACTGTGATAAGACTGCTAAACGGATCCTGACCCGGATCTGGGCCGTACCCTCCAAATATCCAGACCTGCCTCCCGGTTTTTTGCACTACCTTACTTTCCATTTTTCTATTTTCTATTTATGATTTATAATTTAGATTTTTACTATTTACTAATTTTAACTATTTTTAATGTTTAATATTTGTAATCCAGGGAGTGTGAAGCAGATTCAAATATCGCTATGATGATTGTACGTTCTAGTACTAATTGTTTGGCGACAATAAAGTATAAAGTATTTTGCCAGCCAATTCATGGATTCGCCTCTATAGAATGTCCATTAGTGATAAAGAGCGAACTGACAAAAATTACCTCCCAAAGACCTCCAAAGTGAGTGTTATTAAATTTAAGTACGGACTTCTAGGTTTCAGTCTGTAGCTGATCGTTTTATCACAGCCATTTTATAGTAGAAACATTTTGCTACTCACCACTCTGCATGAATTTCTTTAGCAGTATTCTCGTTGTGTAATTATCGAGGTTCTCCTGGGGAACTGCTTTTAAACGCTTTGTTTTCCTCAAAGCCGATGAATTCTTTCTGGTTGAACGCTCCACTGATGATCCAGCTGTTGCCTTTTGACCAAAAAGTTAGAGTTCTTAAGAAATACATTTTATAAACACGAAAAATTCTGCAAATTCTGGAAATCCAAAGCAACGCATGCACAAAATACTGGAAGAACTCAGCAAGTCCAGCAGCATCTATGGAAATAAATAAACAATCTGCATTTCAGGCCAAGACCCTTCATCAGGACTGGAAAGGAAGGGAGAAGGCGCCAGAATAAAAGGCTGGTGGGAGGGGAAGGAGGATATCCGAAGGTGATATGTGAAGCCAGGTATATAGGAAAGATAAAGGGCTGGAGAGGAGAGTGGACCACAGGAGAAAGGGAAAGGACCTAGGGGGAGGTGATAGACAGGCAAGGTCAGAATGGGGAATACATAGTATAGCACCTGTCAATGGCCTCCTCAGTTATCTGAGATCATAGAGCTTCACCAGCCTATTCACACATCTCAGATACAGCAGTACAGTGGAAAAAATGTAAAAGATAACCTTAAAAAAAAACATTTAGGTACTTGTTTAACACCTCCCTAATTTCACAAAAGTTCATAGGGTTTTAATCTCATCTTCATGAATTTATTATGTCATTGAACATGAGAGTTTCCATGTTTTTACAGTACTTTGATGCTGATGCACTAAAGAGTGCTTCTTGCAATATTTTGACCATTAGAAACAAACAATTGATCCTACCTATTGCGGAACTAGCAGGCTTTGACAGTTGAAAAGACTGCTGAAGATTAATCTGTGAATCAAGGATTTAACCATATCCATTTCAAAGACAGAATGAAATAACTGGCTATTTAGGACAAGAATGGCAAATATTACCCACATTCTTTTGTTAGCATTCCAACAGACATCTACCAGCTGATCACTGATGTGGATGCAAACAATTCAACTTGGACATTATAAGAGTTTTCACATGGAAGACACCCACCAACCCCATTTCCTAACAATAAACCCAAAACTTTAGAATATCACCAATAGCTGCTGGATATAAACTGGCATTGTTAAAAATTCACTGTCAAGATCTGAATGTTGCCAGAAAGATAAACATTCATTGCCCATTCCTGAATGTCCTTAAGCCACATTCTTAAATCCCTTGAGGTCTCTGGGAAAAGGTATACCTGGTGCTGTTGCACAGTCAGTCTCAAGATTTAGGCACGGTGATGACAACATATAAACATTCTGGATCAGCTGGAAAAATGTAGACAAGTGTGAGGTGTTGCACTTTGGCAAGACACATCAGTGAATGGTAGGGTACTAAGGTACACGCTAGAACAAAAGGATCTGGGAATAACTCCCTGAGAGTGTCGTCACAAGTAGATGGAGTCGTAAAGAATGCTTTTGGCACATTGGCTTTCAAAAATCAGACCATGAGTACAGGAGGTGGGATGTTATGTTGAGCTTGTATAATTTGGTCAAATTTGCCGTATTCTATGCAGTTACTTACAGGACAGAAATCAAAAAGCTTACAAGAGTGCAGAGAAAATTTACAAAGATGCTGCCAGGACTTGAGGACCCGAATTATAAGTAAAGTTTTAATATGTTAGGACTTTATTCCCTGGAGCACAGAAGTTCGAGGGAAAACCTTATAGAGGAGTACAAAACTATGAGGGGTATAGATAGGGTAAATAGCTGCAGGCTTTCTTTTTCACTAAGCTGAGACCAAAATTAGGGCATAAGTTTACCATCGTTCCCACAATCCTGATTGAGAAGTTGCAGAACCTGGGCCTCTGTACCTCCCTCTGCAATTGGATCCTTGACTTCATAACAGGAATACCACAATCTGTGCGGATTGGTGATAACACATCCTCCTCATTGATAATCAACACTGACGCACCTCAGGGGTGTGTGCTTAGCTCACTGCTCTACTCTCTATATACCCATGACTGTGTGGCTAGGCATTGCTCAAATACCATCTATAAATTTCCTGACAGTACAACCATTGTTGGTAGAATCTCAGTGACGAGAGGGTGTACGGGAGTGAGATATGCCAACTAGTGGAGTGGTGTCGCAGCAACAACCTGGCACTCAACATCAATAAGACAAAAGGGCTGATTGTGGACTTCAGCAAGGGTAAGACAAAGGAACGCATACCAATCCTCATAGAGGGATCAGAAGTGGAGAGAGTGTGCAGTTTCAAGTTCCTGGGTGTCAAGATCTCTGAGGATCTAACCTGGTCCCAACATATCGATGTAGTTATAAAGAAGGCAAGACAGTGGAGAGCATTCACTAGGACTAAGCAGAAAAATGGGTCAGCACGGACGATATCTGATTTTTTGTGCTGTAAACGTCTGTAGCTAATATACTGCCGTGACAGGATAGTGCACGACTTTAAGGTACACCTATAGGCACTGGTTCGCCGACTAGCGACGTAGTGGCACCTACACCAGCTTCGAGACGAGTGGTCCCGGGTTCGAATCAGGCCTGCTTCTTGCATGCTTTCCACCCATGCTGGGTTGAGCATCGAGCTAGCAACGCAGCCTCGTAAAAAACAGAGAAAAATGCTAAAGATACGCAAGGTTGCTGCCTGAAGTACCACAAGGCACGGAAAGGAATAATAGGCACTGGTGTTCCATGTCACCTGCTCAGCTTATCCTTCTTGTCTGCAATCACAAGTTGCAATATGCTAATAAAATAACCCAACAGAGTGCAATTTCTAGACCGTACACTCTACAGTTGCTCTGCACCACTAGCAGAGGAAATGAAATTTTAGTGAGTTTGGAGTGCTGATCACACAGAATGCTTTGCCTTGATTGATGTCAGGCTTTTGCACAGCACTCATCCAGGCAGTGTATTCCATCATGCTCCCTCCCAATTTGTGCTTTGTAGAATCCACATAAGAAGACCCAAGAATGTCAGAGGCAAGTTACTCACTGCAGGATACTGGTCTCCGACAGTATTTGAACGTCCCTAGCTGAGAAGTCCAGTTGCATACCTGATTAAAGCTGACCCCTCTTGGATATTGATAGTGGGAGAATACAGTTATGAAATGCCACTGAATATCAGAGAGGAATGGTTAAGTTCTCTATTGTTGAAGCTTTGTCCGGTATTTCTGTTTTGTGAATTACCAGCTCACAGACATTGTCTGGGTCTTGCTGCACACAGACATTGGTCACTTCATTTACTGACACTGACAAATGGAATTTGCAACCATCAGCAAATATTCCCACTTCGGACCTTATGATGAAAGGATAATTGTTAATGAAGCACCTGAAGATGACTGGGCCTAGGACACTGTTGTGAGGAAGTCCTGCCATTGGGCTAGGATAACGAACTTCTTATGACCAGAAGCTTTATTGAGCTTTATGTTGGTACCAAGACTGATGGACTGAGCTAGGTGTTGTGAATAAACTAGTGCCATAGGAATTTTCATCTCCGCCTGATTTAAGTAAACGAGGCCCTCAAAATTGCTGCCATCCTCCACTGTTCTCATTTCCTCTCTGAAGAGGGAACACTGAGCCAAACAGAGTTCAGCACAAGTGATCCTGCAATACAGGCTGGGTGCTCATTCCCAGAAAACAGTCAATTCACAATTTTTCATAACAGAAAGTCCTGTCATCTGTGCGTGTATAAAGAAGTGCCAATTGAAAATGTGTGTTCTTTTGTTTACTTTTCTGCCTCAAATAAACTCTGAGCACACAAATTTTATTCAGTATCTCAAATTTTTGGGTAGTGATTTGTGAATTCTGTGAGGGTGAATTTAAATAAACTGAACCACCACAAAACAGGGGCAACCTGTATCTTGGTGTATCAACACACAATGCCAGCCATCTCATAGGGAGACACTATCAAAACTTACAAAATGCTTCTCTAAGGTATGGCAGCTAACCACTACACAGCAGTAAAATGACAGTCATGTGTGTTAGAATTAAACAGAAGAAAAGTGATTTGTTACATACTGCAGTTTGTTTCCGAGATTTTTGGACTTTTGCTTTCATTTGACTACGGAGAATCATATGTGGAGACTGCTGCATTGAGACGTCAGTGAGCTTCATAGCATTACTAATGCTTTTTCGTAAACTATATTTTAAGAGGAAAAAAAAAGACACTTAGAACAGGTAAAAGTATTGTATAGGTGTCAAACTTGTTAATCAAGCTGTCACTAGTTAAGATAGTTGCCAAGTCTTGCTGAAACAAGAGCTTGCCTCAGGATACTTGTTGAATATCCATGCATGATTTGATGGTGGTTCCTGAATAATGCATGAACAGACAAGTTAGATTGGTACAATAAAACATTTGTGTTACAATAATACATTAAAGACTTTCACAATTCGATAAACCACAATGCCTTAGCAGCATTATCAAGAACAAGAACAAGCTTCTAGTTCTTGGTCCAGTATTTCTGTTTTGTGAATTACAAGGTCATGGATGTTGTCTGGGTCTTGCTGCACACAGAATTGGCCACTTCATTTACTGACAAATGGAAATTGCAACCATCAGCAAATATTCCCACTTCTGACTTATGATGAAAGGATAATTGTTAGTGAGGCACCTGAAGATGACTGGGCCTAGGACACTGTTGTGAGGAAGCCCTACCATTGGGCTAGGATAACTAACTTCTTATGACCACAAGCTTATTGAGGGAGATAATGATTCCAGCTATCGGTATGTTTTACCTTTACTGTCCATTGACTTCAGTGTTACCAGAGAACTCTTATATAACATGTGGTCAGATATTGCCTTGATAACAAAGCAAACAGTCAGCTTCTGTAGCTGCAAAACACTGATTCAAAATCATGCTCTGATTTACTAAATATCTTAATCAAACACTTTAGACTGCTCAACCTTTCATGTCACAACTTGTGTCATTTTTCAACTTAGTTACAAAGCAGCACTATTATTTTATTTAGTATTTGAACTATAATCTTGAGGACAGTAATTTGTAGGAAGAGAGAACTGAAATAACATACTAACCTCCGTTTACCTACACGTACTAAGCTCTGCGGAGTCTCTTCAGCAATCATACCCTTAATAAGAGTGCGCATTGTAACATCTTCAGGGAGAGAATCCATCATCTTGGTGAGAAATGTCTGTCTGTTTAGAAAATTGAACACAAGTACTTTTCTTTAGCCAGCCATCAGTTACTAATATGACAGAAGTGGGTCAAAATTTTGTTGTAGTTCGAGAGTATACTGCATTGGAAACTCACTGAATGCTATGTATCAGCTCAGCTTTTCAGACCAATTGTTTCATTCAGATATGGAAAATGCACTTTTAAAATTCTGCCATATTGTGTACACTGACGTGGAACTTTTCTGGATCGTTCTGTAATAGAACACAAATGAAATCCTTGTATACATCTCTATTAAAAGTTATAGCTTGCTGCATCATCATGTTGTTTGTCTTAACAACCTGAAAAATAAAGCTAAAATTCCATGATTCTTCTCTTAAAGATTCTCCAGCGTTTATACTGCATAAATATATCAAATAACACATAAAAAAGTAAACACACATAAACCCAGGGATTTTTAAAATACATGATACTTCCAGCTTTTATGATTATGCTGCGACCACTATTTATAAGTATTGGGTTAAAGCTATGTCCTCATAGCTGGAAATTCTGATCACTCATTGATCTTTCACAGAAGTGAGTAAGCAATCTACAAGTCTCTGGTGAGACCAGACTTAGAGTACTGTGTTCAGTTCTGGTCACCTCATTATAGGAAGGATGTGGAAGCTATGGAGAGGGTTCAGAATAAGTTTACCAGGATGTTGCCTAGATTGGAAAACAAGTCTTACGAGGCAAGGTTAGCAGAGATGGGACTTTTCTTTTTGGAATGTAGAAGGATGAGAGGGGACTTAGTAGAGGTCCACAAGATTAAGAGAGGCATAGATAGGGTGGATAGCCAGTACCTGTTTCCCAGGGCACGAATAGCAAACACCAGAGGGCATATGTACAACGTTAAGGAAGGGAAGTTTAGGGGAGACATCAGGGGTAAGTTTTTTTTACACAGAGGGTTGTGGGTGCCTGGAATGACTTGCCAGGGATGGTGGTGGAGGCTAAAACATTAGGGGTATTTAAGAGCCTCTTGGTCAGGCACATAGATGAAAGAAAAATAGAGGGTTACGGGATGGTGTGGGTTTAGTACTATTTTTTAAGGAATATATGGGTCGGCACAACATCGAGGGCCAAGAGGCCCGTACTGTGCTGTAGTATTCTAGTGTCTAGTGTCTAAAACAGCAAACTGAAGCGCATATTTTTTTATAAAATGCTCCAGTTGAACACTGAAAGAGAAGTGTACCATAAGCCTGCTGATATGCAAAAAAAACTAATAAGGTGAACCAAACACAACGGTATTAACAAAATATTTACTGATTTCAAATGTAAAATACTTTGCTCCACGATTGCCCCCAAAGCGTAAATTTTGGCAGTAAACAATACTGGACAAAAGATTAAAGTCAAGTTTACTGTCATATGCACAGGTACACATACGCACAGATGCAAAGAACATCTTACTTGCAGCAGCATCACAGGCATACAGCATCATATAAACAGCATTCGACTAAGCAAATTTATTTTACTAAGGCAATCAGCTGCCAACCATAAAAGACCCCGCGGTGCTATTTCAAAGAAGAGTGGGCGATTATCATGGGTGTTCAGATCGATATTCTAGTCACATAGCATTACTTTTTTCCCTCAAAAAAGGGGGGGCACGGTCACATTCTCGTCTGAGGGAACTATACTTCATCTATCACCGGGACACTACACAAAGACAGGTCGCTCCTCTTTCGGGTTTTGATGCGGCCGGTGGGGAGTGGGGGAACGCAGTGCCCTGCTGGGGTGTCACTGGAGCCGGGGGTAACGTGGTATCCTACAAGGGTGCCACAAGAGAGGGGATGATTGTCACCAGGGGTGGGGGGGGGACGAGTCAGCAGGGACGGGGTTCGGGAGTCGTTGCTACGGAGCTAATGGGAGTAGTGTCCGATGCCTGATGGTTGGGTTCTCAGCAGTCGTTACTCTCTTTCATTATAACAGTTCATTCACCTGCGAAAGCGTCGGCTGATAAAAATTGGCGCGGCAGTAACCGCTCCCAGACGGAACTGCTCCTTCCGACCGCTCCCGCTCCGCGATTTAACTAAATCTCGCGAGGCCCCAGCCACGGGAGAGCCGTTCGCCTCGCAGTGGACCCTGGGACATGTAGTTCCTTGGCCGTGGTTACTCATTCACTGAGCATATCCTTGGGGGGTTGTGAAATGGAATAGAACAGTCATTAGAAATCTGCGGAAAAAGAAACAACCCTCGACGTGTCATCATTTTCACGATGAAACGCTACTTGTGTTTCTCCCTCACAGAGCACCTCCAGTGTGTTCTGTTGCAAATATTTGATTTGCTAACGGGAGAGGTACAAATTTCGCTTAGTTTTGTTCCTTTTCGCATTTGGACTCGTTTCTCCCTTCTGTTGGGTACAACGCCACACCCGATTCAAAAAGCTAAAAACAGTCTCTTCGGCTGAAGACCGAGAGGCGGCGGCAAACAAGTTGAGCGACCTGTGGTGCTCACACACACGAAGATGGATTTCGTGCCAGCAATACTTTTTTGAGTTGGAAACATGATTGTCAGGTTGACTTAGATGTCGAAAGAAACGTATGCATTGAAGATAGTACGGAAAAGGAATGCACTTGGCTATTGACACCCCTAGCCAAACTTATGGATTAGTCCACATTAGTCAAAACTATCGTTTATTGCCGTTTGCACCACTTCTTCAGTCGTGTTTATCCGCTTTAGCATTAAAACAATTACCCAAACCAATTTAAAATCAAATCAGCATAATTCTAGAAATTAAGACTTTCACTGACAAGAGGAGAAACTGGAGTAAATCCCCTCAATGAAAGACTTGGATGAAAATGTATGGAATTGTGGCTGGCTTAGACTGGCTTTAAAAATACAGTCTTTAAAAAATAATTGTCCACATTGGTGATCAAGGCCCTGAGGAGACAGACTTACGCAATTAACACAAAATTTAGTTGTTGGCTTAATGGTAAAGTTACCTGACAAGGTCTGGGATTTGTTGTTCAGATGTGTGAGCAAGTTCACTACAGTTAGGGAATTTAATTTCACTAAATAATTTGTAAATTAAATGAAAAATAGATTGAGAAATACTCAGAATCAGTGACTATGAATGAACAGATTGTTACAATTTTAAAAGGATACAAGAAGAGAATAATTGAGTTACTCATGAATTAATTGTTGAAAGCAGTTGAGCTGGTGGAGAATGCAAACACGAGGAAATCTGCAGATGCTTCGTCAGGACTAGACGAAGGGTCTCGGCCCAAAATGTCAACTGAACCTCTTCCTAGAGATGCTGCCTGGCCTGAACAACTTTTATGTGTGGAGCTGGTGGAGAAAATTATTTCAAGTAAAATGTGTCCGTAGGTTAAATAAATAACTGCATACAAAGGAAATAAATTATGTTGAACCTTTACAAAACTCTTTCAGCTGTGATTAGAGTATTGTGTCCATTTCTGGGCACCAAAATTCAGAAAACTCATGAAGATCTTATATTGAATAATAGACTCTAGGTATGAAGGACTTCATTTGGTTGGGTAGACTGGCAAGGCTAGGGTGTTAAAAGGGAGTTATTTAATGTCATGAAGGGTCTAGAAATTTGGAAAGATAAACAACAGATATAACATGATAATGATCAGAAAATAAAGGTAAAATAAGGAAAATTGTATGATGCAGTGATTGGTTAGAATCTGGAATGCCTCTCTTGGGCAATAGTGGTAACAAATTAAATCATGATATAAAGATGGAAATAAATTATATATTTTACAGGGAGAAAAAGATCAATATGGAGAAGGCAGGGGAATGGGGCTAGCATATATGCTTTTGTACGTTGATGGTGAAAACATTTTTAACCAAAAACTTTATTCATAAAAATATTTACAAGAATAAACCATGCAATGCCTTTTCATTCTTAAATTAATAGTCAATGAGTTTAGTGTTAAATTACATTGTCAGCACTGCTGCCACTGGGGTGGTACACCACAATAATCTACTACCATCTACGGGCAGTGACATTCAGGGACTTAGGCTATATATATATTTTTTGTGACAGCATGGTTAACTGCTTTCATAACTATATGTGCTATATATGCCTTGATCAGTATATGACTGTTGGTACTATGTTTTACATGTTGACCCCAGAAGAATGGTGTTTCGTTTGGCTGTATTCATGTGTATGGTTGAAAGACAATTAAACTTGAATTGAGAGCCTCATGACTCAACCCGGTCCCTCACTGCTGAGTAGCAGAGGAACCTCTGGTCCTCCCCCAGCAAGCCCTTGCAGTGGCTGCACTAAGCTTTACTCCACCCCTCAACACGTACACCTCCAGCCTGGAAAGTGGCATTTGGTAGAATTTCTCTGTAGACATCTCAATGTGCTGGTAGACCAACAAGTTTTGGGCAGACCAAAGGACATCTTTCACCAAGTTGATGGTTTTTCAGCTGTACTTGATGTCCCTAAGGAACAGCCACGGATCAGAGTCCTCTGTCACACAGCTGCTCAGGATAAACCGTGACATCTCTCTCAACACCTGCTTCGCAAACCCACAGTCTGCAAAGAGGTGAGCTAGCATTTATCTCCTGGCTAATCATCTCGTGGACAGCTCACAGTGAGAGTCATGTTCCAAGCATGCAGGAAGGATCTGACTGGGAGGGCCCCTCTCACTACCAGCCAGGCAAAGTCCTGGTGCCTGTTGGTGAGATCTGGTGATGAGGCTTTCTTCTAGATGTTTTGGACAGCCTACGCAGGGAACCACCCCACTGAGTCATTCTTCCACGGTGTCTGCAGGATGTTCTGTGTTAACCGCTGCCCAGTGGTCAAAGGTGTTGGTCGGGAAGAACCTTTCCACAAAGGTCATGTGGCAACGTCCAGCTGACTGGGATGTTGCATTACAACAGAGCCAGACCTGTCCTTCGCAACACCATAAACAAATAGAACCTCAGCACATTGACAGCCATGTACTTCTGTTCCACGCACAGACATGAATGCAATCAGGATGAGGGTGATATCGGGTACATTTCAACCCCGCTTTGTCCAGGGACTTATATATCATTATCTTTCTGGCTCACTCCATCTTGGGTCTCCAGATGAACTGAAAGACGAACTGGGTGATTTCCAAGCAGGGAACAGGCTATGCCTGCACCAAGTACAGCAACCTGTTGACTAGGTTCTTCCCAATTACTGAGAGGTAGCATCCTCTCTACAGTCCCACTTTCTGCTTTACCTTCCCAATCCACTCCAACAAATTCCTGTTGCATGCTTCGGCCCCTCTGAACCAGATCCCCAGTACCTTCAGGTAATCATACCTGATGGTGAAGGAGTCACTGGATCGGTTGAGCCAGTTGCCGAAGAGTTTGGCCTCGCTCTTCATGCGGTTAAGTTTGGCCCTGGATGCCAATTTAAACTTAAATTGATCGCATATCGATCTGCGAATTGACCTTGGATCCAAGCAGAAGACAGTGACATCATTCATATACAAACAAGACAAAATCTGCAGATGCCGGAAATCCAAGCAACACGCATACACAACGTTGGAGGAACTCAATAGTCCAAGCAGCATCTATGGAAAAGAGTAAACAGTTAATGTTTGGGACCAAGACGTTGACTGCTTACTCTTTTCCATAGATGCTGGCTGGCCTGCTGAGTTCCTCCTGCATTTTGTGTGTGTTGCTTTCATCCATATACTGGCAGGTTTTCACCTGGGTTCCTCCGCTGATGCAAAGACTTCTTGGGCCAAGAGATCTCCTTCCATTCCGCAAACTTTCTGTGATGGGTTTAAGCAGACTGGCCATTGTAGGAGTGGGCCAGTGCAGGAGTCAGAGGTCCGAGGCGTTGACTCAAGGGGCAAGGTGAATAGCAGGTAAGATGAGATAAGGTTCTTTTAAAAGGTAGTTAACTAATATAGATACCAAATTACAACTAAGTAGATAAAGTAGGGATGCAGGATCAGGTGATGTGTTGTAGCTGCATGATGTAGGAGCTGGTGGACCTCTTTGTGGATCCTGATGACCACATCTGTAACAAGTGGTGACTGCTCGAGGATGTCAGGCTCAAAGCTGATGACTTGGATACCAGCTTTAAACTCTGCAATGCATCAGGGAGGCGCAGAGTTACCTGGACAGTATGTTTAAGGAAGCAGTCACGCCCATTTGATTAACTATTTCAAATTTAGTCTGTGGCCAGGGACAAGAGGGTGTGACTGTAAGTGAGGTGTGTAGGGGGATCTGAGAGATAGTGCTTTTGGAGCCTCAGCCCCTGAACTTGTCCAGTAGGTCAGAGATCACTGCTCCCTGTGAGGAAGAGAGTGGGGCCGTAGGAAGGATTAACAATTCAACTGTGGCACTGTGGTTCAGAGAGCCATTCAAGAGGATGGAGGGAGAGAAGAGAAATGTAGTTGTAGTTGGGGATTAGTAAAATCAGGGAATAAGCACAATGCTCTGTCTCAGGGATCAATTGTCCCAAAGGCTGTGTTATCTGCCTGCTGCCTGAGTTTGGGATATCTCATCTGACCTGCAGAGGAATTTGGAGTGGGAGAGAAAAGCTCCTGTTCTTGCAGTCCATATGGGCACCAATGACATGGGGAAAACAAGGAAAGAGGTTCTGCTGAGGGATTTGAGCATTGAGAGACTAAATTAAAATGCAGAACCAAACAGGTAATAATAAGATTGTTACCTGAGCCAAATGCAAAATGGCACAGGGTTAATAAGATCAGAGAATTAAAATATGTGGCTCAAAGATTGGTGTGGGAGAAATGGGTTTGAATATGTGGGATATTGGCACTAGTATTGGTAAAGAGGGAGCTGTACCAATGGGGCAGGCTCCACCTGAACTGTGATGGGACCAGCGTCCTAGTGAATAGCATAATTAGGGATGTGGAAAGGCCTTTAAACTAAATAGTAGGGGGCTGGGTTCGACAGCTTGGAAAAGTATGGATAAACTAAAAGGTAAAGAGAATGCAGGAGAGGTTACTGAAGTATCTGGGATAAAAAAGCCAAAAAGTTTAGGAATGGCTAAGATTTTAACTTCAGGTAACACGGAGACAAAATCGAAAAACTTGGTAAATACAGGACTGATTGTCATATATCTGAATGCATGCAGTATTTGTAATAAGCAGATGATCTTTTAGTACAGCTAGAAATTGGCAGGTATGATGTTCTGGGTATTACTGAGTCATAGCTGAAAGATCACATCTTGGAGCTCAGTATCAAAGATACACATCACATCTAAAAGACAGGCAGATAGGTGGGGGTGGGTGGGTCTATCGGTAAAAAATTAAATCATATCTTTAGAAAGAAGTGACATAAGATCAGAAGCTGTAGAATCCTAGTGAATAGAGTTAAACTGAAAGGATAAAAATACCTCTTGGGTGTTATATAAAGAGCTCTGAACTGTAGTCAGGATGTGGGATACCATTTACAATGGGAGACAGAAAAGGAATGCAAAAAGGACAATGTTACAATAGTCATTGGGGACCTCAATATGCAGGTAGATTTGGAAAATTAGGTTGGTACTGGATTCCAAGAGTGGGAATTTGTAGAATGCCTATGAGATAGCTTTTTGAGCCTACTGGAAAAAAAAGGCAGTTCTGGATTTGGTGTTGATTAATGAATCATTCAGTTAGAGACCTTAAGGTAAAGGGAACTTTAGGAGGCAGTGATCATAATGAAATAGAATTCACCCCACAGTTTGAAAGGAAGTAGCTAAAAATCAGATATATCAGAATCACAGCTGAGTAAAGGTAACTACAATGGCACCAGGGTGGAGCTGACCAAAGTGTATTGGAAGGAGACACAAGCAGGAATGATGGTAGAGAAGCAATGTCTGGAGTTTCTGGGAGTAATTCAGAAGACACAGATCAGTTCATTCCAAAGAAAAAGAAACATTATAAAAGGAGGACAAGACAACCATGGCTGACAACAGAAGCAAAAAGAGAAGGCATACAATCTTGGAAAATGTAGGGAGAGGCTAGAGAATTGGGAAGCTTTTAAAAACCAACAGAAAGAAACTAAAAAGGAAATAAGGAAAATAAAAGAAGGCGAGTCAGTAGACGTTGTTTACTTAGATTTTCATAAGGCCTTCAACAAAATGCCACACATGTGCTTGCTAAACAAGATCAGAGCCCATGGTATTAGAAGAAAGATACTATTTGAACAGAAGATTGGCTGCAAAAGGCAGGGAGTAGGAATAAAGGGGCCTTTTCTGGTTGGCTGCTGGGTCTGATACTTTTCACATAATACATTAATGATCTGGATACAACACTTGTGAGTCCCAGTGCAGGATTCCCTGAAGGTTAACTTGGAGATTGAGTAGATAGTAACAAAAGCAAATGCAATGTTAGCATTCATTTGGAGGAGACTAGAAAGTAAAAGCAAGGATGTAAAGCTGAGGCTTTATAAGGCATTGCACAGACCACATTTGGAGTATTGTGAACAGTTTTTGGCTCCATATCTAAAAAGGATGTGCTGACATTGGAGAGGGTCTAGAGGAGGTTTACAAGAATAATTCTGCGAAAGAAAGGTTTAACGTATGAGGAGTGTTTGCAGGCTCAGAGCCTGTACTTACTTGAGTTTAGAAAAATGAGGGGGGAGGGGATCTCATTGAAACCTCCTGAATATTGAAATACAAGGTAGAGTGAATATGGAAATGATGTTTCCAATAGTGATAGATTTCGGGACCAAAGAGCACAGCCTCAGTATAGAAGGATATCCCTTTAGAACTGAGATGAGGAGGGATTTATTTAGCCAAAGGGTAGTGAATCTGTGGAATCAAGTCATTGAATATTTTTTAAGTGGATAGGAATAGGAATAAGGAACCTTGGTTCTCAACGGATATTGCAACTCTGATAAAGAAGAAGAGGGAGTTGTATGACATGTATAGGAAGCAGGGAGTAAATAAGGTGCTTGAGGAGCATAAGAAGTACAAGAAAATATTTAAGAAAGAAATCAGGAGGGCTAAAAGAAGACATGAGGTTGCCTTGGCAGTCAAAGTGAAGGATAATCCAAAGAGCTTTTACAGGTATATTAAGAGCAAAAGGATTGTAAGGGATAAAATTGGTCCTCTTGAAGATCAGAGTGGTCGGCTATGTGCGGAACCAAAGGAAATGGGGGAGATCTTAAATAGGTTCTTTGCGCCTGTATTAACTAAGGAAACTGGCATGAAGTCTATGGAATTAAGGGAAACAAGTAGTGAGATCATGGAAACTGTACAGATCGAAAAGGAGGAGGTCCTTGCTGTCTTGAGGAAAATCAAAGTGGATGAATCCCCGGGACCTGACAGGGTATTCCCTCGGACCTTGAAGGAGACTTGTGTTGAAATTGCAGGGGCCCTGGCAGAAATATTTAAAATGTCGCTGTCTACAGGTGAGGTGCCGAAGGATTGGAGAGTGGCTCATGTTGTTCCGTTGTTTAAAAAAGGATCGAAAAGTAATCCGGGAAATTATAGGCCAGTAAGTTTAACGTCGGTAGTATGTAAATTATTGGAGGGAGTACTAAGAGACAGAATCTACAAGCATTTGGATAGACAGGGACTTATTAGGGAGAGTCAACATGGCTTTGTGCGTGGTAGGTCATGTTTGACCAATCTATTGGAGTTTTTCGAAGAGGTTACCAGGAAAGTGGATGAAGGGAAGGCAGTGGATGTTGCCTACATGGACTTCAGTAAGGCCTTTGACAAGGTCCCGCATCGGAAGTTAGTTAGGAAAATTCATTCGCTAGGTATACATGGAGAGGTGGTAAATTGGATTAGACATTGGCTCAATGGAAGAAGCCAAAGAGTGGTAGTAGAGAATTGCTTCTCCGAGAGGAGGCCTGTGACTAGTGGTGTGCCACAGGGATCAGTGCTGGGTCCATTGTTATTTGTCATCTACATCAATGATCTGGATGATAATGTGGTAAATTGGATCAGCAAGTTTGCTGATGATACAAAGATTGGAGGTGTAGTAGACAGTGAGGAAGGTTTTCAGAGCCTGCAGAGGGACTTGGACCAACTGGAAAAATGAGCTGAAAAATGGCAGATGGAGTTTAATACAGACAAGTGTGAGGTATTGCACGTTGGAAGGACAAACCAAGGTAGAACATACAGGGTTAATGGTAAGGCACTGAGGAGTGCAGTGGAACAGAGGGATCTGGGAATACAGATACAAAATTCCCTAAAAGTAGCGTCACAGGTAGATAGGGTCGTAAAGAGAGCTTTTGATACATTGGCCTTTATTAATCAAAGTATTGAGTATAAGAGCTGGAATGTTATGATGAGGTTGTATAAGGCATTGGTGAGGCCGAATCTGGAGTATTGTGTTCAGTTTTGGTCACCAAATTACAGGAAGGATATAAATAAGGTTGAAAAAGTGCAGAGAAGGTTTACAAGGATGTTGCCGGGACTTGAGAAACTCAGTTACAGAGAAAGGTTGAATAGGTTAAGACTTTATTCCCTGGAGCGTAGAAGAATGAGGGGAGATTTGATAGAGGTATATAAAATTATGATGGGTATAGGTAGAGTGGATGCAAGCAGGCTTTTTCCACTGAGGCAAGGGGAGAAAAAAACCAGAGGACATGGGTTAAGGGTGAGGGGGGGGGAAAGTTTAAAGGGAACATTAGGGGGGGCTTCTTCATACAGAGAGTGGTGGGAGTATGGAATGAGCTGCCAGACGAGGTGGTAAATGCGGGTTCTTTTTTAACATTTAAGAATAAGTTGGACAGATACATGGATGGGAGGTGTATGGAGGAATATGGTCCGTGTGCAGATCAGTGGGACTAGGCAGAAAATGGTTCAGCCAAGATGGGCCAAAAGGCCTGTTTCTGTGCTGTAGTTTCTATGGTTTCTATGGAGGTTGATAGGTACTTGATTAGTAAGGGCATCAAAGGTTACAGAGAGACGGCAAGAGCAGGGGGTTGAGAGGGAAGAATAAATCAGCCAGGATTGAATAGTGGAATAGATTCGATAGGCTGAATGGCCTAATTCTGCTCCTATATCTTAGGGTCTTATCATCACGTTATACAGCACAGAAATGGGCCCTTTGGCTCCACTGGTCCATGCTGATCAATATGGGATTGTACCTGTCCAAGTCTTTTAAAAGTTGTTATTGTATCTGGCACTACCACTTCCTCTGGCAGCTCGTTACAAGTAGAGGTATCACTCTATATGTAAAGAGAATTGCCCCTCAAATTCCATCAAAGCATTCCCTTTCACTGGAAACCCATACCCTCCTGTTTCTGACTCCCGAATCCCGGGAAATATACACCCTCAAAAGGTTTGCATAGTTATCTGAAGAATTTTTCAGAGCTATGTGAATGATTGGACTGTATGAAAAAAGCAGACATTAACTCAACACAAGGAAAGGACAATCTCTGTCTTGTAACAGAGATGCATTTCTATGGTGAAACAGGCTCCCTTTTAACAATGAGCTGTGTAAAGAACAAGTCTAACTTTCCTGTTTCTGAATACTTATTTGTAACTTATTATTATTTTAGAAAAAATCTATTGCCAGATCAGTCATCTACATTTTAAATTACAATTACAAAAAAGTATAGAATACTCAAGACACACAATTTGAGGGTTATCAGTTTTGTTTGAATGTATTTCTGGGGGCTTCATTCACTGTATCCATCTGCCCCAATCAGTGAACTTTTTCCCTCATCTTCCGTATTTTACAATAAATATATGAAAATGTCAAGCAAAATGAAAAAAACGTCAATTTTTTCTAATGAGCTATGAAATTATTTTTCAATGTTATTGTCAACGATCTCAAGATCGCTTAATTCTTGAAGGGTTTTGACCTATTCTGCTGCCTTCTAAAAAAAAATTCCACTGAAAGGTATTGACCTGGGACATTAGCTCTATTTCCCCCTCCACAAATTCAGTCTGATCTGATCATTATACCCTTTATTTTTACACCACTTTTTGTTAACAATTGATACTTAAGTTTGTGAAAAAGGAGAAGTTTAATTCTCCTTGAATTTAATTGAATTTACTTAATTATATTTGGTACAAATCACTAGTGTGAGTTTCTTCTTCCTTCAGTCCAATAATCCTGACTTGGCAGAAGTACATTTCCAGTTAGCTAATCTCGGCTACAGTTTGGCCAAAATAAGATACTTTCTTAATAGCATGCGCCAACTGCAACATGCCAGCCGATCTAGTCCAGAACGATGTAATTGTAGTTTAGTGCTTAATTTCTTTCCACAATAGCATTGCAAAAGATAAAGGTTTAGAAATGCATTATTGGACTATCACAGTCTTGGTCCAAATGTTGGTCAGGGTTGAGTTCTTGAAGTGAACTGCCTTTGATATCAAGATAAGATTTATACTTTTTATACTTTATTGTCGCCAAACAATTGATACTAGAACGTAACAATCATCACAGCGATATTTGATTCTGCTCTTTGCGCTCCCTGGAGTACAAATCAACAGTAAATATTAAAAATTTAAATTATAAATCATAAATAGAAAAGGGAAAGTAAGATAGTGCAAAAAATCCAAGAGGCAGGTCCGGATATTTGGAGGGTACGGCCCAGATCCGGGTCAGGATCCGTTCAGCAGTCTTATCACAGTTGGAAAGAAGCTGTTCCCAAATCTGACTGTATGAGTCTCCAAGCTCCTGAGCCTTCTCCCGGAGGAAAGAGGGACGAAAAGTGTGTTGGCTGGGTGGGTCGTGTCCTTGATTATCCTGGCAGCACTGCTCCGACAGTGTGCGGTATAAAGTGAGTCCAAGGACGGAAGATTGGTTTGTGTGATGTGCTGGGCTGTGTTCACTATCTTCTGCAGCTTCTTTCGGTCTTGGACAGGACAACTTCTATACCAGGTTGTGATGCACCCTAGAAGAATGCTTTCTACGGTGCATCTATAAAAATTGGTGAGGGTTTTAGGGGACAGACCAAATTTCTTCATTTTTCTCAGGAAGTAAAGGCACTGGTGGGCCTTCTTGGCAGTGGACTCTGATTGGTTGGACCCAGTCAGGTCATTTGTGATATTGACCCCGAGGAACTTAAAGCTTTTGACCTGTTCCACCTGCGCACCACTGATGTAAATTGGGTCGTGCGGTCCACTACTCCTTCTGAAGTCAACAACCAATTCCTTTGTCTTGCTGACATTGAGGGATAGGTTATTGTCTTTGCACCATGCCACCAGGTTCTTAATTTCCTCTCTGTACTCAAACTCATCATTACCCGAGATACGACCTACAATTGTGGTGTCATCAGCAAACTTATACATTGAGTTCGATGGAAACTTGGCTACACAATTATGGGTGTACAGATTTGACCAAATGTATTATCAAGGTACCCTGGTAACGTTGAAAACTATTACAATGGATACTGGTCTGTCAAACTCTTGTGTTGAACCTATCTTGGTCACAAAAGAGGAAACCTGCTCAGTGGGAGAGTACAGCTGTGATCTGTTTTAAAAGAAATGCTCTTTGGAATCCTTAATTTCCCTTGCTTCAACCGTTTGCTTCTGCATTGTGGCAATAAGAGAGAGCTCTGTAGTCTCCAGAAAGATTCTCACAGATTATTTTTAAAAATCCTGCAGAAGACTCTTATTTTTTTTTGTTTCATATGAAGACAAGGATTGCTGATTATCGATACTGGTCTATATGTTACCCCAGGCAAGTGCAAACTGACTTGCTATTGTGTAATAATCTCTTTCATATATTTTACTGCAATACTTAATGAGGTAGAGCATGAAATCTCCAATGCAAATTTTTGCAGTAAAATTGTTAATCAATAGCCATTAATGTCATCAACACTCCTTTGTGCTGTAATAACTGCAATAAATAAACCTTTTTGGAGTGTAACATATATACATTCTCAGAATATTAGGCAATGCTTGCAAAAATGGTCTATTTTATTTATTTATTGTTACCCAGAAAGTTTATTTTGTAAGCCATTCATCATTATCTTGAAACCACTAAGCTTTAAGAACTAAGTAGAGTATACTCTAGGTTTTATACAGCAAACCAGCAAAACTATTTCATCTGTTCTTTAACCACCAATTACCAGAGTAACAACATTAATTTTCCAAATTAGCTGTAAAGTGTTTCCAAATCACAACTTCCATGTTGTTAATATGGTGCCTTGATTACAAAACTCAGGATGTTCCAATGATGATGTATTTTCCTATGGAATGGATGTTTTCTATGGTGTCTAAGACCAGAGGACACAGCCTCAGAATAAAGGGGCATTCTTTTACAATGGAGATGAAGAGCAATTTCTTTAGCCAGAGAATGGTGAATCTGTGGAATTCGTTGCCACAAGCAGCCGTGGGGGCCAAGTGTTTATGTATATTTAAGGCAGAGGTTGATAGATTCTAAATTGGTCAGGGCATGAAGGGCTGTGGGGGGGGGCGGGAGCAGGAGACTGAGGCTGAAAGAGAAAATAGATCAGCCATGATGAAATGGCGGAGCAGACTCGATGGGCCAAATGGCCTAATTCTGCTCCTATATATAAACTTAAGTAACCAGTTTGTTTAGGATGCTCGCCTTGTAATGCTGTGTTTTCTTGTGAAATGAACTTATAAAACTATACTTTGAACACCCTTGACTTTATATTAATTCTATAATTTTCAATTTCTATTAATTCTGCTGAATCATAGGTAGATGTAAAATGGTGGAAGATGGCTAAAATAATTAAAATTTGCAGAGTTCATTTGACTTGCGAAATATTGTGTAAAACAAACAAGCATAAATGCTGTTTTGGTAGAACAAGAATGAATGTATTTTTATTACTGTATATCAATCTAATCATTTGTTTTCAGATGACATCTTCAGGAGCAACTCATCCATGTTCTCATTTTGGTGCACTGAAGATATTTTTGTAACTGCTGATAGAGGTGCGTTTTGTAATTTTATAGGGATTTCAAATATTAATATTTTAATTGAAATTATACTGCTTTAAAACGTGACCCAAATTTTTATTTTAAAAAATCATAATTTGTAAAAGTATTTTTAATGGTCACTTGTCATTAATGTGCTGCAAAATGTAAATAAAATCGCATTTCAGTTTAAAACCTGGTCTTAATAGTGATTTCGGTGAACTTGTTTCGTCGGAAGCTTCCAGCATTTTCTCAATGAGTAAGTACTTTTAAACGTGTTAGTGAAACCACTGAACATACTTTGTGCGTATACTGCAGTCAAATTGAACCATAAACTTGCAAAAATTCAAACAGAAATTAGTGCAGACTTTGCTGAAGATATAAGATTTTGGGTCAGCTATAATTAGGTAGCATTGATAACACAGTGTTTATTTTTAGAAAATAAGTTTATTGCCCTAGTATCGTAACTTTGAGGCAGAAAAGGGAGTTGTTTGACCGGAAGTAGCCGTGCAGGGCGCGTGGCATTGTGGGGGATGTAGTTCCGCCGCGCGGCCCGGGCTTCGCAACGAACTCAACGTTTGGGGAAAAAATAAATAAACCGGAAAGTTGCGGGTGAGAAAAACAAACTTCGTGAATAAGAGAGGCGGGGAGGCCGAGACGACGGGGAAGGAGCGCATCCAGGCGGCAAAGGAGGCGGCGGCGACGGTGCGGGCCCCGGGGATCGCGGCGGGAAGATGCCAGGCTTCACCTGCTGCGTACCCGGCTGCTACAACAACTCGCACCGGGACCGCGACCTGCGCTTCTACACCTTCCCCAAGGACGAAGAGCAGCGCCGGGTGTGGTTGCAGAACATCTCCCGTACTGGGGTGACAGGCTGCTTCAGCACCTTCTACCCCACCACCGGGCACCGGGTGTGCAGCGCGCACTTCCCGGGCGGCAGGAAGACCTACTCCATCAACGTGCCCACCATCTTCCCGCTGAGAGGAGTCAACGAGAGGAAGATCAGGAGGTGTCGCAAGAAGGTGCCCCAACAAGCCGGGCCCGACGACGTCAAGCCCATCGACCTGTCCGGCACCTTCTTCTTCTCCTCCTCCTCATCGTCCTCGCCCTCACTCCCCGCGGCGCCAACCGCCGCCTCCGCTCGCCCCGAGGCTCCCGAGTGCTTGGATCATTCCTACTCACTGTCCTCCACCACCACCTCTGAGGAGCTGCTGAGGAAGCTCAACGAGCAGAAGGACATTATTGCCCTCATGGAGGTGAAGATCAAGGAGATGAAAGGCACCATCCGGCAGCTGAAGGTCAGCGAGGCGATCCTGCGGGAGGAGCTGAGGAACAAGGAGAAGTTGCTGTCCATGTCGGTGATCAGAAAGAAACACGGCATGTGACTGGTTTTACTCTGACAGATCGCAACGAACGACTCGACCCGACGAGCAGGAGAGAAAGAACACATATACCGGATCACGACCCCTGTTTGCACGGGATGTCAAGACTATTTTTGAGTGTGATGTTTGAAATCCGGTATAGTTCAGTTTTATACACGTCCATTGAAACCACTTGCATAATTTCTGTGTTTGTTCCGATGGACTGCATCTGTGGTTATTGATTATTTCACTCGACAGTACAGACTTGAGGTGCAAAATATACCTAACATTAGAAGTTGTGAAACAACAGGAAGCAGAGGAAGATTCATTTATCGGCGCAAGTATTTGTTACATAAATATATGTTGTGAATCAATGCGTTCATTTCATTATAATGATGCTATAACTTTAGTGTCTCTACATAGTTTGTATGTTGCCCTCTTCGTGAAGTTACTGTACAACAATAACCATAAAATATAATAATTCTAGTCATGGTTATACTTTGTAAATTGGTTTCATAAGATTGATTTCTTTAAGTGTTTCACTACAACTTTAAGAATGAGGCCTCTGTTGGTCGGGTCGACCATGGATGTTGCGTCTTAGCTGCCTAGTACTGTACATGCAAGCTGGAACACAGGCCAGGACAGTGTGATATGGAGAGCAACCTGTTTCCCATGTAACAGGCTCCCCCTTCTCCACGCAGCTGATGAATACAAGGGAACGGCAGAGACCAATACAGTGGTGTCAGAGGAGTTACCAGTCAGCATTGAGCTCAATGTTGGACTGTCTTAGGGAGTCCAGCTCTGGAATTTTCCTTGAGGTTTACTCCTGAAGCCTTCCTCATGAGTTGGTGTAGAGTTTTCCTTCTCCAAGTTGAGCTGCCAGCTGTGGCTGATGAACCCCATCCCCCTGGAGGCAACTGGCTTTAAGGTGTAAGCAACCTGCCTTTGCCTTTTCTGTCAGTACAAACCGTTCTGCTGGGCTTAGTAGCTAAGGCACATGTGAAGAACAGGAGCTAGACTTGGTTGTCTGAGGCTGTTTGTCGCTACCTTCAAAACCTACCAATGACAAAATTTTGCTCATCCTTCCTGCTATCTTCTTTGACTCTGTATCTATTCATTAGGACTTCTATCCAGCACCTCTTGACATCTTATTCAGTAATATCTCTCTTCCTTATTTCCATTGTTCTAGGCATGATTTAAGAAAGCACAAATCCACACCTGCCATTTGAATGCTAATATTTATGTTATAATTTGAGGAAAAAACAGTCATTTTCAGTCTAATCTTTACAGAATATTATGGAATTCACAGGTAGCAAGTTTATGTAAACAATTCGTTAATGGAACCTTTATTTTGGTGTTAAAGCCTATTCTGGAAATAATAACAAAATGCTCAAGTCTTGTAAATGGTCACCAAATATTTTTATAGTATATAATCTGGTTTGTGAATGTGTTGTATTATATGATTAAAATATATTTTACATGAAATTTATAAACAATTTCTCAATAAGCCTCCCGAATATATGGAATAATGGATGCTCACTGGAGTTACAAAATAATCTTGTTAATAATTCAGATCATAAACCCAAACAAATTTCAAGCAGTTAATACTGCCTCATATTGGATATGAGTTACTTAGGGAGAGAGAGTTTTTGAATTATAGATTTTGTTTGAGTTTATGTTGCCAGCAGTTTTCAGTACAAAGAAATAGTTCTTTTTTTAATGTAAATACCAGAAATAGTACCGGATAGTGTCAGTTTTGAAGATGTTTCTGCTCATTAAATTGTGTTGGTCTGTTTCATCTTATTCAGCATGGTTACTGACTCACAATGATTATTGCAGACCAGAAGAAGAAAATATATGAATTGCCTCCCTCTGTGCACATACAGAATTCTGCATTTTTAGAATGTTCTATTTTTATTTTTTTAAATTTTATGTCGATGCTAATTAAAACAATTGTTATGGAAGTTAAACTGAAAGGTTAATGGTTGCACCTCAAATACTGAGAGTATGACTTAAGTTTTAATTGGTTGCTTGAGCACTCTACTTTTGACATAACTATTACAATAGGCTGTGTGTTATACCTAAACCATACTCCCTCATTCTCAGCATACTGGTCATTGCTTGCAAACTACTGCAGAATATCCTCTGCACATATTAAAATGCTCCACAAGTTTTTCATGCTATTTAATCAATACCAATAAATCAAATTGATTTCATGTTGTTGTTAGCATGTTAGAAAAATAATTGTTGCTGCCAGTTTATTGAATTCAACTGCAGTGCCTCAAATATTAATGAAACACTCAAACATTGGTTAAATTAAATACATTTCAAATTAAATAGTGTGTTAAGTCACTGTCAATTCTTTCTTACTCTATTTGTAATAAAAAATGTAACCTCTTCCACTTTACAACTGTGATCACACAATAAAGTGCAACATAAAATGAAAATTTAAACAAGAAACACGTTGGTAATTGCAACCTTCCTTCAGTTAGACCTGACGAAGGGTCTCGGCCTGAAACGTCGACTGCACCTCTTCCTACAGATGCTGCCTGGCCTGCTGCGTTCACCAGCAACTTTGATGTGTGTTGCTTGGTAATTGCAAATTGTTTTGATACATGCTTTGGCAATGATAAATATATGCTTATAAAATGTACAGAAGGGTATTTTTAGGGTGTGATACAGTAATACTGATGATGAGTACACTGTTTCTGTAATATCCCAAAACACAACACAATGTCTGCAGCAATATTGCCCTAACTGCGAACTTCAAAGTGTCAGCTGAAGGAAACATTGAATATTGCAAGCTCATTGAGCATTGCATTTCAATGGTACAAAGAACACAGGTAAACCTGAGCAAGTGAGGGACAGTTTTTTAAGATCTATTTTAGTTTTGTTAGAAGAAAAAGGGGTTTTATTTTGCTTTGTCATTGAATGGATATCAACACTTAATGCCAAATTTAAAATTGCTCGAAGTTTCATAAAGAGAGTCTACAGAACTTACAGAGTAATTAGGATACTAAGTTAAATTCAGGAATCAAATTGGGTAAACCATAAGATATAGGAGCAGAATTAAGCACAGAATATCCACCAGTTCTCATTTGTCTATTCTGCTTGTTACTTCTTCAAAGATTTCCAATAGATTCATCAGGAAAGTGTTTCCCTTAAGGAAACCATGCTGACTTCGGACTATTTTATCATGTACCTCCAAGTCCCCCAAAATCACATCCTTAACAATTGACTCCCAGCATCTTCTCAACCACTGAAGTCAGACTAACTGGCCTATAATTTCCTTTCTTCTGCCTTTCGCCCTTCTTGAAGAGTGGAGTGACATTTGCAATTTTCCATTCCTATGGAACCATGCCAGAATCAATGGATTCTTGAAAGATCATTACTAACGCCACCACAATCTCTTCAGCCACCTCTTTTAGAACCCTAGGGTGTACATCTAGCCCAGGTGTCTTATCTACCTTCAGACCTTTCAGTTTCCCAAGAACCTTTTCCCCAGTAATGGCAACGTCACATAATCTTTCCCCTGTCACTCTCAAACTTCCAGCATACTGCCAGTGAATTCCACAGTCAAGACTGATGCAAAAATACTTGCTCATTGCTTGTCTGCCATTTCCCTGTCTCCTATTACTACCTCTTCAGCATCACTTTCTAGCAGTCCAATGTAAAAGCCCTCTTTTACATTTTTTGTATCTCAAGAAATCTTGAGATCCTCTTTAATATTATTGGCTAGCTTAACTTCATCTTCCACCTTTTCCTTCTTTATGACTTTTTTTAGTTGCCTTCTGTTGGTATTTATTCCAATCCTCTAACTTACCACTGTTTTTGAGCTATTAATATGCCATCTCTTTGGCTTTTATGTTGGCTTTGACTTCTCTTGTTAGCCACGGTTGTGTATCATCTTGCCTTTAAAATCCTTCATCTTTGGGACGTATATAGTCTGTGCCTTCTGAATTGCTTCCAGAAATGCCAGCCATTGCTGCTCTGTCCATCCCTGCCAATGCTCTTTTCCATTCAATTTTGTCCAGCTCCTCACTCATTCCTCTGTGATTCCCTTTACTCCACTGTAAAACTGATACATCCAACTTTAGCTTTTCCTTCTCAAATTACATGGTGAAATCTATCACATTATGATCACTTACCGCTAAGGGTTGCTTTACCTGAAGCTCTAATCAATTCTGGTACTTTACACAACATCTAATCCAGAATAGCTGATTTCCTAGTGGGCTCAACCGCAAACTGCTCTAAAAGGCCATCTCGTAGGCGTTCTAGAAATTCCTTCTCTTGGGATCCAGCACCAACCTGAATTTTCCCAATGTACCTGTGTTTTGAAATCCTCCATAACTATCGTAACATTGCCATTTTGGCAAGCATTTTCTATCTCCCATTACAATTTGTAGACCATATCCATACTACCATTTGGTGGTTTGTATACATCTCCCATCAGGGTCCTTTTACCCTTGCAGTTCCTTAGCTCAACCAACAACAATTTGTCACCTTCAGACCCTACGTCACCTCTTCCTAATGATTTGATTTCATTTTTTTTTAACTAACAGAACCACCCCACCCTCTCTGCCTGTCTGTCTGTCCTTTCGATACAATGTGTATCCTTGGATGTTAAGCTCCCAGCTATAATCTTCTTTCTACCACCATTCAGTGATGCCCACAACATCATACGTGTCAATCTGTAACTGATTCATCTACATTATTCTGTACACTGTGTGCTCTCAAATACAACACCTTCAGTCCTGTATTCACCCTTTTCAATTTGGTCTGCCTTTTTCATTGCAACTCATTCTGTTGACTGCAATTTTGCCCTATCATCAGCCTCTCTTTGCTGGGAGTCTCTCTACACACAGCCTCTGTTAGTAAACCAACTACCTCATCCTCAGCACTATCATTCTGTTTCCCATCCCCCTGCCAAATTAGTTTAACCTCCCCCCCCCACCCCCACATAGCTCTAGCAAGCCTGACTGTCCATGAGGATACTGGTCCCCCTCGGGTTCAGGTGTAACCCGTCCCTTTTGAGCAGGTTGCACGTTCCCCTGCAGAGATCCCAATAATCCGGAAATCTGAACCCCAGTCTCGCATCAGTTCCTCAGTCACACATTTATCTGCCAAATCATTCTATTTTACCCTCACTACAATGAAAGTTACTCAATCCTCTTATATTCAGTTGCAATGTATTACTGCTGTAGATTTCTCTTCTGTTTACCCTGCCAAGCTATAGATCTCTCCATTAGGGGACGCAGTGTAGAATTGACATGTTGGCCCAGGAAGATCTTGAATCATGGGTGGCTTGTTCTCAAGTAGTGGGCAAACCGAAAAATCTTGTATAGTTGGCCGCGCACTGCAATCGTGGGTCTTGGTTGCTACAGCGCTGGCCCTTTCACTGAGCTTGCTTGTGCTATGCTGACTGGGTACAAGGAGATTTAGGGCCTATGTGAGGATGCTTAGTAGCCTTAACTCTGTTGCTGACTCAGCTGTCAAAATCTGCAAATTGCACCTGCCACACCACTTGCTGCAGTAATACCACCCAACCGTATACTCACCAGTGTAATGAGCATTTTCTCGTACCGTTAATACCATGCAGAGGGTGTCTATTGCTGCTTTAGTTCTTGGCTCTCAGATGCTTGGTAGTGGTATTTCAGTTCAGGAGAGCTTACCGTGCTATTCCACACCCTCACTTTGGGAAGTTTGACCATCTAGCTGTACTTCTACTCCCTGAGCATAGGCAGAGACTAAAGACTGCAGCACCAGTAGTGAGGACCAAGAAGGTATGGACAAAGGAAGCACAGGACTCAAAGCCCCTGCAGGACTGCTTTGAATCGGTGGACTGGACTGTATTCAGGGAGTCAACTTTGAGCCTGGATGAGTATGCCACAGTTGTCACTGACTTCATTAAAGCCCATGTGGATTAGTGGGTGCCTATGAAAATTTACTGTACATTCCCAAACCAAAAGCCGTGGATGAACCAGGAGGTTCATAGACTGTAGCATTTAAGTCTGGCAATCCAGGTCAATAGACAATAGACAATAGATGCAGGAGTAGATTCTGCAGTCCTGATCACAATCAGTACCTCTTTCCTGCCTTCTCCCTTTATCCCTTCACTCCGCTATCTTTAAGAGCTCTATCTAACTCTTTTTTGAAAGAATCCAGAGAATTGGCCTCCACTGCCTTCTGAGGCAGAGCATTCCACAGAACCACAACCCTCTGTGTGAAAAAGTTTTTCCTCAATTCTGTTCTAAATTGTCTACCCCTTATTCTTAAACTGTGGCCTCTGGTTCTGGACTCCCCCAACATCGGGAACATGTTTCCTGCCTCTAGCGTGTCCAATCCCTTAATAATCTTATATGTTTCAATCAGATCCCCCCTCGTCCTTCTAAATTCCAGTGTATACAACCCCAGTCTCTCCAATCTTTCAACATATGACAGTCCCACCATCCTGGGAATTAACCTCATGAACCTACGCTGCACTCCCTCAATAACTAGAATGTCCTTCCTCAAATTTGGAGACCAAAACTGTACACAATATTCCAGGTGTGGTCTCACCAGGGCTCTGTACAACTGCAGAAGGACCTCTTTGTTCCTGTACAGTACTCAATTCCCCTTGTTACGAAGGCCAACATGCCATTAGCTTTCTTCATTGTCTGCTGTATCTGCATCTGTACCTGTACCTTGGTCTGTCTAAGAAAACCAAGTATGACTTGTGCAGGGCTATTTCAAGAGCCAAGAAACAATTCTGAGTGGGGTTAGAGGCGACATCTAACACACAGCAACTCTGTCAGGGTTTATAGGACGTTACTTCCTACAAAGCAAAACCCACCATCATGAAATGCAGTGATACTTCATTACCAGATGAGTTCAATGCCTTTTATACTTGCTTTGAAAGGAAGAATGAAACCATAGCTATGAAGATCCCTGCAGCATCCGATGACCCTATGATCTCTGTCTCAGATGCCGACATCAGGCTGTTTTTCAAGGTGGCAGGGCCTGATGGAGTACTTGGTAAGGCTCTGAAAATCTGTGCCAACCAACTGGTGGGGGCATTCAGAAACATTTTCATTCTTCTACTTCTACAGTGGGAACTTCCCACTTACTTGAAAAGGGCAAGAATTATACCAGAACCAATGAAGAGCAGCATGAGCTATCATCTGGTAGCTCTCACATCTACAGTGATGAAATGCTTTGAGAAGTTGGTAGCGGCTAGAATCAACTCCTGACTCTGGAAGGACCTGGATCCACCACAGTTTGCCTATTGCCACAATAGGTCTACAGCAGACGCAATCTCAATGGCTCTCCACACAGCCTTGGACAATGCAAATACCTATGTCAGGATGCTGTTCATTGACTACAGCTCAGTATCTAACACCATCATTTCTGCAGTCCTGATCAAAAAGCTACAGAACCTAAGCCTCTGTATCTCTCTTTGTAACTGGATCCTTGATTTCCTAACTGGAAGAACACAATCTGGGCAGATTGGAAATAACATCTCCACCTCACAGACAATCAACACTGGTGCACCACAGGAATGTGTACATAGCCCACTGCTCTACTCCCTTTAAGCCCATGACTGTGTGGCTAGGCATATTTCAAATACCATCTATAAATTTGCTGATAATACAACCATTGTTGGGAGAATTTCAGATGGTGACGAGAGGGTGTACAGGAGTGAGATATGCCAGTTAGTTGAGTTTTGTCACAGCAAGAACCTTGCGCTCAACGTCAGCAAGACCAAAGAGTTGATTGTGGACTTCAGGAAGGGTAAAGTAAGGTAATACAAACCAATTCTCACAGAGGGATCAGAAGTGGAGAGAGTGAGAAATTTCAAGTTCCTGGGTGTCAAGATCTCTGAGGACCACATGGATGCAACATATTGATGCAGCCATAAAGAAGGCAAGATAGTGATTATACTTCATTAAGAGTTTGAAGAGATTTGGTTTGTCAACTAAACTACTTGAAACCTTCTACAAATGTACCATGGTGAGTATTCTGATTGACTGCATCACCATCTGGTATGGGGGGTGGGGTACTGCACAAGATTGAAATAAGTTGCAGAAATTTGTAAAATTAGTCAGCTCCATCATGGGTACCAGCCTCCGTAGTGTCCAAGACAACTTCATGGAGTGGTGCCTTAGGAAGGTGATGTCCATCATTAAGGATCCCCACCACCCAGAACATGACCTCTTCACACTGTTGTCGTCGGGAGGGAGGTACAGAAGCCTGAAGGCACACACTCAGCGATTCAGGAACAGCTTCTTCCCCTCTGCCATCCGATTCCTAAATGGACATTGAACCCATGAACACTACCTCACTACTTTTTAACTTCTGGTTTTTTTTTTACAGAACTTATTTTAACTTAACTATTTAATAGAAGTATATATATTCAATGTAACTCTGTTTTTTTCTTTATATTTATTTATCATGTATTTCATTGTATTGCTGCCGCAGAGTTATCAAACTGAATGACATAAGCTGGTGATATTAAACCTGATTCAGAGAATATGCAAGCTGTTGACATATCTTGGCTAAAGGCAGTTTGTGGTTCAGCAGTGGGTCATCTTTGGTTGCTTGAACGGAATGTTTAGACTGGAAAAGCATACTTAGCACGGAGGTAACTCGGGCAGGGCACTGACGTTTTAAAGTAGGTGGGTGTGCCCTCACCACTTTTAATTTACAAGCTTGAAAATGATGTTATTTCTGACATAGACTTTTCAATCTTGTTAAAGTGACTGTTCTAAGTCAGCTTTCAGTCCAGAGTCACTCCAAGGCCAGCTGGTGAACGGTGTGGGCGTCCTAGTTGAGCTCAGCTTTTCAATTGTTTCACATTTTGCAGCGGTGACAGCTTGAGTTTTGTTTCAGTCGATTAGGAGCAAAATTGTGGCTCTTTAAACCTACTTTACAGTTAATTCAATAGATTATGAAATATTATTGATGATATTATCAGAATATGAAAATGCAAAAAGACCTTTAATTTTATTTAGATCATAAAATAATTTGGTTCCTGCTTTAAAGTCTAATCTGCCAATGTGGGCAAAGATACAGAGAGGTAATGCTGCTGTTCTCAAAACAAGGATTTCCAGGAGCATCTGTATTGCTTATTGATGGGTATCTATAACTATTGCCTGTATAAGTATCCCAAACCAAACCTCACATCCAGCCAATTTTCCCATTGGTCTTACCCTTTCCTCTTCATGGAATAATCCTATTCTTCAAGTTCTCCAGGTCTACTACTGACAAAAATGTATGTGTCTTACCAACATTTATCAAGTGAACTGTCTTATAACCTACAATGTGACAAAACGAAGCACAAAAGTAATGGGGATGTTTATGGGAGATTTGCAAGGCAGCTTTCTTTTTTAAGAGTGGTAGGTGCTTGGAATGCACTGGCATAGGTGGGGTGGAAGCAGCTTCCATAGTGACATTTATCAGTCGTTTGGAGAATAGGGAGATAGGCTTCATATTCTGATAGATGGCGTTAGTTTAATTTAGCATTATGGTTGGCACCTTGGGCCGAATGACCTTTTTCCTCTACTGTACTGTTCACTGCTGAATTTCATTCAAATAGTCATCACAAAATGGATGTGGCACTGGACAAATAAGAAAAGAAAATCACTAATTCTACTAGACTGGCCAATTTCAAAGCATTTCTTCTAAAGTGGTAGTAAAACACAGTAATTTTTGATTTGACACTACAATTATAGTGGTAATTCCAGACTAGTAGTGTGCATAAATTTTAATTTCCTTATGTATTATGATAAGGAATTTCACCATTTGCTATTAGTCATAGTCATAGTCATACTTTATTGATCCCAGGGGAAATTGGTTTTCGTTACAGTTGCACCCTAAATAATAAATAGTAATAGAAATACTACTATTAGTAAATAGTAAATAGTAATAGTCATGGAAATAATAAATAGTAATAGAAAAATAGTAATAAACAGTTAAATAGTAATATGTAAATTATGCCAGTAAATTATGAAATAAGTCCAGTACCAGCCTATCGGTTCAGGGTGTCTGACTCTCCAAGGGAGGAGTTGTAAAGTTTGATGGCCACAGGCAGGAATGACTTCCTATGACGCTCTGTGCTGCATCTCGGAGGAATGAGTCTCTGGCTGAATGTACTCCTGTGCCCACCCAGTACATTATGTAGTGGATGGGAGACATTGACCAAGATGGCATGCAACTTAGACAGCATCCTCTTGTCAGACACCACCGTGAGAGAGTCCAGTTCCATCCCCACAACATCACTGGCCTTACGAATGAGTTTGTTGATTCTGTTGGTGTCTGCTACCCTGAGCCTGCTGCCCCAGCACACAACAGCAAACATGATCACACTGGCCACCACAGACTCATAGAACATCCTCAGCATCGTCCGGCAGATGTTAAAGGACCTCATTCTCCTCAGGAAATAGAGATGGCTCTGACCCTTTTTGTAGACAGCCTCAGTGTTCTTAGACCAGTCCAGTTTATTGTCAATTCGTATCCCCAGGTATTTGTAATCCTCCACCATGTCCACACTGACCCCCTGGATGGAAACAGGAGTCACCGGTACCCTAGCTCTCCTCAGGTCTACCACCAGCTCCTTAGTCTTTTTCACATTAAGCTGCAGATAATTCTGCTCACACCATGTGACAAAGTTTCCTACCGTAGCCCTGTACTCAGCCTCATCTCCCTTGCTGATGCATCCAACTATGGCAGAGTCATCCGAAAACTTCTGAAGATGCAGTAGTTGAAGTCCGAGGTGTAAATGGTGAAGAGAAAGGGAGACAAGACAGTCCCTTGTGGAGCCCCAGTGCTGCTGATCACTCTGTCAGACACACAGTGTTGCAAGCACACGTACTGTGGTCTGCCAGTTATTCTCCAGTTATTCCATGTTCATAGAGACAAAAATGTTTTAACTGTAAACACGTGTGGAATTATATTGGAAAAGCATGTCAACCACATTTTCAATTTCCCGTCTGCCATGAGGTCTGAATATCACAGAAAATCAATGTTACTGCCCTTGGACATAAATTAATAAATTGCAGCTGAAAAGCTCGCTCTGTACCAGCCATCGCAGAGGTCAGCTGTACCTAACCTCTCTGCAGAGTGTAATTGAAAGTGTCACTGCACGTTGTACGAGACATGTATCATTCTGAGACCAGTAATGTCAATCATTTTCCATTGGCAATATGGAGGCAATATTCTCTTCAGAAGTAATCTAAATAAATATGAAAAGTCTGAAGGAAAATAATGTTTTATTTCTACATTAAAAATGCTGCAACATAATTGTGGCTGGAGAACAAGAGCAAGAATTATTTGGTGAAATATTAGTGTTATATCCTCCTGTTCACATCTATTTATATCTGAGAATGCCAACAAAGATGGAAGTATTCATGCCCAGTGGCTTCAGGCCATGTTTGTACATAGAGCAGTGGCGATACTGAAGGTACATCACTGCAGGAGACTACCCCACCTTTTACCCCCTCTCACACAAGTTACCATTTCCCAGAGTCACGAAGGCTGTTTTGTGAATGGAAGTTTAGAAATTTGAACAAAGTACAAATTAGTCACACGGTGTCAATGACCAAAATGGCACACGATATTCCAGGCACAGTCTCACCAGAAAATGACACAGAAAACACCGTGGCTGCTTGGTATCTAAAATAAAAGCAGAAGATGCCGGAAGTACTCAGCAGGTCAAGTGCCATCTATGGCCAGACAAGCAAGGTTACTGTTCCGGGCTGAAGATCTTTATCAGAACTGCGAAGGGGGCAAAAGAAGCTTATACAGCTGCAGGGAGAGTGGGCGCTTTATTATGTAACACACAGTACCGCTCCATAAAACAAGCAATTTCACAATGTCTGCCAGTGATATTAAAACTCATACTGATGCTGATTCAAGGTTATGTCCCTGAAAGGGTAAAAACAAGGCAAAAAGCTGTTAACGAGGTTATCTGGTTAATGACTAAAATAGTAGCACTTAGACAGTGAGAACATGGTTAAAAGTAATCCAAGAACTGCAAAATACAGAGCTGTTTTCCACTCTTTTTTTAAAATTTTCTCTCTGAGAATGAAGGGAATGCCAGCCTACTTGCTAAGCAAGTCCTCCAACTCAGCATTTTACAAATCCTACATTCTTTGTCCATGTTCTTTTGTCTGTGTTGATTAAAATAACCTTAGCTCTCCTCAGGCATCATCTCACAGATAACCAGTCAACTCCTAGCTTACTGAAGCCCCAAGTGTGGTGCGGCAGGGGCTGGTCGGTATAGGACATGTGTCTTTCAAATATTGAGTGTAAGGGCCATCGGTAAAAGTGTCAATGACGGCTGAGAGCTGCACCTCTGGGCGTGCACAAGTGCAAACATTATCTCCGTATTGCATCTTGATTGTTGAGGTCTGGGTCACCTTGTTCCTGGCATTCGGTTGCCATGGTTTGAACAACTCCTTGTTCATTCTGAAGATTAGCTCAATCCCTACAGGAGAACTGATGGAATTGAGATACTTCATTATGGCAAGGAACACTGAGAAATGGGACAATGACACAGTCTTGTTTTACACTGGTCTTCGCTGAGAATAGTTCTGTTGTAGACTCGTTGGCTAACATAATGGCTTGCAAGCTGGTGGAGTAACCATAAGATAGAAACAAATTTTTATGAGCAGCTGAATTTGAGGGGCATGGGCATTAAACAGCCCCTTCATTTAATTGACCCAAAGGCTTTGGGTAGGTTGAGAAAGGCCATGGATACTGACTCATGCTGCGCTCTATGTTTTATTTGGAGCTGTTACCCAGTGAGGATCTTGTCCCTGGGTGGACTCATTTAGGGATTTCACACAAGAGTACTCAAAGTGGAGAAAGAGCATTTGGAATGGAATTGGTAAACTTAAGGTCGTGTATGGAGAGCCCACACCTAAGTGCTGGAAGGAGTGGATCACATTACAATCTACAGACCGTCTGTCAGGGATGATGTGTAAGCATGTCTAGATGGCCTTAGGATTGACTTCAATGCCACACCAATGGCTTTTGGGACCATCTGGTGAATGAAGCCATTGAAATAAAACTGGAGGAAAAGAATTTTAACAAAGACAGAGGGTCTTGCTCTAAGTAAGACTGGAATTCAATTGTAAACAAGGTGGAACAGCAGAAACCTGATTGGATGACGACTAACCAATTAGGAGGGACAGATGATGGGGGTATAAATACCACTGGACTAGACATGCCTAGGTATCGTTCCTAATGAAGATGGCAAAGTCTGTCATTGAAATTGTCAGTTAAAATCGATACTTGTACCGGCTGGAAGCCCAAGAAAAGTTTATTAGCAATACTATGTTGGCTAGTGGTGCAAGTCTCCATTTTGTCTAAGTAACTCAATTTAGAAAATCAGACACACAACCTTCTTCTGTGAGCTTAGAAGAGAAAACAGTTTGTGATTGCTTGTCAAAATCAGCCAAAGAACAAATGTCTTGAATTGCATTTCACACCAATGTTTGTTGTTGATTGACTTGCTGTGTAACCCAATTTCTTTTATAAAGCCAATCTCTTAAACTTTGATACCCTTACTAATCAAGAACTTGTCAACCTCTTCTTCTAATATTCCAAATGACTTGGCCTCCACAGCTGTTTGTGGCAATGAATTCCACAGATTCTCTACCCTCTGGTTAAAGAAATTCCTTTTCACCTCTTTTTCTAAAGGGATGCCCTTCCACTCTGAGGCTGTGCCCTCTGGTCGTGAGCTTTCCCACTATTGGAAATATCCACTCTGTCTAATCCTTTCCCCGGTCAGGAGGTTTCAATGAGATCCCCCTTCGTTCTTCTAAATTCCAGCAAGAACAGGCACAGAGGTATCAATCGCTCTTCACATATTAAACCTTCCATTCCTGTGATCATTTTCATAAAGCTCCTCTGAACCCTCTCCACCTTATCTTTTCTTTAATCTCTGTAGCATCTGCAAACCATGTAACAAAACCATCAATTCCATTATCCAGATTATTAACATATAATATGAACAGTAATGGATCCAAAATTGACCTTTCTGGGACACCATAGTCACTGGCAGCCAACCAGAAAAGGCCCCTTTTTTCCCCACTCTTTGTCTCCTTTCTGTCAACCAACCTTCGATCCATTCTGGTATCTCTCCTGTAATAACCTGGGCTCGTATCTTCTTCAGCAGCCTCATGTGTCTATCCTGCCTGTTACTTCCTCAAAGAATTCCAACAGATTTGTCAGACAGGATATCTCTTTATGGAAACTATGCTGACCTTGGACTTATTTTATCATGCAGCTCCACGCATCCCGAAACCTCATCCTTAATAATTATAATGAATATCTTTCTAACCACTTAAGTCAGGCTAAATGGCTTATAATTTACTGTCTTTTGTCTCTCTCCCTTTTTGAAGAGTGGAGTGACATTTACAATTTTCTGGTCCTCCACAACCATTCCAAAAGATCACTACTAATGCCTCCACAATCAGAACCCTGGGGTGTTGTCCATCTAATATAGGTGACTTCCTATGGTTGCCTCATTCTCCCTTTAGAATTCTTCTTCTTTGTGATGAACCAATCCTGTGTTTTCCAAACTGCCACAGAAACTCTAGCCATTGCTGTTCTACTGTCATCCCTACTAATGTACAGTATATAATTTATCATGTATCTAAATTCATTGTATTTTTAATATTATTATTGTGTTCTTTATCTTATTGTGTGTGTGTTTTTGTGCGGCATCGAAGCCAGATTAACAATTATTTCATTCTCCTTTACAATTGTGTACTGGAAATGAGATTAAACATTAAACAATCTTGAATCTTGCCTTATCTTCTGAGTATTTCCAACACTTTCTGTTTTTCTTGCTGGTTTCCAGAATCTGAAGTTTTTTTTGTTTTTTCTTTTGATGAGAAACCGTTTCTTTTATCCAGAAAGACATGAAAAGGACAGCAAAAAAAAAAGGGAATGGAACTAGATATGATAGTTACAGATAACTCGCACCATTTTCAAAATACAAGGGCATCCCTATAGAATAGAGATGAGCAGGAATTGCTTTAGCCAGAGGGTGGTGAATTCTGTGGAGTTCTTTGCTGCAGTTGACTGGAGGCCAAGTCAATGGGTACATTTAAAGTGGAGGTTAATAGGTTCTTGATCAGTAAGGACATCAAAGGTTATGGTGAGAAGGCAGGAGAAAGGGGCTGTGAAGGACAATAAATCAGCCAGGATAGAATGGCAGAGCAGACTTGATGGACCGGATGGCCTAATTTTTGCTCCTCAGCTGTACACTTAGTTTTCTTCTCCCTTTGGTCCCCTTTACCATTCCTTCCTTCCACAGGCCCCATCTGCCCATTATCTCCTCCTCACCGAGTTCCACCTATCGCCTACCTGTCTTTCTCCCACCCTTCATTGCTCGATACTGCCAACCTTTCCTCTTCCCTTTCAGTCCTTACACAGCATCTTGACCTGAAACATTCACTTACTCCTTTTGCTTCCATAGATGCTGGTGACCTCTGGGTTCTTCTAGCTTCTAGTTTCTTTGGTCTGGATTTAACACTAACATTTGAATAAATATTTGAATAGATAAAAATTACAGATCTACGGGAAGAGAGTAAGAGCCAAGAAACAAGTGAGGGGCACAGATGCAGAATGATATTGTTTGGAACTGGATCCATCTACGATTCAGTGATTGTGTGGCATCTAACGATTGTACAACATAAAAGCCTGACCAGCCTATTTTTGAAGGTGTACAAATGCAAAGTCTTCCCCTCTTTAGGACATTATTGTCATGCAGGTAAACTTGTAATTAGCATAAATGTCAGGAGGAAAATTCACTCATTGAGATTGAGAGAAGAAGAGGGAGAAATTTTAATGGATGAGCCAAGTCTGGAGAGGGTTGAAAATGCTTGAATGAGGAACTGTAGTGAAATGAAGATTCAGCATTGGAGTATCTCAACAAGGTACCGATGCCCTCAGGAACACTAGAGTGGTTCTGGTAGTGAAGAATGTGAACACAAGTACACAAAATGTAAGAGCTGCTGTCGGCTAAGCAGCCCCTCAATGGTGCTCAGCCATTCGATGATATCACAGGCTGGCTTTAGTTCCACTTTTCTGCCTTAACCCCTGAATCTGGTGGGAGCAAAGGGAGTTGGGAATGGTGAGGGTGGAGTGGCAAGGGAGGGGTTGGGGGGATGGTGGCAGAGAAGTAGAGTCATGGGCTGGGGGTGGCATGGGTGCAGGCACAAGACGAGATCATTTGATTCCAAACGTTTAGTTTATTGATCATTGCAGAACGTCTCTCTGGTGCTTTCTTCTCTCACCCCTATACCTTCCCCTTTACATAACCATGATTCCCCTCTCCCTGCCTCCTTCCAATTCTCAGTCCACAATAAAGACCCATCAGGTTTATCATCACTCACATATGTCAAGAAATTTGTGTTTTTTAGGTCAGCAGTACAGTGTAATACAGAAAAATGCTGCAGTACTGTGCAAAAATCTTAGGTACCCTAGTCATGTGTGCCTAAGACTTTTGCATAGCACTGTAAATTTCAATATTAAATAATATTTCACTTATTGCTATCAAAATGGATAATTTCAGATTCTACCATGTTATACCTTATCTGCTAAATTTTGTCTACTCACTTAACCAATCTACATTTTCTGAGCCAAGATCGTTATATGGCTTCCTGAATGAGCAGAGCCCCTCCCTGACACCACTTTATAGTAATGGGTCTACCTTTCTGAAATGTTAAGGACCTAGAATATTTGGGTCCCAGCCTTATCCAGAATGCACCCAAGCCTCTGCAATGGCTGTCACGTGTGAAAGTCAGTGAATCTCTACATACCATATGCTACAACTAACCCTCTTTGTTTAAATACCTTGTGTATTCACGTTGTCCATTAACTTTGACTTCCTGCGACATTTCCCTAATTTGATTCCAATTTTTATACTCCTGTTATATTAGACACTTTCCCTTCTTGTTACACTAACAAGCTTTTTAATTGAGGGATCATACCTTAATACCACAAAACAATAAGCCATAGGAGCAAAATTAGGCCATTTGGTTCGAGTCTGCTTCGCCATTCCATCATGGCTGATTTATTATTCCTTTCAACCCCATTCTCCTGCCTTCTCCTCACACTGACTAATCAAGAACCTATCAGCCTCTACTTCAAATACACCCAATGACTTGGCTTCCACAGTCGCCTGTGGCAATGAATTCCACAAATTCACCACCTTCTGGCTTAAGAAATTCCTCCTCATCTCTCTGCTAAAGGGACAGCCTTGTTATTGTATTACAAAAGCAATGAAAAAGGCAAGAATTTTATCATTGACTTAGACTGAAGCTTTTGAACCATGAAGGGACTAAATATGATTCAGTCAGATAGAATACGAGATTAACATAAAAAGATCAGAAGGCCCAAAGGCCAAACCTGTATCCAAAGAGAAAGGTTCAATGCCAAAAAGTCTTTTATTTCCAGAGCCATCCTTCCCTGGACCAGAATCGGAATCAGGTTTTGTTGTAGGGAGAAGAATAATGGGTTAATAACTTGTCAATAAGGATGTGGATTGTGTTAATGTGGAAATAGGGAACCGCAGACAGAGTCTAGAAATAGAGACATGGAATGCAGCAGAAGGGACCGAGTTGCAGAAATGTTACTGGTTGTGTTACAGCATGCACCTATTGGTGTAATATAAAACTGAATTTGCTGTTAGACCTGTGGATCATCATTTTATTTTGTAATCAGGACCCAGACTGCTATGTAATTAAGTTTTCCTAGTGCCAAACACACACCCGCCCTCTGCTGTCATTCGTGTTAACTTCAGCCTTGCTTGGCGCCTCAATTGGAGTGAAGCAATGCACTCGATTATGGGCTTGCGTCTCCAGGCCGTGCACTCCACTCCCTGCCTCAGTGAACTCACTCAGAGACAGCAAAGAGCCAGATTGCATAATTGTCCCAAAAACACACAGTCAAAATATAAATCACAGGCTCCAACTGCACGCAGCTCAGTAGTAGAATCATTTTTGAAAGAAGTAAAAGAAATAGTTTCGTGAACTATCTGTAGGACGTCGCTATTAGTCGCTGGCGCCATCTAGGATGAGACTTGATATTCAGTGGGTACTTCAAAGATTACTGAGCTGAAACATTAATTATAGAATAATAAAATTAAGGAAAATATATGACCCAGAGGGAAATTATCTGACCCATTATGCTGGTGCTAGTCAAAAAGACCCTATCCAACCTAATCTCAACTTCTAGCAGCAGACCATTGCCCCACAGGTCAGGTACCTCATGCACACATCCGAGTCTGTTTCTCTCTCCACAGATATTGCCTGCTGTGTTGAGCAAACCTGGTACTTTCCGTTTTTAAATTTTATTTTAGACTTCCGGCAGCAGCAGTGTTTTAATTTTGAATCCCTCAGAGTCCGTGTTCTGCTCTTGGTGAGTCAGGAATTGACTTGATTGCATGTGCCTTAGGCTGATGGGAGTATTATACTTTTCATTGGTGATCACTTCTGGGTGAAACTGTACACATTGCATTGAACTTGGTAACTCTAGGTATAGTTTATCCTGGGGACCTGATTTTAGTTCTGATGTCAGACATTACGTACAATTGTTTCTGGATGCCCACCCCATGTTCCCACCTTTACCAGCAGGAGTGTAAGCTTTCGTGTGTAACCTATGACCTTGCTGAAGAGTCAGAGTACAACCAATGATTCTTTGTGTTGTTTTGCTGTATTGCGACCATTTAAAGGAAAACTGTTTTGATGTTGGAGACATAACTGGGCAATATCAGAACTACCAGCCTTTCAGGCACCTTCCAATATTTGCAGAATGTGCTTATGTTAATTGGGAGTACTTCTTTCAACATTTGGCTGCTGACATATCCAATGTGTTTCTCAGTAGCAAGTTCACTGGCAGCATACAACTGGCAACCACATTGGTGTAATTTACCTTTAACTATTAAACACAATTTTCCTGATAATACTTTATAACAGCGGCAAATCTAGACATGCATTAAACATAACATATTTCAGTTAAGTAAAATAACCTAGTGCCTTTCCAATTTAACAAACTCGTATTTTTTAACTACAACATCACAATTTCCCCTGGACAGCTGGAGTCCGGCTGTTGGAAGACTCTCCCTTTCACTGAGAGTCCATTTTGATGTTCCTTGACAAACCAAAGAAGCTCTTGCCCCGGTACAGAGAACGGATTAAAGACCTCTAATTGCGTTGCCCGAGAAGCAAAACTGGGAGGTGACTTGGTGCTTTTGTTTAGCCTGTAAGCACAGAACTGAGTTGACAACAGATCCCAAATCATATATGTTTGCTCCCTGAGCACAGCATCTTCTGTGGTTACCTAGTATGTGGGCAGCATCACACCTCTTTTACCAATGCGAACAATGCAAAGGAAACCAATCTACAATACTCTAAATCTAAAGCATGGGGAAAATATGATTCACTTGACGCTCATCAACACAGAAACAACTTTTATCCGTCAACCAACATCTTTTGATGCTCCAGAAAAACCTACAGAATGTAGCTATAACAGAGGTGTGGCACCTTAGTTCATGATTTAGCTTGTAAAGAAGTTGTTTAATTCCGAAATACATCTTAGCTCAATTTGCTTAACTTGAAATGGCCTAACATGGCACATTGTTGCAACAATATGTACTCGATTAAATTAAAATGAATTCTGTTGCAGTTTTCAGGACCTCCAGCGTGCTTTTTAGCTAATTAAGCACTAGATGACTTTTTAATTAAGAACCGATTTAACATGGATCAAAAAGTATAAATGAACCTGGAACATGTAAAGTGCAATCTCAAATTCTGTGATCTCACAAAAAGCGTAAGGACAGAATTAGTCCATTCACCCCACTGTTCTGAACATGATATGACTCCGAATTTCACGTTCTTGCCTTTGTTCCATATCTCTTGATATCATTACCCAGCCAAGTTTCAACTTCTGCCTTTCTTTGAACTGGAAAAGGATAAAAGAGTAAAAGCCCAATAAATGGTCATACAGTAGATTCAATGGTGCAAGAGCAGAAATCAGTAATTAGTCACAGATCAATACCTTTTCTGATTTATACAGTTGGCTCCAAATAGAAGGCATTTGCCAGTAAAGATTGATTGATATTGAAACATGTATTTGTGTAAAAGCCAATTTCAGATCCTGTGTGATTCTTTGATTAGATGATCATAAACCCTATTTATGGGTAAGATACCAGATTCGGTGATAACTTGAATTAAATTAATAATATAACACACAATTCATTAAACTTTAATTATTTCACAGCTTCAGCAGAGACACTGAATGAAACATGATACAGTAAATGTTGCTGTGGGTCGAATTCTCATTCTTCTCAGATGATGATGTCCGAGATTGGTCCACCAGGTCTTGGGTACAAGAAATAGTCAACATCAAGTGACCTGACAAAATTCACAGGTAAAGCATTCTGCAAAGCTATGGTTCTCATAACAGAAGGGTTATTAATAAAATTGCTGTGGTTTTCTCCTATGATTTCACTAAACGGCTGCTACCCTTGGAACAAATGATGCTTCCAAAAGTGAAGCATTGTTTGTGAGCTGATTTTAACTGTACTCGTCAAGCTGGGAAATATTGACATTGGATCCTGATCAGTAACCAATCTATTTGTTTGTTTGTTTGTTTATCTATATATTTATTTACTTCAAACTGCACTGCCTGACAACCCCCGATTTAATCCTAGCCTAATCATGACACTGTCCTGCAGTCTTCCCTGGGACAGGGTGGGAGATGCTTGGTAGAGAAATGATTAAAACACAGATCATGAGGACAAAATATCACAAAGCAGGCAAATAATCAGGAAATGTAACATTTATTGTGGCAATGTACACTCAGTGGCCATTTTTATTAGGTTCCCCCATACACCTGCTTATTAATAAAAATATCTATAGAAACTTCAAAGCATACAGCCATGGTCAAGAGGTTCAGATTTTGTTCAAACCAAACATCAAAATGAGGAAACAGGATTCCACACAGATGAATACACATCGTAAAGTGCTTATCAGGTTGCAGCTCGGGGCTCTTATACGTACTGCTGAAATGTTTTTTCCTGTTCACTTCATCTTGTATTATACATATTGTTGTTGTGTGACTGAAGTACTGGGAGATATGAAGCAGTGTCTTCGTTCGTCAGAACGAGACAGAGAAGCATCAGGCTGATCAGCAAAATGCAACTGTTGTTCTACTCGGTCCTACACATCTCCACGTAACCTTACTAAATTTGGCAGTCGTAGTTCTTTTCTGTGCACTTGTAATCTCTATTGCTTCTCTCTCCGAGATGTGAATCCACGTTAAACCATATCTCACATGCGTGCTTCTATTTTAATTGCTATATAGTTGCAAAGACACGTCACTTCCTGTTCTTCCACTGCCCTCCTCACACTGATGTCTGGCCGTTCATTCCCTCACTATCCCCTTCCTGGTGAGTCTTTACTGTAATCACCTCGGGCAGCTGTGCTACTTCTAACAGCTCCTGAGTGTGCTCGGTCCCTCTCATTGGGACCCTCTGACATGATACCCATGCATCGCCCTGTCTCTCCTCCCTGCTTGGAGCTGTCCCCTCTTTCTGGGCCACGTTACCTTTGCGGATCACAGCTGTTCACTGTCCCTGCCTCGCCCATGTTGTTTCATTCCCGAGTCTAGATTGCACCGTGTGCCTATTCCCCGGATAGTACCTTCACTGTTTGGGCACACCCAAAAGTCTACAGGAGGCTTTCGATCCCTGGGGCTGACTTCTCCCCACCCTCCTTGTTTCACCTCCTACTGGTTTCGGGTCTCACCCCTATACAGGGGGCTACACCGGGAGCACCGAACACAGTATATGACCCCAACAGGCTCACAGGTGAAGTGTCGCCTCACCTGGAAGGACTGTTTGGGGCCCTGAATGGTAGTGAGGGAGGAGGTGCAGGGGCAGGTGCAGCACTTGTTCCACTTGCAAGGGTAAGTGCCAGGAGGGAGATCAGTGGCAAGGGATGAATGGACAAGTTCTACCCATTCAGCTCTCTGCCATGTTCGTGATACCTAGCCACCGACCCGCACATTTTCAAGTGTGATTGCTAATTTCAAAAATAATCACCCATTTAGACTGCTGAGGTCACTGGCCCCACAATGGGTCGCAAAGGCATCCCAATCAAGCCCCCAAATGTTGTGTGAAAGAAGTCACTGGAGAGAAGTACTGGTAGATATGACGCAGTCTCTTTATTTGACAAAATAAGACAGAGCAGGTAACATAGACCCTTTGTGGAGGAAAAAGATCTGTCCGATCCAATGCTACATGACATTTTATCGAAGGGAAGACGACGGCGCGATACAGCTCGCAGCGGCCACTCCGGTGGTGATGTCTGTTATTTGTCAAGTGGGGTGCCGTGCACAATCCTGATTTGATGGAGATGGACGTGAGAACATGGAGGAACATCTGTTGAAATGCCTGCTTCACTGCTGCTGCTGCTACTGTGTGGTCCGGAATCTCCGGAGGAGAAGGCCCCGAGTCCTCGGCTTTGCTTGTTGCTTGGCGGCCGGGGCGGGGTCGAAGCGCTCAGCAGAGGATGGTGCTCGGAGAGGCTGTGTCAGAGGCTCGAAGTTTTCTGACGGTCTCAGAGTCTGCTGCGGTCGGGTGCTTCCAATGGTGCTATATCGGCAAGTTGGCAGCGCTTGGAGGTTCATGGTGGGCAGAGTTCCTCCTTTCTGCCGCCTGCGTGGGATGATGAGTCTATCAGGACTTTGAGACTTTTTTTTACCATGCCCATGGTCTGCTCTTTATCAAATTATGGTATTGTTTTGCACTGTTGTAACTATATGTTATAATTATACGGCATGGTTCTGGAGGACTGGAAGATTGCAAATGTCACTCGGCTATTTAAGAAGGGGGCAAGGAAGCAAAAAGGAAATTATAGACCTGTTAGCTTGACATCGGTGGTTGGGAAGTTGTTGGAGTCGATTGTCAAGGATGAGGTTACAGAGTACCTGGAGGCATATGAAAAGATAGGCAGAACTCAGCATGGATTCCTTAAAGGAAAATCCTGCCTGACAAACTTATTACAATTTTTTGAGGAAATTACCAGTAGGTTAGACAAGGGAGATGCAGTGGATGTTGTATATTTGGATTTTCAGAAGGCCTTTGACAAGGTGCCACACATGAGGCTACTTAACAAGATAAGAGCCCATGGAATTACGGGAAAGTTACATACGTGGATAGAGCGTTGGCTGATTGGCAGAAAACAGAGAGTAGGAATAAAGGGATCCTATTCTGGTTGGCTGCCGGTTACCAGCGGTGTTCCACAGGGGTCCATGTTGGGGCCGCTTCTTTTTACATTGTACATCAATGATTTGGATTATGGAATAGATGGCTTTGTGGCTAAGTTTGCTGACGATACGAAGATAGGTGGAGGGGCCAGTAGTGCTGAGGGAACGGAGAGTCTGCAGAGAGACTTGGATAGATTGGAAGAATGGGCAAAGAAGTGGCAAATGAAATACAATGTTGGAAAGTGTATGGTTATGCACTGTGGCAGAAGAAATAAACAGGCAGACTATTATTTAAATAGGGAAAGAACTCAAAGTTCTGAGATACAATGGGACTTGGGAGTCCTTGTACAGGATACCCTTAAGGTTAACCTCCAGGTTGAGTCGGTAGTGAAGAAGGCGAATGCAATGTTGGCATTCATTTCTAGAGGAATAGAGTATAGGAGCAGGGATGTGATGTTGAGGCTCTATAAGGCGCTGGTGAGACCTCACTTGGAGTACTGTGGGCAGTTTTGGTCTCCTTATTTAAGAAAGGATGTGCTGATGTTGGAAAGGGTACAGAGAAGATTCACTAGAATGATTCCGGGAATGAGAGGGTTAACATATGAGGAATGTTTGTCCGCTCTTGGACTGTATTCCTTGGAGTTTAGAAGAATGAGGGGAGACCTCATAGAAACATTTTGAATGTTGAAAGGCATGGACAGAGTGGATGTGGCAAAGTTGTTTCCCATGATGGGGGAGTCTAGTACGAGAGGGCATGACTTAAGGATTGAAGGGCGCCCATTCAGAACAGAAATGCGAAGAAATTTTTTTAGTCAGAGGGTGGTGAATCTATGGAATTTGTTGCCACGGACGGCAGTGGAGGCCAAGTCATTGGGTGTATTTAAGGCAGAGATTGATAGGTATCTGAGTAACCAGGGCATCAAAGGTTATGGTGAGAAGGCAGGGGAGTGGGACTAAATGGGAGAATGGATCAGCTCATGATAAAATGGCGGAGCAGACTCGATGGGCCGAATGGCCGACTTCTGCCTCTTTGTCTTATGGTCTTATGGTTTTGTCAGTTCTAGTCTAGGTTTGTCCTGTGTTTTCTTGTGATATCATTCTGGAGGAATGTTGTATCATTTTTAATGCATGCATTTCTAAATGACAATAAATGAGGACTGAGTGTCCTCATAATCTAATACGCTAAAGATCAAAGGACAATTCAGGAGAATTCCATATTTACAATACATCCACGATGCTTCCTTTGAACTACACACCGCCCTCTTCACACCCACACTACAGACACCCAAATAATGAATTTAAATCAGCATTGTCTGGTCTTCTAATCAACTGTGGTTCATGATTCTTAGGAACCCATTGTTCAGAGATGCATTTTAAATTTAATCTACAGTCTATGTTCATATTCATAATTGGTCAATTACTGAAGTTATTTGCTATATATGCTAACCCCCCAAAAAACAACCTAACACATACAAGTTGAAATGGACACATAAAAATCTGAAAAAATATCAAACAATTTGATTAAAAACTTGTCGCAGAATGACAAGTGTTGTAGAAATTTCATTCTATAAATATTATAAATGATTAATGCATGGACTTGAATTGCTCAATTATGATTTATTGTTTGATCTGAATATATTTTATCACCCTGTCATTTTTAATTAACTCAAATGTATAGCTAATAGGAACTTTATAATTAAAATAATTATTAAGTGCAGTACTGAATATTCTGCAATAGTTTAGTTTACAGATTATAATTTTGCAGGATCAGTGGTTTCAGTTGTTTCATAAGGGCTTAGTACATCATATTTCATAGGAGGTCTCCTGCTGTTTTTATTTATTTGTATGAAGGTATCATTGAGCTGAACAGTTCAATCTCTTGTGACCCAAAGCAGATATTTGTGTTTTGCACACATAATTATTCAGTCTTTTCAATGCAAATTAAGGAGATATTTGGTGAGATATGAAGTGATAAACTTTATTTCATGGTAAGCCAAACATACAAATAAAGGAATAATGATATCCATAACTAATTTAATAGAACTGATTTTCTCATACAAAAGTCATGTCATATCATGTCATGCTTCAAAATAATGGTGTGTCATCTTATTGACTGAAAAACAGGTTTTTAGTTGTTCTCCTTCATTTTCAATTAGCTACAGTATGTTGTTTTTTCTGGCCAGCCTATCCCGACTGAAATATAATTGTTTTATTCTTCCTCATTTCAGAGCTCCTACACTTTTTTCTATTGATTTGCAGCATCAGCAACTCTGCAAAATAAAAGGTATATGATAGTTATTGATTACTAATACCAAAATATTTAATTCTATCTGTACTTAATCTCTGAGAACAAAGATATGTTAGTTTTTAAACCATTTTACATTTTATTAGAAACATAGAAACATAGAAACATAGAAAATAGGTGCAGGAGTAGGCCATTTGGCCCTTCGAGCCTGCACTGCCATTCAGTATGAACATGGCTGATCATCCAACTCAGAACCCCGCCCCAGCCGTCCCTCCATACCCCCTGATCCCCATAGCCACAAGGGCCATATCTAACTCCCTCTTAAATATAGCCAATGAAGTGGCCTCAACTGTTTCCTGTGGCAGAGAATTCCACAGATTCACCACTCTCTGTGTGAAGAAGTTTTTCCTAATCTCGGTCCTAAAAGGATTCCCCTTTATCCTCGAACTGTGACCCCTCGTTTATTGTTTTCTTTACAAAAGAGATGAATAAAAATTTTTTGCTTAGAAATTCTAATAGTGCAAATACCATTTTTCTACAAATCTTTTCTGAAAAAAAAGTAGCCATTATTAATCCCGGAAGTCTGAAACTATAATGTTTAGAAGTATTTGTTCAATACATACACAAATTATAGTCCTCACAAAGTACATTGAAGTTCTTGGGGCCTTACACATTTATTTTTTCTTTAAACTGGGATATAAGTTAATCAAACAGGAAGGGTTAAATCACAGGATAAGTTTTTGTTGGGATAGTGTTAGCCATGACAGCAATAACATATCAACAATCTGAAAAATTACCTCCATTTCTCTCTGTATTTCTGGCCTCACCTGCTGAACGTTTCCAGTACTTAAAGAACACAGAATACTACAACACAGGTTACTTTTCATCATTATCTGCAACACAGCATTCAACGCTATTATCCCCTTGAAACAAATAACTAAGCTCCTAGACGTAGGCTTCAATATCTCCCTGTGCAAATGAATCCTCAATATCCTCACTTGCAGACTTCAGTCAATTCAGATTGACAACATCTCCTCCACAATATACCTATGATTGTGTGGTGAAGTACAACTCCAATGCCACATTTAAGTTTGCTGATAACACCAGTGTTGTTGGCCGAATCAAAGGTGGTGGAGGGAGGAGGGAGATACAAAGTCTGATTGACTGGTGCCATAACAACAACCTTTCACTCAACGTCAGCAAAACCAAAGAGCTGATTATTGGCTACAGGAGGGAGAAGGGAGACATCCATAAGCTGGTCTTCATTAGGGGAACTGAGGTGGAGAGGATTGGTAACTTTAAATTTCTTGGCATTATGATATCTGAGACTGTGTCCTGGGACCAGTAGGCAAGTGCCATCATAAAGAAGGCATGAGGTCGTCTCAAATTTCTTAAAAATTTGCGTAGATTTGGCATATCACCTAAAAAAACTTTGACAAAATTCTATAGATACACAGTGGAGAGTATCCCGACTGGTTGCATTATGGCCTAGTATGGAAACCTTTCCAGAACAAAAGGACTGGCTGCACCTGAACCTGAGGGGGAACAATATCCTGCTGGCATGTTTGCTAGAGCCACTGGAGAGACTTTAAACTAAGTTGGCAATGGGATGGGAACCAGACTGATAGAGCTGAGGATGGGGCAGTTGGTATACAACTAGATGTAGTGTGCAGTGCATCAGTCTTCATTCTGGAAGACACTAGCTGTATGCCAGTAGCTTGAGAGTGTCAGGGGCAGAAATGAGTGCAGTTGGTATTACCATGGAGAAGGAGCTTGGAAAGCTAAAAGGTAGGAAGGTAGATAAGTCACCTAGACCACATCCCAGGGTTCTGAAAGAGGTGGCTGAAGAGATTATGGAGGCATTAGTAATGATCTTTCAAGAATCACTAGGTTATAGAATGGTTCTTGAGGACGGGAAAATTGCAAATGTCATTCCACTCTTTAAGGAAGGAGTCAGAAGAAAGAAAATTATAGGCTATTTAGCCTGACTTTAGTGATTGAGAAGATGTTGGAAACCATTTTTAAAAATGTGTTTCAGGTACACGGAGGCACAAGATAAAATAGCCCAAAGTCAACATGGTTAGCTTAAGGGGAAATCTGGCCTGACAAATCTGTTGGAATTCTCTGAGGAAATAACTGGCAGGATAGACAAAGGGGAGTCAGTGGATGTTGTTTACTTGGATTTTCTAAAGGTTTTTGACAAGGTGCCTCACATGAGACTGCTTAACATGGTAAGAGCTGATGGTATTACAGGAAAGATACGAGTATGGATAGAAGATTGGCTGACTGGCAGGAGGCAAAGAGTGAGAATAAAGGGGGCCTTTTTCTGATTGACTGCTGGTAACTAACGGTGTTCTGCAGGGGTCAGTATTGGGACACGTAATAGGTCAAGAACTTGGATGGTAGAATTGATGGCTTTATGTCCGGGTTTGCAGATGATACAAAGATAGGTGAAGGGGCAGGTATTGTTGAGGAAGCAGGGAATGGAATACACCCTAGGGAAGTATGCAGTCATGCACCTTGGTAGAAGGAATATAGGCGTGGACGATTTTCTAAATGAGGAGAAAATTCAAAAATCAGAGCTGTAAGGGACTTGGGCGTCCTTGTGTAGGATTCCCTAAGGGTTAACCTGTAGGTTGATTCAGTGGTAAGGAAGGCAAATACAATGTTAATATACATTTCGAGAGGACTAGAATACAAGAACACTGGTCACACTGCACTTGGAATATTGTGAGCAGCTTTGGGTCTCTTATCTAAGAAAAGATGTGTTCAAATTGGAGAGGGTTCAAAAGAGGTTCACGAGAATGATTCCAGGAGTGAAAGGATTAACATGAGGAGCATTTGATGTCACTGGGCCTATACTTGCTGGAGTTTTGAAGAATTTGGGGGGATATCAATGAAACCTTTCAAATACTGAAAGGCCTAGATAGAGTGGATGTGGAGAGGGTGTTTCCTATAGTGGGTGAGTCTAGGTCCAGAGGACGCAGCCTCGGTTTAGAGGGATGTCCATTTAGAACAGAGATGAGGGGGTATTCTATGAGCCAGAGGGTGGTGAACCTGTGGAATTTATTGCAACAGACAGCTGTGGAGTCCAAGTCATTGGGTATGTTTAAAGGAGGTTCTTGATCAGTCAGGATGTTAAAGGTTATTGGGAGAAGGCAAGAGATTGGGATTGAGAGGGATAATAAGTCAGCCATGATGGAATGGCAGAGCACACTTGATGGGCTGAATGGCTTAATTCCACTCCCATGTCTCGTGGTCTAAACTCCAAGCTCACAAATGGAAAGAACTACAAAAAAAAAGTGGATATAGCTGGGTCCATCTCAGAGAAAGCCCCCACCCCCCCAACACGGAGCACATGTACAAGGAGCACTGCCACAAGAAAGTAACATCCATCATCAAGGACCCCTGCCACCCAGGCTATGCTCTCTTCTCACTACTACCACTGGGCAGGAGGCGCAGGAACCTTGGGTCCACATCACCAGCTTCAGGAACGGTCATTACCCTACAACCATCAGCCTCTTGACCCGGTGTGGATAACTCATGTTTCAACACTGAACCAGCTCCACAAGCTATAGCCTCTGGCTCTACACTCATGTTCTCAGTATTATTTAATTATTTTTATTTACTTTTTATTATTTGCAGAATTTGTCTTCTTTAGCACATTGGTTGTTTGCTGGTCTTTTTTAAGTTTTCATAAATTCTATTGTATCTCTTTATTTTCCTGTAAATGCCTGCAAGAAAATGGGGCACCCTGGTAGATAACGGTTAGTCCGATGCTAGTAGAGCTTGGGGCATAAGAGTACAGAGTTCAATTCAGTTCCGTCTGTAAGGAGATTGTTCGTTCTTCCAGTGACCGACTGGGTTTCCTCTAGGCGCTCCGTTTCCTCTGCCAGTCCAAAGATGTACTGGTCAGTAGGGTAACTGGTCATCGTAAATTGTATTGTGATTAGACTAGGGGTTCAATTGCTGGGTTGCTGGGTGGTGTGGCTTGTTGGGTCAGGTCAGCCCGTTCCATGCTGTCCCTCTAAATCAGGGGTTCCCAAACTTTTTTATGCCATGGACTAATACCAAGGAGTCTGTGGATCCCCTGCTCTAAGTAAAATAAATTAAAATTAATCTGAATGTTGTATATGGTGACATATGTGTATTTGATAATAAATTTAATTTGACTTAGAGTCAAATATGAATTTATCATTGATATATAGTGAAATGTGCTATAAAATGAAACTCCACTTTGAACTACTGAGCCCTTTACTGGAGAAAACCTTTCTGAACCATAAAAGGCAATGTCCCAGTCTCAACCATCTTCCGCCGGTTTATCGACGACGTCCTTTCCATCAAAATGACAGAAGCAGAACTATTCAGTGTCAACTGCACAATGTTCAATTACACTTAGACTGCTCAGAAAATAAAAGCAGTTCATACCAGCATGCAACAAGGCCCTGGCAATATTCAAAAATCAGAATCAGGTTTATTATTATTAAAAATGTGCTAAAACAGAAATACTGTATTTAAAAAAAAGTGAGGTAGTGTCCAAAGCTTCAAAGTCCATTCAGGAATCAGATGGCAGAGGGGAAGAAGCTGTTTCTGAATCGCTGAGTGTGTGCCTTCAGGCTTCTGTATCTCCTACCTGATGGTAACAGTGAGAAAAGGGCATGCCCTGGGTGATGGAGATCTTTAATAATAGACGCTGCCTTTCTGAGACACCGCTCTCTAAAGATATCCTGGGTACTTTGTAGGCTAGTACCCAAGATGGAGTTGACGAGATTTACAACCTTCTGAAGCTTCTTTCGGTCCTGTGCAGTAGCCCCTCCATACCAGACAGTGATGCAGCCTGTCAGAATGTTCTCCACGGTACAAGTTTTTGAGCGTATTTGTTGACATGCCAAATCGCTTCAAACTCCTAATAAGGTATCGCTGCTGTCTTGCCTTCTTTATAACTATATCGATATGCTGGGACCATGTTAGATCCTCAGAGATCTTGACACCCAGGAACTTGAAGCTGCTCACTCTCTCCACTTCTGATCCCTCTATGAGGATTGGTATGTGTCCCTTCATCTTGCCCTCCCTGAAGTCCACAATCAGCTCTTTTGTCTTACCGACGTTGAGTGCCAGGTTGTTGCTGCAGCACCACTCCACTAGTTGGCATATCTCACTCCTGTACACCCTCTCGTCACCACCTGAGATTCTACCAACAATGGTTGTATCATCAGCAAATTTGTAGATGGTATTTGAGCTATGCCTAGCAACACAGTCATGTGTATACAGAGGGTAGAGCAGTGGGCTAAGCACACACGCCTGAGGTGCACCAGTGTTGATCATCAGCGAGGAGGATATGTTATCACCAGTCCGTACAGATTGTGGTCTTCCGGTTATGAAATCAGGATCCAATTACAGAGGGAGGTACAGAGGCCCAGGTTCTGCAACTTCTCAATCATGATTGTGGGAATGATGGTATTAAATGCTGAGCTATACAGTATTCAATGAACAGCATCCTAAAGTAGGTGCTTATGTTGTCTAGGTGGTCTAAAGCCATGTGGAGAGTCATGGAGATTGTGTCTGCTGTTGACCTATTCTGACGATAGGCAAAATGCAATGGGTCCAGGTCCTTACTGAGGTGGGAGTCTGGTCATGACCAACCTCTCAAAGCATTTCATCACTGTCGATGTGAGTGCTACCAGGCAATAGTCGTTAAGGTAACTCACATTATTCTTCTTTGGCTGGTCGGTGGCTAGAAAGCGGAGTGCCACACAAGTACAAAGCCCAAAAGCAGACTGCTCACCGTTCACCATCTCTTGTCATTCAACAACAATACTATTTTCAAGGTTCTGAGCATCAGTATCTTGGGAGGGTCATTACTGATCAAAAACTTAATTGGATCAACACATTAAATTCAGTTCCAAGGGCATGAAAGAGATTGTGTATTATATGGTAAGAGGCTCACTTCTTGACATTCCAATGATTGACATGAATGATCTGAAAACTAGCTCAGAGTCAATTGGCCCAATGGCTTCCTTCTTTGTCATATCAGATAATATGATTACACTCCTAAAGTGCTATTTATTTATTGATATACCATGTGGAATAGGTCCTTCTGGCTCTTCGTGCTGTGCCGCCTGACAATCCCCAATTTAATCCTAGCCTAATCATGGGACAATTTACAATGATCAGTTAAACCACCAAGCGATACTTCTTTGGACTATGGGAGGAAACTGGAACACCTAGAGAATACCATGACTTGTTGCCACTCGCAGCTCCAATCTGCTAATTAAATTTGCTGACGACACTACAGTGATTCGCTTAATCTCAAATAATAATGAGGCAGCCTACAGAGAAGAAGTCATCACCCTAACACAGTGGTGTCAAGAAAACAGCCTCTCCCTCAATGACACAAAAACAGAGGAGCTGGTTGTGGATTACAGGAAGAATGCAGATGGGCTAACCCCCATTGACACCAATGGATCTGGGGTTGAGAGGGTGAACAGCTTTAAGTTCTTTGGCATAAACATCACCGCGGAGCCCACGTGGTCTGTACATACCGGCTGTGTGGTGAAAAAGGCACAACAGCGCCTCTTTCACCTCAAAGGGTTGAAGAAGTTTGGTGTGGGGCCCCAAATCCTAAGAACTTTCTACAGGGGCACAATTGAGAACATCCTGACTGGCTGGTATGGGAAATGTACTTCCCTTAATCGTAGGACTCTGCAGAGAGAGGTGCGGACAGTCCAGCGCATCTGTAGATGTGACCTTCACACTATTCAGGGCATTTACAAAGACAGGGTGTGTAAAAAGGGCCCAAAGGATCATTGGGGACCCGAGTCACCCCAACCACAAACTGTTCCAGCTGCTACCATCCGGGAATCGGTACCGCAGCAAAAAAGCCAGGACCAACAGGCTCCAGGACAGCTTCTTCCACCAGGTCATCAGACTGATTAATTCATGCTGATACAATTGTATTTCTATGTTATATCGACTGTCCTGTTGTACATACTATTTATTATAAATTACTGCAAATTGCACATTGCACATTTAGACAGAGAAGTAATGTAAAGATTTTTACTCCTCATGTATATGAAAGATGTAAGTAATAAAGTCAATTCAATTCAATTTAACACATGTGGTCACAGGGAGAAGGTACAAACTCCTTACGGTCATGGTGGGAATTGAGCCTGGCTCACCTGTACTGTCGAGCACAGTGCAAATCACTGTGTTCCCATACTGCTCGCTTTTCAACTCCTTAAACAAGCCATTCAACAATAACTATCAACAGCATTCTACAAGGGAAAATTATTTTCATTAGCCCAGTATAAATCATACGTGAACCTTTCAACCTCCCTTATGTAAACTTTTTAGTGCATTAGTCAGCATGACCATAAAAACCCTTTAAGATGTAGAACTGGACGGGACATTTTCTTTGCTAAAAGGATAAGCAATGGCATCATGAGAATTCAACTCAAATATCTGGGCATAGTCACAATTAATAGCTTTTGATTAAAACTATGTTACTGTGCAACTTTTAGAAAATCTCTCATATGCCTAATGATGGTTTAAGATACAGCTGAACAGCTGATTGACTGTGAAATTGAACCTTTTACTGAAAAAAACACATAGTGCTTTTAAACCAAAATAAACTTTATTCATAAAACAAAATAATTACATGAATCAACTGTGCAATGACTTTTTTTTTCTTATATTCACACACAATGCGTTAAGTAGGACGCTACAATGGGTAGTTAAAACTGCCCAACACATCACCAGCACCAATCTACTCACCATCAAGGTCACACATACTGAAAGGTGCTGGACAAAAGGCCAGCGATATAATGAGGGATCCCACCAGCCCTGGTCACGGACTGTTTGCCCCATTGCCCCACACCCATCGGGGAAGAGGCGACACAGCATCCACGGCAGGACCCCCAGACTCAAAAACGGTCACTTCCCTGCCCCCGACAAGCCGTCAGCCGTCAGGCCAATCAACAACTTCACCCATGAGCTCACCTTACTACACATTAACCCCACCACCGCGACATATGCATCACCTCGCGTCATCTTATGTATGTGCATGTGTATGTACATAACCTGTACACTGTGTTTTACAGTACTGCTTTTATGTTTATATTTATTGTGTATTTTTTAATTGTGTTATTTATGATTATTGTGTTTTTCTGTGCTGCATCGGATCTAGGGTAACAATCATTTTGTTCTCCTTTACCCTCGTGGACTGAAGAACAACAGTAAATGATTATGAACCTTCAATGTAGTATTCAATTACATTTCTTGAAACCCATACTACCGTTGCCACGCACGTGGCCCCTGAAGTGGTACACGTCCACAAGAATTGAGGGCCTTTGCCCTCACCCGTTCATTAGCGGAAGAACCCTATACTGTGGTCCTTCCCCACCGAGCCCCTCACTTTTCGTGTGCCTCTCAGCGCATACTCACTTCTGCAGCCTGGGATGTGCCAGTCAGCAGCATTCCACTCAGACAGCTCGATGTGCTGACAAACCAGAAAGTTTCAGGCAGCGCAAAGGGTGCCTTTCACTCAGTTGATGATCTGTCAAAATCAGATTCAGAATCACGCTTAATATCACCAGCATATGTCGTGGAATTTGTTGTCTTTGTGGCAGCAGTACAATGCAATACATAATAGAACAAAATGTGAATGACAGTAAGTAGATACATGTTAAATAGTTAAATTAAATAAACAATGCAAAAATAGAAATAAAACAAGTAGTGAGGTGGTGTCCAAGGGTTCAATGTCCATTCAGAAATCGGATGGCAGAGGGGAAGAAGCTGTTCCTGTTGCAGCCAGTTTGAATGCTCTACACCATACATTTGTAGAAATTTGTGAGTGTCTTTGGTGACATACCAAGACTCCTCAAACTCACAATGAAATATAGCCGCTGTTGTGCCTTTTTTGTAGCTGTACTGGTATGTTGTGTCCAGGATAGACTCTCAGAGATATTGACACCCAGGGACTTAAAATTGCTCACTGTTTCCACTTTTTATCCCTCTGTGAGGACTGGTGTGTGTTCCCTCATCTTACCCTTTCTGAAATCCACAGTCAGATCTTTGCTCTTACTGACATTGAGTACAAAGTTGAGCAACCTGCTCCTTCTTCCAGGAAAGGGGCTTCCCTTCCTCCACCATCAGTGCTGCCCTCAACCATATCTCTTCCATTTCGCGCATGTCTGCCCTCACCCCATCCTCCTGCCACCCTACCAGGGATAGGGTTCCTCTTGTCCTCACCTACCACCCCACCAGCCTCCACATCCAGCACATAATTCTCCATAACTTCTGCCGTCTTCAATGGGATCCCACCACCAAGCACATCTTTCCCTCCCCTCACTTTCTGCAGGAATCGCTCCCCACTCAATTGTCTTGTCCATTCCCGCCTCCCCGGTAATCTCCCTTGTGGCACTTATCCTTTCAACTGGGCCAAATGCCACACCTGCCCCTACACCTCCCTCCCTCACTACCATTCAGAGCCTCAAATAGTCCTTCCAGGTGATGCCACCTGGCCTGCTGAGTTCCTTCAGCATGGTGTGTGTGTGTGTTGCTAGATGCTATGGGCAACCTGCTCAGGAAACACCCGGATTTATCCATCAAGTCCTTCTGCAGTGTCTGCAGAACATTCCACGCTGACTACTGCTTGATGGACTTGTGGTCAAAAGCACACGAAGCATTGTCGCAGGAAAGCAGTATCCGTCATCAAGGGCCCCCGCCATCCAGGACATATTCTCTTCTTGTTGCTGCCATCAGGAAGAAGTTACAGGGGCCTCAGGACTCACATCATCAGGTTCAAGATCAGTTACTACCATCTCAGGCTCTTGAACCAGAGGAGATAAATTCACTCATCCCATCGCTGAACTGTTCCCACAACCTAAAGACTCACACTCATGTTCTCAATATTTGTTGCTTATTATTATTACTTCTTCATTTTGTATTGGCACAGTTTGTTGTCTTCTGCACTCCGCCTGAACACCCCAGTTGGGTAGTCTTTCATTGGTTCTGTTATGGTCATTATTCCATAGATTTATTGAGTATGCCCACAAGAAAATGAATCTCAGGGTTGTATATGGTGACATATACAACCCGGGAGGGGGGAGAAGATGGCGGCGTGACGGCAGCGCAAGTGGCCACTTTGGTGATGATATCTCTTATCCGTCAAGTAGGGGACTGTGCACAATTCTGATTTGATGGAGACAGATGTGAGAGTACGGAGGAACATCTGGAAAACTTCTGAAATGCCCACTTCGCTGCCGCTGCTACTGCGTGATAACCGGAATCTCCGGAGCTGAAGGCCCTGAAATCCTCGACTTTGCGTGTTTCAGCGGCTGGGGAGAGGTCGAAGGCGCTCGGCAGAGGATGGCGCTCGGGAGGCTGTATCGGAGAGGCTGGTCGAAAGCTCGAAGTTTTCGGACAGATGGACAGTGTTGGCTGTGGTTGGCTGCTTCCAAGGCACCGGCAAGTCGATGGTGCCTGGAGGTTTATGGCAGGGAGTTTCTCCCTTCTGCCGCCTGCTATCGGGGACTCGGGACTTTGAGACTTTTTTTTTACTGTGCCCATGGTCTGTTCTTCATCAAATTATGGTATTGCTTTGCACTGCTGTAACTATATGTTATAATTATGTGGTTCTGTCAGTGTTAGTCTTTGGTCTGTCCTGTCTTCTGTGATATCGCTCCGGAGAAACGTTGTATCATTTCTTAATGCATGTATGCATTTCTAAATGACAATAAAAGCGGACTGAGTGTTCTCATAATCTAAAGTATAGGTGCTTTGAGAATGAATTTACCTTGATCTTTGAAATAAAGCGTGTGCAAGCAAGGAGGCCTACAAACCTGACTCAGTTACACCAGTTCTGTCTGGAGGGATGGCACAAAATTCCAGCAACTTACTGTGAGAAGCCTGTGGAAGGCTACCCAAAATATTTGACCCAAGTTAACAATCTAAAGGCAATGTTACCAAATACTAACAAACTTCTGACCCACTGGGAAAGTGATGAAAGAAATAAAAGCTGAAATATATCATTCTCTCTACTATTATTCTGACATTTCACATTCTTAAAATAAAGTAGTGATCCTAACTGACCTAAGACAGTGAATGTTTTCTAGGATTAAATGTCAGCAATTGTGAAAAACTGAGTTTAAATGTATTTGGCTAAGGTGTATGTAAACTTCTGACTTCAACTGTAAATATGAAACATTATCTCTATTTCAAATGCTGGATTTGGAATAGATGTGCAAAATGAAATTCAAATGGTACATTAGAAACATAGAAAATTTACAGCACAATACAGGCCCTTCGGCCCACAAAATTGTGCTGAACATGTCCCTACCTTAGAAATTACTAGGCTTACCGAGAGTCCTCTATTTTTCTAAGCGCTATGTACCTATCCAAAAGTCTCTTAAAAGACCCTATTGTATCCGCCTCTACCACCATTGCTGGCAGCCCATTCCATGCACTCACCACTCTCTGAGTAAAGAACTTACTCTGTACCTACTCCCCAGCACTTTAAACCTGGGTCCTCTTGTGGCAACCATTTCAGCCCCGGGAAAAAGGCTCTGACAATCCACATGATCAATGCCACTCATCACCTTATACACCTCTATCAGGTCACCTCTCATCCTTCCTCGCTCCAAGGAGAAAAGGCCAGGTTCTCTCAACCGATTCTCATAAGGCATGCCCCCCCAATCCAGGCAACATCCTTGTAAATCTCCTCTGCACCCTTTCTACGGCTTCCACATCCTTCCCGTAGTGAGGTGACCGGAACTGAGCACAGTACTCCAAGTGGGGTCTGACCAGGGTCCTATAGAGCTGCAACATCACCTCCCGGTTCCTAAATTCAATTCCACGATTGATGAAGGCCAATACGTACACCGTATGCCTTCTTAACCACACAGTCAACCTGCGCAGCTGCTTTGAGCGTCCAATGGACTCGGACCCCAAGATCCCGAAGCTGAAACAGAAGAGTTGAAAAATAGTTCTACGCAAGTATTCAGCGCCTTCCAGAAAACCACATTTTATCTCTAAAGCTTTAACCAACCAATTTGCCTCAACTTTACACAGCAATCGAGCCCCACCTCGTGGCTCACGTCAGCACAACTGTACCGGGGAACTGTAGTTACTTCGTTCGTCTAGTTTAAACCCGGGATTGACACGGAAACTACAAGTCCCACAATGCATTCTAACCCGCTTCCCCTACGAGCATGCGTCGTGCTCCGGAGTTGAGTGTGCTTTCTCCTTCCCCCACGCAGCGGCTGGGAGGCGCCTGGTAGCGACTGTCGCCATAGTGCGATCCGCCGGAGTCGGGGCACTGGGTAAGCATTTTCTTCAGTAGCTCGTTAACCTGTTCATAGTTGAGCCTTGACTCACCGAGGTGTGTATGCGGGTTGGGGCGGCCGCTGTATTGGCCGTGTTCTGCGCGCCATACATTTCGACGAGGTTGGCCGACCTGGCCCTTAGTTTGAGGGGTCGGGCCTGGTTTGGGTAAGTGGAGGTATGGGGAGGGGGGAGGTAATATTTAGGCTGAGTGATGGCGCCTTTGGGCTCGGCGGCGAGCGGGTTCCCTGTACGAAGTTCGATTTTCTCCGGTTCTCGTCGGTAAGGCCAGGCGGCCTGTGTCCGGGTGGTGGAAGCGGTAATGTGCCATGCGCCTTCAGCCGTCGCTCGACTGGCGGTCATGACGCTGCGCTTTTAAATGTTAACTTCCAACTATTTTAAAAATAAACGGGCGACTGCGAGTGAGCAGGCGCACAAACACACGAATGGGTTCACTTTCCTGCCGAAAGCTTGGGGCGTTAAGCTCTCACTGAACTCACCCGTCCCCCGTCAACCTGCACCATCTTTTTCCGTTTTGTCTGTGCGGGAGTCGGTTTCGTTTTCCTCGTGTGTGCGGTTTCGGGGAGTTAGTAAAAGTTGGCGTTGTGCTCGAGTGGGTTACCGAGGGGGGACGGCACTTGGCGCCCCTGTGTTTAAAGCATGGAGGAATTCAAAGATGATTTAACGCAGATCCATTCCTTGGCAGCCATCTGCTTTACAGTTCTGATTTTCTGTTGAGACTCTATCCCCGTCACAGCAAAGGCGACGAGTCATTCATTCTACGGCGGCCGCCAATTGACTTCAACCCCCAAGATAACCTATCTGCTTTTGATATTCTCTTCTTGGTTCCATCTCGGTGTTTTTGAGATTTCTGTATTTGTACCGTTCTCTTGTTCTTATTCACGAATTTGATGTCACTCAGTGTAAAATAGATTAGTGCAGTTTGAAAGCTGCCTGCTACGTCTAAGGTAACGTGTATGGAACCCTCCGTGCCGACATGCATCACCAATTCGCGCTCTATGATCGGTGGTTGCCGCTTAAGGTTTCTTATTCCGAAGGGAGCTTTTACGAATTAAAAAAAAGTTGGGATGTGTGACTCAATGGAAAGAGGGCTCTACTTATAGTTTTATAACTCTGCTGTTTTTGATCCTACTGCAATACTGTAAGTATTTAATCGTTAGTTTAGTAACACCTTCACGATCCCTGATCTGACCCATTGAATTTTACTTGAATTTTATACTTTAAACTTGAATAGTTGCCGTTGCACTTCGTTTGTTTTGGAGTCTTAAAAAGTCGTAGTTTGTGTTACTTTCTCGAAAAATTAACAAGATTTTTAACATAGAAAGAGCTGAAAAATTAAGTGGTCCGAAAGGATTTGTCTGACTGTTGCTAAAAAGTTGCTGTGGATAGAACACAGAATGATACAGCACAGTACAGGCCCCTTGTCCCATGACATTTTTGCTAACCTTTTAACCTACTCAATCAATCTAACTCTTCCCTCCTACCCTTCATTTTTCTATCATCCATGTGTCTATCTAAGAGATTATTTGATGTTACTAATGCCCCTGCCTCTACCGCCACTCTGTGTATAAGGAAAACCTTACCTTTGACATTCCCCCCCCCCCCAATATTTTAATCCAATCACAAATTGTGCCTCCTTGTGTTATCTGTTTCCATCTTAGGCAAAACTTTGGATATCTACTTGCGCTATTCCTCTTATTATCTTGTACACTTATATCAAGTCATCCCTCATCCTCCTTCACTTCAAAGAGAAAAGCCCCAGTTAGCTCAACCTATCTTAATAAGGCAAGCTCTAATCCAGCCAGCATCTTGGTAAATCTCCTCTGTACTCTTTAGAGCAGTGTTTCCCAACCTTTTTTTTTAGCTCAATGCACCTTCATACTTGCCAGTGCCCCTATAGTGTAAAAACATGTCGAATATGCTTGCATGAGAAAAATGATTCTGCTTTAAAGTTTTGTGTCTTTAGACCTATTTTACACAGTACCTGTGCACTGTACAGCGGTTTTGATATGAATGTGATCCTTGTACTTGATAGTTTTTAGCAAGAGTTGAAATATCTGGTTCAAGTTGTGATAGCAAAAACTTAAGTCCCCACGCGTAACAATGTCCAAGTGGTTTCTGTTTTTTTGTGTGAGTATGTGGTCCACTACACTGAAGCCTTTTTCAACAAGGTAGGAGAATGGAAATGCAATGAAGAACAGTTTGTCTCCTCAAAGATGAGGAAACTTCGTATGACAGTGTAGCCACATACCACATATACAGGCCAACATTTTTGAAAAGCATTTTGCTTCTTCATCATTCTGAATTTTGATAATTTCTTCTTGCAAGCTCTCTTCCTGTTCTTCCACCATGCAAAGAAATGGGTTAATTACCCAGTAATAATTTCCAGATTATTCAAATCCTTGAATCGATTCTGAAAATCCTCTTTCAGTACTGCAGGTGTAAGCAGTACTTTTGCAATCACCGTCTGTGATGCCAGGAAGCTGTGAGAACATTCTTCTCCCGATGTTTCGCTTATATATTTCCAATATCCAATAAAAGTGGTCACTGTACTTTTTGCCTGGATTAAATTGAAATTTAGAATCTTCATTTGATCATACAGATTGACAAGTAATGCCACATCTACACATAGAAGTTCAATCTTGTTTCCCAAGCACTATAACTTAAAGCAAAAATTCAATCACAGTATCAGAAAGATGGAAGAAATGTTTAAGCAGCAGCCATTGACAGCCAGTGCACTACAGTGTGAAGAAGCAAGCTTTCAGACTCTTCATCGATATCTTGATATAACTGGTGAAATATTCAGCTATTTAATGGAGGAGCTTTAATTTTGTTGATGGGAGATATTACAGGAGTCAAGCTTGGGGGGAAAAAGGTCATTGCTGAGGTTTTCAGCTGTGAGATGTTGATGATGAATTACACAATGGATTGCAAACAGACTTGGAATTTTTTTTCATAAATGCCACTAAACCAGCATGGTGCTCCATCTGTTGCACAAGAAATCATGTTCCTATCAGAATACTTTTATCCTCAATATACATTTTGATCTTGTCATAGATTGATTCTCCATTGATGTGTTTTTTTCTTTTTACAAGCGAACCTCTTCATAAGCCTTTCCATTTTTGATAAACTATACATATGCCATTAGCAATGCCTTGTTGTCTCGCACGGTTGACTCATCCAATTGCATCACAAATTCTGTTTTTTTGTAGTTCTGTGCATAGATTATAGTCAATGTCTTCATTCATTTTGTCAATACGACAAGCTACAGAGTTATTACTCGGAGGAATTGATTTCAAAATACTGGTATCCATTTTGAGAACAGTGGTGAACACTTCTGATACAGCAGGCATTATTAATTTTCCACCAATTGCATGAGATTTTCCACACTGCTATAATTTTGGAAATGTTATAGGAGGTATGAGAAGGTCATCTTTAGCTTTCTTGGCAAATGACTTGAGTGTGCAGTGCTTTTCAAATGTTCTTTCATCTTCTGAAACTGAGTAATACCACAAGTAGCCTTTTCAAAGTGTCTTTTACGTAAGTTTTCCCTGCAATCTTGATGGTTTCATTCCTTCATTGGACAATGCAGATAAGACACATGGAGCATCGCTGATCTGATGGGAACAGAATAAAACCATGCTCCAAGTATGTAACATTGTCTTGACGTACTTTCTGTGGTTTCTGTTTCTTAGCAGAATTAGAATTCAAGGCTTCTCCACCTTCAGACTCATGGAGATCACGCCGTACATATTCATCCATCATTAACGGGGCTAAATTAAAAATTAACATAAACTGGGAATGCCTATCAGATGTTGGCAATGGCAGCAAGTTGACACGGTTGGTCAGGCCAGGATGTCGCTTACTGTCCCCCCACCCCCAAGAATCTTGAATGCCCCCCCCGACAACTTTTATTTGCCCAACACCCCCCCCCCCCAGGACACACAACTGCCCCCTTGGGAATCATTGTTCTGAAGCTTTCATAACCTTCCGGCAATGAAGTGGCCAGAACTGAACACAATATTGCAGGAGTGGTCTAACCAAGGCTTTACAGAGCTGCAGCACCTTGTGGTTCTTGAAATAATTTACACAACTAATGAAAACCAATGCACCAGCTACCTTCTTAACAATCCTATTAACTTGTGCAGAAATTTTGAGGGATCTATGGATGTGGGATTGCCGTTCTTCCACACTGCTAAGAATCTGCCATTATCCTGTATTTCAGTGGTCCCCAACCACCGGGCCTCAAAGAATGTGCTATTGGGCAGCGAGGAAACGATGTGAGTCAGCTGCACCTTTCTTCATTCCCTGTCACGCACTGTTGAACTTGAACATAGGGTTGCCAACTGTCCCGTATTTCCCGGGACATCCCGTATATCGAGCTAAATTGGTTTGTCCCATACGGGACCGCCTTTGTTCCGTATTCCGCCCCCCCGCTAAGGTAGAGCGTTCCTATGAAACCTTTCGTGCCGAAATGGCGTAAAGCAAAGAAGCAATTACCATTAATTTATATGGGGAAAAATTTTGAGCGTTCCCAGACCCAAAAAATAATCTACCAAATCATCCCAAATAACACATAAAATCTAAAATAACATTAACATATAGTAAAAGCAGGAATGATATGATAAATACACTGCCTATATAAAGTAGAAATAATCTATGTACAGTGTAGTCGGGAAGATTAAGTCAAAACCAATTTGTGGAAAAAAGAAATAGGCATGTACGTGCATGCACACACAGGTGCCCATGCAAGGCTTCATGGTCATGGTAGTGTTTCTCGGGGTAAACACTGTCCGGTATTTGACTGCTACTTTTGTCCCTTATTTGAGAGTGAGAAAGTTGACAACCCTAACTGTAAAAGACATGTTGAGGTGAGTTTAACACTACTTGAACACCCCCACCGCCCAGGTCGGCTGGTCCGCGAGAATATTGTTAATATTAAACCGGTCCGTGGTGCAAAAAAGGATGGGGACCCCTGCTGTATTCTGCCTTCAAGTTTGACCTTCCCAAGTGAATCACTTAACATTTTTTTCAGTTTGAACTCCATCTGCCACTTCTCTGGTTAGTAAGATCAGCGGTCTCCAACCACCGGGACGTGGACTGGTGCCGGGCCGCAAGGAAACGATATGATTTGGCGATAGGAGTCAGCTGCACCTTTCCTCATTCCCTGTCATGCCCACTGTTGAACATGAGCGCACGCGTCATCCATGTCAGCGCAGGAAGGAGATCAACTCCTCGAGCTTGCAAATGACGACGGGCTGAAAAGTATGTTTGACATAACATCTCTGCCGGCATTCCGAATCAAAGTCAAGGCTAAATATCCTGAGATAGCCACGAAAGCACTGAAAACGTTGCTTCCATTTCCAACATATCTCTGCAATGAATGCAACGAAAACTAAATTGCGGAATAGACTGGACATAAGGAACCACCTTCGAGTATCGCTGTCACCCATCACCCCTCGATGGCACTGTTTTGTTGCAGGGAAATAAGCCCAGGGCTCCCACTGATTCAGCGATATTGGTGTGTTGCAATGATTTAATATGTTCATACGGGGAAAATATGTGCTGTGTGTTTGATATCCAAATGTTACTTAAAATGTTGTGATGCTATTGACTTATAAGTGACTTATATAACCATATAACAATTACAGCACGGAAACAGGCCATCCCCGCCCTTCTGGTCTGTGCCAAATGCTACTCTCACCTAGTCCCACTGACCTGCACTCAGCCCATAACCTTCCACTCCTTTCCTATCCATATACCTATCCAATTTTTCTTTAAATGATAATATTGAACCTGCCTCTACCACTTCTACTGGAAGTTCGTTCAACACTTACTCCAAGCTCCCCTGTTAATTGATTTATCACTATATTCATGCGAGGAAAATATGCGCTGTGTGTTTAATATTAAATTCGTTAGATAAACCCATTTAGAAACGAAATTGAGTGTATTAGCCACTTATCACCTATATTCCGGACATGATTAACACCCCCCCCCCCCACCCCGGACACGGAATCGCCAAAAATATTTGTAGAAAAAAATCAGCATGTACACACATGCGCACTGGTGCCCGAGCAAGGCTTCATGGGTATTGTAGTCTTTCTCATAGTAAACACAACGTATTTGACTGCTACTCTTGCTGTTGGCAACCCTACCCCCCCCCCGGATCGGCCGGTCCGCAAGAATATTGTCAATAATAAACCAGTCCGTGTTGCAAAAAAGGTTGGGGACCCCTGGGTAAGATTTTGGAGTCCATTATTAAAATAAGGTTTTGAGGTACTTGGAGACATATCACATAGTTCAAAATAAATTTTATTATCATTGTACATATGTCACATGTACAACCTGTGATTCATATTTTGTGGTCATGCTCAACAAATCTATAGAATAGTAACCAGAGTGTGATGAAGCCAGTCAGTGTACTCTGCACCACACATCTATAGAAGTTTGTCAAAGTTTTAGATGTCTTGCTGAATCTCTGCAAACTTTTAAGGATGTAGAGGAGCTGCCTCAATCTGTTGTAATTGTGTTTGTGTGCTCGGCCCAGGACAGATCTTCTGAAATAGAAACTCAAGCAATCTCTGATCCTCCGGTGACGACTGGCTCGTGAGCCTCTGGTTTCCCTCTCCTGAAGTCTACAGTCAGTTCCTTGGTCTTGTTGACATTGAGTGAGAGGTTGCTGTCATGATGCCACTCAGCCAGATTTTCCATGTCCCTCCTATATGTTAATTCATCACGACCTTTGATTCAGCACATGATGGTAGTGTCATCAGCAAACTTGAATATGGCATTGGAGATGTGCTTGGCCTCAGTCATGAATGTAAAGTGAGTAGAGTAGACTGAAATAGGCTGACATCAGCATGGTTTTCTTAAGGAGAAATCTTGCATGACAAATCTGTTGGAATTCTTTGAGGAATTAACAGACAGGATAGGCAAAGGAGAATCAGCGGATGCCGTTTACTCCTTTCGAACAGAAATGAGTAATTTCTTTAGCTAGAAGGTGGTGAATCTGGAATTCATTGCCATAGATGCTGTGGAGGCCAAGTCATTGGGTATGTTTAAAGCAGAGATTGATACATTCTTGATTAATAAGAGTCAGAGAATGGTTGAGAGGGATCAGTCATGCCGTGATGGAGCAGACTCGATGGACTGAGTGGCCTGATTCTGCTTCTGTTTTATGGTTTTATGGTCTCAGCCCAGTTCTGCCTCCTGTCAGTGACCCATTGTAACTTAAGATAAATGTCTATACTATTCACAACTCCACCAACCTTTGTGTCATCTGCAAATTTGCTAAACTGCCCTTCCACTTCCTCATCCAAGCTACAAATAAAAATCAGAGACAGCAAGGGTCCTGGAATGTATAACTTGCATGTTGTCTGGGAGAAGGGGGAAGCATTAATTCACATGTGTTAGTATCGCAGTGGAATAGAGAAGAGCTTGCCCAGGTGGGTTGGAGGAGGATAGTGGCGGGGATGATGACAGAGCAGAGATGGCTGAAATTTCTGGGAATAGTTCATAAGGCGCAGGATAGATATGTCCCACAGAGGAAGAAGTTCTCAATTGGCAGGAGTAGTCTACCGTGGCTGACAGAGGAAGCTTAGGACTGCATGAAAGCCAAGGAAAGGGCATATAAGATAGCAAAAGTGAGTGGGAAGTTGGATGATTGGGAAGCTTTTAAAATCCAACAAAAGGCAACTAAAAAAGCTATAAAAAGGGAAAAGATGAAATATGAGGGCAGACTAGCTAATAATATAAAGCAGGATACCAAAATTTTTCAGTTATATAAAAGTAAAAGGGAGGTGGGAATTGATATTGGACCATTGGAAAATGATGCTGGTGAGGTAGTAATACGAGACAAAGAGATGGCAGATGAAGATGAACTTAGTGGGTACTTTGCATCTGTCTTCACTGTGGAAGACGCTAGCAGTGTGCCAGAGCTTCATGAGTTTCAGGGAGCAGGAGTGAGTGCCATTGCTATTACAAAGGAAAAAGTGTTGGGCAGACTCAAAGGTCTTAAGGTGGATAAGTCATGTGGGCCAGATAGATTACATCCTGAGAGAGATTGCTGAAGAGATAACAGATGCATTGGTCATGATCTTTCAAGAATCACTTGATTCTGGCATGGTCCCGGAGGATTAGAAGATTGCAGGTGTCACTCCACTATAAGAAGGGAGGAAGATACAAGAAAGGAAATTATAGGCCATTTAGCCTAATCTCAGTGGTTGGGAAAGTGTTGAAGTCTGTTATTAAAGGATGAAGTTTCAAGGTACTTGGAGACTAATAGTAAAATAAGTCAAAGTCAACATAGTTTCTATAAAGGAAAATCTAGCCTGACAAATTTGTTAAGAGTTCTTTGTGGAAGTAACAGGCAGGGTGGACAAAGGAGAGGCAGTGATTGTCATTGACTTGGATTTCCAGAAGGCATTTGATAAGGTGCCACACATGAGGCTGCTTAACAAGATAAAATCTTGTGGAGTTACAGGAAAGATACTGGCATGGATAGCAGAATGGCTGACAGCCAGGAGGCAGCGAGTGGGATCAAAAGGGGCCTTTTCTGGTTGGCTACCAGTGACTAATGGTGTTCTTCAGGGGTCAGTATTGGGACCCCTACTTTTCACATTGTTTGTCAATGATTGGATAATGGAATTGATGGCTTTGTGGTAAAGTTTGCAGATGATATGAAGATAGGTGAAAGGGGTAGGTAGCGCTGAGGAAGCAATGCGATTGCAGCAGGACTTGGACAAATTGGAAGAAAGGACAAACAAAGTGGCGGATGGAATTGTATTATAATGCATTTTGGTAAAAGGAACAACAGTGCGGACTATTATCTTAATGGGAATAAGGTTCAAACATTGGAGCTTCGGAGGGACTTAGGAGTCCTCGTGTAAGACTCCCAGAAGGTTAATTTACAGGTCGAGTCTGTGGTAAAGAAGGTGAATGCAATGTTGGAATTTATTTCAAGGGGAATAGAATATAAAAGCAAGGAGGTAATGCTGAGTTTTTATAAAACATCAGTCAGGCCACACTTGGAATATTGTCAACAGTCATGATGGAATGGTGGAGCAGACTCAGTGGGCTGAATAGCCTAATTCTGCTCCAGTGTCTTAATGGGCTAACAGATCCCTGCGGAACACTGCTGGTCACGGATCTCCAGACAGAATATGCACCATCTACAACTGCTACAGCCAATTCTGAATGCACATAGCCAAGTTTCCCCGGATTTCATGCCTCCTGACTTTCTGAATGAGCCTACCTTACGAAACATCTTACTAAAATCCATATACACCACATTGGCTGCTCTGTTTTCATCAATGTGCCTTGCAAATCCTCAAGCAATCAGAACCCTTCACAAAGCCATGCTGACTATCCCTAATCAGACTGTGCTCCAAGTGTCATTAAATCCTGACTCTTAAGAATCTTCTCCAATAGTTTGTCCACCTCTGAAGTAAGACTCAATGACTGAAAATTCCCAGGGCAATCCCTACTCCCTTTCTTGGTAGTCAGAGCTTAAGTGCTCTTTTGGACTAATTGGTGTTATCAAAGAAGGAGTTTTACTCTGGTTAGCAAAAAAGAAATGGGCACAGTATGGATGCAAGAACTGCAAGATTAGCCACTTCAGGAGAATGTACAAGTTGAGTGACACTGAAATCTGTCTCTTCTCTTAAAAAAAATTGAAATTTAACTTGAGTACAGTAAGACAAAATAATGTCGACCTGTTACAAGGTTGATGGAAAGCAAGTCTCTAATTATGTAGTTGGTGTAAACTAGTGGTCACCAACCTTTTTAAGCCGAAGGGCCCCTACCTCGACCTTAGTGAAAGGCAAGATCTACCTACTAAATCATTCAGAGAAAAAACAGCTCAGATTGTACTGCCAATTTGAGGCCTTTTATTTGGGCTAATTGTATTTGAATTACACAAAATACTTTTTTCTAACTTCCAAATTAATTCAAACAAGAAAACACTGTAAATAGCATATCTTTAAGAATATTACAATACTCAACACCTTTAATTCTAAGTTTCAATATTTAATTTTATTTCAACACGAAAAAATAAATGAATAAAAATTGACTGTTGCACTCAGTGTGATGACTGGGGCTGAATACTTATTGCTAGTTCCCTGAAATTTGGCTCATAATTACAGTCAGCCAGTCTGAGACAGTCTGTGAGGTGTCTGTCAGTAAGATTTAATAATTTTTTTTATCTGTGAAAATGCAATTTCACATAGATAAGTTGACCGGAAGTAGGCACTGACTTTTAGTGGTATAAAACCAACGCATACACTGCGCATTGCTGGGGCCCCATCAGTAGTAATTGTCACCAGTTTATGAATGGGGTTGTCATTTTCACGGACATATTTTTTAAACATTGTAAATATTCCCACCTCTCGTTCTCTCCTTTAAGTGAGGAAGTCCTTCTTTGTTGTAAAATCCTGGAAAGCCATTCTGACAAATATAACATGCTGAGCTGTTTGCATTACATCCAGGGATTCATCGAACTGTAGTGAAAAATATTCACGTCCTCTAACAGTGACTCTACCCTCCTTGTCACTGTTGCAGGGCCAAGCAGTATATTATGTATTGCGGTTGTGATGTCGTTTTTGTTTTTAAAGTCGTTAAAAACAGTCTCCGCAGTAATGGCCGTTGCTTCCTTGAATAAATCGCCATCTGTAAAAGGTTTCTTGTGTTTAGCCAAAAGGTGATTTACATGAAATGATGCTTCAACAGTGGCCTTATTTTGAGCAGCATGTTTTGTGAAAAACGATTGCTGGGCCTTCAACCCTGATTTCAGCTCCTTAACTTTCCTGGCATGAATTGCGCTCTTTGGGGGTAGGTGTCTTTAAATTTCTGGTGGTTGGTGTGGTGGTGCCGCTCCAAATTCCCTCTTTTAGTCAGTGCTTGTGTTTGGTGGCACAATATACATACACACTTGTCTTTCACCAAGGTAAATAGAAAGTCCTCTTCCCATTCTGGATGGAATTTGTACGTTTTCACCTTTCATGGAGCCTCCGCCGTGCTATCAGGATATCACGAGCGAGTGCTGTATATTGATGTTTGCGACAGTCTGTACTCTTATCCAGTGGTCCCCAACCACCGGGCCGCAAAGAATGCAGCGGTACAGCAGTGGCCGGAATGCACCCAGCACATCTTTAAGAAAAAAAAGCTGAAATAAAGAAGCTAATTAATTAGGTGCTGCCCGGCAAGTAAATGTTGGCCAAGATCAGAGGTGTCGCAGTCGGCAATCGCCTCTGATCTGGGCCAACATTTACGTGCCAGGCGGCACCTCATTAATTAGCTTGTTTATTTCGGCTTTTTTCTTAAAGGTGCGCTGGGTGCGTTCTGTCTACCGCTGTACTGCTGCATTCTTCGCGGCCCAGTGGTTGGGGACCACTGCGTATCTAATTTAATTCGTCCCTTTGATGCAGCACAAGCTACGCTGAAAATGCAGTGCATGGCGGGGGTGCTACACACATGTGCACTGGGCAGAAAGAACGGAACGAAAACCCCACAACCTGGAAACAATCTCTCTTTACAAACAGCTTTGTACCAAAAGTATTGCTATATTACCTTTATCCTAATTAGTATTACTTATTTTTATAATGCTCACATTACAACAGTATTTGGATTTATTTTTTGATTTTTTTCGGGATCTACTGGGAAAGTCTCAAAGATTGACCGGTCGATCGCAATCGACGGGTTGGCGACCCCTAGTGTAAACATACGTACTTAGTGTACCGTATGAAATTTTTGTCCTGTGTAGGGAAGGATTTAATTTATTTGCAAATGATCTGGCAAAATGTTGATGAATTGATTCCCATGGCTAGGCTATTGCCTATGAGAAATGATGGAAATGAGAAGAAATCTTATTGAAGTATTACTCTGTAATTGTATGATGTAAACATTTATTTCTGAGTTTATTACAGAAAATTAAGACGTGAAAGAATAGGACCTATCAAGTGTGACAGTGGGAAAGTGTGTATGAAATAGTAGGGGTACTTAATGGATACTGTAGTATTCACTATGGAAAAGGATCTTGGTGATTGTAGTGCTAGCTTGCAGCAGACTGAAAAGCTTGAGCATGTAGATATTAAGAAAGAGGATGTGCTGGAGCTTTTAGAAAGCATCAAGTTGGATAAGTCGCTGGGACCAGATGAGATGTACCCCAGGCTACTGTGGGAGGCGAGGGAGGAGATTGCTGAGCCTCTGGCGGTGATCTTTGAATCATCAGTGGGGGTGGGAGAGGTTCCGGAGGACTAGAGAGTTGCGGATGTTGTTTCTTTATTCGAGAAAGGGAGTAGAGAGAGCCCAGGAAATTATAAACCAGTGAGTCTTACTTTAGTGGTTGGTAAGTTGATGGAGAAGATCCTGAGAGGCAGGATTTATGAACATTTGGAGAGGCATAATATGATTAGGAATAGTCAGCATGGCTTTGTCAAGGCCAGGTTGTACCTTACGAGCCTGATTGAATTTTTTGAGGATGTGACTAAACACATTGATGAAGGAAGAGCGGTAGATGTAGTGTGCATGGATTTCAGCACGGCATTTGATAAGGTACCCCATACAAGGCTTATTGAGAAAGTAAGGAGGCATGGGATCCAAGGGGACATTGCTTTGTGGATCCAGAACTGGCTTGCCCACTGAAGGCAAAGAGTGGTTGTTGACAGTTCATATTATGCATGGAGGTCGGTGACCAGTGGTGTGCCTCAGGGATCTGTCCTGGGACCCTTACTCTTCGTGATTTTTATAAATGACCTGGATGAGGAAGTGGAGGGATGGGTTAGTAAGTTTGCTGATGACACAAAGGTTGGAAGTGTTGTGGATAGTGTGGAGGGCTGTCAGAGGTTACAGTGGGACATTGATAGGATGCAAAACTGGGCTGAGAAGTGGCAGATGGAGTTCAACCCAGATAAGTATGAAGTGGTAAATTTTGGTAGGTCAGATATGATGGCAGAATATAGTACTAGTGGTAAGACTCTTGGCAGTGTGGAGAATCAGAGGGATCTTGGGGTCCGAACCATAGGATGCTCAAACCAGCTGCGCAGCTTGACGCTGTGGTTAAGAAGGCATACGGTGTATTGGCCTTCATCAATCGTGGAATTGAATTTAGGAGCCGAGAGGTAATGTTGCAGCTATATAGGACCCTGGTCAGACCCCACTTGGAGTACTGTGCTCAGTTCTGGTTGCCTCACTATAAGAAGGATGTGGAAGCCATAGAAAGGATGCAGAGGAGATTTACAAGGATGTTGCCTGGATTGGGGAAGCATGCCTTATGAGAATAGGTTGAGTGAACTTAACCTTTTCTCCTTGGAGCGACGGAGGATGAGAGGTGACATGATAGAAGTGTATAAGATGATGAGAGGCATTGATCGTGTGGATAGTCAGAGGCTTTTTCCTAGGGCTGGAATGGTTGCCATAAGAGGACACAGGTTTAAGGTGCTGGGGAGTAGGTACAGAGGAGATGTCAGGGGTAAGTTTTTTACTTAGTGGTGAGTGCATGGAATGGGCTGCCGGCAATGATGGTGGAGGTGGGTACGATAGGGTCTTGTATGTGACTTTTAGATAGGTACACGGAGCTTATTAAAATAGAGGGCTGTGGGGATGTCTAGTAATTTCTAAGGTAGGGACAGGTTTGGCACAACTTTGTTGGCCGAAGGGCCTGTATTGTGCTGTAGGTTTTCTATGTTTCTATATTTCGTTTTTTTTTCTTTTTTTTTAATTTTATTTTTATTTGGATAAGGAATTCACAATTATCATGTACTTTTTTCACACATAACCTTTTCCATTTTTTGTATGTATAAAACTACAATTATTTATACATTCTTAAGTACACATTGAGATGATATAAAAGGAAAATAAACATTTAAATAGATAATTATGTACTGTGGTAAATCTAACCTATTAGGCTAAATAATGAAATTAGTTGTTAAGAAAAATGGTAATAATAGTTTCCATACAACCCTTCTGGACCATTTCCACTGGTCCAAAATGTTGCATACAAGCCTATATACCAACCATTTGTAGGTGTTTATATCCCAATTTGTTCATGCTTGTTCCTGCCCGCAGACATAATTATCCAATCCCTATGTACTTATTTACTTAATTTTTTCCTTTTTTTTTATCCCTTTCCCAAATCTTTCCCTTTACTTGTGTTAATTCTCTATTTTCCAAAAAAAAAACAAACATTTAGACTAGGGGTGTTTACGTTAGCAATATTACTGTGTTGATGAGAAGAGCAATATAAATCATTAGGAGAGTCATCTAAAGTCTGCTCGCATTGGGGTTATATATTCAATCCATTTATTCCAGATTTGATAAAATGTTTCTTTTTGAGTTCTCAGGGAGTAAGTCAACTTTTCCGTTTTAAATATTTCCAAGATAATTTCGTACCAATCTTCTAATGTAGGTGGTATTGGATTTAGCCATTTTCTAGTGATTGATTTCTTACTTGCTGCTAAGAGGGCCTGCAGCAACTTTATATCTTCCTTCTGTTCAAGGAACAATACATGCCCCAAATAGAGCGTCTCAAAGTTCAGAGGTATCTGGGACCTAAGTACCTTAACTAATGTTCTATGAATACCTTCCCAAAATAGACTTAATTTAGGGCAATCCCAGAAAATATGAAAATGATTTACCTCCTTGGAGCCGCACCTTCTCCAACACATCACATTTGTATCTTTATATTTTTCCTGATGTGGGGTCTTGAAGTATCTTATAATGTTTTTCCAACAATGTTCTCTCCAAGTCAAAGAATTAGTCGAGGACCATTGAAAGCTGCAGATTTTCCCCCAAGCCTCCTCTGAAAGTACCAACCCCGCTTCTTTCTCCCACTTCTCTTTAATATACAGTGTATTTACATTTTTAGCATGGGAGAGTGCATTATATAGGCGAGAAACTGATTTACTAGGTATTGAACTGCAAGCCGAATTCAGAATCTTGAAAAATTCTAATTCTACTTTTGATAGGTCTGTATATCTACAACTCTGGTTAACATAGTTTCATATTTGAAGGTACCTAAAAAAGTCATTATGTTCTAGGCCATGTTTGTCCTGCAGGATTTGGAAACTTTGTAATACTCTTTTATCTATAAATGAGAGGTAGGTTGTAAGACCTTTCTTTATCCATAGCTCAAATCTTTTATCTCCTCTGTTGGGAAGGAATTCGGTATCATATGCACACCATCTAAAGAGTTTTAACATGTTATTAATTCCACATGAATTAACCACCTTCTGCCATACTTTTGATGTAAGATTTATCCAAGCATTATTAAATTTTTCCAACTGGGCCATCAATCCTTTTTCAGCTATTGAGGCCTGAAGAGGAAAACTGTCAACTAATCCAAATTCTATTTCCTTCCATCTAGCCTTATATTCCCTATTACACCAATATAACAGAGGGGTTATCTGTGAGGCATAAAAATAATTTCTCAGGCAAGGAAGAACCATACCTCCTCCTTCCTTCCCTAACTGTAAGGTGTTATATCGAATTCTAGGTTTCCTTCCTTGCCAAATGAAGCGGGAAATCCATTTGTCCCATTCCCTGAATTGATTATCATCCACCTCCACCGGTAAAGTACGGAAAAGATACAATAACCGAGGAATAATATTCATTTTTATAGTATTTATCCTTGAATTTAAACTTAAAAAGGGGATAAGATTCCATCTATGCATATCTGCTTTTACCTCTGAGATTAATGGCCCATAATTTACCTGTGACAGTGTTGAAAGATCCTTTGGCAGGGTTATTCCTAAATATTTTAATGATTTAGCTTCCCACTTAAGATCGTATGTATCCTGCAATTTTTTGGATGGTGTGTAATTTAGGGACATAACCTGCGTTTTCTTTACATTTATTTTATAACCTGATATTTTCCCAAAGTCATCCAACAGTGTAAACAATCCTATAAATGATTTTTCTGGTTCACTCAGATAGACCAAAACATCATCTGCGAATAACGCCACTTTCTGTTCAATCCCTGCCACCTTGATACCTTTTACGATTTCGCTCTGTCTTATTAGTTGGGCAAGTGGTTCAATATATAGCGCAAAAAGGAGAAGAGAAATTGGGCATCCCTGTCTAGTGCCTCTCTCTAAAATGAAGGAGTCAGGGAGGTCCCCATTTATCTTAATTCGGGCTGTAGGGCTGTCATATAGAGTCTGAATTACTTTAATAAACCTTTCTTGAAAGCCGAATCTTCCTAACACTCTGTATAGGAATGCCCAACTAACCGAATCAAAAGCTTTCTCAGAGTTCAATCCTACTACAATTGTCTCTGTCTCGTTCTTATTAACCTGTTCTAATATGTGCAGAGTTCTCCTTGTATTGTCCTGTGTTTGTCTTTGTTGAATAAATCCAGTCTGGTCTAAATGGATTAGGCCAGGTAAAAAGCTTTTCCAATCTGCGCGCTAATATAGGTGTAAATAGTTTGTAATCTAAATTAAGAACACTAATTGGCCGATAATTGCCACATTCTAGTTTATCTTTACCCTCTTTAGGAATAACTGAAATAATCGCTTCTCTCCAGGAAGGTGGAGTTTCTCCTCTCTGCAAGATCCAATTAAAGGTGTTAAGTAGTAATGGGGCTAACTGTGTCTTCAGGGACTTGTACCACTCTGAGGTAAACCCATCAGAACCCGGGGACTTTCCAGCCTTTAACCTAGAGATGGCCACGTTCAGTTCTTTGACAGTTACTGGTTCTAATAAACTTTCATTTTGTAAATCTGTAAGTTTAGGTAGATCTAAAAAATTCAATACACTGTCTATATAGAGCTCATTGGGGGCCCGGGGTTGGGAGTACAGCTCTCGATAATATGTTTCAAAACTCTCTTGAATTTTCCCTATTGTACTCTCCACAAGCTTTGTCTTTGGATTCTTTATTTTATGAATTGTATTGTCTGCTTGTTGTTTTCGTAATTTATATGCTAATAATCTAGCTGATTTACCTCCTACTTCATAATTCTTTTGTCTCAGGTAAAGAAAAATTCTTTGAGTTTCCAACGTATAAATATCATCAATTTCACTTTGCAATTTCCTAATTTCCTGTTTTCGATTTGAATTACTTTTGTTGCTATCTACAACTTGAAGTTGTTTTAATTTTCCTTGAAGGTCTGCTAATTTTTGTGCATTGATTTTTTTCATGTGAGTAGTAATGGAAATAATTTTCCCTCTCAGTACAGCTTTCAATGTATCCCATAAAATCACTGGTGATGTTTCTCCCGTGTCATTAAGGTCTAGATATTCTTTGATTTCTCTCCTTAATCTCTCCATTACTTTCGGGTTATTGAGTATATGTGAGTTTAGCCTCCATAGTGTTTTCCTCATTTTCCTTTCCAGGATTAGAGACATAGAGACTGGGGGATCCGACAGATCAATTGTTGCAATATTACAGTTTTTTATCCTGAGTCTATCTGTATTAAAGATAAAAAAATAGTCTATCCTTGAATAGGCTGAATGAGGGAAAGAGTAATATGTATAATCTTTACTAGTAGGGTGTAATTCCCTCCAGACATCTATAATTCCCAACTCCTCCATCAATTAATTCACTTTCCGAGTCAGAGGTTTATTCTGAGTAACTATTCTTGAAGAATCTAATATAGGATTTAAGCTAATATTAAAATCCCCTCCACAAATTACTACCCCTTGAGAACTGACTATTAGGTCAAAAATGTGTCTATAAAATGACCATTCACTACCTGGAGGAGCATAAACATTCAGCAATGTTTTTTCTGTACCTTCTATTCTTCCTGTGATTTTTACAAACCGTCCTTCTTTGTCTCTAGTCTCTGAAATATGTTCATAATTAAGAGTACTTGATATTAAAGTAGCTACCCCTCTTTTGTGACTCAATTTATATGATGAATAAAATATATGCTTAAAGCCCATTCTTTTTAATTTTCCATGTTCAGATTGGCTCATATGTGTTTCCTGGAGGAAAGCTATTTGTACCCTCTCTTTTTTCAATTTAGACATAATCTTATTTCTTTCAATTGGATTCAAAACCCCATTAACATTATAGGAAATTATTTTTACCAATTCAGTTTGCATTTTTCTCTAGTAGAAAAAAAAGCACTCTCCTTTTCTAAGCAATCCCTTCTCAACAGTAAACCAAGACATATAACCACACCCTAGACATTTCTGAACATATAACATTTGAAAATTTTTCCCGACTTCCCACAGTGAGGCCTGAGCACCGACCCGCCTCAGTTCAGAGGGATAACCTCTATCTTCACCCTGTGTTAGAGGGCCCTCAGCAGTTTGAATAATCATAGAGAATTTTCTCCTATTTATGTCTCGACCATATTGCTATCATTCAAGTTATTCCGCCTAGTTTATTTTCAGTTACCAGTTTTCATTTTACTTTTAAGTCCGATTTACTCTTTTCAGTCATTTATCTTAATTAATCTGTATTCTCTGTACATTCGCGTCTGAATATTTGCAGCTTTTCCTTGTAGTTTGACACTCTGGTTCGAGTGGAGCGTCCTCGCCCCACTAACTGCCACGACTTCTGCTGAATCTTCTCCAGTAGCGACTCCGGTTGGGTGATAACTTTAATAGGTAGTCCCCGGTCCGCCAGGTCCAACGTTGCCTCCTCCACCGTAGCGTAAGTTTTTGTCCCTTCGTCGTAAAAGACTCTCAGCCGAGCTGGATACAGGGTCTGGAATCTGATGTTGTTTTCCTTCAGGACCCTCCGTGTTTCCGTATATTCCTTCCGTCTGGCAAGAATCCCCGGTGCGTAGTCATGGTCTAAACTGATTTTGCAGTTGTTCCACATGAAACCTTTCTTTTGCCATGCTCTTTTAAGCACCTCTTCCTTCGTTCTTTAACTGAGAAATCTGATCAGAATCGATCTGGGCTGGGCGCCTGCCGGGGGCTGTGGTGCCAACGCGCGGTGAGCCCTTTCTATCTGTAGGTCTTTTGCGGCCGGTATATCAAGGTTCTCTCTAAGCAGCTTCTCCACGAAGGGAATCATCAATCCGGGTTTACCTTCGGTTCCTTCGGGAACTCCGTAAATCCTCACATTTTCCCTTCTCGAGTGGCCTTCTTGATCTATTAGCTTCCACTGGAGCTGGTCTTGTAGCTTCAGCATTTCTGCTATCACTTCCTCGGTGTTTTGTAGCTTCTCTTCAATTCCAACAATCCTCGCTTCGGCTTCATCTATCCGCAAGTTAGTTTTTACTATTTCTCCTTTAATATCTTCCAGCTGTTTGCTGTTATCTTGTCGGAACTCGCGAATCTCTCCGAGAATCAAAGACAGAGTCACCGATTCCCCCTCATTATCTCCGTCCTGGCTTGCCGTGGGGGAGCTAGGCCCGTCGCCTTGCTGCATCTCTTTATGTTTATCAGCCTTCGAAGCGGACTTTTTATTCTTGTTCTTAGACATCATCCTTGCCCCTTTTATTAATATAGTTATGCAATATTAAGTATTTGTCTAAATTCGATTTTGGGGCAGTTTACCTTCTTTTTTGTCGAGAGACCTTTTCCTTACGCCGCCATTCCCTTGATGACCCGGAAGTCCTCCCTCGTTTCTATATTTCTATGTTAGAATTACTTTTGATGTGAAATGGAAGTGCTTTAGGTTGCTTGGAATTTAAAGTGAAAGTTGGAAGTAAAATTAGAAATGGTTACTACTTCCATATAGTGTTCAGAGGTAGCTTACTCTCTGCTTGCTTCCCCACCCACGTACACAACCTTCCTCACCCTGCCTGCCTGAAAAGAAATTTTTTAATTCACTCAAGATTTCCCATTGCTTTCAGTTTTAAGACAACTTGGAGGTAATGTCAAGCATGCTGATACAGTATTTATTATAGATTTTTAGGATATTAAAGTTGGGCAGGTTTTGGGGCAGCTTAGGTTAAAGTTGTCCAATTTCCTGACTGTAGTTACTGAGTTAGTTTGGTTCCTATGTCTTCGGAGTTTTCATAGTAATTTTTAAGTAGTATTGAACTTTAAGAATGTCAAGTAATGCTTTGCGTACTTCATCATGGAGTGTTTATGTTTGCAGTGTTGTAAAGTGCCACAACTATTGAAACTAAAGTTGTCTCTGACATGAGCAATTTGTTTCGCAATCCAGCTTGTTGTATTGTGTATCCCACTGCATACCTTTGCAAAGGTCTGAGATTGGTTCTTGAGGGTAGTAGTTGGGTAGCAAATGGTGGATCTTCTAAGTTTGTTTGTATTCAGATATACAAGCACACCTTTGCAGTGCTGTTTAAGAGCTGCTATGTGAACTGGATGTGACCAGTGTAATTGGGTGGATCTGATTAGTATATTCTAGTTCACTTTATTTAAAGTTTCGGATTGGGAATAATAAGGGTATCAGATGGTGGTAGTCAGCTTAACTGCTCTTTTGACCAAATGTTTTGTTAAACATGTTGCCATTCTGTACAGGATGCTTTGTGTGGTTCTCAGGCAGTATTTCAAATTCTTTGTAAGGGCATAAAATAGATCACTGGCAACATATGGTGGCTTTAGGTAACTCACAAAACTTCTACTGGATATACTTATGAACTGTGATCACTGCAATCGACAAACCTGTAATTTTCCTTTAACTAATTTACTTTTGAACAATCTAAACCAGTTGTTCCCAAAGGCCACAAGACATATCAGAATTAGGCCATTTGGTCCATCGAGTCTAGACACCAGACACTAGAGCCCTTCAGCCCTCGATGTTGTGCTGACCCATATATTCCTTTTTAAAAAAGTACTAAACCCACACTACCCCGTAACCCTCTATTTTTCTTTCATCCACGTACCTGTCCAAGAGGCTCTTAAATACCCCTAATGTTTTAGCTTCCACTACCATCCTTGGCAAGTCATTCCAGGCATCTACAACCCTCTGTGTTAATAATAAAAAAAACAACTCACCCCTGATGCCCTCCCTAAACTTCCCTCTCTTAACTTTGTACATATGCCCTCTGGTGTTTGCTATTCGTGCCCTGGGAAACAGGTACTGGCTATCCACCCTATCTATGCCTCTCATAATCTTGTAGACCTCTATCAAGTCCCCTGTCATCCTCCTACGCTACAAAGAGAAAAGTCCCAGCTCTGCTAACCTTGCCTCATAAGACTTGTTTTCCAATCTAGGCAACATGCTGGTAAATCTCCTCTGCACCCTCTCCATAGCTTCCACATCCTTCCTATAATGAGGTGACCAGAACTGAACACAATACTCTTAAGTGTAGAGAGTACTCTGTACTCTTGAACTCAATCCCCCTATTAATGAAGCCTAGTATCCCATAGGCCTTCTTAACTATCCTATCAACCTGTGCAGCGATCTTGAGGGATGTATGGATCTGAACTCCAAGGCCCCTCTGTTCATCCACACTTAAGTAACCGACCATTAACCCTGTACTCAGCTTTCTGGTTTGTCCTTTCAAAATGCATTACCTCACACTTATCTGGATTGATCTCCATCTGCCACTCTTCTGCCCAACTCTGCATCCTGTCTACATCCTCTTGTAACCTTCAACAACCTACAGCTCCATCCACAACTCCTCCAATCTTCGTGTCATCTGCAAATTTACTCACCCATCCTTCCGCCTCTTCATCCAGGTCATTTATAAAAATCACAAAGAACAGGGCTCCCAGGACAGATCCTTGCGGCACTCCACTAGTCACCGACCTCCAGGCAAAATACTTTCCTTTCACTACTACCCTCTGCTTTCTTCCTGTAAGCCAATTTTTTATCCAAACAGCCAAGGTTCCGCTGATACCATGCCTCATGACTTTCTGGATGAGTCTCTCGCGGGGGACCTTGTCAAATGCCTTGCTAAAATCCATGTAGACCACATCTACTGCCCTACCCTCATCGATTTCTTTTGTTACCTCTTCAAAAAACCCAGTTAGGCTCGTGAGGCACGAGCTTCCTTTCACAAAGCCATATTGACTATCCTTGAGTAGACTGTACTTCTCCAAATGCTTGTAGAGTCTGCTTCACCATTTCATCATGGCTGATCCATTTCCTCCTCAACCTCATTTTCCTGCCTTATCTTTCACGTCCTAACTAATCATGAACCTATCAGCCTCCGTCTTAAGTATACCTAATGACCTGACTTCCACATCCACCTGTGGCAACGAATCCCACAGATTCACCACCCTCTGGCGAAAGAATTTCCTCCTTATCTCCATTCTGAATGGATGTCCCTTTATGTTCCCTCTGGACCTAAACTCCTCCACCAGAGGATTATCCTCTCCATGTGCATTCTATCCAGACCCTTGAACATTCCACCAGTTTCAATGAGATCCCTCCTCATTCTTCAAACCCTGGCAAGTACAGGCCCAGTGACATCAAATGTATGATAAACATTTCATTCCTGGAGTAATTTTTGTGAACCTCCTCTGAGCCCTGTCCAAAGTCAGCACATCCTTTCTTAAATAAGGGGCCCGAAGCTGCTCATCGTGCTCCAAGTGCAGCCTCACCAGTGCCTTATGAAGCTTCAGTATTACATCCTTGTTTTTATATTCTAGTCCTCTTGAAAAGAAAGCAAACATTGCATTTGCCTTCCTCACCAACTCAACCTGTTAATTAACTTTTAGAGAATCTAGCACAAAGCCTCCCAAGTCCCTTCGCGCCTCAGTTTTTTGAATTTTCTCCCATTTCTCTCCAAAATAGTCTATGCTTTTGTTCCTTTTACTAAAGTGCATGCCCATTTACCTCCCGACACCATATTCCACCTGCCCCTTTTTTACCCATTCTCCTAATCTAATTCCATTGTAGCATCTCTGCTTCAACACTACTAGCCCCTCCAGCCATCTTTGTATTATCTGCTAACTTGGCCACAAAGCTGTCAATTCCATCATCCAGATCATTGACATATAAGATAAAATGTGGTCCCAACACAAACCCTTGAGGAATGCCCCTACTCACCAGCAGTCAATCAGATAAAGGCCTCCTTTATTCCCACTCTTTTGCTTCCTGCCAATCAGCCAGTGCTCTATCCACGCTCGTATCTTTTCTGTAATTCCACTGACACTTATTTTGTTAAATAGCCTCGTGTGCGGTACCTTGTCAAAGGCCCTCTGAAAATCCAAGTACACAACATCCTCCAATTCTCCTTTGTCTATCCTGCCTGTTATTTCCTCAAAGAGTTCCAACACACTTGTTAGGCAAAATTTTTCCTTAAGGAAACCATGCTGCGTAAGACTTATTTTATCATTTGCCTTTCAAGTACCCAAAACCAAATCCTTAATCAACTCCAACATTTTCCCAAACACTGAGGTCAGACTTACTGGCCTATAATTAATTACCTTTCTTCTGCCTCCCTCCCCTTTTGAAGAGTGGAGTGACATTTGCAATTTTCCAGTCCCCTGGAACTGTGCCATGCCAGAATCTTGTGATTCTTGAAAGATCATCACTAATGCCTCCACAATCTATTCAGCTACTTCTTTCAAAACCCTGGGGTGTAGTCCAACTGCTAAAGTTTAAGGGAACAGGGGATTCTCAGATTCCTGTAAACAATGGATTCAGTACTGACTGTCTGTGACTGCAGTGTGTTTGAATAATATCTCACAGCTGCTTTCTTTGGAGCAAGATAAGGATTAAAGTTCACCCGGAACCAAACCCCCGCGGATAAGGAGGGCCGACTGTACTGCTAGTCTTCTACAGTGAGGACTGATGCAAAGTACTTACTCAGTTCCTACGCTATTTCCTTGTCCCCCATTATTACCTGTCCAGCGTTATTTTCCAGCGGTCTAATATCTACTCTCGCCTCACATTTAGTCTTTATATATCTGGGGGAAAAAACGGTTTCCTCTTTGATACTATTGGCTAGCTTACCTTCATATTTCATCCTTTCTATTCTTATAGTTCCATCCCTGCTAGTGTTCCCTTCCAATCTACTTTGACCAGCTTCTCTCCCTTTCCTCTGTAATTCCCTTTACGCCACTGTAAAACTGATACATCTGACTTTAGCTTCTCCCTCTTAAATTGCAGGGTGAATTCTATCATATTGTGATCACTGCCTGCCTAGGGTTCCTTTACCTTAAGCTACCAAATCAAATCTGGTTAATTAGACACACAATCTAGAATTGCCTTTTCCCTAGTGGGTTCAACCAAAAGCTGTTCTTAAAAAATTTTCTGTCTTGGAATCCAGCAGCAACCTGATTTTCCCAATCTACCAGCATATTAAAATGCTCCATGACTATCCCCCATGCTCTTTTGACATGCCTTTTCTATCATAAAGGACAAACCAGAATTAACTGTGCACTGATGATATTTCTTTGTCTGGTGAGGAAACATCTGCACTGAAGGGTTTCGGCCGGAAGCGTTGACTAGTACTCTTTTCCATCGATGCTACCTGACCTGCTGAGTTCCTCCAGCATTTTGTATGTGTTGCTCGAAGTAAATTGTCAAGATTGGAGAACATGTGAACCCAACCATCAACCACCCAAGCTACCCATTTTTCCGAATTATTTTCAACAGGTTTCAATAGGTATATTTAATGTCAGAGAAATGTATATAAAATACATCCTGAAATTCTTTTTCTTCGCAAACATCTATGAAAACAGAGGAGTGCCCCAAAGAATGAACAACAGTTAAATGTTAGAACCCCAAAGACCCCCATGCATGAGCAGCAGCAAAGCAACGACACCTCACACCGAGCACTCAAGTGTCCAGCAAAGTATCAATAAGACACAGATTTGTAGTACCCCAAAGACTACTTGTTCATCTGGTAATTACATACCGCAGGCTTTCTCTGTCCCTAATAAGGAAAAAAGTGTCCCCATTTCACAGCAAGAGGGGAGACATAACAAAGCAATTCACTGATTGTGGTGTTAAAATCTGTTCTGTCACTTTTTCCAAGCTCTGTGCACAAAGAACTGAGGTCTCGGCACACAGCCAGCAGCCAGCTCGCTGTTTATGATCTTTCGTCTCCCACAACACGTCAGGCGGTGGCACTGGCCTTGAATCTGCCTGCCTCCAGAGCCACGAAAATCCAGCACCCTGAAGGCGTGCTGGTCTTCCAGGCCGCATCCTTGGCATATCGAATAGGGACCGGTCATGAGACCCTGAGAGCAGGTCCCATCTCTGCAAAGAACCAAAGTCAGCATGTAACTCTAGGTCAGGGGAAAAAAGAGGGTTCAAACATGGAGCCATTTCCGAAGACGCAAGATGTTTCTGTTAAGGCGCCATCATCCTCCTAAGCTCTGCCCACCATCTCCTGTTGTAATTTGTAGCCATATCCTGGCTACTGTTAGGAAGCCTATATACAACTCCCATCAGGGTCTTTTTACCCATGCAATTTTTTAACTTGACCCACAAAGATGCTATATTTTCCAATCCTCTGTCACCTAAGGATTTGATTTCACTTTTTACTAACAGAGCCATGCCAACCCCGCTGTCTACCTGCCTGTCCTTTCGATATAACGTGTATCCTCGGATGTTAAGCTCCCAGCTGTAATCTTCTTTTAGCCATGGCTCAGTGATGCCCACAATGTTGTACCTTCCAATCTGTAACTGCGCTGCAGGATCATCCACCTTATTCTATATACTATGTGCATTCATGTTGACACCTTCAGTCCTGCATCTGTCACTCTTTTTGATTTTGTCCCCCTTTTACACTGCAACTCATTCCACTGACTGAAATTTTGCCCTATATTCTGTCTGTCCTTCCTGATGTTATCACTACAAACAGCTTCTGCTTGTAAGCCAACAGGCCTATCCTAAGCCCTATCTCTGTAGTTCCCACCATCCTGCCAAATTAGTTTAAATCCTCCCCAACAGATCTTGCAAACTTGTCTGCAATAATCCCCCTCAGGTTCAGGTGTAAAGCCCGACCCCTTTGTACAGGTCATAACTTTCCCAGAAGAGATTTTCAGTGATGCAGAAATATAAGTCCTTGCACCAGTTCCTCAGCCACCCAATCATCTGCTGAATCATCCTATTCTTCACTTCACTGGCATGTGGCACAAATAGCAATCCAGAGATTGCTACCCTGGAGGTCCTGCTTTTCAACTTTTACCTAGCTCCCTAAGTCCTCTCTTCAGGAACTCCTCAGATCGTCTACTTATGTCATTGGTGCCAATATGTACCAAGACATCTGGCTGCTCATTATCCCCCTTTAGAATGTCATGGACCTGATCTGAGATGTCCCTTACCCTGGTACCTGGGAGGTGCCATCCAGGTGTCTTATCATACCCACAGAATCTCATGTCTACACCTCTAGCTATGGAATCCCCATTGCTGCCGCTATCCTCCTCTTCACCCCCACTTCCCTTCTGAGTCGCCGTGTCAGACTCAGTGCCAAGACCTAGTTCCCCTCTTCCTCCCTCCCCGCTGCCCCCCCCTTTCCCAGTAGGTTGTGCTCTTCAACAGTATCCAAATAGTTTATTTTTTTAAGGGGAATGGTCATAGGGATACTCTGTACTGGCTGCCCAATTTCCTTCCCTCTCCTGACTCATTTACTATTGGCTACTCTTGTGCAAGATGTATGTAAGGGTGCAGTTGCAAGCTGATTTTAAACAGCAATGCGCAAGAAAATAACCTTGCATTCTGAGAGAACCTTGGTATCTTGGAGGATTAAGAAGCTATCTTACAAACCTAATTGCACCCAGAAATGGGAAGGATAAGATGGAAATCAGAATGTGGAAGCAGTATCTTTGGCTCAAAGCGTTCTATTTGCTACTTAAAAGTTCTGAGATCACAAACTTGCATCATCACATCTTTCCTTAAGCCATTTATCTAATTGAGATGTAATTTTTGCTTCATTCATTAGTTCTGATGTTACATTATTTTAGCTCTAAATCACTATCTTTATATGTATTTTGGTGACTTCTTGTAGCCACGTGTTGGGGATGCTTTAAAGTTCTCAGCGCTTTCACATCGCAAGAACCTGGAAAACGTACTTGATAAAAACCTCACTTATTGACATGCATTCTGCCTGCCACTTTTGATATTCTTTTTGATCTTCAGAATAACTTGCTGTGTAGCCTGTTTTAGTACTGTCCAAGCATTTGGATATTGTGATCTCTGTATATTCAAATAATATTTTAAATGGAATAGAAATGAACCCAGAATCCTCCGATATGCTGCTGCTAAAATTCAGTTTCTGTGTGAAACTTCTGTACAATCTACTTATTAAACAAAAACTTTGTATTCATAAAAGTTATAACAGCTGTAGCCCTTATGGTATCGTAAATTTATTCTCGGACATACTTTGCGGTATTACTCATGCAAGTTTTGTACACAGTCCATCCAGTTAGTTGTGATGCATGAATCAACATTATAGATAATCCATGGGTGCCCATCTCTGCCTCTTGATTAACTCTTAGAATTATCTGAACTGTGAAAGATGACATAACTTTTATTAATTTGTACAATTAATTGCAGCCATTTAACAAGATCAAAAATTAGCTATAATTGTCTTCACGCATCAGATTAATACCTGGTGAGAAATGTAATGTAGTCCCTGTGGACAAAAGTTTTAAGTATCAAATGAGATTTTTACAGTACAGGTATACATACACATTCGCTTGAGATTTTGCTAATTACAGTGGTAGAGTTATAGGAATTAGCAAATCACCCTTTGGCTATGTAAGGCCAAGCTTAATAGTTCTATAGCTCTGTCTATTTAATACTTTCTGTGCATACTTTAAAATCTTCCTTTTTGGATAACCATTTGATCATCTCACTATCAATCTGCCGTCACCGGCATCTCTTACATTTCGTGCACTTTTTACTTTCCACAGGGATTGCTACCTACGCGACTCCCCTGCCCATTTGTCCCTCCCCATGGATCTCTCTCCTGGTACATATCCTTGCAAGCAGAATGAGCATCACATATCCTCCCTCACTGCCATTCAGCATCCCAAATAGTCCTTCCAGGTGGGGTGACACTTCACCTGTAAGTCTGTTGTGATCATCTACTGTGCTCCCTATGTGGCCTGCTGTATATTGGTGAGACAAGACATAGATTGGGACACTGCTTCGCCAAGCACCCACACTCCAGAAAAAGTGGGATCTCTTGGTGACCACCCATTTCAATTTTACTTCTCATTCTCGTTCTGACATGTCTATCCATGGCCTCCACTACGGTCGCGATGGAGGTTGGAGGAGCAACACCTATATTCTGTCTGTGTAGCCTCCAACCTGATGGCTTTAACATTGATTTCTCAAAATTCTGGTAATTCCCCCCCACCTTACACCATTCCTCTTTTTTTTCGCCAATGCTGATGAAGGGTCTTGGCCCAAAACGTTGACTATACTCTTTTCTATGGATGCTGCCTGGCCTGCTAAGTTCTTCCAGCAATTTGTGTGTGTTGCTTAGATTTACAGCATCTGCAGATTTTCTCTTGTTTGCCATTCCCATTTGACTCCTCTCACCTTATCTCCTTTTCTGCCCATCACCTGCCTCCTTCTCCTTCTCCTTCTCCTCCTCCTCCTTCCCTAGTCTTCTACCCCTTTGATCAGATTCCCCCTTCTCCATCCCTTCATCTCTTTCACTAATCAACTTCCCAACACTTTACTTCACCCCTCCCCCTCTCCTGGTTTCACCTATCACCGACCACCTTGTACTACTTCCTCCCATCCCCCCACCTTCTTGCTGTGACCTCTCATCTTTTTTTCCAGTCCTGATGAAGGGTCTTGGCCCGAAATGTGGACTGTTTACTCTTTTCTGTTGATGCTGCCTGGCCTGCTGAGCTCCTCCAGCATTTTGTGTGGCTTGGATTTCCAGCATCTGCAGATTTTCTTGTACAGCATTTGACATTTTAAAAAATTGTTTAATAATGTTCCTAAAAAGTGCATGGGATGCTTTGGTGTTTATAGGTGCTATATAAAAACAAGTATTGGAACCTGGATTTGCTAGGAACTTTTTCACGTGTTTGAGTATCTAATGGAAGAAAATTAATTCCATAAAGCTATTGGACACGAGTAGAATTAGACAATTTGGCCCATTGAATCTGCTCCACTGTTTCATCATGGCTAATTTATCATTCCCCATTCTCTTGTCTTCACCCCATGTAACCTTTGAACTCCTAATCAAGAAGCTATCAGCTTCCACTTTAAATGACTTGTCCTCCACAGCCCTTTGTGGCAGTGAATTCCACAGATTCATCATCCCTTGGTTAAAGAAATTCCTTATCTCTGTTCTAAATGGACAACCTTCTATTCTGAGGCTGTACCCTCCGGTCCTAGACTTCCCGCAGAATAAGAAGCATCCTCCCCACATCTACCCTCTCAATGAGGTCCTCTCCCCCCCTTGCCAATTTTTCTAAACACCAGCGAATATAGGCCCATCAAATGCTTTTCATGCATTAACCCTCATGAAACTCCTCTGGACCCTCTCCAAATCCAGCACGTCTTTTCTTGAGATAAGGGGCTCAAAACTGCTCACAATACCCCGTGTGGTCTGACCAATGCCTTATAAAGCCTCAGCATCACATCCTTGTTTTATATTCTAGTCCTCTCAAAATGAATGCTAACATTGCAATTGCCTTTCTTACCATTGACTCAACCTGCAAGTTAACCGTTACAGTATCCTGGACGAGGACTCCCAAGTCCCTTTGCACCTCTGATTTCTGAATTTTCTCCCTGTTTAGAAAATAGCCTATGCTTTTATTCCTTCTACCAAAGGGCAAGGGCATGACCATGCACTTCCCTACTCTGTATTCCATCGGACATTTCTTTGTCCAATCTCCTAATTTGTCTAAGTCCTTCTGCTTCCTGATTCCTCAACACTACCTGCTCCTTCATCCATCTTTGTATTGTCTGCAAATTTGGCCACAAAGCCATCATTAGCTCCTTAGCAGCTGTTTTTATCTTTAGACTATGCCCATGCCAAGACAGTAAATGAAGAGGTGACATTTCTAAATAACTTCTGATTTTATTAAGGTGTCAATAACACTTGAATGTTCTTGTGAGGTTGTGTCATTATTGTGATTTTTTTTTGTTCCAGGCAGGGAAAAATTTTGCTTTTCTGTATATAAATTTACATGATACCAAGCATTGATCTTTGACATCCCATGGTGTAGATCATTTTGAATGCCTCTGCTTATATTCAATAGTTGGGGAAACTATGCTTGTTTAATGTGGATAAAACGTAGTTGGGATTGGTTCCCTAGTCATTGTGAATCTGTTCATTATTGTAGAAGCATGGTAGCAGCAAAATGTCTAGAATAGTTCTAAAAGTCTCCGACAAAGTGAACAATTTTAAACTGAAATATTTTTCTTTGCATCTGTTTAGTGCTTGAGGCTGACTGATCAGAATGAATGAAAAGCCTCTTTGGGAGCAGATTGGAAGTAGCTTTGTGGAACATTACTATCAAATTTTTGATACAGATAGGAGTCGACTAGCACCATTATATGTAAGTATGAACTTGGTTCTGTCTACTATTTGTAATTTTTCTTCACTGGGGTATGATTAGAAAAAATAAACTTGCTTTCACAATGAGTGCTTTTTTCCAAAAAATGTTCCAATGTTTCACAAAATTCATTTTTCTAAGGCATTCTTTTCATGGTTCACCATTGTTGTGTTTCTAGGCCTCTGGCTCTTTATTGTTTATAGTATTTATAGTAGTTGAAAGCCAGTTTTTCAATAAAATGAATGAATTATGTTGCATTATATATAATTCATTGCAATCAAATCATTGATAAAATTATCAGAAGTAAAACTGGGACATTTTAATAGACTAATCTAGTTTGCCTAGGAAGCTATAGAGATTTTTGCTTGCATTGTGAAGAAAAAAATGTTACTGAACTTAAAGTGCATTTTGGCATATAATACAGAAAAATATACTTTTGGTTTATTTCAAGGCCATTGTCTGTTTGTGTAAATGAAATGGATTCCTTTTAACACTAATCTAAAGCGTAGTGTTCTCCCAAGAAAAAGTACTGTTCATCTGTTTGTAAAATATGCAGGATCTTTGGTGAAGATACCATTAGAGCCATGAATTCAAAATTGTAGTGTCATTGCATTGGGAGTGAGTTGCTTTAATTCTTTTTTTTTTGTAATTTATTTTTTATTGAAGTTCATCATCAAACAAAACTCCATCAGATGTATTTCAGATACTGTACATATATATCATAGTCATATTTGTCACAAATCTCCACATAGTATTTATCTGAGGTATACATTTGTAGAAAGAAGAGGAAAGAAAGAACAATCAAAAGAAGAAGATTATGTACAAAGTAGGGAGCGATCTTTTTTTAACAACATTCATTGACTTGTGAGAATAAAATCAGGCCTATGAGGTGTTATGTAGTTAAACCCTTTTTCCCAGTATGAATCAAATTGTTCCAACTTATGATTAACAGATGCTGTTATCTTCTCCATTTTGTAAATGTCCATTGTAATTTCCATCCATACATTTAAAGTTGGGCTCTCCTGTGATAACCATTTTCTGGTAAGGGTCTTTTTACCAGCCACCAGCAGTATATTCGTTAAATATTTATCTATTTTCAACCATTCTTGAGGTATATACCCAAAATATATAGTCTTACTCTCTAAGGGTATTTCACATTTAAAGATATCTTGTAGGGCATTATGTATCTCACTCCAATAGTCTTTGATAATGGGGCATTCCCAGAAAATAGGATAATGGTTTGCATTTTGATTTCCATAATTTCTCCAGCAAACAAGGAGGTTACTATCATAATGGGATTTCTGAGAGGGTGTAATAAAATACCGTATCAAGTTTTTCCACCCATACTCCCTCCATTTCGGTGAACTAGTGGACTTCCATTGATACCTCCATATTATTGTCCATTCTTCCTCAGATATTATTATCCCTCCTTCCTTCTCCCACTTTGTTTTAATGTATGAAGTCGAATGTGTTTTAAGATTTGACAAAGCCTTATACATGCTTGAAATTATTCTGCTACCGTTGTCTGAATTATATGCTTTTCTAAATAGCTCTATCAAACATGTACTTGCCTTGGTTACATTTTTAACCCTCCTATTGACATACTGTCGCATCTGTAAATATCGATAAAAGTCTTGTTTTTCTAATAAGTGTTTCTCTTTGAGCATTTCAACACTGAAGTGTTCCTTCTTTCATTATATTGCAAATAGCTGTTATTCCTTTAGCTGTCCAATCCTTAAATCTAGCATCCAGTTTGTTCGGCGTAAAATCCGAGTCATATGCACACTATTTAAGAATTGCAATGTCTCTGTCTCGTTTATATTCTTTTATGATAGTTTTCCATATTTTAAGAGTCCATTTCACCCATGGGTTATCAATAGTATTTATGTAACTTTGTAGATTGTTAACAGCCAAAATTGCCTGTATGGGGATGGAAAGTATCCTTTCCTCAATGTTTTTCCATTGAGCGTCACATGATGGATTGCACCAGCATATCACAGCTCTCAACTGTGCTGCAAAATAGTAATCTCTAAGAGAAGGTAGGCCCCATCCCCCCTTTTCCCAAACTTTTGAGATGAATTCTAGGCCTTTTACCTTGCCATATATATCTTGATAGCATCTTGTTCCATTCATTGAATTGATTTTGGTTAATCTCTATTGGTAGGGTCTGAAAGAGATATAGTAGTCTGGGCAGTATATTCATTTTAATAGGTTCCATCTTGTTATATCTTCCTTAATTTTTTATACATAGGCTGATAATTGCATTCTGATAATTTTGCCAAATCTTTTGACATAATGATACCCAAATATTTGACGGACTCTGTCCGCCATGCCCAAGGATATCTACTTTCAATTTCTCTTGGTGGGCTATAGTTATATGAAAGTAGTTGGGTTTTATCTGTGTTGATCTTGTATCCTGATAATTGGCCATATTGTTCAAAGGATTGCATTAATTTAGGTAAAGAGTATGTTGGTTGCCCTAGATAGATCAAAATGTCATCCACGTAACAGGCCAATTTATGTTCTATCCCCTTAATAGTAATTCCCCTGATACCTTCATTTTATCTGATGTATTGAGCTAATGGTTCCAGATATAATGTGAAGAGTAGTGGTGACCATGCATAACCCTGTCTTGTGCCCCTTTCTAGGGTAAAACTATTAGATAAATGTCCATTGATTTTAATCCTAGCAGTAGGATTGTCAGATAATGCCTGTATAGTTTTAATAATTGTGTCATGTGGACCAAATCTATGTAAAACTCTGTAAAGAAAATTCCAATTAACCGAATCAAATGCCTTTTCAGCGTCCATGCTTATCACGATTGCTTCAATTTCATTTTTTTTATATGATCCATAATGTGAAGTGTCCTTCGTATATTGTCTTGTGTTTGGCGTTGTTGTATAAAACCTGTCTGATCATTATGTATCAGTGCGGGTCGAAACTCTTCTAATCGTTTGGCCATGATGGAGGTAAATAATCTATAATCCACATTAAGAACAGATATTGGTCTAAATGACCCACATTCCATTTTATCCTTGCCTTCTTTCGGTATAGCTGAGGTTATCGCCTCCTTCCAGCTGGGTGGCATTTGTGCTTTTCTCAGGACCCAGTTCAGTGTGGGGAGTAAAACAGGAATTAACTCACTTCTAAACTCTTTATACCACTCTGCCGTATATCCATCTGTTCTTGGTAACTTGCTTAATTTAAGCCTACTGATTGCAGTTTTTAGTTCAGCTTCAGTTATGTCAGCAATATCGTTCTATTTTGTTCCTTACTTAAAGTGGGTAACTCTAAAGAATTCGGGAAGGTGTCAATTTGGGTTATGCTTCCCCCTGGAACTTTGGAATATAGAGTTTTGTAAAACATTTCAAAAGCTTCTTGAATTTCACTTAGCTTTTTTTTTATCACTGTTGTTCTTGGATCCCTAATTCTATGAATTGTATTTTCTGCTGTTCTTTTTTTTCAGTTTCCACGCCAGTATTTTCATAGATTTAGATCCACTTTCATAGTGTCTCTGTTTCAGAAACATTAAATTTTTTCTAATTTCTCGTGTAGCCAAACTATTAATTTCATTCCTAATTTTTATAATTTCCTCTGGTGTATCCTGTGCCAAGCTCAATTTGTGTTTTTTTTCTAGTTCTTTCAGCTTATTTTGTAGTTCCTCTAAGGTTTTATTCCTTTTTTTTTCTTATATGAAGATATTGCTATAATTTTCCCTCTTAAGACAGCCTTTGAACCAACATGTCGAGGAACCGACTAGAGAGCAGGCTATTCTGGACTGGGTTTTGAGCAATGAGGAAGGGTTAATTAGCGATCTTGTTGTGAGAGGCCCCTTGGGTAAGAGTGACCATAATATGGTGGAATTCTTCATTAACATGGAGAGTGACGTAGTTAATTCAGAAACAAAGGTTCTGAACTTAAAGAGGGGTAACTTTGAAGGTATGAGACGTGAATTAGCTAAGATAGACTGGCAAATGACACTTCAAGGATTGACGGTGGATATGCAATGGCAGGCATTTAAAGGTTGCATGGATGAACTACGACAATTGTTCATCCCAGTTTGGCAAAAGAATAAATCAAGGAAGGTAGTGCACCCGTGGCTGACAAGAGAAATTAGGGATAGTATCAATTCCAAAGAAGTAGCATACAAATTAGCCAGAGAAAGTGGCTCACCTGAGGACTGGGAGAAATTCAGAGTTCAGCAGAGGAGGACAAAGGGCTTAATTAGGAAGGGGAAAAAAGATTATGAGAGAAAACTGGCAGAGAACATAAAAACGGACTGTAAAAGCTTTTATAGATATGTAAAAAGGAAAAGACTGATAAAGACAAATGTAGGTCCCCTGCAAACAGAAACAGGTGAATTGATTATGGGGAGCAAGGACATGGCAGACCAATTGAATAATTACTTTGGTTCTGTCTTCACTAAGGAGGACATAAATAATCTTCCAGAAATAGTAAGGGACAGAGGGTCCAGTGAGATGGAGGAACTGAGCGAAATACATGTTAGTAGGGAAGTGGTGTTAGGTAAATTGAAGGGATTGAAGGCAGATAAATCCCCAGGGCCAGATGGTCTGCATCCCAGAGTGCTTAAGGAAGTGGCCCAAGAAATAGTGGATGCATTAGTGATAATTTTTCAAAACTCGTTAGATTCTGGACTAGTTCCTGAGGATTGGAGGGTGGCTAATGTAACCCCACTTTTTAAAAAAGGAGGGAGAGAGAAACCGGGGAATTATAGGCCAGTTAGCCTAACGTCGGTGGTGGGGAAACTGCTGGAGTCAGTTATCAAGGATGTGATAACAGCACATTTGGAAAGCGGTGAAATGATCGGACAAAGTCAGCATGGATTTGTGAAAGGAAAATCATGTCTGACGAATCTCATAGAATTTTTTGAGGATGTAACTAGTAGAGTGGATAGGGGATAACCAGTGGATGTGGTATATTTGGATTTTCAAAAGGCTTTTGACAAGGTCCCACATAGGAGATTAGTGTGCAAACTTAAAGCACACGGTATTGGGGGTAAGGTATTGGTGTGGGTGGAGAATTGGTTAGCAGACAGGAAGCAAAGAGTGGGAATAAACGGGACCTTTTCAGAATGGCAGGCGGTGACTAGTGGGGTACCGCAAGGCTCAGTGCTGGGACCCCAGTTGTTTACAATATATATTAATGACTTGGATGAGGGAATTAAATGCAGCATCTCCAAGTTTGCGGATGACACAAAGCTGGGTGGCAGTGTTAGCAGTGAGGAGGATGCTAAGAGGATGCAGGGTGACTTGGATAGGTTGTGTGAGTGGGCAAACTCATGGCAGATGCAATTTAATGTGGATAAATGTGAAGTTATCCACTTTGGTGGCAAAAATAGGAAAACAGATTATTATCTGAATGGTGGCCGATTAGGAAAAGGGGAGGTGCAACGAGACCTGGGTGTCATTATACACCAGTCATTGAAAGTGGGCATGCAGGTACAGCAGGCGGTGAAAAAGGCGAACGGTATGCTGGCATTTATAGCGAGAGGATTCGAGTACAGGAGCAGGGAGGTACTACTGCAGTTGTACAAGGCCTTGGTGAGACCACACCTGGAGTATTGTGTGCAGTTTTGGTCCCCTAATCTGAGGAAAGACATCTTTGCCATAGAGGGAGTACAAAGAAGGTTCACCAGATTGATTCCTGGGATGGCAGGTCTTTCATATGAAGAAAGACTGGATGAACTGGGCTTGTACTCGTTGGAATTTAGAAGATTGAGGGGGGATCTGATTGAAACGTATAAGATCCTAAAGGGATTGGACAGGCTAGATGCGGGAAGATTGTTCCCGATGTTGGGGAGGTCTAGAACGAGGGGTCACAGTTTGAGGATAGAGGGGAAGCCTTTTAGGACCGAGGTTAGGAAAAACTTCTTCACACAGAGAGTGGTGAATCTGTGGAATTCTCTGCCACAGCAAACTGTTGAGGCCAGTTCATTAGCTATGTTTAAAAGGAAGTTAGATATGGCCCTTGTGGCTACAGGGGTCAGGGGGTATGGAGGGAAGGCTGGGTTCTGAGTTGGATGATCAGCCATGATCATAATAAATGGCGGTGCAGGCTCGAAGGGCCGAATGGCCTACTCCTGCACCTATTTTCTATGTTTCTATGTTTCATAGTATCCTATAGAATGGGAGGTGAAACCTCTCTGCTATCATTGAATTCTAAGTAAAGACCAATTTCTTTTTTAATTTGTTCCTTAAAATAGGAATCACTGAGTAGACTTGAATTTAGTTTCCAAATAGTATTCTTTGGTTGTAGGTCAAGATCAACAGATAAATATATAGGTATGTGGTCACTTACGTCCATTGTCCCAATTCCGCAGGTGTTTATTTTGTCTTTATCTTTTCCAAGTGTTATGAAATAGTCTATTCTTGTATATAGGAAATGGGGGGCAGAAAAATGAGTGTAATTCCTTCTATCGGGGAAAAGATCCCTCCATACATCAATTAGACCAACATCCTCAAAAAGAGTGTTAACTTTCTTATGGAAGGAACACACATAAAAGTTACTGGTGAATGCAGCAGACCAGGCAGCATCTCTAGGAAGAGGTACAGTCGACGTTTCGGGCTGAGACCCTTCATCAGGATTAACTGCAAGAAGAGATGGTAAGAGATTTGAAAGGGGGAGGGGGAGATCCAAAATAATAAGAGAAGACAGGAGGGGGAGGGATGGAGCCAAGGGCTGAACAGTTGATTGGCAAAAGGGATATGGGAGGATCATAAGACGGGAGGCCTAGGGAGAAAGAAAGGGGGAGGGGGGAAGCCCAGAGGATGGGCAAGGAGTATAGTGAGAGGGACAGAGGAAGAAAAAGGAGAGAGAGAAAAAGAAAGAATATATATATATATATATATATATATATATATATAAAAAATCAATCAATCAGAGGTGGGGCATTAACAGAAGTTAGAGAAGTCAGTGTTCATGCCATCAGGTTGGAGGCTACCCAGACGGGATATAAGGTGTTGTCCCTCCAACCTGAGTGTGGCTTCATCTTGACACTAGAGGAGGCTGTGGACAGACATATCAGAATGTGAATGGGATGTGGAATTAAGATGTGAGGCCACTAGGAGATCCTGCTTTCTCTGGCGGACAGAGCGTAGGTGTTCAGCGAAACGGTCTCCCAGTCTGTGTCGGGTCTCGCCAATATATAGAAGGCCGCATCGGGAGCACGGGACGCAGTATATCACCCTGGCCGACTCACAGGTGAAGTGTCACCTCACCTGGGAGGACTGTCTGGGCCCTGAATAGTGGTGAGGGAGGAAGTGTAAGGGCATATGTAGCACTTGTTCCGCTTACAAGGATAAGTGCCGGGAGGGAGAGCCAGGTTGGAGGAACAGCACCTTGTATTCTGTCTGGGTAGCCTCCAACCTGATGGCATGAACATTAACTTCTCAGACTTCTGTTAATGCCCCACCTCCCCCTTGTACCCCACCCGTTATTTATTTATTTTCTCTCTCTCTCTCTCTCTCTCTCTCTCTCTCTCTCTCTCTCTCCCCCTCATTCTCTCTCTCTCTCCCTCTCATTCTCTCTCTCTCTCCCTCTCATCTCTCTCTCTCTCTCTCTCTCTCTCTCTCTCTCTCTCTCTCTCTCTCTCTCTCTCTCTCTCTCTCTCTCTCTCTCTCTCTCCCTCTCTCTCTCCCTCTCTCTCTCCCTCTCTCTCTCCCTCTCTCTCTCCCTCTCTCTCTCCCTCTCTCTCTCCCTCTCTCTCTCCCTCTCTCTCTCCCTCTCTCTCTCCCTCTCTCTCTCCCTCTCTCTCTCCCTCTCTGTCCCTCTGTCTATACTGGCCCATCCTCTGGGCTTCCTCCCTCTCCCTTTCTTTCTCCCTAGGCCTCCCATCGTATGATCCTCTCATATCCCTTTTGCCAATCACCTGTCCAGCTCTTGGCTCTGTCCTTCCCCCTCCTGTCTTCTCCTATCATTTTGGATCTCTTCCCCCCCCCCACCCACTTTCAAATCTCTTACTATCTCCTCTTTTGGTTAGTCCTGACGAAGGGTCTTGCCCCGAAACGTCGTCTGTACCTCTTCCTAGAGATGCTGCCTGGCCTGCTGCGTTCACCAACAACTTTCATGTGTGTTGCTTGAAATTCCAGCACCTGCAGATTTCCTGGTGTTTGTGTTCTTATGCAAGGACTTTGTTTCATAAGTTTTTCTATTGGAAGAGTCTAACTTTGGTTGTAATTGTGAATTTAAGTCTCCCCCACATATCAAGAGACCTTCGGTTTCTGTTACATAATATTAGGAATTTTCTGGAAGAAACTTGGTGGTGCGTATATATTCAATAAAGTAACTGGATTTCCATCTATATTTCCCCTTACCAGAATATATCTGCCCTCCTTATCTCCCATTTCGAATACTTTTTCCAAAATTTAGCTTGCTTGAGGTGAGAATAGCAACTCCTCTTCTATGTCCTGATTTATATGAGGAGAAAAACAGATTAGTGAAGCCCATTCTCTTTAATTTTCCATGCTCATTATCACTTAAGTGAGTTTCCTGTAAATACACTACATGGGTTTTTCTTTTTTCATTTTTGATAGAATTTTACTTTGTTTGATTGGATTTAACAGCCCATTGACATTAAAGAAATGAATTTTACTTTGTCCTTAGCTAAGTGTATTTATCTGTTAGTATATCATTGAAGTTTGCAGAATATAACTTAATTGATCTACTCCCTGCACAAATAAGAACCAAGAAATGTGAATAATTGAAAAAAAGGTAACAAAGGTGTGATTCCAAGGCTGGGGTCTCTAGATGACTCTGGGTTGAGCTAGAGGAAACGTCTAGCCGTGGGGGATAGCCCCTCCTACCTGTGAGTTGAGGGCCCCTGTTGCAGTACCTATAAAAGTAAGTTAAAAAATCTATGTCCATTACACAGAAATGATTTCCCTGTTTATTCCTATATATATATATATATATATATATATATATTCTCATTTAGGTGGGGAAAAAGGAGTGAATGAATGAATTAAAAAAAATTGAGTAATATAAAATCCACATTATAATACGTATTTCTCGAGATAGGTATATCACCGTCTATTTTTGCTCCTGTTTAGTTTATCTGCACTTCTAAAGTTAGCGAAACCTTATGGCTGTTCTGGAGGAGGTGAGGGCTGTGTTTGGAGAACTCTCAGTCTCTTTCTAATATCCTTCTCTCATCCTCCTCCCATTCCCTGCTTTCTCCGTTCTCTTACTACTTCCCAAGCAGATCGGGATAGCTGCTCTGCCAGACTTTCCCTTGTTTTGACCACGCTAACGGGTAGTCCTCTGTTGTTCATGTCTGTAGTTGCCTCTTCCACTGTCTGATATAGCTGTATCTCTCCTTCGTAAAATTAATCCTTGGAATTTAATCTTTTCTTGCTTTAATATTCATTTTGCTTTGGAATATTTCTTCCGTTTCTGTAGAACCTCCGGGGGGGTAATCATGATCGAAGTTTATTAACTTCCCATTCCAAAGCACCTCCTTCTTACCCCAGGCCCTTCATTGAATCTCCGCCTTGCTCTTGAATCGAAGGAATCTAAGTACTATTGAGTGTGGCTTACTTTCTCTGTCTCTGGGAGGCTTCGGGATGAGCAAACGATGCGTCCTTTCAATTTCAATCTCCATAGTTGGGGGAATCTGCAGTGCTTCCCACGGCAACTTTTCTACAAACTCTGTCATCGACAATCCCTCCGCTCCTTCGGGAACATTATAAATCTTGATATTTGTCCATTGCGATCTTCCCTCCTGGTCAAGCAATTTACTTTCCTGTTGATTTAATATTTTTATCGTCTTACTTAGTATCCGTTCCACGTTTTGCAGGTGATCTTCCACCTTCTCAATTCGAGTCTCTGCCACCGCTATTTTCTGATTGACGTTGGCGAGTTCTGACTCTATATCATTTAGTTGCTGTTTTATATCTTTTTGGACTTCCCTTATCTCTTCCAGAATCCTTATCATATTTGCCGCTTCGCCTGAACGAGGCCCAGCGTCAGCCTGGCCACCACGCGCACGTGTAGGAGAGCCACGTGCTGCACCTCTCTCTTCCATAGGCTCCGCAATGATGCTTTTTTTATCTCCATTCTTTTTCCCCATTCTTGCCCCCCTTATCAATTCAGATATTTTTGGAAGATCTTATACTTAATGGATTAATGGGGCAAAATATGCGTTTTTCCGAGGAGCTGTTGATTTAAGCTGCCATTCTGGACGATGACGTCACCGGAACTGGAGTTGCTTTCATTCTAATTAAAACATGAAATCCTTGGATATTTATCGGATTTGCAGAATGAATTATAGGTTAATTGTAATGGCTGTTGAGAGCTTTAAAATTTGTGTACTTGTCAGTTTGGCGTGATTGAAAACATTTTGAACTTTTCTGTCCAGAATTTTTCAGCTGGTGATACTTAATGTGTTTAAATTGACCGGTGCCCAAATAACATACAATTTAAATAAGGAGGGTATATTCTGCTGAATGTTTGTTCCATTTAGTGTTTTTGCAGAGAGATCATTGGTTTGGTCTTCCAGTGGGAACCTGACATAATGTTGGAAGATATGGCCCCTGATTACCTAATTGTAGTCTTTGAAACATCTTTTCTCTAAAAGAGAAACTGTTATTTTCTTAATACCTGTTGAGGCAGATTTGACTTAATTTTGTAATTGTGCTTTTGTTTTAGATTGAAACTTCTTGCCTTTCTTGGGAAGCACAGCAGTTCCAAGGTAAAGATGCTATTGTGGAAAAACTTACTGTAAGTATGCTTTTAAAATTACTTCATGGTTTGGACATGGTAGGATGGGGCAAGTAAGGCTATGTCCACACTAGACCAGATAAATCTATTACTGAAGCTTCTTCTCTTCGTTTTGACTCTCCGTCCACATTGAAACGGCGTTTTCCTCCCCCGAAAACAGAGCTTTTCAGAAACGCTCTCCAGAATGCTTAAATTTGAAAACGCCGGTTGGCGGTTGTAGTGTGTACGGGGTAACCGGCTATTTTTCAGACCGCTGTTATGATGTGCCGGAGCAAATGGTGGTGGCAGCACGGCATTTCATTGTCTTCTGAATGCAACCTCTAAGACCACAACAATATCTGACAATAGATGTGTAACAGCCTAATGTAACATTGTATGGAAATAGAAGATAACACTGATGCAGACATGTTTTATACATTTAGCAAGGTGCTTTATTAATGTATTGCTTGTGCAAACATTCAGTAGATGCAGTTGTCACTTTTGCCCATTAATAAGCCTGATTGCATTTAGTTGTAGCTGTCATCCCTTTCATCGGTGAAGAGACTATGGGTGTAGGAAATGTTTCTGGACAAATGCGCACCAAGTCTTTCGTTTGGCAATTTCCTTTTTGTTTTGGCGTGTGCGTCTGCGTGCGTGCGTGTGCGATGTTGGCGGGGCAATGTCTTTTTCATGCCTTTACAAGGCGTGGAGGGAGAGAGAGAGACTCTTCACACAGACATTTCGCAGTATTTTTCCCTTTTTATTTTATGAGGTCGAGTTGCGATCTCGACACTCAACCTGGCAGGGATGGAAAGCGTGCTTGGTTTTGAACCTGGGAACCTCCGTTCCAGGGTCCGGAGCTGATGTCATTGCGCCACCAGCCGGCCCTGGCAGTTTCCTTTTCAGTTTTTATGGTCTGTAAATGGCCAAACGTGCACCAAGTATACCGTTTCCTCTTTGCTTGTTTTCTGTGTGTCCTGCACATACCCAGTAGGAAGAGATTTGCCCACATATCGGTTTTAATGTGGACAGAGGTATTTTCAAAACTGCCTAGTTTGGACACCTGTCGTTTTTTACGTGAAACTGGCGTTTTTCAAAATGATCCGGATAATTTTGAAAATTAACCATTTTCTCTTCATTTTGACCGTCCGTCCACATTGAAATGGTGTTTTCATCCCCGAAAACGGAGCTTTTCTAAAACACTCTCCAGAGTGTGTAAATTTGAAAACGATTGTTGTGCATTGTAGTGTGGACGGGGTAAATGGAAATATTTAAAAACGCTGCCATGACACCACCACAACAACAATGCTTTTTCTGCTTCTGCTTGGTACTGTGCAAGCACTGCCGGACGGCTGTTATAACGCGCAGTCGGTGTGAACGGCGTGAGAGTTAAATTGTAAAGTGAGCTTTTTTGACTACATAATATTCCGGAGTATAAGCTGACCCCCCATTTTCAAGGTTAAAAAAGTGACCTTTTCATGTTACCTTTGTATAGGCCTACCCCTTTTGTAGATGTTTTTGATTTAACCAGAAAAGATCACAAGATCTCACATGCCGGTTCTCAGCTTTGCTGGATCCGGAACCTGGAAATTATGTGAACCAGTACCTGCTAAGAAAACAGGCCTACACATTGTAGAGCGTTATAAGTGAATTCTTAATAAATAAATCAGGGAGGGAAATTTTGGATTAGGTCTCCAATGGTAAAGAATCCTCTGAAATGTAACCCCTGTGAAACCATTTAGCGCCCATCGTAATCTCGTTAAAACACAACACGGGGTGGCGGGATCAGTACATGTACTCAGTATTGAGTTTGCGACCACCATGTACAAAAGATTAAAACGAATGCAATATGATGCTGGCTTCAAGCTGAAGGTTGTTGATTTTGCTAAAGGAACGAATAATTCTGCAGCTGCTAAGAAGTTTAGTGTAAACGAGAAACAGGTGAGAGAGTGGAGAAAGGCAGAGGACACGCTGAGGGAAATGCCAAAGGCGAAATGTGCAAACCGCCGGAAAACATGACAGTGGCCAGAACTGGAAGAAAAAGTTTTAGAGTGGGTGAATCACCAGCGATCGTCTGGATACATTTTTACCAGAGAAATGATTCGAGTTCAAGCGTTGAAATGGGACGAAAAACACCGAGAGGTCAGTGAAAATTTCAAAGCTACGCGAAGTTGGTGCACCGGTTTATGAATAGACGTGATCTTGTGTTGAGACAAAAAACAAAGATTGCTCAGAAAATTTCTGCGGGGTGTCGTTGTTTATGTCCAAAAACGCAAGATGAAGCAGGTTGCTTGAAGTGGGTTAAAGAGGTGTGACGTCGACGTCCCGAAGGTTTCGGGAAGGAAAAGTCGCTACTTGTCTGGGACGTGTTCAAAGCGCACTTGTCAGGTGAGACAAACGCAGCATTGAAAGCTGAAAATATGGACATTGCAGTCATCCCCGGTGGTTTGATGTCCGTGCTCCAGCCACTAGATGTGAGTTTGAACAAACCATTCAAAGAATTCATGCATCGACAGTGGAACGAACTTGACTCAAAAATAGCCAATAAATGTGACCTGTCTTCTGTGTATTTGTTTTTCCAAAGTTGGCACCCTCTATACAAGCCGAGCCCCTAATTTTAGGACCAAAATTTAGGGCCAAATTCTCAGCTTATACACCTTTATTTACGGTATTTAAAATCGCTGTCATGACGTGCTGGAACAGATGACGGCAGCGCGGCATTTCATTGTTTTCTTGAACGCAACCTAACAATTTCAGAACAGACGACAACAAGACTGAAGCCAGAAGTGTTTGAAATGTACTCACCAAATACTTTGACCCATAGCTTACTGAATAAATAAGTATACTCACTTTGCCCTGTTTTCTGTCCTTGCTTATATGAAGGTAGTTTACCTATTTATGCAAGTACTTCTCTGACAATAGATGTGTAACAGCCTAATGTAACATTGTATGGAAATACAAGATAACATTGATGCAGACATGTTTGATACATTTAACAAGGTGCTTTATTAATGCAACAGAGTTGGTCAGTTTTTCAATGTTCGTTGTCAGCTGGGTCATACTGTCTGTGAACTCCCCGTTGGTTGCCTCCATACGCTCCAGTATTTGTTCCTCCTGCGCGAGAGCCAACAGCAATTCCTTTGAAGTTTTTCTAGTCTGTAACTGGACAAATATGCACCAAGTGTACCGTTTCCTCTTGGCTTGTTTTCTGTGTGTCGTGAGCATGCCCAGTAGGAGGAGATTCGCCCAAATATCCGTTCTAATGTGGACGGAGATATTTTGAAAAACGCTTGGTGTGGACACCTGTCGTTTTTACTCGAAACTGGCATTTTCAAAATTATCCAGTCTAGGGTGGGCGTAGCCTAAATGTTGTTCCTTAATGGTCGTATTCACAGATTTCTAAGGATGTGTAAATTGGAATGAATAGGGTGCAGATAGAGCAGTTAAGCTTAGAGTAAAGTACTGAATATGGAAGATGCATAGAAAGCAAATGTTTTTGATTAAAATTTATTTTTTGAAACCCATAACAATTAAAAGCTGTCTAATTTCTATCTGTAGAGAAATAAAGTTTATACTTAGCAACTTGGTTCTGTATTGGCTACTTACATCGTGGTCAGCAGTGAAGCCCACTGGCTTATTGCTGACCTTAATATGCAGGCAGAATATACATAGATAGGGTGTTCATTTTAACAGTTTTCTCAGCTACAACAACGGTAATCTCTTTTTTTTAAAAACAGAGCCTTCCATTTGCAAAGATACTGCATCTGGTAACTGCACAAGACCATCAACCCACACCTGATAATTGCATTCTGAGTATGGTAGTCGGACAACTTAAGGTAAGTGTTTTTCTGTACATTGCACACTGTTTCTGATGATAATAAAAAGTTCACTTGATTGTCCTTTTATGTCCTGGTTTCCTTTCACATCCCAAATGTGTGCTGGTAGGTTAATTAACTACTGTAAACTGACTTTCCATAGCAAAAGAATCAAAAGGGGATGTTGGGCATGAAAGAGAGAATAGCTGCATGACCAGAAGTATAAGCAGGGAGAATGGAACTAATGGGGTTGCTGTGCTGGGAGCTGTATAGACTTGGATGAAATAGTTTGTAAGAATATACATTACATGTTTATACGTATGTAGAGTTTCAGAAACTGTCCCAAGTTAGCAAGATAAAAAAGCTAGTTTAAAGTTTGTTTAAATATTGGGACAGGAAAACATAGCTAAGTTGTGTTCCATATCCAAACCATTTGCTTAAATCCATAGATAGCTATTTGGTAAATTATTGTTGCTGAATGTTAGTTGTCTTAAAATAAATTTAATCACTTTATGTTTTGTGTGCTCTTTCCCAGTAGCCAGCAGATTCAGCTTGTAATATTGTATTGCTAGAATCTGGATTCATTCCTTTGACAAAATATGATCCCAGAAATAACACTGATCTGTAGATTTCAATAATATGTTCTGTAGTCTATTGAAAGAACACCACTTGTGTTGCAGCATTTACACACACATTTGTTGTAATGCTGCACTAGCAAGGAAGGTATGTTAAAGGGGAAAATTATAAAGCAAGTTGTTTTTATTAGAAATACACATTTCTGGAGAAACAAAGTCTGTAAGAGTTTATTGACTTGCACTATGCATACAATATGGCATGAATTTGCCTTTGTCAGGTTCTGTTTGATGACTATGTTTTTATTAGTTTAAGTAGCCTGAGTATTGAAGTTGTTGATTCTAGATTTGCAAGTTGGAAAATATGGACTTTTGTGGTCCATGTCTCTGTTTCATTGAAATACCAATGGCAGGACTTGTTTGCTGCTTTTAAAATGTGAAAGTCGCTTTTGAAAAAGTGGACGAACTTGGAAATGAACTGTGGAATGTTGATTGAACCACTGGCATGTGACTAAAGGCAAAGTCCTAGAATGGGCTAATTTTTTTGGGTGGGGGGAACAAATTAACTGGGCTATCATAAGGGATAGTTCCAAAGCCTGTGGGATTATTGGATTGGAGTAAGTACCCGCCACAAATGACTGTCATTAAAACTTCGTTTTCTTTCAAACTTCATTCTTTCTGGTGATTACATACATCTTTTCCATTTTGTCTTATTTCTTCCTGCACTTAGTCATTTCACCATTACCACACCACTGATAAATATTTTTGCCATTTGTCAACCCTGAGACATTGTGTTTTGTCCCTTAATTCATAATGGTATGTTTTGTGTAAAGGTAATGGATGTTTTGTCATCCAGAAGATTGCAAAGACAATAGGTCTTGTCCTACAGAGTTTCTGAGATATTGTTAGTTTTTTGAGCCAAGAAAAATTGTCCTTGAGGTTTGAGGAGATTTTTTGAGTCACTTTTTATAGTGAGAATTTTAGTTTATTTTTATACTGAATATGAGGTGCTGTCAAGCTTTATGCCATTTTTTTCTGAGATCAAAGCTGTATCTGGACAGATGATCTTAGAGCAAAATCTGTATAGAGTATTTGGGGACGTCTCCACCTTTCTAACTGGCATAATCTGCATCAATCCTTTCCATCAGCCTTTCTGTTTTTGTATTCTTCCTTATCTTCTCTGTTACAAAAGAATGAAAGAACTAGAAGCAGGAGTAGCCATCTAGCTGAACCTGTTTTCTATTAATTGAGATCATCTCATTTGCCTTGATTTCCCTTAGTAACCAAAGGTATATTTAACATTATGTTCAAACCAAGTAAAACCAACTCTCCCAGTAAAAGTTCATAGTACAAAATGCAAATCAATTGTAATAGTATTGTCCTTGGTTTCAACTCTCTTATTAGTTGAAAGAATTGTTTATGGTCAAACATTTTGATAGCATATGTCATTTGAAACCTCAGAACCATTACCTTATCCATGGTTGGAAAAAAAGTCTGTGGTTCATGTTTTACTTCATAAACTTTGTTTCTTTTGTTATAATTCCAATGAACTTTATTTTTTTCTTTCCAGTAATAGCCCTTATTACTGAATATCCATAAATTGTACACAGTTCTGTAGCTGTGAGCTATCTAATGATATAGTAAAATTTAATATCCTCCTTTTCATATTCATACACCAATGTGCAAAGCAAAAAGCACTAACTTTTTTATGTGCGTTACTTTATTTAATAACATGCACTTGTGTGGATAGTTTTTTTTAGTTACACTTGGTTTAAATCCCTGCATTGAAAGAGATTGCCATGCTAAAAATTAACATTCTTCCCTGAATGTTTGTATCTATGCAAAGTATACACAGCTGACGATCCTGGCAAATTGAGGGAATTAATAAGTGGGAGGGGTGGTGGTTGTGAAGATTCATTTTCAACTAGTTAGTTTTATATTCATGTTATATATTGTCTTTTAGTAATTTGCAGTCAGTGTGGATCTGTTTTCTGGAGTCCAATATAAACCTTGTGAAGCATAATGTTTGGTTTTGTAAAACTCCTGCAACGGTTTAACTTTTCCTAACAGGTTTTCAACATATTTGTTTATAGAAGGCTAATCAAATATTGATTTGAATGTAATTTGAAAATACAGGAATCTAAAATCAAACTTAGTAACCATTTATTATTTCATCTTTTGCTCAGGCAGATGATGACCAAGTTATAGGCTTTCAACAAACATTTTTATTGAAATGTCTTTGTAATACCTGGGTGTGTACAAATGAGGTCTTCAGGCTAGCACTTCACAACCTTTAGTAAATAAGAAGCTCTTTTTCCTCAGTCTATCTTTCCCATCTCCCAGTAAGCATTAAATTTTGCAATTTTGCACGTTTGTGGCACTTGCAGACATTGTCAGCATGTTCATGGCGTGCTTTGCTGCTAAATGTTGAACTGATCTCTAAAAATTTAATTTGCCTCGGTGTTAATAGAAATAAATATAATTCATATCAAGAGTGCTGAATATAAATATATTTTAATTTGTAACCCTTGTGCCAACCTACCATTCCAAAAAGAATAATCATATTCCATATATATATTGCTTGCTTGTATGATTGCTGACTGTTTATTGCTAGATACGTGGGATTATGTTAAATTGCACTGAAGTGACTCTTGAATAAACTGTTAGGATTTACTACAGCAGTATTTTATGGAATATGAGAATACTTTCCAGGCATGTAGTGTTTTCTGATTGATTTTCTTAAAAAGTTAATAGTTTTAATTATTTCTAACCAGTGTGAAAATTTTGCTTCGACTTATTCTGGGCTAGTGCTTACAGCTTTCTTGGATACAATTGGAAATATTATGCATGTTTTGATAACGTTGCATCTATGTAATTTCCAAGTGTGATTTTAATCAATTTAAAATGGATGTAAATGGTTATAATCATTGGCTGTTTTCCTGTCTGAATCTTAGGAGTTCCATGCTGAAATTTCATTCCCCCTAGTAGAAGCATTTGCCATAACAATGCAATAAAATAATATAGATCTTCATGGGATTACACTCAGAGTTATGACATGAAAGTACAGTGGATTCCAGGTCATTGGGACACATCGGGACCAGTGCATTTTGGTCCAATTAATCCACTGCCCCAATTAGCCGAAGTTTCATGGAAATTGTTAAAAGGGTATTATAAAAATTAACTACCTTTTAACTGAGTAACAAACTATGTTGTGGAATATGCTCTTCGAGCCGTGCAGCCAGCAACCCTCAATTTAACTTGAGCCTAATCATGTGACAATTTTCAAAGACCAATTAGCCTACTAACTGGTACGTCTTTGGACTGTGTGAGGAAACTAAAGTAGCCGGAGGAATGGCATGCATTCCACGAGGAAGGCGGACAAACTCCTTACAGAGGACATCAGGATTGAACTCAGAATTCCACCCCAAGCAGTTATGGCATCGCACTAAATGGTACACTAACGTGGCACCCTTTAAATGAAATACATAACAAATTGGAACACTACCAATACAACCACAGTACTATATAGCTGTATTAGTGCCTACTGTTGTTCATGGAGGAATTCATACAGTGTATGCCGCTGTGTTCTTTTGACTATAGGTGAACACAATCAGTGCAAACACCTAGTGCAGTTAATGGACTGCCTTCATACATTGCTTTTGACAATTGCATCATCTAAATCTTCATTTTCATTTTAACATTCAAAATGATTGTCAATATTTTTAACTTCTTCATATTGCCTTAATTGTTGAAGTGGTGAAATTGTTCCATTTTCACTCCCAGTTGTTTCTGGCTTCTCCAAGTCTCAATGCTTGAAGCCACAGTGAGGAAAGTGTTGTGAATTGTCTTTCTGATTATTTATTGCCAACTGTCAGTGACTGTCAGTTTTTTTTTTGAAGTGAATAGCCTGCAACTTCCCTTTGGAGTTCAGCTTGTGAACCACTTATGCGACCTGGCGTTCTTACGGTGTGAAGTGAAGTCTTGGAAGATGCAGGAAGGTTGTGGCTTGTAGGGGTTGAATCAAGGTGGCAGTGCCTGGACCTGAGAGCAGAGAATGGACCAATGTGCGGCCATTGCTGGAGTGGACTTGGGAGGCAAATCGAAGTGGTAGAACAGGCGATGCGGGGTTGAGGTGGTGGGGCCTGAGATTGAAGAACAAGCCAGTGTTTGACCGATTTAAGCATTGGTCTAAATTGGAAAGGTTGAGTATAGGCAGCATCAAGGCAGCAGGTCCCAGGCCCAAGAGTTTATCAAAGCAGCAGGGGCTGGTTCCAAGAGTGAGAAATGACCCATTGTTTAGCCAAATTATGTGCTGGACCAGATTGTAAAGGTCAGGATATCAGGGCTGGAAGTGAGAGACAGGCCAGTGTTCAGCTCATTGCTTGTGAGGTTTACCCATCTCTGCGCTGAACTGAGGTGTGGCCTGTAACAACGGGCTCCTGGATCAGCTGTAGCAATGAACTGGCTTCATGGCTGTGAGCTCACTTTCATGAACTTGCAGAATACCTATCTGCAAGGTTGACCCAGAGATTCCAGGTACCTGTCACTCTTAACTCTAACCCCTGATTTTTGGTCCTTTGTTCACTTCCAGTGAAGTTCAGCATAGGAACCATACCTTGTCTTTGGGTCTCGGCATATTGTAGCCCACTGGATTCCATAGAGAATTCAATAATTTCAGCTAACGACCCTTTCCTACTGTTAAGTTCAAGTAATATTTTGTGAACTCTACTACCTGCTTTACTGATTTCTTTTATTTCAAATTCCAAAAACTGCTTTGTTCTGCACTTTACAATTCTAGATAGATGTTATGTTTCTTTCCAATTGCCCTCATTTTTATTAATATGGCACTGAAGTAGTTGCCACCTGGACAATCTTAGTCTTCACCCTTATTGCAAGACATCTTAGTTCCCTCCAACCCTTCCTCTCTTGCAGCATAGGACACAGTTTTTTTTTAAAGTTCTGAAGGATAATTGATGTGCAATATTAAATTCCTTTCTCTTATAGGCTTTCTGGCCTGTAATATCTCTATTTTCTGTTTTTCTTTCAAAAGTCCACCAAAATTGCATTAGAATATGTGGGAAGTTTGTACTAATGGAAACAATTACTTTTGAAAGAATTAACAAAACAGTAGTGAATTTAGTTGAGTTGATGTTTCAGTAAAATTGTAGATACTTGAGGCTCACCGTATTGATGTGAATTTTTCCTGAAATGTTCAGATACTTCATATGGGTGCACTTGGTCTTTGGAAATTTCAGCAACATAGCGTTTGGTTGTTAAGTTCTTATAAATGATAACATTACCAGTAAGTGTTCAAATATGCAGATACAAGTTTCAGTTTGAGCATTAATCTTGGATAATATTTTATTACATTGCTAAGAAGTAGTTGTATCACTTGATATTTTAAATGGAGCTATTTTGGGTTCTTGTTTTGGAGTTGACGTGGCTATAAACACAGTATTCCTATTGAAGAGTTTAACAGTTGGGGAACAGGTGCTTTGAATTTGTGATTCAAAGAACTAGCTGGTAGTATTTCTTTGCTTTTGGAATATTGTTCTGCCATTTGTTTACATGTAGTGATCCTTAAACATATTTGAAATATGTGGAGCTTTAAACCATCTTAATGATATATAACTACATTTAGTGCTATATATTTTCCATTGAGAAAGAATAATTTGAATGGGATTGTAGTTCTCCAGGTATTATAAACTGATTATATTTCTGCTTGTGTTTACAGTGCACTTTTAATTTGGGTGAATGGATTGTTAATCCAAGGTTATACTGATGAGGAAGGGATAAAATGTAATGGTGAAGTTTGGTAAAGTGTGCTAGGTTTTAGACATTTTGGTAAAAACATTGGACTTAAGTTTAGATTGATATCACTTAAAGGGGACTAGGCAGGAGCAGTAGGTGTTTTGCAATTAGTGGTTTTTAGCTAAGTGGACCTGAACAGATATTTTTGAAACTACACGTTCTGTTCTTGACTAAAATGATACTTACAGAAATTGCTAAGTTATATGATAAAGCAGGATTTCAAAGGTATTTGCAGAAGTGTGATATAAGACCAAAATTTTATAATAATGCAGAAATGTAACTTTAAACTTTGCCCATTTGGTTAGTATACAATAAATATTGGCCATTTTATGAGGTACACCTATATACCTTCTCGTTAATGCGAATCAATCAGTCTTGGCAGCAACTCAATGCATAAAGGGACACAGGCATGGTCAATCAGTTCAGTTGTTGTTCAGACCAAACATCAGAATGTGGAAGAAATGTAATCTAAGTGACTTTGACTGTAGAATATTTGGTGCCAGATAGGGTGATTTGAGTATCTGTGAAACTGCTGATCTCTTGGGATTTTCACACACAACAGTCTCTAGAGTTTACAGAAAATTGTGCAATAAACAAGGAAATCCAGTAAGCAGCAGTTCTGTGGGTGAAAATGCCTTGTTAATAAGAGATCAGAGGAGAATGGCAAGGCTGGTCAAGCTGACAGGAAGACGACAGTAACTCAAGTTATGCGTTACAACAGTGGTATGCAGAAGACCACAAACATACAGAAACACACTCAGTGGCCACTTCATTGGGTACAGGAGTGACCACTGTGTGTATCTTAGAAGTTGGATTCAGTTTATGAATATTAGTAACACTTCAGTACTTCCTGTCTTTTTGAGAAAAATGTGCATCCATATGGCATGGCATGATATTGAGTATAGAAGGATTTGTTGGGAGCAGCTCCAGGTTTACCTAAAAGTGAGGAACTAAGCTACTAAAACTACAGAACAGGACCAGACGTATTCTAAATTGTATGGAGTAGATAAATTTCTATCCTCCTCACCACATTTACTTGTAAATAAAACAGCATTTACCCAAGATTCCCATCATCACAAAACAGTCAATAGTTTAACTTGCTTTGCATGATATAAGGAAATGACTGACAGTACTGGATACGACAGTATTATGGGACTAGACAATATCCTCGGACTCCAGAATATGTTGAGTCTCTAGCCAGGCTGTTCCAGTATAGATTAAAGCAGTGGTTCTCAACTTGGGGCTATGGACTTCAGTTAATGGTAGGGGTTCATGGCATTAAAAAGGCTAGGAACCCCTGGTTTAAAGACTGACATCTTTCTGATGGTATGAATAAATTGTCCGGTATGTTTTGTTCACAAATGCAGGGCAAGTTCAATTTGACTAATTACCACCCATATGGTCTTCCCTTCATCATCCACGGAGGCTTGAAAATCATTGACATTGGTATTATTAAGTAATATTTTTGCACCAGTAACCACTTTAGGTTTCACCTGTATCACCTTGGGTTCAGATCCCATCATAGTGTTTATCGAAGCTTGATCCGAGTTGTGAGAATCATGTCTACTATGCCAACACGAGGAATTCTGCAGATGCTGGAAATTCAAGCAATACACATCAAAGTTGCTGGTGAACGCAGCAGGCCAGGCAGCATCTCTAGGAAGAGGTACAGTCGACGTTTCAGGCCGAGACCCTTCGTCAGGACTAACTGAAGGACGAGTGAGTAAGGGATTTGAAAGTTGGAGGGGGAGGGGGAGATCCAAAATGATAGGAGAAGACAGGAGGGGGAGGGATGGAGCCAAGAGCTGGACAGGTGATTGGCAAAAGGGATATGAGAGGATAATGGGACAGGAGGCCCAGGGAGAAGGAAAAGAGGGAGGGGGGGGAACCCAGAGGATGGGCAAGGGGTATAGTCAGAAGGACAGAGGGAGAAAAAGGAGAGCGAGAGAAAGAATGTGTGTATATAAATAAATAACGGCGGGGGTACGAGGGGGAGGTGGGGCATTAGCGGAAGTTTGAGAAATCAATGTTCATGCCATCAGGTTGGAGGTTATCCAGATGGAATATAAGGTGTTGTTCCTCCAACCTGAGTGTGGCTTCATCTTTACAGTAGAGGAGGCCGTGGATAGACATGTCAGAATGGGAATGGGATGTGGAATTAAAATGTGTGGCCACTGGCAGATCCTGCTTTCTCTGGCAGACAGAGTGTAGGTGTTCAGCAAAACGATCTGCCGGTCTGCGTCGGGTCTCTCCAATATATAGAAGGCCTCCTAGATGGATGGAAACATCACATTACGATTTAGGAAGCACCTGTTAGGCCACTGAGAGGAGATGCTTGTGAAGGACTGTGGTAGTGACTTCCCCTGTCACAGACAGCAGGGAGACCCCTCTAATTTCAGCTGTATTTGTCTCCTTTCTTGAATAGAATCACTATGATTGTGGCTGTAACCCCTCAGTTTATCTTCCTTTTCCCAGCTGCAAACAGTGGGATTCTGAGCTAATGGATGAAGATCTTCATCCCCTAGTTTAGCAGTCTCACTTCCTGACTTCAAGTTAGGAATATGATAGAGTTATCTCCACTTAAAAGGATGAGGAGTGCAACACCCTTTGGGCAAAGCAGCTCTATTTGACTGGTATCCTTTCTGTCACCCTGACCTCTCTTCAGAAGGGAGGAGCAGGCTGCTGTTCTTCAATTATGTGATTGGCTAAGTATGTGCCAACTCAGTCAATGAAAGGAAGGTGGGGAAAAGTGGAGTGGCCATAGTGTGAGTGGGCCAGTGTATGAGTGGAAATCAGAGGCTTTGGCAAGGAGGCACACGTGAGTAGCAGGCAGGACTGTTAATGTTTTTATATAGTAATTAAATAAAAAGTCACCAAATTACAACTAATTGAAGTATGGATGCAGGATCAGGTGATGTGTTTTAGCACATGTGGGAGCTGCTGGTCCCATTGTGGTTCCTGGTGACTACATCTCCAGCAAGTGTTGGGTACTTGAGGAACTTGGGCTCTGGATCCTGAGCTTCAAATAATGTGATGTATCAGGGAGGGACAGGGTTACCTGGACACCTGCGCTTCAATTACAGCTTTTAGATTAATTACTTCAAATTCAGTCTGTGGTCAGGGACAGCAGGGTGTGACTGTGAGTGAGACAGCTGGAGGAGTCTCAGCCCTGAGCTTGTTTAACAGATCTGAGATTCTTGCTCCCTGTTTGAATGGAAGTAGAGGCTGTAGGAAGGATAATGAACCATGGACCAGGAAGCCATTGAAGAGGGGAAAGAAAAATTAATGTAGTTATAATTGGGGATAGTATAGTCAGGTGAATAGATATAATTCTCTGTTGCAAGGACCAAGAATCCCGCAGGCGGGTTATTTATCCAGTGCCCAAATTCAGATATCTAATCTGATCTGCAAAAGCATTTTGAGTTGGAAGGGAAAGATGCAGTTGCCATGTACCTTATGGGTACTGAGAATGTACAAAGAAAAAGATTCTGTTAAGGGAATTTGAGCAGCTAGGGACTAAATTAAAACAGAACCCAATAGATAATGATCTCTGGGTTTCCTGGGCCATGAGCAAATTGGCACAGGTTAATAAAGTCGATGAGCTAAATGTACAGCTCAAAGATTAGGAGAAGTGGGTTTGAATTTGTGGGACATTTGGCACCAGTATTGAGGAAGGAGGGAATGGGCTCCACCTGTTGTACCATGCTGGGACCAGTTTCCTAGTAAATCTCATAACTAGGACTGTGAGTAGGGCTTTAAACTAAATTTGGGGGGGGGGGTGTCAACAACTTGGCAAAGTATGGTTAAACTAAAAGGGAAGGAGAGTGCAGAAGTGATGTTTCCTGAATGAAGAATAAGACTAAGTTTAGAAAGGGAGAAGAATTTAACTTCGGGTAATGTGGAGACAAAATTGCGAAGAATGGTGGTGAATGCAGGACTGGTGGCTTTATAGTTAAAGGTACATAGTATACCAAATAAGATAAACTAGCTTATAGCACAGCTATAAATATTGTGGGCATCAAAGTCAAGGTTGAAAATGGATCACAGTTGTGAGCTAAACATCCAAGGATACTCATTGTTTCAAAACGACAGGTAGGTGGGCAGAGGGGGTGGTGTGGCTCTGTTTTTAAAAATGAAATAATATCCTTAGAAAGGAGGGACATAGGATGAGATGATATAGAATCGTGGTAGCTAGAGTTAAGGAACTGCAAGTGTGAAAAGACCCTGATGGGAGTTGTATATAGGTCTATAGTAGTCAGGATGTGGAGAACAATCTTCAATGGGCGAAGAAAAAGGCATGGAAAAAGGGCAGAATTATAATGGTCATACTTGCTTTCTCACTTAAGGCCATCATCCCTGCTGGGCATAGGCCTCTGAGAGTAGCTCGCCAGAGTTCTCTATCATGGGCCAGTCTTTCAAGTTGTCCCCAGCTGTATCCTTTCTCTCACGAGGCTGAGGTCTTTAAGGCTTCTCTTGGCATTTTTGTGGTGTGCGTTTTTTACAGGATGGGGTTGCTGGCCCCATGCCCACCTCACCTCCTTTCACAGCCACGCTTGGGACCATCCATGGCGGGGTTATGGTCATGGGGGATTTCAGTATGCAGATAGATCAGTTTGTACTGGATCCCAAGAGAAGGATTTTGCTTATGTGATGGCTTTCTGGAGCAGCTTGTGATCAAGCCCACTAGAAAAAGACAATTCTGGATTTTGTTGTGCAATGAACTGATTTTGATTAGGGACCTTAAGGTAAAGGAAACCTTAGAAGGCTATGATCTTAATATGTCAGAATTCACCCTATAGTTTGAGAGCGAAAAGATAAAGTCAGTGTTACAGTGGAGTAAAGGGAATTATTGAGGCATGAGAGAGGAGCTGGCCAAAAATTGATTGGAAGGGGTCACTAGCACGGATGATGGCAGAGCAGCAATTGCTAGAAATACGATGATTAAAGATAGGTGAAGGGGCAGGTAGCGTTGGAGCAGGGAATCTGCAGAAGAACTTGGACAGATGAGGAAAATAAGCAAAGAATTGGCACGTGGAATACAGTGTAGTGAAGTGTATCGACTAAGTTGGAGGAATAAAGGTGGAGACCATTTTCTCTGTGAATTCAGAAATCAGGGAGAAGAGAGACTTTGGAGTCCGGGTGCAGGATTCCCTAAAGGTTAATTCACAGGTTTTGTTGGTTGTAAGGAAAGCAATGCAATGTTAGTATTGATTTCCAAAGGACTAGAATATAAAAGCAAAGATGTAATACTGAGGCTTTATGAGGCATTTGTCAGACCACATTTGGAGCATAATGAGCAGTTTAGAGCCCCTTATCTAACAAAGGGTGTGCTCGCATTTGAGAGGGTCTGGAGGAAGTTTATGAGAATGATCCCGGGAATGAAAAGTTTAACATATGAGGAATATTTAACTCTGGTTCTGTACTTAATGGAGCCCAGAAGAATGAAGGAGAAATTTCATTGAAACCTACTGAATATTGAAGGGTGGATAAAGAGAGGATGCTTTCAATATTGGGAGAGTCTGGGGCCAGAAGGCACAGCCTCAGAATTAGAAGACCATCCCTTTAGAATAGAGGTGAGGAATTTCTTTAAGCAGAGGAATATAAATCTGTGGAATACATTGCCACGGATTGCTGTGGAGGCTGAGTCACTGGGTATATTTAAAGCGGAGGTTGATAGGTTCTTGATTATTAAGGGCTTAGAGGTTATGGGATAAAGGTAGGAGAATGGGGTTGAGAGGGCCTCTGGTTTAAGATGGTACTGGTGAAGCACAGCGATAACTTGCTGACAGCAAGCAAAGCTAGTTACTTTATTAATCACACTTACTCAAACAACCATTGCAGTCAATAACCTGTAACTTCCCTTGCGGAAGTTGAGCTTTTGAATTGCCTGGCATTTTTTGTAGCATGAACTGAAGTCTTGAAGGTGCAGGGTGGATGTGGTGTGTGTACGGGCCGAATTGAGACAGTGGGGCCCAGGCCTGAGCGTGAGGAACAAGCCAATGTACGGCCATTGATGCTGCAGGCTTGGAGCTAATTTAAAGCAACACAACTGAGTTGAGGCAGTGGAGCCAGAGCTGGAGAAAGAGGAATGAGCTGCAGTTTGGCTAATTTAAGCACTGGGCCGCATTGAAAAGGTCAGAGTGTTGGGGCTGGAGGCAAGGGATGGGGCGATGTTCAGCTTGCTGCTCGCCGGGTTTAGTTGTTTCTATGCCGAATTGAGGTTGTGGCCTGCAATTATTGGGATCTCTAATTTGGCTGCAATGGTGAACTGGCTTTGTGGCTGTGGATTCGCTTTCGTGAACTGCAGTTCTGAATATTGTTAGCTTACTTCTATTGTGTGCATGATGTTTTTTCTGCACTTGGTGTTTGTCTTTTTGTTAATAGGTTCTATTGGGTTTCTTTGTTTTGTGGCTGCCTGTAAGGAGTCAAATCTCAAGGTTGTATATATACATACGATGGTAATAAGTGTACTTTGAACTTTGAAAATAAATCACCCATGTGTGAATGGTGGAGCAGACCCGATTGAGTTGAATAATCTTATTTTGCTCCTATGTCTTATGGTCTTAAAGCTGGTTATTAAAGCTTTGTGTTTGTACAACCTCTGGAATCTCTGAAATAAGAAGCCGTAGGAGCCTGAAGATGCTGGAAGAGCAACAAACAACATGTGGAAGAACTCAGCTGTTCCTGCATCTAGACCAATAAACATCCTGTTGCAGGGTTCTGATCTGAAACATTGGCAGTTTGTTTTCTTCCGCAGGTGCTGTACGACCTGCTGAAGTTTCTCATGTATGTTGTTAGTTGTACCCTGGTTATGACTTAAAACTGTACATCAAATGTTGAGTAGGCACCATAATTTTCTTAAGTTTACTGTGTTTATACCATGTGGCTATGTCCTTTAGCTTCTTTGCTTTTGTGATACAATTGCTTCAATAGCATTTGATGAGATTAAGGTTACCTGTTAATATATTATTAACTGCAAAAGATGGCTGTGTGAAGTTGTTGGCCAGAACAGTTTTCCCATTGTTCTGGCCTCCACATTGATTCTTAACTGATAATGCAACTGGTCATTTGCCTTTTTGCATTATTCTGTGTGCAAAATGACTGCTTTGTTTGCATCCATGAATGCACGAATCATTCATTTGCTGTCGTGCACTTTTGGAGACTCAGCATAAATAAAATACAATTTTATTCTACTATTGAGTTGGAAGAAGAATTTGAGCATTAACAGAGCATTACTGCAAATTTCAGCTTGGGAAAACAGTACCTGTAAATAGTTGTTAATCTTGGATTTCAGCAATATAAGTTTCTATAACTTCTGTTAGTTTGTTAGCTTATTATTGTCAGGTCTATGCTGGTACAGTGAAAAACTTGCACACTGTTCATGCGCATCAATTCATTATAATAGTGCGTTAAGGTAGTACAAGGTAAGACAATTAGAGTGTAGCGCTGATAGACAATAAGGTGCAAATTCCTATCCAGGTAGATTGCGGGGTTTAAAATCCATCTTATTTTACTGGAGAACAGTTCAACAATCTTCTAACAGTGGGATAGAAGCTGACCATGAGCCTAGTGGTATAAGCTTATGACTTTTGTATTTTCTGTCAATGGGTGTGTTTTCAAAATTGATGTCTGTTCTTAAATCAAAGGTTCAAAGGTCCAATTTAATGTCAGAGAAATGTAAACAATATACACCCTGAAATACTTCTACTTCCCAAACATCCACGAAAACAGAGAAATGCCCAAAGAATGAATGGCAGATAAAGAACCCCAAAGTACCCCCCCACCCACACCAGCTCTCCTCCCTCCCACACGTAAGCGGCAGGGAGCAACAATTCTGCCCCCCCCCCCCGCCACTGGCAAAAAAAATTATACCCTTTTGGCATTATCTAATTCATCCTTTGAGTAGTTCCTAATATTATCAATTGTTTTTGATAAGATTGAGTTGCATTTCAGTTCACTATTATATCAACCAGTTAACTTAGGAATCTCCATTGGAGTGCAAGCAGTACTGAAAAGAACAGAACCATGTATGGTATTTTCATGATTCATGATGAAATGCCTTGTAGTGGAAGCCAACTGCAAGAAAGAATTAATTTAAGCCCTTTCACAATGATATCTTTTGCTGAGTTGATGTTTCGATATATCAGAAGCTGACTGAACATTGGTCTGACATTTTGACAACTGGGAAACAATATGTTAAACGCAGACACGGGGAAATCTGCAGATGCTGGAATTTCAAGCAACACACATAAATGTTGCTGGTGAACGCAGCAGGCGAGGCAGCATCCCAAGGAAGAGATACAGTTGACGTTTTGGGCCAAGACCCTTCGTCAGGACTAACTGAAAGAAGAGCTAGTAAGAGATTCGAGAGGGGGAGATCTGAAATGATAGAAGAAGACAGGAGGGGGAGGGATGGAGCCAAGAGCTGGACAGTTGATTGGCAAAAGGGATATGAGAGGATCATGGGACAGGAGGCCTAGGGAGAAAGAAAAGGGGGAGGGGGGAAAACCCAGAGGATGGGCAAGGGGTATAGTGAGAGGGACAGAGGGAGAAAAAGGAGAGAGAAAAAGAATGTGTGTATATAAATAATGGATGGGGTACGAGGGGGAGGTGGGGCATTAGTGGAAGTTGGAGAAGTCAACGTTCATGCCATCAGGTTGGAGGCTGCCCAGACGGAATATAAGGTGTTGTTCCTCCAACCTGAGTGTGGCTTCATCTTGACAGTAGAGGAGGCCGTGGATAGACATGTCAGAATGGGAATGAGACGTGGAATTAAAATGTGTGGCCACTGGGAGATCCTGCTTTCTCTGGCGGACAGAGCGTAGAATTTCCAGCATCTGCAGATTTCCTCGTGTTTAGGAGATTTTCTACTTACTCTTAATAGCTCTTCTTTCAGTTAGTCCTGACGAAGGGTCTCGGCCCGAAGCGTCCACTATACCTCTTCCTAGAGATGCTGCTTGGCCTACTGCGTTCACCAGCAACATTTATGTGTATTGCATGAACAATATGCTAAATCCTGCTCACCATGAAAATCCAAAAGAGTGATCAAATTGTTTTGTGAGTCTAAATATTAATAAACTCCAGCTTTGATTGCAGTCCTGGTAATGGCTGTTGACCAAATTTACATTTTAGTCAAAATCTATTCTGTAAAATCTTTTGACTTAGTATCAGTTTTGATGTTACCTGTTGGATGTAGATTCCATAATATAGAATTAACTTAAAACTAAACATTGAAATGCTTTGTGGCTACAAAATCTTTGTTTTAATTCTGGTGGATGATAGGAATGTTCTAAGTTTAAATGGAGCTTCAGGTTTCCACAGCACTATAATATTTTTGTGAGCTGTGGTTATGAGATCATGGTAACCATACTTTTCCGTCCTGTGCAGCTGAAGTGGTGGTTTAGCTTGGAAAAGGTTATTCCATTTGGTCTTGTCAATATCTCCTTCTCAATGAACTCTACCATGCCACCTTTGAGAATAGTAGCTAAGAGATGTCTCAGACTGTAGACAGTAGTAGATATTCTGTTTCCTTGCACCAACTTGAGAAGCCTGGAATTTGGAATAACTAGTTTCCAGGAACTTTAAAGTACCCATGGGTTTTTGATGTGAAATAAAATTCTTGTGCTGCAGAATGATTTGCATGTTCTGGTATTATTTCAGTTTTAATCATGGTGTATGACTAACTAGTTGTATTCTTTGTTTATAAAAAAAAATTTAAAAGGAGGTTTGCCTTTTAATTTTCACTGTGTATAAGATAAACTTTAGAGATGTTCTGCAAGGAGCAGACTAATTACTTACCAAGAATTGATCATGCAGGCTTCCTTTTCACAGGGAAGTTCTATTTATACAAATAGGAATTATTTATTTTCTCTCAATTCTCCAAATAATTTTGTTTTACAGTAATTCTTTTGATACTGAGTATATACGGTAGGCTTATTCAGAAAGTCAGAAGGCATGGGATGCAGTGAAGTTTGGCCAGGTGGATTCAGAATTGGCATGCCTGCAGAAGGCAGAGGGTCATGGTGGAGGGAGTACATTCGGATTGGAGGGTTGTGACTAGTGGTGTCCCACAAGGATCGGATCTGGGACCTCTACTTTTCGCGATTTTTATTAATGACCTGGATTTGGGGGTAGAAGGATGGGTTGGCGAGTTTTCAGACAACACAAAGGTTGGTGATGTTGTGGATAGTGTAGAGGATTGTCGAAGATTGCAGAGAGACATTGATAGGATGCAGAAGTGGGCTGAGAAGTGGCAGATGGAGTTCAACCTGGAGAAATGTGAGGTAGTACACTTTGGAAGGACAAACTCCAAGGCAGAGTACAAAGTAAATGGCAGGATACTTGGTAGTGTGGAGGAGCAGAGGGATTTGGAGGTACATGTCCACAGAACCCTGCAAGTTGCCTCACAGGTAGGTAGGGTAGTTAAGAAAGCTTATGGGGTGTTAGCTTTCATAAGTCGAGGGATAGAGTTTAAGAGTCGCGGTGTAATGATGAGGCTCTATAAAACTCTGGTTAGGCTACACTTGGAGTACTGTGTCCAGTTCTGGTCACCTCACTACAGGAAGGATGTGGAAGCATTGGAAAGGGTACAGAGGGTATTTACCAGGATGCTGCCTGGTTTAGAGAGTATGCATTATGATCAGAGATTAAGGGAGCTAGGGCTTTACTCTTTGGAGAGGAGGAGGATGAAAGGAGACAAGATAGAGGTATATTAGATATTAAGAGGAATAGATAGAGTGAACAGTCAGCACCTGTTCCCCAGGGCACCACTGCTGAATACAAGAGGACATGACTTTAAGGTAAGGGGTGGGAAGATTAAGGGGGATATTAGAGGAAGGTTTTTTACTCAGAGAGTGGTTGGTGCGTGGAATGCACTGCCTGAGTCAGTGGTGGAGGCAAATACACTAGTGAAATTCAAGAGACTGGTAGACAGGTATATGGAGGAATTTGAAGTGCGGGGTTATATGGGAGGCAGGGATTAAGGGTTGGCACAACATTGTGGGCTGAAGGGCCTGTAATGTGCTGTACTATTCTATGTTCTATAATTTTGCCATTAACCATTTCAGCTATTCATGTTTTGTGTATGCAAAAAAAAAAACAAATCAAAAGAAAATCCTTTCATTCTCAGAATCTAAATTTGTTTTGTTCTCACGTTAGGTTGATGAAGACCCAGTCATGGGATTCCACCAGGTATTTTTACTGAAAAGCATCAATGAAGCTTGGATCTGCACCAACGATGTCTTCAGGCTATCACTGCATAACTTTTCCTGAGAGTTCTCTTTCTGCACGTCCTTATATCCACTCTTCTAGTCTGCTATTAATTGCAATAACTGGATTCTAAATATCATGCACAAATGTGTACCCAACAGTAAAAATTTGCAACCTGAGCAGTCTCTAATCACAGTTTGCTTGAATTAAATTATTTGTGCATGATGTTTGGAAAGTTGTTAGTTTAGCTGACAATGACAAGACAGTACCCCATTGTGTTGTACCAGCACGCCTTAGAAGATAAATCATACCACATTATTTTTTTCTTTCCTGTGTATTGGTAAGTTGCTATAGCAATCCAAAGAAACAAAATAAGAAAGAGCAGCTTCTTACCCAATCTTTTGATATGTTCATACTTTTTATTGATTTAGGATACAATAAACCATGTTCTTTTCTTAAGTTGGAAATGGTTTTGTTTGGTTTCCTGGCAATGTTTGTCATTTTTTAAAATGTACTTGACCATTAATACAATCAGAAAATAAGTTATTAGATAGTACTTGTGCTGGTTTAAAGGATTAGGTCAAATGTCTATCAAGAGGAAGTTACAATGCAAGGTAACTCAAAACATTGTTATTCAGTATTTATCATGATTGAACTTTGTTTCAGGTGCTGTCTTGACAAATTGAGGCCACAAGAAAAGTTTTAGATTACATTTTTAAACTGCAACACGAGATTCAGCAGGATGTGTAAAATTTGATTCAATCTCAATCCATAATTATATCTAATGACTTTGTTAAAAGTAATGCAGATTTCCAATTTACTTATCAAATTTTGGTTTCAGTCAAGCAAGCCAATGCTTGGAGTATTAGCTGCCTTGTAGTGGACACTCATAGGGGTTATTTTAATTATCCTAATGGTGTAACTTCTTTCAGTTTGATGAGCTGTGTCATGTAACCTGTTGGTTGCATTGTGATCATTGGCATTTGTGCTAGAAGTGGATAAAGAATGTCAGCTTTTATCTGAATGCATTGTATTTGTGAATTTAAGTTCCATCACTACTCATCATTTAACCTCCTAACTACAGAGCTGGGAAAATAGTGCTGTATCTATTCGATTACTGCATCACCCATTTCCTTTTTTTGGAAGATGATGGAGCGAATTTAGTAATCTGTCACAATGTAAAAGAAAATGGAAGCAATCCATTCACAATAGCCTATATCTTGGTATTGGAGCTATAGAAATGCATTAAGCATTTGTGAACAAAATTTTAAAATAACATTTATCTTCGAGAATAATTGTTGGTATGGCTGTCTTTAAGAATGCTAATACTTCTCCTAAAGTGTTTAATCTGCGTAAACTAGGTTTTGGATTCACTTTTTGAAATAGTGATGCATGTTGGGTATACAGTTTTATGGGCGTCTCAACAAAATGGTCATGCATTGTGTATACAGAGGCATTGAAGGTTATTGCAATCCAGCCAAATACAGTCTCCATGTGAATTACAAATATTTCTACTTCATCAGTGTTAGGCTACTTGCATAAATATATAATCTCAACAACTTGGGAAAAAAAATTCTACTTGGCGTTAAAATGGGATTTCTGAAAATTTATCCCTCTTGAGAATGCTGGTTTGTGTTGGACTCAATTTCCTTTTACTTTCAACATGACAATTAATTCTCTGATGTAGGTAAACACCATTCCTTTTCTCTCTAAGTTATTTGAAAACTTGATAAGTTGCACAATTTTAACATTTAAATGCTGAGAATTGATAAGTGAGTTAAATTTGAGTCTTACCAGTAATGAAGAAATAGTTAACATTCATAATTTTCACACAGCCTTTATCCTTGTGAAATTTGATGGTCATATTGAAGGTTGCATTGCAAAGTACAAAGCCTCTTGTTTGTAGCAGTGAAAGTTGGGGTGATTTCTGAACTTGCAGGCATCTGTCTGAAACTATATACAATATAGATTGGAAAATGATGTTAGAGTATCCAAATATGTATGTAGAGCAATGTGTTACGAGTTAGGATTTCCTAATTTTGGTTTGATGTGTTGCATAATGAAATTATTATATAGAGACTGTCCCAAATGTAATTCGAAATCTAGAGTTCTGAAGATACCAAATTTTCTGGACAAATTATTGTCTTTAGTGTCCCTTTTTCTAACTGCATGTAAAGCTTCTAAAATATAACAAAATAAAGTTAGTTCCAATTTGATATCTTCTACATGTTTTATTCCAATCAAGGATTATGGCTGATGTAATTTAAACCTATCTCTGTTTTGCCATAAATTGAATCAGTTCAGGTCTATCTTGACTATGCATAATAAAGTTTCCATGCTGAGGGGAGTTTGGAGAACAGCAATCTCAGAACATTATCAAGCAATGTTTGAAAATCTGCCTATAGTTGTTGGGCAGTTGCAGTTATATACTTAATTGTTATTAATTTACCAAAGTGGGAACTTGTTTTACATATTAGATGCATTGGTGTCCTTTTACATTTTTGATGCAAGACTTTTCCTTTGGCATTATTCTTTATGAAATAATCATTGACAAGAATTAATTTTGTGGATTTAAGTTCTATAATGAAGCAATGCCACTATATCACCACTGAAAGCAATTTATAGCCTTCTCTAGTATTTCTTGCAATTGATGAGTACTTTCAGTTCTGTTGTTAGTTTGTGGAAGCTTACTGTCTGTAACGGATAGGATGGTTCTGCTTTATTAGTTTTCTGTGCATTCTGTTTTCCACATTCACACAGCCTACTTCAATCCAGAGGGTATGAAGGTCATTTTATTTCATGATGGTCAGAACTCAGATCACTACGTAGTAGGCTGATGGAAAGTTCATTCACATTGTTGTTGAAATAGCAGGACCAATTCCTTGTTGCAATGTGACTGTGTACGACAATTTGGCTGAGAACTTTAGCTGATATTTGAGTGTCTCACTTAAAAACTTTTGAGTGCAACTGAAGCCTTTTATTACAAGATTGTAGGTGGCTTTAACCCTCAGTGCTTTTATATCAGCATTTAGAACATGGCCCAAGAATTTGAAGTATTTACATTAAGATAAATATAGAATACATAGAATATATGAATATGTCTACACAAGTGCTCCATCGTGATGGAACAAATAACTTCTGATCACTAAAGTGTTTGGAAATGTTATTGTTGTGATGCACAAAACAGTTGAAAGTCTATGTGCAAACATGAAATGACTGAAATGTGATCTAACCAGTTGCCAATCAGAATGATGAATTGACGATATATTTATATAATTATAACCTACAGAATCAAAGATAAAATGCAAACCATAATCATAACATTTATATACATTAAAAGTGTGCATCTTTGATTGCTTTATGGTTGCTGAATAAAAGTAAAATATGAAATATCTTAAATCGGTACATTAAAAGCAGACATGAAAGAATGGATACTTGGATAATTAGTTGAGATTGCCTTTCACATGGATGTAACTCAACGCTGCCTTCAGAATTCTTGGCAACTGTGTAAAGCACCATTGTGCGGCTTACACTACTGTACTGTGAATTTGTATTAAAAAACATATGTTCAAAATTTATTTAAACTTAATATTTTGTGCCATACAGGGTATGTTATGTTTGCATTAGAGATTTTGCTGTTTGAAAGCACTATTATTGTTTTTTTAAAAATCTAGATCCCCTTTAAGACATTATTCTTTAGTTGTGTGAATTTTTTGGGTCCTCTATGTCAACAAAGATGCAAGACTTTAAAGGTCTTTCAGCCTCAGATATAACAAAATCCTGGGCCACCTCAAGCTGTTGAAGCTATGATGCTTGATTGGACTTGTGTTTGCAGAAACTGATTTTTGATCTATTTTAGGAAAGAAAACTGCTTTTGGTAATAACTGATGCACGTTCATTTATTTGCAGTGTAATACCATTATTTTGTTTCTACAATAAACTTTTATCAAATGGCTTTCTACTTGTACTTAATATTATTACATCAGCGGCAGGAACAATTGCATTGTAGCAGGTCATTTACAACAAGTTTTGGCATGTTCACCCAATTTGACAATTTCTCATTTAGTAACTGCTTTAAAGGAAAGATTTAAATAATTCATGGTTTTAGAAAAGGTCATTTGCTCTATCAGAATAAATTGAAATGTGAAAATTATGAAAATATTTAATAAGCAGAATTTTAATCATAGAATTGCTGTCAATGATTTTAATTTTGAGAGGGCGGGGGTTTGTGGGGTAATGTTACAAATATTGATCAGGCAACTTTTCAAAAAAAAACTCTCCAAATCTATCTTTTGCTTTAAAAACATAAATTTGTGATTGACTATGATTAATCTCCTGACATGGCCCCCCCCATTCACTGTTTGAAAAAATTTATACACTTCCTAAGACTTGCTGGCAAGCCATATATGCCACAGTGCCAGGAAAAGACAAGTGCTTTTATAATGTTTCTCAATGCTCTCAAGTCTTTCTATGTGACATTGATGACTGCGACCTCGCTCCACTTATCATTTATAAAACTGCTTTTCCTGTTTTTTCAATTCCCTGTCTCCACTGCATCTGTTCTCAGGAGGGGGCTTTCCATAGAACCATAGAACATTACAGCACAGAAACAGGCCTTTTGGCCATTTTTCTGCCTAGTCCCACTGACCTGCACCTGGACCATCTCCCTCCGTACACCTCTCATCCATGTACCTGTCCAAGTTTTTCTTAAATGTTAAAAGTGAGCCCGCATTTACCACTTCATCTGGCAGCTCATTCCACACTCCCACCACTCTCTGTGTGAAGAAGCCTCCCATCCCACAAATGTTCCCTTTAAACTTTTCCCCCTTCGCCCTTAACCCATGTCCTCTGGTTTTTTTGTCCCGTAGCCTCAGTGGAAAAAGCCTGCTTGCATTCACTATATATACCCATCATAATTTTATATACCTCTATCAAATCTCCCCTCATTCTTCTACGCTCCAGGGAATAAAGTCCTAACCTATTCAACCTTTCTCTGTAACTCAGTTTCTCAAGTCCCGGCAACATCCTTGTAAACCTTCTCTGCACTCTCAACCTTATTTATATCCTTCCTGTAATTTGGTGACCAAAACTGTACACAATACTCCAAATTCAGCCTCACCAATGCCTTATACAACCTCACCATAACATTTCAACTCTTATACTAAATACTTCTGATTTATAAAGGCCAATGTACCAAAAGCTCTCTTTACGACCCTATCTACCTGTGACGCCACTTTTAGGGAATTTTGTATCTGTATTCCCAGATCCCTTTGTTCTACTGCACTCTTCAGTGCCCTACTGTTTACCTTGTATGTTCTACCTTGGTTTGTCCTTCCAAAGTGCAATACCTCACACTTGTCTGTATTAAACTCCACATCTGCCATTTTTCAGCCCATTTTTCCAGCTGGTCTAAATCCCTTTGCAAGCTTAGAAAACCTTCCTTACTGTCCACTACACCTCCAATCTTTGTATAATCAGCAAATTTGCTGATCCAATTTACCACATTATCATCCGGATCATTGATATAGATGACAATTAACAACGGACCCAGCACTGATCCCTGTGGCACACCACTAGTCACAGACCTCCACTCAGAAGCAATCCTCCACTACCACTCACTGGCGTCTTCCATTGAGCCAATGTCTAATCCAATTTACCACCTCTCTATGTGTACCTAGCGACTGAATCTTCCTAACTAACTTCCCATGTGGGACCTTGTCAAAGGCCTTACTGAAGTCCATGTAGACAACATCCACTGCCTTCCCTTCATCCACTTTCCTGGTAACCTCCTCGAAAAACTAATAGATTGGTTAAACGTGACCTACCACGCACAAAGCCATGTTGACTCTCACTAATAAGTCCCTGTCTATCCAAATACTTGTAGACCCTATCTGTCAGTACACCTTCCAATAATTTACCTACTACCAACATCAAATTTACCGGCCTATAATTTCCCGGATTACTTTTGAAGCCTTTTTAAAATAATGGAACAACATGAGCTATCCTCCAATCCTCCGGCACCTCACTAGATACTGACATTCTAAATATATCTGCCAGGGCCCCTGCAATTTCAACACTAGTCTCCTTCAAGGTCCGAGGGAATACCCTGTCAGGTCCTGGGGATTTCTCTACTCTGATTTGCCTCAGGGTAGCAAGCACCTCCTCATCTTCAATCTGTATAGGTTCCATGACCTCACTACTTGTTTGCCTTATTTCCATTGACTCCATGCCAGTTTCCTTAGTAAATACAGACGCAAAAAAACCCATTTAAGATCTCCCCCATTTCTTTTGGTTTCATGCTTAGCTGACCACTCTGATCTTTAAGAGGACCAATTTTATCCATTACTATCCTTTTGCTCTTAATGTACCTGTAGAAGCTCTTTGGATTATCCTTCACCGTGACTGCCAAAGCAACCTCATGTCTTTTAGCCCTCCTGATTTCTTTCTTAAGTTTTTTTTTGCACTTTTTATACTCAAGCACCTTATTTGCTCCCTGTTTCCTATACATGTCATACCTCTTTCTCCTTTATCAGAGTTCCAATATCCCTTGAGAACCAAGGTTCCTTATTCTTATTCACTTTGCCTTCTGAGATGTCCTCGTTCTTCAAAGAATGGTGTTTCTCATCCACCACTATTAATGCAGCCCTTGCCCAGCATTTCATCCATTTCCCGCATGTCTGCCCTTGCCCCATCGCCCTGCTTCCATAAGAGATAGGATTCTCCTTGCCCATACCTAACGCTTCCCAAGCCTCTGTATCCGCACATCACTCTCCATAACTTCCACCATTTACAACGCAGATACCACTAAATATATTTCTCCACCTCCCTCCCCCCACCGGCCACCATCCTCCACTGATCTTCCTCCTGATGCTTTTCCCTTCAAGTGGGACAGGTGCTACATCTCCTCCCTTACTGGTCTCCAAATGTTCCTTGCATGTGAGGTGACACTTCAACTGCAAGTCTGTTGGGTTCACCTGCATGGAGGTCGGTCACCAGTGAAGACCCTTAGGGATCTGTTCTGGGACCCTTACTCTTCGTGATTTTTATAAGTGACCTGGATGAGGAAGTGGAGGGATGGGTTAGTAAATTTGCTGATGACACAAATGTTGAAGGTGTTGTGGATAGTGTGGAGGGCTGTCAGAGGTTACAGCAGGATACTGATAGGATGCAAAACTGAGCTGAGAAGTGGCAGATGGAGTTCAACCCAGACAAGTGTGAAGTGGTTTACTTTGGTAGGTCAAATATAATGGCAGAATATAGTATTAATGGTAAGGTTCTTGGCAGTGTGAAGGATCAGAGGGATCTTGGGGTCCGAGTCTGTAGGACACTCAAAGCAGCTGCACTGGTTGACTCTGGTTAAGAAGGCGTACAATGTATTGGCCTTCATCAATCGTGGAATTGAATTTAGGAGCCGAGAGGTAATATTGCAGCTATATAGGACCCTGGTCAGACCCCACTTGGAGTACTGTGCTCAGTTCTGGTTGCCTCGCTACAGGAAGGATGTGGAAGCCATAGAAAAGGTGCAGAGGAGATTTACAAGGATGTTGCCTGGATTGGGGAGCATGTCTTATGAGAATAGGTTGAGTGAACTCAGCCTTTTCTCCTTGGAGCGACGGAGGATGAGAGGCATTGATCATGTGGATAGTCAGAGGCTTTTTCCCAGGGTTGAAATGGTTGCCACAAGAGGACACAGGTTTAAGGTGCTGGGGAGTAGGTACGGAGGAGATGTCAGGGGTAAGTTTTTTAACTCAGAGTGGTGAGTGTGTGGAATGGGCTGCCCACAATGGTGGTGGAGGCGGATATGATAGGGTCTTTTAAGAGATTTTTGGATAGGTACATGGAGCTTAGCAAAATAGAGGGCTATAGGTAAGCCTAGTACTTTCTAAGGTAAGGACATGTTCGGCACAACTTTGTGGGCTGAAGGGCCTGTATTGTGCTGTAGGTTTTTTATGTTTTCTACTGTATCCAGTGTGACCTCCATGACATTGCTGAGACCTGACATAGATTGGGGACTACTTAATTATTTAGTTATTAGAACTGATTTTTATATTATCTGTTAATTTCTTCCCCTTCTCCCCTCTTTTTCCATTCTCAATTCTAGTTTCCATCTCACTTCTTCTCCTCACTCATCCATCACCTCCCTCTGGTGCCCTCCCCCTTTCTTCTATTGTCTGCTCTGTTATTATATTCCCTCTACAGTCCTTTCCACCTATCACCTCCCAGCTCCTCATTTCATTCCCCTTCCCCCATCCACCCACCTTTCTCCTCACCTGGTTTCACCTATCACCTGCCAGCTTGTACTCCTTCCCCTCCCCAAACCATATGCTGGCTTCTGCTCCCTTTCTCTCCAGTCCTGGTGAAAATTTTTGGCCCAATACATAGGCTGCTTATTCCCCTCCATCGATGCTATCTCACCTGCTGAGTTCTTCTGACACTCTGGGTATGTTGCTCAAAGTTTTGATTTGCAGAACCTCGTGTGTTCTTGAAATGCAACCTTTACTGTATATTTGAATGGTGATGTGATGTAAAATATATTAACAGTTAGGGAAAGAATACAGGTGACCCCAGAGTCGCACAGGTTGTATCCTATTGGAACCATTACCCTCTCCCACTCTCCTTGCAGTTTTACGAGTTTGACAGTCTGTCCCAGTTACAATGAATAGTCTTCCACCTGATGCATTAACTCTGTTTCCTTTCCCACTGATGTGGCCGAAGGGTATTTACCCAATAGCTAGTGTGCAGGTAATCAATTAACAGTGTCGTAGAGGACACATATCTCTACCAAGCAACAAGAAATAGAGGATTGATTGGAATTCTGACCTCTAGTGTTACCACTGAGATCAAATCAGTGTTAGACATGATAACATTTGCTGCTTCAAATGCAATTTGATTTGATTGCCATTTTGTAACTAATTGTATGACAGGGTATCAAATGGAAATGTGTAAATTTCAGCACTGTAGTTGTGTATTTTCTGTGTATCTGCATTTTCTAATATATTTACCATAAGCATACATTGTAGAATAAAGGCTTCTGCAGGCATTTGCATACTTGCAGCTATTATATGTTTGAAATATATATACAGTTGATAACTCGATGTGCAGTAAACCATTTGGAACAGGGAGGTGCAGGATTTGATTTCCCAGCCAAACATGATCGTTTGCAAGGGTGGACACGGAATCTACAAATGGCAGCAATTGTGCACGGGCTTGGAATTAGAAAATTCAGATAAGGTTCCTCTTTGGTGCCATCTATATTAATAAAAGAGTGGCACTCTCAGCTTTAGAACAAGTAGGTTTCAATGCAAGACCCTGTACAAGTAATGAGCTTGCCAACATAAAGCCTGTTCATGAAGAATGGTCATGTAGAAGAGGTGTTGTAGGCTGGTTAATGTCCATAGTGTAGACCTTAGTATGGTCGTCATATTTAACAGGTGCATGTAATGTGACGAAAAACCAAGTTATCAGAAGATTGATGCTGATGAGAGAGATAAGAGAGACAAAGGGAGAAGCGTTCAAAATGTTAATGAGAGACGAGAGAGATTAACGAAAAGAGACACAGTTCCGAGTATTGACAGGCCGGTTGCTTTGAATCTGAACTGTTTGAAGTTTGATGGACAGGCGATACCCCAGCAGGGGGATAAAAGGAACAGGTTCGCTAAGGCAAGACAGACACCACGAGATAACGAGACCCTGGAAAAGCAGTGTGCCCCCACAAGTTGGTGGAAGTTTGGAGGTCTGGTCGTGGGACCGACCATAGACGCACAGGGTGAAAAGGTATGATCGGCGGGAACCTGGTGTGTGTGTCTGCCCTTGCCTGGATGCCGGGTTCACCGCGGAAGAACGATCGTATCCGGAATGGAGGGGTCACAGTCGGTGACCTCAGAAGACATTAAAAGGGCTCGCCCGAAAGCTAACTGCAAGGAACATCAAAGGTCTGTTTGAGTCAAAATTTGCATTCGCTCTCTCTCTCTCTCCAATGGCACAACAGTGATTACTGCGAACTGTACTAAGCTGAACTGAACTCTGCGTCACTTGAGACTGATCATTTTACCCCTAGACTGCGATAGAGCTTGATTGATTCCTATTATCCTAGTTCTGTGTACATGTGTGTTTTATCATTGCTGACCTGTTGCACTTATATCCTTACGATTAGAGTACTGTGTTACTTATTTCTTTAATAAAACTTTCTTAGTTCCAGTAATCCAGACTCCAACTAAGTGGTTCATTTCTGCTGGTTTGGCAACCCAGTTACGGGGTACGTAACAGTAACAAAAACAAAAAAAAAAGACTTTTTGAGAGTAATGAATATTCTCAAAGGGTACCCTTTGAGTGGCCCATGAGGTGTTACGAATAGGCAAACATAAGATGCTCTTAAATCTGTTGATGGTTGGTTCCACTGCATCTCTTAATAATATTATTTACCAAAGTTTAGTGCTTTATATAGGAAATTTAGTTTAAATCAAGTGTATTTGTGTCATTGTGGTGATGTCATTGAATTAGTGAGCTAATTGGCCTGATCATCAGGAAACAAGAATACAAGTCCAGAAGTTTAAATCAAATAAATGTGGCATGAAAAGCTGGTAACAATGATAGTAATTTAAATAATTGGTTTAATTTTTTTAAGGAAATTTACATTCTTGCTGTCTAGCTTAACACCCCTGAGTGAAGTGGCTGTCGATGTAGACTGAGTATGGTAAATCCTGACTCAAACTTTTTTAAAATGGACTCATCCAAATGAGTCACCTTTTGCCACATTCCGTCAAATTGCATCACTGCCTGCTTATATGGTTCCGGTTGTAAAATTTGAGATTTTTACCAGTATTAATAATATTAAAGCAGTTTTTAAAATAAAAGCTTATTTCATTATTTAGAGAGCATAAAACCTTTTCTTCTAGGCATGAGAATTCGTAGTTATGGGGTGTGTGACACTTTGCTTCAATAGGCTGTTAAAGAACTAAATTAATTACACTGTACTATAACTTTGCAGGCAAGCTTTACTAACTGTTGGGAGCAAACACTGTAGAAGAATACAATTATGAATCAGTGAAGGTATGGTTAACAGAAAAATAAAAGTTGGGACTATGAGTTTAACGAAAAAAGAAATGATGGGATTTGGAATCTAGTATGGGATAAGTTTGCCAGAAGAGTTTTTATAAGTTATTGGATTTAGATGGATAATATCTGATTTGCATTTTCTACCTACCCTGAAAAGAGAAATTGTGCCCAAAACAGAGATTCTGGAAATCTTGAGAAACACGAAGTTCTGGAGAAAGTGCAAGTTGGGCAGCATCTGTGGAGAGGAAAAAATGGTCCATGTTCTTTGGACCGTATATCAGTAATGGAGAAGAGGAGGAAAGAAGCCTGAATCAGAAATTGGAGGGAGGGGTATGCAGTACAAGTTGGCAGGTGATGGGTGAAACCAGGTGAGGGGGATTGAAGAGTACAATGGACCATGGAAGAACGGGAATGGAGGAGGGGCATCATGAGCAGATAATGGGCAGAGAGGAGAAGAGAAGGAATGTGCAGGGAAACAGAATGGGGGGTTGAAAAAAGAGAAGGGGGGAAGAGAAATTACCAGCTATTTGTGAGACAGTTCTGTGGTGTGATACAGAGTACATCTAATGGCCAAATTGCACTTCCTGATTTTAAACTTTGTACCACCCCTGGCAATTCAGGGCTGCTTTCTCGTTCAAGTAAAAACAATTTACCATCCAGCTCTTCATCCAGATAGTATGGACTATCAGTTGGGAATCACCCTCCAAACCTCCAGAAAAAGGTTGTTAATGGAACCGTGTTGACCAGAAGAGGCAGCATCTTAAGAATACAATGGTGGTGATCTTGGCTCAATTAATGCACAAAAAAGAAAAAGTGGGAAGAGGTTAATCAGCAATTTCTTCTGGTTTTGTTGCTGTTGTGATTAAAATTATTAGTGCCCAATTTCCTTGCAAATTGATCCAAATTATATTAACTTTTCGTAGGTGGAATGAGAAATTGTGTTAATATTCCATTGAATTTTTAATATAGAATGTCTGGATTTTATTATTCAATGGCTTGTATCTTTTTTTTTCCACTAGATGGCAGACTAAGAATAAGATTCTTTTTTTCCTTCCAAGATCATGTCTCATTAAAATTATATTGATAAAGAACAAGCAATTTTTAAAAAAAGTGCTTCATATGGTGGGAAAAGACTGTGCCAAAACACTACATTGCCAGGTCACAATCCACAGACAAATCAGAAGCAAACAGCATTGACCTAGAATTATTCAAAGGCAGGTTTTCGGTTTGGAGCGGTATCGTGCTGCAAAAATAATCTAAGATTCCCAATTAAGGATCCAGACTTTAAATTTAAGTTAAAAAATTTTGAAGTAATTATGTAGATGTTTAAATTTTAGTCTTAGTTGGTTTATTTGTATATTACTCAAATTACTGACATAAACACACTGGCAACATTGGAATATTCAATAAAACATTTAGCATTTATACTATTGTATACTGTTGTGATTTTTGATGAAAAGTGACTTTGTAAACTTGTTATTAAAGAGCACCAGGGTTTTTTTGCTTATGTTTGTAAATGAAAAATGTTAGTTGCTTTCTTCATTTGTATTCATGAACTGCCTCTAACTCAGGATAATTATTTTATGAAATATTTTATAGATACCTTCTGAGTTGGAGGGTCTGTATGGATCAGATGATGTATAATGACCAGATTTCTACAACAGGAGAACACACACACACACAGCTGATAGCTGATAAGGCCATGGAAATTTGCTCTTACAGAAATTACAAAACACTACTCAAAAAATTGAGATACAGAATAAAATGCTTTCACAGAATGTTGTAGGGGCAAAAAAATAATCAGCACAAACTTCATTTTTTTTCAACAGTTTTCTTAATGTGTATGCAGATGATGTGGTTTAGCAATACAGAAAATCATGATACAAATTATTTTCTATGAATGCAAATCCATACCTCAATACAGGAATTACCTGTGGCCAGTTTGCATTAGGTAATTGAAACTTTTTGATGCTATATAACTACCCCAAGCATTAATCAGGCTTCCTTATTAGTATAATTATAGTGCACAACCATGTAATACCATCTCATCTGTAGTCTCATTAGATGTCTATGACAGTAATAGCAAAATGGTTTTCTTCAAACTTGTTGCATACCAATTACATTAGACAGGTAATTGTACAATTCTCCAAATTGTGAAAAACTAATACATAGAGTACACATCTGAGATACAAAGAATTTTAGACTTTGCACTGTTAAGATTTGAATGCCTGCTTTGCCGCCCTGTCAGACCGGTTGTTTTATTGGCCTGCTCTTTGGAAGTAATTCAGCTACACCAACTGTTTAAAATTAAATCACCACCTAAAGTGTAGTGGCCAATTCTAACCAAAATAATTGCTGCTGACCCCACGGACTCGTTATTCTTGCATGATGCACCCTCAGTTCCAATAATGATCGTTCAAAAGTCCGAGAAATGTATTTGATCTTTTATTAGCAATTAGCAAACATGCACTCTAGAAGTGATGAAACTTAAGCATTCCCAAGTGTAAGTTAGGCGTAATAGGGCATTCAACAAAAGATAAAATATCCGTCGGTTCCCAGCTGCAAACTGCACCAACAGAGCACGAATACGTAACTTAATTCCCTTCACTTTTACTATGTTCCCACTTGTAACTAGTTACCATAATAAATGCCCAACACAGTACAAAGCAAATGGAGAACAGATACATGGCTCCTACATTCCAGCCCCCTGAGAATTATACTATAATAGTATACTATTATACTACATGCTACCAAGACGCAGGAGACATGAAATCTCACCATTTACACAAAATGTCCTCTTTCCTGGATTATGACGTGACAAACTAGGTTGTTCCTCTTGACTGCATTCAGGAAAATGTGTCTTGAATTGCTGCCGCCAAAGCTCATCCAAGCACAAAACTGAAATCCCATAACTGTCAGTGCTGGCCAAGTGTAGTCTCTGCTGCCTCCATGGTCCGTTAACAGTCCAACCCAGCACTGTTCTGACTGCATATAGAAGTTAGGCAGTTCACAGTATGTTTCGCTTCATTGCCTAAGCCAGCCACTTCCAATCATGAAATGATGTAATTAAACACAGCCTTCTTTTGACGCATGGTGTGCAAGAGAAATCTTGTGCTTTTTCCTGTCAAGTTAAGCTTGCTCGTGAGGCTCACTGTACAGAGCACTGCTGTACTTCCTTGATCTAGGAAAACATAAGCAACCACAGTTTTGTGACTCTTAGACTTCACTTGAACTGGAATTACTGGAAGTTTACAATTATGATCACAAGCCCCTGCAAGGCCATTAGATACCAGGGTGTTACTCACTGATGTGTTTGATACATTCTTGGCCTGTTTCGTATCTGCACCCTTTTCTTCAGAGTGAATATGAAGTTTGCTGGGATGCTTGCATGAAAGATTCTTCCTGCATTCCTTGCTGAAGTGTCCTGTACACAGTCACCAAAGCAGACACCATTTTCTTTTAGGAAGGCAATCTTCTCATTATGAACCCCTTTATCTAGCTGAGAGTATGAATCCAAAGTATGTTCACCCTGGCAGAACAGACAAACCCTTTTCTTCGTTCTGGTCTCAGTTTTAGCCTCACTGTAACCATAATAGGAGCTTTCTTCAGGTTTAGAATGAATTTGTGATCCAGCTTTGTTCACACTTTGCTTTCTGCTGATGGTGAAACATCGTACACATTCTGAAACACTGGGTGTGTTACAATCTATATGCACCTTTCAATAAAATCAATCACATCAGTGAATATAAACTTACAATTGTGCCTTCCTTGTACCTCATAGACTCCCATGGAAAAATATCCATTTTCCTGTAAGTTTATTGGACAATTTATTTACGACAATCCTCATTAGCAGGGATGTCCAAGTCACACATCCTGCATGTCCTCCATGGCACTGCAACAGTCTCGAAGAAAAAAAAGCTGTGATCTTGAAGCTTACTTGTAACCACTTCTGATTTGACATGCGGCCAAGAAGGAACGTGTTCCATGTAGGCTGCAGCAATTCTGTGCGCATCAGCAAAGTGTTCCAGTGGTAAAGCTTGGGCCTTTGGATATCCTTGCTCCAGGTTGGCTTACTGGCAACTTCTGACAAGGTCTCTAGGGTAACCTCTAGTGAACTGTTCAAGAAAATAGAAATGGTCAGTATTAGAGCAATTTTTGAGTTCAGCACATTTACATTTATCAAATGACTTCGGCCACCAATCTTCAAAGCTAAATATAAATTGTACATTTAAATGCAGCTCTGAATAATAGGTTCCCAAAAGCTTTGAATCACAGACCAGACAATGCCGACTAAAATTCATTTAGATGTCTGTGCTGTGGGCGTGAATTGGGAGGTGTGAAGTTTGTATGTAGTTTCAAAGAAAGCTTTGTGGATGTACTATAAATATGGAATTGTCCTTTGATATTTAGCACATAAAATATTGAGCCCCATGTTGGGCCAGCCAGACCCTTCCATCGAAATTGTCTTGATGCCTGCAGTATCTTGTTTTGTCGAATAAAGAAACTGCTTCATAACTACCAGTACCTTTCTCTGGTGACTTCATTCATGCAACGGCAGTCACATAATCATCAGTCTTGCCTCAGTGCTATTCTTGCTAGCCCTCATAAATAATTGATACTGCAATGGATCACCGTCGAAGATTTGAATTTCTCTTTTAGGTAGAGATGCAATGCGTTGTTGCGTCCCTAAACTTGTTATTTCCTTTCACTTCCTTATGGATTTACACTTCTATTGTCTGAAACACAAGTGTCACCACACTGTAAATTAATGTCCTCAGAAGCTATTGGATATGGCACAGGCTCAGAGTGCCTCCTTGATACAAGCTGTGAGTGAACATCCTGAATTACCCCTTGGGGTTCAAACTCGTGGCTTACAGACATTTTAGGAACAAATGTATACACATTGACATTAAGTATGTTGGATTTTCTCTGTTCCATGTCAATATAGCAGCTCTCACCATACAACTGTCCTGCTGGGGCATGTTTAGCACACAGAGTGCTTGAAGCTCTTAGCACTTTAACTTTGGCCATCATGGCTGCAATTTCTTCTTGCACCTTAAGCACCTACATCATGAGGAGCAACTCATGTTTGTCCCTCAATATTTGTTGTTTTGTGCATAGCTCAGCCAAACTAGCCTCTGTTTTAACGTGTGCCAAGGAGGTATCAGATGCACAGGATGACCTGCTCAAAATAGAAACTGCTGCACGCACATTTGATTCAAGGTGTACATCATCATGAAAATCATCAGCTTTATACACAGTTACAGCATTTCTGTGGCTTTATAAATATTTTCATTCTCTTCAGCAATCTGACCTTCAACAATGCATATTTGTTTAATTTCTCTCTTAGTCTTGACTTCATTGTCACTGCTTTCAATTTGAATCATGTTGTTTTCCAAGTTTGCAAACTAGTCAAAACAACGGCAAGTCAATTTAACTGTTGGCAGCTGAAGTATTTCAACATTTGAACAGAACGAAGCGTCAAACTCGGGCAAACACCACTTTACAGCTTTCATCCCCCAACTGGACAGGCAGTGCTGACCATTCAAAACTGTATTTCAAACCCAAACACACAGCATGAACCAACAAAGGGTCATTACTTGCCACAAGCTGTGCCAGGCTGCGGTGCTCCTAATTTCACAGACACATCCGAATGCTGATGTTCGTTTGGTATAAGTGTGGAAAACTCTTGCTGACAGAACGTAGCAGCCAATTCTAGCCAAAACAATTGCTGGCATCCCCATGGATTTGTTGTACTTGCACGATGCACCCTCAGCTGAAATAATGATTGTTCCAAAGTGAAGGTATGTATTTGACCCCTTGTTAGCAATTAGCAAACATACAATGTTGAAGTGATGAAACTTAAGCATAATTAGGCATTCAATGAAAGAAACGGCATCCATCAGTTCCCAGCTGCAAACTACATGAATGAAGCATGATTATATAACATACTCCCTTTGCTTTTACCATGCACCCCACTCATGAAACTGGTTACCATAATAAATGTGCCACACAGAATACATTGCAGATCGAGAACAGATACATGGCTCCTACACTAAGTGTTGGATTTGCTTAGACCCGTCCAAAGCATTTTTCTTATATTGAAAACTGACACTGATGGGTTTATATTTACAGATTATTGCTATGCACCAGTGATCATGGATGTAGACTGATTAAAGGGCTCTAACAAGGATATTCTACTGGACAACAAGGAGACCCAGGTCAGGTGAGCTTGGGAGGTGATGAGAAGTTTCCAAATAAGAGACAATCAAGAGTTCAGGCAGCAGCTTGAATACCATACTTGCAGAAGATAATGTTGACGGTTCCCAGACAATTAATTGGCCCAGTCAGAGAAAATGCAATCCAAGGTATAAATGCAATGTATACGGGCAGCTGGGGATGAAAGTATGCGTAGCATACTTTGACACCATTGTAAATAGAACTTGGTGACAGCCCATCTGTCCTGGGGTATGCTAATAGATCTGAGTCATTGCTCCAATAAAAGGCCCAGACTTATTAACTATTTCTACTTCCACAGATGCTGCCTGACCTGCGAACATTTGCACCATTTCAGTGTTTATTCCAATATCTAGCAACTGCAGTTTTTATTGAGTGTCATCATCTATTACTTGAGTTGTTAGACTGTGCTCAAAGTATTTTAAAGAATGAGACCACTGATGAATTTGTGGTTCTGGGTCTCAGCCAAGGAGTTATAATAAAACAGGTGCGTCATGCAAATAAGGAATTTAATTTTCATGGCTCGGACAACTTCTGTGGCACTGCAGTTTGTTTGGACAAGCTACCTGCTGACGGGAAAAATACAACAGGCCTAGCAAGTGTGCTCTGGCCTAGTGACATCAGAATGTTCTGATTGATGCTGAAAGCCAAAAATAATGCAAGGGCAGCAAATAATGAACCTCACTTCTCCTGCCTCAATGGTTCTGTATTTGGCCATTATCCCCTTTGTCTCTACAGAACCTAACTTTTGCAGAGGCAAACCTCATTCAGTTATATCACGTCTTTTTGATCTGGATTAATTCGGGGAGAAGTGAAATTCTAGCTGTATCGCAACACTACAAACTTACAAATAGTCATCTTTGAAATATGCCTTGTAATGTGATCTATCTTTCTTTCTTTATTAATCTTTTTAATGATTTAAAAAGAGCATATATACAAACAAGAGGAGAATTATCTCAAATATATATATCAATAACAATACAGAGTGAAATAGACATTATCAAAATCATACATAGTATTAAGCTAATATGTAGTATATAATAAAGAAGACAGCTAATTCTCTTCTTATCAATTCATGCAGAGAGGGGAAAAAACTTAAAATTTTTAAATGAAGAAGGGGAAAAACCCCACTAAACTATATGAGAAAAGAAAAAAAAAAGGACTGGGCAGTCCATTCTGAGGATACTACCAAAAAAAGAAAGACTTTCTGATCAAATCTAAGACTTTGAAAAAAAAATCGGAAGAGTAATAAATCAAATCAAATGAAAATATTGAATAAAAGGTCACCAGATTTGCTCAAATTTAAAGGATGTATCAAATGTCTGACTTCTTATTTTCTCTAAACTTAAGCAGGACATAATGAAGGCAAGCCAATAAAAGACAGTAGGTGGATTAGAATCCTTCCACTTCAGTAAAATGACTCTCCTAGCCAATAAAGTTGAAAAGGCTATCTTACATTGAGCAGAAACAGGAATATTTCCTGCTCCTGATGGGATAATCCCAAAGATGGCTGTAAGTAAATTAGGTTGTAGGTCCAGATCCAAGACTTTTGATAGCGTTTTAAAAACATCTCTCCAAAAATTATCTCGCTTTTTGCAAGACAAAAACATATGAGTTAAAGTGGCCTCCTCAATATTACATCTGTCACAAATAGAAGTGATGTTGGAAAAAATACGTGCTAGTTTATCCTTTGATACATGGGCCTGATGCACTATCTTGAACGGTATCAAGGACTGATGGGCAGACAGAGATGAATTATTAACCAAATGAAAAATTTTACTCCTTTGATTATCTGAAAATGACTCTTGAAATTCCAATTCCCAAGCACGTTTAATTTTATCATTAGATATCATTTGTAAATTCAATAACCATTTATAAATTATTTTTATTTCATTTTTAAAGCTTTTTATTAATTATTATTGAAAATTAACAACAAAAAAATACATTAAAGTAATCAAGTCAACATATCAATATGTACAATAAGAGTTAAACTATCAACCAAGCTAAACAATATATCAATAATAATAAGAAAAAAAACAAAATGTTAAAGCTATTTTTTTGGAAAAAAACCCCTACTAACAAAAAAAACCCATTTGGAGCACAAGCCCGGAGCTATACGCCACACAAGCTTCCATAAAAGAAAGACATCAATCCGCCAACCAATTCCATTTACCAAAGAATCAGAAGAGGACCATCTTAATTAACTCAAATCAAATGACAGTAGCATGCAAAAGAGCCCCACCTTTTCTCAAAGTCAAATCGAGGATCAAAAGTTATAGCTATCAACCCCTTTTGAAGTGGTTTAAGCTGAAAGAGAGCATCTGTCATATTAGGTGGATAAGCAAAAGGGAAATTTGGCAGCAAACCGCGTAAAAATTCCTAATCTGTAAATATCTAAAAAAGTGTACATTAGATAAATCATATTTATCCACTAACTGAGAAAAAGACATTAAACAATCCCCTAAAGAAAAATCTGAAAAAGTTGTTATTCCCTTGGTTTTCCAAATTAAAAAGGCCTTATCCAAAATTGATGGTTAAAAAAAAATTGAAATGGATATTACTAGAAAGAACAAGATTATTTAACTCAAAAAATCTATGAAACTGAAACCAAATTCTTAATGTATGTTTAATAACGGGATTAAAGACTTGTCTACTAATCTTAGAAAACAAAAAGGGAAGAGGAGCTCCCAGTAAAGAGGCCAAAGAAAACCCTTTCACCGAGTTTTCCTCCAAATCCAACCATGAAGGACATTCATATATGTCGGAGTAATGAATCCAAAAAGTAATATATCGAATATTAATTGCCTAATAATACATTCTAAAATTTGGCAAAGCCATACCATCATCCTTTTTTAATATCTGCAATAAGGGTTTACTCAATCTAGGATTTTTATTATTCCAAATATAAGATAAGATTATGGATTCTATTCTGTCAAAGAACGTTTTAGGAACAAAGGAAGGAACTGCCTGAAATATATATAAGAATTTCGGTAGAACTATCATTTTAATAGCATTAATTTGACCTATTAATGATAACGTCATAGGTGACCATTTAGAAAGCATTTGTTGGGTGTAATCAATTAATGGGGGAAAATTATATTTAGACAGGTCCTTAAAATTTTTAGTAATTTGAATACCAAGATAAGTAAAGTAATTTTTAGCAATACTAAAAGGTACTTGATATTGATTCAAGTAATTATTAATGGAAAATAACTCACCATTATGTAAATTTAATGTATATCCAGAAAAACTACTGAATTCACAAAATATAGATAACGCAGAAGGAATAGATTTCCTAGGATCTGAAATATAAATTAACAGGTCATCTGCATACAACTGTGTACATACATCTATTGATGCTTCTGGACACATCTGCAGTGATGTTCCTGGAACCATCAGATGTTTCGGGTCTTTCAACATCATACAACCTCCTCCAGGTGACCCAGCCGGGGTTGATCAGACCCCAGCTTGTGTCCAGATGGCTAGCTACTTATGACTCCATGACTCCCTTCTTTTGAGCCACAGCCATCTTGAGGCCCTCTCTGCCGCATCAGTGGTACTGCGGATGGCTCTCCTCTTCCTCTCTCCCTCGATGCCCAAAATGCTGAAGGCTCTAACTAAAGAATGGGCTATGAATCCCCTACAACCAACCTCCACTGGGAGACACCTCGCTCTCCATCCAGCCTGCTGACAGTTGCTGACCAGTCCTGCGTACTTGGAGAGCTTCCTTTCAAAGGCCTCCTCCAGCTATCTTCCCATGGGACTGTCAGCTCCAGCAGCACCACTTGCTTAGTAGACTCAGACACTAGGACAATGTCTGGTCGCAGGGTGGTGGCTGCAATATGGATGGGGAACTTAAGCTGCCCTTCGAGGTCCACCAACAGCACACAAAACCTTGTGTACTTTGTCCCCTCTCTTAATACCCTGAACAGTATTGGAATCTCTAAGAGCAATAGCAAGGGGTTATAATGTGATCTATCTTTTGCTTTCACATTTGTGATTCACTAAGTTAAACTCTCGACATGGCCCCAGCTCACTGTTGAAACAACTCCCGCCCTCCTGAATTCCAGATTTTATTATTGGGCAATTAATATTCGATATTTAAAATTTTGGTTACGAGATTTGGATGTATCTTTAAATCCACAGTGGGCAAACCTTGAATGTAATTCATTACAAGGGTTTTCCTTGGGTTCGGTTTTAGGAACTTCGCTTCCTTTTACTTCCAAATTGTGTAAACAAATGAATAATCCAATAGTTAAGCATACTTTACGTATATGGTTTCAATTTCGAAGATTTTTTTGGTTCAATCAATTTATTTTAGCAAGTCCTATTATATCTAATTTCCCTTTTCAACCTTCCACTATGGATCAAGCTTACTTTGATTGGAAAACCAAAGGTATAATACGTTTTCGTGATTTATTTCTGGATAATTGTTTCATGTCTTTTGATCAACTTTCTAATAAATATAACTTACCCAGATATCACTTTTTTAGATATCTACAGATTAGAAACTTTTAAATTACTGTTTCTCCTAATTTTCCACAACCATATCCAATGGACACTTTGGAAAAAATTTTAGATTCAAATCTCTCTCAGAAAAGTGTTGTAGCAATTATATATAATTATAATATAATTATGAATTTATGTCCTGATGTTTCCAATAAAATTAAAGCTGACTGGGAAAGTGTACTTAACATTATTATACCGATTGAAAATGGGAAAAAATTCTTCAATTGGTTAATTTATCCTCTATATGTGCTAAACATGTGTTGATACAGTTTAAAGTAGTGCACAGGACTCATATGTCCAAAGATAAACTATCTCGTTCTTATTCTTATATTAATCCAATATGTGATAGATGTCATTCCGAGATAGCTTCTTTAACTCACATGTTTTGGTCATGTCCTTTGTTGGAAAAATATTGGAAAGACATTTTTGACATTACTTCAACGGTTTTGAATATAGACTTACAACCTCATCCAATTACTGCTATCTTTGGATTACCAATGATAGATTCAAGTTATCTAACCTCTTCAGCACGTAGGATGATTGTATTTCTTACTCTAATGGCTAGAAGATCCATTTTGCTGAATTGGAAAGAGATTAACCCTCCTACGGTATTTCATTGGTTTTCACAAACTATGGTATGTTTGAATCTGGAAAAAATTAGAAGTGTGGTTTATGACCCTTCCATTAGATTTGAAAAAACTTGGAGGCCATTCATTCAGCATTTTCATTTGATGTAATTTGACCATTTCCAAACTTGTTTTATTTCTCTGTACTGTTGATTGAGAGGAATGGAGTCATCGACACTAAGGTTTTCTTCTTTCCCATTTTCAAGTTGTTAGTATTGCCCAAGTTTTTTAGTTTAGTTGACTAATTCTGTTTAGTTTAGTTTTTTTTGGGATGGGGTTTGTTTTTTTTCTTTTCTTTTCTTTTTCATGATTTATCTTCAGTTTTTTTTTGCTTTGTATTATTCATTATTATTCTATACGATTGGGAGCTTCGTCAATTTTTACTATTTCGTTTTACAATTACTCATTTTAAATGTAACAATGTATCTCCTACTACTTGTATTTTTGCTTTGTTATGTTTTCATTCTATGAAATTAATAACAAGATTGAAAAAGAAAAAGAAACAACTCCCTAAAACTTGCTGACAAGCCAGATATTCCACGGTGCTAGGCAGAGACCAGTGTTTTTCGAATATTTTTCAATGTTCTCCAACTGCTATACGATATTGATGACTGAATTGGTTCTGCTTCCTGCAGAGTGAAAAGTGAAATTCCATGTAGATTTACCCATCGCTGTAACTCTAGAAACTATTATCACAAACCCAATAATTTAATTATTTGAATGCTCGGAAATCTGGTAAAGTCACGTGATATATCAGTTTCCATTCTCAATTCCTTATCGAGCTTGAGCGTAATTATTACAGGAGACGGATTATTCTTTAATATGTTCTGCATTTAAAATTTATAACAAAATTTTAATAAAGTAATTTTAAAATTGTTTCTTAGGTTAGACTTTTTACATTCTGTCAAGCCGATCTTCGTTTTTCCCACTTTCATTTTATTTTTTATTCTATTTAGAAATCCAGCACGGTAGATCATTAACAATCAATACAGTTTTGTAGTGTTGTAGTATTGGTAGTGTTCTGATTTGTTGGGTATTTCATTTAAATACACAATTTTTTACTCTGTTAAACGGAAGTTTTCTTTTTTTAAATATCTTTTTAATCATTTCTGTGAAGCTTCGGCTCATTGAGGCAGCTTTTCCATTGGACTAAAACATACTGGTCCTAATGTGTCCCAATTCACTATATACACCGTATGCTGAAGCAACGACCTGCTCTCAGTCTCGTCGCCCCGGGTTCCCGCAGGGCGGAGTTCAGAGCCGGTTGCACCGGAAGGGACGCTTTTCCCCGTGGCACACCTGACAGTTCTGAGGGGCGGCTGCGCGTGCGCGCGCATGTTCTGGTTCCCGGGCCGCCGCCATGGCTTCGTCTCCTCCTCCTCCTCCTCTGCCGCCGCCGACCTCTGCCGCTAAGATGGACATTCAGAACGCCACGCAGCACCTGCGGGACATGTTGAAGCTGGACCGCGTGTCCGGTAAGGATGAAACGTGTGGGAGCCGCACGCAGTGAGGCCTGAGCGGGAGGAGAAGCGGTGTTTGCGCCGCCGTGTCTCCGGGGTGGGGGGTGGTGGCGCGGTGGAGAGGTGTACCTCTGGCTGCACCTGGGAACCCGGGCCTCCGGTACCAGAGCTATGGTGGCCCGCCTACGGCTGCCCCAGCACTTACTTGCCATGCCAGAGGATGGTTCCCTCCGCTGTCGCAGGCCGCTTGTGTGGTGGGAACGCGGTGAGAGCTGATGCCGGCGAGGCTTGGCTGTCCTGGACGCAGAGCGATCGTCCTTGCCTTATTATCCAGTAGAATAATATTTCTTCAGGTCAATAATTGCTGGCCCAATCTCAGGAGTTTTATTTTGCTGATTCTGGATACCGTGTATGCTTAAATAATCAAACTTTTCTGCACTGCTGGAACAATTGACACACAGAGCAACTTACTCTTCGTGTCAACAGCTTTGATCATGGCTGTACTGATAATCAATACGCTGTAGATCTCTGAACATTCTTTTTGCTGACATGTTGGTTTGGTTTGGGTACATTGCTAGGACTCTACACTAATCAATATGGCATTTTTCTTTAATCCCACATTTGAATCAAGTCCACCTGTTCCTACTTCTGAAAGTTGATTTTTTTTTAACGGGCCTGTTGGTTCGAAACTACACACAAAATGCTCGAAAAACAGACCAGGTCAGACAGCATCTACGGATAGAAATAAACAGTCAATGTTTTGGGCTGAGACCCTTCATCAGGAGGACAGTTTATTCCTCCCCCTAGATGCTGCCTGACCTGCTGAGTTCCTCCAACATTTTGTGTGTGTTGCTGTAGATTTCAAACATCTCCAGAATCTCTTGTGTTTTTGTTGGTTGGAATGTGGTAATGAAGTTCCTTGTCACAACAAAGTTAATTTTTGTTGCTGTTTATCCTCATGTCTGTTCCCATTTGCTGTAAAGCTTTTTTTAAAAAAAGTTAATTGTAACTATGGTGTTACTTTAAAATTTACTATTTGTTATAATGTTCCATGTTGTACATGATTTCATAGTACAATTGCTGTTTATAGAAGTTAGCTTCTATGAGGATTAGTGTTAGAGGGAAATGCATTTCTTATGTAATGTACATAAATGGAACCATGATACCTGACGTGGGGTCCACAGACACCTTGCTTAACAGTGTTGGTTCATGGCTTAAAAAAGATTGGGAACCCCTGCCTTAGACCCATTTTGGATCACCATATCTTTTGATTTCCCTAATATTCTGAAGTCTGTCAAGTTCTGTTTTGAATAGAAATAATGCTTGCGCATTGACAAAACCCTTGGGGTAGCGCATCCAAACTTCTGCTTTCTTTCGAGCAAAGAAGCTCTGCCTAATTTCCTTAAGACATAGCAGCAGAATTAGGCCATTCGGCCCATCAAATCTGCTCCACCATTCAATCATGGATGATTTATTTTCCCTCTCAACCCCATCTTCATGCCTTCTCCCTGATGTATAGAAAGATCTAGGTGTTATGTTTAAAACACAATGTTAGCAAGCAGGTGGAACAATTAATTAAGAAAGCAAGAGACATTGACATTTATTACTAGGGGGATTAATGTTTAAATTAGAAGTTGTTATAATTGTACAAGTTATTGGTGAGGACACATCTGAAACACTTTGTGCAATTTCAGTCCCCTCATTATACTAAGATTGGAAGCAGTTCAGGAGGGATTTCTATCATCATAGGAGAAGTGTTGCCTTAGCTGTCAACACTCTTAAAAAAGAATAATCCAGGCATGATTTTGAAAGATATAAAGATCTGGTTTAATAATACTGGCATATGCTGTGAAGTATGTTTTGCGGCAGCAATACATTGCAGTACATTAAAAAAAAAACACTGTGAATTACAATAAGTAGTATCCAGTCAGAAATCTGATGGTGGGGAAGAAGCTATTCCTAAAATGTTGAGTGTGTCTTCAGGTTCCTGTACCACCACCTTGATGGTGGAAGGGGCAATAAGAAGGGGTATGTTCTGGGTCCTAAGTGCTGGATGCCACCTTTTAGAGGCATTAACTTTTGAAGATGAGCTTGATGCTGGAGAGGCTACTGGCCATGATGGCACTGGCTGAGTGTACAATTTTCTGTAGCTTTTCCCATTCTTGTGAAGTGGCCCTTCTGTACCAGACTGGGATGCAACAGTTAGAATGCTCTCCACGGTATATCTGTGGAAATTTCTGGGAGTCTTTGGTGTCGTACCAGGTCGTTTCAAACTCCTAATGAAATATGGCCAGTGTCGTGCCTTCTTTGTAACTGCATCAATATGTTCGGTACAGGATAGATCTTCAGAGATGTTGACACGCAGGAACTTAAAGCTGTTCACTCTTTCCACTGCTGATCCCTTGATGAGGACTGATATGTGTTCCCTTGACTTCCTCTTCCTGAAGTCCACAGCCACTTCCTTGGTCTTAATGACGTTGAGTGCAAGATAGTTCTTTTAACGCCACTCAATCAGCTGATCTATCTCACTCCTGTATGTCTCCTTGTCACCATTTGAAATTCTGCCAACAATAGTTGTGTCATTGGCAAATTTATAGATGGTGTTTGAGCTGTGTCCAGCCATGCTATCATGTGTGAGAGAGAGAGTAGAGCAGTGGGTTAAGCATGTACCCTTGAGGTATGCTAATGTTGATTGTCAGCAAAGTCAAGATGTTCTGCACTGACCTCCTGATGAGTAAGTTAAGAATCCAGTGCAGAGGGAGCTATAGGGGCCCAAATTTTGAAGCTTGTTGATTAGTACTGAGGTATGATGATGTTGAATGCAGAGCTGTGATCAATAAACAGCAGCTTGACAGAACGATTGCTATTGTGCAGGTGATCCCAGGCTGAGTGGAGAGCCAGTGGGATGGCATCCACTGCAGACCTATTGTGGCAATGGGTAATTGCAGTGGGCCTTGGGCAGCATGGATTCTGGCTATGACCCCCTTCTCAGAGAAGTTCATCACAGTAAATGTGAGCATAACTGGGCACTAGTTGTTGATGCAGCTCACCCTGCTCTTGGGCACTGGTATGATTGTGGTCGGGTATAAGATCGTGTATCTCATTATGATATAAGATCCTTTGGGCATTGACGTAATAGATGCTGAGATGTTTCCACTAGTTTGAGATTTTCAAATGAGGTGACTCAGTTAACGATTAGTGAGGTTTAAAACCAAGGTGTTTCTTATGAAGGTGAATTTCTCATAGGATTGTGGAGGCTAGATCACTGCAGGTAATTAAAGGAGAGAGATGTACCCTTTTGAATGTTTGAGAATTAAAAGTTCTTTGGAACTGGAATTGAGGCCTGGGGCTGATCAGCCATGGCACTGGTGGCCCTCCTGGCCCTATTTTCTTGTATTTTGAAGCAATACATAAAGGTACCATCCAGAGAAAGGGCAGTGTTGGATCTCCTGTTAGGGAATGAGACAGGGCAGGTGATGGAGGTATTTGTTGGGGAGCTCTTCGGGTCCAGTGATCACAATACAATTAGTTTCAGTGTAATTATGGAGAAGGACAGGACTGGACCTAGGACTGAGATTTTTGAATGGAGAAAGGCTCACTTTGAGGAGATACGAAAGGATTTAGAAACAACCACCTTGAAAAAAATTTTTCGGTTTTTTTCATCGGCGTCGAGAGAGTCAGGACTGCGCAGGCGTGTGACGTTGTGGAGGGAAACGAGGAAGACTTAAAAGGACTCAAATCCTGATTCGAGTTTAGTTGGGAGAAAGAAGACTGAGATTCGGAACGGGAGTGTGAAGGAAGCCTTTTTAAAATTTTTTGGTTTTTTTCATCGGCATCAAGAGAGTCAGGACTGCGCAGACGTGTGACGTCGTGGAGGGAAACGAGGAAGATTTAAAAGGAACACAGCCTTATATAGCGGGCAGCGTAGTTTGCGGGCTGCGGAGTGAGCCGGGAGCAGAGTGAAGGCTTAAGGCCTTTGGCTAAACGGGCTTAGGCGGAAATGGGCGAGGCAAAAAGGGTTTGGTTATTCATTTTTTTTTCACTGTTATTGAAGAGAGGGGGAAGTATGAGTGTGAGGGCAGCTTGTTGTTCTCAGTGCCGGATGTGAGAGGTAGTGGAGTCTCCAAGCCTCCCGGACATTCACATCTGCGCCAGGTGTGTCGAGATGCACCTCCTAAGGGACCGCGTTAGGGAACTGGAGCTGCAGCTTGATGACCTTCGTCTGGTCAGGGAGAATGAGGAGTTGATAGAGAGAAGTTACAGGCAGGTGGTCACACCGGAGCCACGGGAGGCAGACAAGTGGGTCAGGGTTAGGAGGGGGAATAGGAAGAATCAGGTAATAGAGAGTACCCCTGTGGCTGTGGCACTTGACAATGTACTCCTGTCTGAGTACTGTTGGGGGGGACAGCATACCTGGGGGAAGCAACACTGGCCGTGCCTCCGCCACAGAGTCCAGCCCTGTAGTTAAGAAGGATAGGGAACGGAAGAGGAGGGCAATAGTAATAGGGGACTCAATAGTTGGGGGGGTCAGATAGATGATTCTGAGGACAAAGTCAGGTGACCCGGATGGTAGTTTGCCTTTGTGTTGTCTATATGGACTTCAATAAGGCCTTTGACAAGGTTCCACACGGAAGGTTAGTTAGGAAGATTCAATCGTTACAGGCATTAATATCGAAGTAGTAAAATGGATTCAGCAGTGGCTGGATGGGAGATACCAGAGAGTAGTGGTGGATAACTGTGTGTCAGATTGGAGGACGGTGTGTAGCAGTATGCCTCAGGGATCTGTACTGGGTCCAATGTTGTTTGTCATATATATTAATGATCTGGATGATGGGGTGGTAAATTGGATTAGTAAGTATGCAGATGATACTAAGATAGGTGGTGTGGATGATGAGGTAGGTTTTCAAAACTTGCAGAGAGATTTAGGGCAGTTAGAAGTGTGGGCTGAAAGATGGCAGTTGGAGTTTAATGCTGAAAAATGTGAGGTGCTACATTTTGGTAGAACTAATCAAAATAGGACATACATGGTAAATGGTAGGGCATTAAAGAATGCTTTAGAACAAAGGGATATTGGTAAGGCCAAATCTGGAGTATTGTGTACAGTTCTGGTCACCGAATTATAGGAAAGATGTCAATAAAATTGAGAGAATACAGAGGAGGTTTACTAAAATGTTGCCTGGGTTTCATCTCCTAAGTTACAGAGAAAGGTTGAACAAGTTAGGTCTTTATTCTTTGGAGCGTAGAAGGTTGAGAGGGGACTTGATAGAGGTGTTTAAAATTATGATGGGGATTGATAGAGTTGACGTGGTTGGACTTTTTCCATTGAGAGTGGGGAAGATTCAAACAAGAGGACATGGGTTGAGAATTAGAGGACAAAAGTTTAGGGGTAACATGAGGGGGAACTTCTGTACTTAGTGGTAGCTGTGTGGAATGAGCTTCCAGCAGAAGTGGTTGAGGCAGGTTTGATGTTGTCATTTAAAGTTAAATTGGATAGATATATGGACAGGAAAGGAATGGAGGGTTATGGGCTGAGTGCAGGTCGGTGGGACGAGGATAGGGTAAGAGTTCGGCACGGACTAGAAGGGCAGAGATGGCCTGTTTCCTTGCTGTAATTGTATGGTTATATATGGTTATTATTATATTCTTGTAGCTTATCATTAACGTCATATATTTAACTCCATGCATTTGCTTCATATATTAAGTTCAGTTCAAGTTTAATTATCTTTCAGCCATACATGAATACCCATGGATACAGCCAAACGAAACAGCGTTATTCCTGGGTTAAGGTGTAATACACAGCATCAACAGTCACACACATCATAAGGCATAAGATAACACACAACAAACAGCATAAGATATCAGTAAATTAGTAACACCAAAAAAAGCTGAAGAACCTGAGTTCATGATGTTGCAGAAATCTGCAGTTGACTACAAAATGGCTTTCTTCTGCCAAGCAGATGCTGGGGGGTGGGGCAGCAACGACTTCAGCTTGGACACTACGCCACACAGCCTCTGGTGGAGTGCACCAACTCTGCCTCTCTCCGAGGTAGCAGTAAACAGGCGAAACCATGGCTTGTGGCCTAAGCTTTGCTACAGCTGAGGAAGCTCCCCCACCATCTGCCAATAAACCAAAGAATTTATCTTGCAGCATTCCACATTAACAGTGTCCAACAGGGTATTGCGATCACAAGAAAGCATCTAGGACGATCTCTCACTGTTGGGCTGCCCACTGCCTTCACGCTCTGACTCCACTCAAACACAGGCAGCAGCACGATTCACATAAAATCCAGCTCATTCAGTTTGTCTGCCGATGAGCAACTCACTGATGGGATACACACTGCAGTACTTAAGTTTTTAATGTCTGGCAGGATCTTATGATTGTAAAAAAAATTACTTTTATAAAGGACAGTAACACCTTTGGATGACCCCTTAGAAACCTCTGCAATCGATTGCACTGCTATCTTAACGGAATCTACATTTTTGATTCTTTCCATTATATTATGTCTGCCTTACAAAGCACTTCCTGTACTTCCAGAGTAATATTCTGCTACTATCAGTAAGGTCTATCTCCTACACAATACTGAACAGATATGACATGCATATGATTTCCCCCTGTAAACTTTATTATATCTAAAGAGTTCCATTTTCATTGCTTTAGTTTGCTTCAAAAGTAATTTCTGTAAATTATATAGTTAATTTTAAGAAATGATTTTATTAAATTGAGCCTATTATGTCAAGTGGATGAAGTCTGTTCAAGACATCTGTCAACCTAATGAATATCAATATACGCCTCTAATTTCAATTGCAGGTATATAATATTTCTAAAAGCAGACGCAACTCTGTTGACAATGATAAAATATGCAGTTGAAACAAGCTGAAATTTGGTGCTTGTTTTAGATAACTAATGATTAATAAAAGTAAAGTAATTCTAAAAACAAGTTTTCTGGTCCTACTGTCCTCAGTCAAAGGAAACATCTTTTCTGCAATTGGCTTGTCAAGTCTTTTAACAATGTTTTGTGTTTTGATGAGATCTCATTCTTATAAGCTCCAGAGAATACTCGGCTCTCTGTATTACAAACCTGCTATCCCTGCAATCAACCAGTGCATCTTTGCTGCATTCCCTTTATCTTATTTTGGGTAAGGATACCAAAGCTGTCCACCATGTTTCTGATATGGTCTCACTTAAGCCCTATATAATTGCAATAAGATTTTCTTAACTGTAATCAAAACCTTTCATTATTAAGTAACACACAATCTTCTGGAAGAACTTGGCTGGTCGAATCACTTTCGGAAGATTTGTGTTTCTGCAGATTCCAGCTTCTGCGGTCTCTTATGTTTCATCTCATTATAAATCAGATGTGTCATTTACTTTCATTAGTAACTTGTGTGCAAGCACACCCTAGTCACTTTGGACTTAACAGTACCAAATTGCATTCACTAATTAAAAACTAATCAGAGTTTCTGTTTGGTGCTCCAAAATGGATAATTTCATTCTTTATATTCCATTTAGCATGTTCTTACTTATCCACTCAGGTTTTCCATACCCATTGAAGCCACTATACATTATTTTCTGTACTTCTAATCCCACCTAGTTTATCACCAACAAACTGGGAAATAGGAATTTGTTTTCTGTGTGGGGCCCAAGTATCTTAGGATACATCACCAGTCACAGCCTTCCGATCTGAGAAGGATTCCTCTATGTTCATTCTGTGAATTCATTATTCATGTCATATATATTACCCCTGATTCCATGTGTTCCAACCTGGTTGATTAGGAGATTCTTAAGAGTATTGGAGTTTAATATTTTTGCATGTATTTAATATCTAAAATATTTTAATAACTTCCTGATCAACCACTTCAGTTCGAAAACTCTGTTCTTTAACTGCATCTTAATTAAGTTTTTGCTGGTCAAAAGTCAATTGTGCTATAGTTATTTGTGTGTCTTCTAATATGGCATGTCCACACTTAAATTTGCTCATTGGTCACTCTGGCACATTCCCTGAACAAAAGGCAAATCTCCCAATGTTCGTAATCCTTGATTAAACAAGGGATCCCACTGCTTTCAGGATTACTCAGAGAGCTCTACAAATGAGATTAGCTTCTCTGCATATCCTCTGACCTGATGGAAACCACAATTAGAGCTGCCAACTTGTTATGGAATCTTGGCTCTCTGGCCATTTATTGCACCTATCTTTGGTATATCTGCTGCTGCTGCTCCTCCTCAGGCTTGCTTCTCACATTTGCATTTTCAAATTCATTATCTGCCAACATAGGTAAATCTAATTTCTTGAGACCCTTTGTTGGGAGCTCTCCCTAATCTTTACCAGAAGAAATCAGTGGCAGGTTCTGGAGGATATTAATAACAATAACTTGTAATTGGAAAAAGGTAAAAAAGATTGAAGAAAAACTCATGAGTGTGCCCTCTTTTTTTATATTGGCCCTGCTTTTGTTCATTGCTCAGTTTACCAATTTATCCCCTTACAAAGTATTTTCTCCTTGGTTCCCTTTCCATTGCTTCTATTATCCTCAACCTTGATTTCAAAGTCACCATAAGGTACCTCCAATTAATTTATATTTGAATTCTTTACAATTGTCCTTGCTGTCGTCCTTGTTCAATACCTAATTAATATTGAATGAACCATGTTTTCTTTTGAGTAACTGAAAGACTAAGACTCTCCATTGCAAATAGAATACTGTTGCTGTCAATGTCAATGTGTCTAGTTAAATACTGAAGTTTATTTGACAACAGGCACACTGTTTGGATTTAATATACATTCCAGTGGTTACTATTCTAACCTTTTAAGTAGTATTAAGAGTGGATCATATTATTAATTTAACTTTTTTTTGACGTGTGCCTGCGTGCATGCGAGTCTCTGTGTGTGCGTATCTGTGCATGTGCGTGTCCGTGCGTGCGTCCATGATGATGGATTTTTCAAGGCTTTTTCCAAGGTGCAGAGTGAGAGAGAGAGAGACTGTGTGGCGTGTCACTCCCCACAAAGACATTTTCATAGCATTTTCCCTTCGTTTTATGAGGTTGAGTTGGGGTCTCGACACTGAACCCAGCATGGATCGAAAGCGTGCTGGGGGGTGGACCCGACTAGCTTCGAACCTGGGAACCTCTGCTCCCGGGTCCGGCGCCGATGTTGTTGCGCCACCAGCTGGCTCTAATTTACGTAGTTTTAACGTAAAAGGATTAAACCACCCCGTGAAACGTAATAAGATATTTACCTACATTAAAACATTTAAGGTCCCAATTTTTTTTTTTACTAGAAGCTCACATTCATAAATGTGACAATTTACTCCTCTTTAGTCGTTGGAAAGGATTCAAATTTTATTCCTCCTTTCAGGCTAAGTCTAGGGGAGTTTTGATTTTTATAGATAATGCAGTTTCCTTTGTTCAACATAAAGTAGTGTCTGATGCCAATGGGTGTTTTGTTATAGTATCAGGAAAATTAAATAATAAGTTGATGGTATTTGCTAATTTATATGCCCTGAATATAGATGATCCAGGGTTTTTTTGAGCGTTTTTTTTTCTTTTGCCAGATTTAAGTCTTTACTCACTGGTCTTGGGCGGAGATTTTAACTGCTGGTTCGACCCAGTTTCAGATCGATCATCTTCTAAACCAGCAACACTAATAAATCAGCCTTGTTTATTCAATCTTTTCTAATGAAATATATTGTTGATATCTGGCGTTTCTTACATCCATTAGATAAAGGAGTACTCATTTTTTCCCCCCATGTCCATCATACGTATTCCAGGATTGATTTTTTTTATTGATAGCCAAATGATTCCATTAGTTCGATCCTGTGAATATAGAGATTGCTGTCTCAGATCATGCTCCTGGGTTTTTATCTTTAAATCTCCCTGGTCTCCCTCAAATAAACTGATTTTGGTGTTTTAATCCAACTTTGCTATCAGATAAGGATTTTAAAAAATATTTGGAGAGACAAATTACTTTTTTTTGAAGAGAAATTTTGGATCTCCCCCTCCCCCCCCCCATTTTCAAATCTCTTACTAACTCTTCCTTCAGTTAGTCCTGACGAAGGGTCTCAGCCTGAAATGTTGACTGTACCTCTTCCTAGAGAAGCTGCCTGGCCTGCTGCGTTTACCAGCAACTTTGATGTGTGTTGCTTGAATTTCTAGCATCTGCAGAATTCCTGTTGTTTGCAGGAAGAGGCTTCCAGTCTTATTATATGGGATGTCTTTAAGGCTTATATTAGAGGACAAATTATTTCTTATACTGCAAATGTTAACAAAAAAGCTAATAAAGAGAGAATTGAACTAGCTAATCAGTTGAAACAATTAGATCAAAAATATGCCTTGGCTCCAGAACCTGCTTTATATAAAAGGCTTGTTGAAATTAAAACTAAATATGATCTTCTTTTAACATATCCAATTGAAACTCAGCTCCTAAAAGATAAAAGTCAATTTTATATCCACGGAGACAAAACAGGTAATTTATTGGCTAACCAATTAAAAACCTTTATTGCTAAATGGCAAATTAAAGAAATTTGTAAAGCTAATGGTGATAGGACAACTGATCATTTAGAAATAAATGATACCTTTAGAGAATTTTATTCTAGACTTTATAGTTCTGATCTTCCTAAAGATAATACTGTAATGAATAATTTCTTAGACCAATTAAACATCCCTACACTTTCTGATGATAACCATAAACAGTTGGATCAACCTATTTCTTATGAGGAAATTGCCGAGGCTGTGTGTTCATTGCACTCGGGGAAGGCTCTGGGTCCTGCTGGATTTTCTGGAGAATTTTATAAGGCTTTTTCCTCATTGCTTATACCTCTCGGACTCCTTTAAGTTGGGTAGGTTGCTACAATCTTTTTATGAAGCTTCTGTTCCACTTTTTCTTAAAAAGAATAAGAACCCAACTGAATGTTCTTCATATAGACCAGTCTCCTTACTTAATGTTGATGCTAAAATCCTATCCAAAGTTTTGGCTCTTAGGACTGAAAATATTTTACCATCTATCATTTCTGACGATCATTTCAACTATCCCTGAAAATTGCCTCACAGGTAGGTTAGTTGAGAAAGCTTATGGGGTGTTAGCTTTCGTAAGTCGAGGGATAGAGTTTTAAGAGTCGCGAGGTAATGATGCAGCTCTATAAAACTCTGGTTAGGCCACACTTGGAGTACTGTGTCTAGTTCTGGTCACCTCACTATAGGAAGGATATGGAAGCATTGGAAAGGGTACAGAGGAGATTTACCAGGATGCTGCTTGGTTTAGGGAGTTATGATCAGAGCTAGGGCTTTACTCTTTGGAGAGAAGGAGGATGGGAGGAGACATGATAGGGGTATATAAGATATTAAGAGAAATAGATAGTGGACAGCCAGCGCCTCTTCCCCAGGACACCACCGCTTAATACAAGAGGACATGGCTTTAAGGTAAGGGGTGGGAAGTTCAGGGGGATATTAGAGGAAGGTTTTTTACTCAGAGAGTGGTTGGTGCGTGGTATGCACTGCCTGAGTCAGTGGCAGAGGCAGACACACTAGTGAAATTTAAGAGATTACTAGACAGGTATATGGAGGAATTTAAGGTGAGGGTTTATATGGGAGGAAGGGTTTAAGTGTCGGCACGACATTGTGGGCTGAAGGGCCTGTATTATTCTATGTTCTATATTCAGACCGGATTTATTAAAAATCGATATTCCCACTTTAATATTTGTATTTTATTAAATGTTATTTATTCTCCTTCTAAAGAGATATCGAAATGTGTGATATCCTTAGATGCTGAGAAGGCTTTCGATTGGGTTGAATGGAATTTATTTAAAACCTTAGAAAAATTTAATTTTGGGCCTGATTTTATTCAATGGATTAAATTACTTTATCTATCTCCCTCTGCTTGGGTTCTTTCTAACTCTCAGAATTCCAAACCATTTAAACTTCAACGTGGAACTAGGCAAGGTTGTCCTTTCAACCCGTTGCTTTTTGATCTGGCCTTAGAACCCTTAGCTATTGCTTTTCAAGAATCTAATGATATCACTGGTATTTTAAGGAGAGGTATTATTCACAAAGTTTTGCTTTATGCTGATGACCTATTGCTTTATATTTCTAATGTTGAGACTTCATTTCCTTCTATACTTTCCTTACTCTCCTGTTTTGGTCAGTTTTCAGCATATAAACTAAGTTTTCATAAGAGTGAACGTTTTCCTTTGAATAATTTGGTATCAATTAGCACTAACCTTCCCTTTAAAATTGTAAGAAATCAATTTACTTATTTAGGTGTAACAATTACTAAGAATTATAAATATTTAAAGCAGATTTTTTTACCCTACTGAATATGTAAAAAGGGCACTATCAAAATGGTCGCCCCCTTTCATTATCGTTCATTGGCCGAATTAATTCTATTAAAATGAATATTTTGCCTAAATTTTTATACCTTTTTCAGGCCTTACCCGTTTTTATTCCTAAATCCTTTTTTGATTCTCTTGATTCTATCATATCTTCATATATATGGAAAAATAAACTTTCTCGACTAAATAAAGTTCATCTTCAAAAAGCTAAAAAGAATGGAGGCTTAGCTTTACCAAATTTTAGGTTTTATTACTGGGCAGTCAGTATACGGAACCTCATGTTTTGGTCATATTATGTTAACCGAGAGGACTGTCCGGTTTGGGTTTCTTCAGAAGCTAACTCTGTTAATAAATTTTCTATCATCTCTCTTCTCGGATCCTCAATTCCTTTATTTTCAAATAAACTAACTGATAGTTTTGTAGTTAAACATACTTTGAGGATTTGGGGACAATTTAGAAAATATTTTGGTTTATTGAGATTTTCTCTTCCTGTTCCATTTTTTTTCTAACTTTTTTTAAACCTTCTATGACTGATGTAGTGTTCAAAGATTGGGATAGACTTGGGTATTAAATGCTTCCAGGATTTGTTTGTTGGAAGAAGTCTCTTTTAGTTTGAGCAGTTGTCAGCTAAATATAGCTTACCAAAAACCCACTTATTTTGATATTTACAAATTAGAGACTTTCTGCGATCTCAATTACATACATTTCCTAAAAGTCCTGATAAGAATTTATTAGATGTAATTTTTAATTTGAAACCTTTTCATAATGGATCAATATCTAATATTTATGGTATGTTGTTGGGAATGAGAAACGTTCCTTTAGACAAAATTAAAAATCTCTGGGAACAAGACTTATAGACTTCAATTTCTGAGGAAGCTTGGAATAGAATTTTTAAATTGGTTAATACCTCATTGTTATGTGCCCGTCATTCCCTCCTACAATTTAAAGTGGTCCATAGGGCCCACATGACTAAAGATAAGCTGTCTCATTTTTATTTGGATATATCTCCCTATTGTGACAGATGTAACAGTGGAGAATCTTCAGTAATTCATATGTTTTGGACTTGTCCGAGTCTTGAAAAAGATTGGAAGGAAGTATTCCGAACTTTTTCTGTACTTTTCAAAGTACATTTTAAACCTAACCCTTTGACTGCCTTATTCGGTATTGTTGGAGGAAAAGATATTTTGGAGACACCTGATTTGCACATTTTGGCTTTTATTTCTCTTATAATTAGGAGGGCATTGTTGCTTAAGTAGAAGGATGTTGCTCTGCCTACTCATGCTAAATGGTTAAATTTAGAGAAGATTTGTTGTTCAATTTCTGAATCTAGAGATGACTTTCTAACATTGTGGGGACCATTTTCGAATTATTTTCAAAATCTTTGATTTGTTATTATGTCCAGATGTTGGCTAATAATGTTTTACTATAGGATAAGGATTTTTTCCTTTTTTTTTTACCAAACAGCTTTTCTTGGTAGCGGGTTTAGATTTTTTTTTAGTATAATAAAATTATTATTTTTCAATATTGCGATTAAATTTAATTTACATGAATATGGAGTAATGAGACTAAGTGTGATTAAATATATTGTAATTGATATATAATATACATCCTCCTGTACTCTGTATTCTTTTATGTAAGAAATCAATAAAAATATTGAAAAAGACAACGTGCAGATTATGTCTTAGTTGCACTACGGCATTTTTGTTACACTTACCTGCAGTTAGTGGGACTTTCTGATTCAAGATGTTTATTTTAATTTGCTCCTTTTCATGTTTTGAGGTTTACTTATCGCAATCTTGAGGTACGATTATTTTTAATTGTTTTCTGTGACTACTTCTGCTTCCTAGAATCAACAGTTAATGGCCAAAAGAAAACTATGCCCTACAATGGAGAACTGAACGGATTGTTGGTTCCCGATCCTATTGCAGCTGGCGATGGACCTGTTCTTAGAGAGTCAAACCATGCCAATGCACACAGACTGAACCAACAAGAAAATCAAGAGATGTAAGATGCTGTACTATTTATACATTGAATTCATGTAGTTTGCTGTTGGAACATGTCTCTTGCTTCCCTTGTCCTCCTGTCAAAAATAGAATAAATGTTCGAGGTGTATTATTGATTAATTGCTCATAACTTTGTGATTACCGAGGTCGTCTTGTGTGCTTTGCTATTACCTGTTGATGATGAACTTGTTCTGTCCATGTCAGACATGAGTTTGTGGACAAAAACAAAAAAATTGCTATCCTGGGAAACAATTCGCAGCGCTACTGAGTTGTATGCTATAGTTTTAAGAATATAAAGCTCCACTGACACCATTGTCTTTTTCTAGATATCTCTCTGGTGATGACAGTTCAAACTGCGTTATATCTGCCAAAGAAGTGGAAATTATAGCAAGCAATGACTCCAGTGTCAGTAATAAGGCTAGAGGTAGCAACAAGGTAATACAGGCTGTTCTTAAAGGGACCAGATGTTAGATTTTTTTTAGTGCATGCCATTAAATTAGGATTTTAAATCCACTTCATATGGAGATCATTCTTATTTGAAATGTGTTCCTTGAATGAATGTCGTAATGTTACCTGTTAATTAGTCCATTCTAGAGAACAATCACAGTTGGCTTCCATACAACAATGAAATGTAATCTTCAATGTAAAATTATTATTGGCTTGTCAATCATACAATGTAGCTGTACTTTTCACAATACACTGGAATCTAAAAGTAAAAAGTTTATCTTTAAGTTGGATGGAAAGTGAAGCAGCTGGCAGAGAATGAGTGGATGTTTAGTGCTTGTACTAACCACTGGATGTAATTCCATTTCCACTGTGACTAAATATTGTAATTGGCTTGCTTGACTTCCACTACATCTCATTGAAGAATCCAGCAAAAGAGAATTAATTATTTTAACTCTCAGTTAATCTCTATTAATGTGATAAACTTTCTAACCTTTCCTAGAGCTGGTGAAGCCTGAAGGATGGGAAATAACATTGAAACCTGATATGTTATTTCTCTTCCTTTTTTTCCACAAATGCTGCCTGACCCGAGTATTTCTTGTGTTTTTGCAGTAATTTCAACAGTAATATCTACTGCATTTTCCTTTAACTATTTGGCCAAATCTTTAAAACTGTGATTTGTTTTATTTTGTTAGGAAAGCTGTCCAAATAAACCGTGAACTAAATTTTCATTGTATCTATTTAAAGTGTAAAACTTTGTTCTTACTTTGAATTATTTTATACATATCTTGTGATGACAAGATGATGAAGATTTTAAGATGTATGTGTGTACTTTTTTCATTTTTTGTGCAGGATAGGGCAGTTTGTTAGATTATCTTGGCTATAAACCTCTAAGTCTGGGTGACAATAAAGAAAAATGAGATTGAGTAACAAGGTTTGTTTTTGTTCCAGGAAAGTAACTGATGTATTATTCTTTTTAGGTAAAAATACAACCTGTTGCAAAATATGAATGGGAGCAGAAATATTACTATGGCAACCTCATAGCTGTGTCCAATCAGTACTTGGCATATACCATTCGTGGTGAGCATCCTTCCTAATAGCACATAAGCAAGCTTTTTTTTAAATATGAGAATCTCGCAGGATTTAAAGAACTACGGGTTGTGTTGATGTATTGTAGTGGAAACCCTTTAAAATCTGTTCCTCTGAGAACAAACTTCGAGTTGTATTATTGTATCACAACTTGCAAACCGTTGCTGTGATTAGAATTTATGTAAGTAGACGAATAAGGGAATATAATAACTTTTTAATTTTTTCTTCTTAGGAGCTAATAGCATTGGCATGGTACGGGTTTTGAGCATTGGTATGGCTGAGCGGACCTTACTGAAAGGATTTACTGGTGGTGTTGCTGATCTGGGTTTTGCACACCTCAACTCTAACCAACTAGCCTGTGTTGATGAGGCAGGCAACCTTTTTGTCTGGCAACTGAATGAAGAAAATGGAAAAATACAGTATCCTATACATTGAATAAGTTTTAAAAAAAGTGATTGGTATCATTACTTACAATATTAACATAAAATGCTGAATGTAGATGTACTAACTAGCTTTGGTCTAGAAGAGAATACCAATGAAGTGGTAAAGGAGATAGATAATAAAATGAGTACTTCAGTAGTTATGGAGATTTAATTATGATAAAATGCAGTTTTAAATTCAGGAAGGCTAATGAAGGAGAAAAATGGCACTTGCACGTAGGACTGCAAAGTCTTTAACTGTAGAGAGTGCAGTGGTGGGGAATGGGGTACCCAGAAACTATTTTGTTAAAGTTGAGCAACAATTCTGTATTTGGTACTCATTTTTATACTAATGGCTTCTGAATAATGAGAGAATCTATAGGCAATTTGTGGAAAGAGACAAGAATTATATGTTTGTGAACTTGATGGATGATATTTTAATATGGACTGGTATGGTAATAATGGGAAGAGCAATGAAAATGAGGAATTTGTGAAACGTATGCATAAAGCTTGATCAATATGTTTTGGGTGAGTCAGATAGGAAACAGTGGTTGATCAGGTTTTGAGATTGATAGGGAGCAGTGAGATGTTTTTGTGTGAGTATTAGAGGAACAATAATCAAATTTTGATTGAGGATAGCTGTAGAAAAGGCAAGGAACAGTTCAGTATAAAATTAGAGGAAGGCCAACTTTAATGTTGAAAAGGCAATTTTGATTAGGATTTAAAAAATAATAATTCAGATGTGGAAGAACTTAATATGCACATCACACATTCTCATGAATGAGAAAAGAAGCAAACCTAAAGCTTAAATCTAGGATGGTTAAAAATTGATGCTTAAAGAAACAGGCAAATGGAGGCTAGTTTCAGTTGCAAAATTCATAATATAGCAGGAATAGGTGAACATGGAAAATACAGAAAAGGTCTACGTTTTGGAATAAGAGGCAGAAGGAGTGCATGAAATTAAATGTCAGCGAAAATGAAGTGGAATCTTAATGTACAGTAGACTTTAAAATATCTTAAAAATGTCTGTTCAGAGGGCAAGATGATATCCTATGGCATTTTGAGGTATAGCTGTCATACTCATTTTGTTCTCACCATTTGTCGAAAGAAGGCAATAACATATTGATAATGGCTATATATTGCTCCTTTTTTTTAAAAAAAAGTCAACAAGTTATGAGTTACTGAGGGAAGCAGAGGTAGAAGCTTAAAGTTTACATGAAGGTGCAGCAAATAATTAGGAAGACATGGGATGCTGGTCTTTTTTGCACTAGCGATAGAATATAATAGACGAGTATTGGTATAGCTCAACAGCATGAGTGCTAAGAACACTTCTGGATTGTGCATTGGGTTTGGTTTCCTTAAAGGTGGGATCTATGAGTGTCGGCTAATTAGGTTAGACTTTTTCTCATTGTATAGAAAAATGGGAAGTAATCTCACTGAAACTTAAGATTCTGAAGGTTAATGACAGGTTAAATTCTAAAAAGGTGTTTCTGTCCACTGGAATCTGGAATTGGGGGTGGCAGATACAGAATAAGATTCTATGTAACAAGGATTTTTTTCTGAGGAACTTAAATCTTTGGAAATATACCAGAAAACTGAAGACTGTCATTGAAAATGTTCTGAAGGCTGAGATGGATACATTTCTGAGCCATGTGGGACAACAAAATCAGTAGTGAGCAGGGAATGAGGCTGAGATCAACTATCGCCCAAATGAATGATTATTCCTTTTTCCACCCTGCTTCCTGCGATAAAGAACCATTGCAGCTGACTTTTGGTACAATAGACAAAATGCTATCAGGAGAGTGCTGAACAGAAGAGGTTTTGAAGGGTGTTGGGGTGGTTAACAGCTCTGCGGCTTAGACAAGGAAAATAAGGAATGATAATTACCACAGTTGTAGGCAATTCACCACAATCTCAATAGATGGCATGACAAATTAGAAGTAAGAATAAAATGCTGGTAATGCTGATCAGATTTGGCAGTATCTTTGGGGAGTGAAGCAGTTAATGTCACATTGTTGTTTTCATTAGAACTGGGAAAATAACAAAGCAAGTTGTTGGAGAGAACAAGAAGAAGGCCCATGGATCATAAAGAGTTTTTATGTCTCTAGTAAAGAAGCCTGTTGGCACTAGGGAACTGTAAGCTGTATAAATGGCAGAGGTTGAAGAATATAAGTGGGAAATGGGAAGATGGAAATCCAATATCCTTGTAGGCAGGTTTGCTAGAGCTGTTGGGGAGGGTTTAAACTAATTTGGCAGAGGGATGGGAAGCAGTGTGATAGGGCTGAGGATGGGGCAGTTGGTATACAAGTAGATGCACTGTGTAGTGTAACTGGGGAAGGACAGGTAGATGATGGGGCAAAATTGCAGGACGAGTTAAAGTGTAACAGGGGACCAAAATTAAAAAGGTTGATGAATAAAGGACTGAAGGTGTTGTATTTGAATGCAGGCAATATATTGAATGAGGTAGATCTTATCAGAGATTGGTCAATATGACATGGGCATCACTGAGTCGTAGCTGAAAGAAGATTGTAGTTGGGAGTTAACATCCAAGGATGCATGTTGTATTGAAATGACAGACAAGTAGGTTGGGGTAGTGGGGGAGGGTGTTGGTGAGGTAGCTCTGTTGGTTAAGAATGAAATAAAATCTTTAGCAAGAGGGGATATAGATATCAGAAGGTGTAGAATCCTTGTGGGTAGTGTTCAGAAACTGCAAGAGAAAAAAGGACCATGATGGGAGGTGTATGCAGGTGTCTGAACAGTAGCCAGGATGTAGATATAAATTATAAAGGGAGCTAGAAAAGGCATGTAAAAAGGGCAGTGTTACAATAGTCATGGGGGTATTTCAATATGCAGTTCGATTGGGAAAATCAGGTTGGTGCTGGATTCCAATAGAGAAAATTTGTAGAATGGCTTTTTAAGAGCAGCTTGTGGTTGAGCCCACTAGGAGAAAGGCAATTCTGGAGTGGGTAGGAAGCTAAAAGTAAAGGAACCCTTAGGAGGTAATAATCATAATATGATATAATTCACTCTGCAGTTTGAGAAGGAAAAGATAAGGTCAGATCTATCAGTACTACAGTATTAAAGGGAATTACATAGGCACAAGAGAAGAGTTTGCCAAAGTTGATTGAAAGGAGACACTAGCAAGAATGAAGGCAAAACAGCAATTGGATAGGTGCAGGATAGATGCAACCCAAAGATGAAGTAGTATTCCACAGAGCAATCGAGGCTGACAAGAGGAGTCAAAGACAGCATAAAAGCAAAAGAAAGGGCATATAATCTAGCAAAAATTAGTGGGAAATTTAAGATTTGGGAAGTTGGAAAAAAAAACAGAAGGCAACTAAAAAAGCCATAAGGAAAGAAAAGATTAAATATGCAGGTAAGCTAGCCAATAATATACAAAAGGATACATTTTTTCCAGATATTAAATGAGAGGTGAGAATAGATATCAGATGACTAGAAGATAATGCTGGAGAGGTAGTATTTTTGGAGAAAAGAGGCATCTATTAGTCTCGTGAGACCATGGATTTGCGCCTTGGAAGGTTTCCAAACTTGCAGGCCTGGGCAAGGTTGTATGGAAGACGGGCAGTTGCCCATGCTGCAGGTTTCCCCTCTCCACGCCACCGATGTTGTCCAAGAGAAGGGCACTAGTGCCGATACAACTTGGCACCGTTGTCGTCGCAGAGCAATGTGTGGTTAAGTGCCTTGCTGAAGGACACAACACGCTGCCTCAGCTGAGGCTTGAACTAGTGACCTTCAGATCACCAGACCGACGCCTTAACCACTTGGCCACGTGCCAACAATTGGACAAAGTTGGAAATGGAAAAAGAAATAGAAAATAAACTAAAGTATTTTGCATCAATCTTCTCTGGAAGACACCACCAGTATGTCAGAAATGTGAGAGAGTCAGGGGGCAGAAGTGAGTGCAGTTCCTATTATGAAGGAGAAATGATTCCAGAGGTCTAGAGAATTGCAAATGTCACACCACTCTTTAAGAATGGAGGCAGGCAGAAGAAAGGATATTATAAGCCAGTTCGCATGACTTCAGTGCTTGGGAAGATGTTAGAAGCCATTATTAATGACATAATTTTGGGGTACTTGGAGCACATGATAAAATAGCCAAAATCAGCATGGTTTCCTTGAGGGAAAATCTTGCCTGATAAATTTGTTGGAATTCTGAGGAAATAGCGGGCAGGATAGACAGAAGAGTTGGTGGATGTTGTTTACTTGGACTTTCAGAAGGCCTTTGACTAGGTGCCACACATGAAGCTGTTTAACAAGATAAGAACCCATGATATTACAGGAAAGGTACTAGTTTAGATAGAAGATTGGTTGACTTTCAGGAGGCAAAGAGTGAGAATAAAGGGGTCTTTTCTGGTTGGCTGCAGGCAACTAGTGCTGTTCCACATGGGTTGGTGTTGGGACTGCTTATTTACATGTGTCAGTGATTTTGATGATGGAGTTGATGGCTTTGTGACCAAGTTTGCAGACAATATGAAGATGGGTGGAGGGCCAGGTAGTATTGAAGAAGCAAGGAGTCTGTAAAAGGACATGGATAGAATGGGAGAATAGATTATGAAGACATGTAGTCTTTTATTGTCATTTAGTATGCATGCATTAAGAAATGATACATTATTTCCTCCAGTGGGATATCACAAAACACAGGACAAACCAAGACTAAAAAAACTGACAAAACCACATAATTATAACAAACAACAAACAACAATTATAACATATAGTAACATATAGTTACAACAGTGCACAATACCATAACTTGATGAAGAAGTCCGTGAGCACAGTAAAGTTCAAAGTTTCTCAAATGTCCCACATCTCACGTAGACGGGAGAAGGAAGAACTCTCCGTGCTATGCTGACCCACAATCGGACTCTTGAGTCATCCGAAAACTTCGAGCTCTAATCAGCTCTCCAACACAGAGTACTGAGTGCCATCTCTGTCCGAGCGATTCGACCTCTTTCTGGGTCGCCAAAAGCAGGCAAGGCCGGGGATTTTGAGGCCTACCCTCTGAAAGATTCCCAACCGCGCAGTAACGACAGCAGCGAACGAGTGTTTCAGAGATTTCTCCAGATGTTCCTCTGTGCTTTCACGTCCATTCTCCATCAAATCAGAATTGCCCATGGCCCCTATTTAACAGATACAACATCATTTTTTACCGGAGAGCTGCGCACACGCGGCACGCTGCCATCTTCTCCTCCCGCTGGATAGGCAAAGAAGTTACAGATGGAATATAGTGCAGGGAACTGTATGGTCAATGGAATAAAGGCATTGAACTATTTTCTAAACGGAGCAACTTCAGAAATTAGAGGTGCAATGGTACTTGGGAGTCCTTGTACAAGATTCCCTAAAAATTAACTTGTAGGTTGAGTTGGTGGTAAGGAAGGCAAATGTAATGTTAGCATTCTTTTTGAAGATTAGAATGTAAGTGCAAGAAAGTAATGCTAAGGCTTTGTGAGGTATTGTTCAGACTGTACTGAAGTATTGTGAGTAGTTTGGGCTCCTTTGAAAAGATTTGCTTGGATTGTAGAGGGTCCAGAGGTGGTTCATGAGAATGAAAGAGTTAGCATTTGATGGCTCTGGGCCTATACTCACTGGAGTTTAGAAGAATGAGGGGATGTCTTATTGAAACTTATCAAATATTGGAAGGACTGGATAGAATGGGTCTAGAGTGGATGTTTTCTGTAGTGGGAGAGTCTAGGACCAGGGGGCACAGTCTCAGAATAGAAGGACATCCATTTAGAAGAGAGATAAGAAGGAATTTCTTTAGCTAGAGGGTGGTGAATCTGGACTTCATAGCACTGACAGCTGTGGAGACTAAGTGATTGGGTATATTTAAAGTGCTGGTTGATAGGTTCTTGATTAATAACGGTGAGAGCTCTTACAAGGAGAAGGCAGGAGAATGGGTTTGAGAGGAATAATAAATCAGCCACGATGGAATGTTGGAGCAGACTCCAGACAAATAACCTAATTCTGCTCCTATGTCTCATGGTCTACGTGAAGGACACTGAAGCATTTTTGTGAAATTCTGACCCACATTTGCAAGGTCAATGACATGAATTTAACGAAGTTAGTTTTTAATGTAGAGAATGTGAGATTGTTAAATGCTTCTGTGATTACTTTTCCTATGCTAAATATTCAGGGAAAAAATTGTAATGCACATTAAGAGACCAGATGGAACACCTTTAAATGCAAACAGGAGAATCATCTGGTGCCCCTTTATTCCAGAAGAAAATGAGGAAAACGATGAAGGCAGTCAAACGCTTGCTGTTTTACATGAAGATAGGGTAAGGTGGATGGGAACATTTCAAAATCCGTAATTTTTAAATAAATTAATCTGTTCTAACCTGTCTTTCCTCACGAATAAAGCGCAGTATGGATTGCAGACCTAAATGATATTAAAGATATGTGGAAAAATAATTATGCATCCTGGGTTGCCAGTTTAGTTTTGGTTTGGTTATCTATTTACCAGTGAAGTAGGATCTGCCCTACTTCTCAATGTCTTATACTGAGGCATTGGTAAAATCAGATTATTGCTTCTGCTTGATGGGTAAATGAATTCTTGTTCCTTTGAAGTTTTAAATATTTTATGCTTGTAACTTGATCAGGCTGAGGTCTGGGATCTGGATATACTAAGAAACAGCAAAAGCACTTGTCCCGTTGATGCAACAGATATAAAGGAAGGCGTTATCATTGTGAAGGGGCACACAGCTGTAAGTATAAAATTAAATAAAATCTTCTTAAACAATACATTTATTTTAGCTATATTTTTCCATCAAAAAGGAAGTGTTTTTATTGCACAAAAACTTGGAAATGGGAACTGGGGCTATTTGTGCATTTGTAAGGTAGGGAATTGATAATTCTAATTTAGAATTTTCAATTTTAGTTTTTTATTGCATTTATTTTAGTGCTTTTAACCCCAAAAATAAACTGAACCCTAATTATTAATATTTGAAAGATAAAGCTTACTTAGCAAAGTTCTTTGTATGTAGTTTGCAGATTTGTCTTGAATAAAGTAGATATGATCAAACGAAGCTCAGACCACGTCAGTTTTTCTGATATTTTGAGTGGCTAGCAAGGTATGTGGATACAGTTAACAACTTTAAAGCACATCAGAAGTAAAATTTTAGTCAAAGGTAGCTTTTAATGCGTATCTTTGGGAAAAGGAACAAGAATAGGATGAAGTTTAGTAAGAGGACTTACTAATAATCATGCCTGTCTGCAGTATTTTCTTAATGGATGTTTAATATTAAATCCTAGTTCCTAAGAATTTCCCTCATTCCTTCTGTGGTTTACATGGAGGCATGTCGTACATCGACTGATGACATCATTAACTGAAATCCACTCCAAAAGGCAGACTTTTCTGACATTTATTCTTCAGGGAGTTGGCTTTCTCTTAGGCAGTGCTTCAAGACGAGGATGACTTGCTTCTATTCCAGCTTTGAGTGGAAGATCATGCTTGTATTCCTTTAATCTTGAATGACTGTTGCACAGAAGCTACCATACCAGTTTGTTGGAGGGAGTTCTTGGTCTATTGACAAGTAGGACCTCTTCACTCATTTTCATTCACCCACTCACTTTCCTTTCTAGAGGTCTAATGACTTAATTCTTATCCTATGTCTTATGGTCTTATTCTGTATACATTCAATCATCTTTTCCATGTGTGTGCATTTTTAGTCTTCACATGTACCCAGTTATTTTTCCTCCCTCTTCACTTTTCCCCTACCATTTTGATTTTCCTGCTGACCACCTATGTACTAGTTGCTGTTGAGCTGCTAGGTGCGTTCCATAATGAGGCTGTCTATTAATACCTGCCATTTGCTCTCATCTTCAATTGCTGATTGGATCTTTTCTGGACTCTGGTTCCTGCAATTGTGCCTCCTGAAATCTGCAGTCTCACCCAGAACTTGTGGTTTTTTTCCCCCAGGAAATAATCTCGGAATTTCTCCACCCACCTCCTGCCTGGCACTACCTGATGTTGGTAATAGCAGTCTTCAGGTGCTCTACAGGCTTGCTTGAGTGTTCTGGTGTAGTTTCCAACCTGATGAGCTCAGATTCCCCCTGCAAGATTGGAAGCATCTCATTTGGTTGCCATATCATTCATCAAAGTGACCCTGAACTCTGGTATTGTTCTGAAACCAATTGGCTAAGATCTGCACCACCTCATGACTTGCACTCTGCTGGAGGACAGGCTGTGTCTATTCAGGGTTTTCTTTCTATTTGTTACAGGGAGATTTGGGACCTTGGAGGAGAGACCTAACAATTAAAAGTGAAGTTGATCTGAGGATGTTTGTTGTGGGAAAAATAGTGGGCAGGACATGGGTAATAACATTATTTGAAGACCATCCAAAGAAATCATTTTTGTACACGTGACAGATTGGCATCTCATCCAAAAATCAGAATTCCTAACATTATATTACTACTTCAGATGTGCACTAGAATAGGTGTGTTCTGTAGTATTGGAGGTTATCATCATTTAAGATATTATACTGGCTTTATTTGCCACTTGAGATGCCATGGCACTAAAGAATACTGATGTGCTGTTCAATATTTATCACCCAGCCAACATTTATCTGAACAAATATGCTTTTCTTAATATATTGCAATTTTAAAATGTGAGAAAAGTCAGCTGCCAGGTTTATTTTCTGGAATTGTGTGATTATTTTTTTTTTATTTGCAACATTTGATTCCACGCCCTCCCTTAACCATACCTGTGCTGGTAAATTGAGTTTACTGCCAAGTTTAAAACAAAATTACACATCTCAAGCAGGATTGTTTGCAGAGTCGCACAAAAATATGTTTACTTGAATTAAATTGACTTTATTAATAACATCCTTCACATACATGAGTAAAAAAAGTCTTTGTTATGTCTTTGTCTGAATGTGCAATTTATAGTAATTTGTAATAAATAGTATGTACAACAGGACAGCCAATTATAGCATAGAAATACAATTGTATCAGCGCGAATTAATCAGTCAGATGGCTTGGTGGAAGAAGCTGTCCTGGAGCCTGTTGGTTCTGGCTTTAATGCTGCGGTACAGTTCCTGGATGGTAGCAACTGGAACAGTTTGTGGTTGGGGTGACTTTCGAGCCCTTTTTTACACACCTGTCTTTGTAAAGGTCTTGAATAGTGTGAAGTTCACATCTACTGATGCGCTGGGCTGTCTGCACCACTCTCTGCAGAGTCCTGTGATTGAGGGAACTACAGTTCCCTACCAGGCAGTGATATAGTCATTCAAGATGCTCTCAATTGTGCCCCCGTAGAAAGTCCTTGGGATATGGGGACCCATAGCAAACTTCTTCAACCATCTGAGGTGAACGTGGCGCTGTTGTGCTTTTTTAAATTATCACTTGGTCAGGCAGCATCTATGGAATAGAGTACAGTTGATGTTTTAGGCTGAGACCCTACATCAGGACTAGAAAAAAAAGATGTCGGAGTAAGAAAGTGGGTGGAGAGGAGGAAGAAACACAAGGTGATAGGTGAAATTGGGAGGGGAGGATTGAAGTGAAGCGCTGGGAAGTTGATTGGTAAGAGGTACAGGGCTGGAGAAGGGGGAATCTGATAGAAGTGGACAGAAGGCCATGGAAGAAAAAGAAGGGGGAGGAGCACCAGAGGGAGGTGATGGGCAGGTAAGGAGAAAAGGTGAGAGAGGAAAATGGGGAATGGTGAAGGTGGGGGGAGGGGACATTACCGGAAGTTTGAGAAATCAATGTTTGATCAGGTTGGAGGCTAACCAGATGGAATATAAGGTGTTACTCTTCCAACATGAATGTGGCCTCATCGCAACAATAGAGGAGGCCATGGACTGGCATGTTGGCATAGGAATGGGAAGTAGAATTAAAATGGGTGGCCACTGGGAGATTCTACTTTTTCTGGCAGGTGGAGTGTGGGCACTCAGGGATCTGGTCTCCCAACCTGCGTTGGGTCTCATTGATACATAGGAGGCCACACTGGGAGCACTGGATACAGTAGAAGACCCCAGCAGATTCATAGGTGAAGTGTGCCTCTCCTGGAAGGACTGCTTAGGGCCCTGAGTGGTAATGATGGAGGAGGTGTTGTTCCACTTGCAAGGATAAGTACCAGAGGGAGATCAGTGGGGAGGGACAAATAGACAAGGGGTGCTGTAGGGAGTGATCCATGCGGAAAGCAGAAAGTTGGGGGGGCAGGGAAAAATATGCTTGGTGGTGACATCCTACTCTAGGTGGTGGAAGTTACGGAGGATTATGTGCTGGACGCAGAGGCTGGTGGGGTGGTAGGTGAGGACAAGAGGAACCCTATCTCTGGTGGGGTGGTGGGTGGATGGGGTGAGGGCAGACGTGCAAAAAATGGAAAAGATGCGGTTGAGGGCAGTGTTGATGGTGGAGGAAGGGAAGCCCCTTTCTTTGAAGAAGGAGGCCATCTCCTTAGTTCTCAAATTAAGCACTCATTGTGAGAGCAGATGCGGTGGCATTGAGAGAAGGGGATGACGTAACTTGCAAGTAACAGGGTGGGAAGACCTGATGGCATGCACATCGATTTCTCGAACTTCTGGTAATGCCACCCCCCCCCCAACACCATTCTCCATTTTCCCCTCTTACCTTTTCTCCTTACCTGCCATTCACCTCCCTTTGGTGCTCCTCCCCATTCTCTTTCTTCCACAGCCTTCTGTCCTCTCCTATCAGATTTCCCCTTCTCCAGCCCTGTATCTCTTTCACCAATCAACTTCCCAGCTCTTTACTTCACCTGTCCTCCTTTTCCAGTTTTACCTGTCACCTTTTGGTTCTTCCTCCCCTCTCCCTACTTTCTTACTCTGACTCCTCATCTTTTCTTCCAGTCCTGATGAAGGGTCTTGGCCCGAAACATTGACTGTATTCTTTTCCATAGCTGCTGCCTGGCCTGCTGAGTTCCTCCAGGTGTGTGTGTGTGTGTGTGTGTGTGTGTGTGTGTTTTATTTATTTATTTATTTATTTATTTTTTTGCTTGGATTTCCGGCATCTGCAGGTTTTCTCTTTTTGTAACTGAGTGTCATTTGTCATTGTTTAAAAGCTATTGAAGCTTCAGAAATATACAAAGATGTTTTAGTGAATGCAGTCAATATTTCCAACATTTCTAATTTGTCTTTTCTTTAGCGGATCAGTGAAGGAGCTTTATCGCCGGATGGAACAGTTCTTGCAACTGCGAGCCATGATGGATATGTGAAGTTTTGGCAGATCTACATAGAGGGGCAAGATCAACCAAGGTACAGACAATTAGCTTTGGCTGAAGCTGGATGATCAGACTGCTTCTTTATTCAAATTGTGTACTTAGGTTTATAAAAATTATTTAAAAAAAAATAAAAGTTGTATAATTTTAGACAAACCTCATTCTGAAGAAATGCAAGTGGCAGATCATTTACTTAAATTTTTGGAGATTAAATCGTGGCAAATGATTTTGGTTTGTTTTAAATAGTGTTTTTTACATAATTAAGAATTAAATATCAATCAGGCTTTAGCAGAAATTTGCTAGCATTATTACAAAAGTGAAAAGTTTGAGCACAGCTATCAGTTATTGTATTAAGTATCTCTCAACTGCTGAGATATTTCATGGGCAGAGTTCACCAATTAAAAGAAAAGTAAGGTAACAGTCCTCACTTGCCACCTCGTCTCCACCCCCCCACCTTTGTCTTGTCCACAGCAAGACTTAGCTTGTTCTCACCAATTGACAAGCCTTTCTATGCCGACTCATCGTTGATGCCGATGAGGCTTACACGAACCTGATGCGCTTTGAGCTGGATTTGGCTGTGTAGGCTTGAATGGATATGATAAAGAAAAGTGAGCCAACGAAATGCCAAAACTCAGCAGATCAAGCAGCATTTATAGAAAGAGAAACAGTTGATGTTTTGGAAAAGGGTCCCTTTTTCACATCTGAGAAAGAGATTTGAGAACTCTTTTCAGGGTAGAAATACAGCTGTAATTTTGTGACTCAGCAGACAGGATTAGAGATTGAGGAAGATCTTGGATGCAATAATTGGAAAGTTATTTTGGGAATCAAGAAAGAGGTTAGTCCAGATAGAATAAAAGCGAAGGAGGGTGATGGGTGGAACAACAGGAACCTCTGATAGAGTGAAGTCACGAGGCAGGTAAAATCAGATTAAACATTTATTGTTAATGTGGTTCTCAAGTGTCTAATTGTAGTCGAGATGAAAATTCATTTCCAGTATGTATTTGAAATGTTGGAGCAGTAAAAATTGTCCTTTAATCACTCACTAAATGTCCTATTGGTCAAGTAATATGGCTTTGATATCTGAAATTCTTTTGATCTTTAATGCATTTCCTAATTACTTCACTTTGGACCTTTTCAGATGTCTTCATGAATGGAAGCCCCATGATGGGAGACCATTATCTTGTCTTCTCTTTTGTGACAATCACATAAAACAGGATCCAGAGTAAGTTCGTACAGGAGCTGTGTATCTATAAATGCATGAATTCCATTTAATGGACACAAGGACATTTCTGTGCCATGTGCAGGTCGGCTTCTGGAAATGTGCTGCATGAATTTATAATTTCCTATTGAAAATTATAGTCCTCAAGATAGGTAACAATGAAAAGATTTAACTGTTAAAGTTACTTTGAGGTAACAAATGACAAATTTCAAAGCAATTCCTTTTGTTCTGTTTGTACACAACCTGCTTTGAAATAGAAGGGGGCTCAAGCATTCCTGACCTTTTCCTTAGAAAACCCCCAACTCTTTTCAGGGTAGAAATACAGCTGTAATTTTGTGACTCAACAGACAGGATTAGAGACTGAGGAAGATCTTAGGTGCAATACTGTAAAGTTATTCTGGGATTTTTTTTTCTCTTCTCATTTCCCTTTTCTAGGTCTCTGGACCATGTACTATTTTAAAATTAGGAAGTATTCGAAAGCTGGTTGGAGTGCTTTCCTGCATTACCCTGCTTCCTTGCAACCCTTCAGTGGAGAAGAGCGTGGGATTTGCTCAGCTCCTTTCTTTGACATTGAGGATGAGATTGGGAGTTGCAGTGTGGGCAATCAAGAGTATGGACTTGGGTTCTTTCATTCATTGTTGGAGCTCCACTAAGCTGCCTCACTTGTAAGCTCATTGAAATAAATATCAAACCAGCTTTGATTTCTTCACATCAAAAAATTGATTTAAGCAAGAGTTACAGAAGAGGACAATTAACATTATACTTTATAATTTAATATTTGCGTGATTTAAACATTTTTGGACTCCTATCTAAGATAAAATATGCTGGCATTGAATGGGTTCAGAGGAGGTTCATGAGATTGAAAGTGTCAATGCATGGGAGCATTTGATGGCTCTGGGGCCTGTAGTCACTGGAGTTTAGAAGAATGGGCGGGGAGGTCATCTCATTGAAACATTGGATATTGAAAGGCCTAGAGAGACTGGATGTGGAGAAGATGTTTCCTATAGTGGGAAAGTTTAGGACTGGAGGGCACAGCCTCAGAATGTCACTTTAGTACAGAGATGAGGAGGAATTTTGTTTTTCACCGGAGGTTTGTAAACTGTAGAATTCATTACCACTGACGGTTGTGGAGGCCAAGTCATTGAGTATATTAAAAGCAAAGTTTGATACGTTCTTGCTTAGCAGGGGCTTACAAGTTGTGGGGAGAAGACATGGTGTTGAGAGGGATAATAAATCAGCCATGATGGAATAGTGGAGTGAGCTCAGTGGTTCAAGTAGCCTAATTCTGCTCCCATGGTCTTATAATGAAGGCTGATCTGCAAAGTTTGAGTGTTTTCTGTGGGATAAAGGAATAATGTTTTTTTAAAAGCAAGTCCAAATTTATAGTGGAAAATTGAATAGTTAATTGAGGTTGTACTGTTAATTAACCCAGGTTCCATTGTTATTTTTACCATGTGATATTTGGTGGTGTCTTAAACTGAAAAGCACTGGATGTTTCTTTTTCATGAAATTTATTCTCAGTGTGATTAGAAGGGTCTAAATTAAAATATCAAGAATTTAATTTACTTCTGAAAAGCCATATTCCTTTTTTTCCCCAACATTATCAAAAATAGTTCATGGCAATACAAAATATGAGATTAACTGACTGATCAGAGACCATGGCCAACATAATAGATGTTTATGTCCAAAGGTGAAATTCTTATGGAACATCTATAAAACGTGTTCCTATAGTGATGAGAAAAGCAGTTGTTGAGTAGGTGCATTTGACACAGTCATCATATTTCCTCCCCTAATTTTTAATTATATTTTGTTAACTCCAAAGGAAATCTGATGTGGGATTAAAAACCTAAGTATTTTTTAAAGTTATTTGCATTTTGAGTTGTGGAGTGCAGAGTTAACCTGCTTGTGAAGTTTCTTGCCTACTAAGAATAAGTTGTGGGAGAGTTGGTTTTTAAGCAAAGATGAATGAGAAGACCAAGAGTAGATCAACCTCTTGATTACAACTCAAAAAAAAAGGTCATATTGTAAACTGCTTTGCTCCAAGTTGCTTCATTACTGTAAAGCTTTTTGGGCTGTAGTTTAGTCTACTGTTGATATTTTTTGTCCCCCTTCTTTGTTCTATAGAGTCCCATTCTGGCGTTTCTTAATTACTGGAGCTGATCAGAATCGAGAGCTGAAGATGTGGTGTACTGTATCATGGACTTGTTTACAAACGATCAGGTATAACATTTAAAATGGAATAGTTGACATTGTGTATCTGTTAATCTTTGGTGTCAAGTTTAAATCTTTAATGCCAACTTTGCTCATTTGCTGAAGTAAGAAATCTGTAAATAGATCGTGACTTGAATGCTGTAAAGTTTTGATTTCATTTAAAAGAAAACTTCTCAGATTCTGTTTAATAGGATCTCAACATGCTGCAGCCTGAATGGTGGCTATTTCAAGGTTATTGTATTGTGTTTTCTCAAAACACTGGAATGCTGCATTGATCAGACTTGCTTCATATTCAGGATTGTTTTCTCATGCGCTTTTTCTTCCTGTTTCTATGTTGGTTTAAAAAATGTTATTCCTTTTTTTAAAAAAAATTGATTTTAAAGAGTTTTCCTTAAACGTTTCTCCCTGCCTCTGAGTTGATAATTTTTGTGGCAATTTGAGAACGCAAGTGACCATAAGTGATGCAGTACATGATGGGACACTATAACATTTATCTTGTTTTTGTCTTTTTTGTGCTTTAGATTTATGCCTGATTCTCTTAATACCAATGTGCAGCCAAGTCTGAAAGCTAGCTTGGATCTATCTGCAGAATATCTAATCCTCAGTGATGTACAGAGAAAAGTGAGTTTTTTTACCCTCGTCTATTGCAGTGAACCTCTGAATTCCACTGTTGTGTATTTTAATTCTAATAGTTCATACACAATTTAAAAATAGAATAGTCAAGCTATCACACTTTTCTTGTGTGTGAACTTTTCTCGTTGTCAAATCACTTTTCGCCTTGCTTTCCTTATCCTTCAAAAATAGAAGATGGTAGTCCGCATAGAATCAAATGTATAGGCATATTGGATAAAAGATGTAAATAAATCTGTTATGGTATATTAATTCAGCCTTGGTCCATTTCACAGATGAATTAAAAAGAAACACCTACCCCAGCATTCTAGGTTTTTTTTAAAAAAAAGAGATTTGAGTTATTTTAATTTTTTTTAATTGCGTTTTATTATCTTCAAATTTTGTTTTATTGTTTTTGTTTTTAGCATGTGAGTTTAAGTGTTCAGGGATGTCAAAGAAATTCTCAGGCATTCAATAACAGTGATCCTGGAACCATGCAAATCTGTCCATTAAATTGAATGCTCACTCTGAGATGACAGCTCCCATGTTATTTGGATGGCTAGGACCCTCCTAGTTGATAAACAAACTGGAAGGAAAGAGATGACCCAAGGACAGTAGCAGTGATCTTGGAAGCAGTAGAATTGTGTTGATTTTTTTTTTTCATGCTCTCCTTGGTGTTCAACTTAGTGAAGACTTTATTCCTTTTCAAACTTGGTTTCATTTCTTGTATCTAAAGCCAGCTGGTTTTGAAAACAAGCCTGGAATTCAAAATATCAAAATAAATTTGTGACTAGAGTAACCTGTTAAGCAAGATGTCTGCCAAATCAATGTTGGCAAATTTCAAAGTAAATTTTCTTATCAAAGTACATGTATGTCACTATAAGCAACTCAGATTCATTTTCCTATGGGCATACCCAATAAATCTATAGGATAATAACCATAACAGAATCATTGAAAGACTGTCCAACTAGGGCATTCAAGCACAGTGCAGAAGACGACAAACTCTGCAATACATAAAAGAAATAATAAATAAATAAGCAATAAATATCAAGAACATGAAATGAGTCCTTGTAAGTGAGTTGTTTGCTCGTAGGAACATTTCAGTGGGTTAAGTGAAGTTATTCCCTTTGGTTCAAGAAACTGATGGTTGAAGGGCACTAGTTGTTCCTGAACCTGGTGATGAGAGTTCTGGGGCTCCTGTACCACCTTCCTGATGGTAACGGCGAGGAGAGAGCATGAAAGGGGTGGTGGGGACCTCTGATGGAAGCTGCTGTCCTGCGACAGTGTTTTATGTACATGTGCTCAATGGTTGGGAAAGCTTTACCCGTGATGGATTAGCCATATCCACTACTTTCTGTAAGATTTTCCTTTCAAGGATGTTGGTGTTCTCATACCAGGTTATGCTGCAGCCAATCAATATACTCTCCACTACACATCTATCGAAGTTTTTCAAAGTTTTGATGTCATGCTGAATCTCCATAAACTCCTAAGGAAGTAGAGGCACTGCCATGCTTCCTTCATAATTGCACGTACGTGCTGGGTCCAGGACAGGCCTGCTAAAGCAATATTGAAAGTGTTCAATGTGACATCTGCCAGGAATGCTGAGTCCAGCCTCTAGCTGCTTATCTGCTCACCCTCATTGAATTTATAAGTTAATATTTTAATATCCTGTTTCGATCCTAAGCTGAGTTACCAACCATACTTTTCTATCACCAAAAGTCCTAAGTATGGTTTGTGTCATTCAGCCATTGTTGAAATACAAGATCAATTCTCTCAGATACCTTCCTCATCGGTTTAAAGCATCTTTGGTTTCCAATTTGTCCAGAACTTTTGTTTGCTAAATCTAGCTCTTCTGTTATTACTGTTCATTGCTAGTTTCTGTTAAACACTGTTAGGGGAAAAATGAAGGTTTTTAACTATAAATATTTACAAATTCTTTTGTGGTTTTGATCTTAGCTATATCTATAACTTCAGCTTGCTGTAATGAGCCCTCTGTTCTAGTATAGTCCTCCATTGTATTCTATCACACTTTGGTCAAACATTAGACTAAAAGTCTTATTTGCATTTTTAAAAGAAATCTTGTTTTTTGTCATTAGTAATTAACTGGATCCTTTGATTTTTGGGCATCGAACTGCTTTGGATTAATAGTGTAAATAAGCACAAACTCATACAATTTTTAATAGTGTTCCTACATTGTATTGTTCAAATCAAATTAAATTGCTATTTAACTATTGCAGGTATTGTATGTGATGGAGCTACATCAGAATCAGGATGATGGCAAAGCCCATTTTGTTTCCATATCTGAATTCTTGCTTACCCTCCCAGTGCTCAGTTTTGGCATTCAGGATGTCAGCAGATGTCGGCCAAGGCACACAGAGGTTCTGCCCGCTGAGGAAGACAGTGAGACTTTAAGTGCAGGTCAGCAAGAAGTTGATGGTATACTATAGAACACTCTGTATTTTGTTTTCAGGGATTTAATATCTTGGTATTGTCTGCAAGACCCAAGACATGGGAGCAGAATTAGGCATTTGGCCCATCATGCCATTGCACTGTAGTGCTTAGTGTTGTGCTATCACAGTTCAGGGCTTTCAGGAGTTCAATTCTGGCGCCATTCTGTAAGGAGTCTCTGTATGTCCTCCCCGTGGGTTTTCTCCAGGTCCTCTGGTTTCCTCCCACAATCCAAAGACTTAGCTTCATTGGTCATTGTAAATTGTCCTGTGATTAGAGTAGGGTTAATTGGGTTTATTGGGGGTTTCTGAGATGCTGTGGCTTGAAGGGCCTATTCAGTACTGTACTGCTAAATAAATGTCTGAAAATGGGTGAGCAGATAACTGCTGGTCTGATTTGGGCATACTTCAATATACTGTTTATGACCTGTCTAGATTTTACTCTTCATACTGTATCATGTTTTTTTTTACTGCAAAGGCTGTTGGGTATCCCAGCCTTTGGATGCTTTGGTTGCTCTTGAACATTTTATGCAAAAATTGTCTTTTACATTTACTAGTGTTTGTATTGATGGTATGGGGGTGGGAAAGTTCCTTATCTAAATGTGATTGTGGGACAAATATTATGAATATAGAAAAAAACTCAGTAGTTTTGATTTCCACAGTCTAGAGTAAGGCTGTGATCTTTTGTAAAATAGTGCGATACAGGAGTTACAAGTACATTGTTCACTGAAGATACTGCAGCATGTAGACAGGGTGATAAAGAAGGCTTTGTTGTTTTACGTCAGTCTGGCATGAGTATGGAAGTTGGGAGCTCGTGGTAATTGTGCAAGATGTTGGTGAGGTTGCATTTGGAATATTGTAATTAGTTTTGGTCACCCTGCTTTTGGAAAGATGCCATGAAGCTGAAAAGAGTGCAGGAATGATTTACAAGGATGTTGCCAGATCTCTAAGGGCTGAGTTATAGATTTGAGAATGAGTGGTGAACTTATAGAGGTGTATAAAATCAGGAGAGGCTTCAATAGGGTGAATGCACACAATTTTTCCCCAGGGTTGGGGAATCGAGAACTAGAGGGCATAGTTTTGTGTGAGAGGGGAATGATTTAATTAGGATCCTGTGGGGCAACCATTTGTACCCAGATACAGAATGCGCTGCCAAATGAAATGGTTGAAGCAGGTACATGAACAACATTTAAAAGGCACTTGGACAAATACTCAGCCCCCACAACTACTTTCACATTTTACTGTCTAGTGTTCTAAATTTAAAATATATTGGAGTAGGATTTTTGAGCTAATCTACAAAACATAATGCATCATATCAAATGCAAAGAAAAATTACAAAACCTGTCAACAGTTTAAAAATTAAAAAGGCTGAAAAAGTATTCAACCTCTCTGTAATTACTACACACTTTCCTCGGGTACAATATATTATCTTACCAGCTCACCCAATTTATTGATGTAGAGTATTGGAGGATCACCAGTTTTCAATGAATTCATAAAAATACTCTAAATGCCAGTGACCAAAGCTCTTGGGTTGGTCTGTTGACCTTGAGGGGAGGGGATTTCACTGGGGTCCAGTGCTAGAGTAGAAAAGGGTGTGGCGGCAGCAGATTAGAGCTTTGAGCTGCGACCAAGCCATATTTGAGATTGATTACCAAGAGAAAATTAAAGGAAGCAAGGGGCATTTACAGTTGCCATCATTGCAGCAGCTGTCGTCTGAGTGGGCAGAGTCAGAGTTGTGATCTTGAGGCTTTAGCTCTTCGAGGTTTTAGTCAGAGAAAGAAAAGAAAAGCTTTAGGTTGATTTTTTTTTCTCCTTCCCTTCTTTATGTTTGCTCATTTAGGACAGCAGAGATGCCAAACAGGATAGTTGAAAGCTCCTCTTGCGGGATGTGGGAAGGCAGGGAAATGGCCAATGTCCCTGACAACTACAACTGTGAGAAGCGCATCCGGCTGCAGCTTCTAACAGTCCTCTTTAAGGAGTTGGAAGTGGAACTGCATGAACTCTGGATCATTCAGGAGGCTGAAGGGGTGGTAAATAGAACATATAGAGAGGTAGTTACACCTAAGGCACAGGATACTGGAGACTGGGTCACAGTCAAGAAGTGGAAAGGGCTTAAGGAGCCAGTGCAGAGTACCCCTGTGGCCATGCCCCTCAACAACAGGTATATCACTTTGGATGGGGGAGGAGGGGTTGACCTAGCAGAGGAAAGTCACAGTGGTTGGGTCTCCGGCACAGAGTCTGGCTCTGTGACTCAGAAGAGAAGGGGGGAGAAGAGACACTGTGTAGTGATACGGGATTCGCTAGGGGCACAGACGGTTCTGTGGGCATGAACGAGATTCCCAGATGATACGTTGCCTCCCGGGTGCCAGGGCCTGGGACACCTCGGATCGAATTCTCGGCATTCTTAGTGGAAGGGTGTACAGCCAGAGGTCGTGGCCCATGTAGGTAACAATGACATGGGTAGGATGAGAGATGAGGTTCTGCAGAGAGTTCAGGGAGTGAGGTGCTAAGTTAAAAGGCAGGACCTCCTGGGTTGTAATCTCAGGATTGCTTACGGTGCCACATGCTAGTGAGGCCAGAACTAGGAAGATTATATAATTTAATGTGACGCTAAGTAGGTGGGAGGGCTTCAGAATTTTAGATCATTGGGCTGTCTTCCAGGGAAGAAATCAGGAAAGCTAAAAGAAGGCATGAAGTTGCTTTAGCAGGCAAGGTGAAGGAGAATCCTATGGTATAGAACATAGAATAGTACAGCACAGTACAGGCCCTTCGGCCCACAATGTTGTGCCGACCCTCAAACCCTGCCTCCCATATAAGCCCCCACCTTAGATTCCTCCATATACCTGTCTAGTAGTCTCTTAAACTTCACTAGTGTATCTGCCTCCACCACTGACTCAGGCAGTGCATTCCACACACCAACCACTCTGAGTAAAAAAACCTTCATCTAATATCCCCCTTGAACTTCCCACCCCTTACCTTAAAGCCATGTCCTCTTGTATTGAGCAGTGGTGCCCTGGGGAAGAGGCGCTGGCTATCCACTCTATCTATTCCTCTTATTATCTTGTACACCTCTATCATGTCTCCTTTCATCCTCCTTCTCTCCAAAGAGTAAAGCCCTAGCTCCCTTCATCTCTGATCATAATGCATACTTTCTAAATCAGGCAGCATTCTGGTAAATCTCCTCTGTACCCTTTCCAATGCTTCCACATCCTTCCTATAGTAAGGGGACCAGAACTGGACACAATAATCCAAGTGTGGCCAAACCAGAGTTTTATAGAGCTGCATCATTACATCGCGACTCTTAAACTCTATCCCTCGACTTATGAAAGCTAACACCCCATAAGCTTTCTTAACTACCCTATCCACCTGTGAGGCAATTTTCAGGGATCTGTGGACATGTACCCCGAGATCCCTCTGCTCCTCCACACTACCAAGTATCCTACCATTTACTTTGTACTCTGCCTTGGAGTTTGTCCTTCCAAAGTGTACTACCTCACACTTCTCTGGGTTGAACTCCATCTGCCACTTCTCAGCCCACTTCTGCATCCTATCAATGTCTCTCTGCAATCTTTGACAATCCTCTACACTATTGACAACACCACCAACCTTTGTGTCGTCTGCAAACTTGCCAACCCACCCTTCTACCCCCACATCCAGGTCGTTAATAAAAATCACGAAAAGTAGAGGTCCCAGAACAGATCCTTGTGGGACACCACTAGTCACAATTCTCCAATCTGAATGTACTGCCTCCACCACCACCCTCTGCCTTCTGCAGGCAAGCCAATTCTGAATCCACCTGGCCAAACCTCCCTGGATCCCATGCCTTCTGACTTTCTGAATAAGCCTACCATGTGGAACCTTGTCAAATGCCTTACTAAAATCCACATAGATCACATCCACTGCACTACCCTCATCTATATGCCTGGTCACCTCCTCAAAGAACTCTATCAGGCTTGTTAGACACGATCTGCCCTTCACAAAGCCATGCTGACTGTCCCTGATCAGACCATGATTCTCTAAATGCCTATAGATCCTATCTCTAAGAATCTTTTCCAACAGCTTTCCCACCACAGACGTAAGGCTCACTGGTCTATAATTACCCGGACTATACCTACTACCTTTTTTGAACAAGGGAACAACATTCGCCTCCCTCCAATCCGCCGGTACCATTCCCGTGGACAACGAGGACATAAAGATCCTAGCCAGAGGCTCAGCAATCTCTTCTCTCGCCTTGTGGAGCAGCCTGGGGAATATTCCGTCAGGCCCCGGGGACTTATCTGTCCTAATGTATTTTGACAACTCCAACACCACCTCTCCCTTAATATCAGCATGCTCCAGAACATCAACCTCACTCATATTGTCCTCACCATCATCAAGTTCCCTCTCATTGGTGAATACCGAAGAGAAGTATTCATTAAGGACCTCGCTCACTTCCCCTCCAGGCACATCTTCCCACCTTTATCTCTAATCGGTCCTACCTTCACTCCTGTCATCCTTTTTTTCTTCACATAATTGAAGAATGCCTTGGGGTTTTCCTTTACCCTACTTGCCAAGGCCTTCTCATGCCCCCTTCTTGCCCTTCTCAGCCCCTTCTTAAGCTCCTTTCTTGCTTCCCTATATTCCTCAATAGACCCATCTGATCCTTGCTTCCTAAACCTCATGTATGCTGCCTTCTTCCTCCTGACTAGATTTTCCACCTCACTTGTCACCCATGGTTCCTTCACCCTACCATTCTTTATCTTCCTCACCGGGACAAATTTATCCCTTACATCCAGCAAGAGATCTCTAAACATCGACCACATGTCCATAGTACATTTCCCTGCAAAAACATCATCCCAATTCACACCCGCAAGTTCTAGCCTTATAGCCTCATAATTTGCCTTTCCCCAATTAAAAAAAATTTCCTGTCCTCTTTGATTCTATCCTTTTCCATGATAATTATAAAGCAAAAGGATTGTTGGGGACAAAGGCTAGAATGGTATTCATGTGTAGAGCCAAAGCAGATGGGGCGAGATTTTAGATGCATTCTTTGCATCTGTATTTACTTGGAAGCCGGATACAGAGTCTATAGGAGTGGGTCAAAGTGGCATCAATTTCATAGACCCATACAGATAGCAGAGGAGGAGGTGTTTGCAACCCTGAGGCAAATCAGGGGTCCCAGGGCCTGACAAGATGTTCCCTCACACCATATGGGAGGCAAGTGCAGAAAGTGCTGGGACTCGAGCAGAGATATTTAAAATATCCTTAGCAGCAGACCAACTACCAGAGGATTAGAGGATAGCCAATATTGTTCCACTATTTAAAATAGTTTTTAAACCGAAACCAGGAAATTATAGGCCTGTGAGTCTGACATCAGTTGTGGGAAAGTTATTAGAAGGTGTTCTAAGGGACCTTGTGATTATTTGGATCATTATTTGTGAATATATGATTATTTGGATAGACAGGTACTGATTAAGGATAGTCTGCATGGCTTTGCGTATGGTAGGTCATGCCTAACCAATCTTCTAGAGTTTTTAAGGAAGCTACCAGCAAAGTGACAGTGGACTTGAGTAAGGCATTTGATAAGGTCCTGCATGGGAGGTTGGTCAAGAAGATTTAGTTGTTGGCATTCAGGGTCAGGTAAATTAGATTAGACATCAGCTTTGTGGGAGAAGCCAGAGAGTGGTAGCAGAGGGTTTCCTTTCTGACGGGAGGCCCCTGACTAGTGGTGTGCCACAGGGATTGGTGCTAAGTCCTTTGTTGCTTGTCATCTATATCAATGATCTGGATGATATAATGGTTAACTGGGTCAGCATATTTGTGGATGACCTCAAGATTGATGGTGTAGTGGACAGTGAGGAAGGCTATCATGGTTTGCAGAGGGATCAGCATCAGCTGGAAAACTGGGCTGAAAAATGACAGATGGAAATTAATAATAGACAAGTGCGAGGTGTTGCACTTCGGTAGGACCAACCAGGGTAGGTCTTGCACAATGAACGGTAGGGCATTGAGGAGTGTGATAAAACCAAGGGATCTGGGAATACAAGTACATAATTCGTTGAAAGTGTCATAACTTATGGGATCTCACCACCAAGCCCATCCTCCCTCTTCCTCACCCCCTCTCCCTCACTTCTGCTTTCCATAGGGATTGCTCCCAATGCGATTCCCTTGTCCACTTGTCCCTCCCCACTAATCTCCATCATTAAACATAGAACATAGAATAGTACAGCACAGTACAGGCCCTTCGGCCCGCAATGTTGTGCCGACCTTCAAACCCTGCCTCCCAAATAAGTCCCCAACTTAAATTCCTCCATATACCTATCCAGTAGTCTCTTAAACTTCACTAGTGTATCTGCCTCCACCACTGACTCAGGCAGTGCATTCCACGCACCAACCATTCTGAGTAAAAAAACCTTCATCTAATATCCCCCTTGAACTTCCCACCCCTTACCTTAAAGCCATGTCCTCTTGTATTGAGCAGTGGTGCCCTGGGGAAGAGGCACTGGCTATCCACTCTATCTGTTCCTCTTATTATCTTGTACACCTCTATCATGTCTCCTCTCATCTTCCTTCTCTCCAAAGAGTAAAGCCCTAGCTCCCTTAATCTCTGATCATAATGCATACTCTCTAAACCAGGCAGTATCCTGGTAAATCTCCTCTGTACCCTTTCCAGTGCTTCCACATCCTTCCGATAGTAAGGGGACCAGAACTGGACACAGTACTCCAAGTGTGGCCTAACCAGAGTTTTATAGAGCTGCATCATTACATCGCGACTCTTAAACTCTATCCCTCGACTTATGAAAGCTAACACCCCATAAGCTTTCTTAACTACCCTATCCACCTGTGAGGCAATTTTCAGGGATCTGTGGACATGTACCCCGAGATCCCTCTGCTCCTCCACACTACCAAGTATCCTGCCATTTACTTTGTACTCTGCCTTGGAGTTTGTCCTTCCAAAGCATACGACCTCACACTTCTCTGGGTTGAACTCCATCTGCCACTTCTCAGACCACTTCTGCATCCTATCAATGTCTCTCTGCAATCTTCAACGATCCTCTACACTATCCACAACACCACCAACCTTTGTGTCATCTGCAAACTTGCCAACCCACCCTTCTACCCCCACATCCAGGTCGTTAATAAAAATCACGAAAAGTAGAGGGCCCAGAACCGATCCTTTTGGGACACCACTAGTTACAATCCTCCAATCTGAATGTACTCCCTCCACCACGACCCTCTGCCTTGTGCAGGCAAGCCAATTCTGAATCCACCTGTCCAAACTTCCCTGGATCCCATGCCTTCTGACTTTCTGAATAAGCCTACCGTGTGGAACCTTGTCAAATGCCTTACTAAAATCCATGTCGATCACATCCACTGCACTACCCTCATCTATATGCCTGGTCACCTCCTCAAAGAACTCTATCAGGCTTGTTAGACACGATCTGCCCTTCACAAAGCCATGCTGACTGTCCCTGATCAGACCATGATTCTCTAAATGCCCATAGATCCTATCTCTAAGAATCTTTTCCAACAGCTTTCCCACCACAGACGTAAGGCTCACTGGTCTATAATTACTAGGACTATCCCTACTACCTTTTTTGAACAAGGGGACAACATTCGCCTCCCTCCAATCCTCCGGTACCATTCCTGTGGACAACGAGGACATAAAGACCCTAGCCAGAGGCTCAGCAATCTCTTCTCTTGCCTCGTGGAGCAGCCTGGGGAATATTCCGTCAGGCTCGGGGACTTACCCGTCCTAATGTATTTTAACAACTCCAACACCTCCTGTCCCTTAATATCAACATGTTCCAGAACATCAAACTCATTCATATTGTCCTCACCATCATCAAGTTCCCTCTCATTGGTGAATACCGAAGAGAAGTATTCATTGAGGACCTCGCTCACTTCCACAGCCTCCAGGCACATCTTCCCATCTTTATCTCTAATTGGTCCTACCTTCACTCCTGTCATCCTTTTTTTCTTCACATAATTGAAGAATGCCTTAAAGGGTTTTCCTTTACCCTACTCGCCAAGGCCTTCTCATGCCCCCTTCTTGCTCTTCTCAGCCCCTTCTTAAGCTCCTTTCTTGCTTCCCTAATTTCCTCAATTGATCCATCTGATCCTTGCTTCCTTAACCTCATATATGTTGCCTTCTTCCACCTGACTAGATTTTCCACCTCACTTGTCACCCGTGGTTCCTTCGCCCTACCATTCTTTATCTTCCTCACCGGGACAAATTTATCCCTAACATCCTGCAAGAGATCTCTAAACATTGACCACATGTCCATAGTACATTTCCCTGCAAAAACATCATCCAAATTCACACCCGCAAGTTCTAGCCTTATAGCCTCATAATTTGCCCTTCCCCAATTAAAAATTTTCTTGTCCTCTCTGATTCTATCCTTTTCCATGATAATGCTAAAGGCCAGTGAGCGGAGGTCACTGTCCCCCAGATGCTCACCCACTGAGAGACCCGGTTGACCTGACCCGGTTCATTACCTAGTACTAGATCTAGTATGGCATTCCCCCTAGTCGGCCTGTCCACATACTATGACAGGAATCCGTCCTGGACACACCTAACAAACTCTGCCCGATCTAAACCCTTGGAACTAATCAGGTGCCAATCAATATTAGGGAAGTTAAAGTCACCCATGATAACAACCCTGTTATTTTTGCACCTTTCCAAAATCTGCCTCCCAATTTGCTCCTCTGTATCTCTGCTGCTACCAGGGGGCCTATAGAATACCCCCAATAGAGTAACTGTTCCCTTCCTGTTCCTGACTTTCACCCATATTGACTCAAAAGAGGATCCTGGTACATTACCCACCCTTTCTGTAGCTGTAATAGTATCCCTGACCAGTAATGCCACCCCTTCTCCCCTTTTTCCGCACTCTCTATCCCTCTTAAAGCACTGAAATCCAGGAATATTGAGAATCCATTCCTGCTCTGGTGCCAGCCAAGTCTCTGTAATGGCCACTATATCATAATTCCATGTATGTATCCAAGCTCTCAGTTCATCACCTTTGTTCCTGATGCTTCTTGCATTGAGGTACACGCATTTTAGCCCTTCTACCTTACTGTCGTTACACCGTTTATTCTGCTTCTCTTTCCTCAAAGCCCCTCTATATGTTAGATCTGGCTTTACTCCATGCACTTCTTTCATTGCTCTATCGCTCTGGGTCCCATCCCCCTTGCAAATTAGTTTAAACCCTCCCGAACAATGCTAGCAAACCTACCTGCAAGGATATTGCTCCCCCTCGAGTTCAGGTGCAATTCATCCAATCTGTACAGGTCCCACCTTCCCCAATGATCCAAAAATCTAAAAACCCTGCTCCCTGCGCCAACTCCTTAGCCACGCATTCAACTGCCATCTCCTCCAATTCTTACCATCACTGTCACGTAGCACTGGCAGCAATCCTGAGAACACCACCCTTGAGGTCCTGTTCTTCAGCCTTCTGCCTAGTTCTGGAAACTCACACTTAAGGACCTTATCCCTGTTTCTGCCTGTGTCGTTGGTCCCAACATGTATCTCGACTTCTGGTTGCTTTCCCTCTCGTACCAGGATGTCATGCACTTGGTCAGAGACATCCCGGACCCTGGCACCTGGGAGGCAACAAACCATGTGGGTGTCCTTCTCATGTCCACAAAATCTCCTGTCTGCTCCCTTGACTATAGAGTCTCTAATGACGACAGCTGTCCTCTTCTCCGTCCCACCCTTCTGCACCACCGGGTCAGACTCAGTGCCAGAGGCCCTGCCACCGTGGCTCTCACCTGGTCGGTCATCCCCACCAACAGTATCCAGGACGGTAAACTTATTATTCAGGGGAATGGCTACAGGGGTGCTCTGCACTACCTGTCTGCTCACCTTCGCTTTCGCCCCTCATTCTGGCACTTATCCTTACAAGTGGAACAAGCACCACACCTGCCCCTATACCGCCTCCCTCACTACTATTCAGGGACCTAAACGGTCCTTCCAAGTGAGGCGACACTTCACTTGTGAGTCTGTTGGGGGTCATCTACTGTATCCAGTGCTCCCAGTGTGGTCTCCTGTATATCCGTGAAAGCCAACATAGATTTGGCACATCAAAGTTGCTGGTGAACGCAGCAGGCCAGGCAGCACCTCTAGGAAGAGGTACAGTCGACATTTCGGACCGAGACCCTTCGTCAGGACTAACTGAAGGAAGAGCTAGTAATAGATTTGGAAGTGGGAGGGGGAGATCCTAAATGATAGGAGAAGACAGGAGGGGGAGGGATGGAGCCAAGAGCTGGACAGGTGATTGGCAAAAGGGATACGAGAGGATCATGGGACAGGAGGCCCAGGGAGAAGGAAAAGGGGGAGGGTGGGAAAAACCCAGAGGATGGGCAAGGGGTATAGTCAGAGGGACAGAGGGAGAAAAAGGAGAGTGAGAGAAAGAATGTGTGTATAAAAATAAATAACGGATGGGGTACGAGGGGGAGGTGGGGCAATAGCGGAAGTTAGAGAAGTCTAATGTTCATGCCATCAGGTTGGAGGTTCCCCAGACGGAATATAAGGTGTTGTTCCTCCAACCTGAGTGTGGCTTCATCTTTACAGTAGAGGAGGCCGTGGATAGACATATCAGAATGGGATGTGGAATTAAAATGTGTGGCCACGCGGAGATCCTGCTTTCTCTGGCGGACAGAGCATAGGTGTTCAGCAAAACAATCTCCCAGTCTGCGACGAGTCTCGCCAATATATAGAAGGCTACATCGGGAGCACTGGACGCAGTATATCACCCCAGCCGACTCACAGATGAAGTGTCGCCTCACCTGGAAGGACTGTCTGGGGCCCTGAATGGTGGTAAGGGAGGAAGTGTAAGGGCATGTGTAGCACTTGTTCTGCTTACAAGGATAAGTGCCAGGAGGGAGATCAGTGGGGAGCGATGGGGGGGACGAATGGACAAAGGAGTCGTGTAGGGAGCGATCCTTGCTGAAAGCAGAGAGAGGGGGGTGGGAATGATGTGCTTAGTGGTGGGATCCAGTTGGAGTTGGCGGAAGTTACGGAGAATAATATGTTGGACCCGGAGGCTGGGGGGGTGGTAGGTGAGGACCAGGGGAACCCTATTCCTAGTGGGGTGGCGGGAGGATGGAGTGAGAGCAGATGTGCGGGAAATGGGGGAGATGTGTTTGAGGGCAGAGTTGATAGTGGAGGAAGGGAAGCACCTTTATTTAAAAAAGGAGGATATCTCCCTCGTTCTGGAATGAAAAGCCTCATCCTGAGAGCAGATGCGGCGGAGACGGAGGAATTGCGAGAAGGGGATGGCATTTTTGCAAGAGACAGGGTGAGAAGAGGAATAGTCCAGATAGCTGTGAGAGTCAGTAGGCTTATAGTAGACATCAGCAGATAAGCTGTATACAGAGATAGAGACAGAAAGATCTAGAAAAGGGAGGAAGGTGTCAGAAATGGACCAGGTAAACTTGAGGGCAGGATGAAAGTTGGAGGCAAAGTTAATGAAGTCAACGAGTTCAGCATGCGTGCAGGAAGCAGCACCAATGCAGTCGTCGATGTAGCGAAGGAAAGGTGGGGGACAGATACCAGAATAGGTAGGGAACATAGATTGCTCCACAAAGCCAACAAAAAGGCAGACATAGCTAGGACCCATACGGGTGCCCATAGCTACATCTTTAATTTAGAGGAAGTGGGAGGAGCCAAAGGAGAAATTATTAAGAGTAAGGACTAATTCCGCTGGACGGAGCAGAGTGGTGGTAGAGGGAAACTGATTAGGTCTGGAATCCAAAAAGAAGCGGAGAGCTTTGAGAGCTTCCTGATGGGGGATGGAAGTATATAGGGACTGGACATCCATGGTGAAAATAAAGCGGTGGGGGCCAGGGAACTTAAAATCATCGAAAAGTTTATGAGTGTGAGAAGTGTCACGAACATAGGTAGGAAGGGATTGAACAAGGGGGGATAAAACCGTGTCGAGGTATGCAGAAACGAGTTCGGTGGGGCAGGAGCAAGCTGAGACAATAGGTCTGCCAGGACAGGCAGGTTTTTGGATCTTGGGTAGGAGGTAGAAACGGGAAGTGTGAGGTGTGGGAACTATAAGGTTGGTAGCAGTGGATGGGAGATCCCCTGAGCAGATAGTCAGTGATGGTGTGGGAGACAATGGCCTGGTGCTCCTTAGTGGAGTCACGATCGAGGGGTAAATAAGAGGAGGTATCCGCGAGTTGTCGCTGTGCCTCGGCAAGGTAGTGGTTAATGCGCCAGATTACAACAGCACCACCCTTATCGGCGGGTTTAATAGTAAGGTTAGGATTAGTGCAGAGGGAGTTGAGAGCAGAGCATTCGGAAGGAGTGAGGTTGGAATGGGAACAAGGTGCGGTTAAGTGGAGACGGTTGATGTCCCGTTGGCAGTTTGCAATAAAGAGATCTAGAGCAGGCAGAAGACCAGAGCGGGGTGTCCATGAAGAGGAGGAGGGTTGAAGACGAGAGAAGGGGTCATCGGTGGGGGTGGAAGAGTCCTTGCCGAAGAAGTAGGCTTTGTCAAGCACCTTCGTTCCGTCTGCCAAAAAAAGCGGGATTTCTTGGTGGCCACTCATTTCAGTTCTGTTTCCCGTTCCCATTCTGACATGTCAGTCCATGGTCAGTTCTACTTCCACGTTGAGGCCACACTTGGGTTGGAGAAGCAACTGCTTATATTCCTCCTGGATTGCCTCCAACCTCATGGCATGAACATCGATTTCTGGAACTTTTGGTAATTACTGCCCCCGTCCCCCTCTACTCAATTCCCCATTCGTGTTTCCTTCTCACCTTCTTACCTGCCCAACAACTCCCTCTGGTGCCCCCCCCTTTCCCTTTCTTCCACGGTCTTCTGTCCTCTGCTGTCAGATTCCTCCTTATCCAGCCCTTTATCTCTTTCACCAATCAACTTCCCAGCTCTTTATTTCACCCCTCCCTCTCTTCCGGTTTCACCTATCACCTGCCACTTTGCACTTACTCCCTTCTCCCCAGCTTCTTATTTTGACTTGTTCCCCTTCCTTTCCAGTCCTGGTGAAGGGTCTTGGCCCGAAGTGTCAACTGTTTACTCTTTTTCATAGATGCTGCCTGGTCTGCTGTGTTCTTCCAGCAATTTGTGTGTGTTATCTCTAGCAGGACCTCAAGTTTGCTGTCCTCTGCCATTCCCTAACTAACTTGGTACAGCTTAAGCAATTTTGCAAGGAAGAATGGGTAAATCTTGCTCCATGACATTGTGCGAAGCTAATAGAGAGTTATCCAAAGGACTGGCTGTAATAGCTGCGAGAGGTGGTTCAATTAAGTTCTGAGCAAAGGGGTGGGGGGATGAATACATTCGAACTGCTGACATTTCAGGTTTTGAATGCTTAGTTTTCATGTTTTGCAATTTTTCCTGTTTTTTGGGCTCTACTGTGAAAAAAGAAGCATGTGATTCACAAGTAAAAATTCTCAGTTGAATTGATCAAAATTCCTGGTTGTGCTACTCATTTATTGGAGGGTTGAAAGCTTTTGCATGCTTGTACATGTGTCGGAAATGGTAAAAGGAATATGGGCTAAATGCAGGTAAATGGGACAGCGTAGAGGGATATCTTGGTTGGCAAGGACCAGTTAAGGCAAAGAGCTTCTTTCCATGCTGTTATGACAAAAGCTTTATTCATTTGTGATTAATGAATTAGTGGTTTTAACTGAAGTTGTGAAGTGACTAAAATGTTTAGTATGAAAAATAAACAATTCATGTTAATAACAAAGGACATAAAGGTTGTGTGGGAATGTTAAATTGGTGTTGAATTGCAAAAATTGGCCCAAAGGAGCTGATTACAAATTTTGATTTCAATGGGCACAGGAAATTTGGAGAATGAGATTAGATGAAGTAGTTCATGTGGTACTTTCTCTTTTTGCAGAAGGAAATCCAGGCCCCATTGAATCTTCAGTAGTACAGATAAAATTGTACTGTGTACACACCAAGTAAGTGACAGAGTTAAGGAGTCTTTGAATTTATTGATGGCATTCTTCTTTTTATTTATTTATTTTTTTTAAATCTTAGCCAAAAGGCCGAGAAGTGATGATGACATTCTGAGAGCAAATGGGCATAGTTGATATATGTCTAAATAAATATTTAACTTTCAGTAGGTTATTTATGTCTAAGAATAAATCTTGGAAGATGCAATTAATCATGCAAGAGAAAGCTAAAACTTTTAAAAATTCTGTAAGATTTTAGTATTTGTTGACTTACTCCCTGAGAATTCAAAAAGAAAAATTTTATCAAATCTGGAATAAATGGATTGAATATATAACCCCAAGGCGAGCAGACTTTAGATGACTCTCCTAATGATTTATACTGCTCTTCTCATCAACACAGTAATATTGCTAACGTAAGCACCCCTGGTCTAAATGTTTACTGTTTTTGTTTTTTTTTTGGAAATTGGTGAATTAACACAAGTAAAGGAAAAGATTTGGGAAAGGGATAAAAAAAATGATAAAATTAAGTAAATAAGTACATAGGGATTGGATAATTATGTTTGGGGGCAGGAGCAAGCATGAACAAGTTAGGATATAAACACCTACAATGGTTGTTACATAGGCTTACATACAACATTTTGGACCAGAAGAAATGGTCCAGAAGAGATATATGGAAATTATTATTAATCCACTATTATTACTATTTTTCTTAACAACTAATATCATTACTTAGCCTAATAGATTAGAATTTCAACTGTACATAATTATCTATTTAAGTGTCTAATTTCTTTTTATATCATAATGTGTACTTAGGAATGTATAAATAATTACAGTTTTATACATATAAAAAAAATGGAAAAGTTATACATGTGAAAAAAGTACATGATACTTGTGAATTCCTTATCCAAATAAAAAATAAAAAATGTAAAAAAAAAGATTTTGGTATTTGCAGCTGTTTTAGTGGGTTCTGCTCATATAACTATGTATTCTTTATTTTTTTAATGGATTTTAAAAAATCATAGATACAATCAAGAGGAGAATTAGTTCAAATATATATCAGTAACCAAGATTAAAATAGACACTGTCAAAATCATAGACATTGTTAAACTAGTATAAAATATATAATTAAAAAAAAAGAAAATAACAATTCTCTTACCAGTTAAAAGGAGAAAGGGAAAAAAACATTGGGTTTTAAATAGAAAGAAAAAAAAAACCCTCTAAAAAAACAGAACAAACAAAACAAAACAAAAAAAGGGACTGGGCAGTCCATTTTGAGGATACAACCAAAAAAAGAGGAGAGAAAAACTTTCTGATCAAATCTAAAACCTCAAAAAAAAACTTGAAAGAGTAATAAATCAACTTAAATGAAAATATTGGATAAAAGGTTGCCATATTTGTTCAAACTTAAAGGATGTATCAAATGTCCGACTTCTTATTTTCTCTAAACTTAAACAGGACATGATGGAGGAGAGCCAATGAAAGATCGTAGGTGGATTAGAATCCTTGCACTTCAATAAAATGGCTCTCCTAGCCAGTAAGGCCGAAAAGGCTATCATACGTTGAGCAGAAACAGGAATATTTCCTGCTTCCAATGGGATAATCCCAAAAATTGCCGTAAGCAAGTGAGTTTGTAGATCCAGATCCAAAACTCTTAACAGTGTTTTAAAAACATCTCTCCAAAAGTTATCTAGCTTTATACAAGACCAATACATATGAGTTAATGTGGCCAACTCCGTATTACATCTGTCACAAATAGAATTAATATTGGAGAAAATATGCGCTAGTTTATCCTTTGACATATGGGCCCGGTGCACTACTTTAAACTGTATCAAGGAATGATGGGCAGAAATAGATGAGGTGAAAAATTTTACTCCATTCATTATCTGAAAATGACTCTTGAAGTTCCAATTTCCAAGCGCGTTTAGTTTTATCGTTAGATATCATTTGTAAACTCAATAACCGTTTATAGATGATAGCTATCAACCCTTTTTGAAATAGTTTAAACTGAAAGAGAACATCTATCATATTAGGTGGATAAGCAGAAGGGTAATTTGGTAACAAACCACATTAAAAAAAATTCCTAATTTGTAAATAATCTGAAAAAAAGTGTACATTCGATAAATCATATTGATCCGCTAACTGAGAAAAAGACATTGAACAGTTCCCTAAAAACAAATCTGAAAAAGTTATTATTCCTTTGGTTTTCCAAATTAAAAAGGCCTTATCCAAAATTGATGGTTTAAAAAAAATAATTAAGATGGCTATTACTAGATAGAATAAAATTATTAACTCAAAAAATCTATGAAACTGGAACCAAATTCTTAATGTATGTTTAATAACGGGATTAAATTCTCGTATATTAATCTTAGAAAACAAAAAGGGAAGAGGAACTCCCAGTAAAGGGGCCAAAGAGAAACCTTTCACCGAGTTTACCTCTAGATCCAACCATGATGGACATTCATGTATATCTGAATAGTGAATCCAAAAAGTAATATATCGAATATTGATTGCCCAATAGTACATTCTAAAATTAGGCAAAGCCATACCACCATCCTTTTTTAAATTTCTGCAGTAAGGGTTTTACTCAATCTAAGATTTTTATTGTTCCAAATATAAGATGAAATTATAGAATCTATTCTATCAAAGAACTTTTTAGGAATGAAAGGGGGAACTGCCTGAAATATATATAAAATTTCAGTAAAACTATCATTTTAATAGCATTAATTCGACCTATGAATGATAATGTCATAGGAGACCATTTGGAGAGCATTTGTTTGGTGTAGCAAATTAATGGAAAAAAATTATATGTATATAGATCCTTAAAACTTTTAGTAATTTTAATACTAAGATAGGTAAAGTTATTCTTAGCAATAGTAAAAGGCATTTGATGGTTTGGATCCGAGTAATTAGTAATAGGAAATAACTCACTTTTATGTAAATTTAATTTGTAGCCAGAAAAACTACTTAATTCAGAAAATATAGATAACATAAAAGGAATAGATTTCCTAGGATCTGAAATGTAAGCTAACAGGTCATCTGCATATAACGAAACCTTGTGTATTTTGTCCCCTCTCTGAATACCCTGAACAGTGTTAGAATCTCTAAGAGCAATAGCAAGGGGTTCTAAAGCCAAATTAAATAATAAAGGGCTAAGAGGGCACCCCTGTCGAGTACCCCTATATAATTTAAAATAGGGAGATTTTTGATTATCAGTTATAACTGCAGCCATAGGGGCATGATAGATCAATTTGTTCCAGGAAATGAATCCCGGGCCAAGATTAAATCTTTCCAAAACGTCAAATAAGTAAGACCACTCCACCCTATCAAAAGCTTTCTCTGCATTAAGAGAAATAACACTTGCAGATTCTTTAGATGGTGAAGAGTGAATAATATTTAATAATCTCCGAATGTTAAAATGTGAATATCTATTTTTAATAAATCCAGTTTGGTCACTGGAAATAACAGTAGGTAAAATATTCTCAAGTCTATTAGCCAAAATCTGAGAGAGAATTTTAAAATCCACATTCAATAGAGAAATTGGTCTATAAGAGATGCATTCAGATAAATCTTTATCTTTTTTCGGAATTAAAGATACTGAAGCTTCATAGAAAGTTTTCGGGAGAGTCCCAGAGGATGTAGAGTCAATGAAAATTTGATATAAATAAGGTATAAGTCTATCAGTAAAAGTCTTATAAAATTCCACTGTATATCCATCTGGTCCCGGAGCTTTAGCTGATTGAAGAGAGGATATAGCCCTTACTATTTCCTCTTGTTTAATAGGTGAATCTAATGTATTCATACCTTGAATAGAAATTTTAGGTATATTCACTTTTTGCAAAAAACTATTCATAAAAGTAATATCTGAACAGAGTAGAAAATAACTATGTATTCTGTTTTGTGGAGCTACAGTGTTGCATCTTTTTGTAAGAGGTTTTACATTTGGTAAGTGACCTGTACTCTTTTGGTTAAACAGACTTTTAAGAAATGCCAGTAATATTTAAGTTTTTCCTTATTTCTGTTATGTATTGAGCTTTGAAAATTTTCTTTGTCTCACATTTGCCATTTCTATTATTGTAAAACATGCACAAAATATTGGGATTTCTTTGCTGATAAAGTCAGTAGGAAACATTGGATGCAGATGGTGGATTTGCCAACTATTTGCCTTCATGTTCTGACCATTATCTTTTTCTTGTTTCAGAACACTTCAGGATGTGCAAATTTATTTCCAACCACATCAGAATGCAAGAGAACCCTCTGCTTCCCATGAAGATTTCAGTAAGTTGTATCATGATCTGTCAGTTAATATTCCATCAAACCCCTTTACAAAAAGAAAAAAAAAATACGTGTACTCAATAGCTCCTTCATGGTTTGCAGACATTTTTTCTCCACACACCTTGTGCGTGGAAGTTTCATAGTGCTTCTCAAGTCTTTGAAGCCATCCTTCACTATAGTTGCCAGACAAATCAACTCAATTACTCCACTGGCAAAACCATTCAATCTTCACTCAGTCATGCTCATTGCTCTTACCAACCTTCAGTTTTTCTAATGCTCATTTGCTTTAGTGAATCACTGCACAGAATTGCAATTTTTTTTTCTCTGGTTCTTTATACCATACACAGTTGACAAACCAATGCCATACAAGTCACACAGCTTATGCACAGAAACACCTTGGTCCAGTTTTTGAACATTTCAACCTTCTCTTGGATCGATTGGACTGGTGTTTACGTTTGGCACCAGCACTGGTACTTGTACTTAATTTAGAAGCCATAGCTAGGATTAACTTTACGTAAAATAAGCACAAAATATTGGGACTACCACCAACAAGTGCAATGTAAATTATAAAAATAGCATGCTTTTGTTAAAATGAATTTCCGTACATATAGCTCTGTGTGCACTACACACAGTGCCATCTGGCGGCCACGCAGTAAACTGTCTCGTAATTTCATCTGAGTTAAAAGAGGTGCCGAACCATCAGTTTCCAGAAAATCGGTCAACCTGTACCAGTTTTTTTTCCCTTTCACCATCTGTCCATTTTGATGCTTGAAATTTGAACATATGAAGATTGTAGATCTGTCCAATACCTGAATGAGATAACTAACATTGTTTTGATTAAAATGCTGGAGTTAAAGTGTACATATGTATTCTGTTCACAATAGTTTAAAAAAGCACTAATGTGTTTCTTTTAGCCATTCTTTAATTTTTTTGTGGTTTTGTTAGTATTGGCAACATTACAAAGATACTTGTAATCTTTATTTGATAAGGAAAATGTAAATATTTAAGTGTTTATGTAGGATGTGAAGGTTGAATATCTATTGAGATACAAGTTAAATTACATTGAATGTGGAAACTGTTGTGCATATGGGACATACTGCAGTGGTATTTACATTTCATTGTAGATTATTGGGTTGAGGCTTCTTGGTATCTGATTAAATACATCACTTTCATTTTAGCCTTGTGCTTGAAAATGATTATTTTTCTCTATAGAGTTTGATATCTTGTGCATGGTAAAGATAAACATAATTAAATGCCAAGATTAAGCATATTATGTATTACCTGGAGAAACATCTTCACATTATTATTGATGAAATATTATCCTGTGGTTTAATCCATTAGCTATTGAGGGTCAAAATGGATTCACTTGTATGCATTGAAATTCATTTTCCGCTCGGCCAACTTCACTAATTAATCAAGATCCCTTTGTAATCTATATTAAACTTCATCATCAACAGCATCTCCTAATTTTGGTCATTTGCAAACTTACTGATCGAGCCTTGTGCAATCACATCCCAATCATTGATATAAATAATGTATAACCTGCAGTACAGCAAGTCACCAGCCTCTATTCCAAGAAACAAACTTCAGCCGGTTTTGAATGCCCGACTAACTAGATTCCATGGGACCTAATCTTCCCAGACCAGCCTACAATGCGGGACCTTGTTGAAGGCCTTGCTAAAGTCCAAGTAGACAATATCCATTGCCCTACCCTTATCTATCTTTTTGACACTTATTCAAAAATCTCTTAAATATTTGTCAAATATGGCTTTCCACACCCTAAGCCCTGCTGAATCTTTCCAATCAGATTCTGTCTATCCAAATACTGCTGGATCCTGTGTCTCAGAATTTCCTTCAGTAACTTCCCCATTACTGATGTCAAGCCTGCTGAGAGGCCTCTAGATCCATGACTTTTTCTTGCTGACCTTTTTTAAACAACAGAACATCAGCCACTGTACAATCTTTGGGAACATCACCCATGGCCAGCAATAAAGCGCCTCTACAAGAGCCTCTGCAATTTCTTCCCTAGGCTCCCAGAAAGTCCAAGGATACACTTGATCAGGCCTTGGGGATTCATTAACCTTAATGTGCTGCAAGGCTGCAAAGTAAAAACCTCCTCTTTGGTAATATGAATGTTCTCCAAAACATCTCCACTTGTTTCTCTTATCTCTTGAGCAACCATAATTTTCTCATCAGTAAACACCGAGGAGAATTTTTTATTGAAAATCCTACCGATCTCCTGCAGCTTGAGACACAGGTGGCCACCTACTCTCTCCCTTGCCACCTTTATAAAATGGCTATAGAATGTCTTGCGATCTTCCTCAGCCATACTTGCTCGATCCATTTCATACCTTCTCTTTGCCCACTTGATTTTTGTCCTAAGAGTACTCTTAAAACTTTTATGGTTATCGAGACGTTCACTTGATCCTGGTCTCCTAAGCCCAATGTATACCTCCTTTTTCTTTACTGAACCTCAATATCTCTCGTTAGCCAATTTTCTCTAAATTTACCAGGTTTACTGAACAGAAATGTGCTACTCCCGGACATGCTTTTTTTTTTAAAAACCTCCTACTTGCCATTTGTTCCTTTCCTTTCAAACAGGCTCACCCTATCTAATTTTGCTAAATCCTTCCTAATACTCCCAAAATGATCCTTTCTCCATGTTAGGAACCTAACCTGTGCACCTTGATCTATCCTTTTCCATCACCATCTTAAAACCAATAGCATTATTGTTACTAGAGCTGAAGTAATTTTTATTTGTTAATTATTTGCAGACCATCTAGCAGATGTGAGCATTGAGGGTGCATCGTCTGATAAAGGCTCTGGGAGAGGATCTCAGCATGACCTGCGGCGTATAGTTGATCTTCCAACACCTGCAGATTTTCTTTCTGTTGCTAATGATGTGAAACCAAAGTTAATGACTCCAGATGCTTTCATGACTCCTAGTGCTTTGTTGCAACAGGTGTGATTAATATTTGTTCCTCTAGATAGATTTAAATTTGTTTTATTGTATGGTAATTATGTTTTTATTTTTAATGAAATTTATCTGTTAAGGTTTGTGACATACTTAACTCCTGTCTTCCACTTTGACACTGACAAGCTTGGGTTGCTGCAGCATAAAGCTGCTAAACCATAATTCGAGTTCCCTGCTTTTAGAATAATCTATTGCAACTTGACCCTCAATACTAGAGGGTCAATTTATACTTGATCGCTCTCATGAATTCATCTCCTCTTGCACCAGTCATTCCAAATGGATTCTGAATAACATTCGAACTGGAAAATTAAGTGTGGAGTTAAGGCAAGCAAATTGCAGAAATGACCACTTTATGGAGCACATTACTCAGTCCATCATAACAGGCAGGATTTCCTGGTGGCCATCCGTTTTAATTCTTCCCATTCCAGTTCCAACATGTTGATCCGTGGCCTTCTACTGTCATGATGAAGCCATTCTCATGTTGGAGGAGTAGCATTTCCTATTCTATCTGGCAACCCTCCAATCTGATGGCATGAACATTAAATTCTAATTTCCGATCATTTCTCCTCTCTTCTCTCTCTCCCCCCCACTGACCTCCTGCTTCTCACTTTCTCAATTCCCCGTTCTGGCTCCTCTTACACTTTCTCTTCTCTAAGCTGGTGCCTTCCTCTGTTGTCCCTTCCCCTTCCCTTTTTCCCATGTCCACTTTACTCTCCTATCAGATTCCTCCTTCAGCCCTTCACCTCTTCCACCTATCACCTAGTTTCTCATTTCATCCCCATCTCTCCCACCCACTTACCTTCTCCCTCACCTAGTTTCACTTAACACCTGGCAGCTTATATTTCTTCCACCCTCCCCACCCCAACTGCCCTCAACACCTTTATTCTGGAGTCTTCCCTTTTCCTTTCCAGTCCTGATTAAGGGTCTCTGCTTGAAACCTCAACTGCTTACTCCTCTCTTAGATGCTGCCTGAACTGCTGAATTCCTCCAACATTTAGTGTGCATTGCTCCAGATTTCCAGTGCCTGCAAAATCTCTTGTTTGTAATTTCTGATTCTATCTTTACCAAGTTTTTTCATTCTGTCTGGAATGACCAAGTTCCAGAGCTGGAAGAATTGTAGGCTAGTCCGGTTCTCCTTTTGATGAATAAGTTACTGCTGATAAAGTTGTTCCGTTAGACATCTTTGTGCTGAAATATTTTGCAATTGAAGTAAATCTTCAGTTATCAGCAACTAGTAGTCAGCATACTTTTAGTTGTAGTCCGTTAGATTTTTTCTCAAGTGTCCTAACTTCTGATGTGTAAATGTAAATATAATTACCACAGTAGCAGAGGTATAACAGCCAATTACAAAAAAGTTTTAATTTAACGGCCACACCTGTCTATTGCATCTCCTGTTGATATAACTGTTTTATTGCTGACAGATTTCTGTGTCACCAGGGAGCAGTGTAAGCACTTTAACTGCAGTGACTGGTTTGAGTACTAGCTCTGCCAATGAGACTGGAGCATCAAGGTAGGGAACCTACATTAGCTGCACAGAAATGAATTGAACGAGAAAATCTGCTTAATTTCAACGATTTTAATAATATTTACGTTGTTAAAGATTGAATTGGTCTTTCCTGGCTCCCTAGCTTGTGTGTCTTCAAGTCACCATTGAAAGATTCAAAATGCATTTATTATCAAAGTATGTGTACAGAATGAGATTAGTCGTCCTGTAGGCAGCCACGAAACAAACAACATGGACTCTGTTCAAGAAAATATCAAACACCAAACGTGGGGGGAAATAAAAGAACAAATTGCGCAAATGACAAAGAATGTGTGGACCAAATCAGCGGTATTCAGTTTAGTTTAGTTTAGTTCAGTGCCGTACCACTAGCCAATGCAAGCTGCAGGCCATTCTTCACCCAAATACCCCATTTTGTCTTTATTTGGTTTCTTGTTTTCCCTTTGGAGTCGCATTGAAAATCACCATGCCAAAAGTAGTTAAATTAACCCCCTGACTAGTGGCTATTGGGGAAATTGCTGGGAGTTATCTCCGTTTCTAGTTAGATAGTGGCTGGATTGCTGGATTACTATGCTGGCTGCCTTTTTGACCTTCTGGTTTAGTCCGGGTCTCCGGTAATTGGGCCTACTGTGAGTCCGAAGAGTAAACTTAGTGCTCATTGCTCTTGTGATTGTTTTCCCAAAAATTCCAGCTTATAAGGCAGAGAGAAATTGGGCAAACAATTAAACAAAAGCAGATGTTGACCCTATTATTTTTTTCTTTTAAAATATTGACTACTTAAAACATTTTCAAACTTGCTGTTCCACTCAGGTTATTGATATTAAAGACCTGGTGACATTTTCAGCAGTATTGTCATGGGTGTGGTTGTGAGGCCACTCCAATAGTTCAAAATAACATGGCACACAAATGTCGCTGGGGTTTCGATGTCACTTGCATGGAATGAAGGAAATGATGTGAAGTCTCCCAGTCTTCTGCCAAGCAGATTGAGGACAATGATTGGCTTGGATTATGCCATAGAGTTGGCTTTGAACTTCATTATTGTGGTCACAGCTCAGGACTTTATTCCTAAACTTTAATAAATTAAGATGGGGAGGAAAAACTAAAAAATACCTTGCTTTGGATGTGATAGCAATTTAGAATAAAGGTTTTGATTAAAGCTTAATTGTGTCAATAACTTGAATTAACTTCTGTTTTAAGTTGCACGACGAATCACACAATCATTCCCCTTAACTGCTGCAGTTGATACATAATATGAATGTACAAATTGTGTAATTGTTAATTCCTCATTACTAAATTTATTACTAATCCCTTATTTTGTAGTCCACTTTGGTAAGTTCTCTGTTGTTATAGTTGACAAGACTAGTCCTTAGCATATGTTTCAGAATTGAGGTGTTTTTAAAAATGCAACAAAATAGCTTGATATCGGAGTTGTGCAAAATAGTTGTGTAATATTTTAAAATATTTCTAAAAATTTTAGAGGAGGAGGAGAAATGAAGATATTATTATTTCATTATTTACCTTGATTTTATTAATGATCAAGGGATTTCAGTCCAAACAATATGTAACATAGAACCTGCAAGTGGTAAGGCTCCTGCACCTGCTCACTTCACTTCACTTTGTCAGACGTCATGCGTTTGGGAAATGCTGTTTTGATTATTTTGTAAATTGAAGTTCTCAGGTTGAAGGCAGTGGTCCAAGCAGATTATTATCTGTTCAGCTTCATGAACCTATATGAGCCGTCAACTCAAGTAATCAGCGCAAGTGACTGATGTAAAAAGCTTTGTCACTTCAAACGCAGAAAATGTCAAAGATAAGCAAGCTTAATTTTCTTTTTTAAAAGAAAATCCTTTCTCTCGCTCTCTCTCCAAAGCTGCATAAAAGGCAGAGAATAAAGCTTGCATCTTTGACCTGTTCTGATTAGTTGGCTGTTAGATCACTCAAATTCAGGAAGTTAAATAGATTAATAGGCTTGCTTTTCAGTCCATATGGTGGTTAAAGGATTTTAAAATAATTGAATAGTTTGGTAATTTTTTTGTTTCTCATTGCTTATGGGTAGGATTTGCAAATGTTCATTTTTAGTATTTTCATAAACTAGTGACACAGTAATTTATCTACTTTCTATTGTATGTGACTTTTTGAATTTATTTTTATTGTTTATAAATGTGAAAATTGAGAAAAAACATCTGTATTTATCAAACTATATAAGAGATAAATGTAATTATGTATGTTTTCAAATTGGAACTTTGGAATGCTAGAATTGCTTCTCAAAATCTACTGATTTGCCCCCTTGTATAATTTCTGTTTTTTAGACCTACTGAAGACTTGTGCCTAAGTCCAAAGGTGACATTGGAGAGTGTGACTCTCAGTGGAAGCACAAGCAGCAGTGTCCAAGCCAGTCCCAGAAACAATTCTGTGCAGCTTATTCCAGGACTTTCTGACCAGCTTCCTACAAAACCTCTTCAAGTATGCCCATTAGAGAAGGAGATGTTTTTAAAAAGCTGTATGATGGGTATCATTTGGATAATAGGCACAAGTTTGTAAAATGCAACTTGGAATGACAATGAAAGAACTTGATATTGGTGCAAAAACAAAAAGAACGTGGGGGCGGGGGCTGGAGTTGTCCTTTCAATATAAATAAGCAATCTAAATCAACTTTAGTTTCCCCTCTAATTCTCGTGTCTTCTACAATATTCCTGTATGTTAAAGCATTTCTGTAAACCTATTTTGTCTTGACCTCTCTTTATTTTTCAGCCTTGGTTTGATATCAGCTTTTCTTCTGTGAAATACTTTGTTTTCTGTGTTAAAGACTAAGTGTAAGTTCTTAATTTTACGAACAGATGTAAATTCTACTGAGCATCTACTTCATGGGATACCAACTTTTTGGTTTTCCAAAACATGGTAGAATTTGTCTGTAGCAGCATACAGTATAACAAATTAAGATTAAAATTTTAGATAACATTTAAGTGGAATATAGTTGAACATTATAACCAGTATGGACAGGATAAACTAAGGGGGATAAACTATCCCCTATCATAATTTTGTTATGTTTCTAACTAGGTTGTCTTTTTCTTTTAGGTTACTGGTGCTAACTCATCACTTCCTTTGGAGCTTCAGTCTGTGGACCCCCTTTGTGTGCCTCAAAGTTCACCAACACGGGAACGTTCCCCTGATGTGATTTCTTCTGCTTCCACAGCAATGTCTCAGGACATCCCAGAAATAGCCTCAGAGACTCTTCAGCGTGCATTTGCAGGCTCTGTGCTGGCCAGTGAGGTTCTGGACTCTAACCACCACATGGACAGCATGGCCTCTGCAGCTTCAGCCCTGCACCTGTTATCTCCAAGAAGTCGGCCTAACTCGGAACATAGCCATCACTCACTAGATATGCCGCAGATGGAAGTGGAACGGCTGAGCACTCCATCACTTTTAGAAACTGTTTTGTCTCAGGATAATACAGCAGGGGAGAATGTTGCCAGTCAGCCTTGGCCAGCGGCACCTGATGTAACTCGAGAAACTCGTAACAGCATCAATGAGAGGTACAATATGTTGGCTGTTTTTTTTAAAAAAAAGTCTAATCTACTGTATTTAGGCATTTGAATTTTCTCCTCTTTTCACCTGCTTCTTGTTGGTTTGTTTGACTATGGTATGCAACAATCCTTGGGGGAAAAAATCTTTGAAAAACAGACACACAAACCTTTTCTGCCCTGCCATATTTACAAATGCTAGAACCATCTACAACAAGTACAGCATTTTTGGATAGTAAGGAATGCTGGTTGTGGTGAAGAATGGCTCCCGCTTTCTCCTTATTACTTACAATATTGCTCTGATTGGTTTAGCATGAGTTATGCGATCATTCATATCTTGTTTTTTCACTCCACCAACTTTGCCTTCAGCATATCATGCTCTCAGCTGTGCATTGGAGAAATTCTTGGGAATATTTGCCACTAAAAATTCTATAAACTTAAGATGCAGGTTTTTAAAAGTCATCAATGCAATAACATCTTAGTACATTATCTTTCTCAGTTAATTTTATATTTACAATGGTATCTATTTCAGGCGAAGCAGTCTTGCACATGCTTATTTTATCCTGTAATGAAAGCAGGCAGACTGACTATCAGGCAGCAGCAAATTGGATATATTAATGAAATCGGCCAATCGCAAAAAGAACTTTGTCTTGTCATTATTGCCATTTAAATAATAGTAGTCTGTCCTCTGTACTTAAAAGAAGATCTTCATGTCTGAACTGTGGAGTTGAAAAACTGCATATTGCAAGTTAGAAATAGTAATTACTCATGCTAGAGATGCACAATAGGTCAGTCAATAACAGGATAGATTTGTGGTTTAGGTAACAATTATATCAATCTTGTGAGTTGCCTCTTTGTAGATTGGTGAAGTAGCTTGGCCATATCCACCAAATAACTTTGATTTGGCAACTAGCTGGCAGTTCTTCAGTTGTCTACCCAATGATCTTCACTCCGGTAGAAATGTGAACAAAAGTAACAATTCAAGTATCTGATTGGCACATGTTTCTTTGCTAAAGTGCCTACCCCAATAGCAGACAAATGACTACTTTTTCCTTAAATGCCATTACCTTTCTTCTAATTTAGCCTTCACAACTTATTGTTCCCTTAGCCCATAGAAACATAGAAAACCTACAACACAATACAGGCCCTTCGGCCCACAATGCTTTGCTGAATATGCCCTTGGTTTAGAAATTACCTAGGGTTACTCATAGCCCTCTATTTTTCTAAGCTCCATGTGCCTATCCAGGAGTCTCTTAAAAGACCCTATTGTATCCGCCTCCACCACTGTCACTGGCAGCCCATTCCACGCACTCACCACTCTCTGCGTTTTTAAAAAAAAACAACTTACCCCTGACGTCTCTTCTGTATCTACTTCCAAGCACCTTAAGACAGTGCCCTCTCGTGCTAGCCATTTCAGCCCTGGGAAAAAGCCTCTGACTATCCATGCAATCAATGCACCTTATCTTATACACCTCTAATCAGGTCACCTCTCATCCTCCATCGCTCCAAAGAGAAAAGATCAAGTTCATTCAATCAATGTTCTGGAGCTTTCTGTGATTTGCTTTCCTTACTTCAATCAAGGATGAAAATATTGTAATGTAAAATAAAGAAGTTTAATTTGATTAGCTAATAAAATGAAAATTTGTTAATGTAAGATGAACTTTGCAAGTTGCCTAGCATAATAGCAGATTAGAGTTCGTGCAGAAAAGCAGCCCACTTTCAGTGTTAACTTTTTCTTCACTAATCCTATTTGCTTACACAAGATCCAAATTACTGTCTTGTCCATTTAAGTCCCAATCAAATTCTTTGATGTAGTGATTAAGTTTGACTCCACTGCCTCTTCTGTTGTCAATCTTTTGCCTTGTAATTTGTTCTTTTTCCTACAGTGTTTTGTGATGTTTACTCCATTGATGCCACCTACATGTACGAGCACGACATATGTTTAGTTATATTTTAACAATTGTTTGAACGTAGAAGCATTCTGTGAATGCTTGCCGTCTGTCACTGAGAATTGTTGTCTTTCTGCAGTATTTCCTGTATCAACATTATTTCACAGTGGAAGTTTTCATCAGCTGATTCAAATCATTTCAAAAGTGCAATCTGAATTTCAACTAGTGCACTATCCTGAAAATATTGCAACACATCAAAAAGAATTATATGATTTGTATTCGAGAGTTATTTGAGTGGATTTGGACCAATGCCTGTGGATGATACTGTGTAGGTATTCTTTTCAAATGTTTCATTTAACTGTTCCTTTATTTTTAAGCTCTAGAGAGGTTATGCAAGAGAAGCACAAGAACTCCACCTTCCATCGACATCCGTACCAGCTACACCAACATGACAGTCAGGATGCCAGTGCTGAACAGAGGTAATGCAGAGTTGCATGTGAATATTATGACCCATTAGGTTAGTAAAAATCTGTACTTCATAATAAGAATTGGTTTAAATTCCAATCTTGTTCATTGGTCATTTAACAGTTTTAATATGTGATACCAGGAGATTGGGGCACAGAAATATTTGCTATTACATGCCCAGGAAAACAAACATACAGTAGCATGCAAAAGTTTGGGCACCCCAGTCAAAATTTCTGTTACTGTGAATAGCTAAGTGAGTAAAAGATGACCTGATTTCCAAAAGGCATAAAGTTAAAGATGACACATTTCTTTAATGTTTTAAGCAAGATTACTTTTTTATTTCTATCTTGTATAGTTTCAAAATAACAAAAAAGGAAAAGGGCCCGAAGCAAAAGTTTGGGCACCCTGCATGGTCAGTACTTAGTAACACCCCCTTTGGCAAGTATCACAGCTTGTAAATGCTTTCTGCAGCCGGCTAAGAGTCTTTTAATTCTTGTTTGGAGGATTTTCACCCACTCTTCCTTGCAAAAGGCTTCTAGTTCTGTGAGATTCTTGGGCCGTCTTGCATGCACTGCTCTTTTGAGGTCTATCCACAGATTTTCGAAAATGTTTAGTCGGGGGACTGTGAGGGCCATGGCAAAACCTTCAGCTTGTGCCTCTTCAGGTAGTCCATTGTGGATTTTGAGGTGTGTTTAGGCTCATTGTCCTGTTGTAGAAGTCATCCTCTTTTCATCTTCAGCTTTTTTACAGATGGTGTGAAGTTTGTTTCCAGAATTTGCTGGTATTTAATTGAATTCATTCTTCCCTCTACCAGTGAAATGTTCCCCGTGCCACTGGCTGCAACACAAGCCCAAAGCATGATCGATCCACCCCTGTGCTTAACAGATGGAGAAGTGTTCTTTTCATAAAATTCTGCACCCTTTTTTTCTCCAAACATATCTTTGCTCATTGCGGCCAAAAAGTTCTATTTTAACTTCATCGGTCCACAGGACTTGTTTCCAAAATGCATCAGGCTTGTTTAGATGTTCCTTTGCAAACTTCTGACGCTGAATTTTGTGGTGAGGACGCAGGAAAGCTTTTCTTCCTTGAAGGTCATATCTGTGCAGCGACACAGTGCACCACCACTCCAGTCTGCTAAATCTTCCTGAAGGTCTTTAGCAGTCAAACGGTGGTTTTGATTTGCCTTTCTAGCAATCCTACGAGCAGCTCTGTCGGAAAGTTTTCTCGGTCTTCCAGACCTCAACTTAACCTCCACCGTTGCTGTTAACTGCCATTTCTTAATTAGGAAACGGTTACCTGAAAACGCTTTGCTATCTTCTTATAGCCTTCTCCTGCTTTGTGGGCATCATTTATTTTAATTTTCAGAGTGTTAGGCAGCTGCTTAGAGGAGCCCATGGCTGCTGATTGTTGGGACAAGGTTTGAGGAGTCAGGGTATTTATAAAGCTTTGAAATTTGCATCATCTGGTCTTTCCTAACGATGACTGTGAACAAGCCATAGCCCTAACAAGCTAATTAAGGTCTGAGACCTTGGTAAAAGTTATCTGCGAGCTCAAATCTCTTGGGGTGCCCAAATATTTACATGGTGTTCCTTTCCTTTTTTTCCACTTTAAAATTGTTCAAAATAGTAATAATACACTATTCTTGCTTAAAATGTTGAAAAGAATGTTTCATCTTTAACTTTATGACTTTTGGAGATCAGTTCATCTTCTCACTTAACTATTCACAGTAACAGAAATTTTGACCAGGGGTGCCCAAACTTTTGCATGCCATTGTATGTATAAAGGACTGGTAATAATTTGCTTGCTAAAATTTACTATGATGATGTAATTGCAAATAGAACTTCATATGAGTTGTGTCAACCGTGTTCTGAAATGCTATATTTCATGGAAACCTGCATGCCATTTGTAATTACGGAATGAAATTAGCAGAAATGGAGTAAAGTGAATGGCTACACTTAAAATATTAATAAAACATTGTATATGTACTTGATATATATATTCCATTATTTTTGTTAATTCAGTGATCATGATGAAGAAGTTGCTAGTCTTGCTTCCACGTCATGCAGCTTTGGTTCAAAATCTGCCTCTCATCGACTTCCAGTTAAAGACTGGAAATCAAAAATATCTCCACGATCCTCTCCGAAGTTGAAGAGAAAAAGCAAAAAGGAAGATGGGTATGAATCTTTTTATTTACCTGTTTAAATTGCCAACACAGGATACAACTTGTTGGTGCAATTAATATAATGTTTTGGTTTGAAGTTGTTTATCTTTTGATCTATTAATAATTTACACCTCTCCCAGTCCGATGTGTCTGCAAGGGACAGCAGGACCTTGTTGTGGCACCACCTATACCGTCCTTGTGTTAAGTTGTTTTGCATCCTGACAGCATGTGTGCTAGTGAACCCTGCTGGTGACAAAGCTTCTCTCAGCCCCCATGTGTGCAGCTGTGATGGTGCAAGGAGAGTGTCAGGAGGAAAGAGATGCAGAAGGGCACCAGTCTCCAAAGCTTTGCCCAAATGATGGTGTGTTTGGGAAGATCCCATTTTGTCCAGGTGCCCTATGACCCCAACTCCCCTGCCTTCGATACCCACCTTTTGTCCTCGTGGTGTTCAAATTTTCTGGTGAAATGACTTAGCTTGTGATCCTCTGATTATTTTTGAAGTATGCTGTCATTGCCCGTTTCATTGACTAAAAGCAATCAGAACGCTGCTGTCCAACTTGCAACTCCCATGAAGACTAGTTCATATTTCACCCCTGTGCTTGCTGGATTTTCTTTTCATTAAACTCAACTTTTGTTTTGTAGTTTTAAAATCTCTTCATAGTCCACTTTTGTAATCTGCAGCCTTATGAGATGTGTTGCACCAACTCTGCCGCATACATCATTGGTAATTACTGTACCATTGGCAAATGTATTTTCCTCCTGATTCTGTAAAACCTATACGTTAACTTTATCAAGCTATGTTGTTTGTTGTTAAATTTTATTTGATAATGGCTGTTACAAATTGCATTGGTAATAGGTTTATTATTGTCACATGATTTGTATGCCATCCAGACAGATCATTCCATACATAAATGTTTCGAGGTAGTAGAAAAGGAAAATCAACAATAATGCTGGAATTTATTGTTACAGGTACAGAGAGAGTGCAGTACAGGTTTAAATAAAGTATGCAAGATTCATGCTGACGTAGATTATGTGATGGAGTTACCTTTATAATTGGAACACTTATGGGGCACTACCCCTATTAAAGGCACTGTTGTTGCAAAATGAGATGGCTGTACAATAGTTGTGTATCTGTACAGAACATTTGGATTGGTATAATAGTAGATTTCGGCTCTCAATTTTTTTTCATACATTTATAAAGTTGAATTTTGGTGTCATAGCTGCTTTTAAGATTTTATCAGTGAAGCACTTGCAGGTTTGATGGGTGCATTATTGATGCAAGAAGCAGAGAATGTATCTCTGTAAAATACAAGAAAATGATTCATTAAGTTTTGAGAAATATTAAACCATTGCTCCCAAGCTGTCCCTTTGTCAGAAACGGAATCAATTTGTAACAGTATACTATCATGATCTTCTGACCCTGATTCAGCATATGAATTTTTTTATTGTCATCCCCACTTAAGGCTTTCTCAGGCATCTCACTTCCAGATTTGACTATTTCAATCAACTCCTGGTTAGTCACCATCCATATAAATCTTGAAAAATCTTCATCCAAAAGTTAGATAACTTCCGTAGAGTTCTTGTCATCTGTCAATTGTTTCCTAATGTGTATTGAATTGCAATTTGGCATGTTTGGCATTAATACCTTTGGTTTAGTGTCAGACTTTGTCTGAATTTCTTTGAATACACCTTGATATGTTAAAGGTATAAACTAAATGCTAGTTGTTCCACTTGTAATATTTCTTTGAAATTATGAGACAGTGTAATCTGGCTCAGTTAAAAATACAATTTCTTAAAATATCAATTTAAATTCTATATATAGATTCATTGTGCTAAAGTAGTTGAAGTACTTTTTAAAATGGCAAAATTTGGAAATGAAATACAAATTACATTTGATTACTTTCATGACAGTTCATAATGGAGTTCAACCATGTAAATCAATTATTTCTGTTCAAAGAACTAATTTAATTTGAAGTAAAGATACAGAATTGGGATAAATAAGTTGATTATTGTTCCTTTTTCTGATCATTATATACTGAACATCACTTGTGGGCAACTGTCATTAAAATGTGATTGAGTTGTGTCTGCTGCTCAGTGCAAGTACACTACTATTTTTGAAGTGTCATTACAACTTCTAGTTGCACATGTGATAGTAATTATTTGGTTATTTCTTTCCCCACTTTGTTGTTCAGGGAGACCACACAGTCCCCGAGGACAGAACAGCAGGTTGGTATTTGTAGATTATTTTCACCCATTTCAAATGATTGATTAATTCATTTTTAAAAATGCATTTATAGTTGATTGAATGCATATAAAATGGATTAACCAATAATTTGAAATAATACGTAATGGGGAAATTGCTTTAAAAATGTGTATTTGGTTAAACATAGAATACTGAAATAAGCATGGTCTGTATTTGGCAAAATCATGGCAGTTTTTTTTTAACATCTGTTTCTCCAAGCATGATTTCATGAAGATAGGTTAGATTGTAGACATTTATTAGTTTTGTGCTATTTGGCCTTTTATGGAGGCTTCAGCATTCAAATGCTACATCTTAGTTAATTTGGTAATTGACTTATTATTGTCACATCTATAAAGCAAAGTTCTGAAATGTTTAAATGCTCTTACTTGTTACTTTTCCATTCACAATGAAGTGTTTCAGAATATTCAACGGTAAGTTTTCTGAGGAAATTTCAGTTAAGTTGAATCCATGGGGAAAATTAAATTTTAGAGTTCTTTTGAAAAGGTAGTGTCTCAAGTTAATGCTTTCATTAATATTGCTGTTTTATTTGATGTATGGTCTCAACCCATTTGTAAAATGTTCTTGTATTCTCCTATCTGTAGTCCTACTGAACTCTCAAGGTTATAACTAGACCAGAATTAAATTAATAATCGTACTACTAATTACTTAAAACACAAATCTCAGTAAGTAGAAATATGAAATTAAATTTTGATCTGCTTTATAAAGTACAGTTCTTCCTCTAACAGAACTGGACATTGGCCTATAAGATGAAATTGCAAAGAACTAATGTCTATTAATGAACATCTCACTATTCTGTTGATCTTGTGATTAATTTGCCAAAATTTGTGTATTTTTAAATAAATAAATTGATGGATATGGAAAATGCCCTTTAACTTTTCTGTGACAAGTTGTATGACTAAGCCAGTGTCTTTGGCTTAATTTGCATTTAGTTTAAATACATTAAACATGACCAATTTAATACATGTTGGATGTAGTCTTCAAATGACTCTTGGACAATTTGGTTTTTAAATGTCTGATTCTTCTATATTCTCTTTCTATATACAAGGTTTTTTTTAATCAGCTGTATGGCTTCCTCTCCTCCCTCCCCCCCCCCCACCTTTACAAATTGAGGCAAACTGATTTCTCCTTGTCTTTATGGATTAGCTTCTTACTAGACATTGAAGGAGGTTAATCATTGTTCTTGATGCATTTTCCCCAGCATTCCCCACCTTGTGCTGAAAAAAGAAGTTTTTACCCTCATTACTTTACAATATAATTATATTCATATTGGAGGAATCTCAGTGCAATTGCATATATTCTAATAGCTGTCTTTTCATCTTTATTTAAACAAATTTTACTTTTACCTCAGCACCAGTTCAACACAAACCAACAGGAGGAGTTGATGTCTATGATACGCAGTCAACAGAGGGAGCTCTGTGAATTGAGACAGAATCAGTTGGAACTTGTACAAAGGCTCACTGATCACATGGATGCAGTCCAGGGCTCCATTATGGGGCACGTGGAGCGAATTATGGTGACACAGCAAGAACAAGAACGTATCCTTTTATTGTGTAACAACAGTACACAAATATTTAGCTGAATAGAGTTAGATGTTATCTAATTAGAAACACTAGACTGTAGAAAGGAAATGCAACTGAAGGTATTCTGGCTATTGATGTATACAGTGCGGTGGAAGCCTATTAAGTTGCTGCAAGATATACTGATTTTGCTATCCAATGTAAGTAATGGTAGCAGTCGAAGACGAGCCTCAACATGACTGATCGTACATGAAGTTCAACTGGATTAGTTGTTAACAAATCAGACGATGAGGATCTATTAATTATGTGAAAAGTTATGAAGCATTGTCTTTGCTAGACCCTCTTGATTGTAAAAAGCCTAGGAGAGTTGCTAGGACTTGGGCAAAACTCTTCAATAGCTAATATCTAACTGACTACAAAGGCAGATGTAGTTGTTGGAGTTCAGTCATTTTGTCTCCAGGATATCAATGCAGGGTTTCCTCTGACCTTTTGCTTGGACTGCAACCTTCAGTTTTATTTCTTGATACTCAGTTATATTTCTGTTACTACATACCACCATTATGACAATGAGCTACTTCCAACCAGAAACTTAATGATAACCAAGGAATCTGGCAACTATGGCATGTGATTCACCTGACTTCACATAGCCTATCCATTGCTTATAAAGGGCAAGTCAAGAACAAATTAGAATTGCTATCCTTTGTGCAAGATTCACTCAAATAATACCCTGCTTTAAGAGGATAATGGAGTTCCAGCATCCTAAAAAAAGCCTGGTACCATCCATTACAAAGTTGTTGCTGGTTTACTACCGTAAACACTTATTACTCCCTTCACAAAGTAGACAGATCCTGAAACTGTAATATAGATACCTGGAAGAACAAAGTCAACAGGCACTCAAGAACAATATTACTTGCAAATTTCCCTCCAAATTGCACACGTTAAATGGTACAATTTCTTTGTACTTGTGTGGTTAAGACTCCCTCTCTTAAAGGCGTTACACCAAATGGGCATCTTTAAACATGGAAGTGTTTAAAGAAAGGACTCACAGCTTTTTGAAATGAGAAATAAATGCTTTTTCAGTAGCAAGCAGAATTATAGATTTTTTTAAAGTAATGTTTTCTATAATTGAATAGAATATTAGAGTATTACTCCAGTGTTTCACAATCAGGTTTATTGTCACTGACCGAAGTCATGAAATTTATTGTTTTGTAGCAGGCATAACAAATTCGAAGGTTTCAAAGGTACATTTAATGTCAGAGAAATGTATACAATAAACATCCTGAAATGCTTTTTCTTTGCAACCATCCACGGAAAACAGGATTGCCCCCAAATAATGAATGACAGTTAAATGTGAGAGCCCCGAAGTCCCCCCAGCTCCCCCCTCCCGTGTGTAAGTGGCAGCAAGCAACGATCCCGCCCTCCCCCACCAGCAAAAAAGAAACATTGGCACCAGCCACCGAGCACTCAAGCATGAGCATAGCAACAGCAAAGACACAGACTTGCAGTACTCCAAAGACTATTTGTTCACCCAGTATTTGACATACCACACGTGCTTTCTGTCCCTAATTTCACAGCGAGAGGGGAGATATAACAAACAACTCGCTGGTTTGTGATGTTAAAAGTCTGTTGCATTGCTTTTTTGAGCTCTGTGCCCAAAGATCTTGGGTCTCTGGGCACACAACCTTAGATCTTCCACCTTGCACGACAGTTTGTTTTGGTAGTAGGCAAGTTGCAGCACGTCTAATTCCTTGCTCAGGCAGCAGTTAATTCTAGTAATGAAAGCACTTCAGTACAGTAGATATAAGTGCTATCAGGTGATGGTCACTGAAGCAGCTCAGCCTGTTGGTAGGAAGTGTTAGGACTGATACCCTTTTGAAGGAGGCGGTTACCTCTGACTGCAGCAGTGAGAGGTTGAAGATGTCCATGAACAACCCAGCAGCTGTTTGGCATGGGTTATCAGTATCCTGCTAGGTACATCAGAGTCTGTCTTGAAGAATCGTCTGACATGACCCTCCAAGACAGAGATCACGGGGTTAACAGATAGTCTGGATATCTGCTCAGATGGTGTAGTTTTATTTTCCCTAAAAAGCATGAATATAAGGCATTGAGCTCATCAGGGAATGAAATACCACAGCCATTTATGCTGTTGGGTTTGCCTTGTAGGAAGTAATAACATGCAAACCCTCTCTCAGCAGATGTACATCCAGTTCTGTCTCCAACCTCGCACGGAATTGCCTTTTCATTCTCCTGATTGCCTTCTGTTGATTATAACTGGACTACTACTAAGTATTGCCGACCTTATGCCACAGATCTAGCCTTCAGTAAATTGAGAATCTACTGATTCATCCACAATTAACACTAAGCAGAAAGTGGAGCTTGTTAACTTAGTAAGTCTATTATTCCGAGGAATAATTGTATTACTAAGTGAGGTGTGTCCAGGAAGGATTCCTGATACAATATATAGACAGGCCATTGAGGCCATTTTTGATATGATCCTATGCAGTGAACCAGATCAAGTGTCAGATCTCTGTGGGAGAACGTTTTGGAGAAAGTGGCCACAACTCCCTGACCTTCACTATAGCCTTTGAGAGGGATACGGGCAGATGCTATGGAAAAATATTTAATTCAGGGAGAGGAAATGATGATGCTCTTAAGCAGGAACTGGGGAGCATAAATTGGGAATGGAAGTAGTCAGGAAAATGCGCAACAGAAATGTGGAGGTTCTTTAGAGAGCACTTGCTGGTTCTATATGCTGATTCAGCCTATGATAGTGATGTTGTCAGTAAACTTGAATATGATATCGGAGCTGTGCTTAGCGGCACAGTCATATGTGTAAAGTGATTAGAGCAGGAGGCTAAGCACTCAGCCTTGTACATCTGTGTTGAAGGAGATTGTGGCGGAGATGTTGTTACTAGTCCAAGCTGTGGGGTCTGCATGTGAGGAAATTGAGGATTCAATTGCACAAGAAGTATTGAGGCCAAGGTTTTTGGGGTCCATATTGGTGTCTAAGTTACTGCACAATTTGACAAGTTTGTCAAGAAGGTTTACAGTGTGTTGGCCTCCATTAGTTGTGGGGGTGGGAGAAGGGGAATTGAGTCAGGAGCCATGGGGTAATGTTGCAGCTGTATAAAACTCTGGTTAGACCACACTTGTGTTTATTTCTGGTTGTCTCATAAGAAGGATGAGGAAGCTATGTTTTATGCTCTAAATGAACTTGTGTTTTTTTCATACAAGTATCTAAATAATGACTCAAATTTAGAAGGACTTCAGCATAGAATGGTGGATTTCTTTTACCTTTGTCCTGTATTTTCCACTTATGATTTTCATCTGAATGACTAATATTTCATGAAACAGTTACTAAATTTCATTCATTGAATCCAGCATCTGTGTGATTCCGCTAGTGACAATCGCAACAAGCATTTAGCTTTAGGGTGAAATTTTATTTGTCACATGGGCATCAGAGCAACACAATGAAGTGTGTTGTTTGCATCTGCATCAACTATGAACACAGTCTGAGAATGTGTTTGGGTAGCCCGTAAGTGTTCCAATGCTTCCGACACCAACCTCGCATGCCCATAGCTTACGAACCCTAACTTGTATAGTTTTGGAATGTGCGAGGATACTCGAGCAGCTGGAAGAAACCCATGGAATTGATCCCTGATTGCTGATGCGGTCAAACATTACACTAATTGCTATGCTACCATGCTGTTTTGTCAATATTTCATTATGGTTCATTTGTACACATCAGATTATATTCCATGAGCAATCTAAAATGCAGGAATATTTTCCGAGTAACTGACTAAAACACCTGTCACAAACCATTAACCAATTATTTAAAACCCAATCTGAGACCACATGGACTATAAAACTATTTTCTGAATGTATGCACATGTAATCGATTTTCTATGAATTTGAATGGAAAAGCATTGAGGCATCGTAAAATATGAAATAACTGGACCTCTGTGCTGTAAATTTAACGTTAAGTGGGATGTGTTTCTGTGGGAATGTACATGGGAATCATAATCATGATACCTAGCTTATAGTTATGGAAAAGGATAAGAAATCAATCAAGCATAAATGTACTTAATTACAAGAGGCATACATTTCATGAACCATATGAGTGTCTTTGCCAGTTGCTTGAAAACAAAAGTTGGTAAAAAAAAACAGGAAGGTGAAGTCTGAGGTTTTAGATACATAAATCCTTAGAAATGGTCTGACAAGTTGAGAATAATTTTTGTTAAACAAGATGGATTCTCATCTTAGGTTTTTTAAGAGGTATAGACTCCACAAGAAAAGAATCAATAGTTGGTAAAAGGCAGATTAGCCTTAGATGTGCATTTTGTTCAATTTGGACGCCATGCATTTGAAAAGACATTTGGATCTTGGAAGGCAGTTATCCATACTCCAAGAGACTACTTAAGGAAAATAGATATTATTTATAGATTTCATTATTGATATGCAAGTCATAAAGTCTGATAGTTTCAGAATAATCCTCTGAAATGAATATTGCTGTTCAGGGACTAGAACAAAAAAGGTAGCCCATTTTATTGCAGGGGACCTATGTTGATCACATGATGGATTGTTTTAATGATTTCTGAGCAGCACAGCAGGATACCACTTTTGATTTCATCTCTAGCTATAGATTAAGGAATCCTATGAATGCAGTTTGATGTCTTTGATCTTTTGATTTAATTATCTGAGATGTATAGTGATCTTCCTTTTCTCATAAGTGTCACCTCCATCATCTTTCTCTGTCTCCTCAATGTTTGATGGAATTTTGAATTTTTAGTATTTTGAACCCTGGTAGTTTTCTGTGTTATGAGCCTTAACATTTTGAACAGCAAACTTGTATCCCTTTTCCCCTTTATATTTTATTAAAAGCTTTGTTGGCTAAATATCATTTACCTGACAAGCTGTAGAACAGATGTGATATAAAGGAGCAAAATTGCTGTTTATCTTCATTCACAATCCGTGTGATTTTAAATGATTTCCCTTAACATTTAAACCTTCAGAAAGACGAACAGATAGGATCTTGGCAGAAGGACGTGAAAGAAATGGACAGTTTCAGGAGCAGTTCTCTCATCAGCTGTCTCAGACTTTAGCAAATTCAATCAGTAATCGAATAGAAAAGACTGTCCGTGATGAGATGAAGAAATCTTTACCACAATGTGAGTGAATGCAGACTAAAAACTGCTGAATCTTGAAGTAGATGAGAATTTAGTCATGTTTTCAATGAATATTCTGTAATTCTGCAAGAACAAAATATGGATGCTGAAAACAGAATATTGTTCACGGGTCAGGCAGCAAGTACGGAGTGAGAAAAAAGAGTTAATAGATTAATATTTGCTGGCAAAAACTGCCGCCATTTACCCCTATATGTATCATTAAGTTTGTATCTCCTGTGCAAAAAACAATTCTCAAATTTTCTGGATATGTTATGCTGGAGATACCTGTCTACCTTTACTATAACATTTCCAGTGCTCGTGCATGAATTTATTTCAGTTTTCCTTTAGCTAGAATTTCTACTTTGTAATCAGACTCATCATTCATTATATTGAATGGAAGGGTAGACTTGAAGGGCCAAGAAATCTACTCCTCTATCTATAATTTGCGTATGTTCCTTTCCGTTCAATTAATGATTTTACTTGTTTTGCAAATATTTTGGTGATGTACTTTATTTTATAAATGAGTTATTTATATTTTTTGATTTCTGAATGTTTTTCATTGTTGAGCCATTCAAACAATCAAAATTTTTTTAATAGGTTTGACAGTCAGAAAAATTGGATATGATGTAGTTGGCTCCCAGTTTTTTTTTCAGCAATTTAAGATGTTATTGACCTACTCGTGCGATGACATTATGTTCATATCTCTGCTATTACACAAGGCATTGACTTTGGATGCAGAATAAAAGCTTGTATTTAATAACTTTGTAGGTCAGCAGTGGCTCATTGCAGGTTGTAGCTTCTACCTCTCTGTTTCATGTCCATGAGCTTTCATTAGAAATATTGTTTCTCACTTCGTAAATGTTGCAGTGTTCTTGGTAATGTCCTGATGAGGATTCTTGGTATTGCCCTGCCAGAGTCCTTCCGAAGGGTCTTGGCCCAAAACATCAACGGTACTTTTTCCCATAGATGCTGCTTGGCCTGCTGAGTTCCTCCAGCACTTTGTGTGTTGCTCAGATGTCCAGCATCTGCAGATTTTCTCTCATTGTTGGTATTTTCTGTCAGATTCTTCAGTTCACTGGTGTTCTTTGTTGTTCTCAGTTTAGGTCAGTTATCAATCTTCTGAACCTGATGAGTAATTATAAAATATTACTGCAGTGGAGACCAAACTGCAATTTCTATAGAAGGAAATGGACAGTGGATGTTTTCATTTCTTTGCTGGCTATATGTAGCATGGCTTTATTACCAAAGGCTCCGTTTATTCAGTTCAAATAATTATCATGTGTGATAGGTCCTTTATTGATCACAGATAGTTGGTACTAATCTTGCTGAAATATTGTGTGATACTGCCTCTTTTCTGCAGCTACTAAATTATTGCACACACATCCATATGATAAACAGTAAATTTAATGATGCTATTAGTTTGATATTATCTGTATGTGGTGTAGCTTTTACAATTTTTTTTAATTGTTATGAGAGAAAAGCTACATACGTGCATATTTTTTGCAGTTTTGTCACATGATTTGTTGAAGCTCCAGGTTAGCAGGTTAGTTGGCTGGTTTTGGCAATGGATTTTGTTTGGCCGTTTGATTGCATCAGCAAAGTAGTCATTTTGATTGCTCATTTCCTTTTTTTTTGCCGTGTGCCTGCGTGCGTGTGAGTCTGTGTGTCTGCGTGCGTGTGAGTCTGTGTGTCTGCGTGCGTGTGAGTCTGTGTGTCTGCGTGCATCCGTAATGATGTCTTTTTCATGGCTTTTACAAGACACGGAGCGAGAGAGACTGTGTGACGAGCCACTCCTCACACAGACATTTTCGCAGTATTTTTCCCTTTATTTTACGAGGTCGAGTTGCAATCTCGACACTCAACCCAACACGGATGGAAAGCGTACTCGGGAGCGGACCCGACTGGTGGGTCCGGCGCCGATGTCATTGCGCCACCAGCCGATCCTGACTGCTCATTTCCAATTAAGTTAAAAGGTAACTAAGTCAAATTCAGGACTGTGAATCACCTTTTTTTTTAGGTGCATTGTTCTGCATTCAGAGACGAATTTGTAAATTAGTGGATCTAACCTTGGATCATATTTAGGTGGCCAGCTAGAAGTTGTGTGGGTGAGAGTTTTTATTCTAACTTTTATGGAGTAACAAAGGTGAGACTTGGAAAAATATGTAGGATCCAAGTATGAATATTTGCTATTAAAATCACCTGGCGATACAAAATGAAGGTTGATATTGAGAAGGGGGTTGGATGTGTTGGGTTTTTGAGCACAATTAGGTAGAAAAGTCACTTGGGTTTGCATAAGTTTGTAACAAATATTCATCAAGGCAAATATTTAATAGAAATTAAATACACTCAGCAAGAGCATTTATGATTACAAGTTAAAATTCCAAGTGTTTACTGGCAGCAGTCTTATGAAATTGACAGCAAGTAGTGACGAAAGCTTTTAAACCATCATTGGAGTAATTTACAGAACTGTCATTTTTGCAGTTCTTTTCTCTGCATGATGAGATGGGAGAAAGTAATTTCAGCAATTTATTTCCAGACTCCCATCTAGTTTAAATAATTTTAAAAAATTAATTTCATGGTCATTTGTTTCTGGCAAAATATTGCTATTAGCATATTGATTCAAAATCATTGAAAATATGGGAAAGGGTAATTGTTTAAATCTATTATAGGGAACCTTCAATCTAATTTGATTTTGGTCAATGCCTAGATTTTTGCTATCAATGCAAGTTTAAAATAAAGCTTATGACTCAAATGAAAGTTTATGGCTCATTGCCTAACAGCGGTTAAAATCTGAGATCACACTTGTAATTAGAGGTCATCAATTTAGGGAAAGTAGGAAGAAACCTGTTTTCTTCTGATGAGAGTGATTTTTTTTTGGGATTCTTCATTCAAGAGTGTTGAGACTCAGTGCTGATCATTCAAGGACAAGGGATGTTTTAGTTATTAATGAAATTTGGATCAATGCAAGAAAATGTCACTGAGTTAAAAGATCAGCTGTGTGTAGGCACAAGGGGAAAATGACTTTCTTGCATTTAACTTGTTATAGGGCTTTCTGTTGGTTGTGGGTTTGTTTTTCTACATATTCACTACTGCATACTTGTGAAATTGAATTTGAAAATGTATTATCAAGACCATATGTGAGGTCCTAACTTATTTACCTTGCGACTGAATATGAAAACTTCTGTCAAAGGGTAATTTTAACTAAATTAGTCATTCAGTAATACTGAATTTCTTACTGTCCTAGAAACTGAATAATATAATTACAGAATAATTTTTATTTTGCATAGGTATATCCATTTATGTAGTAAAACAATAATCCAGCATACTTCACGCTATGGTGCCATGATACTAGATTTTCTGATTATTCGATAATAGTTCTTTTAGATCTAATGAGCGCGTGAAGTCTAAAGGGAGCGTGGGAACTGGGGCTTCAGAGAATGAGAAGGGAGTGTGGCAAACATCACCTAAATAATTAAGATTTCTGAATGGCTGGATGCTAGCTTACTGGAATTTTACAGTATTTCCTTATATTGCTGCTGATAATCTTTGTTTCAACTCTGGCTGCAACCCATTATTGAATGACGATAGAGGGAAGATGTGGCTTATCAATATTGTACAGTGGCATGCAAAAGTTTGGGCACCCCGGTCAAAATTTGTTACTGTGAATCGTTAAGTGAGTAGAAGATGAACTGATCTCCAAAAGTCATAAAGTTTAAAGATGAAACATTCTTTTCAACATTTTAAAGCAAGATTAGTGTATTATTTTTGTTTTGTATAATTCTAGAGTGAAAAAAAGGAAAGGAGCACAATGCAAAAGTTTGGGCACCCCAAGGGATTTGAGCTCTCAGATAACTTTTACCAAGGTCTCAGACCTTAATTAGCTTGCTGGGCTATGGCTTGTGCGCAGTCATCATTAGGAAAGGCCAGGTGATGCAAATTTCAAAGCTTTATTTTATATTAAGGAGCCCTGATTCCTCAAATCTTGTCTCAGCAATCAGCAGACATGAGCTCCTCTAAGCAGCTGCCTAGCACTCTGAAAATTAAAATAAATGATGCCCACAAAGCAGGAGAAGGCTATAAGAAGATAGCAAAGCGTTTTCAGGTAGCCGTTTCCTCAGTTCGTAAATGGCAGTTAACAGGAACGGCGGAGGTCAAGTTGAGGTCTGGAAGACCAAGAAAACTTCCTGAGAGAACTGCTCGTAGGATTGCTAGAAAGGCAAATCAAAACCCCCGTTTGACTACTAAAGACCTTCAGGAAGATTTAGCAGAGTCTGGAGTGGTGGTGCACTGTTCTACTGTGCAGCGACACCTGCACGAATATGACCTTCATGGAAGAGTCATCAGAAGAAAAGCTTTCTTGTGTCCTCACCACAAAATTCAGTGTCAGAAGTTTGCAACGGAACATCTAAACAAGCCTAATGCAACACACACAAAAATCGCTGGTGAACGCAGCTGGCCAGGCAGCATCTATAGGAGGAGGTACAGTCGACGTTTTGGGCCAAGACCCTTCTTCAGGACTTAATGCATTTTGGAAACAAGTCCCGTGGACTAATGAAGTTGAAATAGAACTTTTTGGCTGCAATGTGCAAAGGTATGTTTGGAGAAAAAGAGGGTGCAGAATTTCATGAAAAGAACACCTCCAACAGTTAAACACGCGAGTGGATCGATCATGCTTTGGGCTTGTGTTGCAGCCAGTGGCACCGGGAACATTTCACTGGTAGAGGGAAGAATGAATTCAATTAAATACCAGCAAATTCTGGAAACAAACATCACACCATCTGTAAAAAAAAAGCTGAAGATGAAAAGAGGATGACTTCTACAACAGGACAATGAGCCTAAACACACCTCAAAATCCACAATGAACTACCTCAAGAGGCACAAGCTGAAGGTTTTGCCATGGCCCTCACAGTCCCCCAACCTAAACACCATCGAAAATCTGTGGATAGACCTCAAAAGAGCAGTGCATGCAAGACGGCTCAAGAATCTCACAGAACTAGAAGCCTTTTGCAAGGAAGATTGGGCGTAAATCCCCCAAACAGGAATTGAAAGACTCTTAGCTGGCTACAGAAAGCGTTTACAAGCTGTGATACTTGCCAAAGGGGGGTGTTACTAAGTACTGACCACGCAGGGTGCCCAAAATTTTACTTCGGGCCCTTTTCCTTTTTTGTTATTTTGAAACTGTAAAAGATGGAAATAAAAAAAGTATTCTTAAATTATTAAAGAAATGTGCCATCTTTAACTTTATGCCTTTTGGAAATCAGGTCATCTTATTCGCTTAGCTATTCACAATAACAGAAATTTTGAACAGGGGTGCCCAAACTTTTGCATGCCACTGTATATATCTTACAAAGTTTATGGTTGACTAAAAGAAATGTTGATTCCCACAGCTACTTGTATCACTTGTAATGCTTTGTCAATAGAGGTTATGTTTAAATTCATCTACTGATAAGAGTTTTTTTGTGCATTTATTATCAATTCCTACTTGTCCTTGAACTGAGAAGCTGTTTGAGTTAAACATGTTCTGGGGTAAGGGCAGTAAATTATTTCCCTGAAGAACATTAGTGAACTATTCTGATAATCCAGTAATTTCATGGTTTCTCTGGCTGAGGCTAACTTTTTTTTAAAATCCCAAATTTAGTTTTATTTTGAAGTGCTTGATTTTGTACTCTTTCAATTTTCTGCTTGTTGACAGCATTTAGCTCTAAACAAAAATGACGTAAATGCCAATTGTAGTTTAATTATGCATTCACTACAAAGGGAACATTGAATTCAAGAATAATACTTACGTCATTATTGCAATGAGCTTAGTGAAATTTCTTGTTTCTAAATGCATTTTGAAGAGTTGTGAACACAAAATTATTCAATCTTTTTCATAGCTATTTCCAAAAGTTTGGAGCCGGTGTCTGGCCAGTTGAATAATCAGATTGCAGCCAAACTTGCGGCCATTGAAGGAGTATTAAAAGAAAATGTAACAAAAATGGTAAAATCTAAGGTAGGAATTTTTGAATATTTAAACATCAAAATATTCTCAGTTTCACCTTTTATATTATGACATGAACAATTTTAAGATGGATTTTTTTATTATTCAATTTATTTGTTTCTACAAGTTTGTGTTTCACACCTCAATCACATTTTCTGTGCTGGGCCCATTACACTTCCACTTTCTCTGAGATTTCCTTTCCTCCTGTCAATTACCACCTCCATGTAGGCTGTCTAGATCATTGACTTCTCCGTGGCCATTGTCAATATTACCCAGTATTGAGAATCTTACAATGCAGACATCAGTTGTATTATTTCTCCTCTGGAAACTACTTCCTATGCCATGATCCATCTTCGCTGCAGTGACCCATCCAATGGGAGCAACTGGCCGGCCTCTCAATGGTCAAAGCTTTTCAGCAAAAACAGGTAAGTTCAAACCTCAGTCACGGATAGAATTCGAATGGCAATCCTACAGATCCTTCATTCTTGTGTTCAGCTTCACGAACTGCTTGACGTTCCCTAGTTCACGTCATGTTTGTAATATATATAATTTTAGAATCCATCTTTATTGGGATGAACTTCTGTGGTTTTACAGCTCCAGATATTCTTGTTGCAGCAGTATATTAGATGATGGTACAATGGCTTTTGTAAATGAATGGAATTATAAAACACAAACCAGTCTAGTCCATAGACTCTGACATTTTCATTCTATTGACATGTTCCTAAAGGACTTGGTAAAAAGCTTTATGGGTATGGCCCTTTTATCAGGGTAAATTTTGCTTTGCGAGCGAAGCAAAACTGATGTAAGAAGCTATGCCTGTGGTAACATTTCAAGTTGTTCAATCATCTTTATGAAGTTCACTTTGCATCGACCTTACTTTAGTCCCTTGGGAACAATATATTTGTGAATGAGATTTGGATCTCAGCTATTAGTGTTTGTGTTCCTCATTGGGGGAAGGAGGAGGAAAGAGATGGTGGGGACTGTATGGTTTTTGTGATCCCAAAGTGACTTGATCAAGTTAGTAATACCTTTGACATGAATTTCTTGGGAGAGGGAAGGGCTGATACTACACATTTTCCACATTTTTACTGGGGGGGGGGCGGTAAGAACCCATATGCTGGAGCCCAACCATAACCTCAAAAAGCTGCCGGCATCTAATAATTCTTTAAAGTTTTTCTTGGGTGTTTGTTTTCGTCCCCCCCAGTTTGAATGTATCAGCTCTGTTTGGTTTATTGTTTTCTTTTCTGGCTTGTGGTTACAGAACACTGCAGAAAGTATTGGAAGAGCTGCGGCTGATGCTTTGCAAGGACCAATACAATCTACGTACAGAGAGGCATTCCAGAGCATAGTTGTACCCGTGTTTGAAAAAGCATGCCAGTCAATGTTCCAGCAAATAAATGACAGCTTCAAACAGGGAACACAAGAATGTAGGTGTCGCTTTATCCTCGGTATTCTTTATATTCACAGAGTCAAAACCGAGATTGGGAGGTTGTGTGTAATTAGTCCTGCTGAAGGGTTTCAGCCCAAAATGTCGACTGTACTCTTCTCCTAGATGCTGCCTGCTGAGTTCCTCCAGCATTTTGTGTGTGTGGTTTCCAGCATCTGCAGATTTTCTAGTATTTGTAATTAAGACAAGGCTTTGATACTTCTAACAGTGGTAATGAAGGTTTCTTCTTACCCCATTTCATGGTAAAAAGAAAGATCTATGGAATTGGAGCAGTACTGAGCAGGCAAATCAGATTCAGTTAGTATTCCAGGCTGAATTAGCTGATTTATGTTATGCTAGTGTCTGTGGAGGGTTGGAAGATCAGGAAGGGAAGAAATCTTGATTTGGGCAACTTGTCAATAATTCTTTGTGTATTGTTTTCAGGCAAGGAAAAATTGACCTTTGGTATATTGAGGTAAATGGCTGAGGGGGTCAGATTAACAGAAAAAGGCGGGGGAGGAAGGGGTTGGACAGATGGAGAGGAGGAAATAGGAATAAGGGAGGGGCTTACCCAGGGGAAGGAGAGGCCATAGAGACAGGAGGGGAGGGAAGTACATGGTTCGATGGACACGAGATGGGAGGGAAGAGTAAAATAGAGGAGAGAAAGGATTGGGAGGTTGTGTGGACGTGAGAAGAGTTGAATTGGGTCAGACACAGATGAGGGAGGGGTGTCTGGAAGCGTGGAATCAATATACTAGTGGACGAGAGAGGGTAGAGGAAGATAGGAAGGAAAAATGTGTTTAATGGACAACTTGGAAATTATTTGAAATACAGTGCATAAGGAAGCAATAAAATGGCTTAGTGGGCAAAATTTGTAATAGATAGGGTGGTGTGGTGTTATGAATGGTAATTCACTGATGCAGGGTGATATAAGCTTCTGTGCCCTGCTGATAGTTACTGTCTGAACCATTGTAAAATCATATCAAACGACTCATTAAGTGCAATGAATTGAAAGTAAATTGTGCACTGATTTATAGATTACATCAAAAACATAATTTCATTTCATTCACTAATCTGGAACATTAATATTTTTAAAAATGCACTTCACCCATACAGATATCCAGCAACTTGAGACTCACCTTCAGTCAAAGAAGGCCCAAGAGCAAGAAAACAGAGATCCAATGATCAATCAGCTGCAGCAAATGACTGATCACTTCCAGAACGCCACAGATCATCTTGCTGCTACCATCACAAATGGTATGCGTTCAGAGATGCAACATCAGCTTCACATCATTGTTGGCAAGTGAGTAGCAAAAGGCCTGTTGTGTTGCTACTTAGTGTTGTGTTAAAATGTGGATATTATGTATGTATTGTCATGATGTCACGAGGACCAAGGCTTAAATTAAACCAATATGTCAGTAAATCCTCCATTGTAAAATTTTTTGAGCTGTACCAATCAAATTGTTGAGCATACAATGTTGAAAATAACTTTGTACTGTTGCAGAGAACATTTTGAGCTTGGTTACATGGCACTTCAGTATAAATCTGATATTAGTTTGCCAAGATGGTAGCTTGTTTGTTTTAATAATCTGTATAACATACATTTCTATCTAGATTTTGGGACATATTTATTACTAATATATAGTTTTCCTCAAGTCACCAGGTACAAAATCAAAATGTTTTGTGTTTTGCAAGTATTAAAAAAAATAGAGCATAACCCCAACAACCTCGCATTCTCACGACTTTGGTGCTGGACTAGTAAGTTTTCTGGATTATTATAGGTTACTGCAAACACACCTACACCTATGTCATTGTTCTGATAGTATGATAAATTTCCCATTGAGTTTAAATGGATTGGGGGAATATACAGTACAAGCATATTAGGCCCCAACTCCTGTCACACAGCTCATAGGCCAGACTCAACCCACGTAATGGACTATCGCCCCAGCTAAACTTTGAGTGCAAGGAAAAATGAAGATGTGCTCCTTGATGAGAAATTTTATAAATCATGACAGTTTTTCAACACAGTTTCATAATCATTTTTAGACCATAAGGTATAGGAACAGAATGAGGCCATTTGACCCATCGAATCTGCTCCACCATTACATCATGACTGATTTATTAACCCTCTTAACCCATTCTCCTGCTGTCTTCCTGTAACTTTTGACACCCTGATTCATCAAAAATCTATCAACTTCTACCTTAATTATATAAACGAATAACAACATTACATTTGCTTTCCTTACCACAGACTCAACCTGTAAGCTTATCTTAAGAGAATCCTGCATGAGGGCCAAGTCCCTTTGCAGCTCTGAATTTTTTGAATTTTCTCCCTGTTTAGTAAATAGTCTACACCAATATTCCTTTTACCAAAGTGCATGACCATCGAATGTACACTATATTCCATCTGCCACTTCTTTGTCCATTCCCCCAATCTAAGTTTTTCAGCAAACGCCTTGCTTCCTCGACACAGTCTGCCCCTCCACCTGTCTTTGCATCGTCCACAGACTTGACCAAAAAGCCATCAGTTCTGTTATCCAAATCACTGACATATAACATGAAAAGAAGCTAAACCCTGTGGAACACCACTAGTCACTAGCAACCAAACAGAAAAAGCCCCCTTTATTTACACTCTTTGCCAGTCAGCCAATTTTTGATCCATGCTGGTACCTTTTCTGGAATACCATGGGCTCTTACCTTGTTAAATAGCCTCATGTGCACACCTTAGCAAAGGTCTTTTGAAAATCCAAATAAACAATATTTACTGGCTCATCTTTGTCTATCTTGCTGTTTTTTCCTCAGAATTCTAACAGATTTTGGCCTATTTTATCATGTGCCTCCTAATACTCCAAAACCACATCTTTAATAACAGATTTGGAATATCTTTCCAACCACTGAAATCAGGCTAACTGCCTTGTAATTTCCCTTCTGCCTCCCTCTCTCTTTTAAAGAGTGAAGGTGACATTTGCAATTTCTAGCCCTTTGGAACCATTCCAGAATCTAATGATTCCTGAAAGATCATTAATAATGCCTCAACAATCTCTTCAGCGACCTCTTTCAGAACCCTGAGGTATGATCCACCTGGTCTATATAACTTGTCTACCTTCCGACCTTTCAACTTCCCAAGCACTTTCTTAGTAATAGTAGCTACACCCACTTCTGACCTCTAACGCTTTGGAATTTTTAGCATGTTGCGAGTGTTTTCCACAGTGAAGGCTGGTGTGTAATACTTCAGTTCATCTGCTTTACCTTTGTCCTTCATTACTACCTCTCCAGTGTCATTTTCCAGTGGTCCGATATCCACCCTCTTCTCTCTTTTGCTCTTTGTGTATCCTTTTGCTCTTTATGTATTTGGGGAAAAAAAAGTTTGTATCCTCACTTATATTATTGACTAGCTTTCCTTATGGCTTTTTAAATTGCCTTCTGTTTGTTCTGTTGGTTTTGAAAAGCTTTCCAATCCTCTAACTTTCTACTAATTTTGCAATATTATATGCCCTCTCTTTAGCTTTAATGCTGTCTTTGCCTTCCCTTGTCAGCCAGGGTTGTCTCATCCTCCCTTTAGAATACGACTTCATCTTTGGATGTATCTATCATCTGTAATTCCCTTTACTGCACTAAAATACTGATTTTAGCTTCTCCTTCTCAAAAAAACTGTATTAAGTTAGATCTTAAGTTCAGGTGTTCCAATATTCAAGAAAGGTAGCAATGACAAGCCAGGAAATTACAGGGTGGAGAGCCTGACTTCAGATGTAGGGAAGTTATTGGACAGGTCTCTGAAGAACAAGATCCTCCCATTGCTTGGATAGTTGAGGCTTGATTCTGAATAGTCAGCTAGTTTGTGTGTGGCATGTCATGTCTGATGAATCTTTTGAAGTTTTTCAGAGGTAACTAAGGGAACAGATGCAGGTAGTGCACTGGATATTGTCTATATGGGCTTTGAAATCCTACAAATCATGTTATTCTAGAAGATTAGGTCACATAGATTTGGGGGGTGGGGAGCCTATGAAGTATACTCATAATTGGTTCATTGATAAGAAGCAGAAAGTTAGTTCTCTGTGTAGTGGGTTTGCCCCAAGGGTCAGTGTTGAAACCTTTGTTATTCATTATTTATGTAAGTGATTTGGATGTGAAGGTATATGACATGATTACCAAGTTTGCTGATTATATTAAATTAGGGGGTCTTGGAGCAGTTTACAGTGAATTACAAAGAGATCTTGATCAATTAGGGAGATAAGCTGAGGAATGGCAAATAGATTTCAATTTAGATAAGAGTGAGGTGATGCATTTGGACGGTCAAACCAGGGTAGAACTTGTGCAGTGAATGACTGGGCACTGATGAAGTGCAGTGAAACAGGGGGATCTGGGAGTACAAGTGCACAGTTTGCTGAAAGCAGCTTTGCAAATAGACAGGCTGGTGAAGGTGCTTAGACGCAGGCCTTCATCATGTACCGTTTTGGTCATCATGTTATAGGGAAATACATTGTTGCACTTAAAGAGATTGAAGGATGCTGCCTGGAGTAGAGGGCCTGAATTACAGGAAGAGGTTGACCACACTGAATCTTTATTCTTTGGAGCATAGGAGAATGAGGGTTGACCTCAGAAGATAAAAGGAGACATGAGGGTAATGAGCACCTGGAATGAGCCAGAGGAAGTGGTCAAGGCAGGTACAATCGCAACATTTAAGGCATTTGGATAGGTATATGGATGTGAGCAAGATGAAAAAAAATCAGCATAGAATGTGGCACAGTACAACACAGGAACAGGCTATGCAGCCCATAGTGTTGTGCTGAACCAGGTAAAAAGCAAATCAAAAACACTCAAACACTAATCCCTCCTACTGATGCAATGTCCGTATCCCTCCATCTTCCTTGCATCCACGTGCCTACCCAAACGTCTCTTAAAAGCCTCCTATGTATTTGGCAGCAGATTCCAGGCATCCACCACTCAGGGGAAAAAAATAATTGCCTCTCACATTCCCCTTGAACCTCAAGTTTATGTGGTCTCTCATGATAGCACATGACCTCTAAATCAGGCAGCAGTCTGGTAAATCTCTCTGCACCCTCTCCAAAGCCTCAATATCCTTTCTATTGTGGGGTGACCAGATCTGTTTGCAATAATCCAGATGTGGCCTAACCACAGTTTTATAAAGTTGCATTTAACCTCTTGACTTGCGAACTCACTGCCTCGACTAATAACAGCAAGCATTCCATAAGCCTACTTAACCATCTTGTCGACCTGTATAGCCACTTTCATGAAGTTGTAAACTTGGACCCTATGATCTCTGTGCTTAGCAACACTTAGGAATCTTGTCCTTAACAGTGTACTGTCTCCTTGCATTTGCCCTACTGTGGTGTAACACCTTATGTTTATCTGGGTGAAACTCCAACTGCCATTTCTTAGCTATAGCATGTTGTATTTTTTGCCTGTCTTTTACACGATCCACAACTCCACCAATTTTGGTATCTACTGCAAACTTACTAACCCACCCGTCTACATTTTCATCCAGGTCATGTATATACATCACAAGGACCCAGCACAGTTCTCTGCAGAATACCACTAATTACAGACCTCTAGCTACCCTCTGTCTTCTGTAAGCAAGCCAGTTCTAGATCCATACAGCCAGTTCACCATGAACCCCATGCATCTTAATCTTCTGGATTAGCCTCCCATGAGGGACTTTTTCCAAATATAGAAACATAGAAAACCTATACAGGCCCTATATAGCACAATACAGGCCCTTTGGCCCACAAAGCTGTGCCGAGCATGTCCTTACCTTAGAACTACCCATAGCCCTCTGTTTTTCGAAGCTCCATGTACCTATCCAGGAGTCTCTTAAAAGACTTTATCATTTCCGCCTCTACCACCGCCACCAGCAACCCATTCCACGCACTCAGCACTCTCTGCGAGAAAAAAACAACTTATCCCTGACATCTCCTCTGTACCTACTTCCAAGTACCTTAAAACTATGCCCTCTCATGCTAGCCGTTTCAGCCCTGGGAAAAAGCCTCTAACTATCCACACAGTCAGTGCCTCTCATCATCTTATACCCCTCTATCAGGTTATCTCTCATCCTCCATTGCTCCAAGGAGTAAAGGCCGAGTTCACTCAACCTGTTTTCATAAGGCATGCTCCCCAATCTAGGCAACATCCTTGTAAATCTCCTCTGCGCCCTTTCTATGGTTTCCACGTCCTTCCTGTAGTGAGGCGAAATGAGCACAGTATTCCAAGTGGGGTCTGACCAGGGTCCAATATAGCTGCAACATCACCTCTCAGCTCTTAAACTCAGACCCACAGTTGATGAAGACCAATGCACTGTATGTCTTCTTAACCACAGAGTCAAGCTGCGCAGCTACTTTGAGTGTCCTATGGACTCGGACCCCAAGATCCCCCTGATCCTCCACACTGCCAAGAGTCTTACAATTAATACTCTATTCTGCTATCATATCTGACCTACCAAAATTTACCACTTCACACTTGTCTGGGTTGAACTCCATCTGCCACTTCTCAGCCCAGTTTTGCATCCTATCAATGTCCCGCTGTAACCTCTGACAGCCCTCCACACTATCCACAACACCCCTAACCTTTGTGTCATCAGCAAATTTACTAACCCATCTCTCCACTTCCTCATCCAGGTCATTTATAAAAATCACAAAGAGTAGGGGTTCCAGAGCAGATCCCTGAGGCACACCACTGGCTCTACCTTCATCAATGTGATTAGTCACATCCTCAAAAAATTCAATCAGGCTCATAAGGCCTTTGACAAAGCCATGCTGACTATTCCTAATCATTATGCCTCACCAAACGTTCATAAATCTTACCTCTCAGGATCTTCTTCATCAATTTACCAACCACTGAAGTAAGACTCACTGGTCTATAATTTCCTGGGCTATCTCTACTCCCTTTCTTGAATAAGGGAACAACATCCACAACCCTCCAATCCTCTGGAATCTTTCCCGTCTTCATTGATGGTGCAAAGATCACCCAAGGCTCAGCAGTCTCCTCCCTCGCTTCCCACAGTAGGCTGGGGTACATCCTGTCTGGTCCTGGTGACTTGTCCAACTTGATGCTTTCCAAAAGCTCCAGCACATCCTCTTCCTTAATATCTACATGCTCAAGCTTTTCAGTCCGCTGCAAGTCATCCCTACAATCACCAAGATCCTTTTCCGTAGTGAATACTGAAGCAAAGTATTCATTAAGTACCTCTGCTATCTCCTTCGGTTCCATACACATTTTTCCACTGTCACACTTGATTGATCCTATTCTGTCACGTCTTAACTCTTGTTCTTCACATACTTGTAGAATGCCTTGGGGTTTTCCTTAATCCTGTCTGCCCCTACTGGCACTCCTAATTTCATTCTTAAACTCCTTCCAGTTAGCCTTGTAATCTTCTAGATCTCTATCATTACCTAGTTTTTTTTTAAACCTTTTGTAAGCTCTTCTTTACCTCTTGACTAGATTTACAACAGCCTTTGTACACCATGGTTCCTGTACCCTACCATCCTTTCCATCTCATTGAAATGACATATGCAGAACCTCACGCAAATATCCCCTGAACATTTGCCACATTTCTTCCATAAGTTTCCCTGAGAACATCTGTTTCCAATTTATGCTTCTAAGTTCCTGCCTGATAGCCTCATATTTCTTCTTACTCCAATTAAACGTTTCCCTAACTTGTCAGTTCCTATCTCTCTCCAATATTCTGGTAAAGGAGATAGAATTGTGATCACTATCTCCAAAATGCTCTCCCACTGAGAGACCTGACACCTGACCAGGTTCATTTCCCAATTCCAGGTGAAGTACAGCCTCTACATATTGTGTTAAGAAACCTTCCTGAATACACCTAACAAACTCCACCCCATCTAAACCTCTCGCTGTAGGGAGATGCCAATCAATATTTGGGAAATTAAAATCTCTCACCACAACAACCCTGTTATTATTACACCTTTACAGAATCTGTCTCCCTATCTGCTCCTCAATGTTCCTGTTACTATTGGGTGGTCTATATATTAAAAAAAAAACAACCAGCAGAGTTATTGACCCCTTCCTATTCCTAACTTCCACCCACAGAGACTCTGTAGACAACTTCTCTATGACTTCCTCCTTTTCTGCAGCCGTGACACTATCCTTGATCAACAGTGCCACACTCCCACCTGTTTTGCCTCCCTCCCTGTCCTTTCTGAAACATCTAAAGCCTGGCACTTGAAGTAACCATTCCTGCCCCTGAGCCATCCAAGTCTCTGTAATGGCCACAACATCATAGCTCCAAGTACTGATTCACGGTCTAAGCTCATATGCTTTGTTCATAATACTCCTCGCATTAAAATAGACACACCTCAAGCCATCAGTCTAAGCGCGTCCCTTCTCGATCACTTTTCTATTCCCCCTTTCACACTGTCTCCAAGCTTTCTCTATTCGTGAACCAACCTCCCTTTCCTCCAGTCCCTTCCCTTTCCTCCACTTGCCAGTCCTCTAGGACATCAGCTTATCAATGATAATTGAACAAATTGCATATCCACACTACGTAATCTAAACCTCAGTAGCATGTGCCATTGTCATGTTTAGCAGGATCACAATTAATTTCTAGTCTTTAATTTAGATGCACACAGGTATTGGCCTGCTTTTTCCTTTGTCTGTTAGGTAGTGTAATTCTTTTGTGAGTCACCTGTTTCAGTATTTTGAGATCTCTGGATTAAGTCCTCATGGGGGAAATCTCAGGTGGTGCTACTGCAGCTGAATACATGTGTAGTGAGAAATTTTTAAAAACAATATTTCTAGCTGTGTACAGATTGTTTTGGTATTATTCCATATATAATTTCAGTTGAAAAGCATCATATAAACAGATTAAAAGTTGATATTTTTCCTTTGTCATAAATGAAATGCACAGTTCAGCATGCTAATTTTTGGATAAGAGACAGTTTGTTTATTAAATGTATCCACAGCTACAATATGTAGGACTTAATGGAAAAATGCTTCATGACATTCATATTGATTTTCAACAGTTTGCAGGAATCGATTTTAACTCAAGTGCAGAGAATCGTTAAAGGAGAAGTTGGCCTTGCAATGAAGGAACAACAGGCTGCTGTTGCTTCTAGCATAATGCAGGCCATGCGATCAGCTGCTGGCACTCCAATTCCATCAACTCACATGGATTTCCAATCCCAACAGGCCCATATTTTACAGCTGTTGCAACAGGGACAACTGAACCAAGCTTTTCAACAGGTTTGTGTAGGAGATTGAGCCTATTACCACAAAGTGACAAACGAATTTCTAGTGGAGATGAAATTTTAGATATTTGCTGATACTCAGATCAGTTGGTATAAAGACTTTTAGCATCTTTGAGTCTAATCATTGCTGTATAATTTAGCATTTGCATTTAATGTCATATACAAAATACGGGCTCATGTAAAAAGAAATTCTCTAAAGCAAGGATACTTTCAAAAATAACAAAATGAAAAGTTTCTAAATATCAAAAAATTAATAAAGCAGTAAACAGTAGAAAAACACTAAAAATCAATATTTGTTGTAATCACCCTTTGCCTTTAAAGCTGGACCAATTCTCTTAGATATACTGTCATGCAGTTTTATAAGAAAATTGGCTGGTAGATTGTTCCAAGCATCTTGGAGAGCTTGCCGTAGTTCTTCTGCAGACTTTGGCTGTCTCACTTGCTTCTGTCTCTCCAGATAATCTCAGATGGCCTTGATTTTGAGATCAGGGCTCTGAGGAGGCCATACCATCTGTTCCAGAACTCCTTGTTCTTTTCGCTGAAGATAGTTTATGACATGGGTTGTGTTTTTGGGGTCATTCTCCTGCTGCAGAATGAAGTTGGGACTGATCAGATACCTCTCTGTTGGTATTGCCTGATGGATGTGAATCTGCTTATACTTCTCGGCTTTGAGGATCCATTATTTTTGACTAGATCACCAACTCCATTTGCAGAACTGCACTCCAAACCAGCAGGGGACCTCTGCCTTGCTTCACTATTGGCTGCAGACACTTACCCATGTAGTGTGCTCTGACTCTTCTACCAGCAAAGTGCCTCCTGTTTGAACCAAAAGTTTCAAATTTGACTCATTGGTCCAGAGCACTTGCTGCCATTGTTCAGCATCCCAGTCCTTGTGTTTTTGTGTGTAGCTGAGCCTCTTGGTTTTGTTTCCACTTTGGAGGAATGGCTTTTTGGCAGCAACTCTTCCATGAAGACCACTTCTGACAAGACATCTCCAGAGTGTTGAGGGGTGTTGTGGGTTTCAGTGGTTTCTGTAAGTTCACTTCATTTCAGATTTAGAAAGGATATCAGTTTGATGTATTTCTTGTCTGTTGCACTCATTTTCCATAGCTGACTGTTGTGTATCTGGTCCTTGACCATGCCTATTTCTTTGTGCTTCTTCACAAGAGCTTGGACAGCATATCTTTAAAACTACCAGCTGCTGCGAAATTTTTGTTTGGGAGAGACCTTGCTGATGCAGGTTGACCACCTATTGTCTTGTTGCTCTGCTCATTTTTGCCATGGTGTAAGAATTGATGATTTGAAGGTTGAACTGTTACATCTGCCATACCCTCTCCTTTTAGCTTGGTTGTTCTTTGCCCAGTTTTCTGGCTTATGGGCCTCTGGTTTCCCTCTCCTGAAGTCTACAATCTGTTCCTTGGCCTTGTTGACATTGAGTGAGAGGTTGTTGTTATTACACCACTCAGCCAAGTTTTCAATCTCCTCCTGTATGCTGATTCATCACCACCTTTGATGCAGCCCACAACAGTGGTGTCATCAGCAAACTTGTACATGGTGTTGGAGCTGTACGTGGTTACATAGTCATAGGTGTAAAACGGTTAGAGCAGTGGTGCTCCTGGAGATTGTGGAGGAGATGATTTTGCCAATCTGAACTGACTGGGGTCTAGAAGTGAGGAAATCTAGGTTCTAGTTGCACAAAGGGGTACTGAAGCCCAGGTTTTGGAGTTTACTGATTAGTTTTGAGGGGATGATGGTGTTGAATACTGGTCTTGAGATATTCAAGCATGTTAGCATTTCGATTGTCTTTAAAAGTATAATTGCAATTAATTTTAGTTTCTTGACAAACATCCATTTTTAAAAATCGTGTAGTGGCTCTATTTTTCCCAGTTCATCAGTACTTTTGATTTATTGACTATGTTCCACAGTGAGCCAGTAATGTGACTACTTTTAATCTTTCAACATTAAAATGAAATATATGACCAATTCAGTCTGTACTTCTCAGTCCCTGTGTGGCTCAGCTGGCAGGGGTATTTGCAGGTAATTTTAACCCCTCCCTGCTTCAGGCTGTGATTCCTTGCTGCTTTAAGAAGTTTGCTGTCATCCCAGTACACAGGAAAAACAGGATAATCAACCTTAATGACTACTGCCCTTTAACATCTTGCCATGATGCGGGTCGAGAGTTGGTCATGGCATGTAACAACTCTAGCTTTCCAGACAACCTCAACCCCCTGTGATTTGCCTTACTGGCCCTACACATCTCTGGAGCATCTGGACAGTAGAGACACCTATGATAGACTATTGTTTATTGACTACACTTTGTCCTTCAATACTATTATTCAAAGCAAACTCATCACTGAACCCTGGGAATTAATGCCTCCCTCTGAAACTGGATCCTTGACTTTCTGACCAACAGACTCGAAGCAGTAAAGGTTGGCAGCAACATCCTTACCACAATTATTCTAAACACTGGTGCTCTACAAGGTTGCGTCCTCAGGCCCCCACTCTTCTCCCTATACACTCATGACTGCGACGCTAGATTATGTTGTAACTCCATCTACAAGTTTGCAGAAGATACCACTGTAGTGGGCCACATCTCAAATAACATTGAGTTGGAATATAGAGGAGATTGAGAGCTTAGGGACATAGTGTCGTGAAAACAATCTTGCAAGAAGGCGCAGGTGACTGACAGTAAAGTTTAGCAGACAGCTCATAAAATTACTACCATCATATGGGGTGGTCACCATGTCGAGATCTGAAAGCGGAAGACAAACCTGTGGTCGGCTCCATTACTCTGTCAATTAAAGCACTGAGCAAGATTAAAATCATTGAGAGTGAGAGTGGAAAATGAATAGATGTTCAGCACCGTTTGCCTGGTGTTTGACCGGTCTCCCCCTCTTCTCGTTACTACTGTTGGGCGGGAAGTGCTAGTGTCTTGGGCCCCACGCCGCCAGGTTCAGGATCAGTTGTTGCCCTGCAGCCACTGGGCTTCTGGATGGGCTCTGCAGCTGTGGTCACACAGGGACTCTGCAATACATGTTCATGTGCTTTTGTTTACACTTTTTTAAATTATTTGTGCGAGTTGTCCACTTGCAAATTGGATATGTGGCTATCTTGACTGTTTTTTAGTGAATTCTATTATGTCTTTGTTTTGTGAGTATCTGCAAGAAGATGAATCTCAGGTTTTATATGATATACATACTTTGATAATAAATTTGAACTGTGAGCTTTCCCTCAATGACAACAAAAGCAGGTAATTGTCTTCAGATTGGGAGGTTGTGTATTTGGCCATCTCCATCAACAGTGTTCAAGTTGAATGGTTCAAGTTCCGAGGTGTGAACGTCAGCAGTGGCCTGTCCTGGTCACACATGTTGATATCACAGCCAAGAAAGCTCACCAATGCCTCTGCTTTGTCAGGCAGCTAAAGAAGTTCAGCATGTTCCTGATGACTCTTAACAATTTTTAATGATGCACATAGAAAGCATTCTGTCTGGAGGAATAATGGCTTGGTATGGCAACTGCTCTGCATTTGACCCCAGTAAATTGCAGAAAGTTGTGGTCACAGCTCAGCACATCACTGGAACCAGCCTTCCCCTTGTGGACTCTTTCTATACTTGCCACACTGAAGTAGCCAGCATAATCGTAGGCCTCACCCAACCTCAACATTCTCTCTTCATCCATTCCCCATTGGAAAGAAGATACAAAACCTGAAAGTATATCCACCTTGCTCAAGGGCAGCTTCTATCCCACTGTATTCAGACTCTTGAACGGCCCTCTTGTATAATGAAATGGATTCTTGATTTTCGTATTGCATAGTTAGAGCAGTGGGTATGCCAGGTAGAATAGTGGAATGCTGCTCTTGCAGGATGTGGGAAGGCTGGAAGATCTCCATTGTCCCTGGTGACTTTACCTGCAAGAAGTGTATCCAGCTGTGGCTTCTTTCAGTACGTGTTAAGGAATTGGAGCTGGAACTGGATGAACTCTGGATCATTTGGGAGGCTTGGGCGTTGATCAACAGGACATACAGGGAGGTAGTTATACCCCAGGTGCAGGACACGGATAACTGGGGAGAGGATAGGCAACCAATGCAGAGTACCCCTGTGGCCATTCTCTTCAACAACAGGTATACCACTTTGAATTCTGTTGGAGAAGATGACCTAGCAAAGGAAAGCTACAGTGGTCAGGTCTCTGGCACTGAGTCCGGCTCTGTGGCTCAATAAGGGAGGAAGGAGAAGAAGAGTGCAGTCGTGATGGGGGATTCCATGGTTAGAGGATCGGACAGGGCATTCTGTGGACCTGAAAGAGACACCCAGGTTGGTATATTGCTTCACAGGTGCCAGGGTCAGGGATGTCTCAGATTGGGTCCACAGCATCCTAAAAGGGGAAGAGTGAGCAGCTGGAAGTTATGGTATATGTTGGTATCAACTACATAAGTGGGTAAAGAGAGGAGGCCCTGAAGTGAGAATATAAAGAGTTAAGTCGGAAGCTGAAAAGCCGGATCTCCAGGGTAGGAATCTCTGGATTGCTACCTGTGCCATATGTCAGTGGGGGTATGAATAGGATGATCTGGCAGATAAATGTGTGGCCAAGGAATTGGAACAGGCTTTCAGCTTTCTGGATCATTGAGATATCTTCTGTATGAAAAGGGCTGGTTATACTTGAACCTATGGGGGACCAATATCCTTGTGGGCAGGTTTACTGGAACTTTGGGGAGGATTAAAGTTATTTTGGGAAGGGAATGGGAACCATTTGGGATAGTTGGTATACAAGTAGATACAATGTGTAGTGAGACTATGAGGAAGGACAGGCAGATGATAGGGCAGACAGCGGGATGAGTTGAAGTGGAGCAAAATTGAAAAGGATGATGAATACAGGACTAGAGGTGTAATATTTGAATGTGTGTAGTATTTGGAATAAAGGAGATGATCTTGTAGATGGAGATCTGTTTTTGGAGACCTGTGTACAGTCAAGATGTTTCAACTGATGGTAGTAAAAATTGTCCTGTAACTGGAAGGTCCAGCTGCTGGTGAGTCAGTATCCTGGCAAAAACTACACCATGTAAACAAAAGAACACTCCAGCAACTCCATGAAAAGGTTATTGAAAAGCACAAGTCAGGACATGGATACAAGAAAATTTCCAAGTCACTGAATATCCTTTGGAGTACAGTTAAGTCAGTTGTCAAGAAATGGAAAGAGTATGGCACAGCTGTAAATCTACCTGGAGCAAGCAATCCTCAAAAACTGAGTGATTGTGCAAGGAGACTAGAGAGGGAGGCCGCCAAGAGACTTATGGCAACTCTGGAGGAGTTAAAAGCTTAATTGCTAGGATGAATGAGACTGCGCATACAACTGTTGCCTGGGTGCTTCACCAGTCGCAGCTTTATGAGAGAATGAGAAGAGAAAAAACTCAAATGAAATATCAGCTAGAGTTTGCTAGAAGACATGTGGGAGACTGAAGTCAGCTGGAAGAAGGTTCTGTGGTCTGCTGAAACCAAAATTGAGCTTTTTGGCCATTAGACTAAACACCATCAAAAACACACCATCCCTACGGTGAAGCGTGGTGGTGGCTGTATCAGGCTATGGTGATGCTTCACTGCAGCAGACCCAGGAAGGCTTGTGAAGGTAGAGGGTAAAATGAATGCAGCAAAGTACAGGGGAATCCTGAAGAAAACCTGATGCAGTCTGCAAGAGAACTGCAACTTGGGAGATTTGTTTTCCGACAAGACAATGACTCCAAGCATAAAGCCAAGCTACACAGCAATGGCTTAAAAACAACAAAGTTAATGTCCTGAAGTGGCCGAGTCAGAGTCTCCAATTGAGAACTTGTGGCTGGACTTGAAAAGGGCTGTTTGCTCACGATCTTCATGCAATCTGACAGAACTTGAACAGTTTTATAAAGAAGAATTGGGGGAAATTGCACTGTCCAGATTTGCAAAGCTGATAGAGCTATCCACACAGAATCAAGGCTGTAATCGCTGCCAAAGATGCATCCACTAAATACTGACTTGAAGGGAGTGAATGCTTATGCAATCAATTATTTGGTGTTTTTATTTGTAATTAATTTGGATCACTTTGTAGAGCTCTGTTTTCATTTTGACACAAAACTGTCTTTTTCTGTTGATCTTGTCAAAAAAGATAAATCCACTAATTCATTGTTGTAAAACAATAAAACCTGAAAACTTCCGCGGGTGGGGGGGGCGGGTGAATATTTTTACAGACATGGTGATTGTGAGCTTAACATCCAAAGTTACACGTATTAAAAGGACAGGTGGGTAGGCAGAGGAGGAAGGGTGACTGTTTTGTTAAAAATTCAAATCAAATCCGTAGAAAGCGGTGACACAGGATCGGAAGATGTAGAACCCTTGCGGGTAGAGTTAAGAAACTGCAAGGGTAAAAAAAAAAGCCCTGATGGGAGTCATATACAAGCGTCAGAACAGTAGCCAAGATGTGGGGTACAAATTACAACAGGAGACAGAAAAGGCATATAAAAAAAAAACACAATGTTACAGTAGTCATGGGGGTTTTCAATATGCAGGTAGATTGGGGAAAATCAGGTGAATTACAGAGGCATGAACAAGAAGCTGGCCAAAGTTGCTTTGAAGGGGATACTAGCAGCAATGCTGGAGTTTCAGGGAGCAATTCAGAAGTTGCAGGATGGATACATCCCAAAGATGAAGTATTATAAAAAGAGGATGATGTAACAGTGGCTGGCAAGGGAAGTCAAAGACAGCATAAAGCAAAAGAAGGCATATAATGGAGCAAAAATTAGTGGTAAGTTAGAGGATTGGGAAATTTTTATTTAAAAAAAAAACAGGCAACCAAAAAAGCCATAAGGAGAGAAAAGATGAAATATGAAGGTAAGCTAGTCCATAATGTAAGAGGATTCCAAAAGTTTTTCAAATATAAGGAGTAAACAAGAGGCAAGAGTGGATATTGGTCACTAGAAAATGACACTGTGGGAGACACAAGCATTATGCCATAAGTTCAAGAGTGTCGGCCAGAAGTGAGTATAGTTGTTATTACTAAGAAGATGCTTGGGAAGCTGAAAGGTCTGAAGGTAGAAAAATTACCTGGACAAGATGGACTGCACCCCAGGGTTCTAAAGGAGGTGGCTGAAGAGATTGTGGAGGTGTTGATGATCTTTCAAGAATCTCTGGATTCTAGCATGGTTCTGGAGGCCTGGAAAATTGAAACTGTCATTCAATTCTTTAAGAAGGTAGGGACACAGAAGAAAAGAAATTGTAGGCCAGTTAGTCTGACCTCAGTAGTTGGGAAGATGATGGGGTCAATTGGTAAGGATGAGGTTTTGGTTACTATGAGGCACTTGATAAAATAGGCCAAACTCAGCATGGTTAAGGGGAAATCTGACCTGATAAATTTGTTGGTATTCTTTGAGGAAATAGTAAACAGGATAGACAAAGGAGCATTATTGGATGTTGTATGCTTGGATTTTCAGAAAGCCTTTGACAAGGTGCCACTCATGAGGCTGCTTAGCGAGATAAGAGCCCATAGTATTACAGGAGAGGTATCAGCATGGATAGGAAGGCTGGCTGACTACCAGGAGGCAAAGAGTCACAATAAAGGGACCTTTTCTGGTTGGCTGCCAGTGACTAGTGGTGTTCCGCAGGGGTCAGTGTTGGGACTGCTTCTCGTCATGCTATATTTCAGTAATTTGAATGACAGAACTGATGACTTGTGGCCAAGTTTGCAGAAGATACGAGGTTAGGTGGAGGACAGATGGTGTTGAGGAAGCAGGAAGTCTGCTGGAAGGTCTTGAATAGATAGGGAAAATGGGCAAAGAAATGGCAGATGGAATATAGTGTGGGGAAGTATCTGGTCGTGCACTTTGGTAGATGGAGTAAAGGTGTAAACTACTTTCTGAATGGGAAGAAATTTGTTTAGTATATTTAAAGCAGAGGCTCCTAGGTTGATAGATTCTTGATTAGTCAGGGCGTCAAAGGTTGTGGGGGGGGGGGTGGGGGAAAGCAGGAGAATGGGATTGATAGAGAAAATAAATCAGCCATTAGGAAATGGTGGAGCAGACTTGATGGCTGAATGGCCAATTCTGCTCTGGTCTTATGGTCTTTATTCTGCTTTATTTCTTTGACCTTATTCTAGCCCAGTGCACTGTGTAATGATTTGATGCAATATATGCTTTCCACTATATCTTGTTACATGTGACAGTGATGTATCAAGTTTTAGATTTTTGTAGAAAATTTCCAACACCAGGTGGTTATTTGGCCCATGGTGCCTCTGTCATTTCAAAGTAAGTTCCCAGCATAATTTTGCTTTCCAGTAATTAGCACATAGCCTTGCAGGTCATGGCTCTTTAAGTACTTGCCCCTTTTCAAGCAGTTAGTTCCAGCCCCCTCTCACTCTTTGATCTTTCTCTCTCATCTCTCTCCTAATTTTACAAGTAATTATTTTTTTAAATCTAGCCTACTTGTTTCTATCCCCCAATTTTTTTCCCCTCCAGTCTCTCCTCTGGACATCCCCTTTCATCCCATGGTTAAGAGAACTAATCCCTTCCTTTTGACTATGTGTTGGACCCTTAATATTTTTTTTACCTCAGTTAAGGCTTCTCCACAGTTGCCTTAATTGCAAAGAGGGCAATCCCAGCTCATACTATCTTTCTTATCTAAATCTTTCCAGCCTAGCAAAGTCTTTGTAAATCTCTGAAACTTCACTACAGTCACCTCTTTGTAATCTGTTGACCAAATGTGCCCTGATGTTTTTAAGAATGTGTGGATATACATGTCCATCTGGAACCTTGTCAAATAATTATATTGCACAGTACAGCACAGGAACAGACCATTCGGCTCACAAGGTTGTGCTAAACCAGCTAAAAAGGAAATCAAAAAACACCAAACACTCATCCCTCCTATCTACACCATGCCCATATCCCTCTACCTTCCTTACATCCATGTACCTATCCAAACATCTCTTAAAAGTCTTTAATATATTTGCCTCTACCACCATACCGGGCAGTGCATTCCGGGCATCCACATCTGAGTCAAAAAAACTTGCCCCTCACATCCCCGTTGATCCTACCACATCTCACCTTCAATGCAGGCCTTTTGGTGTTAGTTATTTTACCCTGGGAAACAGATGCTCTCTGTCCACTATATCTGTGTCTCTCATAATCTTGTAAATCTCTTATCAGATCTCCCCTCAGACTCCGGCACTCTTGAGAAAAGAAGCCAAGATTATCCAGCTTCTTGTGACAGCACGTACACTCTAAACCAGGTAGCAACCTGGTAAACCTCTTCTGCACCCTCTCCAAAGCCTCAACATCCTTCCTATAGTGGGGTGACAGTATTCCAGACATGGCCTAACCAGAGTTTCATAAAGTTGCCACATAACCTCCTGACTTTTGAACGCATAAAATGAATTCTTGATGACAATTCTTGGTTGACTTGTTGTGGCCATCATATATCTGGTCTTGCATGCAAGTGAACCGACTTGTTTCCTGAGAAATATTTCAGAGTTGTAGTGTTTTGAGTTTTTCTTCCATTTAGGAGCTATGTAATTCATTTTTACGTGATTACAAATTGCCCAAAGGTAATCTGAAAATCTCAGTATAAAATTGCTTAGAGATGTAACTACTGTAAAAATTACTGGGTGCAAGAAATTGAATCTCAATTTTGGTGACATACGTACCTTGATAATTTACTTGGACTAATGTCTACTGAAGGCAGGTTCATTGAAGCTAATCTACTGAGATTCTGCTTTATGTACAGCTTATAGAAATGATTGCCTGGCAATAACCGACTGTTAAATTAGCAAACAGGTTATTACTTTCTATAAATTGAGCTTTCTCAAGGGAACTAAAATAAAGCATCAAGCCTTTTTCAACTAGTTTAATGTTACCTCAAATAAGGTTAAAGTTGCAAGTAATTAAGATTGTGTAGGTTGACAGTGTTTCTTTTACTGGATGCTGCTTTTATGAAGTTATTAGTGTAGCATTGCATCCTGCCATACAAATAAAATCCTAAAGATGAGAACATGCTCTGGTTTGAGGACCTAAAGCATGAATGCATTTTTGTTGATTTGGAACTTTCCTGACATAGCACTACCGTCTATTGTTTACCTTGTGAGCAAAGTCTGTTCCAATTTGGTCCAATGCTATTCTTCTAGTATTATATGCATTTTTATTTTGTTTGTGACTAATGGGATTTACGCTGGGACTTTTGTTATTTGTTATGTACATTAAGGACTTGGATGTGAATGTAAAAGTTTGATTAAAATTAGTGTTGATAGTAGGTGGTGTTAGATTATTGATTAGCTAGTAAGTTGGATAGGGCAATGGCAGATGAAAATTCATCGTGCCGAGTGTGATGTGATGCATTCTAGAGGATTGAAGATGTGCACAGTGAATGATAGGGTCCTAGGGAATATTAAGGAGCAAAGGGACTTTTGTGTACAAGTCCAATAGATTCTTGAAAATGGCAGCACTGGTAACTGGGGTGGTGAAGAAAAGCTTCAGTTCACAGAGGTCTTAGAACAACTTTCTGAAACATTGGTTAGGCCATAGAATATTGCAAGCAGTTCTTGTCATGCGTAAGAAGGACATGATTGTACTGTAGAACAGACAGGTGTGATTTACCAGGATATTGTCTCAGATGCAATGTTAAGTTATGAGGAGAGGTTGGATAGGATAGGTTTGCTTTCCTTGGACCATAGGAGGCTGAGGAAAGAACCAATAGAAGTACAAAATTGAGGGGCACAGATGGGAAGAAACTTTACCTCATGACAAGTGTGTCTAAGAAAACATTTAAGAAACATCCGGGTGAATTGCCAGGCATTGTAGGTTACACTCCATGTATTGGTAAATGTGATTAGTGTAAAGAGGTACCTAGTGGTTTGCATAGACATGGTAAGCCAAAAGGTCAGTTCCTGTACTGTATGCTATACTGAAAATAAGCTCTGTACCAATAAGATTGGACATATAATTAAAAGGAGAAGCAAATACATATGAAATGAATGATGTTTCAATTCATGGAAAGGCTTTATAGGGTCTCTGAGTAGATGAAAATAAAAGTAGCAGCCACCATGTACACAGCATTTAATAATAACTTAGAAACCAAATTTTCCTTGATTTGTAAATGGGTTGTTAATGTATTCTTGCAAAAAAATATTAATTTGACATATTGGACTTTGCAATATAGCAATGAGAGAAACGGAGCCACCAAATTTTGACAAGATAGTTTCCCACAAGAGCTCCTAATTTTTGACTTGGTGATTTGCAATGATATTAGTGTTATAGTGTAATATGAATTGGGGATTGTTGACATTTATTTAATGAAGAATAAAAAGGAGATCTTGTCTCCCAGTGCCACTAATTGTGAGATGACAGGTTTTTTTTAAACAGTATTAAGGTATGTGACTGGACACTATTCTTAAATTCCTTTTATTTAAAATTTAAAACTTTTACAGAACTGGTTCATTTACTTTTGCTGCTCAAATTATTACACTAATTATTGAACAACTGCAGTAAGCTATGAGTAAAAATGTAACGATTTGAGCAGGAAACATTTGCTTATGACTTTGGATTAAATTTAACTGTCAACTTGCTTCATTAATTCTTTCTGTTCTGTCAATCAGGCCTTGACTGCGGCAGATCTCAACCTGGTACTTTATGTCTGTGAAACTGTGGATTCTCACCTAGTCTTTGGTCAGCATCCATGTCCCCTAACCCAGCCAGTTTTGCTTTCACTTATTCAACAGCTCTCCACAGATCTCAACTCTCGCACAGAGTTAAAACTCGGGTAAGGTGCTAAGGAAAAATCATGAGTGCAGTTCAGCCACAATATTGAAATTAATAATTAGTAAGCAATCAGTTAACACTGGAGAGAAAAGGGCTAATGTTTTAACTGGTATCTTTTATTAGAGTTACTTCCAAGGAGCCATCTTCCATAATCAGGATCCAAATAACCATTGACACCCCAGTGCAATGCTACATTGTAAATGGTGCTGTCTTTCATATAATGTATTAAACTAAGTTACAAGTAGAACTTAAAGGAAATTTACATTCAACCAATCCCCATCATCTTCAGGGGTTTAAGGGTTATGGGAAGAAAAGGAGACAATGTGGTTTAAAAATGCCATGATTGAATGGCAGAGCAGACTCGTTGGGTGGAGAGGCCTAATTCTGCTCTAATGTTACCTGTGGTTTAAACAAAGTATCAATGATTTAATGATTCATTGTGGAGTCTTGCAAATTGTTTTAATTTATGCCCAAAACATGATCATTCTGAGTGTGGAATATTTAAAAATTCAATGTCAATAATCACTTTTTAGGCATTCTGACAGTGTGAAGGGCAGTTTATGAATAAATCCAAGGTCATTGTTTTTATCTTTTCTCTCAATGGTTGTTTGTGATACAGTTTTCCATATTTTTATGTGAAAAATATTAAATTATTTATGGTGACTATTACCTGTTCTGACAGGGTGGATGTGCGGGTTATGTTTCCCATGAGGGGTTTGGGAGGTATCGAAAGAGAAGTGACGATATGAGTTATGATGAGGATAAGTCCTGTTAGACAGATGAAGAGAGATCTCTTCATTTGGATGATGGAAAACCTGTGGAAATCTCAACCACAGAAAGTGAAAACCATGTCACTGCATAGTTTTTAGGAGGTCTATAGATTCCTAGACATGAGGCATGAAGGGGTCTGAAAAGAAAACAGGAATCTAATATTCAGATGGACGATCAGTCATGATTGTATTGAATAGTGTAACAAGCTCAAATGGTCAAAAGGCCAACTATTTTTTGTTTTTTTTTAATGCAATAATTAATCTTTGCTTTCATTTCAGTTACCTGGAAGATGCAATCATGAATCTAGATCACACAGACCCAGTTGCCAGGGATCATATGGGTTCTGTTTTAAATCAAGTGAGACAGAAACTGTATCAGTTCAACCAAGCAGAACCTCCCAATAATGTGAGTAAAAGAGCTCGAAGACTTACGATGATGCTTCAGGGACTGATGACTCCACTGAGTTAAATTGAACTCTATGGCTGATGTGCTTCTGCCACCTGTAATGATTGTGTTATAACTATACGATTCACATCTGTACGTTACGAATTAACATAACTGTTTTATTAAAAAAAATGGAACCTCCCTTATCTGTGGTAAGAAAATTGGTTTGGAGCCACAGTTCAGTCCACCTAATGCATTAGTTACTTTAAAAAAAAAAAAAAAAAAATCTTTTCTCTAATTTGGATAATCCATTTTATATGTTGGTCAGTTTAAAACAAAACTATGTAAATATAAGCATCCTTTTTCCTACTCCATAGTTACATTTATGATACGGTAAAACTATCTGCATGTTAGCATAAGTGTATCAAACACATAATTGAACATCAACCTTCTGTTCTCACATTCTTTAAGCATTAAAAAGCATTTCACTATAAAATTCTGACCTCGACTTAGAGTTGAATACAACTGTCACGAGTTGAATGAGCATCCAAAATATATTTTCAGAATATTTCTAATTAGTGTTTGACTGTTACTGCTTGAAATTTCACTCAGCAAATAGTTTATTTCCATCATGTTAGTTCAAAAAGAAGAAAAACAGGTTTGTGTTAATTGATGTTTTTCAGCATTTACAATTTTGTTGTAATTTTAAGTTTGTTTTTTTTAATCTTGAATATGGAAATTTCCTGTTTGGATAATGTTTCAAAAATGTTCACAATAAAAAGATTTTTTGGAAATTATCTGGATTGGTTTATCTTTAAATTATTAGCACTGATTTGTATGTTTTAATATTGCAAAACGTTCCATTATTTGTTTTATCAAGGCAGTTGTCGAGTAAACTGCTGCCTTTTGTGTAACACATAGTAACTTTTTGATTGTTCGTATGATCGTTCAAAATGTTATAACTTTGGGGAAAACTTCTGTAGTTGCTATTTTAGAAGTGTAATCTTAAAAATAAATACAAATTTCAAACAAAACAATTGCAAAATATCCATAATATTTCAGGATATGGTTACTAAAAATGTTACTTAAGATAGTATTCTGATTGCCTTTGCCTTTTGCAGTGTTGTTATTTGAAAGCCGTTTTAAATAGTGCCCTGAATAGTTGTTTGTTTTCACCTTTAACATGTCTAAATTATTGCAGTCACAGTTATAACTTGATTTTAAATTGAAAACAAAATTGCAAAACCCCATAAAATCACAACTGGTTTTAGTTGGGCTCTGTGAAAGTGTTTTGGTAAGTAACTAGTATTGACACTGTTTACATATCTCTGAAGCTTATTTGATAATTACCAATATTCTGCTGTTTACTGATAAATTCTTGCCTTCCCCATTTTCTGTAAATTTTTGAAGTTGAAAAGCCCATTGAACTGCAAATTCAGAAAGTGTACATCTAATATACCCTTGTTTAAATGCCTTTTCCATATCTTGCCAGAATCTACATGATTTGGAGAATTTTTAAAAAACATTTTACCAAATTGTTACATGTCATTTTAATATTGATCTCTAATCATTTAGTAACATATCTGAAATCAATCTGGAATATCTGATAACAATCTGGAACATTGTCCAGTATTGGAGAATTAAACAAAATAGACTGGCTCCATCTGTACTCGAGCCCATTCATTCTATGTGCGAGCAAGCCAATAGTTGAAAGGTTTCTTAAAATCCAGATGAGACAATTTGTGTAAGCCATTTCCAAAGTAGGAAAATAGTAGGTAGGATGGAATAAAATAAGCGTTTTAAAGCCTAGGTTTATACAGAGGAAGGAAGTGATATGCTGAATTGTCACAAAGCAACAATACAACGTGATTTACTCCTTTCTGGGAAGATAATGTAAAAATGATGAAAAAGAGGCAACAGCTGTCCTCCAGAGATTCACTATAGTATTTCATATCTCTCATTTACATATGTTGCTAGTGTGATCAAAAGAAATGATAGCATGGTTGTCATTTGGGACCAAATGCCAGATGGTGTTCTGCTGCAGATTGGCCAATTCAGTGAATGCTGGAGTATAGCTGCATGCATGCTCACCCTTGATTAGCTTTTTTAAAGTCAAGCTGAGAACTAACAACAACTATTGGGAATGTCTGAATTTTCATGTGTGTGTGTGTGTGTGTGTATATACAATGGAATGTACTAAGAGGGCTTGTAGATTTTGTTTTCACTTAAAGGACTTGGGCAAACATATTACAGTTAAAATAGAAAATGGACTAGCAATTTAATGCTGCTGAGTAACAATGAGATCAGCTCGCTCCTTAGTTTAATTTTTATGAGCATATTTTCTCAAAGGCACCTCTGTTTGAATTATTCCATGTTTTTCAAAGTACTATTGCCTTGGTAGCAAAATATTTCTGCCTATTTTGAACAAGATGAAATTCAATTAGTGTAGATATAGAATAATATGTTTATATTTCTAGGCCAGATTGAATGGGGCAGGAGACTGTTCTAGGATTAAATACATGAGATGATTTAATATATGAAATGAACATGGTTTGCAGAGAATGAAGAACCTCTTCCCACGATCCTCTGAATTTGCCTTTTCCATACCAGAGTTCTTGCTTATATGACTAGTGCCCTGGAATGGTTTGGTGCAGTTGAGTCATACCAAACCCTGATCACAAAACTCTTTTGAAAGCCTTTTACCTATCACCAAGGCCCTTCCACACTATACTACGGCAGTGGATTCAGCAAACCCTCTGCTCATCAGTTGCACTCCTTGTGAAGTCCAATGGTGGAGCACAGCCAGTAAGATGGGAATTCAATTGAAGTCCCAAAACATGTCAACAATAATAGAGAATTTTCTGCACTTTTGTGAGAAGCATTGGTAATAAAGGTAATTACAGAATACGAAGGATTGAAATTGGGTTAGGCTGCTTTTCTGTAAAGATAAGCTAAATGTCTTCTGTCAAAATTTGTGTGCTACTTGGCTGATTGTAGGTAGATTTTGATTACCAAGCAGTCAAATTCACTTGAATGGTTTTGTTTGGCATTGATAAACTAATGGAGCAAAGCTTGACTGGTTTATGTTCATCCAAAAGTTTTAGTTGGATTACTATTCAGTCCTGTTCATAATTAGTAGATTTATGATGGTTTTTAGCAGTTAATTTTTGAGATTGTATTAAAGTTGCAGGTAATATGCTGCTCTTGATACAAATGGACTGAGGCATGAAACTGCAACCTATTTAAGTGTTACCAGAATACTTTAATGCAGTTCACATGAGACTTGCTGAGTTATTTATTGCACAGTAGCAATTGGAACCATAGAATGAAATGGTGTAAGTGTGGAATGTGGATGGTTCTTTAAAAGAGCCCTATTGCCCGTATCCTGGATATTTGTTGCCTCCATCTATTTATCCAATACCCTAATGAAAATTATGATCAAATCTGATTTAATCACCATTTTAGACAATGCATTCTAGATTTTAAAAACCTGTTGCATAATTTATCTTTCCCTTTTCCCTTCATAGTCTTTTGCTTATCTTAAATCTTTGCCTCTGGAAATAATTTCTTCTCATTTACGTTGTTGCCAATACTGTACTGTTGAAGATTTTGAGCCCACTTTGTTTTCATTTAAACTGATCTTCTCCAAGGGAAACAATTCACTATCTCCAGCTGAAAGTATCCCTCATCTCCGGCACCATTTATATTGACGTCTTCTGTGCATTCTGAGGTCTTCCTCATGTAGAGTCTCAGCCCGAAACTTTGCCTCTGTCCATCTCCATAGATACTGCCTGAGGTCTAAGTTCCTGCAGCACTTTTTGTGTTACTCTGGATTTCCAGAATCTTGTGTGATTCTGAGGTTTAGTTGCTCTCCCTAAAATGCAGCGTGTGATATTGAAAGCTATTACAGCTGAGGTCTAAGTCTTCTCCAAAGACTTCAGATGTTTGTTTTACTCCACTCCACTATTCATCAAGCCAAGGATACTGTGATTTGCTTGAAAGTTGCCTTGTCCTGAAAGATTTGGGTACAGGGATACCCAGTTTAATATTATACAACTTAGTGTATATTGTCTTTTATTCATCCTATTAAATGCGTAATATTTTTTCTGCGGTGAATTTAATTTTCAATTTGTTCACTTCCCCAGCTGGTGTTGATTCAGTCTGTTATTAAATTGCCTTATTGTTTTGTGTTTTCCCTGAAATAGCCACGTATAGTAAAATTTACACTATTAGTCAATAGGATTGTAGCCATTATACTATCTTCTAGGGAAGATAATTCTGTGTTATTCTATCCCACCCCAGCCTCTGAAAACATCTATTCCTCATTTCTGTCCTTTCATATTCACCCTGCTATTATTGTCCCTTTAATCCTGCAAAGATTTAATTATGCTTACATTTTTTGTTACTCTTTGGAAGACCAGCCACATAATATCCACTGCTCTAATTTCTTCAACGACTGGTATTGTAATCAAAAGAAAACATATTTAACACAATTATGTTAAACTACAGTCAGTTTTACCAGATTCCTCTCTCTGTGGAATCAAGGAAAAATACTAATTTAAAAAAAAGTCTGCAAGTTGGTTTCATCAATAAGAAAAAGTTAAGGTTTTCCAGACAGTCTTTTGGATTCTCAGTCCAAAGTATTCAACTTGCACTTTTTTGCACATCAAGTTCACTGCTTATTCCATCAAATTTGTTTTTCTGAAGTGTCCAAACATTGTATTGATGAGTGCTTCCTCCCTTAAAAATATTTAATAACTGAAAAGATGAATTCCTCTTGTCTAATGTTTAAGAAAGCTACATAAATGGGGGAGGGGGTGTCTGATGAGTTCTGCTGGAAGTACATTAAGAAAATATATAACATAAGATGAAAGGCTTGTTAATGGAATAGCAGGGTGAGTGTTGACTTCAATTAATAATAAATACTTGTGTTCAGAGAACAGTAATTGGAAGGGGATTATGTTCCCCCAGACCAGTATTTACACTAGTGACTTGTTATTAGAATACTGAGTGAAATTTCAATATTTGTAGATGACATTTAAGTTTGGTTTGCCTTCAAATGAGGATGTTACAGGATTGTTACAGGCTATGGAGATGGGTAGGAAAATAAGAAGTGAGGTGGTGCATTTTGGCAGAAATGGTGTGAAGGGCATCCTGGGCATACTACCCACCCAAACCTTCACCGGAGCCCCGTCGCCTGGGGAACTCACCACCGATCTCTGTCCTGTGGAAATCAGAGGCAAAGAGGTACAGAAAACGATGGGCCTTACGTAACCATACTTGGTCTGCTACCGGCACAGCTGTAAAGAATGTGCAGGAGCAGATGAATGTGGGAGTTCTTGTGCGTTGGCCCTTGAAGGTGAGGATGAGAGTGCAGAAAGATGATAGGTCTTTGCCGGAGGACCTCAGTGAAACAGGTTTTTTCTATGGCAGATGTATACATAGTCAAGTAATTAAGTTTAGAATAAAATCACTAGTTGAAACTCAGCTCTGAATTAATATCTATTAGTCTGAACTATTGTAATTCAGATATTACGATATATATAAGTGAAGTGAGTTCCCCGTTCCTCTATTTACCGGTAGTAAAACCTTAGTCGCAGCCGTAAGCAAGACGAACCGGATTTCTTAGGTTGAACGTTTTAAAAATGAATAACTCTGCTTAATTGCCGAGGGCGGCATATCTATTGAGTAAGCCACACGTAAACAGGGCATTCGGAGTTGCATGTCACAATAAGAGGCGAGTGCTGAACCTCACCCCAAACACACAAGTGACTCGCAGGCAAGGCGTTGCAACTGTCGAGAACCCAGCGCTGTTTGGGATTATACCTGCACAAATATTTTTTTCCCTGGAAACATTGATCAAACATGCAAGATTGAATGAATAATCAACCAGTTTCCAACCCAGCTAAGCCATTTTCAAAGCAACCTCACATCTTCACGTGGGCTGCCTTCACTAATCCCGCATCCTCGCCGGGGAATCACCCTTCAGCTTTTTGCTTCTCTCTGTCCGAACTCAGTTCAATCCTGCCCGCAATTTCCTGATGGTAGTAAGAAAAACAAAATAAAGATGAGAAAACGATGGGCTTCACGGAATTATAATAGGATTGTTGCCCGTAATCACAGCCCAACCCTCACACCCGCTCTACTGGAGACGGTGAGTCTAACTCTCCCTGGAACTGTTCCTTATGCTACCGACCCAGCGCCGCAGTCCTACAGCGCTCCCTTCGTCAAATCATTTCCAGAACACTGCCATTTCAGACCTAACCCCTCAAATCCTTTAACAGGGCAGATTTCACAATGTTTTAGCCAAAGTCATACGGAAATGAAATTTTAATCCGCCAGCAAACTGATATTATGTGAAAGCTCCTTTCCCTGAAGAGTTAAATCATAGCCTGCTGTTGGGGGCGTGGTTTAGACATGATCTCCATCTAATCCCACTTCTTCGTAGCTTTCTGATTTTTTTTTTGTTTTAAACGTGGCGTTTGACTTCCAGCAAGTTAGCTGCAAAATAGATAGGTCGGCTCCCTCTCCTCGCGATGGGTCACCGCTTGGGATCCCTATACATTCGTCTGTCAATGCTTTTTCAACTGGGTAAGTCACGGCTCACTTTAAAGATGCTAATTGGAATAATTTCTGACAGGAACTCTTTGTGGTGGCAGTGTTAGAAATATCATTGTACCTTTTTATTGGTGTTAAATGTCTTGCTGATCGAGAGGAAGTCAAGATTGCGGATTTACACGGTTTAAGAGCAGAAACCTGTTACAAGTAATAGTTAAGTTCACGGATACCAAAATTGGAGCCAGATATACTTCTAGGTTTTCAGATTTTGAGTGCGAGAGAAACTGTAGTCGATGGTCACTACTCTGTTACCTCTGGGTCCCTGTGCCGGCCCCAGTATTTGGGATGTTTCGGTTTGTTCTGCGCCTTTAAAGTGTTCAAAACGACATTTACCAATGGTTCACTGACAAGTGAAGTGACTGTAGATTAAACCCTCGTGGTATCAAAACTTCCTTATACACAGCTAAGACTTTTGCTGCATTCATTACACAAGAGTAACAATGTCATTTATTTTGCGGGAACAAAAAGCTTTTACTTGTTTCACCATTACCCAGAGGTAATCGTGACATTTGAAACTTTATCACGGCTCGGCGTTACCTTTACAGCTCTAACTAATTACAGTGGAAACAGAAAGGTCTATAGAGGAGTAACTTTGCGAGAAGCAAAGGTGCCATACTAGGGGATTAGTCATTTGCTTCAAATATAATGCAACAAATCGGACCCGATCTCAGCACGGATTGGCGCCTTGTCGGTGCCTGTTCATTCTTATTGATGGCTACACTAGCGGATTTCTCCGTGGTGCTGAATTCAACCAGGTTAAATGTCGTGTGGACTGGGCGGTTGTATCACCATCCGGCAGATTCGTGTAACGCACAAAATATTGGAGGAACTCAGCAAATCGGATAGCATCCACAGAGGGAAATTAAAAAGTCGACGTTTCGGGATGAGGCACTTCATCAGGACGGCACCTTTCTCTACACACCTTCTTTCTTTCTTACTTCTCTTCTAATATTTGTATACCTGTGCACTTGTAACGCTACTGTGACACTGTAATTTCCTTTGGGATCAATAAAGTATCTATCTATCCATCCATCTATCTGTCTCGTTACTTTATTCCTGTTTCGTTGCCCTAGTGGTTTATCGACCAAAGCTTGTTCAGCTCTTTGGAATTTGCAATTTAGTGGGAGTGCTCCCAGACCTTTTCACTCCAAAGGGCATTTGTCCACCGTAAAGTTACATCCAGTCTGTAGGAACTGGTGGGCTGCGTGAGGGTTCTTCCTTTAATTTTCGCCCAGGGCGCTACAGGCAAAAAGAAAATCAAGTTAAACTAATTTTTAGCAATGTCCCATGGTCATCACTGGGCAGCAGGCTGTCCATTAATTTACGTTTTATTATTATTTTGTACCTTGTTTCCTCCAAGAAGATCACAACCTTGTAGCGTTGGGAGGCTTGCGTGCCTTAATGACCCGGAGATGTTGGCTGGAGTCAGGGCCTTGTGCTTTCACTCTTGTAGGATCACCAACGCCAGACAAGTCAAACCAGACTAAGAGTGGTTCACCGGTCCTCCAGTTTCGAGGGATCAGCTCAGGGCTAACAGCTCTGACGGGTAAAACAAAACGGTTATGGAAACAGCAATGAAGAATCCTTCTATATCTGAGCACGACGGTATGGACCTAAACGTGCAACAAGTAATGACTTATTTATCAGAAGCATGTGCAATTCTATCTTAAAAAGTAAATTATACTCATGCTTCGAGGTGGAACCAATATTCTTCAAATATTCGCGCTGTAAATCGGGATTTCACCGTTTCCCATTTACTTGTCAACAAACTATGTTGTGCTGCCGACGCTGGCCGCTAGCCGGCATCATGGAATGTAGTGTGATGTCCCTTCCCCCAAACCAAACCGTGCTGACCACTTTCTTGTAGACCACTGTCAACCATACCTGCTGGTTATATTCACCCGGCTCAGGGACAGATCCAGAATATATTGTATCCGTTCCCAGGCACCCCCAACCTCCAGTAGGCTTCATCATTATGTTGATGGGAAAGTGTTTATCAGTAGGAGTTTGAGGAGGATTAATATGTCACCAAGGACATTCGCAAATTTCTACAGATGTACTGTGGAAAGCATTCCGTCTGGAATGGAGGGCCCACCCCACAGGATCAAAATAAAACTGCAGAAAGTTGCACCAGCCTCCATCGGAGACATCTTCAAAAGGCAATGCCTCAAAAGGATGGCATCCATCATTAAGGACCCCCATCACCCAGGACATGCCCTCTTCTCACTGGCGGAGGTGCAGGAGCCTGAAGGCACAAACTCAACGTTGCAGGAACAGATTCTTCCCCTCCACCATCAGATTTCTGAATGGAGAATAAACACATGAACATTACTTCAGTATGTTTTTTCTATCTCTTTCTGCATTACTTATTTATTAAATTATATATATGTGAGATGTGTGTGTATGTGCATATGTGTGTATATATATATATACTATATTGTAATTTATACTTTATAGTTATTTATTATTATATATTGCACTGTACTGCAAACACAAAACAACAAATTTCATGACATATGCCAGTGATATTAAACCTGATTCTGATTCTCATTCTGAATGCTAACAATATTTTGAAAGGGGAGAAGTTCAAAGTTGCAGACAGATCTCTTCACTGTGAATTGTGCTGGGATATCTCTAAGGGCAAAAGAGTTATCTATTCAAGAAAGAAGAAAGCGTCATGAGAGGTTTAACCTGCAACGTGGTCTAAATACAACTTGCTCTGGGATTTTCCTCAGTAGTGGGCTCTGTATCGAGAATGCTAAAATTAAGTATTGTTTTATAAGATTACAGATTTAGAGGCACAGAGTGGACTGGAATAACAGGTGCCAGCAAGCTGTTCTTATTTAATATAAATTTGATTTCATCAGCATAGTCAACATAAAAGGTTCTTGTCTTAACTGCATTCATTGAAAAAGTGTGTCTCATCCTTAATGTCAAGTACAATGATAACAAAAGACTTCTACTGTGCACCGTATCAGAGAATCGAATAAATGACAGAGTCTTCAGCAAGAAAGATGTGAGTACTATGGTGCCATTTCAGTGACTGATTTTTGGTGGCTGTATGATGGTCAATACATTTTCAGGTTAGGATTTCACATTCTGCTCAAACTCTTCATTGATCTTGAAATCATCTCCATTTTACACTTCTACATTTCTGGCTGCTACTCTTGCCCCCTCACCCTCTCCAATAAGGAAAGAATCTACATCTTCCTTATTGGGGACAAACACTGAGATGGTCTGCTTAGTAAAGTTAATCCATGAGATTCCATTGGATAATGTTGGGACACTGCCTCCATCTTCTTTCATTTGTATTCCCCTACTTCATTTGACATTCTAAATACGCCATCTACTTCAGAGCAATTAAACTCAGCATCATTGGGTCTTCCTTCATTCTCTCAATTTTGGTCCAAAAGTCAACCCTACATCACTGTCACTTCTGTACTTCCTCTGGGTCCTCTGTGCTGCCTGTTGGATGGGTCATAAATTGGTTGAGGTAATCACTGGGAGGTCACAGTGCTCTCACAGTGAATCTTAGCAATCTCCTCAGTTTCAACTTGATGCAATTCCATCTCACCCCTCACTCCTGTCTGTTCATTGCTTTTCAGTCCTACCTCCAACAACGTAGGTTAAAAAACTCTCAGACACACTTAAACTGCTTTACAGTTTCCCCATCTTTGTCACTTCTCCAGTCCCAGGATATCCTGCCAAACTTCAGATTCTTTTGTTGACCTATTGACCTCTTTGCCCTACTATTGGGGACAGAGGTTCCATTTAATAAACTTCATGGTTTGGACTACACTCTCCAAACTCTCAGTATATCTTTCTCTTTCTCTCAAGCTCTCTTTAAAATCTAATTCTTCCACAGGGATCTTAGTTTTTTCATCTAAGATCTTTTAATTTGGGTCAGCATCTATTTATACTTACAGTATATTCCCATAAATTATCTTGGGACATGTTTTATGCATTAAGTGCACTAACAACTGCTTTGATATTTGTTGCTGTTACATCTCACTGAAACACAAAATGTCACACAAAATGTGGAAAACATCCCTGCCTCTAACCTTTCAAAAAATGTTCCAATACTCTGAGAGACATCAAAATCAAAAGTCCAGAGCTGCTTTCTGACCACTTGGTGGTTTTCGTGATTCCTAAGGTAAGCCAATATTTTCCGATTGTAACATACCAAGCCACCTCTAAGGGATGAATTGAACATTTAGTTAGGCTCTAAACTGAAATGAAATTTATCTCCAGAAGTAATAGGTGTTGGCACTGGGTCCATTATCGAGCTAATGGAACCATGATGAGATGATACCAAACCAGCGTAAGTACGGTTCTGAATCAGAATCAAGTTTATTGCTTTATTATTCTGGCATATGTTGTGAAATTCACACAAAATGCTGGAGGAACTCAGCAGGCCAGGCAACATCTATGGAAAAGAGTAAACAGTCGATGTTTTGGGCCAAGACCCTTCATCGGGACCCAAAGCTCTTTTTAGTCTTTTCCACAGATGCTGCCTGGCCTGCTGAGTTCCTCCAGCATTCTGTGTGTGTTGCTTGGACTTCTGGCATCTGCAGATTTTCTCTTGTTTATGTTGTGTAATTAGTTGTTTTGCAGCAGCAGTGGAGTGCAATACATAAAAAACTATAAATTACAACAATAAATTGAAACATTTGAGCGTGTGCCTTCAGGCTCCTGTACATGAGATGAGGGCATGCCCTGAGCATGGAGGTCCTTAATAATAGTTGTCACCTTTTTGAGACAGTACTTCTTGAACACATCCTCGATGGTGGGAAGGTGAATCTCCAATGGGCAGTTGTTCAGATGAGAGTTAAATGTAAATTCCTTAATGCCTTTTCATGTTAAAAACCCCATGAATAATGTCCTTGCCAATATCCATCCATCAAAACAAGTGAAGCTAGAAATTAAGTTTTGCGATGCCTGTTTTCCATAAACATTACATGATTGAATCAAAGCAGAGAAAATTATTCTGAAATGTGAGTGGCACTTCTGTGATCTGTGTAGTGAAATTGCATTCCAGTGTCTCTGCATGCAACAGTCACTTACAGCTGGAACTGCTTGCCAAGGAATACTGATGTCGATCAACTTGTGAAGCAGATTAGATGCCAGAATCCGGAATGGTGATGCCTGCTGGAGAAACTACAGAGGTGTTGACTAGAGAACTGGCCTTGGTTAAGCCAAAGAGAGATGATATGGATGTGACGAGATGCTTTAAGGAGAGATTGCGTCGCCTGGTACTGTACTCGCTGGACAACAGAAGGATGAGGAGATCTGATAGAAACATATAAAATTATGAAAGGGATAGATAGGATAGAGGTAGGAAAGTTGCTTCCAATGGTAGGTGCGACTAGGACTAGGGGACGTAGGCTCAAGATTCGGGGGAGTAGATTTTATACTTTATACTTTATTGTCGCCAATCAATTGTTACTAGAGTGTACAATCATCACAGTGATATTTGATTCTGCTCTTCATGCTCCCCAAAGTACAAGTCGATAGTAAATATTAAAATTTTAAATTATAAATCATAAATAGAAAATAGAAAAGGGAAAGTAAGGTAGTGCAAAAAAACTGAGAGGCAGGTCCAGATATATGGAGGTTACGGCCCAGATCCGGGTCTGGATCCGTTCAGCAGTCTTATGACAGTTGGAAAGAAGCTGTTCCCAAATCTGGCTGTACGAGTCTTCAAGCTCCTGAGCCTTCTCCCGGAGGGAAGAGGGATGAAAAGTGTGTTGGCTGGGTGGGTCGTGTCCTTGATTATCCTGGCAGCACTGCTCCGACAGCGTGCGGTGTAAAGTGAGTCCAAGGATGGAAGATTGGTTTGTGTGATGTGCTGGGCTATGTTCACGATCTTCTGCAGCTTCTTCTGGTCTTGGACAGGACAACTTCCATACCAGGTTGTGATGCACCCCAGAAGAATGCTTTCTACGATGCATCTATAAAAATGAGTGAGGGTTTTAGGGGACAGGACGAATTTCCTTAGCTTCCTTAGGAAGTAAAGGCGCTGGTGGGCCTTCTTGGCGGTGAACTCTGCTTGTTTGGACCATGTCAGGTCATTTGTGATATTGACCCCAGGGAACTTAAAGCTTTTGATTTAGGATGGAGATGAGGAGGAACTGCTTTTCCCAGAGAGTGGTGAATCTGTAGAATTCTCTGCCCAATGAAGCAGTAGAGGCTACCTCAGTAAGTATATTTAAGACAAGGTTGGATAGATTTTTGCATAGTTTTTATGCAAAATTAAGGGAATTGAGGGTTATGGGGAAAAGGCAGGTAGGTGGAGATGAGTGCACGGCCAGATCAGCTATGATATTATTGAATGACGGAGCAGGCTCGACAGACCAGATAGTCTACTTCTGCTCCTGTTTCTTATGTTCTACTCATTCAGGGCAGTCCTACTCACGTGTAGTGAAAGAATCCACACTTCTCTAAGCTTTTGTTGAGGAGATGGTAACTAATGGGTGTCACTGGAATAAATGACAACACATCAGTATGATCGGGAGGAGGCCGCCTTGTTCCTTAACTGGCCAGAACCCCTGCCAGTTTGCCTGTTGGAGTTGCCTCTGACACCTTCTGATGCTTCTGACTCAGGGCTTCTGCTGACGCCCATAACCAGAGAGTTGGGCCCCGCTGACTTATGGGTGCCTGCCTTGTCAGAAGATCACGCACCCTAGCCTGAAGTCGTGTGCCTTAACAGTGTGCACTGGAGCTTTGGGGAGTGCACCGTTTAAATCCACCACATTTTGCTCATGGTTTTGTGTCGGCAAGTAGCAGCCACACAAGACCCTGGCGGTGGGGCTTGGCTGAGCCTTTTGAGGATCGATGAGGGCAGGGCACTAAGCGTCGGCAAGGCCACTGACAAGATCCCACACGGCAGGTTGATGCTGAAGACAGGAACAGATTGGATCCAGGGTGAGTTAAGCAACTGGTTACAAGATTGTCTTGGTGGTAGGAGGCAGAGGGTGGAACTAGAGAGTTGTTGTTCAGATTACAGGTTTGTGACCGGAGGTCAGTTCTGAGTCCTCTGCTGCTTGTCATGCACATTAATAATTTGGATGAGAATGTAGATGGCGTGGTTGGTAAGTTTGCCAATGCAATGGGCAATGAAGGAGGTTGTCTAAGGTAACACAGGACTTAGACCGAACAATAAGGTGGGAATTTAACTCACAAAAATACAAATTAGTGCATCACAGGAAGTTATAGCAGGGCAGGACAAACACAATGAGTAGCCAGGTCCTGTCCTGAGGAGCGTTCTTGAACAGAGAGACCTTGAGGTGCAGGTACATAGTTCCTGTAAAAGGGAACACAAGTAGATGACATCGGTGGAGGGATGTCATGTAATAGTCGTACAAAACAGTGTTTAGGCCATACTTGGAGTGCACTACGCTGAAAGCAGTGCCTGATTCGATCAGAAAGGGGCTCACACAGATGTTTCTTGGACTGGAGGGCTTGAGTTAACAAGAGAGATTGGATTAGCTGGTTCAGTTCTTTCTGAGCAAAGGAAGCTGAGAGGTGACGTGACAGAGACGTCCTGTATAAAAGTGTGAGAGGCACAGATAGGACAGACAGCCAGAATCTGCTTCTCGTGGTAGAGGTATCTGAAATTATAGGCATAGCATAGAGCAAGTTTAAAGGAGAGCTGAGGAATATATTTTTCACACAAACAGCATTTGTTATGGGCTGTCAGAGGAGAAGTGGAGACAGGAACGAACAGTGAAGTGATAACTTGAAAACTATTTGAAAGAGCAAGACACAGAAGGATATGGAATTGGTATAGGAAAATCGGATTGGCACTGGTAGGCATGATGGTTGGCACAGGTGTGATGAGCTGAAGCTTGTGTTGCCAAGCTGTACAACACCATGACTCTACGAGGGATGAACAGTGCACCTGTTACTTGCTGTTAATTTCTAACCCATGATATGGTCAATTTCTTTGACTGCTGGTTGAGGGGCCTCACACGGTGCATGTTAACTACCCTACATCACACAGTAACTACCATTCCTTCTAATTTAAAATGATAAAAAAAGAAAGATTACGACTTCTGCCAGGCTCACTAAAAGCAAAAGAGAATGGGACGTGAAGCATGACTGAAACAGCACTGAATAAGTAACGAGATTTTCTAATCCAAAGTATTATGAGAATGCTGATAAGCCGAGCAAGCTACTAGCTTATGCCTGAGGCATCTGGCCGTCAGCTATCGCTTTGGAATGACTGCCAGGTACATCTCTGCCATCTCACTCATCAATCTTTAGCTAAGATCAGAACTCCAGAGGTAACTGACTCTCCCTGAACAATCAGTCAAAGGCAGGAATTAAAACGCAGGCAATTTGAGAGAAGTAATCGGTGCCTGCTTCTTAGTCCAGTACCAGGAGCAGAACAGAAGCTACATTCAATCTTATGTTTGTCAATGCAATATTAATCAGAGCTGGTCAACACACTGAAGATGAGCAGATGTCTTCTTGGAGTCTTTATAGTATAAACTCGTGTGTTAAAGGCTGAAGATTAAAAATATTGATAACAATATAAAGTAAGAAGATGAAAACAAACTACAAACTCCACAAGTTCCGCAAGATCCATGAGATCTACAAGTTCCACAAACTCCACAAGTTCCACAAAAGGTCCCAACAAGATTAAGTGGAAAATTGTAGTAGTATGAGGGGTGATTGATAAGTTTGTGGCCTAAGGTAGAAGGAGTCAATTTTAGAAAATCTAGCACATTTATTTTTCAACATAGTCCCCTCCTACATTTACACACTTAGTCCAGCGGTTGTGGAGCATACGGATCTTGGACCTCCAGAAAATGTCCACAGCAGGGGTGATGGACAAGTTCGTGGCCTAAGGTAGAAGGAGATGAGTTATACAGCTCTCGTTACATGCACATGCAGGTCAGCTCTGAGTGATTACACAGAAAGTTTGAAGATAATTCATCTCCTTCTACCTTAGGCTACAAACTTATCAATCACCCCTGCTGTGGACACTTTCTGGAGGTCCAAGATTCGTATGCTCCACGACCACTGGACTAAGTGTGTAAATGTAGGAGGGGACTCTGTTGAAAAATAAATGTGTTAGGTTTTCTAAAATTGACTCCTTCTACCTTAGGCCACAAGCCTATCAATCACCCCTCATAAACAAAGGAAGAAAAATGACATTGTTTAAGGTTATAAGTGGAAGGACAATGGACCCTGTTCATTTTAAGGAGTCAGTTTCGGTGCTTTGGCTTCAGGTTAAGATTATCAGTTCAAACCACACAGCAAAGTACGGAACTCCCAGTCCAGACTAGTACACGAGTATTGGCACTGAGGGAGTGCCACACCACTAACGTTCAGTGGAAACTGACACCCAGCCTGATATCTTAGGAGCATGTGCAATATTTTACTGCGTCATGTGAAAAACATAGGGCACTTTCCAGATGTGCTAAACAATACTCATCCCTCAACCAATACCAGAAACAAAAATGACAATACACAAGACTACGGATGCTGGAATCTGAAACCAAAAATAAATGGCTGGAGGAACCCTGTGGACCAGGCAGCCTCTGCTGTGGGAATGGATCATTTCATTCCACAGATGCTTCCTTACCTGCTGAGTTCCTCCAGCATTGAGTCGTAGAGAAGTACAGCACAGAAACAGGCCCTTTGGCCCATCTAGTCTGTGACGAACCATTCAAACTGCCTACTCCCACCGACCTGCCCTCCATAGCCCTCCACATCCCTACCATCCATATACCTGTCCCAACTTCTCTTAAACGTTGAAATCGAGCTCACACGCACCATTTGCACTGGCAGCTTGTGCCATACTTCCATGACCCTCGGAGTGAAAACGTTTCTCCTCGTGTTCCCCTTGCAGTTTGTTTTTCTTTTGCCAAAAAAAATGATTGAAGACTGTTCACGTCCACGTCCCTACAATTGTCACGGAAACAGCATTGAAGAATCCTTCTACATCTGAGGGTGCAGGCATTCCTGAGTCTCCACCTCGGACTTGCGTGACTGACAGTGGTGAAAACTGAGAGAAAGCTTCTGACACGATGAAGGAAGCTGTGAACACCCCAGAGCTGGAGGACCTTCATTGCTGACCTAAAGGCCAGCGGTGAGAAGATTTCCCTGCAGTAAGCACTTGTTAATAATTTTTGGAAGACTTTTGTACAACTGTGTTTATTGTACTGAACAGAGATGAGGAGGAACTTCTTTAGTCAGAGGGTGGTGAAGTTGTGGAGTTCTTTGCCTCAGGTGGCTGTGGAACCCAAGCCTTTGAGTGTACTTAAAGCAGGAGTTGATCTGTCAGGGTGTGAAAGATTATGAGGCGATAGCAGGAGAATGGGGTTGAGAGGAATAATAAATCAGTCATAGTGGAAAGATAGAGCAGACTTGATGGACCGAATGGCATAATTCTGCTCCTGTGTCTCGTGGTACTGGAGATGTTCATAACTCTTTGGATGACCTGAAATAATATTTGAAACAGGATCTATTAAGAATATGGTTTGAGAACCTTAACTCACTGAGCTCTGTAACTTTGGAGAACGTGCCAGTGCGTGCAGTGTACCAGCTCACACTGGTGAGTTCATCTTCATGAAGGACTTGTTTCACATGAGGGCCATCTGAATTTCTGGAGGGAATGAAACAGGAAATTGGCAAGCTCTAGACAGGATCTAAAGGCTCCATAAAAATAAAAAGCTGTTCTCAGATTTAAGGAATATTTTCCTGATATTGAAACATAGCATAGCCTGAATGAGGGAGGTACAAACCTGTTAATTGTTACAATTTGTGTAGAAAATGGACAAGATTGAAAACCAAGTAGAAACTGTGAGAATAGTGAGGTGTACATTTGGGTACTTCCAAGTGTGAAGAGAGGATTGAAAATAAATTTCTTGGGATATGCAGGGTCTGTTTGTCCTAAATGTCAAATTCTGTTTGTCTTCAGCATTGGGAATCAGGGGTAGGAAAGGTTACTGTAAAATTCCAGTGACTTAAACTATTGGTGTATCCAAAGATCTGTTCATGATTTTTAATTCATTGCCATCTAACTGGCAGTAGAACAAGCCTGTACAAGGTTTGGGATGGATTTGAGTAAAGGGGACACAGACTGGAGGGATGGTGAACCATTGCCACAGAGTGTGCTGGTGACACACGGCGAGTATCCCTTCCCATGGGCTTTGGATTAAACAGTAGACAATGAGGGGGCCTGGAATGCGTCACCGGAATTAAATGTCAACAGCATCAAAGTGGTTGCCGTAACAACTGTGTAAGTCATCCTATTGTGTTCAAAAAATGAAGCCCTTTTAACGGTCATCAAGCCTAAGAAAGAAGTTTCACCCACAAAGAATATTGATAACCGTCCTCTTGAAGTCCGAGCAAACCATCTCCTAAAAAGACCTTGAAGGAATAATGATGTTGGATCAGGTCTATTATATCGTAGTCCTGTTTATGACGCTCACACTCCGCTCCCCAAGGGACCTCTGGTTTACCCCATCGACACTTATGTCTGAAGTAGTTTGGTTTTAGTGCTGTGTCTCTTGAGTGAAGAGTTTGTAGGTTAGAATTACTCATTCTTTGGTATCTCCAGTTATAGGCATCTAAAAATAAATAACAACACTGCAATAACTTCAAACATTGGCCGTTAGGATACATAGCATGCACAACCAATGGCACATGAGGCCTGAAAGCTTAAATATTTGTGGCCTCAATCTATCCTGGTGTTCACCAACATCACTTAGCTTCACGTTCAAGGGACTATGAATCAGAATCAGATGTAATATCACCGGGCATGTCGAGAAATTTGTAGTTTTGTGGCATCAGTACATTGCAATACTTAATAATAATAAACTATAGGTTACAATCAGAAATATATTTAAACATTTAATTAAATAAGCAGTGCAAAAAGAGCAAGAGAAGAAAAATATTGAAGTTGTGTTCATGGTTCATTGTCTGTTTAGAACTCTGCTGGCGGAGGGGAAGAAGCTGTTCCTAAAATGTTGAGTGTGTGTCTTTAGTCTTGTACCTCCTCCTTAATGGTAGCAAAGAGAAGAGGGTATGCCCCTAGGTGATGGGGGTTCTTAATGATGGATATCACCTTTTTGAGGCATCGCCTTTTGAAGGGGTCCTGGATGCTGTGGAGGCCAGCGCCCATGCTGGAACTGGCTGAGTTTACAACTTCCTGCAGGTTTTTCTGATCCTGTGCAGTGGTCCCTCCACAGCAGACGGTGACGCAACCAGTTAGCATACTCTCCATAGTACACCTGTAGAAATTTGCCGGAGTCCTTGGTGTCATACCAAATCTCCTCAAATTCCTAATGAAACATAGTCGTTGCTGTGCCTTCTTTATAATTGCACCAATATGTTAGACTCAGGGTAGATCTTCAGAGATGTTGATACCCAGGAGCTTGAAACTGTTTACTCTTTCCACCCCTTGAAACTGTTCACCCCGACCTCCCCTTGAAGTCTATAATTAATCCTTGGTCTTACTGATGTTGAGTACAAGGTTGTTGCTGCGACACCACTCAACCAGCTGATCTATCTCACTCCTGTACGCCTCCTCGTCACCACCTGAAATTCTGCCAACAATAGTTGTGTCGTCGGCAAAATTATAAATGGCTTTTGAGCTGTGCCCAGTCACACGGTGGTGGGTGTAGAGAGAGTAGAGTCATGGGCTAAGCACGCATCCTTGAGGAGAGCCAGTGTTGATTGTCAGTGAGGAGGAGATGTTATTTCTGATCCGCACGGACTGTGGTGTCGCAATAAGGAGGCCACAGATCCAGTTGCAGAGGGAGGTACCTAGACCAGGTTTTGGAGCTTGTTGATTAGTACTGAGGATATGCTGGTATTAAACTCCAGTAGCTCTGGGCACTTTGACAGGAAGAATTCAGGAGTCAATGACACTGGCTGCATTAGATACAGCAAATATAAATAAATCTAAGAACCATACTCCACCAAGGTGACACAAAGCTGCGACCTCCATTTCACAGCTCAGATTTAGTTGTTTATTAAGCCTGATTTATACTTCTGCATCAACTCGACGCCGTAAGTACTGTGTCGCCGCAAACCCTACGCAGAGCCGACGCGGATCCTTACGCCAGAGCCTGACGCGCACTTCTCCCAAATACAACCGCGCGTCGTGGCAACGCAGATGGCAACAACTGTGATTGGTCCGCTTGGTAGCATCGCATGTCAGCCTACGCTGCAGTAGCTTCCCATTGGGCGACTGAAGGGCAGGGAAGGGACTCTGGCTGCAATGCTTTCCATAATGATTTACAAACCTCCTAAATTATGGAGAGCGCATTTCGCTTTTACGAAAAAAGACGCTCGCTTCTTGTTTACCCTGGGAAAGACTACCATGAACATGAAACCTTGCATGGGCAGGTGTGTGCGCATGCGCGATGTTCCCGAATTGCAGAGTGATGCAGACACACCAACGCAGAAGTATAAATGCTCACAAAGTGTTTCGGTCACTTGCGTAGGTTACGGCGTCAAGTTGATGCAGAAGTATAAAGCAGGCTTTAGTTGTTGTAGTCTTGGGGACAGAGAGGGAGTTAAAGGTCAGGTTCGGGTTTAAGGACAGGGATATGGCGGAACTAGAGGTCAGGCCTGAATTTAGGTCTTTGCTCCACATTCGAAAGCCAGTGACGTGGACGTGGGCCATCTGTGGACTGGGCTGGGATGTCTGGCTGGATGTCACACAGGCAGACCAGTGTGGATCAGGGCTTATGGCTACCCCAAGGTCAGCGAGGTGTCGTTGGTTTCTGCAGTCGGAGTTCAGTGCAGCAGGAGGAATGAGATCCGGTGACGCCCCCCGGCTTCGCTAATCGGTGAGACCGGAGTTTGAAGCCTAGTGTTCGGGGTCCTGTCATCAGTGAGTCCAGAATCCGCAGCCTGGTGTTCAGTGCTCAGCGGGTCCTTGTGGTTGATGCTGAGGATCGAAGCCCAGGGGTTGAATCGGGAGTCCCGGAAGTCGAGGCCTGTTGGCTGCATTGCAAGTCCACTGGGGAAGTTACAGCCCAATGTTTGTGAGCCCAAGTCCGAGCCTGCTAGAGGCTGGAGGCTTGTCCTGGGGTTAGAGGACAGGGTGTGTGGGTGGTGAGGAAGGGAGCTTGTTTTGCTGTTATTTTATTGCTTGTTCTATTCCATTTTGTCGTGTTTTGTGTTGTTCGGCTGAGCATTGTAGGCACGTTATATTGGTGCCAGAATGTGTGGTGACACTTGGGAGCTGCCCCCAGCACATGCTAGGCTGTGTTGGCTTCGAACACAAACAATGTAGTATGTTTCGATGCATTCGTGATAAATTAACTTGAAACTTAAATCTTATTATTCATTTTTCTCCTCTTCTGTTCTGATCAGTGTGGGTGTGATCTTCACAAACCCTCAGGAACTTCATTATATCTCCAACTGTTCTGATCGGCCTTGGTCTGATCTTCACAAACCCTCAGGAACTTCATTATATCTCCAACTGTTCTGATCGGCCTTGGTCTGATCTTCACAAACCCTCAGGAACTTCATTATATCTCCAACTGTTCTGATCGGCCTTGGTCTGATCTTCACAAACCCTCAGGAACTCCATTACACCTCCAGCTGTGAGGCCTGCCTCAATTGTTGCCTGACCGCCTGTGAGTGGCAGGTACCACAGCTGAATCTGCTTCTATCCTCACCCAGCAACCACAGGGCTTCCAGGAGGGGCCTCTGCATACTACTAAGGACCTGAATTTTGGCAGATCTTCGTGCCGCTCCTGGGAGATTCTGGCCCAGTTTCAAAATGGTGGAATTAAACGTTATCGGTTGGAGAAGTTACAAAAAGATGCTGAATGGGAGGGGAACACTGACGCTCAAGCGTCAATAAACTGTTTGCTTTCAGAATGGCAAAGCAAAAACCCTTCGTCATGCACGCCTGCTTCCGTAGTCTGCTCCAACCCTGAATTCTAATGGGCACTTTGCTGATGAAATTTGTTCCTTAGCGTGGCTGCTGTGGGAGGACCTGATGACTCGGCACCAGATCAGGAATGAAATGAATTAATTTAATCTGAGCTAGGTAACTAATTGAGACCGTGCACCTGGGACCAGGGCTGGTCCCCGTCCATGCTAAGCCCCATTATCGAGTTATTGTCACGCACAGGAATTTCCATCAAGTCAACCTTCATGAAATGGAATTGAGCAGACTGAGAGTACTCACTGCCAAGAACCATCGTCTGGCGAAGTTACCTGTGCCACAGACTCGCCAGAAGAAGTGAATGCGACTGCTTTGCAAACATATTTTTGTACAAGTCTCCAGTTCATGTTACCTGAAACTTAAAAGTAAGCAGCTTTAAGTGTGTGTGTTAAAAATAAATCTGTCATTTGTCCACTTCCACAGGAACCTTCACTTCCTCCATTCAGTTTGAATGAAATGTCTCTATTATCAACTCAAGATTATGTTCTTAACATTCTGATTGTTCGCTTGTCACAGTCATTGGGAACAAGGATAAAATATGTTAATTCCAATAAATCCTTTCCGCACATCCGAGAAGGATCGTCAAATGTACGATTGAGATTGTGGTGAAAAGCACTTTCCTAATTGACTTCGCTCACTGGGGACTCATTTGTGTAATTAGGGAATTGAAGTAAACAGCAGAGTTTGCACGCAATGTTCAACTCTTCAATAACACAGCATGCAACTGGGAGGGTCTGGACTCACCAACACACTACCTGTAGTATTTAGTCCATTTGTGCAGGTTAGAATACTTGACATCGTCATGCATGGAAATTTTGTGCAGAAGCAGGTTCGGCAGATGCCGGTTACAAAGTGGAGCTGGATAGGTAAAAGCTGTGTTTTCCAAATGTACACACCACGTCAGTGTTGTAGCAGTGACATTTTCATTAAGAAGTGCCATTAAAAGATGTCCCTCATGGGAAAGGAAAGGGAAGTAATGGTGATTTTGATCCTGGACTGCTTACACGCAACCTGGGGCGATAGAGAGCTGGGATGTTTAATTAGCCAGCTTTGGTGATGGATTTACAATGGCTAAAAGGGAAAGGAAAGACTTTCCAGCTGGCCAGAGAGTAATCGTCCTGTTAGGAATTGTGCCCAGGCACATGGCAGCACATTCAACGGTTTGAGGCTTGATCGCTGTCCTTTCAGCAGATGTGGACAGCTGTGGTGCTTTACTAACCTCAGTTGGGGGACACAGTTTCGTTGGGATAAGAATTTACGCTGGTAGATGTATGTGAGTGGATTTGACACCACGGAGTTAGTGTGTACTTTAGATTAGATTAGATTATGAGGACACGCAGTCCTCTTTTATTGTCATTTAGTAATGCATGTATTAAGAAATGATACAATTTGTTCCTCCAGAATGATATCACAGAAACACAAGACAAACCAAGACTAAAAAAACTGACAAAAACCACATAATTATAACATATAGTTACAACAGAACAAAGCAATACTGTAATTTGATGAAGAACAGACCATGGCATAGTAAAAAAAAAGTCTCAAAGTCTCTCAAAAGTCCCATCATCTCACGCAGATGGTTGAAGGGAGAAACTCTCCCTGCCATGAGCTTCCAGCGCTGCAAACTTGCCGATGCAGCATCCTGGAAGCACCCTGACCACAGTCTGACTCTGAGTCCGTCCGAAAACTTCGAGCCTCCAACCAGCCCTCCGACACCGAACACTATCTCTGATGAGTACTTCGACCCCGACCCCGACCCCAGCCGCCAAGCAATAGGCAAAGCCAAGGATTTAGGGCCTCCCCCTCTGGAGATTCTTGATCGCACAGTAGCAGCAACAGCGAAGCAGACATTTCAGAAGTTTCTCCAGATGTTCCTCCATGCTTCTTCACGTTTGTCTCCATCAAATCAGGATTATGCACGGCCCCTATTAACAAATACGATATCATTTGGAGTGGCCGTGCGCGCTGCGTCACACCGCCATCTTCTCCTCCCCTCTCCTCTATGATCATCCAAAGCCTGTGGGGACTGGGAAAAATGCACATACAGTCCCTATTCAAGAAAGCAGGAAAACAGGAAAATTTACTTCACATGTCACTGATACCAACATATCCACTATTGGGTTAAGGTCACACTTAGGTTGGAGGAACAACACTTTATATTTCGTCTGGGTAACCTCCAACCTGATGGCATGAACAGCGATTTCTCACACTTCCAGTAATGCCCCCCAACACCCTCCTTCACTATTTCCCATCCCCTTGTCCCTCTCTCATGTTATCGCCTTGCCTGCCCATCGCCTCCCTCTTCCCCAACCCCTTTCTTCATCTTCCAATCAACTTCCTAGCTCTTTGCTTCATCCCTCCCACTCCAAGTTTCACCTATCGCCTGGCGTCTCTCTCCCTCCCCTCCCCGCACCTTTCAAATCTATTCCTCAGCTTTTTTTCTCCAGTCCTGCCAAAGGGTTTTGGCCCGAAACGTCGACTGTGCTCTTTTTCCATAGATGCTGCCTGGCCTGCTGAGTTCCTCCAGCATTTTGTGCGTGTTGCTTGGATTTCCAGCATCTGCAGATTTTCTCTTCTTTGTCACTGAGAGTTGCTGAAATTACTTGTTAAGTAAGTAGTGGCAATATTTTTACAAGTGAAGGCTTAGAGGTCACAGCCTAGTGTTTGGGGTCCCATCAGTAGGTCCACAGTTCAAAGCCTGAAGTCTGGGTTCCTCACTCATCATCGGCGAGCTTTGGGGTCGATACTGGAGATCACAGCCCGAAGGTGGAGTGGAATTCTGGAAATTGAGGCCCAGTGGTGGGAGCCCAGAGACTGCAAAGTCAAAGCCCAAAATATGCAAAGGATCCGGGCCTAAACTGTGAGCCCCCTTCTTCTCCTGCTTTTCCCCCAGTCCTCACAGGCACATGGGTAACCAAAGCCTATCACTTTCAATCAATGCTGACTCGACATAATCTGGCTTCCACTGTGTTCATATATTGCAGGAAGCATGGTCTGATATGTTCCTAGTGAAGGCAGACTGAAACAGTGGCCAGCTAACCAAACGGTCTGTGTATTTGTGCGTGAGTGTGGAAATGTGTATGTGCGAGTGTGTTTTATGTTTGTATATATGTATATGTGTTTGGCTGTGTGTACGTGTATTTATGTGTGAGTAAATAAAACATGCATGTTTGTGCCTCTGTGTGTGTGTGTGTTTGTGTGTTTACGTGTGTGTATATGTGTGTGTGTGTGTGTGTGTATATATGTGTGTGTGTGTGTGTGTGTGTGTGTGTGCGTGTGCCCTTGTATATAAAAGAGTAACCCAAGCACACACACTAGGTGACACACCCTGTGACTGCAGCGACTTGGGAAGGAAGGAATGAACATATAGTGATGTGAAGATGGGTCCAGCCTAGAAGTCTAAACTACAGAAGTTAATGTAGTGGAAAGCTTTGCTAATTGCCAAGGGCAGGTAGTTAAACCCTCATTTGCCCGAATGAAAATTGCCACTGCTACTAAATCTGGGGGCCTTCTCCCTTAAACTGAGGCCAAAGATGGATGTGAGCAAAGGCCCAACCTGTCACCTCAGAACCAGATCTCTGAACATCTACCTCAGAGAGGTTAGAAATATTGGAACCATTAGTGTGGATAACTCCCCTGGCCCTGCTGGGATATACCAAGATGTTAAGGGAAGCAAGAAACGGTTCTGGAATTTGCGACTGGCTTTGGGAGGTGGAACCAGAGGAAATTTGGCTGCACCAGTACGGTTGCCTGTGCTATTGACTGCCCCTTCTCCCCTCTTCTTCCTTGTGGTTTATGACTGTCCCAGCGAGGTGCGTGGTCGGTAATGGAAAGAGCACGGCAGTAGTGAGGGCCTGACATTGTGAAGGGGAGCAGCCGGTAGACATGTGCATGTAAATAACATCAAAAATGCTGCAAATCCGAAGCAAAAACAAAGTGGTGGGAAATCTCAGCAGGTCAGAGAGCATCTGAGTGTGAGATTCACAGCTAACAGCTCAGGTTGAAGAGCCCTTTTCAGTTCTTATATCTGGGAACGCCGGTGGGTTCTGGCAGAGTAGGAGGCACCTGAACAGTTAGGTTTCACTGCTTTCTGTTCTCCCTTCCAGCAGCAAACACCCTGCAAAACCACAGACCCCTGTCTCCAAGTCTGGGCTCTCACAAACCGGCAGTGCGAGGACGATGCAGGCTGGGTTAGACACTGAGGCACTTGGCTGTAGGAGGTTGGGGTTGGGATGGTGCTCCAGGTCAGGAAGACTCCAGTAAGGATGACAATAGAGACAGCTCCAGCTTACTACTCTCCATCTCCAAAATTCTGAACAAATTTATTGCTCTTTTTTTAACTCAACAGGAACTGACTTAGAGGGCACAAGAGGTTGGACCCTTTTCTCTGAATACGTTTTGCTCCTTCATTTATCAATCTCTTAAGAAGCTGATAAAAATGTGAATGTTCCTGTGTATTTGATTCAATGTAACAGCCTGAGATTGTAACTCTGAGCTTTTGCATCAGCTCTGAGCAGTAGGATCTTCAATGGAATTGCAACGTTGAGGTTTGATGGGTAGGTAGAGGAGGGGAAGGGGATGAGGAGAGGAAGCTATGATATTGCAATGGGAACAGCTGGATAGGGTTGGGTTCTGTTTTGGGCAGGAGAACAATGGCGGAGGGTGGTTGAATGAAATTTACTGCAGAATGGAGTAGGAGGAATTAGAACGTAGAACCGCCATTTTGTGCTGACCTTTTAACCTACTCTAATATCGATCTAACCCTTCCCTCCTACACAACCCTCCATTTTTCTACCATCTAAAACTACTCCCTCTCCCTTATCCGTCATCCCTCCTGCAACTTAGGGGCGGCCGCCTCCCTGTGGCTCCTGTCTCTCACCTCCTCATTCCCCCTAATGAACCGAAGGTCATCTATCTGCAGCTCCCTGCAGATCATGTTAAGGAACTGGGACCGCAGCTGGATGCCCTTCAGCTGAAAAACCATTTGGCAGCTGGAACCGAAGGATTTAAAATTCCTAAATGACTTCCTATGTGTGTGTAAGTTTGGATGGGCCTGACCTTTAAACAAGTACTCTGGACCTACCTTGCGCCATGACCAATCAAGAATCTATCAACCTCTGCCTTAAATATACATACAGACTTGGCCTCCACAGCTGCCTGTGGCAAAGAATTCCTCAGGTTCACCACTCTCTGGTTAATTCCTTCCGATCTCAGTCCTAAAAGGACACACTCTATTCTGAAGCTGTGTGCTCTTGTCCTAGACTCTCCCACCATAAGAAATATCCTCTGTACACCCACTCTATAAAGTCCTTTCACCAGTCGACAGGTTTCAATGTGGTCACCCCTCATTCTTCTGAATTCCAGTGAATTCAGGCCCAGAGCCGTCAAACGCTCTTCATCTGACAAGCCATTCAATCCTGCAATCATTTTTGTGAACCTCCTTTGAACCCTCTTCAATGTTAGCACATCCTTTCTAAGATAAGGGGCCCAAAACTGCTCACAATACTCCAAGCGAGGCCTCACCAGTGCTTTATAAAGTCTCAACATTACATCCTTGCTTTTATATTCTAGTTCTCTTGAAATGAATGCTAACATGGCATTTGCCTTCCTCACCACAGACCTGACCTGCAATTTAACCTTTAGGGAATCATGCACAAGCAGTCCCAAGTTCCTTTGTGCCTCAGTTTTTTGTATTTTCTCTCCATTTAGAAAATAGTCAACCCTTTCATTTCTTCTACTAAAGTGCATGGCTGTACACTTGCCGACACTGTATTATACCTGTCACTTCTTTGCCCGTTTTCCTAATCTGTCTAAGTCCTTCTGTAGCCTCTCTACTTTCTCAAAACCTTTGGCACCAGCACAATATATATCCAGAATGATTTTTTCCATTGGCTCTTTCCTGCCACCTTTCCTCCCTTCACATGCCCCCACCAGCTGAGGTAACTGGACAGGGTCTGACTAAATACGAAGTGATTGGCCAGGGAAAATTAAACAATAATTGGAAAATTAAAATGAAACAGAAAAATTTGCTGAGAAACACAAACAAGATGCAGAGGAACTCAGCAAGTCAAGCAACATCTATGGAAGTGAACACACAGTCGATGTCTTGGGCCGAGATCTTTCTTCAGGACTCAAAAAACTGCTGAAGCTGGAATGCTGAAATTTCCATTGTACAATGTTATTGTTCTTTCAAAGTCTGGTGAACCAGTAATGAATTTTACCTTTATTTCTAGTTCTTCTATTCAACGAAGCTGGCGCCTCTGGCAGAAAATGCAGCCATATATACAAAGGATTTGCTGAATGTCTGCTGAAGCTGGGAGACAGTCTGGCCAAAACTATTGAAGGGGAGAGTGAAGAGGTGAAGGAATTGGACACAGTGTGTCGGTGAGCTAATGGTTTTTCACTACCCCAGGAGATTCATTCCCTCTGCATTCTTAAGGATGTTGCTTTAACCAGAGAGTGCCAGGCCCCTTTCTGCTTTATCATTATATCCAGATTTAGGCAGCGTCTGTGGGTAGGAATCCCATTTCTACAGGAAGTTAGGGGAAGCTAGAAAAAAGTGACCCTGGGTTTAGTCTTCCATCTCTCTCTGTGGAATTCTTCCTAGTCCTTCTTGTCGGTTCAGGGGACTTGTATAGTAGGTAATTAAAAGTGAAACCATAGAAACCATAGAAAAGCTACAGTACAGAAACAGGCCTTTTGGCCCTTCTTGGCTGTGCCGAACCATTTTCTGCCTAGTCCTCACTGACCTGCACACGGACCATATCCCTCCATACACCTCCCATCCATGTATCTGTCCAATTTATTCTTAAATGTTAAAAAAGAACCCACATTTACCACCTCGTCAGGCAGCTCATTCCATACTCCCACCACTCTCCGTGTGAAGAAGCCCCCCCTAATGTTCTCTCTAAACTTTTCCCCCCTCACCCTTAACCCATGTCCTCTGGTTTTTTTTCTCCCCTTGCTTCAGTGGAAAAAGCCTGCTTGCATTCACTCTATCTATACCCATCATAATTTATATACCTCTATCAAATCTCCTCTCATTCTTCTACGCTCCAGGGAATAAAATCCTAACCTATTCAACCTTTCTCTGTAACTGAGTTTCTCAAGTCCCGGCAACATCCTTGTAAACCTTCTCTGCACTCTTTCAACCTTATTAATATCCTTCCTGTAATTTGGTGACCAAAACTAACACAATACTCCAGATTCGGCCTCACCAATGCATTATACAACCTCATCATAACATTCCAACTCTTATACTCAATACTTTGATTAATAAAGGCCAATGTACCAAATGCTCTCTTTACGACCCTAACTACCTGTGATGCCACTTTTAGGGAATTTTGTATCTGTATTCCCAGATCTCTCTGTTCTACTGCACTCCTCAGTGCCTTACCATTTACCCGTATGTTCTACCTTGGTTTGTCCTTCCAAAGTGCAATACCTCACACTTGTCTGTATTAAACTCCATCTGCCATTTTTCATCCCATTTTTCCAGCTGGTCCAAATCCCTCTGCAAGCTTTGAAAACCTTCCTCACTGTCCACTACACCTCCAATCTTTGTATCATTAGCAAATTTGCTGATCCAATTTACCACATTATCATCCAGATCATTGATATAGATGACAAATAACAATGGACCCAGCACTGATCCCTGTGGCACACCACTAGTCACAGGCCTCCACTCTGAGAAGCAATCCTCTACTACCAATCTTTGGCTTCTTCCATTGAGCCAATATCTAATCCAATTTACCACCTCTCCATGTATACCTAGCCACTGAATTTTCCTAACTAACCTCTCATGTGGGACCTTGTCAAAGGCCTTACTGAAGTCCATGTAGACAACATCAACTGCCTTCCCTTCATCCACTTTCCTGGTAACCTCCTCGAAAAAATCCAATAGATTGTTCAAACATGACCTACCACACACAAAGCCATGTTGACTCTCCCTAATAAGTCCCTGTCTATCCAAACGCTTGTAGATTCTGTCTCTTAGTACTCTCTCCAATAACTTACCCACTACCGACGTCAAATTTACCAGCCTATAATTTCCTGGATTACTTTTCGATCCTTTTTTAAACAACAGAACAACATGAGCCATTCTCCAATCCTCTGGCACCTCACCCGTAGACACCGACATTTTAAATATATTTGCCAGGGCCCCTGCAATTTCAACACTAGTCTCCTTCAAGGTCCGAGGGAACACCCTGTCAGGTCCTGGGGATTTATCCACTTTAATTTGCCTCAAGACAGCAAGCACCTCCTCCTTTTCGATCTGTACAGTTTCCATGATCTCACTACTTGTTTCCCTTAATTCCATAGACTTCATGCCAGTTTCCTTAGTAAATACAGATGCAAAAAACCCATATAAGATCTTCAAGAGGACCAATTTTATCCCTTACAATCCTTTTACTTTTAATATACCTGTAAAAACTCTTTGGATTATCCTTCACTTTGCTGGCCAAGGCAACCTCATGTCTTCTTTTAGCCCTCCTGATTTCCTTTTTAAGTATTTTTTTGCACTTCTTATACTCCTCAAGCACCTTATTTACTCCCTGTTTCCTATTCATGTCATACAACTCTCTCTTCTTCTTTATCAGAGTTGCAATATCCCTTGAGAACCAAGGTTCCTTATTCCTATTCACTTTGCCTTTAATCCTGACAGGAACATACAAGCTCTGCACTCTCAAAATTTCTCCTTTGAAGGCTTCCCACTTACCGATCACATCCTTGCCAGAAAACAACCTGTCCCAATCCACGCTTTTTAGATCCTTCCTCATTTCTTCAAATTTGGCCTTCTTCCAGTTTAGAACCTCAACTCTAGGACCAGATCTATCTTTATCCATGATCAAGTTGAAACTAATGGTGTTATGATCACCGGAACCAAAGTGCTCCCCTGCACACACTTCCGTCATTTGTCCTAACTCGTTTCCTAATAGGAGATCTAATATCGCATCCCCTCTAGTTGGTCCCTCTATATATTGATTTAGAAAACTTTCCTGAACACACTTTACAAACTCTAATCCATCTAGACCCCTAACAGTATGGGAGTCCCAATCAATATGTGGAAAATTAAAATCCCCTACCACCACAACTTTGTTTCCTGGAGGTGCCTGCTATCTCTCTGCAGATTTGCTCCTCCAATTCTCGCTGACTGTTGGGTAGTCTATAATACAACCCCACTAATGTGGCCATACCTTTCCTGTTTCTCTGCTCCAGCCATAAGGACTCAGTAGACAAGCCCTCTAATCTGTCCTGCCTGAGCACTGCTGTAACATTTTCCCTGACAAGCAATGCTACCCCCCCACCTTTCATTCCTCTGCCTCGATCACATCTGAAACATCGGAACCCTGGAATATTAAGCTGCCAGTCCTGCTCCTCCTGTAGCCAAGTTTCACTAATAACACGTCATAATTCCAAGTGTCAATCCACGCCCTCAACTCGTCCGCCTTCCCCGTAATACTCCTAGCATTGAAATATACACCTCAGAAGATTTTTACCACCACTCACAACCTTTCTATTTGCGACTTTGCTTGAACTTTTAACATCATTTATTTTCACCCCAGCCTCACTGTCAGCTCTGGCACTCTGGTTCCCATCCCCCTGCAAATCTAGTTTAAAGCCTCCCCAATAGCACTAACAAACCTCCCTGAAAGGATATTGGTCCCCTTGTAGTTCAAGTGTAACCCATCTCTCTTGTACAGGTCCCACCTGCCCCAGAAGAGGTCCCAATGATCCTGAAATCCGAAACCCTGCCCCTGTGGAAAACATAAAAAAAAATAGAAACACTTAGCACTCAGTATTAAAGGTCTCCATCCTGAGATATTGACCCCATTTCTCTTTTCACAGAAGCTGTCAGGTCTGTTGAGTGTTTCCAGCATTTAAGTTCCTTGTAGCTTTGAGCATACTTATTTTTGTACCAGTACAACTTTTACAGTTAACAAAATGTTCTTGATCCAAGCCTCTGGTCATTCTCTACAGCTCTTCGCTTCGGAAGTAGGTAACTATTTCTCTTTTAATCTGTTTAAACTGACCCATTAAGGATTAAAGCACAGTAAGGGCAACACTTTAACAGTCTCACACTCCTGTGTGTGTAACATTTCAGCCCAGATTCAACTTGAATGAGTGTGGTTCCAATGCTGAGATGCTCCCTTATTATTGATGCCCCTCTTGAATTGAAGAGGTAATTCCCCTCCCACTTTCTTAATTTCAGTGAGATCACCCTGTGACCTCTCCTCTAGACGCTAACATTACTGTACATTATAGCTTGATATGCCCTTTTTAGCAATGTTCACTGTTTCTCCATCAGACTATTTTGTGTAGAAGCACCCATATTGGGTACAATTCAATCATTGCCAATGGGGAATGATAAACTGTAGATTATATCTGAGGTGACCATGTGGTGGAGACGGTAATTGTGAGGGACCTGCTCTGTTAATACAGGAAGCCACATTGCCAGCAAATGTATCCACAGCAACTAATTTCTACTGTCCTTGCTTTAATCTTACCACTGAAGTAATTCATTTCCAGATTCTGGGAATATTACACGCTTTACTTTTGTTATTCTGCTCTTTCTATTTACGGTCACTTTACTAATTCTATTTTCCAGTCAGATTCATTAAACATTGTGGGAGTTTAAATGCTGGCCACTGATAATAATCATAGAAAATAGTTTAATGTAGTTCTGAGGGTAAATATGTCATTAATACTTTAAAAGCTGCAGTCATGGTACTTTTGACTGACTCACCGGAAGTATTAAACCACCCTGGTGCTGTGTCGATGCTGGCCGGTATCTCTTTCTGCTGGTCTGCTTGAAGATCTGCAAAAGAATCTGAGTGATCCCATCAGGGCTATGACGCAAGCAATGCCATCTAGAACACTGTTAAACATGATGTTCAAATCACTGTTTCATCTTCTGGAATGTGCGGCCTTTTGACCTGTGGCCAACCTTGAAATGGCATTGCAACACTGGGTTTACTATCCAGGGCACCATGGCAACACTGGGTTTACTGTCCAGGGTACCATGGCAACACTGGGTTTACTGTCCAGGGCACCATGGCAACACTGGGTTTGCGATCCAGGGCAACACAGCAACACTGGCTTTACTATCCAGGGTACCATGGCAACACTGGGTTTGCGATCCAGGGCAACACAGCAACACTGGGTTTACTATCCAGGGCACCATGGCAACACTGGGTTTACGATCCAGGGCAACACAGCAACACTGGGTTTACTATCCAAGACAACACGGCAACACTGAGTTTGCTATCCAGGGCACCATGGCAACAGTGGGTTTGCTATCCAGCAGGCGCAGTCATTTTCTACAACGGAGGCCATTTCTCGTATGAACCTGACCCAAGGTGGTCAATGTAGTAGAAGGTGGCCAAGTGCTTTTTACTCGGCCAGATTTGGAGAATTAAACCAGGTGCTTTCATTCAGTTGTTATAATTTTGGCTATTTAAAGAATCCTGCACAAGGACTCCTTAGTCCATTTCTCTCTATTTAGAAAATTGTCAACCATTTCATTGCTTCTACCAAAGTGCATGACCATACACTTCTCAACACTGTATTCCATCTGCTATTTCTTTGCCCGTTCTTTTAATCTGTTTGTCCTTCTGTAGCCTCTCTAATTCCTCAAAACAACCTGTCACTTCACCTATCTTCATAATGTCTGCAAACTTTGCAACAAAGCCATCAATTCCTTCATCCAAATCATTAGCATATAACGTAAAATGAATTGGTCCCAACACAGGTCCCTGTGGAACACCTCGGGCTCGTAGTTTGTTAAGCAGCCTCGTGTGGCACCTTGTCAAAGGCCTCCTGAAAATCCAAGTACACAACATCAACTAATTGTCTATCCTGCTTGTTATTTCTTCAAAGAATTCCAACAGATTTGGCAGGCAAGATTTTCCCTTGAGGAAACCATGCTGACTATGGCCTGTTTTATCATGTGCCTCCTAGTACACTGAGACCTCATCCTTAATAATTGACTTCACCATTTTCCCAACCACTGAGGTCAGACGAACTGGCCTATAATTTCCTTTCTTCTGCCTCTCTCTCTTCTTGAAGAGTGGAGTGATACTTGCAATTTTCCAATCTTCCAGAACCATTCCAGAATTGAATGATTCTTGAAAGATCATTGCTAATGCCTCTACAATGTCTTCAGCCTCTTCTTTCAGAACCTTGGGGTGTACACCATCTGGTCCAGGTGACTTATCTACCTTCAGACCCTTCAGTTTCCCCAAGAACCTTCTTCCTAGTTATGGTAACCTCACACACTTCATGCCCCCTGACACCTGGAACTTCCACCATATTGCTAGCATCTTCCATAGTGAACACTGGTACTTATTCAGTTGATCAATGATTATCAATAAAAGTGAATGAACATTCGGATAGGAATTTGGGATGACTGTTGTTTGGTTTGTCAATGTCACGTGTACCAAGATACAGAGAAAAGCTTGTCTTGCCTATTGATCATGCAGATCAAATCATTACACAGTGCATTGAGCTAGAATCACGTAAAGCACCATTCTTAGCCATGGATGAGGTGCTGGAGGAGTAGAGGATAGATAATATTGTTCTGTTAATTAAGAAAGGATCAAAGAATAAACCAGGAAATTTATAGTCCAGTGAGCCTGACATCAGTAGATGTTGTCTACATGGACTTTAGCAATGCCTTTGACAAGATCCCATATGGGAGGTTGTTCACGAGGTTCAGTCGCCTGGCATTGAAGATGAGGTAGTGAATTGGATTAGACATAGGCTTCGTAGAGTGGATGTAGATGGCTACCCCTCTGACTGGAGGCCTGTGACTAGTGGTGTGCCGCAGGGATCGGTGCTGAGTCCGTTATGGCTTGCCATCTGTATCAATGACCTGAATGATAATATGGTAAACTGGATCAGCAAATTTGTGAATGACACCAAGATTGGGGGTGTTGTCTACAGCGAAGAAGATTATCAAAGCTGGTGAAATAGGCTGAAAAATGGCAGATGAAATTTAATGTAGACAAGGGCAAGGTTTTGCACTTTGGTAGGGCCAACAAGGTAGGTGTTACAGTGAACGGTAGGGCACTGAGGAGTGTGGTAAAACAGAGGGATCTGGGAATACAGGTTCATAATTCGTTGAAAGAGGCCCCATGTGTAGATAGGGTCGTAAAGAAAGCTTTTGGCACATTTCCTTCATAAATCAACGTTTTGAGTACAGGAGCTGGGATGTTATGTTGAAATTGTATAAGACATTGGTGAGACCCGATTTAGACTACTATGTCCAGTTTTGGTCACCTACCTGCAGGAAAGATATAAATAAAATTAAAAGCGTGTAGAAAATATTTACAAGGATGTTGCTGGTCCTTGAGGAACTAAATTATAAGGAAAGGTTCAATAGCTTGGGACTTTATTCCCAGGAACGTAGAAGATTTGATGGAGTTATACAAAATTATTTAGGCTTATTTATTCATTTTTAAAAAAACTATTCAAAAATGAGGCCTTTCTGGGCCTTTGATCCACACCGTCCAGCAACCACCTCCCCCCAGATTAATCCTAATCTAATCACAGGACAATTTACCACGACCAACTGACCTACCAACAAGTGTGTCTTTTTTGTCTGTGGGAGGAAACCAGAGCACGCGGAGGAAATCTGCGAGGTCACGGGGAGAAGGTATAAACTCCTTACAGGCAGAGGTGGGAATTGAACCCATGTCCTCTGTACTGTAAACCATTGTGCTAACCACAATGCCACTGTGGCTTTTTCCACTGAGGCTGGGTGAGACTAGAACAAGGGGTCATGGGTTAAGGGTGAAAGGTGAAATATTTAAGGGGAATGCGAGGGGGAACACATTTAAGAGGAACTTGGAGAGGTACATGGATGGGAGAGGTATGGAGGGCGATGATCTGGGTGCAGATCAATGGGTCTGGGCAGGTTAATTGTTTGGTACGGACTAGATGGGCCAAATGGTCTGTTTCTGTGCTGTAGTGTTGAGTTACTCTAGAATAACAATGCGGAATAAAGTATAAAAACTGCTGAAGGAGTGCAGAGCAGGAAAACAATACAACACAAAGTGAAGAAGTTGTATCCTCTGGCCAGTACCAGAGGGGAGAGGAGAGAATGTCCGGTTCGGGTGGTGAGTTTGGCTATGCTGGCTGCTTTAGAAGTATAGACAGCGTTCATGGAGGGTAGATGGCTCCTGCCGTGTGCTGAGCTGTGTCCACGGCTCTCTGCAGCTTCTTATAGTCAGGTGCAGAACAGCTGCAGACTACTTTCTACGGTGCATCGGTAAAATTGGCAAGGGTCGCTGGAGACATGAAGAATTGTTTTACCCTCCTGAGGAGGTGAGCTCTCTTGGCTGTGACATTAATGTGGTTAGAGGGGTATTGCCTTATTGCCGCTGGCATACAACATGTAATTTTGTGCTCCCACCCCTTTACAAAGACCCTTTGCTGGACACCCCGTTCTCGCTTCAACCAGTTACATCTCAAACTTGAGTGTAGTCCTCGATGGATGCAGGAGCCCCTGTCCAAGCAAACCCCTCAGTATCCACTCCCATCTTCCTTTGGTTCTAACCCCCCCTCCCTTCTCACCTGCTGCGCTTTGGCATCTTTCCACCCACAGATCAGAGGCATGTCCTCGCAGAGGCTGGTGCCGAGAGAATTTTCAGTTCCGAGGTCACGAGGGAGTAACGGTGGCCGGCATTCCCAGCTGATCTGGAGATACAAGAGACGGCAGACGCTGGAACTTGGAGCAACAGACAAGCTGTTGGAGAGCTCAGCGGGCTGAGCTGCATCTGCAGAATTCCCTCCTCGCAGAGTTCTCCAGCATTTTGGTTGTTGCTCCCAGCTACTCCCACAGCTCTCCTGCAATGCGGGACGGTTAAAACGACTTCCCATCTCCTTGTCTCCTCACAGCGCAGTGCATTCGTATTGTCTGTATCTGCTCTGAGACAGTGATGTTTGACCCTGCGGACAGGGAGGGCTGGTGCTGTGGTTCGACTGTAAGCCATGGCTCTGCTGGTCGCAGCCCGACCTCTGAATCAGTAACTGTGCGTTCACGTCCCATTCCTCAGACGGCCATAACAAGCGAAGCCAGTATCCCAGAGCAGCACTGAAGGGGGCTGCATTCAGGGGGACCAGTGCTTAGATAAGTTGTTAAACCCCTCAATTTATTGAGCTCTCTATTACTACCTACCCAATCCCTTATTAATCCAATGACTTCTTGCTCATGTTGATACTGACTAGATCTGATCACCTCTGTCCCTTGTGTGGTCCAATCACTCTCCATCTTACCTAATGACCAGCAACCCCACTGTTCACAAGAGACGTTTGCGTCTCTTCAATCATCCACTCTGTCACATCCCTTAGAGCATATATACCTTTAATCGTCTAGGCTTGAAGCCCTAGGACTCTCCCCATAAACCCCTCCACACCTCCAAGATAAATAGCTACGGGTGTAGGTGGGTATTTGGAGGCTCAGAGGGAGCTGAAAGTTTTTAAAAAACTTTAGACGCTGGAAATTAAAAATGAATAGCAGTAAATTGTGGAAGTGCTTGGCAGGCCAGGCAGCATCTATGGAGAAACACAAATCATCCTTACAGGTTGGAAACATTTTGTCAGAATTGGGAAGGAGAGAGGATAATTGGTATAATGTTGAGAAGAGGATGGGATAGAGGGAATATCCCCAATAATGTGGGGCCAGGGTTTTGCTGTAAAGCGGGTCATCAGGTCAATGGATTAGTGGAAGCAGTCCAAGGTATCTGGACTTATGGGAGTTGAGAGGCCTGTCAGGGGGAACGTGTTTTCAGTAAAGTAGTGAAGTGGTGAGGGATTCAGATTAGTGGGATTGCAGTGAAATTGGCAGAAGGGCTGAACTCCCTCCTTCTATGTTGCAGAATGAATAGTGAGTGCTGTTCAAAAGTTCTTCATTGATGGCAACGTGGTTTGGGACATTCTGAGGTCATGCACGGTGCTATAGAAATGTAAGACCTTTGTGCGTGGTTTTTATTTCTTCAGTATGCACTCAGTGAAAACTTTGTTAGGAACCTTCTGTACCCAATGAACTGGCCACTGAGTGGACGTTCTTGGCTATCTGCTGCTGTAGCCCGTCCACTTCAAGATTTGACATGTGCGTTCAGAGATGTTCTTCTGCACACCAATGTGTGGTTATTTGAGTTACTGTCATCTTCCTGTCAACTTGAAACACCTTGGCCATTCTCCTCCAACCTCTCTCATTAAACAAGGCGTTTTCACAAGCAGAACTGTTTTTTTGGAGTTTTTTTTTTGCACCATTCTCTGTTAATTCCAGTGACTGTTGTGATAAAAATCCCAGGAAATCTGCAATTGTTGAGATACTCAAACCACCCCACGTGGCACCAACAATCATCCCACAGTAAAAGTCACATAGATCGCATTTCTTCCCCGTTCTGATGTTTGATCCGAACAACCAACAAACTTCTTGCCCATGTCTGCATTGATTTGCTGCCGTATGATTGGATCATTAGGTGTTTGCATTAATGAACAGGTGTACAAACGTGTGCACTGGGTGTACGTCACCTCTCTGAGTCAAACAGCAGGGACATCCCACAGTGATAGTCGGAACGCTGCAGGGCACTCCCCTCCCCGCCCGACTCTGACTGCTTCATAGATTCTGTGCTCCACCGAGGCTCAACCTACTTTTAGATGGACAGTTCCTATTCCATCTGCAGAGACTGAGCCTTCCTGTCCTTCCCCGTCACCGGCAACCATTCTCTTCCTTGCCTATCACAGTCATAGTGTGACATTCTATAAAACCAGATCACTGAAACCACACGGGACAGTGACAGTTTACATCGATTCTCCTGTGTTTTAGAAACACAAAAATCGACACAATTGGAAAAATACTAATAGTCAAGAGGAAACTGCTCTGGAATTGATCATTTCTGAGACAGTTCTCATTTCTAGCAAACACTTGCAGCTCGATCTACAGGACCATACTTTTTGGAATCAGAATCAGAATTGTTTATTTTCACTGACATGTTGTGAAATTTACTGACTTGTAGCAGCAGAACAGTACAAGACAGAAAAATTACTTTCAGCTACTAAACTAAATAACTAATACAAATGACATTCTATTCCAACATACCACTCTCCTCACTCCCTCATTCCCTCACTCCCCTCACACTCCCCTCACTCCTCTCACTCTCCTTACTCCCCTCACTCCCCTCACTCCCTCACTCCCTCACTCCCCTCTCTCCCATCACTCCCATCACTCCCCTCACTCCCCTCACTCCCATCACTCCCTCACTCCCATCACTCCCATCACTCCCCTCACTCCCATCACTCCCCTCACTCCCCTCACTCCTCTCACTCCACTCACTCCCCTCACTCCCTTACTCCCTCACTCCCCTCACTCCCTCACTCCCCTCACTCCCTCACTCCCCTCTCTCCCATCACTCCCATCACTCCCCTCACTCCCATCACTCCCATCACTCCCCTCACTCCCCTCACTCCCCTCACTCCTCTCACTCCACTCACTCCCCTCACTCCCTTACTCCCCTCACTCCCTCACTCCCCTCACTCCCCCACTCCCACTCCCTCACTCCCTCACTCCCCTCTCTCCCATCACTCCCATCACTCCCCTCACTCCCCTCACTCCCCTCACTCCCATCACTCCCTCACTCCCATCACTCCCATCACTCCCCTCACTCCCCTCACTCCCATCACTCCCATCACTCCCCTCACTCCCCTCACTCCTCTCACTCCACTCACTCCCCTCACTCCCTTACTCCCTCACTCCCCTCACTCCTTCACTCCCTCACTCCCCTCTCTCCCATCACTCCCATCACTCCCATCACTCCCCTCACTCCCATCACTCCCATCACTCCCATCACTCCCATCACTCCCCTCACTCCCCTTACTCCCATCACTCCCCTCACTCCCCTCACTCCACTCACTCCCCTCACTCCCCTCACTCCCTTACTCCCTCACTCCCCTCACTCCCTCACTCCCCTCACTCCCTCACTCCCATCACTCTCCTCACTTCTCTCACTCCTCTAACTCCACTCACTCCTTCCCTCACTCCCCTCACTCCATTCCCTCACTCCCCTCACTCCTCTCACTCCCCTCACACCCCTCACTCCCCTCACACCCTCACTGCCCTCACTGCCCTCACACCCCTCACTGCCCTCACTCCCCTCAATCCCCTCAATCCCCTCACCCCCTCACTCCCCTTGCTTCCCTCACTCTCCTCACTGCTCTGACTCCCGTCACTTGCCTCACTCCCCTCACTCCCTCACTCCCATCACTCCCCTCACTTCTCTCACTCCTCTCACTCCACTCACTCCTTCCCTCACTCCCCTCACTCCATTCCCTCACTCCCCTCACTCCTCTCACTCCCCTCACACCCTCACTGCCCTCACACCCCTCACTGCCCTCACTCCCCTCACTCCACTCACTCCCCTCACTCCCCTCACTCCCTTACTCCCTCACTCCCCTCACTCCCTCACTCCCCTCACTCCCTCACTCCCATCACTCTCCTCACTTCTCTCACTCCTCTAACTCCACTCACTCCTTCCCTCACTCCCCTCACTCCATTCCCTCACTCCCCTCACACCCCTCACTCCCCTCACATCCTCACTGCCCTCACACCCCTCACTGCCCTCACTCCCCTCAATCCCCTCAATCCCCTCACCCCCTCACTCCCCTTGCTCCCCTCACTCTCCTCACTGCTCTGACTCCCGTCACTTGCCTCACTCCCCTCACTCTTCTCACTTGCTTCACACCCCTCAGTCCCCTCACTCCCCTCAATCTCCTCATCCGTCTCACTCTCCTCAATCTCCTCAATCCTCTCACTCCCCTCACTCTTCTCACTCCCCTCATCCGTCTCACTCCACTCAATCTCCTCATCCGTCTCACTCTCCTCAATCTCCTCAATCCCCTCACTCTCCTCACCCCTCTCATTCCTCGCACTCCTCTCATTCCTCACACTCCCTTCCACCATTCCATCATGGCTGATCCCGGATCCCACTCAACCCCATACAGCTGCCTTCTCGCCATCTCCTTTGATGCCCTGACCGATCAAGAAACTATCAACTTTTGCCTTAAATGTACCCACGGACTTGGCCTGCACTGCAGTCTGTGGCAGAGCATTCCACAGATTCACTACTCTCTGGCTAAAAAATTCCTCCTTACCTCTGTTCTAAAGGGTCAATTTCAAAGCTGTGCTTCTAGTTCTGGATACCCCATCATAGGAAACATCCTCTCCACATCCACCCTATCTAGTCCTTTCAACATTCGGTAGGTTTCAATGAGATCCCCCCGCATTCTTCTAAATTCCAGTGAGTTTAGGCCCAAAGCTGCCAAACGTTAACCCCTGCATTCCCAGAATCATCCTCGTGAAACTCCTCTGCACTCTATCCAATGACAACACATCCTTTTTGAGATATGGGGCCCAAAACTGTTGACAATATTCCAAGTGTGGCCTGACCAGTGTCTTATAAAGGCTCAGCATTGTCTCCTTGCTTTTATATTCTATTCCCCTTGGAATAAATGCCAACATTACAACTCAACCTGTAAATTAATGTTCTGGAAGTCTTGCACGAGGAATCCCAATTCCCTCTGCACCTCAGATGTTTGAACTTTCTCCCCATTTAGATAACAGTCCGCACTATTGTTCCTTTTACCAAAATGGATTATTGTACATTTCCCAACACTGTATTCTATCTGCCACTTCTTTGCCCATTCTTCCAATTTATCTAAGTACTGCTGCAATTGCATTGCTTCCTCAGCACTACCTACCCCTCCACCTATCTTTGTATCGTCCACAAAGCCATCAATTCCATTATCCAAATCATTGACAAACAATGTGAAAAGTAGCGGTCCCAATATTGACCGCTGAGGAACACCGATAGTCACCGGCAACCAACCAGAAAAGCCCCCCTTTATTCCAACTCTCCCTCCTCTCACTCCCCTCCCTCCTCTCCCTCCTCTCATTCCTCTCCCTCCCCTCCTCTCCCTCCTCTCACTTCTCTCCCTCCTCTCCCTCCTGTCACTCCTGTCACTCCTCTCCCTCCTCTCCCTCCTTTCCCTCCTCTCCCTCCTCTGCCTCCTCTCACTCCTCATTCCTCTCACTCCTCTCACTCCTGTAACTCCTCTCCCTCGTCTCCCTCCTTTCCCTCCTTTCCCTCCTCTCCCTCCTCTCCCTCCTTTACGTCCTCTCCCTCCTTCCCTCCTCTCCCTCCTCTCCCTCCTCTCATTCCTCTCCCTCCTCTCCCTCCTCTCATTCCTCTCCCTCCTCTCACTCCTCTCACTCTTCTCCCTCCTCTCCCTCCTCTCACTTCTCTCCCTCCTCTCCCTCCTCTCCCTCCTCTCCCTCCTCTCACTCCTCTCACTCCTCTCATTCCTCTCCCTCCTCTCCCTCCTGTCACTCCTCTCCCTCCTCTCATTCCTCTCCCTCCTTTCCCTCCTCTCCCTCATCTCATTCCTCTCCCTCCTTTCCCTCCTCTCCCTCCTCTCCCTACTCTCATTCCTCTCCCTCCTCTCACTCCTCTCATTCCTCTCACTCCTCACTCCTCTCACTTCTCTCCCTCCTCTCCCTGTTCTCACTCCTGTCACTCCTTTCCCTCCTCTCCCTCCTTTCCCTCCTTTCCCTCCTTTCCCTCCTCTCCCTCCTTTCCCTCCTCTCCCTCCTCTCCCTCCTTTCCCTCCTCTCCCTCCTCTCCCTCCTCTCATTCCTCTCCCTCTCATTCCTCTCCCTCCTTTCCCTCCTCTCCCTCATCTCATTCCTCTCCCTCCTCTCACTCCTCACTCCTCTCACTTCTCTCCCTCCTCTCCCTGTTCTCCCTCCTGTCACTCCTCTCACTCCTGTCACTCCTGTCACTCCTCTCCCTCCTGTCACTCCTGTCACTCCTCTCCCTCCTCTCACTCCTCTCATTCCTCTCCCTCTTCTCACTCCTCTCACTCCTCTCCCTCTTCTCACTCCTCTCATTCCTCTCACTCCTCTCATTCCTCTCACTCCTCTCATTCCTCTCCCTCCTCTCCCTCCTGTCACTCCTCTCCCTCCTCTCATTCCTCTCCCTCTTCTCCCTCCTCTCACTCCTCTCCCTCTTCTCACTCCTCTCATTCCTCTCACTCCTCTCATTCCTCTCCCTCCTCTCCCTCCTGTCACTCCTCTCCCTCCTCTCATTCCTCTCCCTCTTCTCACTCCTCTCCCTCCTCTCATTCCTCTCCCTCTTCTCACTCCTCTCACTCCTCTCCCTCCTCTCATTCTTCTCCCTCTTCTCACTCCTCTCATTCCTCTCCCTCCTCTCATTCCTCTCCCTCTTCTCACTCCTCTCACTCCTCTCCCTCCTCTCATTCTTCTCCCTCTTCTCACTCCTCTCACTCCTCTCCCTCCTCTTGCTCCATTTGGTTTCTGTTTGCTATTCATGGACTTGCTCTTCATTATTCTCAGCTCTGAAATTACAGGCCCTTTCTCACTGCCTGCAGCCTGTGATATCAAGAGAACCGTTTCCTTCTTCCTGATAATTAACGAGCTAACTCAATGAGTTACCTTCTCAGACTTTTAAATACATTCATTTGCTACAGAGTATCTAGTTTGCATTCCTCCAAGATGGAATTCAGTTTTATAGTTCAATTACCGGTGGTGGGGAGAAGACCCCACTTGCTCGCTTTGTCAAGCACCTGGATCACTAAGGCACATTATAACAGGATGCACCACGAGCCTCACCCAGGGTTGGTACACTTGGCAGCATAACCAAGTTCTCAGTCAGCTGGCATCAATCTTGGAATAGAGGCGAATCACCACAAATGCTCTCCCACAAACATCGGCAGGAGATGTCCGCATCACACGATTTGTACCAGCAGGCCAACCTCCAGAGCACCATATAACATCAAAAGATGTAAGCATTCTGCAGGTTGCTCGGGATTGGAAAATGGACGTGGAGTTGTAAAAAAAGCTTGTGTCTGCCCCAGACATTGCGGCTACAACAGTCCAGCCAGACATGGTCCTGTGGTCCACAACAGCCAAGCTGGCATATGTTGTCGAATTGGCAGGACCATGGGAAGATGGCGTCGAAGAAGCTTATGAGAGGAAAAAGACTAAGTACTCAGAACTGGCAACTGAAGCTGCCCAGAATGGCTGGAAGACCAAGATTTTCCCTGTAGAAGTGGGATGCAGGGGATTCGTGGCTACGTCTATGACCAGTCTATTGGAGAAGATAGGGGTGAAGGGTCACTCCGTCCAACAAGCAATTAAGTCCTTGTCAAACGCAGCAGAAGAGAGCAGCAATTGGATTTGGATTAAAAGGAAAGACAACAACTGGGCTGCAAGATGAAGACAGGAGGGTATGGAACTGAGGGGGGTGTATCTGGGACACCAGGTAGCACCGTTGAGCCCTCTGGAGACATCGTGGCTTATCAACGAAACGTCAAGGAGGGAGGGTGCCCACCTGATGACCCCGATGACGTACTTACCCTCCCTCCTTGTCACCACTCCAAGCCCACTGCCAACATCGAGAGTGCCAACTTACCATAGGGATTGAAACATCAAGTCCTAGTAGCTCTACTTATGATTCATGAAATATATTCAGACTCAGAGTCAGAGTCAGGTTTAATATCACCAGCGTATGTCGTGAAATTTAACTTTGCAGCAGCGAGACTAAGCAATGTAGGATAAATATAGAAAAATAACTGTGAACTACAGTAAGTATATAAATGTATATTAAGTAGTTAAATTAAAAAAGTAGTGTAAAAACAGAAATTTTAAAAAACGTCGTGAGGTAGTGTTCATGGGTTCAATGTCCATTTAGGAATCAGATGGCAGAGGGGAAGAAGCTGTTCCTGAATCACTGAGTGTGTGCCTTCAGAGCACTCTGTACATGTAGTAATAAAACTTGATTTAAATAAATTATCTTACTGATTTTGTAAATTAATAATTCATTATTTTTTTCATGATATGTCTGGTTGTTTTCTATAGTTAGCTAACTATCCATTTAAAAATAATGTTGATTATTTGCTAAATTTTAAACAATCTGTCCATACGGAATGAATTCATTTAATAATTTAGAAGGTTAGAAGAACAACTGGTTTTGATTTCCTAAAAGGAGAACTGCTCCATCAAAGGCAAGTTCTTTCCACCACTTACACTGTGCAGTTTCATCACAGGTGAAGCCCATGTCAAAAAGTGCCAATCCTTACCCAGAGCACTGATTAAAGCCATGTTGACAGGTGTGGCAACTATTTCAGGCAGATTTTGTCACAGAGTCCTTTCTGATTCTTTCATCCCTGGCTTTTGTTCATCTTAGCCTAATTAGAAACAGATGGAAAAGGAAACAGATAACATTTCAGATCAGAGACCCTGCAACAGAATTCATTTTTCATACATGACAGAACTTGATTTTTATTTATTTCTTATCTTCTGACAACTGCTTCTATTTCCTCACTTGCCGAACCTCTCTGGTATTCCCCCGCGATGAGGACATTGTCAGGACTGCAAAAGCTTGGGTCATAAAGAGAGACTTGGTTAGTTGGGACTCTTCTCCTTGGAGCAAAGGAGACTGAGAGATGACCTTACTGAGGTTTATAAATTATGAAGGGCATGAATAAGCTGAATAGTCACTGTCTATTTCCCAGGGTAGAGCAGTTTAAAACTACAATCCATTTTAAGGTGAGAAAGGGAAGATTTACTGGAGGTCTGAGAGACAATTTTTCATGTAGGTAGTGGGGCAGTGGAACAGGCTGCCAGAAAGAGATGGCAGAGCCAGGTATAATTGCACTAAAAGAAATATTTGGTCAGGTACATGGATAGGAAAGGTGCAGAGGAACGTGGGCCAAAGACAAAACGATTACTTTCAACAGGCATCTTGGTAGGCATGGGTGAGTTGAAATGAAGGCGCTGCTCTATAACTCTCTCCATCAACTTATTCAGACTCATGACTTGGGCCACGGTCACAGAAAGGCGAAAATCGATCTCCGCTCTGCCCAGATTTATCATTGTCCGATATCAAGAGTGGGAAAGTCTTCATGACACCTGAGATAAAGTGCAGGGACTGTATATCACCAAGACAAGGGGGAGACGGACCAGGAGAGCTCCTGATTCAGGGCAGAGATGGTAATATTTGAGACACCAGTAAACAGCAGGCACAGGAGGATAAATAACTATGTTCCATCATTAGTAAACCAAAAATTGTGGTAATAGGGTGAGGATGGCGCGTGGCCAAGTGGTTAAGGCGTTCATCTAGTGATTTGAAGGTCGCTAGTTCAAGCCTTGGCTGAGGCAGCGTGTGTGTCCTTGAGCAAGGCACTTAACCACACATTGCTCTGCGACAACACTGGTGCCAAGCTGTATGGGTCCTCATGCCCTTCCCTTGGACAACATCGGTGTCATGGAGAGGGGAGACTTACAGCATGGGCAACTGCTGGTCTTCCATACAACCTTGCCCAGGCCTGTGCCCTGGAAACCTTCCAAGGCGCAAATCCATGGTCTCATGAGACTAACGGATGCCTATATTATTAGGGTGAGGTTTTAAATTAATCCGCAAAACTATTGAAAGAATATCAAAAAAGTCTTTCCATATTTTTCCAAAAGAGGGCAAGACCAGAACATAAGAGTCAAAGAAGCAACCTCAGTAAGTAGCCGAGACCCTTCATCGAGCCTGGACAGGAAGGGGAGAGAAGCCAGAATTACCAGTATCTGCAGAATCTCTCGTGTTTATGGTCCTCTTGCCTTTGGTGTTTCATGGGAATGAGCTGTTTCTGGGGGTTGTACATCGTGCCTCCACCACCCAAGCAGATGAAATTACTCTGTCTGTGCTTTGCCTCCAGGTCCTGGGATGATTTTCATGCATGTGCAGACTCTGTTCTAGAAGGCTGTCCGGAGGACGCGGCCTCCATCTGGGAATCTCTGCGGAAGGAGTCCAGGAAGCTGCAATTCCAGGGCAACTTGCACGAGCTGTGCAGCCTGAGGGTGCGGCCTCCTGGCACCATGGGCAGCTCAGACGGGAGAGAGTCCAACAGCCAGAGCCTGACAGGCTCTGCCAGCTCCCTGTGGAGTGGACTTACGACCCCCGTCCTGTCCATCGCTGTGCTGGTGGCCTACTTGTAGCAACGCCACCCAAACGGGACTCGGGTCAGCTCCCTTCACCGGAGAGACAAGACCCTGATGACTTTGGACACGGGCACAAAGATGGTTGTCTTCGGATATTGCACCTCCCTGTTGGCTCAAGACAGCTCATTTCACACTGTGTTGGAACGACGCTAATTCAATATGTGTTTTATTCAAAGGCACAGAGCTCAAACCTTCAGTTGAATAGATACACAAATATGTGGGAAACTGACAACGTGGTCTCATGAGCAAATATACAGCACAGGAGGGCCCAGTACAATCCTTGGCCTGGTTAGAATTAGTTAATCTCGGACAAGGGTGTTCGGGGATCTCAGTGCTTCTGCATTGGGTTGGAGCCATTAGCCAGCGTACCCATCTCTGACTGCTGTTCAGTTACCTGGTAGGTGTGTCAGAAACGCAGTCCGGGGAGGACGCTGGCTAACTGTGGAAAGGCATTTCAATGCATTTCACTGGGTTATGAGAAGGAAGGGTTAAAAGCAGAGATTGGCATGAAACTACTAAGACTGATTTTCACAGCTGATCAGTTTTAGTTGTAACAGTGAGGGGCTGTGAGAATGATTAATGTGAGATTATACGGAGAGGGGGTAGGGCTCACTTGCTGGTTTGCTGCTATTGGTCATCTTGGGTTTGTTGGTCACACTCTCTACGCTAATCATTGGTTGAAACCTCCCTTCGGACACATGGACATAATCTCGGTGTAGTCCCAGTGTACAGATCAGAGAAAGCTCAGTTGAAGAGACCTTTCTTTCCCCGATCCCACTGGTGGATGCTGGTTCAGGAGGAGCAGGAAAGTCTCCCGACACCCTGACCAACATCGGGCACCCAGACGTCCCCATGGACGTGCACTGGTTAGGGAGTCACAGTACAAAGATCACACTTTGAGAGATCTTAGCGGCTTGAGAAGGTGAGATCTGATGACAAAAGGCTTCTTTATGCTACAGGATATGTAGTGCCTGGCAGGTAAACTTTGGAAGATGCCAATCTCCTTGTAAAAGGAAAGTTAATATTATGATAATTAGGTAGCCAGTTGCATTCAGTGCCTCAGATTCATATTGAAGCAGTGTGGATCTTAGGTACATTGTTTGGTGGTGTCTGCATGGTTGATTCGGAGTGGGGGATGACATTAGCTCAGCTCGAACTAACATTTGAACTTGGGACATCTGAGGCCACTCAGCAACAAGATGAAGCCCTGTGAGCAGATTAGCAGACTGTCATGAACCGTTCAATAATAGAAGGGGAGGGGAAATTGTTTTGTCATATCTGTGCATCATGAAAGTCATGATTCCAGTGTCTTTCTTCTGTCTACAATACCAGCGATCCTGTTATTGACAGAAGTTCATTCTGGGTTCTAGTGGTGTACCATGGTAACCTGAGCCTGATATCTCTGGGCATGTCTGGATTTCCTCAGAGTATTTTTGCTAACACCATGGTAAAGTGGTATGTGTGACGTGGTCAGGTGCTACTGTGAGGTGGCGTGTTTGACCCACTGCAAATAGTCTATAGTACAGCAAACAAACCTAATGTACTTTATGGCAGATGACAAAAATTTCTCCCAGGAAAAGAAAAGTAATTTCTTCATCAAAACAGAGTGTGTGTGGGGGTTGGTTACACATAAGTTATGTGGATAAGGTCAAATTTGGCTACTTGTGTTAATGTGATCACCACGCTTGATTGACATGCATATTACCTAATCATTTCCACTTTGGCAGGCTGCAAAAGTTGTCAACAAATGTATTCTTTCTCAAAACAAACCCACTTTATTCAACAATGTGATTATGATATGTCTTAAAGTCAATTTGGTGATTGTTAAAAAAGAACAAATAAGCTAAAAATTAATTTTGAACTATCTTGATCTGTTACTGTGTAGCAGTAATATGACTAAAGATGGTAAGACTCCCTAAGACGGGGGTTCCCAAACTTCTTTATGCCATGGACCAATACCATGAAGACCCCAGGTTGGGAACCCCTGCTCTAAGACACCCCTCAGATCAAAGGGTGAGATATCACCAGCGAGAGTGGAAGGATAACTCCTTGTCCACAACATAACAAAGAATATTTCTTCATTCATTCCTGCCAACAAGCAATTCCTAGTTGTCCTTGTTAAGGTAGCTGGGGTCCTTCTTTATGAACTACTGCAGCAATGGAGTAAAAATGTTCCAATTTTATTATGATATTACAACAAAATGGAGCATGAGTACTCTTACACATTTTAATGTTATTTTCTTTAATATGTAAAAATATGAAGATAAAATGGCAAATAGATAATTAAATATACATTATTCACTTTGATAATGTGCATTTTAGAAGAGCTATGTTCTTGCCTAACTGAAGACCCTGTCTGGGTGCAAAGTTATTAATAAAACAAGCTGAATTCTCTGCAATAAACCTAACTATAAATTCGGTAACTGTCTGCACTGGCCGCCGTCAAACAGAATTTTCTGTGAAGAATGAATTTGCATTTGTTTAGCAGCATTTTTGTCCTTAGTCTATTCCAAAGTACTTTGCAGACAAAAAGTATTTGCTTTTAAAAGTGTATTTATCTGTAAATAGACATGAAGATGCAGCAATCACTCTGTACAGCGTGAAATAATAACTCAATGATCGGTTCTGTTTTTCTCTGAGCGCTTGTGCTTTGCCAGGGCTGAAGCTTCAGCGTGTTATTTGCAGTTTCAGGACATATTGATCATTTAGTAAGCAACTTCTGTAACCTGAGACACAGTTGTCAGTGGGAGCCTGAGCTGACAGGCAGTGGCCAGGCGAAGATCTCTCCAGTCACTGCCAACATGTGACAACACCCGTCAGGGACAGAAACTTACTTCTCCTTGTCCACTTTTCCTCCAAAGTCCACTCAGACGGAACGGAACTGGCCAGAATATTGAAAAGCAGAAGATACACTTAAAGAAAAGTGACTTTAAGACACTTCTACCATTCCTGATGTTGTTGTCTTGGTAAATGTAGATCTGAATAACAATTTGATACACACAAAACTCCGGAGGAACCCTACAGGTTAAGCCGAATCTATGGAGGGAAATGAGCAGTTCATATTTCAGGCTGAAACCCTTCACCAGGATTGGAAAGGAAGGCAGCAGAAGCCCAAGTGAAGATGTAGGGGGAAGGGGAGGGTGCAGGCTGCAGGAGATGGTTGAAAGGGGGAGGGCGGAGGAGGAGCGGGGGATAAAAGGGAATGATGCAAGAAGCTGGGGGGGGTTGATAGGAGGAAGAGGGAGAGGGGAGAGGGATGAAGAAGAATGAATATGATAGCAGAGAACAGTGGACCATGGAATAAAAGGGAAGGAGGTGGAGAACCAGAAGGAAGATGGTGATGGGCAGATTGTGAACCGGGGAGGAAAAGAAAAGGAGTAGAGGGGCAGAATAGCTGCTGTAATTCCATGTAAAGTTGTTTCTGAAATTATTAAGCTAGTAGAGGTTTATTTGGACAATTCTGAAATGCATTACCAGCATTGTAGTTATAGCATTTATTTTCTACAGGAGATTGGGGAGAATTTTGTCTCATTCCATGCTAAGCTGAATGTCTGACCTTTTACTTGGTACATTTGGCAGAGAGGTTTAAAATATTCGATGTTGGCCTTTCTTATGACATAAACTCTCATTGTCCAACTATCCTGTCTATCTGTCTTGAAGCTTTCCTTTCAAAACACTATTGATTGAATTTATTTTGACAAATTCATGATATCACTCGGCACCAAAACAGAGATTTAAGTTTTGATTCTGCACATCATTACACTTACCTAAGTGGCAAACTTCATTTAGAAACCAAATAATCTGCAATTTCAGAAAAAAATCTGGGATGACACTTCCAAAAGTCTAAGCAAAGGAGTGCTGTGTTGTCAAGGACACCTTCTTCTAAATGAGACGGTAAACCAGTTTGTTCTGTTGAGTTGATGGTAAAGATACCTAGGTAGGAATCTGACGAAGAGTGGGGGGACTTATCTCAAGTGTCTAGCCAGTAATTATGTCTCAGTCACAGAAACAGTTTATCAGATTATCATCACACGACTGCCTCTGGGAACGTGCTGTGTGCGTTGCTAGCTGGCTGCCATGCTCCCTGTATTTCACAAGGACTTCGGGTTACGTCATTGGCTGCGAACTATTCCAAGGCAGTAAAAGGCACTGTATACAGGAAAGATTTCTCTCTTACCTGCAACTGGACTACAGCTCCTTGGATACGACATGGGTCCTGATAACAGATGATGCAGTCGAGAGCTGAAGGCTTGAGTATCATGCTGAGGTAGCTAAGCAGAGAATTCAAGTAACTTCTCTGTAATCTATAGTTTTAGCTTATTTATTGTACTTAGAGATAAGACATGGTAATGGCCCTTCCGATTCAATGAGCCCATGTGACCAATTAACCCACTAACCTGAACTTATTCTCCATGTGGGAGGAAACTAAATCACTCAGAGGCAGCTCGTATATCACAGGTAGAACGTACAAATTCCTTACAAACACAGGCAGGAATTGAACTCAATTGCTGGCGCTGTAAGCTGTTACACTAACCACAAGAACCTCATTCACATAAACCCAAAATGTGTGATCCATGTTGATAATTAAAGTTTGGGCCTGGCTTGGTTTCATCACTACAGAATAAACCATGCAATCCTGTGTATATCTTAAAACAGGCTGAAAACCACAGAGATGGCTTTAATCAAGTTTATGTTATGCTGGCTCTGAAATCCTTACAGAGCAGCGTACTGTGGACATTAATATTAAAATATCTCATGCAAGTATTCTAAAGCATTTAAATCTCATTGCTACAGCCAGAAAACAAGGACACCTAGAAAATAAGGACATTCATGTCAGAATGCTGCTCCTGGAATTCCTTTCAGCGTTTACCACGGTTGTCCCACTGACCTTGGTGAGCAGACTCCTACTCCTCGGTCTAGGTGCACCACTGTGTAACCGGGTGTTGGACTTCCTAACAAACCAAGCTCAGACCACTCCTCCCTCCCCATCACTCTCAACATGGGTGCCCCACCCACCCTCACCCCCATGGGCTGTGTGCTGAGCCTCTGCTCACTCATGTCTGCAGGGCCAAACACCCGAACAATCACATTGTCAAGTTCAGCAGTGACGGGACCCATCGCCAACAGCGATGAGACGGCCTACAGAGAGGAGGTGGAGGAGCTCAAGGCTTGGTGCCAGGCAAATACCCTCTTCCTCAATGTCAAGACAAAGGAGATTGTTAACGACTTCAGGAGAACTCACACCACTCACACTCCCCTTATCGACAGCACAGCGGTGGAACCTGCAAGCAGTGTCAAGCTCCTGAGAGTGCACGTCACACACAGCCTCTCACGGTCCCAGAACACATCCTGCACAGTGGGGCGCATCCTACCAAGCCGCATCACTGCTGGTACAGAAACTGCACTGCAGCGGACAGGAGAACTACAACGGGGGGGAGGGGTCAAAACGGCCCAACCCATCACCGGCACCAACCTACCTGCCATCAAGGACAGATATACAGAAAGGTGCCAGAAAACGGCCAGTAACATCATGAAGAATCCCACCCAATGTGCTCAAGGACTGTTTGCCCCACTCCCATCAGGGAGGGGGCTACGTAGCCTCCACACCAGGACCACCAGATTCAAATACAGTTACTTTCCCCAAGCAGTAAGGCTGATCAACACCTCCACCCCCACCCACGAACTCCACCACTACTTTATTATTTCCCATTAGTCACCTTATAACCATATAGCAACTACAGCACAGAAACAGGCCATCTCGGCCCTTCTAGTCCGTGCCGAACTCTCACCTAGTCCCACCGACCTGCACTCAGCCCATAACCCTCCATTCATTTCCTGTCCATATAGCTGTCCAATTTAACTTTAAATGACAACATCGAACCTGTCTCAACCACTTCTGCTGGAAGCTCATTCCACACAGCCACCACTCTCTGACTAAAGAAGTTCCCCCTCATGTTACCCCTAAACTTTTGCCCTTTAACTCTCAACTCATGTCCTCTTGTTTGAATCTCCCTCACTCTCAATGTACAGCCTACCGTTACTTTATGGGTATACTATCAATTTATGGATATAAGCTATCTCACATATTTATACTTATTGTGTGTTTTTTATTATTATTATTGATATTATTATTGTGTTCTTTATCGCTTGTGCTGCATCAGATCTGGAGTAATAATTATTTCGTTCTCCTTACACTTGGTACAGGAAATAACATTAAACAGTCTTGTATCTTGAACCTTAGACCAGATATTTACCTCCACGTAAGTGTGATGAGAAGTTAGCCTCAATGTTAGTCAACAATGAACACAGATGTTTTATTCAATATTTGGATCTTCAATCATTGGATCAATTTCCTTAATAAACTGCTTTGAGGATTTTATCTTGTTTCTCAAATCCACCTGACAAAAGTGTTAGAAGGTTCAGGCAGCTTATGAATGTCTATCCATGGCCTCCTCTACTGTCAAGATGAAGCCACACTCAGGCTGGAGGAACAACACCTTATATTCTGTCTGGGTAGCCTCCAATCTGATGGCATGAACATTGACTTCTCTAACTTCCGTTAATGCCCCACCTCCCCTTCATACCCCATCCCTTATTTATTTATCTATCTATCTATCGATTTATTTATTTATTTATTTATTTATTATTTTAATTTTTTTTTCTCTCTTTTTTCTCCCTCTGTCCCTCTCACTATAACTCCTTGCCCATCCTCTGGGTTTTTCCCCCCTCCCCCTTTCTTTCTCCCTAGGCCTCCCATCCCATGATCCTCTTCCTTCTCCAGCCTGGTATCCCTTTTGCCAATCAACTTCCCAGCTCCTAGCTCCATCCCTCCCCCGCCCCTTCTCCTATCATTCCGGATCTCCCCCTGCCACTTTCAAATCTCTTACTATCTCTTCTTTCAGTTAGTCCTGATGGACGGTCTCAGCCTGAAACGTCGAATGTGCTTCTTCCTAAGGATGCTGCCTGGCCTGCTGCGTTCCTCCAGCATTTTGTGTGTGTAGCTTATGAGTGTTGGTGGAATGAAATGAGTACTTATCCTGCCATGTGGATTTGGTGCAGGACTGATGACAGGACCAGGAATGATGGCTGTGGGACAGCGATGCAGAGAAGGGATGGGTAAGACGCAGGGAGGGGAGATTGAGAAAGGAAGGAGGCCGCATCAGAGGAGAAAGGAGATTAGTAGAGCTCGAAGGGTGACAGCTGGAGGTTTGTAAACCTTGCAGGTTGTGGGCTTCTCGGTCCTTGGATGAAAATGTCAAAAGCGAGGATGACCTTTCTCAAGCACAACATGATAAGGAACTGGAAAATGTCAGCATGCGCTCCTAACTGAGTGATTATAGGCTCAGCAAGCTGATTAACTTCAATGAAGAGTAATATGCGATGCCAACAGAACAGCTCTTCATGGTTAAGTTGCTGCACTGGTAACTCAAAAGCCTGGAATAACAATTTAGAGACAATCCAAATCCCATTTTGCTGGCTTCAGCTGGAATTTAAACGCACTGTAAGGTAGTCGTAATGTGGACAATAAAACAATTCCATTGCCATAAAAATACATCTGGTTGATGGATGTCCATCAGAGAATATAGTTGACCATCACTGGCCGAACTGGTCTGTTACACTTCAGACCCACTAACGTGGTTCACTCTGAGATGCCCGAGCGTTGTTGATTTAGGATACTCAATAAATGTTGGCCTCCTGAGAAATACACATACTGAGGGATAAATAGAAATCGAGATGACTGTTCATTGACACTGAGCAATCAAAACAGGAAGTCATTGTAAGCATTGGCTTTCTCACTACGCTCCATTCTCAGAAGGCATTCTTGCCTGCTTTACCTCACCTGGCAGCATCATTAAGCTTCTTCCTGCATGACGTTACTGTGGGTTGCTTGGAAGGTCAGTGCTCCAACCAGCTGCTTTCTTTGAGCAACACACACAAAGTGCTGGAGGAACTCAGCAGCCAGGCGGCATCTGTGGAGGGAAATGAACACTGACTGCCCATTTTCCTCCATAGAGGCTGCCTGACCTGTTGAGTTCCTCCAGCACTTTCTATGTGTTGCTCAAGATTTCCGCCACCTGCAGAATCTGTGGGACTTCCTGCCAGGAGGAAGTTTCCATGCTTTGGTTCATGAGCTTCCATAACTTTTCTAAAGCTGTATTCGTGAATCCCAGGGCACAGAACCCTCCTAAAAATCCACCATGTGCTTTATTTCCTTAATCTCAGCTATGATGACAACAGTTATAGTGATGTTCTCTATAAACCTTAGAGTCTTACACAGTCTTCTCCTTACCCAATGGGTAAACTCCCATGAAGTCAAAGTCTTGTCTATCAAAGAATAATGCTGACAATGGAGCGGGGGTGTTGCTGTATCATGTTGAAGCTCGCCTTTGGTCTGGTAGTCCCGGGTTTGTGTATGCCCTCATCTGAACTAAAGTGGACAATCTGAAGTGTTGGGATTGTAATGTCTCCCTCAGTGAGGTGGGATTACTCAAACAGTAGTAGGACCCGTAGAAGGTCACTGGTGACACTCGTTCAGGTGTGGGTGGACGGGTAACTATGTTTGCCTTTCATGTTTGGCAGAACAGGCTGACAGAGGGTGGTGCAGGCGGTAGAACTGCTTCATAACAAGTTCAGTCCTGACCTTCGGAGCTCGTGCATTCTCCCTGTGACTACATAGGCTTCCAGTGTTCCAGTTTGCTCCTGAACTTCAGGAGGCTGGTTGGTTAATGGACCATCTTATCTTGTCTGTTGTGCCTTGGTGAGTGGTAGACTGTGGCGGGGTGGGGGAATAAAATGGGATTAGTGCGAATAGGTACTTCATGGTTGGCTCGGACTTGGTGAGCCCAAGACTCCGGGAATGAGAGGGTTAACATATGAGGAACGTTTGTCCGCTCTTGGACTGTATTCCTTGGAGTTTAGAAGAATGAAGGGAGACCTCATAGAAACATTTCGAATGTTAAAAGGCATGGACAGAGTGGATGTGGCAAAGTTGTTTCCCATGATGGGGTAGTCTAGTACGAGAGGGCATGACTTCAGGATTGAAGGGCGCCCTTTCAGAACAGAGATGCGAAAAAATTTTTTTAGTCAGAGGGTGGTGAATTTATGGAATTTGTTGCCACGGGCAGCAGTGGAGGCCAAGTCATTGGGTGTATTTAAGGCAGAGATTGATAGGTATCTGAGTAGCCAGGGCATCAAAGGTTATGGTGAGAAGGCGGGGCAGTGGGACTAAATAGGATAAAATGGATCAGCTCATGATAAAATGGTGGAGCAGACTCGACGGGCCGAATGGCCTACTTCTGCTCCTTTGTCTTATGGTCTTATGGTCTTATGGACTCTACAAGGTCTGGGTGTATCTGTGATAGCTGTTGTGCTGGAGAGGCTTTTATTGGCTCAAACACAAACGACTGTCACAGGAGCTAAGCTCCATGGCATCTTCAACAAAATTAATACCTTTAGGACAGGGGCAGAGGAGCGGGAGAATCGACAGAAGAGGAAACAAAAATAAAAGGTGCATTATTCATATTTCACAAGCACATTGACCTGACCTTGAAGAGAGATACACAGTGTACAAACGGGATTTATATAATTGATATCCTGCAGCTCCTCATCATACTTTCTGTTTATATCACATGTTCAGTTGGTAGCTTAAATAATAGATGCTGGTTACTTAAATACAAATCTAAAATACGAAATATATCAATATCAGTCATTCACGCTGATGTCATTGCGCGAGCAACCATTCTACAAAGTGCTCATTCTTCATTGCAGTTTGATAAAAATATGTCATGCAAATGATGTGCTTGCATGCGGAAGGAAGATTAAAACCAGGACATGATTTCATGTACAACACCAGGAGGATGGAAAGCAAGTGGCTGAACTGAATCTATAATGGCATTTAAAGGGATATTGTTTTCATCAGACGCAGATATGAACCTTGGAAAGCTAAGATCGCGTCCAAGTTACCTGCTGCATCTGAGTTCAACACAGAGAGGGTGGCACTTTGAAAATGATGGTTTGGACAATTTTATTGACACTTCTCATTCATCCTGGAGGAAAACTGTAGGCAATTGCATTAAGTGGAAGCTATTTCACAAGAACTTGTATAACACAGGAACAGCGGAGATGTTACCAGTTAGGACTAAATCACTAGAGCATCAGCAACGTGATCTGAAGTGCAACAGGTCAAAGTGAAACTCAGTTCTTCCTCCACTACTTCTCTCTTAATCCTGACTCCTAGGCAGAATCAGAGTTCTTTTGTGGGGCAGAAAACCACTTCTTTATTTGGTGTTGGCGTTGACAATTCACCCCGCCTTTGCTTTGCGTCTGCTGTTTGCGTGCAGTGTTCCACACAGTGCGGGCTGCTGCTGGTTTTCAGTACATCTGATGAACAAAGACGTATAAACAGATGGTATTTATTTACTAACAGACTGGATACATGGTTGCTTTTGTTCCGCTGTTTCTACTTTCAGGCGCTTTACAGGGAGGTACGTTGGAATGTTTCAGTGAAACAAAGCCAACAGACGGAGCCCTACCACAATTCTGTCATTTCGGTTAAATGGGTAACAAAGCAGACATTTTTCTTTTTACTGAGAACTGATTTCCACAGGGAGATGAGAGAAATGACCTTCGGAAATCCATTTGCAACATTACAACTTGTCGCCGAGCTTTGCAAAGATTCCAGGAACTTCCTTCTCTAATAAATTCCTTCTCTACCACCGCCCCTCCCCTCCCACTAACCGGGCCAGCTTTTAAACACTCCCATCTAGTTTTAAACACAATAATACAATGAGAACAACAACATCAATTAAGAAAGCACCCTCTAGTGTGTCTTATTGCCGGGTGAGGAATCTGGTTATTCAACCTCACTTTGTCTCTTCAACCATTTGTTTTGGACCTCCCTTTTCGTGGCTGAAGCAGCTTACTGTTATCATTGTCACACTTTCCTCTGGTAAATTAAGATTATTTTAATATAAAAAAAATGGTGTACGAACGGAGTCTGGCAATGACCACCAGCAGTGCCGTGTTGGCTGAATGCACCTTTCAATGTGAGAATGAAGACCCAGGTGCAAGTGTTGGGAAGTCCATTGTCTACATGGGCGATGGAGGTGAGGCCCAAAGTGCAGACACGATGAGTTCCTGCAATCTCGTTGCTCGTTTTCTCACAGCACCAATGTGAGGAGCAGTAGAAGTTGAAATGAAGTCGATTACACTGGCATGTGAAAGGAATGAAAAGACACCTTAATCTACAGAGTAGGGCTGGTTGGTCCTGCAGTAGGAAAGCTTACCGGCTCTTCTTGATGCTGTCATCAAATTCAAGGAGAAGAACTACTGAGCCAATAGAGTAAATCAAGTACAGACATACCTTCATCACTATGGGGATATACAACAAATGGCCAAAACTTCACTAATACTGGGAAAGGACTTGACTATCTTCTAAAACTATGTACTTTATAACAGAAATGGACACTACATTGAGTATAGTGAGGCTCTACCTTTTTATATCAGACACATGGTGTTTGGGACAATATACTATACACTCTTTCCCGAGTCCCAGATGCCCAGGTGAATGGAACTATGGCCACTGACTAAATCTTAATGATGTTGTCTTGATTTGCTGCAGAGAGGTTCAAACAGTTTCAAAGGTTCATTTATTATCAAAGTACACAACTCTGAAATTCTTCTTCTCCAGATAGCCACGAAACCAAAAAAGAAAAGAACGGCAGCACCATCATCAACCCTCAAGTTCCTCCTCCCCCCCACACAAAAAAAAACAAAAATAGAACAGGCACATTGACTCCAAAATACCCCTTCCCCCCGCCCACAAAAACAAGAAAGATCGGGTGAAAAACACAGGATAGAGATCATCGAAACACCTAATTCAGGGGAGAAGATTTAGGACGGAGATGAGGAGGAACTGTTTTTCCCAGAGAGTGGTGAATCTGTGGAATTCTCTGCCCAGGGAAGCAGTTGAGGCTTCTTCACTAAATATATTTAAGATACAGTTTGATAGATTTTTACATAGTAGGGGAATTAAGGGTTATGGGGAAAAGGCAGGTAGATGGAGCTGAGTTTACGGACAGATCAGCCATGATCTTATTGAATGGCGGGGCAGGCTCGATGGGCCAGATGGCCTACTCCTGCTCCTATTTCTTATGTTCTTATGTTCTTAATTCATACTCCTCTTATTCAGGGTACTGAATCAGTTGATCACATTAAAAGAATGAGCACTGGCTGTCGTTAATAATGAACATTATTATGATTTTTGTCTGTGGCAATATGTGCTTAAATTTCCCTCAGGAAGATTGAAAGATCAATAAAACAACAGAAAATCTTGATGGGTAGTGTAAGAACCTTGCAAGGTGACATACAGTGCTAAAGTTAAGCATTCTCTACTGAGCTTCAAACATTTTCTGTATAAATTCATGGACTTTTAGACTAGATACAAAGACCATATATGACACTCAACTACATTTGGGTAACAAAAAAAATTCTGGTTAAGCATATTTGCATTGTAATATTAATAAACTACAGAACAAATTACGAACCCCAAACCGATTTTCTGCAACTGTGTAAATAACTAAAAAAGGAAAATAGTGATGGTGTTGTAACGGACCAATGGAAATAATCCCACTGCATTATTGAACAGCATGTAGTGACCTTCATTTTAGTTCCTGTTTTCATATTAACTGCATTTTGTGATTTATGTTGCATTACCTCAATAAATGTTAAAAAAAAGCTGCATTTTTAGAATAAATTTTGTTGTATATTTATTTTGAGTGTTGATTTTTGTGGGAAAGATTCTGATTGTGTAAAATTCGACTGTATGTGTCTGTCTGTTCCTTTGCTGATGTCTATGGATGATCCCTTTTTACATTTACTGAACTGTTACATTCTTTTCTTCAATGCAGCCACATTGAACAACTGTAGTTGAACGTCAGTGTTGAGCCAGCAGGACTGGGATGTAAACTTTTCAAGTTTATTCCATTTCTCCTCTTCCACTCTCCAGGCCTATTCCCGAATTACTCTCTCTTCTCCATAAGATGCCGTCTGCATAAATAGATAATGTGATATAGGGTGAATGGTCTTGCTGCTCTTTGAGCTTTCTGTATATACTGACCACGAAGCATATCTCATGCCATAATTCGAATCTAGCTCACTTATATATCGTAAGGATGAACATGGCCACTAACAGTTGCCCGAGGTTTCAGCCACTGACCTTTGGCAAGAGATTTCATAGCAACAGCCTGTCACTCAATGTTAGCAAGACCAAGAAACTGACTATGGACTTCAGGAGAGGCAAACCAGTGGCCCATGAGCCAGTCCTCATTGGCAGATAAGAGGTGGAGAGGGTTAGCAACATTAAATTCCTGGGTGTTACTATTTCAGAGGACCTGTCCAGGACATACGTGCAACTGTGAAGAAAGCACAACAGCACTTCTACTTCCTTAGGAGTCTGCAGAAATTTGGCAGCTAAAACTTTGACTAACTTCTATGTATGTATAGTGGAGAGTGTATTGACTGGCTGCATCACAGCCTGAAATAGAAACACCAACACCTTTGAATGAAAAATCCTACACAAGGTAGTGGATTTGGCCCAACCATTGAGTAGATTGACACGAAACACTGTGGCAGGAAAGCAGCATCCATCATCAAAGATTCCCACCACCCAGGCTGTGCTCTTCTCTTGCTGCTGCTATCAGGTAGAAGGTACAGGTGCCTCAGGACTCACACCACCAGGTTCAAGGACAGTTACGACTCCTCAACCATCAGGCCCTTGAATAGAAGGAGATAACTACACTCACTTGCCGCATCATTGAGATGTTCCTACAACCAATGGTCTCTTCATCTCATGTTCTCATTATTTATTGCTACTTACTTATATTTACATTTGCACAGTCTTCTGCACTCTGGTTGATCTTTCATTGATCCTGTTAGAGTTACTGTTCTATAGATTTGCAGACCCAAAAGGAAAATGAATCTCAGCGTCATATATGGTGACATACATGTACTTTAATAATAAATTTACTTTGATCATACTGGTCCATTTCTACATTGCCATCACAGAGAGCACCTGCACATCAGCCATTACTATCTGGTTTGGTGTAGGATCCTCTCACAATGTTAAAAAACTACAGTGTTCTGTCAGGACAGTAGAAAAGGTCACTGGTTGCAGACTACCATCACTTCTATGTGTCCAGGCCAAAGAAGCAGGCAGGAAAAATCATTGCAGATATTACCCCCGCAGCAAACTGCCTTTTCCCAAAGTCTCCCTTCTGTAAAGTGCAATAGGGCCTTTAAAACAAAAACTTCACGCCATCTGAAAGGTTTCTCCCTCCAGGCAGTTAATCTGATCAACCATTCTAGTTAGCCACCCCTTACCCCCTCTATCTATTATTTCAGTCACTGTACTACACGGTAAACCTTTCAAGCCACTTTTTATAATGCAGTTTACATTGTAAATGCATGCTGGTATTTATGTATTTGTGCACATTTTATTCCATATCTGTGCTTCTAACTTATTATTTTTATTTTTATGTAACTCTTAAAGAAAAACAAGCTGGAGACATTTCAAAGCACCTCAGGCTCAGTGAGATAGTGATCAGATAATTTGAGCAGCATGCCTGATTTCCTGATGAAGGGTCTAAACTCGAAATGTCGACGGTTCGTTCCCCTCTGCAGATGCTGCCCAAGTTCCTACAGCGTTTTATGGTGTGTCGCTCAACATTTCCAGCATCTGCAGAATCTCTTGTGTCTGATTTCCTGCTCAGCACAGCAATAATAAGACAAATCATTTGGCTGACCCCAGCCGTATCATCGTAGGCTTGGCATTGCACCTTGTGTTCCCTCTGTGGCTTTGATACAATTAACCTTGACTGTTTGTTCCTGGACATTAAAAATGTTCATATTGTTGTTGCCCTAAATATACAGTGCATCTTAATCAGTAATTTTGTGTCATAGGGATGGGCTAGTGTAAATGGTCAATCCTAATTTGTCTGGGATTGTATAGTCTACTTGCTAATCAAAGCAATTAAGTAAGGCGTGGGTTTGCCTGCAGGGATGTGGACACTGGGATTCCTGCTCCCACGAAGTAGCCTGGAATCAGGGTTGGACACTGGGGTTCCTGCTCCCATGAAGTAGCCTGGAATCAGGGTCTGACGCTGGAGGGTTACAACAATGAGGGCAGGATGGCAGATTGTTAACGGGCTGGTATACTCATGTTGGGCAATGGGTCTAGTCTCATGATGGAACTTGGTCTGTACTTTGACTGTATTTATTGGATTTCCTGTTTCATGTAATTCTGCTTCTAGTTTTAATTAAACATGAAGTGGTTAAAGCTAACATTTGAATTGTAAATTCAAATTCACAGTTCTAACTGGGACTTCCAGTAGGGTGGCTGCGCATTCAGACACAGCGGTCTCTCGGGGGCCAAGTAAAGGTGCTTTTTTTTAAAGGTCACAATACAACCTTGGACATTAATAACTTTGTGTGCAGCAGATTTGCTCCATCAGTGAGCTGCTTGTTGGTGGAGGAGCTGGAGGAGCTGGACTAGATGCAGACCACGTTACTGCCTGCTACACAAAGGCATTGGAGTCGGTGCACTGTGCGCAGTCTAACAGCCAGCGATGCCTTGCACATTTTTCCTCTGATTGCAAGACCTTCAAAATGCAAAATGCAAAATGCTGCGAGTCCATTTCCCTTGTTTATTGGTGAGACAGATGGTGGGGTAGCTGTGTGGCCTCAGCTGTAGCGGGGTGTGGGCCTCAAGCCGCAGGTTTGCCTGTTGTAGCAGTCCAGAAGAGCAGAGCCCCAGGGCGTACATGCTAGATTAGATTGGCCCCTCTCATGCTGCCTTTCAGTGTTTGCTCGGTGGAAGATTGTGTGTGTATGTGAGTGCACTGGTGCATGTGTTCATCTGCGGACTCCTGAGAGCTGCTTCTTCTTGCCAATAACACCCATGCACCATCAACTTACAGGACATGTCACTCGGGGACTTGGGCAAGATATTTTTTTGTGGACTGAATGTATATTCGCTATCTTATTTGTGCCTTGTGACGTGTATGACAGTCAGTACTGTGTTTTGCACCCTGGCCCCGAAGGGGCGTTGTTTCATTTGTCTGTATGGTTGAATAGTAATTAAATTTAAACTTGAACTTATAGGTAGTCGGAACTAAGCTATTTCGCTGAATTGAAAGAAAAAAAGTAACCAGTGCCAGTCACAGAACGTTAATTTGAGTCACAGAATTTCTTTTCATTCCAATGTGGCATGATCAAAATAGTTTGGCAAATAATCTTTGCTTTAAGAAGTTGTTAATTCTTTGACTCCTGAGCAGTCACTGTAAGGAGGCGTACCAGTTAACAAACTTGACATCAAGATAAGAGCAACACAGCCTCCTGAGTGAGAGCTGGCAGGGAATTCAAGTAGAAAATAGTTTCTTAGCGGATCATCAACATTGATTCCTGGTTTTGGCTTCGCCTCCTTTATTAAGATGGCTTCATATTACAAATACAGTCTAAGTTGATGTCCTCAAAGTCAAGTTTATTGCTGGATGCTAAGCAGTGCACACGCAGACGTACAGGGGCAATGAGAAACTTACTTGCAGAGCATCACAAGCACTAGCACCATATCGGCAGTATTCACAAGAAAAACATAAATTAAACAAATCTTATACAATTTCTACAAGAAGGAACACAATTAGGACAGAAAAGGCCATTTTAGTGCAAAGGAGTCAAAGTTGTCACAATGCTGCCAAACTGTAGTGATTGGGGTTTTGCCATTTGGTTCAGGAGTGAAGGGAAGTAGCTGCCTCGAACCGGCTGGTGTGGGACTTCAGGCATCTGTACTTCCTGTCCAAATTAGCCACCCTTTGCCATTTTGCCATCTATATAAACTCGCCATTTCTATTTAAAATTTTGAAGCCTGGTAATAAACTATCCTCAGTGCTATCAATACTATCTGCTGCTGACTTACAAACACATCGACAAAAAGTACCAGAATGCAAAACTCAAAGGAAGTGTCCGGGTTTATACCGGTGACACCACAACCCATGGTTTTGCAGAGCTCAGCTATTTTATTTATCAGTACTTGCCCTGGTATTCACAACCTCTCCAGGATTATGAATGCCATTTAGCATCTGTATCATGAATTTCGGTCAGGACTCTATTGATGTGGATTCATACTCTCTCTTGCACTGCTTCTGTCGTCTGTCGATTCCTTCAATCATTTGGTAGTTGAACAAAACCCTTAGATGCCAAATTCAGTAATTCATTCCCTGAACTGTTTTGTTTCCTTTATATAGCTGTGAAGATCTGAATTGATTTTTCTCTTAGATTGTTCTCTTACTTCCTGCAGCCTCAACCCATTAATATTTCATATTCACCAGCTGTCGGGTGATCTTACATCCGGCTAATCCGCTCTACCTCAATAAGCAGTGCCTGAAGACACTCATTTTTCATTCTGTTCTGGGCTTGAGAGCATTGACTCATTTTCAAAGGTCATGTCCTTAATGAACTGTGCCACTTTACTGAGCCACACAACAATGATATTAAACTACATCACGTGCGTCAGGCACAGCTGATTTACTCGATATATTTGAATCTCAATGTGAAGCTACTCTATTAAAATGTAATCAGCTACCACTGGACATCCTGGAAATCCTCACAAATTTACTACAACTGCTTGTATCCGGCAGGGACACACAAATTGGATGACTGCACTTAGGTAACACATTCTTAATTCTTTTTGTTATTACTAATAGGATCACAAAATAAACGAAAGCAGGAGTGACTACCTGATCTTTCAGGCTCTTTGTGCTAATCAACATGATCATGAGCGGTATTCTGTCTCACAGTCTTTCCAACATTATTTCATTCTCTTAGTACCCAAAAATCTATTAACCTATCCACAATTGTACCATAGTACTTTGGGGATACAAAGTCCTTATAATTGACAAAATCTTTCCACAGATCCTAACAGTGCGAGATGAAGGACAAGGATGGAATGATAAATGTGTCCATAATGTCGGCCAGTCCACAAAGTACTATCTATCCAGTCAAGAAAGAACATTGAAATCGTATTTCAACAGAACTGAAAATTTAGTTAGCATAATTTTGCCATAATGAATTTAGTCATATGAAGAGATTCCTCAGTTAAGACTATTGAAAGATTATAAAATTCTTCCTGATAGGGTCCTGATGAAAGGTCTTGGTTTGAAACATTGACCGTTAATTCCTCGCCATAGATGCTGCCTGACTTGCTGAGTTCCTCCGGCATTTTGTGTGCTCTCATGAAATTTGTTTTTCTGCAGCAGCAGTACGGTGAAATACATTAAAGAACAGTAAGAATTTTATAAATAAATAGTTCAAAAAGAGATAGGAGGTAGTGTCATGGTTCAAGGACCATTTAGAAATCTGATAGCAAAGGAGAAGAAGCTGTTTCTAAAATGTCGAGTGTGTGCCATCAGACTCTTGTACCTCCCCTCTGATAGTAGTAGTGAGAAGAGAGCATGTCCTGGGGGGTGAGGACCTTTAATGATGGATGCTACCTTCCCAAAGCACCACCTTTTGAAGATGTCCTCGACGGCTGGGAGGCTATCTGAATCTACAAACCTCTGCAGCTTTTTCCAGTCCCTTGCAGTGAGCCTCCATGCCCGCCAGTGATGCAGCAAGTCAGAATGCTCTCCATGGTACATCTGTAGATATTTGCTGTTGCCTTTGGCGACATACCAAATCTCCTCGAACCCCTCATGAAGTAGGCGTCTTCTTCGTGATTTCAAAACCATGGTGGGCCCTGAATAGATCCTCTGATGTCCAGGAGCTTGAAGCTGCTCACCCTCTCTAGCACTGACCCCTCGATGGGGCCTCGTGCGTTCACACGACTTCCTCTTCCTCCAGTCCACATCAGTTCCTTGGTCCTACTGACATTGAGTGTGAGGTTGTTGCTGCACCATCACTCAACCAGCCCATCTATCTCACTCACTCCAATAAACCTGCATGTCCCTTTAACAAAGCTAGGTTGGCGGAATTCAATGTTGGTCTTATGTATTTGTTGGTACTTTACTAAACCTTGATGAATCACAGAACCAAACACATAATATTGTCATAAATAGGAGTTAAAAACTTGAATTGATTTCCTTTTCATTGTTGATCCAAAAGTAATAGGAAGAAAAAAGTTAACACATTTTACACTGAAGGAAGATATTTCCACAAAAATTGAAAACTCACCAAGGGAGAGGCAACTAGACATCAGTGTGACTCATTTCCCGACCTTTACAGTAACTAGGACAACACTGAGCATCTTTTGTAGCAGATGTTTCTTTTTTTCTCATAAATATAGAATAACTTTAGGAATAACTTAACCTCAGAGGCTGCTGATGACTCAATTTTTCTTTATTTAAATTCTGTTGGATAGTAACAATGGAAAATATCATTCCAGTGGATTGAGTTAATAACTATGAGTCCCACCTCCTGTTGCTAGACTGGATGTTAAAAGTGTTGCAGAGAGGAGGTTTGAAAATGTGGTTTTTGGGTTGTTGATTTTACTTATTGATATCTTGAAGGAACCAGTGACGGAATGGTACAGTATATGGGGCTGCTACATTATGATACAGGTTCCTAAATAAGAAAGTTGTCAGATTAAAAGAGAATGACATTGCTCCTAGTGAACATCATAAGGAGAGTGAGCTGGTCAGTAAACTGGTTGGTTGTGTTGTAAGCTGATTGTGTTAGAAATATCTGAACGTTAAAGAAGAGTGATAAATTTTGGTCCGTTCCTTATGATGTCTCACCTTCTCCAGTCCTTTATGTGGCTTCCATTCCTTCAGTTGATGACCAACGATGGGATTAGAACTTCTTGGATATCAGTATCACCATTCAAGTGTTGATTTATAATAACTGGACCATTAGGTTGTTCCATTGTGGGCAGCATCGCCATAAAGCCTTCTTCCTAGATAGAAACATTCTCAGGGTAGACAGAGAGATGAGAAGGCAGGATATGGAGTTACATTAACTCCATGCGCTCAGGCACGAAGTCTGTGAACTCCTCACTTAAGAGCATAAGACACAGGAGCAGAATTAGGCCATTTGGCCCATGGCATTGAAGAAGGTCCAGAGGAGGTTCGCAAATGACCCTGGGAATGAATGGGTTAATATATGAGGAGCGTTTGATGGCTCTGGGCCTGGACTCACTGGAGTTTAGAAGAATGAGGGGGGATCTCATTGAAACCTATCGATTACTGAAAAGCTGAGATAGATGGACGTGGAGAGGATGTTACAGATTACAAAGGCATGGAAAAGGGATTGGCCAAAGTTGATTGGAAGGGAACACTAGCCAGGAAGACATCAGAACAGGAATGGCTGGAGTTTCTGGGAGCAATTGGAAGGCACAGGCTAGATGAAGAAGGGAGGGTGGGACAGCTGTGGCTGACAAGGGAAGTCAACGACAGCATAAAAAGAAAAGAGAGGGTATATAATCAAGCAAAAATTAATGGGAAGTTAGAGGATGGGAAAGCTTTTAAAACTAACAGCAACTAAAAAATTTAAAAAAGTCATAAGGAGAGGCAAGATGAAGTATGAAGGTCAGCTGACCAATAATATAAAAGAGGATATCAAAATTTTTTTTCCCCAAAAATATTAAGAGTGAAAGAGAGGCAAGAATGGATATCAGACCACTGGGAAATGATGCTGGAGAGGAAGCAAAGGGGACAAAGAAATGGCAGATGAACTTAGTAAGTATTTTGCGAGAGTCTTCACTGTGGAAGACACCAGCGGTATGCCTGAAATTCGAGCGTGTCAGGGAGCAGAAGTGAGTGTAGTTGCGATTACTAAGGAGAAGGTGCTTGGAAAGCTGAAAGCTCTGAAGGTGGGCAAGTCATCTGGTCCTGATGGATTCTGAAAGAGGTGGCTGAAGAGATTGTGGAGGCATTAGTAATGATCCTTCAAGAACCACTAGATTCTGGAATGGTTCTGAAGGACTGGAAAATTGCAAATGTCACTTCACTCTTCAAGGGAGGAGGGGGGAAGAAGAAAGGAAATTACAGGCCAGTTAGGCTGACCTTAATGGTTGGGAAGATGTTGGAGTTGATTATTAAGGATGTGGTTTCGGGATACTTGGAGGCACATGATAAAATAGGTCAAAGTCAGCATTGTTTCCTCAAGAGAAAATCTTGTCTGACAAATCTGTTGGAATTCTTTGAGGAAATAACAGGCAGCACAGACAAAGGAGAGTCAGTGGGTGTTGCTTACTCAGATTTTCAGAAGGCCTTTCACAAGCTGCCGTACCTGAGGCTGTTTAACAGGAGCTGAGGAAGGTTACTAACAAAAGGAGAAGATTAGGCTGACTGGCAGGAGGCAAAGAGTTGGAATAAAGGCAGCCTTTTCTGGTTGGCTGCTGGTGACTAGTGGTGTTCCACAGGGTTCGATGTCGGGATGATACAAAGGTAGGTGGAGGGGCAGGTATTCAGGAAGCAGGGAGTCTGCAGAAGGATTTTGACAGATTAGGAGAATAGCAGACTCGATCAGCCAATTATGCTCCTGTCTCTTATGGAATCTGCCTTGCCATTCCATCACTGCTGATTTATCATCACTATCCTACCCTCTCCCCATAACCTTTGACGCCCTTAGTAATCAAGAACTTATCAACCTCTGCTTTAATATACCCAATGACTTGGCCTCCACAGCCGTCTGTGGCAATGAATTCCACAAATTCACCACCTTTTAGCTAAAGAAATTCCTCTGTTCTAAAGAGACATCCATGTATTCTGAGGCTGCGGCCTCCATCCTAGACCCTCCCACTACTGGAAACATCCTCTCCACATCCACTCTGTCTAGGCCTATGAGGATTTGATAAGTTTCAATGAGAGCCCCCCCGCCATTCTTTCAAACTCCTTATATGTTAATGCTTTCATTACTGTGATTGTTCTTACTTTTGATAGTGAGAGTGAATTTAGCAGAGGAAGTGGGGAAATGAATAGATAAGCAACATTTCATACGTTAATAAATGACACTGCCTGATTGTTGGTAAAAACGGCTCACTTCCTTTCTGACCATATGGAACATCGAACTTCGGCAGCTCATCGAAGCATCTGTATGAATCATGACTACATATGGAGTTAAGTGGATTGGCATTCAGAAACCAGAGTGGGTTGAAGTTAGGTTGATGTGGAGGACTAAAGGCTGATTTATACTTCAGCGTCAACTCAATGCTGTAACCTACGCAAGTGATTTACACGCATTGTGAGCATTTATACTTGTGCGTTGGTGTGTCTGTGTCGCTCTGCAATTCGGGAATGTTGCGCATGTGCACACACCTGCCCGTGCAAGGCATCATGGCCATTGTAGTCTTTCTCGGGGTAAACAAGTTTAAAGTGAGTGTTTTTTTTCGTAAAAGTGAAATGTCCTCCATAATTTCGGAGGTCTGTACAGCTTTATGGAAAGCATTGCAGCCAGAGTTCCTTCCCTGCCCTTCAGTCGCCCAATGGGAAGCTATTGCAGTGTAGGAGGAAATGCAATGCTACCAAGCGGACCAATCACAGTTGTTGCCATCTGCGTTGCCGCAACGCGCAGTTAAATTTTGGGAGAGGTGCGCGTCAGGCTCTGGCGTAGTACTCCGCGTCAGCTCTGCGTAGGGTTTGCGGCGACTCAGTACTTACGGCGTCGAGTTGACGCAGTAGTATAAATCAGGCTTAATAGAAACAGCATATATCTTGTGAGCCAAATGCTCTGCCTCCTTGCTCTTACAGATCAATGCACAGTAAACCTATCAGAAGGGGGATTTACCACCATAAAGTACAAACTGTGAGGCAGGTGATATTAGGTGTTAATGGCAGAAAATGCAGCTTTGTACAACCTTTATTTTCTTTCCACTTCAATTCATCAGTTCATTACTGATTTGGTCTTCACTGACAATTTTTAAAAATCCTGTTCATATTATTAATTGTGGAGTGGAATTAGGAAGTCACCAGTCTCTGAGTTTTGGCTGCTCACTTGTAGCTCATAGGTTTGTGAATATTCAATAGAATCTGGTTACTTTTAAGTGTGACAGGCTGCATCAATACAACTCCCCAGATACATAACCAGCTTTGCTTACTGGGATTTCCTACCATTCAGATGTCTATAGCAGTTACAGAGATCACCATTCAAAACATAAAAGGGAATTTATTGCTGAAAGAGCACAGGGCATTCGGAGGTAAGTTTTCAGTTTGCGAGTGGACTGCAAAGGATTTTCTTAACATTTAAAACCTTCTGGTTGTCTTTAATTCCAATAAAACATAATCAGCTCAATTATCGTAAAGTGGCAGAAACTAATTGAGATCTGTTACGTGATTTGAAGATTCATCACTGATGCTATCAATCTCGCACCTTTTTGGGAAAAAATTGCCCTATCAAGATATGTAAGCAGCTTGATACTAGTGCAATAATGTTCAAGCTAATAATTAAGGTTTGCTTTTTAAAACCAGAGAGCAGATAATAAAGCAAAATATTGAATTGTTAACATCAATGACTAATTAATTACTTTCCATGATCGATTAAATTAAATTCCCTGTGCCCACTTTTCCTCGGTAGACCAGCAGACCAACGTAATCTCAAAAAATTACGTTTGGATTTGTTCCAGTGCCCAGTGTCGATCCAGATAATCTGTTCTTTCCTGTTGATCAGTTATTGAATGCCTTACCCTAATGATGGAGTATGCCATTTTTCAGTTCAAGTACTTTGTTCTGTCAAAGTGTCTGATGTTAAAATTCTTAATGGCCAATCACAGATCTAATTATTTTGAAAATATGTCACATGGCTCGGGTTGGTTTGTTGTGATTGACATTTTATACTTTGCTGCGGGTTTGTATTCAGCACCAAAATGCTTTCGAGGGATTAAGCTGGCCAATAAATGTGATGTGTTCTATGGTGGGCTAACACGTCAACTACACAATTACATGAGGTAAATAGGACTGAGGAAAAGTCAACACATGGAACAAAGATAATGACATGTTGCAGAGGCATGATTCACAGAAAGGGAGAATTAATATTCTCAGGAATAGGTTATTTAGGGGGAAAAAAAGGAGAAAATCGACTGAGGGAAAACACTGTTGAGCAAACACTATTAAATCTCCTGGGGTGGTTTAATGTTGTCAAGGAGGGGAAAGAAACAGAGGTATCTGGTTGGAATTTGAGGACAATAGATGAAATGTCATACTTGAACAGAAAAGGGTGGGAGGGAGATGCATGAGTAAATTTATAGACAAATTATAGATAGTTCCAAGAACTGAATGATAGTAAAGGAGATCAACACCCTGATGCAGAGAAGTAAGAGTAACTCTTGAAGTATGAACTTGAAAATTCTCTTTATCAATATTGAGTCTGATTCTGGGAAATGAGGAGGGGAAGTGTTTGAGAGAAAGACCATTTTGGAACAGAGATAAAATTATTACCAGATTCAGAATAACTATGGAACAAACATAAAAAATATTTAAACTGCAGGAAGACTAATGTCAGTGAATTGATTTGGTGTGTAGATTGGAATCAAGGGTTGGTGGACAACATTGTCTTTGAACAGCAGGAAGTAGTTTGGGGCAGTGCAGATACATTCCTGTCAGAGAGAAGAATAGCAAGGCTAGAGGTTCTAAAATAACAGATGATGCAGAGATTAAATATAGAATAGATAAAGATCATAAGACATAGAGCAGAATTAGGCCATTTGGGCCATTAAGTCTGCTCCACCACTCTATCATTGCTCATCTCTGTCCTCCCCATTCTCCTGCCTTTTCCCTGCAAACTTTGATGCCCTGATTAATCGAGAACCTCTCAGCCTCCACTTTAAATATACCCAAAGATCGGGCCTCCACACCATCTGCGGAAAGGAATTCTAGATTCATCACCCCCCGGCTAAAGAAATTCCAAATAAATGAGGCCAATAATCTTTGTATGTCTGATACAAAGAGAGGAGATTTGCCAATAGGAATGAGAGTCTAAAATAGATCTGTTGTGAACAAAAACTAGAAAATGAAAAATCTATCCTAAGCACATAATTATTGTAAAGAATGGTCGGATCGATGAGGGGAGTGACTATGCAGCATATGAAGAGTTTTCCTGGAGATGTAGGGGAGTGATTAAGCTCGCACTGGGTGCTTTGCATCAAAAGATGACGTTGATGTAACACTCTCGGCAAAATCTCACGCAAGCGATCTTGGCAGAAGCACTCTCTCCAGTAACCTTTAAGCGGTGAAGCTGCCAAATTATACCAAATAACATAAAAATACACAGCCTATATAAAGTAGAAATAATGTATGTACAGTGTAGTATCACTTACTGGAATCGAGAAGACAGCGCTGAGCACACTGATGATGGTGTGTTAGGCTGAGTTGTCGGAGGCTGGGGTGGTGCAGTGGTCCCCAGCCTCCGGGCCCCGACTGATACCGATCCGCGAAGCATGCAGCAGTGCAGCGGTAGCTGGGACGCACCCAGCACATCTTTAAGAGAAAAGTCGAAATAAACAAGCTAATTAATTAGGTGCTGCCCGGCATGTAGATGTCGGTGCAGATCAGAGGCAGCAAAAATCTCACGCAGCTGCTTCACATTCAGTTCCTGGACGACTTCACTTTCAGTCAGTTTGCTACTGCAAGCAACAACAGGAATTCTGCAGATGCTGGAAATTCAAGCAACACACATCAAAGTTGCTGGTGAACGCAGCAGGCCAGGCAGCATCTCTAGGAAGAGGTACAGTCAACGTTTCAGGCCGAGACCCTTCGTCAGGACTAACTGAAGGAAGAGTTAGTAAGGGATTTGAAAGTGGGAGAGGGAGGGGGAGATCCAAAATGATAGGAGAAGACAGGAGGGGGAGGGATGGAGCCAAGAGCTGGACAGGTGATTGGCAAAAGGGATATGAGAGGATCATGGGACAGGAGTCCCAGGGAGAAGGAAAAGGGGGAGGAAACCCAGAGGATGGGCAAGGGGTATAGTCAGAGGGACAGAGGGAGAACAAGGAGAGTGAGAGAAAGAATGTGTGTATAAAAATAAATAACGGATGGGGTACGAGGGGGAGGTGGGGCATTAGCAGAAGTTAGAGAAATTGATGTTCATGCCATCAGGTTGGAGGCTACCCAGACGGAATATAAGGTGCTGTTCCTCCAACCTGAGTGTGGCTTCATCTTTACAGTAGAGGAGGCCGTGGATAGACATGTCAGAATGGGAATGGGATGTGGAATTAAAATGTGTGGCCACTGGGAGATCCTGCTTGCTCGGCGGACAGAGCGTAGGTGTTCAGCAAAGCGGTCTCCCAGTCTGCGTCGGGTCTCGCCAATATATAGAAGGCCACATCGGGAGCACCGGACGCAGTATATCACCCCAGCCGACTCACAGGTGAAGTGTCGCCTCACCTGGAAGGACTGTTTGGGGCCCTGAATGGTGGTAAGGGAGGAAGTGTAAGGGCATGTGTAGCACTTGTTCCGCTTACAAGAATAAGTGCCAGGAGGGAGATCAGTGGGGAGGGATGGGGGGGACGAATGGACAAGGGAGTCACGTAGGGAGCGATCCCTGCGGAAAGCAGAGGTGGGGGAGGGAAAGATGTGCTTAGTGGTGGGATCCCATTGGAGGTGGCGGAAGTTACTGAGAATAATATGTTGGACCCGGAGGCTGGTGGGTTGGTAGGTGGGGTGGTAGGTGAGGACCAGGGGAACCCTATTCCTAGTGGGGTGGCGGGAGGATGGAGTGAGAGCAGATGTATGTGAAATGGGGGAGATGCGTTTGAGAGCAGAGTTGATAGTGGAGGAAGGGAAGCCCCTTTCTTTAAAAAAGGAGGACATCTCCCTCGTCCTGGAATGAAAAGCCTCATCCTGAGAGCAGATGCGGCGGAGATGGAGGAATTGCGAGAAGAGGATGGCATTTTTGCAAGAGACAGGGTGAGAAGAGGAATAGTCCAGATAGCCGTGAGAGTCAGTAGGCTTATAGTAGACATCAGTGGATAAGCTGTCTCCAGAGACAGAGACAGAAAGATCTAGAAAGGGGAGGGAGGTGTTGGAAATGGACCAGGTAAACTTGAGAGCAGGGTGAAAGTTGGAGGCAAAGTTAATAAAGTCAACGAGCTCAGCATGCGTGCAGGAAGCAGCGCCAATGCAGTCGTCGATGTAGCGAAGGAAAAGTGGGGGACAGATACCAGAATAGGCACGAAACATAGATTGTTCCACAAAGCCAACAAAAAGGCAGGCATAGCTAGGACCCATACGGGTGCCCATAGCTACACCTTTAGCTTGGAGGAAGTGGGAGGAGCCAAAGGAGAAATTATTAAGAGTAAGGATTAATTCCGCTAGACGGAGCAGAGTGGTAAGGGGGGTAAGGGGGCTGCTGTTGTAGTTTGGTGTACTGACCTCTACCTTGCCGAGGCACAGCGACAACTCGTGGATACCTCCTCTTATTTACCCCTCGATCGTGACCCCACTAAGGAGCACCAGGCCATTGTCTCCCACACCATCACCAATTTTATCCGCTCAGGGGATCTCCCATCCACTGCTACCAACCTTACAGTTTCCACACCCCACACTTCCCGTTTCTACCTCCTACCCAAAATCCACAAACCTGCCTGTCCTGGCAGACCTATTATCTCAGCTTGCTCCTGCCCCACCGAACTCGTTTCTGCATACCTCGACACGGTTTTATCCCCCCTTGTTCAATCCCTTCCTACTTATGTTCGTGACACTTCTCACGCTCTTAAACTTTTCGATGATTTTAAGTTCCCTGGCCCCACCGCTTTATTTTCACCATGAATGTCCAGTCCCTAAATACTTCAATCTCCCATCAGGAAGGTCTCAAAGCTCTCCGCTTCTTTTTGGATTCCACACTCAATCAGTTCCCCTCTACCACCACTCTGCTCCATCTAGCGGAATTAGTCCTTACTCTTAATAATTTCTCCTTTGGCTCCTCCCACTTCCTCCAAACTAAAGGTGTAGCTATGGGCACCCGTAAGGGTCCTAGCTATGCCCGCCTTTTTGTTGGCTTTGTGGAGCAATCTATGTTTCAAACCTATTCTGGTATCTGTCCCCCACTTTTCCTTCGCTACATCGACGACTGCATTGGCGCTGTTTCCTGCACGCATGCTGAGATCGTTGACTTTATTAACTTTGCCTCCAACTTTCACCCTGCCCTCAAGTTTACCTGGTCCATTTCCAACACCTCCCTCCCCTTTCTAGATCTTTCTGTCTCTGTCTCTGGAGACAGCTTATCCACTGATGTCTACTATAAGCCTACTGACTCTCACAGCTATCTGGACTATTCCTCTTCTCACCCTGTCTCTTGCAAAAATGCCATCCCCTTCTCGCAATTCCTCTGTCTCCACCGCATCTGCTCTCAGGATGAGGCTTTTCATTCCAGGACGAGGGAGATGTCCTCCTTTTTTAAAGAAAGGGGCTTCCTTTCCTCCACTATCAACTCTACTCTCAAACGCATCTCCCCCATTTCACGTACATCTGCTCTCACTCCATCCTCCCGCCACCCCACTAGGAATAGGGTTCCCCGGTCCTCACCTACCACCCCACCAGCCTTCGGGTCCAACATATTAATCTCTGTAACTTCTGCCACCTCCAACGGGATCCCACCACTAAGCACATCTTTCCCTCCCCCCCCGCATTCCGCAGGGATCGCTCCCTATGCGACTCCCTTGTCCATTCGTCCCCCCCATCCCTCCCCACTGATCTCCCTCCTGGCACTTATCCGTGTAAGCAGAACAAGTGCTACACATGCCCTTACACTTCCTCCCTTACCACCATCAGGGCCCCAGACGGTCCTTCCAGGTGAGGCGACACTTCACCTGTGAGTCGGCTGGGGTGATATACTGCGTCCGGTGCTCCCGATGTGGCCTTCTATATATTGGCGAGACCCGACGCAGACTGGGAGACCGCTTTGCTGAACACCTACGCTCTGTCTGCCAGAGAAAGCAGGATCTCCCAGTGGCCTCACATTTTAATTCCACATCCCATTCCCATTCTGACATGTCTATCCACATCCTCCTCTACTGTAAAGATGAAGCCACACTCAGGTTGGATTAACAACTCCTTATATTCCGTCTGGGTAGCCTCCAACCTGATGGCATGAACATTGACTTCTCTAACTTCCGCTAATGCCCCACCTCCCCCTCGTACCCCAGCCATTATTTATTTTTATACACACATTCTTTCTCTCACTCTCCTTTTTCTCCCTCTGTCCCTCTGACTATACCCCTTGCCCATCCTCTGGGTTCTCCCTCCCCCTTTTCCTCCTCCCTGGGCCTCCTGTCCCATGATCCTCTCATATCCCTTTTGCCAATCACCTGTCCTGCTCTTGGCTCCATCCCTCCCCCTCCTGTCTTCTCCTATCATTTTGGATCTCCCCCTCCCCCTCCAACTTTCCAAACTCTTACTAACTCTTTCTTCAGTTAGTCCTGACGAAGGGTCTCGGCCTGAAACGTCGACTGTACCTCTTCCTAGAGATGCTGCCTGGCCTGCTGCGTTCACCAGCAACTTTGATGTGTGTAGTTTGCTACTACATTCGGTTTTGATTGTTATCCTTTCTTCTTCCAATTGCATCAGCTCTTCATCCATCAGTTCTTCGTCATGGGATGTCAAAACCTCTTCAACATCATCTTCGTCAACTCACGGGCCAAACTCACTTTGTCCTTACTTCGTTCACCACTACCGAAGCGTTTAATTATGTCTAATTTTCCCTAAATGTAACACCCTTATGAGCTCTTTTAGGCTTTTCCGATACCTTTAAACTCATCTTGCTAACGGCTGCTCACAGGCACGTGTTTAAGCAATGCCGGCTAGAATGCAGTTCTGAATCGGGGGAGGAGCAGCTGCTCGGGGTGCACGCTGCCTTTTTTCATAACAGTGAAAACACCTTCTGTTAGTGAAAACAGCGAACTAATGTAGGTCTTTTGTAACAGTGAGATTTCGTAAAGCGAATGCTCGAAAAGCAGGGGACACCTGTATAACTTTTTGGCTTTTGAAAAAAATATGAATAAATGAAAGGCTGAACTGACTTATCATACATGTGTAATGAATCTTGATCTAATTCTTTGAAGAGGGTTGATGAAGATAATACTTTGAAACCCTAATTGGAATTTGAAAAGCTGTGCAACAAAATATCTCACAAAAGAGACATTAGTAAGTTTGTAGCCCAAGAGACGCATACAAAATGCTGGAGGAACTCAGCAGCCCAGGCAGCAGCTATGGAAAAGAACACCATCGACGTTTCGGGCCGAGACCCTGCTCGACTGTACTCTTTTCCACAGCTGCTGCCTGGCCTGCTGAGCTCCTCCAGCATTGTGTGTGTGTTGCTCGGATTTCCAGCATCTGCAGATTTTCTCTTGTTTGTGATTGGAGCCCAAGGGTACGACATGGGTACAAAATTAGCTAATATACAGGAAGGTCTGAGGTTGTGAGAGCAGTACAGTAGACCGCTGATATTTCTGATATGTACTAATCACCTGGAATAGTCTAAACTTTTAAAATGAAACAAATCTCAGAAAGCTGGCAAACAGAGGACAACAATAGGCTTCAGGAGGTCACTGCCAGGTTTATGAAATGGGCATGCAAATGAACGAGGAAGCAATGCCAATGTGTGATGTGTTTATTCTGCAGGAAGAATGAAGAGAGACAATATGGACTAAATGCTACGACCTTGAAAGAGTAGAGTTGTATGCACATATATATTTGAAGCTGCTAATAGAATTTGAGAAGACTATTAAGAGGATTACTGTATATAGAATTCCTGTCTATATCAATAGTGTACCAAGGCAAAGAAATAACTTTTAGCAATTATAATAATTATTAGTAATTATAATAATTAAAACCATTATGGTGCACTGGTTTCACCTCAGCTGTTATAATTTGTTCATTATGAACCACCACATTTCAATATCAAAGCCTTGGATAATGAAGAAAAGAGATTTTGTCATGGTCTGGTCCATTGATTACTCATTTCCCTTTAGTTCCCTTTTTCCTGTTTTCCACTGGGCTCCTTGATAAGGCCACCTGATCCTCATTCGAACTGGCAGCATAAAACTCTGGCTTACATCTACCTGCTGCTGGTTCGTCATCTAGTCAGTGCGGCTATGCTCGTCCCACGGCAACTGAGAATCGTGGACTCTAAGTTGCTTCTGTGCCTGTGGCTGCTTAGTGAATTCAGTTGTTTTCTTTCTTTCTTTCTTTTCAAATCGTTTTATTGTATATATAGGAAAAATAACATGAGTACATCGAAGTAACAACACTTACAATGCCTCAAAAAACCCCATCATCTTAAAGATTGAAAACAAAATTTTGTGATAACAAAAAAAAAACTACTGAGCAGAAAAGTGAGAAAAAAAAGAGAACCCATTAGGTGTACAACCCCGGAGCCATGCGTCATACAAAAAGCTTCTAAAAATAAACATCAAACCGCCAGCAAGAAAAGAAAATATACTAAAAAAATTTACAATTAGATCATGGAAAAATTATATCAATTAACTCAAATGATAATAACCAGCAAATGAGCCCCATCTTTTCTCAAAATCAAATGAAGGTTCAAAGGTTCGACTTCTAATTTTCTCCAAACTAAGATGTAGCATCACTTGAGAGAACCACTGTGACAAAGTGGGAGCTGATGTATCCTTCCACTTCAACAAAATGGCCCTCCTAGCTATCAATGTAACAAATGCAATAACATGTTGGTCAGACACAGAAATACCATGAATATTTTGAGGAACTATTCCAAAGAGCACAGTTAATTTATTAGGTTGTAAGTTAATTTTAAGTGCTTTAGAAATTGTTGAGAAAACCGACTTCCAGAACTGTTCCAATATAGAACAAGACCAAAACATATGTGTCAGTGTAGCTATCTCAGTTTTACATCTATCACAATGACTATCAACATTAGGAAAGATTTTAGAAAGTCTCTCCTTCGTCAAATGATAAAGATATACAATTTTAAATTGAATCAATGAATGGCTAGCACAAATTGAAGAAGAGTTAACCAACTTCAATATCCGCATCCAATCCTCCGTCATAAAAGTCAAATTAAGTTCCTTTTCTCAATCCTGTTTAATCTTAGATAAAGGACGCTTATCCCATTGTAATAATAAATTATAAATTCTTCCAATAGAACCCTTAATCAAAGGATTCATACTCATAATAGTATCTAACAGGTCAGCCTCCAATATGTAAGGAAAATTACTTAAATATTTTTGTTAAAAATATCTAACTTGAAGGTATTGCAGAAAGTGTGAGTATGAAAGAGAATATTTATCAATTAATTGTTCAAAGGACATCAATCTATCTTCTTTAAATAAATCCAAAAAAGAATTAATACCTTTATTTTTCCAAAGTAAAAAAATTGGATCACTCAAAGAAGCCTTAAAAAAGTAATTTCGGTAAATTAAACTACAAAGTTTAAATTTTTTAAGATTAAAAAAATTGCGGAACTGGAGCCAAACTTGTGAAGAATACTTAATCAGTTGTTTTCGTGTTCAGCTGAGTTGCCGACCATTTTGCTGCTACTTCGAGTTAAGATGCGAATTCTGTTGTTTTCATATTCGGCTGAGATTTGCTGGCCGATTGTTGCCACTCCGAGCTGCCAAGAATAAGGGGCCGTCTTCCGAGCCGCCAAGAATAAGGGACCGTCTTCATGAGCTTCTCTGCGTCTAGATACAAATGAACTGTCATTGTTTGGTTTCTGCCATCTCGTTTCCAGCTGAGTAGGTCCAGCTGTTTGCCGCTACTCCGAGCTGGGAATTCTGTCTCTTCATTTCCAGCTGAGTGATTGCCGGCCATTTGCCACTTCATGAGCTGCTACTCTGTGTCAATATTCATATTGTCAGTCGTTAGTTGGTTTAGTCGTCTCGTTCCCAGCTGAGTAGGTCTGGCCGTTTGCTGCTACTCCGAGTTGGGAATTCTGTCTCTTCGTGTCTAGCTGAGGATTGCTGGCTGTTTGCCACTCCTCCGAGCCAAGATATGAATCATCTGTCCTTGTTTAGTGTTGTCGTCTCCGTGTTCCAGTTCCAGGCTCTGAGTTCAGTTCCAGGTCCAGGCTCCGAGTCCAAGTCCAGTCAAGCTCCAGGCTCCGAGTCCAAGTCACGTCCAAATCCGTCTCTGTGTCAAGTCTCCATGCCTGTGTCCTGCACTTGGGTTCTCCTCAGTCACTCCATGCAACAGAGTTAGAAGAATATTGGTGGGGTGAGGGTCTTCAGGGCCCATGTGAAAATTGATAGAAGTGTTTGAAGTCTAGAAACGTCTTGACAGAGTAAATAAAAAGCTACTATTTTAGGTGGCATGAAGATTGATAACCAATGGACACATACTTAAGGTGAAGACAAATTAACCACAGACAGCCCATGCAGAGCTCTCCTTTCCCCTCAGTAATAAATATAGCACCTTGGATACTGTTGGAAGGGGGATGACCTACCAGGTGAAAGCCCCAGTGACCAGGACTCTGGACTGGGACTGCACTGTGGTTCAGAAGGGAATTGGGGGAAAGAGGACTGCAGTAGTGATAGGGGATAGGGGACAGAGTAGCGAGAGAGGGGTAGATATGAGATTCTATGGATGCAATAGAGACTCCTGGATGTTATGCTGCCTCCCAGGTGCCAGGGACAGGGATGTGTCAGATTGGGTCCACAGTGTTCTAAAGGGGGAGGTGAGCAGCCAGAAGTCTTGGTACGTTCTGGCAGCAATGAGATTGGTAGGAAAAGGGAGGAGATACTGAAGAGAAAATTCAGGGAGCTAGGTAGAAAACTGAAAAGCAGGACCTCCAGGGTAGCAATATCTGGATTGTTGTGGGCAGAGCTAAGGAACAGCAAGGATAAAATGCACCTGATGGAAGTAATGTAGAGATCTCCAAACAGTAGCTAGGACGTGGGCTACAAATTACAAAGGGAGAGAGAAAATGTGTGTCAAAAAGGCAATGCTATAATCGTCATAGGGGATTTCAATATGCAGGTAAATTGGGAAAATTAGGTTGATGCTTGATCCCAAGAGAGAGAATTTGTAGAATTCCAGTGAGATGGCTTTCTAGAGCAGCTCATGGTTGAGTTCACTAAAAGATCAGTTATTCTGGAATGGGTATTGTGTAATAAACCAGATTTGATTAGTGAGCTTGAGGTAAAGGCACTCTTAGGAGACAGGGATCATAATATTATAGAATTCACCCTATAAATCAAAGGGGAGAAGCTAAAGTCAGATGTATCAGTATTACAGTGGAGCAAAGTGAATTACAGAGCTATGAGAGAGAAACTGGCCAAAGTTGATTGGAAAGGCACACCTGCAGGGACGACGACAGAGCAGCAATGGCTGGAGTTTCTGGGAGCAATTTGGATGGTGCAGGATAGATACATCTGAAAGATGAAGGAGTATTCTAAAGGTAGATTGACACAAATGTGGCTGACAAAGGAAGTCAAAGCAAGAGAGGACGTATAATAGAGCAAAAAATAGTGAGAAGTTAGAGGATTGGGAAACTTTTAAAAACTAACAGAAGGCAACTAAAAAGGCTATAAGGAGGGAAAAGATCAAGTATGAAGGTAAGCTAGCCAATAATATCAAAGAGGTTTCCAAAGTTTTTGCAGATATATGAAGAGTAGGAGAGGTGAGAGTAGATAACAGACCACTGGAAAAGGACTTTGGAAAGGCAGTAATAGGACACAAGGAAATGGCGGATGAACTGAATAAGTATTTTACATCAGTCTTCACTGTTGAAAACACTAGCAGTATGCTGGAAGTCCAAAAGGGTCAGGGGGCAGATGTGAGTGCAGTTGGTGTTACTAGGGAGAAGGTGTTTGGGAAGCTGAAAGCTCTGAAAGTAGCTAAGTCATCTGAATCAGTTGGGCTACACCCCAGGGTTCTGAAAGAGGGGCTGGGGAGATTGTGGATGCATTAGTAATGATCTTTCAGGAGTCACCATATTCTGGCATGGTTCTAGAGGACTGGAAAATTACAAATGTCACTCCACTCTTAAAGAAGGAAGGGAGGCAGAAGAGAGGAAATTATAGGCCAGTTCGCCTGACCTCAGTTGTTGGGAAGATATTGGAGTTATTTATAAGAATGAGGTTTTGGAATACTTGGAGGCATGTGGTAAAATAGGCCAAAATCAGCATATTTCCTTAATGGAAAATCATGCCTAACAAATCTGTTGGAATTCTTTGAGGAAATAATAAACTGGATAGACAAAGGAGAATTGGTGAATGTTGTGACGCACATGAGGCTGCTTAGCAAGACTAGGAACCATTGTATTACAGGGAAGATACTAGCATGGATAGGGCATTGGCTAATTGACAGGAGACAAAGAATGGAAATACAGGGAACCTTTTCTGATTGGTTGCCAGTGGTTAGCGGTGTTCCACAGGGGTCTGAGTGGGACTGCTTCTTTTTACATTGTACGTCAATGATTTAGATGACAGAATTTATGGCTTTGTGGCCAAGTTTGCAGATAATATAAAGATGGGGGGAGAGGCAGGTACTGTTGAGGAATCAGGAAGGCTGCAGAAGGACTTAGACAGATTAGGAGAATGGGCAAAGAAGTGTCAGATTGAATAGAGTGTCAAGAAGTGTATGTTCATGCACTTTGGTAGAAGGAATAAAAGCATAGACTATTTTCTAAATGGGCAGAAAATTCAAAACTCAGAGGTGCAAAGGGTCTTGGGAGTCTTCGTGAGGGATTCCCTAAAGGTTAGCTTGCAGGTTGAGGAAGACGAATGCAATGTTTGCATTCATTTTGAGAGGACTAGAATATTCAAACAAGGGTGTGAGGCTGAAGCTTTATAAGGACCTAGTGAGGCCTCACTTGGAGTATTGTGAGCAGCTTTGGGCCTCTTATCTAAGAAAGGATGTGCTGACGTTGGAGAAGGTTGAAAGGAATTTCACGAGAATGATTCCAGGAATGAAAGGGTTACCGTATGAGGAGCATTTGATAGTTCTGTACTTACTGGAATTTAGAAGAATGAAGGGGGATTTCATTGAAACCTATCGAATGTTGAAAGGCTAGATAGAGTGGATATAGAGTGGATATGGAGAGGATGTTTCCTATTGGAAGGAAGTCTAAGACCAGAGGGCACAATCTCAAAATAGAGGGACGTCCATTTGGAACGGAGATGAGGAGGATTTCTTTAGCAAGAGGATGGTCAGTCTGTAGAGTTTGTTGTCACAGGCAGCTGTGGTGACCAGATCATTGGGGTATTTAAGGAGGAGGTTGACAGATTCTTGATAAGTGAGGGCGTGAAAGGTTGGAGGAGAAGATGGGACAATGGGGTTGAGAGGGAAATGGATCAGCCATGATCAAATGGTGAAGCAGACTCGATGTCTCGAATGGCCTAATTTTGCTCCTATGTCTTATGGTCTTATGGCAATAATGGGAGATTTCCAGCTAATATGATCAAAAGTGCTTTTCCTTGAAAGGGAGATTAACACAAATTTATCAGGAATTTTCCCTTTTGAAAGGGAAGTTCAATAGATGTGACATGGTAGTGTAGTGGTTAGCACAACACTGTACAGTACCAGTGATCCGGGTTTAATTCCTGCCGTTGTCTGTACGGAGTTTATATGTCCATTGCATGACCATACAGGCTTCCTCCAGGTGCTCTGGTTTCCTCCCACAGTTGAAAGTTATACCGGTTGGTAGACTAATTGATCATTGTAAATTGTCCTGTGGTTAGGCTAGGGTTAAATTGGTGGGATGCTGTAAGGGCTGGAAGGGCCCACTCCACACTGTATCTCAATAAATAAACAAGCAAAAGGAAGAAGCTTTGCTGGGCCACGAAATTAGATCCAGCACATGAAGATCTCCTTCTCTGCTGAATTACTTGATGATCCCCTGAAAAATGCAACATAACTACTGAGCTGGTTTCAAATTGGAATTACATGTCACCCGCTGTCCCATTGCCCATAAGAAGCATCATACAAATTACTAACTTGCTTCACTCAAGTATATATGATTTTGTTTGTGCAGGTGAGCAAGTGAAATGTGGTCGTGGGTGGTAGCTGATGCTTAAAGACCAGGGTGATGTCCCCGTCTTTCACTGTACACTGAACGATCCAGAGTTATTTTTGGCTCTGCTAACACAACAGTTGTTGACCCTGGTTCTGTGGCATTGTCAAGGTACATCTACTTGCATATTGATGAGTTTGCCATATATGTATCTATTTAGAATACATATTACTTTTTAAGCAACCAGAATAGACATGGACAAATTTATTTTAAGGACTGCTCATACATTTTACATATGTAGATTCTCTGGCAGTCCAATGCATAAAAACAATTGCAGCTTTAATTTCTAGTGTGCATCAGGTTAGTTTTCCTCAGCTACCGAGAATTTGGGGCAATCTGATTTGCCTCAGTTTCTGACAATCCCCTTGTGCCCATGTGCAGACATAACAAGTAATCACCTCTTGTATTGCTTTGCTGCGTCTGCATCTCTCATTTCTGTAATAACGGTGGAATAATGAAAGCAGGATCAAGATGGAATGTGATAAGGGATATCTGGCCAACATGGCAAAGTTGGGCTAGAGAGCTATGATCATCAGACTGTATTAGAGTCAGAGTTACAAAGCACTAGGGCACAGAAACTGGCCCTTCGGCCCATCTAGTCTGAGCTGACCCAGTCCCATCGACTGGCACCTGGACCGTACAGTGCCATAAAGCACTACAGCTTTCTGTATTCATGATTAATAACTATGTTGAAGAAAACATTAGCGCATGGAAGAAATCTCGAAAGAATTTCTGAGGTTGATAGGTGAGTGTAAATGAATTTGAAGAAACACAGACCATTCATTCCCCAGTGTGGACTCTCACACTCTAAACCAACCTACTCTTCTTATTTGGATTCCAACTACATTACCAGTATACTGCAGAAACTGAAAGCAAAGGAATACAGTCCATTACGTCAAATTCCATTTGTTGTTCATATGTATGACCCAAGCTGCACTGTTCAGGCAGCTGCACACAAAATAAAGTTAAGAATAAAGAAGATTCTCTTTCCCTGGCATGGCCAATAACATCTATAATTCCTTAATAATTACACTTTTGTCCTTGAGATGAATTAAAATTTATTTAATGTTTCCAAAGGAAAGGTGATATAAAGGTGATAAGAGACAAGAGGCGGGAGGAGAGATAGCAGTGCGCCGTGCGTGTGCAGCCCTCCGGTTAAAATGATGTCGTATCCGTTAAATAGTGGGTGTGGACAATTCTGATTTGATGGAGACAGACGTGAAAGCACAGAGGAACATCTGGAGAAATTTCTGAAACGCCCGTTCGCTGCTGTCATTACTGCGTGATCGAGAATCTTCCGGAGGGAAGGCCTCAAGATCCCCGGCTTTGCCTGCTGTTGGCGACCGAGATTGGGGTCGAATCGCTTGGATAGAGATGGTGCTCGGTACTCAGTGTCAGAGGGCTGATTGGAACTCGAAGTTTTCGGTCGACTCAGAGTCGGACCGTGGTCGGGCATGACAGGGAGAGTTTTTCTTCCTTCTCCCGTCTGCGTGAGATGTGGGACATTTGAGAGATTTTGAACTTTTTACTGTGCTCATGGACTGTTCTTCATCGGGTTATGGTATTGTTGCACTGTTGTAACTATATGTTATAATTATGTGGTTTTGTTAGTCTTTTCAGTCTTGGTCTGTCCTGTGTTTTGTGATATCACACTAGAGGAAATATTGTATTATTTCTTAATGCATGCATTACTAAATGACAGTAAAAGAGGACTGCGTGTCCTCGTAATCTAATCAAAGCTGCACTTGACCCTGCCTTCAAGGAGTCCTGATCAAGTGAGGTCGACGGCATCAGGGGAAAACTCCAGTGGTTGGAATCACACTTTGCACAGAAGTTGATGTTTTGGAGGTCCAACACTCCAGCTTTGACGTAGAACTACAGGAGTTGTTCTGGACAATGTCCTGGGTCTAATGTCAATAATCGTTTCATGAATGACTCACCTTCAATCACAAAGTCTGAACCGGGGATGTTTATTGTCCTTTTCTATTCACAACTCTTCAGAAAATGAATCAGTTCTTGTCCATGTGCAGCTGGACTAGATAATATTCAATCATGGACTGAGATCTAACAAGTGATATTCAAATTTTAAACACTAGAGATCTATGGAGTGAGAGTGCTGCAGCATGGAAACAGGCCCTTTGGCCCATCTAATCCATGCTGAGCTATTACGCTGCTTAGTCCCATTGACCTGCACCTCTCCCATAGCCCTCCACACCTCTCCCATCCAGGTACTTATCCTATCTTCTCTTAAATGTTAAAATCAAACCTGCACCTACCACTTCTGCTAGCAGCTCGTTCCACACTCTCACCACCCTCTGAGTGAAGAAATCCCCTCTCATGTTCCCCTTAAACATTTCACCTTTCACCTTTACCCCTCAACTTCTGTGGAAAAAGCCGGCTTGCATTTATTCTATCTATACCCCTGATAATTTTGTATACCTCCACCAAATTTCCCTTCATTCTCCTGCACTCCAGGGAATAAAATCCTAACCTATTCAGTCTTTCCCAACAACACAGGTCCTCACGTCCCGGCAACATTCTCTGCACTCTTTCACTTAGGTGATCAGAACTGTGTACGATACTCCAAATCAGGCCTCAACAACATCTTATACAACGTCTTCAGCATTAGGTCCCAACTCCTGTTCTCAGTACTTTGATTTATGAAGGCCAATGTGTCAAAAGCTCAATTTATGACCTTACCTACCTGTGATGCCACTTTCAAGGGATTATGGATCTTTGTTCCCAGATCCCTCTGTTCTAACACACATCTCAGTTCCCTACCATTCACTGTGTATGTCCTACTCTGGTCTGCCCTCCCAAAGGGAAACACCTCACACATGTCTGCACTAAATTCCATCTGCCTTTCCTCAGCCCATTTTTCCAGCTGGTCCAGGTCCTGCTGCGAGGATATCTCTATCTCCAGCAAAAGGTCCTTACCATTTTCCTTGGAAAGTCAATGGCATCACTACCACTGCATCCATTGTTATCAACATCATTTGAGTTTACCATGACTAGCACCTGCACCAGCCATGGAAAAACTGTGTCTGCAAAGTTTTGGAGTCTGGTACTTATTTAGAACAATTGTGGTATCAGTCAATTACAACTGCAGCTGAATAATATATTGTGCATTACACGGCAGTGTTGTCGGCCTTGAGAAGCAGTACATTTTCCAACCCACCATAAATAATGTCATTGGTGATGATGGATCAGACCTTGAAGCACGGTTATCAGTAACAAACACAAAATGTAAGAGGAACTCAGGCACCATCAATGGAGAAGAATAAGGAGCCAATGTTTTGCACTGAGACCCTTCATCAGGACTGGAAAGGAAGGGGGAAGAAGCCTGCTATTTCACTGCTGACTAGTTTCCCACATTGATAGGCTGTTATTTATTTGAGCTTTGGGAAGAAGCTTGCAGAATACCTAAGAGTAATAAAATGGTTCCTTGCAGTTCACCCATGGACACATTCACTGGTTGGGCATTCTTCTTTCTCCCGCTAGGTTCAGAAGTAAGCATCAACTTATTCTGGCTCTTTCCTCTTCCTTTTCAGTCCTGATGAAGGGTCTTGGCTCAAAACATCAGCTCTTTATTCCTCCCCATAGATGCTGCCTGACCTGTATTACTCTGGATTTCCAGCATCTGCAGAATCTCTTGGTGTTTACATTTATCAGGAATATTATCTTTCTGCTGTTGAATAAGGAAGGACAGAGTGCTTTATATAAAAAACTTTGGAGATTACATTTTCTAGGTTATATTGGTATCACTGGATTGTCATGAGGAATTTCTGGGCATGAGAAATGTGTTGCTAAAATTATGATGAGTAATCCTCTCTCTGCCACTCCCCTTAACCTGAAGAAATTCACCCCTCCCTCCATACTGGCTTTTTAATATTTCATTAGATGACAATCTATGAAGTCCCACTGAATTGTCCTGCAGTTTGGAGCATTTAGTATCAAGTATTGGTTACCTACTGAAAAGCATCAGTGTGCTTTTTGACAGTTTGTATTCATATGAAAGGATTTTAGAGTTAGCTGGAAAGACTGTCCCCCATCTTCCTGAATTTTATTACAATCCTGATGCGGCAGAAGGTAATCAATGGATATCCATTTATCAACAATAGACAAGATACAAACCTTATCAATATGTTTCTTGTTAATTGTGGGAAAATACTGTGACTTTTATGGGACATGAATCCTTGTGATGGCTTAAAGAAAAATAAGGTTCAGTGGATTACAAGCCAGCATGGATTCTGAGGGGCAGGTTGTGTCTAGCTAATTTTCTGGATTCGTCATGGTAGTCGTCGAACGTTGCATTGGATCTAGCTCTTTGGGTGAAATTGACCATATGATGGTTTAACTTGCACAACTTTGTCACAGTTTTGTCACACGTCTCTTAGTTGTTTTACCAACTGTAACTTTGGAAGAGGCAGCTGCAGTGGGAAATGGTTAATTGTTTGATTACTTTCACATCTCCAAGACAACCTCATTACGGCGGCAACTGGCACAATCACAGAGAGCACCAAGGTTGGTCTGTGAAAGTTGTGTGACTGAAACTACCTTGTTTTACGTTCACCTACTTTACATTTCCATTGCAGTCCGAGGAGACCTCATTAAGATTACTAATTCACTTTCCCCCAAAACCAAACTTGCCAGGATTGGTTCGTATCTTCATTATCATTGTATGAGGATGGCAGAGGTGAGGCTACTCAAAAAGAGTAAATTCACCTTCTTCAAAATTATTTTGTACCAGAACTGGAAAGAAAAGTAAAGAGGTAAACCAAAATCTGATAGAAACAACATGCTCATTTTAAATCAAAAGGACAACTTTCATCTACACATCATCAGCCCAATATTATGTCATATATCCCAAGGGCATGTGTAGCCAGCTACAGTAGTTCAACACTGTATTGAAATTAAGGTAGATAATGGGAGTGCATTTCAGATAATGTTGAATGACTCTTCAATAAAATGGACAGATGCTTGCTTGTCATTTAAATGGTGTTGTACCGTAAGCAGAGATTATTCATTGGATTCTAAGGTATTAAGGTCAGGGTCTAAGAGAATCACTTATCTATAATGTGACTATTCTCAAGATTTCATTCCATCTGATGGAAAACATCCTTAAGGTAGAGTATTAATAAAGATATCTGCATTTCATCATCTGCTTGTAATGAAAGATAGTCTCTGTCAGTTATCATTAGCCTTTTCCTAGTTCCCTTCTGGACAAACCGTATTTAAAATAGCCCTTATTCACATTTCACGTGAAATATGATTTAATAGAGCAATCTGGCTTTAAATTCAAATTCTATTTTAACTGACTAATGCTGGCAATAATATATTTGCAGTTGACAGCATGAAAACCATTTGAACTTAGTGACTGGCTCGTCCAGGAATGGTTCATTAGCCCACTTCCAATGGAAGTCAGGCCTCGGGTACAAAGTGAATTTCTCAAGAAGGCATGTGTTGAAAATTAAGCTCCCATTTAATCTTCCCACATCAATACAAGGCATAAAAGTTGCAGTGACTGTGAGGAAAGTAAAATGGTAAGCTTGCACCAGAATAATGAGTAGATTCTATTAGAGATGAGGCCTCCTGGGATTCTGTGAAGTGAAGTAAGTCTTTCCCTCATTAAATATAGTTGAGTTACATGCAGTGGTTCCCTGCAGGTTGTCATAGGACTTGTATGCACTATCACGGTGTGGTATCAAATCACACGCCAGCTTCTAATTCATTATTCTCCAGGTCAGAAGAAGTAGAGGAAATATCAGAATAGAGGGACGTCCATTTAGAACAGAGATGAGGAGAAATTTCCTGAGCTGGAGGTAGTGACTCTGTGGAATTCATTGCGTTTGACAGTGTGGAGGCCAAGTCATTGGGTATATTTAAAGCAGCGGTTGATAAATTCTCGATCAGTAAGGGCGTCAAAAGTTATGGGGAGAAGACGGGAGAATGTGGTTGAGGGGGTAAAAAATGGTGAAGCTCCTTTGTCTTATGGTATTATGGTACAGTACTATCATAATCTAAACTTAGTGGTGTGTAGAAAATCTGAGGGTCCCTTTGATCTGATGCCACTGAATGTTGTGAAATAAATTAGTCAGCCAGTATTCGGAAGTAATTGGGTGCTCTGAATTAGCAGCAAAGTGCTAAGGTTTGTGTCTTGCCACTCTGAGATGCATCAGCAAAAGGTGGGTTTGATCTACCTGTCATCTAATGGTTCACTCTTTGCTCTTGCCTGTCATTCCTGCCACTCTGGCATTTGTTATGCAGGTGCATCTAGAACATCTATTTGAGATGAATATTTGGTAATTTTCAAGGAGGCAGGCAGTGGAGGTTGCACGATTGATGTCATGACATCTGTCGGCAGGAGGGAACTTATCTCACTTCGGTGGACAATCTGTCCCAATGGAGAGTCTTCGTCCCAAAGGATAGTCCCTGTCTTCACTAAGACATTAACATTTGGAAAGAGCCTGTGGAGGACCCATTACCCACTTTTTTTTGTGGCACTGTATGAAAGAAACTAGCCAATGATGTCTGATTGCCTTCACTTGCTGGGATGACCTATTGCTTTTGGAAGTCCTGGCATGTGACCCTAGCAAAACAAATCTTTTCTTAGTGACTGTAGCTCCAGAGGAGCAGAGGAAGAGGTGAACGTTCACATTGCAAGGGCAACTCCAGCCGTGTGTGGGCACCATTCAGAGGCACACCAGATGTTGGTTGGGATGGAACTCTGGGCTGATGTGACACTGCAGGACTGAAGGAATCTGGCCAAGGTGCCATCTCTCAGGATGAAATCTTAAGCCAAGGCTCATGTGCGTTCCTTAGGTTCAAGATCCTATGGCACCATTTCAAGGAAGAGCCAGGGACTTTCCCTGGTGACCCTGCCAATGCCACCACGAGCTACCTGCCAGCCTAGTCATCATATGGGAGCCCAAGCACGGGAGGATGAACCCTGGGCGTCCTCCCAAGACTAGGTCAATACGCTCTTAGAAGACAGCGGCGCGGCTAATGTAGATGAACTGAACACACTGATGAGGGAGAAGGAGAAGTGGAGAGTCCGTCATTGTGCCTGACGCCGGCCCCCTAGGCCTGAGTCGATGTAGTAGTAGTAGGAGTAGTCAAGCCAAGGTATGAATTGTCTGTCTTTGTTTGGTGTTGTCATCTCTGTGTTCCAGTTCCAGGCTCTGAGTCCAAGTCATGTCCAAATCCGTCTCCGTGTCAATTCTGCATGCATGTGTCCTGCACTTGGGTTCTCTTCAGTCGCTCCGTGTTACAGAATGTGCAGGAGAGTGGATTAGGAACACCTTGGAAGTGTTGTAGACGATATGGAGAGTTTAGAGGAGCAGGAATTCAGAACTCGAAGGTGTGGAAAGCACCAGTTTCAGGCGGGGAGGGAATGTGGGTTGTTGGTGTAGATCAGAGTCAGCAGTTTCATGCACGGGCCCTCCCTGGGGTATTCCTACAGTAATAAAGGAATATTTTCCAAAGATGCAACTGCTAGAAGTCCTGGGATTGTGTGATCAGTTCCTCTGCAATGCTTTGTGAGGGGCTATGCATGGGCAATGTCATCAGCTTGTGGATTCCTGGTGTAGAACTTACATTGGGAACCAAAAAGTGTCTCAGGACTTAAAGTATTCTGCCACATTTTCTTAGTTGCCCAGATGAGCCACTTTCAAACAGTGTCACTCAATTGAACCTCCAGGCAATGGCTTGTTTTAATGTCGAAGAGATTTTGAAGAAAGGAATGGAAAGTCTGTGTGCAGGTAACAGAGGAAGGACTCCTATCCCTGCTCAATATCCACTGTGGTTGTGGTTCGTCACAACATTGTGGGCCAACTGTCCCGTTCTTGTGTTGTAATGCTCTATGTTCTATGTTTTTAATATTCATCTCTGAAAATACCAGGCTGGTGTTTGCCTCTGCCTGATGCTCCCTTCTCCCACACTGTCAATAGCTGTATAAAGACAAATGCCCAAATAGTAATATGTCCACTTGTGTGAACGTCAAAGAACCATTTTACTGATGACACCCTTCATCAGGACTAGAAAGGAAGAGGAGGTCAGGGTGAGAAGGTGGAGGGAGATGAGGAAGAAGTACAAGGTGGCAGGTGATAGGTGAGACTGGGAGAGGGAGAGGGCTTGAAATAAAGAGCTGGGAAGCTGATAGGTGAAAGAGATACAGGGCTGGAGAAGGGAGAATCTGATAGGAGAGGACAGAAGGCCATGAAAGAAAGGCAAGGGGGAAGAGAACCAGAGGGAGGTAATGGTCAGATAAGGACATAAGGTGAGAGGGAAACAGGAAAGGGGAATGGTGAAGGGGAGGTGGGTAATTACCAGAAGTTTGAGAAATTGATGTTCATACCATCAGGTTGGAGGCTATCCAGACAGAATATAAAGTGTTGCTTCCCCAACCTGAGTGTGGCCTCATCATGACAGTAGAGGCCATAGCCGGAATAGGAATGGGATGTAGAATCGAAATGAGTGGCCGGCGGGAGATCCTGCTTTTTGTGATGGACGGAGCAAAGGTGCTTGATGAAGCGGTCTCCCAATCTGCATCGGGTCCCGGCGATATACAGGAGGCCACATCGGGAGCACCGGATACTAAATGACCCCAACAGACTCACATGTGAAGCGTTGCCTCACCTGGAAGGACTGTTTGGGGCCCTGAATAGTAGTGAGGGAGGAGGTGTAGGAGCAGGTGTGGAATTTGTTCCACTTGCAAGGATAAGCACCAGGAGGGAGATCAGTGGGGAGGGACGAGTGGAAGTATTCTGTAAGCTTCTGTCCAAAGCTCAAATCAATTACAACCTATCAATGTGGGAAATTAATCAGCAGTGAAGTAGTATATCATTCTTCCCCATTCTTAAAACTGAAGCTTGCATCCATTTTTAATTAAATGTCTCTTCCCTTTGGCATGCATTTACAGTTTTTGGCCCATAGTCAACTTCAGGAGGTTATAAACCTACAACTGGAAACTGGAAGCATCACTCACAAAATGCTGGAGGATTCAGTAGTTCAGGCAACGTCTACGGAAACTAATAAACAACCAACTCTTCTTCAGTACTGAAATAGAAGGGGGCAAGATGCAAGGATAGCTAGAAAGTGTTAGGTGAAGCCTAGTTGTTGGGAAAGGTAAAGGGCTGGAGAAGAAGGAATCTGATAGGAGAGGAGATTGGACCATAGGAGAAAGGAAAGGAAAAGGGGACCCAGGGAGAGGTGATAGGCAGATGAGAAGAGGTAAAAGGCCAGGGTGGGGATGTTCATGCCATCAGGTTGAAGGCTACCCAGACGGAGTGTAAGGTGTTGTTCCTCTACCCTGAGGGCATATCATTGTGGCATAAGAGGAGGCCATGGGCCGACATGTTGGAATGGGAATTAAAATGTTTGGCCACCAGAAATTCTGTTTTTGGTGGATGGAGTGGAGGTGCTCGATAAGATGGTCACCTAATTTACCATGGGACTCAACAGTATAGAGCAGGCTGAATCAGGAGCACTGGGCAGAACAGACAGCCCCAGTGGATTCACAGGTGAGGTGTTGCCTCATCTGGAAGGACTGTCTGGGAACCTGAATGGAGGTGAGGAAGGAGATAAATGAGCAGGTGAGGAAGGAGATGAATGGAGGTGAGGAAGGAGATAAATGAGCAGGTGAGGAAGGAGATGAATGGGCAGGTGTGGAAGGAGATGAATGGGCAGGTGAGGAAGGAGATGAATGGGCAGGTGAGGAAGGAGATGAATGGGCAGGTGTGGAAGGAGATGAATGAGCAGGTGAGGAAGGAGATGAATGGAGGTGAGGAAGGAGGTGATTGGGCAGGTGTGGAAGGAGATGAATGAGCAGGTGAGGAAGGAGATGAATGGGCAGGTGAGGAAGGAGATGAATGGGCAGGTGAGGAAGGAGATGAATGGGCAGGTGTGGAAGGAGATGAATGGGCAGGTGTGGCACTTTTTCTGCTTTCAGGACTAAGTGCCAGGAGGGAGATTAGTGGGAAGGGACGAATGTACAAGGGAATTGTGGAGGGAGCGATCCCTGTGGAAAGCAGTGAGGTAGGAGGAGATAAAGATATGTTTAGCAGTAGGATCCCTTTGGAGATGGCAGAAGTTGCAGAGGGTGATGTGTTGGATGTGGAGGCTCATGGGGTGGTAGGTAAGGAAACAAGAGAAATGCTGTCACTGTTAAGGCAGTTGGAAGATGAGGTGAACATGGATGTCCAGGAAATGGAGGAGATGTAGGTCAGGGCAGCATCAATGGTGGAGGTAGGGAAACCCTGTTCTTTAAAGAAGGAAGACATCTCTGATGTCCTGGAAAGGACACCTGCATCCTGGGAACAAAAGCGGCGGAGACGAAGGAACTGAGAAAAAGGAATATCATTTTTACAGGAGACATGAAATTCTCGCAAATGTCCTCTTGCCGGTAAGTGGACTATCCTGCATCGTGATCTTCTCTTGACAAACCAGACTGCATTCTGGGAAACCTGTCTTGAGCTGCTGCTCAAGCTTACCCAAGTGTAAAACTGAAACCCTGTTAACTGTCAGCTCTGGCCGAGTGTATTCTCTCCCAGCACCATGGTCGACTTCCAACGGTCCGTTAACAGTCCAAACCAGCATTGTTCTGACTGCATAGGGTCCATCATTAGCGCTGTGAATGACTTGCAATGGCTCCAGTGCCTTTGGCACATTCACCCCTATCAGCAGCTCTATATGTGACTCAACTTCCGGCAAATGAATGTTCTTCAGCTGACGATCTCTCTGTCGAGGAATGTTCCCTTTGTGGACAGGCATACTTTCCCGTATTATCGATCTCAGGCAGTTCACAGTACGTTTCACTATCTAAGCCAGCCAATTCCAACCCTGAAGACGTAGTTAGTCACAACCTTCTTTTGACGCGTGGTGTGCAAGAGAAATCTTGTGCTTTTTCCTGTCAAGTTAAGCTTGCTCGTGAGGCTCACTGTACAGAGCACTGCTGTACTTCCTTGATCTAGGAAAACATAAGCAACCACTGTTTTGTGACTCTTAGACTTCACTTGAACTGGAATGACTGGAAGTTTACAATTATGATCACAAGCCCCTGCAAGGCCATTAGATACCAGGGTGTTACTCATTGATGTGTTTGATTCATTCTTGGCCTGTTTCGAATCTGCACCCTTTTCTTCAGAGTGAATATGAAGTTTGCTGGGATGCTTGCATGAAAGATTCTTCCTGCATTCCTTGCTGAAGTGTCCTGTACACAGTCACCAAAGCAGATACCATTTTCTTTTAGGAAGGCAATCTTCTCATTATGAACCCCTTTATCTAGCTGAGAGTATGAATCCAAAGTATGTTCACCCTGGCAGAACAGACAAACCCTTTCCTTCGTTCTGGTCTCAGTTTTAGCCTCACTGTAGCCATAATAGGGGCAAGGCTGCTTTCTTCAGCTTTAGAATGAATTTGTGATCCAGCTTTGTTCACACTTTTGCTTACTGCCGGTGGTGTAGTACACACGTTGGGTGTGTAAGTATCCTCACTCGTTTCTCCAAAAACTCAACAAGGTCAGTGAAAGTAGCCTCATTAGCTCACAGGCAAATCATCTCCATTTATCCCTAAGCTTATAAGGCAATTTCTTTACAACAATCTCTTTAATAATAGGCCTGTCCAGCTCTCACATATACCGAACAGCTCCCATTGCTTTAGAACAGTCTTCCAAGAAAAAGGCTGTTGCCTCGAAGAGCCCTCTCATCTTCTGATTTAGTATGTGGCCAAAAAAGGGTCTTTTCAATGCAGGCTGCAGTGATTTTCTGCCGATTACCAAAGTGCGCCTGTAGTAAAACTTCAGCCTTCAGATATCCTTCCTCCGGGTTGGCTTACTGGCAACTTTTGATAAGCTCTCTAGTGAACTCCAGTGAACTGTTTGAGAAAATAGAGACAGTCTTCATAATCATCAGTCTTGCCTTCAATGCTATTCTTGTAAGCCTCCTAAATGAATGACACTGCAATGAATCGCCATTGAAGATTCGAATTTCTCTTTTAGGCAGAGATGCAATGCATTGTATTGCAACACAGAGCTTTCTATTTCTTTTTGTGTCCTTTACGGCCTCCAGCGCTGCACTTAAACCTTTATCATCTGAAATACGAGTATCATCACATTGAAAATCAATGGGTTCAGAAGCACCTTGTGCTATAGGTTCAGAGTGCAAGTGAACATCCTGAATTACCCATTGGGGTTCAAACTCATGGCTCATAGACATCTGAGGAACAAATGTATCCACACTGACACTGAGTATGTTGGACTTCCTCTGTTCCATGTTAACATAGCAACTCTCACCATAGAACGTGTTTAGCACCCACAGCACTTGAAGCCCTTAGCAATTTAACTTTGGCCATCTGTGCTGCAATTTCTTCCTGCTACCTAACCCGCTCCTTCCTTCTCAGTAGCTGCTCCTTTCCTCTTCATAGCTGTTCTTCCATCTGCTCCTCTTGCTCTTCCAGTGCATGACTGTCTTTCAATAATCATCGTCGTGTGAATAATGCAGCTAAATCAGTCTCCATTTTAACATGTGCTGAGGAGGTATCAGATACACGGGGTGCTCTGCTAACAATGGAACCTGCTGCACGCATGTTAGACGCACTGGTGTACATCATTCTGAAAATCAGCAGCTTTACACGTAGTCACAGCATGCCCTGTGGCTTTATATTTTCATCTCCTCCAGCAATCTGACCTTCAACAGTGCATGTTTGTTTCAACCATTGTTCAGCCTCTGCTGTGCCTGTATTAATAAGAATATCAATATTTGCATAGCTTTTGGTTTGTTTATCTTGCTCTGAGATAGGCATTAAAGACATCAGCACGTTGCTTAGCAACATTTTCACAAAGATCTTTGAAGTTGTCTAAATTATTTAAATGCACTCGCAAAACATCTTGCTTTTCTTGTAAAAGGCTTCTAACTATTGATATTAAATCTTTAATCTTCATAACAATTTTACAGTAGTCCTTCCAAAAATTGTCAATTCTAGTTGCCAAAGCTTTCCCAGTAAATTTAATTTCTCTTTCAGTCTTGACTTCAAGGTCACTGTGTCCAGTTTGACTCATGTTGTTTTCCAAGTGCGCAAACCTGACAAACAATGGCATTCACTTCAGAATCAGAATCAGGTTTATTATCAATGGCATGTGTTGTGAAATTTGTTAACTTAGCAGCAGCAGTTCAATGCAATACATACCAATAAATACATAAGAAGAATAAATAAATAAATTACAGTATACATATATTGAATAGATTAAAAATCATTCAAAATCAAGAATAAGATATACTAAAAAAGTGAGGTAGTGTTCAATGGGTTCAATGTCCACTTAGGAATCGGATGGCAGAGAGGAAGAAGCTGTTCCTGAATCGCTGAGTGTGTGCCTTCAGGCTTCTGTACCTCCTACCTGATGGTAACAGTGAGAAAAGGGCATGCCCTGGGTGCTGGAGGTCCTTAATAATGGATGCTGTGTTTCTGAGACACCGCTCCATGAAGATGTCCTAAGTATTTTGCAGGCTGGTGCCTAAGATGGAGCCAACCAGATTTATGACCCTCTGCAGCTTCATTTGGCCCTGTGCAGTAGCTTCCCCCCACCACCCCCATACCAGACAGTGATGCCTGTCAGAATGCTCACCACGGTACATCTATAGCAGTTTTTGTGTGTTTTTGTTGACGTGACAAATCTCTTCAAACTCCTAATTAAGTATAGCTAGACGTCGACATTCGGAATAGTTCAGCATTTCAACAGAACCGTGCACTGAACTCTTAGGGAAACAGCACCCTCTCGAGCTCACAGTCAGTGATGACCATTTCAGCCGTGTTCCAAACTCACACACACAACATGAACTAACCAAATGTCGGTACTTGCCACGAACTTCTCCAGGCTGTAGTGCTTCTAATTTCGCGGACATGCCTGAATGTAGTGGCTATTCTAACAAACCAGTGCTGCTGCTGCTGGCGACCCCCACAGATTGTTGTATTTGTATGATGCACCCTCCAATCGATCCAATAATAATGTTCCAAAGGCCGAAGAAATGTATCAAAATGTTAGCAACTATCAAAACATGCAATCCTGAAGTGATGCAATTAAATGTAATTAAGCATACATTAAGCCTGACTAAGTGGTCAACAAAAGATTGGACATCAGTTGGTCCCCAGCTCCAAACTGCCCAGAACAAAGCATGAGTATGTAACTTATTCCCTTCACTTTTACCGCACCGTCACTCAAGTGACTAGTCACCATAATAAACGTAATAAATGTGCAACACAGGATACAATGCGGATAGAGAACCAATGCTGGGCTCCTACAGAAGTTTATAGGGACTGAACGTTCATGGTGAAATTGGGGCGGTCAGGGCCAGGGAATTGAAAGCTACTGAGGAGATCAGAGCGTGAGAAGTGTCGTGGATAATACTTGGGAAGGGACTGAACCAAGGGGGATAGAATGGAATTGAGGTATGAGGACACGAGTTCAGTGGGGCAGGAACCAGCAGAAAAACCATGGGTTTACTCTGATGGTCAGGGAAATTGGACAAACTTTGTTACAAGTTGATATGTTAAAATGTTTTTGTAGGAGGTGAACATTTGTGGGAAGTCTGATATTTACAATGGAAACACAAGAATCTGGAGCAACATACAAGATCCTGGAGGAACCCAGCAGGTCAGTGGCATCTTCTGGAGGGAAATGGACAGTCAGTACTTTGGGTTGAGTCCCCTCACTTGGACTGATGGATGGAGGTGAGACAGCCAGGGTACCACGGCGGGGGACGCTGTGGAGCAAGAGCTGGTGCATCCAGGTGACGAGGGGTGACGGGTTGATGGAGGAGGGAAGAGTGGAAATATCAACGATGGGAGGTGATAGGTAGAAGCAACAAAGGGCCCTAGATGATGGAATCTGATCGGAAAGGAAAGTGGAGAATTGAACCAAATAAGGGAGGTGGCATGGGTAGATAGGACTGTAGAGGGAGAGGAACCCAGTGGATGAGTGTACGAGTGATAGGCAGATGGAGTGGGTGCATGGGTGGGGGTGGAAAGATTGGGGTTCCCTCCTCCTGACCTACCCAGTCCCTCCGACACCTTCTCCATCATGCTTTCCTTTCATTCTTCTCTCCTTCACCTAATACTCTTTCTCACATCGATCCACCATCTCCGGCCAGCCCTCGCTCCACCCCGTCCCTTCATCTCTATCTTGATGAAGGGTCTCAGGCCAAAACATCAACTGTCCATTTCCATTGGCAGGTACTGCCGACCCACCGAGCTCCTCCACTACCTTGTCTGACATAAATGATATCAGATGAGGTCCCTACTCAAACGATAGCAGTGTAATATTCAGTACATCAACTGAGGCTCAGCAAAACGATAAGTGTCAACTACTGCCCTACATAACTCTGACCAAGTCAGGAGGACAAGTTTTCTACACCAAAGTTCAGGGTCTTAGTAATTCAATCTTAAAAGGTCACCTTTTATCCAGATTTCCATTTCATTCTAAAATTGAATTCAAATTCCAAAGCTGTGGAGGTGACAGCTGAACTCTGCTGGATCTAAGGCCTGGAAATGCTGTCACCGACCACAATATAGCTTATGCGCACAGTGTGTTTGAGCTTTTTCAGATACCATGCGAAGTACCCTGATAACATATCTTTTACTTAGGGGAAAAGAACAAGTTGCTGGGGAGACTCAGTGGGTCAGGCAGCATCTGTGAAGGCAGTAGGACGGTGGAGACCCTGCATCAGTACTGAGAGCGTGGAGGGGCGATAGCTGCTATAAAGAGGTCAGAGGGAAGCAGGGTGAGGTGGGGAATGGCAGGTGATCCACCAGGATCTCTCAGCACCAACCCCTCTTCTTCCAATCACACCCTAGAAAACCATCATCCAAATTCATTCCTCCTCCTCTCCTCCCCTCCTCCCTTCCTTTCACGAGTGTGAGTCAGCTGTCTCTGATTTTCCCCCATCTTTCTTCTTAGAGCGGCTCCCTATTTCACTGGGCTTGTTACTGGTAACAAACATTGCCTTTATATGTGCATGGATACAGTCTTTCTGGAAAGTTAGGTACTGTCCCTATATGAGACCCTCTCCTGCAGGGAATCCACAAGCACTGTGCTCCACAATCCAGTATAGAGCAGGAATATTGCTGAATTACTAATCCTAACATGTTGACACATAGTCTGGAGGCAAGTACAAATTCTACCACGGCAACTTTGAAACTTCAGTTATGTATCTAAAGCATGGCCAAATTACTCTGGGGAGTTTAAAAATGCATCTGGTTCTCTTTGGGGAAGGACAGTCATTAGAAGGGAACAGACTTATGCTGGGGACCCATAGGACGTGCTGTGTGTGTGTGTGTGTGTGTGTGTGTGCGCGCACACATGCATGTGTGTCTGTGTGTATATGTGTGTGCGTGTTCATGTCTGTGTGTGTATATATCTGTGTGTGTCTGTCTGTGCGTGTTTGTGTGTGTGTATATGTCTATGTGTGTGCATGTCTGTGTGTATGCACGCGTGTGTCTGTGTGCATGCGTGTGTGTGAGTGTGTATCTGTGTGTGCGTGCGTGTGTGTGCATGTTTGTGTGTGTTTGTGTGGGTATGTGTATGTGTGTGTGCGTGTGTGTGCGTGCATGTGTCTGTGTGCATGCATGTGTGTGAGTGTGTGCATGTCTGTGTGTCTGTGTCTATATGTGTGTGTATGAGTGTATGTGTGCATCTGTGTGTGTGTATGTGTCTGTGTGAATGTGTGTGTGTGTTCATGTTGGTGTGTGTGTATCTATGTTTTTCTCGTGTCTGTGCATGCCTGTGTGCGTGTATGTCTATGTGTTTGCGTGTGTGCATGTGTGTGTGTCTGTCTTTGTGTGTGTATGTGTGAGTGTGTGTGTGTGTGCGTGTGTGCGTGCGTGTGTGTGTGTGCATGTGTGTGTGTCTGTCTTTGTGTGTGTGTGTCTTTGTGTGTGTGTGTGTATATGAGTGTTTGTGTGCGTGTGTGTGTGTGTATGTGTGAGTGTGTGTGTGTGTGTGAGTGTGTGTGAGTGTGTGTGTATGTGTGAGTGTGTGTGTATGTGTGAGTGTGTGTGTGTGTATGTGTGAGTGTGTGTGTGTATGTGTGAGTGTGTGTGTGTGTGTGAGTGTGTGTGAGTGTGTGTGTGTATGTGTGAGTGTGTGTGTGTGTGAGTGTGTGTGTATGTGTGAGTGTGTGTGTGTGTGTGAGTGTGTGTGTGTGTGTGTGTGTGAGTGTGTGTGTGAGTGTGTGTGTGTGTGTGTGTGTGTGTGTGTGTGTGTGAGTGTGTGTGTGTACACACACGTGCACTCAACAGCAACCTTGTTCACACAAGTGAAGTGAGTGAATGTTTGTTTTGCATTACCCCAGGTCTTCATTACCTCGGCCAGCTCCCGCTAGTCCCAGCCGCTCGCAGCTCCAGCTGCCCTTTGCCTCTGCATCTCATAACTACAAATCACCGTCACTTAAACCTAGAGGCCTGCTCTCTCATAAACATTACATCAGTGCTCAGGAGCAATTTATACCTTCAGTAACGTTTAATCATTGGCTGGCCATTAAGAGCTGGAGCCCTGCAGTGAATTAGTGCAAGAGTGAGTTCCTTGGATGCACGGCGTTCAAAAACTCAGATTTCGTTTCACTTATTGATCACATATACATCGAAATATAACCGTGAAATGTGTCATTCGTGTTAACAGCCAACACAATGTAAGGATGTGGCAACACTCGTAGCCCTCAAGTGTCACCACATTCACAGAACAATACAATCAACAACAACAGTACCTGGACACACTACAGGCTGCAGATATTGTAACCGGGAGCAAAGAAAAATAAAATGCAAGTCAGGCAGCTTCTGTGGAGGGAAATGATCTGACATCATTTTGGGTTGAGATCCTACTGCGTCTTGACTGAAAACATTGACTGTCCATCTCTCTCCAAAGGCGCTGAGTTCCTCCAGCAGTTAGTTTTCTTTTCCATTACTGCTAATTCTGTGGTAACAGGTGAAACAATGCATTGACCGAAAGTACATACATGCTCAAAGTTCAGAGTACACGCACGTCACCTTGCCATTCATTTCCCCCTTGTAGGCATTCACAATAGAACAAAGAGATGCCACAGGATCAATGAAAAACTACGCACAAAAACAGGCAAGCCAATGGGCGAACGATGACAAGCTGTGCAAATGAGAAGTCTGTTTACATTCAATTGTGATTGAATGCTGCGCATTAGAGGAAGTTAGAAGGATTGGTATAGGCAGTTCCCCTATGCGAACTATTTTATCATAAACCAGCATTCAGATATATAGAGCAATGTCGTTCTTGCTGAGAGGTTAGAATATGACAGCTGATGAAAGCATATTATCTTGGTTTTCAGAAACATACTAATCCGGATTTATTTGTAACAGTTATGTCAGGGAAACCATGGAATTTAATGTAATTTTTAATTTGCAAAGGATGCATCAGAGACATATTGTACTGTAGAGGCTATAGGGACTGCTCCCTCTTTCACATGTGGTCTGATAATATCATCTCCCTGATGAACTCAGCTGGTTCACACCAGGTACAGTGTGTAAGCTCACAAGGTGCTCGTTCTCACTGAAAAATGTTTACACACATCGGGCACATGAAAATGTTTACGCATACAGGACACCTTCATAATCCCAATGGGCCCTTTGCAGGATTTTGAGTTTAGCCTCAAGCATAGGAAGTTAAAAAAAATACAACAACAGATAAAGCCAAGGATGGAAAGATTCTGCAGCTGTCTCCTTAGGATTAGTGATGCCACCATTTCTTGTGTTGTGATGCCTTCTTCCATTAAACTCCAATGCCTTATATTCCATAATTTGTGACAGTGGTCTTAGAGAAGTTACTTGGCAGCATTTTTCTTCGAATCAGTGTATTTCCTTTCCTCATAGTCTATCCAGGAAATTAAATCCCAGAAAGTCGGGTCCTGAACATCCTGAACTCCAGTAGGATTTTACCCGAGAAGGCCTCGTAAAACTGAAGTCAGTCATTGATCCCTTTCGATGGAATGGAATAGCTGTCTGAACATCAGAATTGGAAAGAGGACTCGGTCTTTTGACTCGTCCAGCTTGCACTGTAGTTCATCTGGATCGCGGCCTTTCATAGATATCCCTATATTTGCACGCTGCAGCTTTTACCCTGTATTCCTTAATTCCCTTAATATGCAGGAATCTATTGATCTCTAAATCATTTCAGTGGTAATAACTGAGAGAGTTAGATTTCACGAAAGGAGCCAGTCAAAGGATGAATACATTACAGAATTGTGTAAACCTTCCCAGTACCATGACTTTACGGATGGACTTTCTGATGCATTAAGTGACAGGCTTGTATGTGGCATGCATAGTCTAAGCATTCAAAAGAGGCTACTCTCAGAAAGAGACCTAACCTCAAAATGGACATTGACCATTGGAATGTTGTTAGAGACTGCAGCAAAGGATGCAGCAGAACTACAGAAAAAGAGTTTAGAATGCGAAACACATAAAATGTTGCTGAATGGAGCAAAAATCCAGAAATGTTATCGATGTGGCAGAACCTCGCATGATGCAAAAGACTGTTGGTTCAAAGAAAAAAGCTTACAGAAAATGTCACAGACAAGGTCACATAGAGAGAGTGTACAAGGCATACAAAAAATACAACCAAGTGAAAAGTTTCAGACACAAAACTGAGCAAATTTATAAAGTGATTGAATGTGAAACAGAATCAGACAACATAGAGTCTGACAAAAGTGAGCTGTCATGCCTAGAACTGCATAGTATCACTGAAGCAGATTGCAATATAATATGGATCCCAATAGATGTGTCAGGTGTAAAACTGAAAATGGAGCTGGATACAGAGTTAGCTTTGTCCATAATTCCAGAGGCTGACTACAACAGACTGTTTTCAAAGATACCATTAGACAAGACATCAGTGATGCTAAAGACCTACACAGGTGAAAAAGTGTCTCCCAAAGGCAAACTGAAGGTGAATGTGATGTATGGAGGCCAAACACTGCAGTTAGAGCTTTGGTATTGAAAAGTGGAGGGCCAGCACTTTTTTGGATGTGAATGGTTCAGAAGAATCCAACTAGACAGGCACTCAATTAAAGCTCTCAGAGTGACATCAACAGGCAATGGTAGCCTAAATGATAACACTAACCAGAGACTATCGCAGCTGCTTAATGCTAAGAGAAGGTATTTGAGAAGGGGATTGGTAAACTGAAAGGCATGAAGACCAGAATTGTACTGGATGAAGCAGCAACACCAAAATTCCATACAGTGTGTCCAGTGCCTGACACATTACATACTAAAGTAGATGCTGAACTACAGAGCTTGGAGTCATTTGGAATTCTCTCCAAGGTTGAGTGGAGTGATTGGGCCACGCTTGTTGACCCAGTGACCGAGAAAGGGAAGGCCGGAGCCATTCACATATGCGGAGATTATCAAGGTGAGATCAACCCGGTGCTGAATACTGTACAGTATCCCCTGGCACGATTACATAACAATTTTACATCTCTGGTAGGTGGGGAGAGGTTTTCAAAAATTGACATGTCACAAGCCTATTTGCAAATGGAGATTAAGGAGTCAGGCAGGAAGTTCCTCACAATCAACATTCACAAGAGACTGTTCCAGTGTAATTGTCTTGTCTTTGGTGTTGCATCAGTTTCAGCAATTTGGCAAGAGCAATAGACCAAGTGTTCCAAGCAACACAATGTTACTTTTATGACATCATTGTGACTGTCAAGAATGATGAAGAGCACCTCCATGCAAAGAGAGAGAAATGCGAGTTTTTCAAGAATGAAATCTCATATTGTGGACGTGTCATTGACAAGCAAGGCTTACATAAGTCAGAGAAGAATGAAGCAGTGTTACAGGCACCCAAACCGGAAAATGTGTCACAATTCGGGTCATACTTGGGCCTTGTAAACTACTACCACCGATTTCTCCCAAACATTGCTACTGTGCTGCATCCATTGAACACACTGTTACAAACAGGGGCAAGGTGGGAGTGATCAGAAAGATGTAAAAGAGCATTCAAGGAAACAAAGAGACTAATAACATCAGATGACTGCTCACCCATTATGACCCATCCCTGCCCATCAGACTGACGTACAATGTGTCCCCTTATGGCATTGGAGCTGTTTTGTCACACATTATGAAAGACGGATCTGAATGTCCAATTGCGTTTGCTTCAAGATCACTGACGAGTGCAGAACGCAACTATGCACTGATCAACCAAGAGGGCCTTAGTTTAGTATGTGGAATAAAGAAGTTCCACCACTACCTCTATGGACAAAAGTTTACTCTAGTGACAGACTACCAGCCCCTTGAGTCCATTTTCAGTATGAGGAAGGGAATCCTACTGTTGTCTGCTACCTGGTTACAACGTTGGGCACTATTCCTAGGAGCCCTCTCTTATGACATAGAGTTCATGGGTACCAAACAACAGACAACAATGTCTTCCATTATTGGCAATTGAAGAAGAAAAGTCTTCATACTGTCACCCAGCAGAAGAGTTCCACACCACATTGGTGGGCAAGTTTCTAGTAACAAATTCTGAAATACAAAAGGAAACGAGGAATAACCTAACATTGTCAAAGGTCTATGAAATCACCATGCAAGGATGGCCAGATCATTATAATCCTATGCTTGCAGAGTTTGCAGTGAGATGAGACCAACTGTCAGTATGTCAACGTATGTTGATGTGTGAATCTTGTGTTGTGGTTCTCTCTAAACTGCACACCAGAGTGTTAGTAAATATGCATGAAGGACACCTAGGTACAGTCAAGATGACTTAATATGGCCCGTACGTACCACGCAGTGACTGTCCTGCACCTTCAAGACTTCAGTTCACACTGCAACAATGCCAGGGTACAAGTGGTTCCAAAGCACAACTCCAAAAGGGAATTTACTGGTACTGATGGCAATGATTGTTTGAGCAAAAGTGCGACTAATAAAGTAGCTAGTAGTTTTGTTTGCTGCCAGCAAGTCATCTCTGTGGTTCACCAGTGCCGTCTTAAACCGAAGGCCTTAATCATTGGATCTACATACGTGGTGAGACTTCTGCTATCGGCGTTTCAACACCTTTCCCCCAATTATCCCAAAAGTAACCCCATAAAACAACCCAAAACAAACAACCAGCATCCCATCTCTCGGATATTGAATGGCATCATAATTGATATCTCATTCCTCAAATTCTGCTTCTTGCAAATCAATATTGTTCTCTGAATTGTGAATAATCTAAATGTCAGAGTTTTACACTGATGAACAGGTGAAATTGAAATATTTTAATCTAAGGAGTTTTACCACATTTACCATATTGCCAATGGTAGTAAATGATGCTATTTTGTCCATTGCGTCTATACCGGATCTTGGAGGAATCCTATCAGTCTGATGATATTTATGCTTACTCTCATTCCCATCGACTTCCTTGATTCTCCTGTCATCCACCTCGACTGAGGATGGTTTACAGCAGCCAGAAACCCACCAGCACATTTTTGGTGTGTGTGCAGAAAACGGGACCTGGAGGAAACCCACACAGGCACAGGAAGAAAGTGCTAACTCCACACAGACAGATGGGAGGTAAGGTAGAGCCCAGATCACTAGAGCTGTGTGTGTCAGCAGCGCTTTCCCCTACCTAACTGTTTGTCAATGGCTAAAACGCAAGGTATCTCTTTATTGCTACAGCATGTTGCATTGGTGATATTTGCATGCTTTACTGCCCAACTACACTACGTTTCTGCCACCACTTGCCAGGTTGGACAGAATTGTTTATTCCAACAGGAATTTCATAGCCATAGTCATAGTCATACTTTATTGATCCCGGGGAAAATTGGTTTTCGTTACAGTTGCACCATAAATAATTAAATAGTAATAAAACCATAAATAATTAAATAGTAATATGTAAATTATGCCAGGAAATAAGTCCAGGACCAGCCTATTGGCTCAGGGTGTCTGACTCTCCAAGGGAGGAGTTGTAAAGTTTGATGGCTACAGGCAGGAATGACTTCTTATGACGCTCTGTGTTTCATCTCGGTGGAATGAGTCTCTGGCTGAATGTACTCCTGTGCCCACCCAATACATTATGTAGTGGATGGGAGACATTGTCCAAGATGGCATGCAACTTGGACAGCATCCTCTTTTCAGACACCACCGTCAGAGAGGTTGGGTAATTGGTGTGGCCTAATGCCAATATCAGATCCATCTAGTCTCTCAAAGAATTATAGAGATGGTGTAGACTTTGAAGTTAGATCAAAGATTTCTGGATGGGAGATCACGGAGTCAAGCTGAGCAGTGGAGGAAGTAAGGCACATCGGTTAACAGACAAAGAAGATGTACGTGTTGAGATGTGAGGAGGCAAGTGGGAATCTTTTAACTTAACCTTAATAAGCAAGAAAGGTTATAAAGAATAATGTATTAGCAGTGATCGTTGAATGTAGGGGTTACTAAAGGTAGGAGAGGTGTGAGAGGCCTGATATTGGGTATCAAGCAATGGAGAGGAGGCTAATAGGTTCTGGGTAGACTTGTTGTCTATCATATAGATGCCACGCAAAGTTCACTTGGATAATTTTTGATGCAGGTGGTCGTTTGTTCAACGAGTCAATGATTGGTGGATTATGTCGAGAACAGAGCAGAGAGAAAAAAAAACTAATGAAGGAAAATGTAAATTATGAAGTGGTGACATAATTCACTGTACCCAGATGGTGTACAAGATTAATGATGTGTTGTACAAAGTTAATAATAAACCTACTTCTTTCAGTTCCTTTGATCCTGTTTGCTAAAGTCTTGACCTTCTGTGTATGATCCATCTTTGTTTAAAGATACTTGTTTTTTCTTATGATAATAATTTGAATCGCATTTTACATTTTATTAGGTAGGTTTTTGCCCACCCATCACTGGAGCTGAAACTGTTTTGAATATTGCAGCAACCTTTCAATCCCCCTCCTCCACCCTGTTGCTCTCACTTCTGTTGTACAGTTGACACTGAATCCCCAAATGATCTCATCCCCCATAATTCTGCTCATTATTTCACACTGATGACGCACAGTAACACACACCAACCTTCTGTATCCTGTTTGCAATGCACTTAACATATGATTTTGAACCTTCTTTGGTGTTATTTTTCCTTTTTGAGGAGTTTGTGCTGCTGTCCATCATATAGTTGATGTCTAGCTCCAGGTCTTTTTCTCCTGTGGCAAGCTTTTTGGAATTTCTTGCACTGAAAAGCAAAATTTGGAGATTCTGAAAATCTGAAGTAGGAAGAGAAATTAGCTTTATTTGTCAATGTACATTGAAATATCGAAACTTAGAGTAAAATGTTTCATTTGTGCGGTCATTTGTTCACTGTTCAAAGTAAATTTGTCATCAAAGGGCATATATATCACCATATACAACCCTGAGATTCGCTTTCTTGCGGGCAATCACCGTAAATAGAAGATACACAATGGAATCTATGAAGGACGGACAAACAACCAATGTGTGAAAGGTAACAAACTGTGCAAACGAAAAAAATAAAATAAATAAATAAGCAATAAATATCAAGACTATGCGCTGAAGAGTTCTTGAAAGTAAGTCCATAGGTTTTGGGAGCAGTTTAGTGTTGGGATGAGTGAAGTTGAGTGAAATTATTCCCTCTGGACCAAGAGCCTGATGGTTGGGAGGTAATAACTGTTCCTGAATCTGGTCCTGAGGATCCCGTACCTCAGTGGGAAGAGAGTCTGGCCTGATTGATGGGGGACCCTGATGACGGAGGCGGCTTTCCTGCGACAATGCGACAAGGCCTCATATGGATGTGCTCAACGTTGGAGAGAGCTTTACTGAGATGGACTGAGCTCTATCTATTACTTTCTGAGGGATTTTCCGTTCAAGGGCACAGGTGCTTCCATACCAGGCCCTGATGCAACCAGTCAATGCACTCTCCACCATGCATTTACAGACGTTTTTCAAAGTTTTAGATGACATGTTGAATCTTTACAAACATTGAAGAATGTTGTGTTTCCTTTGTAAAGGCACTTATGTGCTGGACATAGAACAGATCCTCTGAAATGTCAACATCAAGGAAATCTAAATTCTAATTTGCTGACCTCTCCACCTCTTATCCTGTGATGAGGACCTTCAGGTTCCTCCTTCTGAAGTCAATAATAATCTCCTTGGATTGCCGACATTGAGTGTGAGGTTGTTCTTGTGGCACTACCCAGCCAGATTTTCAACCTTTCTCCTGTATGCTGGTTTGCCACCTCTCTTGATTCAGCCTGCAACAGTGGTGCCATCTGCAAACTTGAATATGGCGTTGGTGCTGTGCTTAGCCACACAGTCATAAGTATAAAGTGTAAGAGCAGGGGGCTTAGCACACAGCCTTGTGGTGCACCTATGCTGATGGTGATTGTTGTTGTCAATCTGAACTGAGTGGGGTCGGCAATTGTGGAAATCAAAGATCCTATTGCACAAGGAGCTGTTGAGGCCAAAGTCTTGGAGCTTATCATTAGTTTTGAGGGGGTGATAGTATTGAATGCCGAGCTGTAGTCCATAAGACCATAAGACAAAGGAGCAGAAGTCAGCCATTCGGCCCATCGATGAAGAGCATTCTGCTGTCCAGATGTTCCAGGACTAAGTGAGGAGTCAACGAGATGACATCTACTGTGAACCTATTGCTCCAATAGGCAAATTAAAGTGGATCCAAGTCACTTCTCAGGCAGGAGTTGGTATGTTTCATCAGCAACCTCTCAAAGCACTTCATCACCGTGGATGTAAGTGCTACTGGATGATGGTCCATTGAGGCAGATTGCCATGTTGTTCTTAGGCACCAGTATAAGTGGAGTCTGCTTGAAGCAGGTGGGTACCTCAGACTGCTGAAGCAAGAGGGTAAAGATCTCAGTGAGCACTCCAGCCGGTCGATCAGCACAGGTGTTTAGTACTCTGCCAGGTACCCCATCTGGGCCGGATGCTCTCAGCGGGTTCACCCTCCTGAAAGATGCTCTCACATTGGCCCCAGAGCCTGAAATCACAGGGTCATCAGGGGCTGTGGTAGTTCAGGAAGGTTTCTCCATGATTTGATGGACAAAGTGAGCATAGAAGGCATTGAGCTCATCTGGCAGTGAGACCCTCTTGTCACCCATGTCGCTTGGTTTCAATTTGTAGGAGGTGATAGTGTAGGGTAATGAAACCGGTGAAAATGTACATAATTCATAACCACTGACATTGAGTTGGGATTTCACTTTAAGAGGTGGGTCTGACATGGTGGTGTAATTATGAGAGGTTCTTTTTACCGCACTTTGTGTTCACTGTTTGGAGTACAATATAGGAGTTGTTACAGTTTTTCTTAAACATAAAACACCTCATGTTTTATTTGCAAAAACCTACAGTGGTGATCCTGATGCTCTGGACGATTCCAGAGTTATTGAACATGTTGGCCAATGCAGTCGCTTTGAATCCAGTGGAGTTTTAGGAGCAAAATGCCGCCGCTTGGTTTGGAAAAACTAAGGCCCAGTTTGCACTGCGAGAAATCTCCACCGACAACACCAAATTCTACTATATGGTAGCGTCACTCAGTAACTCCACTGCTGTGAGAGTGGTGAATCTACTTGAACACCCACCTGAAAATAAATATTGATCGTTGAAAACTCACTTTTTACAGACTTTTGGAGTATCAGAGTCTGAATGTGCCAAGAAGTGGGTCTCCTTGCCCGGTCTCGGCGATGCTAGGCTTTCAGAGCTAATGGACCATATGCCGTCTCTCCTGGGAAATCACCATTCTTGTTTTATTTTTAAAGAACTCTTCATGCAGCAAATGCCTGATCAAGTTCTCATAGCCCTCGCTAATGCACCTGTGAAGGACTACAGGGTACATGCTAAAATGGCTGATTAGCTAGGCAGCGGTGCATCATTCCTCCTCCTTTCTCTACCTCAATAAGCCCAGTCAGCAAGGCCTCCATCAAGAGAATGGCCACAGCTGTGAAACAGACAATGCTGGGTCTCTGTTTATGACCAGGCTCGCTTTGGTACAAAAGCTTCAACAGTGCCAGCGCATCAGGACATCAGAGGTCTGAGAACACCGTGGTTGCAGCTGCCAGGTACGTCTGCTATTTATTACGGGCACCCTTTCAGGGTGATGCTTCCTGTGTGACACAGGTGCTCAAGCGACTGTACTGCCAGCATCGCCTATGGATGAGAAGGCAAAGAGTAACGAAACCTTGCTGGAGGCTGCCAACAGCAGCAGGATCCAGACCTGCAGGACATGACGGGTAATACTCTGCTTCAGTGGGTGACGTTACACATGGGACTTTGACCTGGCTAAAGTGGCTAGACAACAGCTTGGTGCAGGTTTCATGTGTGCCAAAGGACTATTAGTCGATCTTAAGAATTGACGGCTTGTGGATGTCAAGGACTGTGGGTTGTTACCCTGCTCCCACAGTAAGTTCCCCACAACAGCTCTGTCAAGCACTTGCACCATTGCCTGTGAGTTTACTGGACTGCTGGGTGAATTTGCTAATCACACCAAGACCACTACAGTCAAAAAACATGGGGTTGAGCACCATATTTCTACAACTGGCCCAGCAGTCCATGTCCATGTGTGTAGACTAATCCCAGAAAAGCTGGCAACCGTGAAGGCTGAGTTTGCCAACATGGAAAGACGGCATTGTATGCCGGTCGAACAGTTCCTGGGTTTCACCTCTCCATATGGTGCCAAAGTCCGATGGTGGTTGCCACCCATGTAGCGATAACTGATACTTTAAAGAGGTCACCACCCCTGATCGCAACCCATCCCACACATCCAAGACTTTTTGGCATGTTTAGTTGGAAAGTTAATTTTTTCCAAAGTTGCCCTAGTTAGGGGCAACCATCAGGTAACTTTGAGCTCAGAGGACATTTCCAACATAACTGCGATAACCCCATTTGGCCTCTTAGAGCTGTTCGGGCTGAAAAACGCAACACAGACTTTCCAACGGCTGATGGACTCTGTAGTAAAAGACTTAGATTTTCATTTTCTTTACCTGGATGACATAGTTGCTCCCAAGGAGTCCAAATCTGGACACGTATCTCATTTCCGCACACTTTTTGAGTGTTTAAGCCAACACAACCTGTGTTATTAACTCTGCTAAATGCCAGTTTGGGTTGTCAACCACTGACTTTCTCAGCCATCGCATCTCTGTGGAAGTTGCTATTATGAATTTCCCACCTCCCCACACTACTAAAAAACTACGGGAGTTTTTAGGCATGGTGAATTTTTATCACCGTTTCGTTCCGTGAACTGCTGAATTTATGCTCCCCCGTATAGTGGCTTTTGTCCTGGGTATACCTCGAAACTGCAACCTGTGATGAGGCTCTGATTGGGGACTTTCAGAGCTTTGGGGAAAGTGGAGTTACCCCTTAGTCATTCATTGCTCCCAGGGCCGCTCTGACCCGGAATGGTAGCGCCTGCAAGGGTTCCTGCTCAGGATACGAGCGAAGGCCAATGGCAGATCCGCCAGGTTCAGTAACTGAACTTATGACGGAGAAGGCGGATGAGCTAGGACCTCAAATGTCAATGGCTGTAGTACAGGCGTATGAACATTTGGGAAGAGAAATGGCAATTTCTTTAGTTTGCCCAACGAAATAGAACACTAATTTATTCTTGTGGAACATCCAATACTAATGGAGTAAGAATTTTTATGGATGAAAACATGGCAAAAAGTGTTTTAGGACATTGAGCAATATCAGAAAGAGTGCTCCTTGTTAGATTCACAGGACAACTATTTGGTTTAGCAATTATACAGGTATATGCACCAACAACAGATGTAACAAATGAGGATATAGATAAATTCTGTGAAGAGCTTGAACAGGCAAAGAATGGATGCAAATCTCAAGATATTGTTATTGTCATGGGAGATCTAAATGCTAAAGTAGGACAAGGTGCTGATGGAAATACCATAGGAAAATTTGGACTAGGGGAAAGAAATGAAAGAGGCGAGAAATGGGTAGAATGGTGCAAGATGAATAATCAGGTCATTATGAATACCTACTTTAAAAACTATCCAAGACGCTTGTGGACCTGGAAAAGTCCAGGTGATAACACTAGAAATCAAATTGACTTTATTACTATAAACCAAAGATTTAGAAACTCAGTGACTCAATGCAAAACATATCCAGGTGCAGACTGTAATAGTGACCATAACCCAGTAGTACGTCATGTAAAAGTAAAACTTGAAAAATTAAAGAAGCAAAAATCTGAACAATCCCTTGACTACTTAAAATTAATTAAAGAAGAAAACTTAAGACAAAAATTTACAAGTGAAGTAAGGAATAGATTTCAAAGTCTAGAAATAGAATCTGTTGAAGATAATAGCAATCATGTAGAAATGAAATTTAACTCTCTAAAGGATGCCTCGGTAGAATCAGCAAAGTCAGTGATTCCTAAAAAAGAAAAAAGCACAAAGAATAAATGGATGACAGATGAAATCAAAAATCTAATGGAAGAAAGGAGACGGAGGAAAGCAAATCCTATAGAATTTAAGTCCTTGGATAAAAAAGTTAAAAGCTCATGTCAAAAAGCCAAAGAAGAATCGTTAATCCAGGAATGTGAGCAAATAGAAAGAATCCCTATTACTGATCCAAAAAGGTTACATCAACAGATCAAGAATATCACTGGTAAAAAGCTCCTCTGTTCTTCAGGTAAATGTTTGAAAGCAAAGGACGATACCATTATCATGGAAAAAGATGAGATTATGAACAGATGGACTGAGTATATTCAGGAATTGTTTGAAGACGATCGAGGCGAAAAACCAGAAATTAAGAAAAACATTGAAGGTCCAAGTATTTTAAAATCTGAATTTTGTAATGCAATAAATAAGATAAAGAAAGGAAAGGCAGCAGATCCTGACGAATTAGTAATAGAAGAAATTATTGCCCTTGAAGATTATGGAATTGAAAAACTTACTGATGTAATCAATGACATTTATGAGACTGGAATAGTACCAGAAGAGATGAAAAAATCAGTATTTATCACTCTTCCAAAGAAACCTGGAGCAATAGAATGTGAGTTACATAGGACCATAAGTTTAATAAGTCATACCACCAAGATACTTCTAAGAATTTTGATGACAAGAACTAAAAGTAAGATACAAGCTGAAATAGGTAAAGAACAATGTGGTTTTGTGAAGGACAAAGGTACAAGAAACGCAATATTGATGTTAAGGATACTATCAGAATGAGCTATTCAGGTGCAAAAAGATTTGTTTGTTTGTTTTATCAACTACACAAAAGCATTTGATAAGGTGAAGCTCAATAAGTTATGTGAAATATTACAGGAAACTCTAGATCTAGATTCGAAAGACCCCCACCTATTCAGAAATCTGTACTGGGAACAAACTACCACTGGAAGAATAGATGGAGAAGTGAGTCAGTTTACGAAAATCAAGAGAGGCATTAGACAAGAGTGTTTTTTCTCCCCTGATTTATTTAATGTGTACAGTGAAATAATATTACAAAAAATAAGAGACACCTTGGGAATCAAAGTTGGTGAAAACATCAATAATTTCAGATATGCAGATGACACTGTGTTAATTGCAAGTACGGAGGAAGAACTACAAAACTTAATTGATACAGTTGTTGAAGAAAGTGCAAAAATGGGTCTATCTATCAATTGCAAAAAGACAGAATGTATGGTGATATTCAAAAGGAAGGAGAATCCTATCTGCAGGCTGAAAATAAATGGGAAAGACATAAAACAAGTACAGAACTTTTGCTACTTAGGAAGCTGGGTGACATCAGATGGCAGGTGCGACATGGACATCAAAAGAAGAATAGGGATGGCAAAAGACACCTTTACGAGAATGAAGAGTATACTGACCAACACTAAACTAGGCATGACAACCCGCCTCAGAGTACTGAAATGTTATGTTTATCCAGTTATGTTATATGGCTCTGAATGTTGGACAATATCTAGTAACATGAGGAAACGAATTGAAGCAGCAGAGGTGTGGTTTTTGAGGAGGATGCAAAGAATGTCATGGACAAAACGATTATCTAACGAGGATGTCATGAACAGAGTAAACACAAAAAGAGAAATAATGTATGAGATCATGAAAAGGCAAAGTAACTTCATTGGACATGTGATTAGGAAAGCGGAGTTAGAATGCATGGTAATTATGGGAAAGACTGAAGGGAAAAATGCAAGAGGAAGACAAAGACAAATGATGATGGAGACAGCAGCCAGAGAATTGGAAATGAATACCAATGAATTGATCCACTTGACCTGAAACAGGAGTGTGTGGGCCATGGCTGTCAAAGCTCAAACTGGCACGGCACCTGATGATGATGATGATGTATAGCAGCTTAAAGGCAATATCCTTAATCAAGTGCTTGACTGGTCAGCGGACATGACCAGGGAATTTGATGATACCAAATGAATTCTTTCCAACTCAAGCCTGCTGGTGTACCCACTCCCCAATGCACCCGTAGCCATTACTACTGATGCTTCAGACTATGTTGTGGGTGCTGTGCATGAACAATTTGTCAGAGGTGTGTGGAAGTCGCTGGCCTTCTTCAGCTGACAGCTCCGTCCCACTGAAAGGAAGTACAGCACGTTTGACCATGAACTTCTCGGTCTCTATGTGGCTGTCTGCAATTTTTGTTTTCTTCTAGAGCGTTGCCATTTTACAGCAATCGCTGACCACAAAACCCTTGTGCACACGATGGCTAGAATATCAGACCCTTGGTCTGCATGGCAGCAACACCACCTGGCTTACATATCCGAGTTCACAGTGGATATACAACATATCAATGGGAAAAATAATGCCGTGGATGATTGCCTCTGGCAGCCATTCGTTGAGGGGTTAAATATGCTGGCATGGCAGCCGACCAATCTACTGACTCAGAGTCCAGGCCTATTGAACAATTACAGGCCTGCAGTCAGTTGACATTACGTTTGGAGAAGCTGCTGTTTCTCTCTCTCTGTGATGTCTCAACCAGTCGCTGCCCTCGCCCCATATTGTCCACAAGCTAGAGGTGGGCTGTTTTTCACTCCATACGTTTGCCTCACACATCTGGGCTGGAAGGCCTCAAGGAAACTGATTGCACTGAAGTTTGCTTTGCACAGCCTTTGAAGAAACATGGGCAAATGGAGTGCCAGCGGGCAAAAATTAACCGTCACGTTCAAGCACTATTGGTAGCTTTTGCGGCTCCTGAGTGACGGTTTGAGCATGCAAATGTGGACCTTGTTGGTCATCTTCCCCCTTCCCTCGCTTGCACGCACCTCCTTACCATGGTGAATCTGTGGAATTTGTTGCCACAGGCGGCAGTGGAGGCCAAGTCATTGGGTGTATTTAAGGCAGAGATTGATAGGTATCTGAGTAGCCAGGGCATCAAAGGTTATGGTGAGAAGGCGGGGGAATGGAACTAAATGGGAGAATGGATCAGCTCATGATAAAATGGCGGAGCAGACTCGATGGGCTGAATGGCCGACTTCTGCTTCTTTGTCTTACGGTCTTATGGTCATATGGTCTCATGGTGGACCGTACTACTAGGTGGCCACATGTAGTCCCCCTGGCATCAGCATATGGGTTGCTCAGTTTGGCCCTCCCCTTTTGATATTTCCTCTGACCACAGTCCCCAATTCATATCAGACCTCTGGAGTGCGATGGCCCAGAGTCTCTGCGGTAGGCTACATCACACCATGGCGTATCACCCGCAGTCTGGTGGCCTGTGCGAGCAGCTTCACCGTTCCTTAAAGGCTGTTCTGAGGGCTTCCCTGACCGACGAGTGTTGGGATGATCGTCTCCCATGGGTCCTGCTGGGGCTCAGAACAGCTCCAAAAGAGAACCTGCAAGTCGTCTGCTGCTGAGTTGGTATACGGGCAGCCATTATGAGTGCCAGGTGATTTCATTCCTGATGCCACCAGCACCTGGTTGGCCTCTCAACAGCATTCCATCCTCCTCAGTAAACACAATTCCTTTGCACCTATTCCTACCTCCCATCATGATGTACAGCACTCTTGGGTTACTGTTAACCTACATTCCACCTTGTTTGTTTTCGTCCACCATGATGCACACCAATATCCCCTAAGGTGCCCTTATGATGGCACATTCCATGTTTTGGAACCGAAACAAAAGTTTGTTGGCTTTCTGAAGATCGTACCTAACCTCTTGTATTTAACTTGGTCACCCTGCCTGACTGCCACTGATCTGGCCCTGAGGAGATTGTGAACATCGTGGTTCATCCAGGGCTTCTGGTTAGTGAAGACTCTGAATGATTTTGTGAGGACACACTCTCTGTGACTGATTTTATAAAGCCAGTGACAACCGTGGTGTATTCATTCAGATCCTCTAATGAATCCTTGAACCCACTCAGTACCTTGGATGCCTGCTTAACATTGGCCTTAGGAGGTATGTAAACTTCAGTCAGGATTACGGTGAAAACAGTCAGTACTTAATCATCAGATGTTCCAGGTCAGGGGAACAAGAGTGCAACAAGACCACTGCATTTGAGCACTACAAAGAGTTTATCATGGAACACAGATATTCAGCTTTTGCCTTCTCCAAATCAGCAGTTCAGTCTATTCAATGTACCAAGAAGCTCTCGGGTCTTATCAACGTATCCGGTGTGTACGGAGTGAGCCATGTCTCCGTGAAACACAGAACACAGCAATTTCCTATTTCCAGCAGTACAGCAATCTTGCCCTTTGGCCTTCAATCTAGTTCTGCAGCAACTCTGCATTTGCTAACAAGATGCTGGGTAGGGGATGTTTCATTCCCTTGTACTTCCATCTGGCTTGGAGTTCTCCCCTCCTCCCTCTCTTCCGGCCGTGGGGATGTACCTTCATCTGCTTAAAGCTGCTGTACCTGCATGATTGAGAGCTTAATCCACCAAGTCCTTCAGAAGGTTGTGAAATCGCTAGTTCGTTAAGATGGTTCAAAATACATTAATTAAAGGGAAATTACCGGCGACAGATTGTAGTGAAGTAGTTTGGAAGAAGCATATTTAGAATTTTAGTAAGCTACCTGCAACACTTTGCCATATTTCACCAGTGCCATCTTGCATAAGACGGCTTGTGATGTGCTGGCTGCTGCCCTCAAGTATCGCCATGCTTCCAGCACAAACACACACAAAATGCTGGAGGAACTCAGCAGGTCGGGCAGCATCGATGGAAATGAATGAACAGTCGATGTTTCAGACTGAGACCCTTCATCAGGACTGGAAAGGAAGGGGGTAGATGTTAGAATTAAAAAGGTGGGGCAGAGGAAGGAGGATAGCTAGAAAGTGTTAGGTGAAGCCAGGTGGGTAGGAAAGGTAAAGGGTTGGAGAGGAAGGAATCTGATAGGAGAGGAGAGTGGACGATAGGAAAGGAAAGGAGGAGGGGACCCAGTGGGAGGTGATAGGCAGGTGAGAGAGGTAAGAGGCCAGATCAGGGAATAGATGAAGAGGGGAAAGGGAGAGAATTTTTTTACCGGAAGGAGAAATCGATATTCACGCCATCAGACTGAATATAAGGTGTTGCTCCTCCACCTTGGCATAAGAGGAGGCCATGGCCCGACTTGTTGGAATGGGAATTAAAATGTTTGGCCACCAGGAATTTCTGCTTTTTGCGGGTGGAGCGGAGGTGCTCAACGAAATGGTCCCCCAATCTATGACGGGTTTCACTAATGTAGGGGAGGCTGCATTGAGAGCACTGGACTCAACTGACAACCCCAACAGATTCACTGGTGAAGTGTTGCCTCACCTGGAAGGACTGTTTGGGCTCCTGATTAGAGGTGAGAGAGGAGGTCAATGGGCCAGGGTAGACTTAGGCCACTTGCAGGGATAAGTGCCAGGCGGAAATTTACTGGGGAGGGATGAATGGACAAGGGAATCATGGAGGGAATGATCACTGCAGAAAGTGGAGAGAGGGGTGAGTTAAGGATATGTTTGGTGGTCAGAGGAAACCAGTGTGCCCAGAGGAAATCCATGCAGTCATGGAGAGAACATACAGACAATAGTGGGAATGGAATCCTGATCTTCCAGTTGCTGGCACTGTAAAGTGTGACGCTATCTGCCACCCTTTGTAAAGATTAGAAAAGGCCATGTAGCATCCCTGGTGAGAGAAATGGAGTTAACATTTCAGGTCTCTGATCCTTCATCAGAAGTGGAAAAGCGAGGAAACGTGTGCTTTGAGTTGCAGAGAGGGAGAGGTCTTGGACAGAATGAAGGGAATGTCAGTGACAAAACTTCGATGAAGATTGTCCAGATTTTGGGAGTCATTGAGAAGGGAAAAGAACACTTGTAAAGTGTTACCCCAGGTGGAATGCACTAAACTGAAGTACAAGTGAATTGCAGGTTTATCTGGAAGCTGAGAAGGAATGAGGTCAAAAATAGGGAAGTAGTGTACAGCATATGATGCTCACAATGTAGTCTCCTCTCCACTAGGAAAACCAAACACAGTTCAGTGACTGCTTTGAGGGGTGACCTCTTTGAAACCTATCGACTATTGAATGGCCTAGAAAAAGTGAATATGAAGAGGACGTTTCTTACAGTGGAAGTGTCTAGAATCTGAGGGCACAGTCTCTGAATACAAGTATGTCCATTTATTACAGAGAAGAGGAGGAATTTCTTTAGCTAGAGAGTAGTGAATCTGTGTAATCCATTGCTGCAGGCAGTTGTGGAGGCCAAATCCTTGGGTATCAGAAATTGATAGTTTCTTGATTCATAAAGGCATCAAAGGTTAGGGGGTGAAGGCAGAAGAATGGTGTTTAGAGAGATAATAAATCAGCCATGGTGGAATGGAAGAGCAGAGTAATGACCTAATCTGCCCATGTGCATTATGGGTTATGGTCTTATGGTGTTGTGTTCAGACCACATACATGACTCTGAGCTTCCACCTATTTGTTAATGCAATTCTAATTATGTGATATCTTAGTGTTTGACCTCTTACACTGTTCTAACAAGCCCAACATAAGCTGAAGGATCAGTTGGCAATGTTCCATCTCAGTATATTGCAGCCCCTGGGCCTCAGCAACTTCAGCTAACCAGCCTTTCCTGTTTATGTTAGAAATGGCCAGTTCTGACGTAAGATCATTCACCTGTAACATTAGCTTTGTTTTTCTCTCTCTAAGGAGGCCACCCGAGGCAGCGACTGCTTGCAGCTTTTTTTATTACAGATTTCCAGAGACTGCTTAGTCCTGCAGGCCCCAGTCCTGGTTTGTAACTTCCCTGCCCTGTTGCCTTCACTCACCTTCCTCTACATTTAAACAGATAGAGCATTGGTAAGTTACAAACACTTCCCTTTACTTGACACCCTCTGAAAACTACCGCCATGCACAACTTGCTGTTGATTGTAATTTGTTTCATTCTCTCCAACCATCCACCTTTCTTCAGCTTAAACCCCACTTGACATCTCACCCTCAGTTCCAATAAAGCATCATCAACCTGAAATGTTAACTTCGTCTTTCCTCTACAGAGAACTGGTCAATCTGCTGCATACCTTCTCTTGATAGCTTTCAATACACTCACCTGCTTTGTCCTCTTCCGAACCATCTCATTCATTGACTCACTCAGTAGCACAGCTTTGCTTGGATCATCCCTTACTCATTCAATAGTAGACTCAACCTTTTTAGCAATGACTTTTGTTCAGTTCCTCAGATGTTCACTTCTGCAATGTCCCAAGATCCTTGACCTGTTTCTCTTCGTTGTTACACGTGTCACCGATGGTGACATCTACCTGCAGATTAGGATGTCATTTCTGCTTATTCACTATGATGCAGTCCTGGACATCTTGGACTTCTCTCCAGCTCTGAAGGGCTAAAAATATTGTTCTTTGTTACCACCCACCGACCCCAATGAATACCCCAGATACCAAGTCCATTTCCTGTCTGGTTTCTGCCTTAGTTTGAGGCAGATAGTCTGGCACTATAGTGGTCACTTTGCGCCCCCCCCCCACCCCAATAGACAATAGACAATAGGTACAGGAGTAGGCCATTCAGCCCTTCGAGCCAGCACCACCATTCACTGTGATCATGGCTGATCATCCACAATCGGTACCCTTTTCCTGCCTTCTCCCCTATTCCTTCACTCCGCTATCTTTAAGAGCTCTATCTAACTCTTTTTTGAAAGAATCCAGAGAATTGGCCTCCACTGCCTTCTGAGGCAGAGCATTCCACAGAACCACAACCCTCTGTGTGAAAAAGTTTTTCCTCAACTCCGTTCTAAATTGTCTACCCCTTATTCTTAAACTGTGGCCTCTGGTTCTGGACTCCCCCAACATCGGGAACACGTTTCCTGCCTCTAGCGTGTCCAATCCCTTAATAATCTTATATGTTTCAATCAGATCCCCTCTCATCCTTCTAAATATCAGTGTATACAACCCCAGTCGCTCCAATCTTTCACCATATGACAGTCCCGCCATCCCAGGAATTAACCTCATGAACCTATGCTGCACTCTCTCAATAACTAGAATGTCCTTCCTCAAATTTGGAGACCAAAACTGTACACAATATTCCAGGTGTGGTCTCACCAGGACCCTGCACAACTGCAGAAGGACCTCTTTGCTCCTACACTCAATTCCCATTGTTATGAAGGCCAGCATACCATTAGCTTTCTTCACTGCCTGCTGTACCTGCATGCTTACTTTCAGTGACTGATGAACAAGGACACCCAGATCTTATCGTACTTCCCCTTTTCCTAACTTGACACCATTCAGATAGTAATCTGCCTTCCTGTTCTTGCCACCAAAGTGGATAACCTCACATTTATCCACATTAAACTGCATCCCACCGCACCCCCCCCACCCCCCAAGTCTGCAAAGATAAACTAATCTATCACACTGCATTCATCTCAAATATCTATAGCTGTGGCTCTTGGTCATGTCTTTGTCATCCCTTGATTTGATTATTCCAATATTTTTATCGCTGTCTCTCCACTCCTGTTAATTTCATTTTATTCTGGCTCATAATAAGTTCTGCTCACCCATCATTCCTGCCTCACAGATCTAAAGTAGTTTTCTCCCCTCAATATCTCAGCACTAAAATCTCATTCAGGTCTCACCACTGCCTTGTCGTTCCCTTTCACAGTAACTACTATACGTATCCTTTATTCCGCTAATCATAACCTCTGATGCCTCCTCCCTTTTTCTTTCAAACCTACCTCTGTGGTTGTGCTTTTGGTCAACACCCCTCATCGCACAAAGTGTCTGCTTCTGTGAAACAACTCCCATGTCTGAATAGGTTCTGTAACCACAAGGAGTTTTTGTTGCATCCACTTCTAACTCAGGAACCTGAAAAAGAGCCAGCAGGGTGTACAATAACTTTACCCTTTAAGATCATAAGACAGTAAAATATAGAAGCTGAACTTGGCTATTCAGCCCATCTAGTCTGCTCTGCCATTCCATCATGGCTGACTTACTATCCCTCTCAACTCCATTCTCCTGCCATCTTCCTGTAACCTTTGATGCCCTGACTCACCAAGAACCTATCAACTTTAAACATACCCAATGACTTGGCCTCATAACCTTCTATGGCAATGAATTCCACAGATTCACCAGCCTCTAGCTAAAGAAATTCTTCTCAACTCCACTCTAAGTGGACAGCCTTGTATTCTGAGGATGTGCCCTCTGGCCTGAGACTTAACCAGCATTGGAAACATTTTCTCCACATCTACTCTATATAAGCATTTCAATATTTAATAGGTTTCAATGTGAACCTCCTCCCCATTCTTCTGAGCTCCAACGAGTACAGGCCCAGAGCCATCAAACGTTCCTCATACATTAAATCTTTCATTCTCTGAATAATTCTCCTGAACTTCCTCTGTGCCCTCTCCAATGCCAACCCATCTTTGCTTGGATAAGGATCCCAAAGCTTCTTACAGTACTCCAAGCACGGTCTGACCAATGCCTGATAAAGCCCCTGCATCACATCTTTGCTCTTATATCCTAGTCCTCTCGAAATGAGTGCTAACATTGTACTTGCCTTCCTTACCGCTGGCTCAACCTACAAGTTAACCTCCCAAGTCCCTACTGACTTTTGAATTTTCTCCCCATTTAGAAAATAGTCATCCCTTTCATTTTTCCTACTGAAGTGCATGACCATACATTTCCTACACAGTATTTCATCTGTCACTTCTTTGCCCATTCTCCCAATCTGTACAAGTCCTTCTGCTTCCTCAACACTACCTACCCCTCCACCTATCTTTGTATCATCTGCAAACACGGCCACAAAGCCATCAATTCTGTCATCCAGATATATAACATGAAAAGAAGCGGTGCCAATACTGACCCCAGCAGAACACCTCTAGTCAATGGTACCTAACCAGTATAGGCTCCCTTTATTCCCACTCCTTGCCTCCTGCCAGTCAGCCACTCTTCTGTCCATGCTCATGTCTTTTGTGCAATACTATGGGCTCTTATCTTGTTCAGCACCTTTTCTGTTTTCTCTCCCCTCAGCCATCCGTGTGGAATCTGCAGCCACGTAGAATAGGACAGGCAGGGAATGTTAGGAAGAGGAGGTGGAGTGGTAGTCTGTTTCCTTGTGTTCCCCATTTATTATAGTTCTAAGACCGTACCCCTGTCGGAGGCATGATTGTATCACACAAGGGGCAGCAGGAAGTGGGAGAAGGAGGAACTTATGCAGTTGGTCCGGCATGAAAACAGGCCCTTTGGCCCAACTCGTCCATGCCAACTGTGTTGCTCAGGGAGCTAGTCCACTCTGCCTGCACTTGGCCCAGAGCCCTCCACACCTTCCTATCCATATGGCTTTTAATCATTGTTAATGTCACCCACTCCTTCTAGCAGCTAATTCCAAATATGCACCACTTTTCACGTGAGGGAGCTTTCCCTGATGTCCCTTTTAAATCTTTCACCTCTGATCTCAAACCCATGTCTTCTTGCTTTTAGTAACCCCTCCTTGGGAAAAAGACTATACATTGTTTCTCATTGGTTGCCTTCCCAAAATACATCACCTCACAGTCGCTGGGATTAAACTCCATTTGGCACTGCTCTGTCAAACTTTCCATCTGATCGATACCCTACTTTTCTCGCCATCCACAACACCAGTTTTCTCATCACATCCATACAGGAAGTGTCCATTCAGACCTGCAACCCCCTGCCAGCTCCTATCACCTTGATCAAAATATATCTAAACCTAACGCTGCAAACATCTATCAACTGGGCAAAGTCCAGACTAGAGCCTTGGTTATTTCCATCTTAAATAGCCAATTTCTTTTGCAACATGATGGGTGATCTGTCATAGATATCTGTCGAGGCCAAATGAATGGGTATACTGTATTCACAGTGGAGGTGGATAGGTTCTGCCTTAGTGTGGGTGTCAAAGGTTACTGGGAGAAGGCAAGAGAACGGGGTTGAGAAGGATCTATGGTGGCCAGTGCTATCATGTTTGCTGTTGTGTGCTGGGGCAGCAGGCTGAGGGTAGCAGACACCAACAGTATCAACAAACTCATTCGTAAGGCCAGTGATGTTGTGGGGATGGAACTGGACTCTCTGACGGTGGTGTCTGAAAAAAGGATGCTGTCCAAGTTGCATGCCATCTTGGACAATGTCTCCCATCCACTACATAATGTACTGGGTGGGCACAGGAGTACATTCAGCCAGAGACTCATTCCACCGAGATGCAACACTGAGCGTCATAGGAAGTCATTCCTGCCTGTGGCCATCAAACTTTACAACTCCTCCCTTGGAGGGTCAGACACCCTGAGCCAATAGGCTGGTCCTGGACTTATTTCCTGGCATAATTTACATATTACTATTTAATTATTTATAGTTTTATTATTATTTATGGTGCAACTGTAATGAAAACCAATTTCCCTTGGGATCAATAAAGTATGACTATGACTATGACTATAATAAATTAGCCATGATGGAATGGCAGAGCAGACTTGATGGTCCGAGTGGCCTAATTCTGCTCCTATGTCTTATGGTCTTATGCCAATAGCATAGAGTAAGAGATAACAAAATATAGTAAGCAATGCTAAGTCATCAACTAGATTTCATCTCGAGTACTGAATCCATGTGTGTTCATCTATTGGTGAGAGTCTTACAGCTTTGGAGAGTTGTGAGAATTATTGGAAGGGAGCCATGGTAAGATGTAATGACTGGAAAAGGTGAGGTTACTCTTCTTATCTGAGGGAAGGTTAAGGGGAGATTCTGTAAGAGGTGTTAAAATTCATGATGAGGTCAATGGAGTAAATAAAAGACATTTTCCAATGTCAAAAATATTGTAACAAGCTTAAACAGATGTTATAGTAATGAGTAGAAGAAGCAGATGAAATTTATTTGTACAGAAATAAGGAAAAGGTGATGTAGGAAAATGTGAAATTATTCTTTTGTGGCAGGAAGTGTAAGAAAGGACATCGAAATGATGAGAGGGCAATGTAGTTGTGAAAGCTGGCAATGTTTTTGGCGCATTGCTTGGGAAATTTATGCAGGTTACACTTTGGTTATATCGGTATCGGTGAGGTCAGGAGCTGGAGGACTGTGTATATCACTGAGTTTCCTATTAAAGAAACACGTTAATGAAATTAGAGTTATGGAGTACTGAGCACAGAAACAGGCCCTACAACCCATCCAGTCCATGCCCACCTGCTCGTCTGCCTAGACCCAGGTCATTTCCCTCCGAACACCTCTTATCCCTGACCTATCCTTTCTGACGAACAATATGACAGTCGAGTAAAGGCACAGAACTAAAATGCTTTGATACTATTGTATCAGACTCACCCACTTCCTCTGGCAGCTCATTCTGTATACTCACCCCCTTCTGCATGGAAACAATTGTCCCTCTGGTCCCCTTTTAAACCTCTCAGGTCAATAAGTGTCTTGTGGTCATTTTGTTTAGAGACACCGGAATCCTGTAACAGGGATGACTGCATTTAAGTTACTGACTGTTCACTTGATTTGGTAGTGTCTGCTTTGGCTGCTGGTGCTTTGAGAAGTCAGCTGCAATATATATTCTTGACAATACTCAGGAACCTAGGTATTTCCCAGTTGCACATTTTGCCAAAGAAGTTTTGTTAACTCTTGAGTTATAAACTCAAATACAGTTGTGGCATTAACCCTGATTAGTCATGCAACTCCTTTACTTCCATCTCTATCTCTTCTAAACACATCAAAATCCCCTGGAACATTAAGCATCCAGTCCTGAACCTCTCTCAACACACATCAAAGTTGCCGGTGAACGCAGCAGGCCAGGCAGGACCTCTAGGAAGAGGAACGGTCGATGTTTCAGGCCAAGACCCTTCGTCAGGACTAACTGAAGGAAGAGCTGGTAAGAGATTTGAAAGTGGGAGGGAGAGGGGCAGATCCAAAATGATAGGAGAAGACAGGAGGGGGAGGGATGGAGCCAAGAGCTGGACTGGTGATTGGCAAAAGGGATATGAGAGGATCATGGGACAGGAGGTCCGGGGAGAAAGAAAGGGGGGGGGGAACCCAGAGGATGGGCAAGGGGTATTGTCAGAGGGACAGAGGGAGAAAAAGGAAAGTGAGAGAAAGAATGTGTGTATAAAAATAAATAACGGATGGGGTACGAGGGGGAGGTGGGGCATTAGCGGAATTTGGAAAAGTCGATGTTCATGCCATCAGGTTGGAGGCTACCCAGACAGAATATAAGGTGTTGTTCCTCCAACCTGAGTGTGGCTTCATCTTTACAGTAGAGGAGGCCGTGGATAGACATGTCAGAATGGGAATGGGATGTGGAATTAAAATGTGTGGCCACTGGGAGATCCTGCTTTCTCTAGCGGACAGAGCATAGGTGTTCAGCAAAACAATCTCCCAGTCTGCGTCGGGTCTCGCCAATATATAGAAGGCCACATCAGGAGAACCGGACGCAGTATATCACCCCAGCCGACTCACAGGTGAAGTGTCGCCTCACCTGGAAGGACTGTCTGGGGCCCTGAATGGTGGTAAGGGAGGAAGTGTAAGGGCATGTGCAGCACTTGTTCCGCTTACAAGGATAAGTGCCAGGAGGGAGATCAGTGGGGAGGGATGGGGGGGATGAATGGACAAGGGAGTCGCGTAGGGAGCGATCCCTGCAGAAAGCAGAGGTGGGGGAGGGAAAGATGTGCTTAGTGGTGGGATCCCGTTGGAGGTGGTGGAAGTTACGGAGAATAATATGTTGGACCCGGAGGGCGGAAGTTACGGGGGAAGTTTCCCTTTCTGACATGTCTATCCACGGCCTGCTCTACTGTAAAGATGAAGCCACACTCAGGTTGGAGGAACAACACCTTATATTCCGTCTGAGTAGCCTCCAGCCTGATGGCATGAACATTGACTTCTCTAACTTCCGCTAATGCCCCACCTCCCCCTCGTACCCCATCCGTTATTTATTTTTATACACACATTTTTTCTCTCATTCTCCTTTTTCTCCCTCTGTCCCTCTGACTATACCCCTTGCCCATCCTCTGGGTTCCCCCGCCCCCTTTTCCTTCTCCCTGGGACTCCTGTCCCATTATCCTCTCGTATCCCTTTTGCCAATCACCAGTCCAGCTTTTGGCTCCATCCCTCCCCCTCCTGTCTTCTCCTATCATTTTGGATCTGCCCCTCCCCCTCCCACTTTCAAATCTCTTACCAGCTCTTCCTTCAGTTAGTCCTGACGAAGGGTCTCAGCCCAAAACGTCAACTGTACCTCTTCCTAGAGATGCTGCCTGGCCTGCTGCGTTCACCAGCAACTTTGATGTGGGTTGCTTGAATTTCCAGCATCTGCAGAATTCTTCGTGTTTGCGCTGAACCTCTCTCAACCAAGTTTCTGTAATGACCACGACATCATAGTTTCATGCCTTCAAAGTTCGAAATAAATTTACCATCGAAGTATGCATATGTCACCTTGCAACACTCGGATTCAATTTCTTGCAGGCATTCACAGTAGAACAAAGACATACAATAGAATCAGGGAGTGGTGGCTGTGTGGAACGAGCTTCCAGCAGAAGTGGTTGAGGCAGGTTCGATGTTGTCGTTTAAAGTTAAATTGGCTAGCTGTATGGACAGGAAAGGAATGGAGGGTTATGGGCTGAGTGCAGGTCGGTGGGACTGGGTGAGAGTAAGAGTTCGGCACAGACTAGAAGGGCCGGGTTGGCCTGTTTCCGTGCTGTAATTGTTATATGGTTATATAATCAATGAAAACTACACACAAAGGCCGACAAGCAACCAGTGTGCAAAAGAATACAAACTGTGCAAATACAATAAGCACACAGACAAGGAAACAATTACCAAAATAAATGAATAATGAATGAATTAATTCTGAGAACACTACTTGTAGAGTTCCTGAGAGTGAGTCCATAGGTTGTGCTCAGTGATTGGTCCAGAGTTGAGGTGAGTGAAGTTATTCATGCTGGCGCAGGGGCCAGATGGTTGGTTCCTGAGCCTGGTTGTGCGGAACCCAAGGCTCCTGTACCTCCTTCCCGATGGCAGCAGCGAGAGGAGAGCATGGCCTGGATGGTGGATGACAGTGCTCCTTGTAGATGTGATTAGTGGTGGGGGAAGGAGCCATTCCTGTGATGGATTGGGCTGCACCTATCATTTTTGTAGCACTTTCTGATCTTGGGCCTTGATGTTTCCATACCAGGCTCTGATACAACCAGTCAGGATACGCTCTACTGTGCCTCTATAGAAGTTTGTCAGAGGTTTAGATGACATGCTGAATCTGCGCAAATTTCTCAGAAAGTAAAGGTGCTGCCATGGCTTCCTTGAAATGGCACTTACACGCTGGTCCCAGGACTGATCCCCTGATGTGATAACGCCAAGAAACTTAAAGTTACTGACTCTGTCCACCTTCGATCCTCTACTGAGGACTGGCTCATGGACCCATAATTTCTTCTTCCTGTGGTCAATAAATCAGCTGTTTGGTTTTGCTGACATTGAGCTAGAGGTTGCATTGGTTTTCAGTCTCCTCCCCATATGCCGATTTGTCGTCACCTTTAATTTGGCCAACGACAGTGGTGCTGTCAGCAAACTTACCAGGCATGGTGTTGGAGCTGTGCTTAGCCTCACAGTCATAAGTAAACAGCCAGTAGAGCAGGCGGCTAAGCACATGGCCTTGTGGTGCAGCTGTTCTGATGGTGATTGTGGAGGAGATGTTGTTGCCAATCTGAACAGAATAGGGTCTGCAAGTGCAAATGAGTGTCTTGATCCATGCTTTAAGTTCATCACTCTTACCCTAGCATTAAAATAAACACTTCAACCGGCCTGTCCCATTGTGTACGTTGCTGTACTCCTGCCTGGCCCCCTTTTCAGACTTGCTGGTCAATGCATCTGCTTTCCTCTCAGCCCCTCTACTTTCTGACCTGGTGTTTTGGTCCCTATGCACCTAGTGGGAAATTAGTTTAAACCATCCCAGGTACTACTAGCAATCCTCTCAGCCAAGATATTGTCTTCCCTCCATTTCAGATGCGACCCATCCCTCATGTACAGGTCGCCTCTACACCGGGAGAGGTTCCAGCAATCCAAGAACCTAAAACCTTGTCCCTGCATCAGCCTGATATTCATCTGTCTACCTTCCCATTCCCGTCTTCACTAGCACCTAAAGTTAAGAGTAACCTGAAGTTACTCAAAATCCTGCCAGAAGTTAGAAACCAATCTAAAACTGTTAGAAAGAATTATTTTGCCGCACTGATTCATGCCCACAATTAGCCCACAGCAACAAAACTTCAACAACTTTTCCATTCTCTCCAGAGTTCAATGTTCAGCTATCAAAATAACAGAGCTGTGAGTTTTTTCTTACTTGATTCCTTTTTCTCTCTGTTCTAGAGTAGTTTTATAATTTTCCATCTCTTTGAGTCATTTCTTATATTTCTTTTGATCTACTTGAAATCTTACTTTGCTTTTCTCCAGTGCATGGACTTGATAATTCTCCAGTTTTGGAACAGAAATTTACCGAATTTGTGCCTTGTTGCCAGATCCTAGAATCAAACATGTCAGAGTAACGGGGGAACGGAGTGGACGGGGAATGGTTGTAGAGTGTTGTTGTGTACATGTTGGGGGCCATGTCCAGGAGGTCCAAAGCCTTGTGCCTAAATGAGTTTCCAATTAAAGGGATATTTGGAGGCAACTGGAACATTAATAACTGTATGCAAATTTTAAATGTGTTCGTTAATTTTATCTGAAGGTTGACGCCCGCCCATTCAGTGAAATGCTCAGGAGTTTGAGACTTGTAATAGTGCAGAGCCACCTACTGGCTTCAGCATGGCACTGTTGTCAATGGGATGAAAATCAAACAGTGGAGGTACTAAGAAACTCTATTCCAAAGTCACCGGCAGGTATCTCAGGGTGTTTAATGTAAGGGTTTGTGAACCGAGTTTATACAGACGTTTCCAAAAAGAAATACCAAGAAGATGGTGCCAGCAAGCAATGTGACCAAAGGCGACATCCTTCAGACAGTTCACAAAATTACTTCTTTTATTTCCTTTACTTCTTTCAAAACTGATTCAGCTGCTATAGAAACCTGTGATCTACATTTTGATGGTGTGTTTTCGGGCTGATTGAGTAATCTGGACCTTTGCTGTCTCTGAGGGAGTTTGGTGCGGTTTCGAGCGGACAGTGTGACCTGGAGGCCAAGAAGCCTGGAGATCGCGAGCCCGTGATCGACTCTGTGTCGATCTCGCTAATTAAAGCGTTGAGCTAGATTGAACTCAATGAGGGCGAGAGCAGAAGGCGAGCGAGTGTTCAGTGCCATCTGCCTGCGTTTGACCGCTCTCTCTTTCGCTGCTGCTGGAGGAAGGGGCCTGCGTTTGACCAGTCTCTCCCACCCTCTCTGCTGCCGGGGGATGGTCTTGGGCAAGGTTTAATTGACACGGTTTGTGAAATGGACTTTGTAGTTCATGTGATGATGTTTCTGGTGGCTCCTTTTTTTAATTGCTGTTTTGATCGCGGCCAACTGTCTCTACAGCCTGCAGTCAACAAACAACACAGCGCTGAACTGAACTACTCTGAATATTCCTAAATTGTTTCAATGTCCTTGTGGTTTGATGTTTTATATTCTGTCTTTTTTTGCCATTGGAGTGGATTTATTCTTTTTTTTGCAGGTTTGATGTTTGACGTTTTCTTGGAACAGGTTCCATAGTGTTTCTTTGTTTTATGGCTGTCTGTGGGAAGACAAATCTCAAGGTTGTCTCCTACATTCAAACTTACATAATAAATATAGTGTGAATCTTTGATTTCTACGTATAGGAACTTCAGTAACTGGCTGACACTCCTGGGCCTTTAAAACCTGGCACAGACACAGCTTCCATGTCAGGTGTGCACAATGATTCCTCCTTTTATGATGGAGATTAATTCCTTAAACAAAATTTTTGTGTCAATTTGGGTCACAGCCGGAGTATTAGGTATGGTTCATGTTGTCACAGACTTGGTAGACATGATTACACTGGAGAAGATTTCACCAGTATGGTGACACAGGGTTCTGCAGATAGTGGAAGCAGGAGTGACACATGCACAAAACGCCCGAGAAACCCAGCAGGTTTCTGGCTGAGACCCCTCGCCTGGACTGCCTGGGATGGAGTGTTATAAACATGAGGAGAGACTGCCGAGGCTAGGTTTGGAGGAAAAGAGGCAGAGTGGGGAACCAGATGGAGGTACATAAAATTATAGGAGTATAGAGACTGAGAATCATGGAATGTGGTGGTTTTAATTAGGAAAGTCAAGCTGGTGTAAAAGATTAGTTACAATTTGTTTGATGCATGAGGGGCAGAGTGGTCTGCTCCTGTTTCTTTTGTGACATTCTTATGTTTATAACCGTGGTGTTATATTTAACCCTAAAGTGAGATTTGCGCCACCAAGTCTGATTAAATCCATCTGGCCCTCCCTCACTTCATCTCCTGTTGAAATCTGCAACTGTACCTTTCCTGTCCTGGGTTTCAAATATGCAACAATTTTCTGGCTGGCCTCACATTTTTCATCCTCTATAAACCTGAGGTTATTCAAACTCTGCAGAGCATGCCCTAACTCCCCAGACCCTTCTTCTAAAGCAGACCCTGGCAGCTGAAACAACTTGGTTTTGCTCTCCTCTGCTGTGGACTCTGCAGAATTCTGTGCAGGATCTGCAGACTCTGTCATGGTGGGGCGGTGGGGATGGGAGTTGTAATGTGGCAGGTAACTGGTAGTTTGGGATGGTGTGCACCCCTTCAGTAGGGTGATTATATACACAAAGGAAGAAACAGTCCAAAAAACTTTACATTCATGATCTGTCCATTCAGTAGTGTGAGCTTTAAAAAGTCACATAGCACCATTGCCATCATGTGGTCCTGAGGCGATAACCCTTTGATTGTCCGAGGGGCTTCCACACCCAGCTCTGGGTCTCTGTGTGCAGTAGTGTTAGCAGCCAACACTGTGGCCCTTCCCCACAGAGTCTTGGCACTGTTTGCACTGAGCTCCAGTGCATCTCCCAATGTGTACACCTGCCGCCTGAACTGTGCCAGCCAGCACCACTCCCTTACACACATCTCACTGTGCTGCAAGACTAACAAAGTTTCAGGCAGACTGAAGGGTGTCCCTCACCGAGTTGATAACCTTTCAGCAACACTTGATGCCTGTCTCGGTGTGTGTCCCCAGGAACAGTCCACCGATCATCTGTTAGGCGGGTGCTGGGGATGAACAGACCCTTACACTGACCTTCAGGGACCATCAAGTAATCTGATGTTTGCCAGTTGCCTCCATCTGCTTCTGTCCTGCAGGACCGACTAGTGCCTTCTTAAACTAATGATGAAACAAATTTTAGCCCTTTCTTAAAGGTCAATTTTGGCATGAACACCCCTGCAGGTCATGGACCAAATACGTGCAGAAGAACTTTAAGCGAGTGACATCAAATATGAATTAGATACCAGTTGATATTGCTGTTGTGCTAGGAGAGGCAGAGGGGGAGGGAGAGGGGGAGGGAGAGAGGGAGGGAGAGAGGGAAGGAGAGGGGGAGGAAAAGGGCAAAGGAGAGAAGGAGGAGGACAGTTGGTGGGACCAAACCAGGGAGAAGGTGGGGGAGAGTAAACGATGTAAGAAGCTGGGAAGTGATAGGTGGAAAGGTACAGTGGCTTGTAGAAGTTTGGGCGCCCCGGTCAAAATTTCTGTTACTGTGAATAGCTAAGCGAGTAAAAGATGAACTGATTTCCAAAAGGCATAAAGTTAAAGATGACACATTTCTTTAATATTTTAAGCAAGAAAACTTTTTTATTTCCATCTTTTGCAGCTTCAAAATAACAAAAAAGGAAAAGGACCTTCAAGTTTGGGCACCCTGCATGGCAGTACTTAGTAACACCCCCCTTTGGCAAGTATCACAGCTTGTAAATGCTTTTTGTAGCCAGCTAAGAGTCTTTCAATTCTTGTTTGGGGGATTTTCACCCATTCTTCCTTGCAAAAGGCTTCTAGTTCTGTGAGATTCTTGGGCTGTCTTGCATGCACTGCTCTTTTGAGGTCTATCCACAGATTTTCGATGATGTTTAGGTCAGGGGACTGTGAGGGCCATGGCAAAACCTTCAGCTTGCACCTCTTGAGGTAGTCCATTGTGGATTTTGAGGTGCGTTTAGAATCATTATCCTGTTGTAGAAGCCATCCTCTTTTCATCTTCAGCTTTTTTACAGATGGTGTGATGTTTGCTTCTGGAGTTTTCTGGTATTTAATTGAATTCATTCTTCCCTCTACCAGTGAAATGTTCCCCGTGCCACTGGCTGCAACACAAGCCCAAAGCATGATCGATCCACCCCCGTGCTTAACAGTTGGAGAGGGGTTCTTTTCATGAAATTCTGCACCCTTTTTTCTCCAAACGTACCTTTGTTCATTGCGGCCAAAAAGTTCTATTCAAAAGGTTCAAAGGAACATCTAAACAAGCCTGATGCATTTTGGAAACAAGTCCTGTGGACTGATGAAGTTAAAATAGAATGGCAGAATATAGCATTAATGGTATCTCAAAGCTGCTACACAGGTTGTCTCTGTGCTTAAGAAAGCATATGATGCATTGGCCTTCATCAATCATGGAATTGAGTTTAAGAGCCGAGAGGTAATGTTGCAGCTATATAGGACCCTGGTCAGACCCCACTTGGAGTACTGTGCTCAACTCTGGTCGCCTCACTACAGGAAGGACATGGAAACCATAGAAAAGGTGCAGAGGAGATTTACAAGGATGTTGCCTGGATTGGGGAGCATACCTTATGAGAATAGGTTAAGTGAACTCGGCCTTTTCTCCTTGGAGCGACGGAGGATGAGAGGTGAACTGATAGAGGTGTACAAGATAATGAGAGGCGTTGATCATGTGAATAGTCAGAGGCTTTTCCCCAGGGCTGAAATGGCTAGCACAAGAAACCACAGTTTTAAGGTGCTTGGATGCAGGTACAGAGGAGATGTCGGGGTAAGTTTTTTACGCAGAGAGTGGTGAGTGCGTGGAATGGGCTGCCGGTGGCTGTGGTGGAGGCGGAAAGGATAGGGTCTTTTAAGAGACACCTGGATGGCTACATGGAGCTTAGAAAAATAGAGGGCTATGGGTAAAGCCTAGGTAGTTCTAAGGTAGGGACAAGTTCAGGACAGCTTTGTGAGCTGAAGGGCCTGTATTGTGCTGTAGGTTTTCTATGTTCTACAGCGCAACTCAGCTCCAGCGTTCTGTGCCGGTTTGCTAGACTGAAATAAACAGCTGACTCAAATGCATTTTCTATATCAAACTATATGCAACATATATTTTCTGCAGCAAGATAATGTTGCGACAAAAATTGCTGAAAGGAAATTGAGGGAAAGGAAACAAATCATTGATGCAAGGTGTAGTTTTTAAGGAGTTGTTAAAAGTCTAGCCTAGAAATTGATTGTTTCCATTTTTTTTGTGTGTGTTTAAACAATGATGTAACTCATCGTAAAGCTTTATGGGAACATTGTGTAAAGAGTGAGAACTCCAGTTGCACGATTCATAGAGTGGCATTAAGCTTTGTCTATATTGTTACTCTGGATTTGTTGGAAGGTTTTGGTAAGGCACTTTCTGTTGATGTGTTACAAATTCTCACAGCTTTCAGCATGTAGCCTAACAGGTGCGATTTTTGCAGACAGTTCTCAAGACCCACTTCCAATCAACTTCACATGACAAATTGACTCAAAGTTGTTTGATGTAAAGGACAAAAATTACATGCAAAGTGCTACAGTGGTGAATAGGAAACAGTTAAATAAGATATACGTTATCATAACAAGGACTGTTCTGTGGGTTTTCAAATGGAATGGTACTTTATTTGATAACTACCTGTTCTGCTTAGCATAACTTAAAACAATCCTGTAAACACTCCTCCACCTCCCTAGTCCTCATCACTGGTGCTACCTGTACGCTGGGATTAAAAGCACAGCCAGATGATTGGACTTTCCAATGTGTGGGTGTGGGATAGCATGGTAAGTGTTTTTGATGGTGTTATAACAGTGGTCAAGTCTGTTGGTTCCTCTGGTTCCACGGGTAATACGTTGGTGGTAGTTGTTCAGAGACTTCTTCAAGCTGGCCTGGTTGAAATCCCCAGCAATGATTATAGGCATCCGTTAGTCTCATGAGACCATGGATTTGTGCTTTGGAAGGTTTCCAGGGTACAGGCCTGGGCAAGGTTGTATGGAAGACCAGCAGCTGCCCATGCTGCAAGTCTCCCCTCTCCACGCCACCGATGTTGTCCAAGGGAAGGGCATTAGGACCCATACAGCGTGGCACTGGTGTCATTGTAGAGCAATGTGTGGTTAAGTGCCTTGCTCAAGGACACACACGCTCCCTCAGGCAAGGCTCAAACTAGTGACCTTCAAATCACTAGACGAACGCCTTAACCATTTGGCCACGCGCCAGCAATGATAGAGAAGGCATTAATGGTGTGCTTTTTTGTGATTGTTGATCACAGTGCTCAGCTCTTCCTGTGCCTCCCTGACATTGGCCTGAGGTGGAATGTACATCGCTACTAAGATGATGGCAGAAAACTCCTTCGCAGATAAAATGGATGACACTTGACCGCTAGATTTTCCAGATCGGGTGAGCAGGATTAAGATACAACTGCTATGTAAAGCATCCTCTATCTTTAAAAGACCCAGTTGTCCTGTCTTTGAGGTGAATGGTGAAGCCCTGGGTTGCAGTGCTGTGTCCAAAACGGTGGGGTGAGCCATGTTTCCATGAAGCAAAATACATAGCAGTTCCTGATATCTCTCTGGTGCTGCAACCTTGTTTATAGTATTGCAATGACATAATCTGTCACATGTGAGCACATGGCCAAGTGGTTAAGGCATTGGACTAGCTACCTGAAGGCCGTGAGTTCCAGCCCCAGCCGAGGCAACGTGTTGTGTCCTTGAGCAAGACACTTAATCACACATTGCTCTGCGACGACACTGGTGCCAAGCTGTATGGGTCCTAATGCCCTTCCCTTGGACAACATTGGTGTTGTGGAGAGGGCAGACTTGCAGCATGGGCAACTGCTGGTCTTTCATACAACCTTGCCCAGGCCTGTGCCCTGGAGAGTGAAGACTTTCCAGGCACAGATCCATGGTCTTGCAAGACTAATGGATGCCTTTTAAATAATCTGTCAAGATGTGTAAGCCAGCGTTTGCAAGTTTGCCACTTTTCAAATCCGTTTTTTTTAACTGATTGCATTGTTTGCAAGTATTCTCAGATTTTTCTTCTCACAACCAATCACACATTTTTACCTCTCACGTAAAACATTTGCAAATGATATATTAAAAAACACTAAGCAATTTAAAATGATCTTTCTTGTTCTGTTTTTCTGGCTTGACGTGCATGTTTTGTTTTTGCAAGACCAGCAGAATCATCCACCCTGACGACCGACGAGGACGAGCGAATCCGCCGCAGAGAAGCGCGTTCTCGCGACCCGCCCGCGGGCACGCGGCTCAGTCTGGCCGGTGCCTGACGGGAAGTGACGTTGGTCAGCGCGGCGCCTGAGTTCAAGGAAAGTTCGCGACGGCGCTCGGTTTTCCGTGCGAGCCACCGAGCGACGCTGAGGCCCGGGCGCCGAGTGTGGGATGTCGCGTCTGGCGCTGGCGGTGACCGCAATAGCGAGAGCGGCCGGTTGCGTTTGCGAGAAGGGTTTTCGGCGGAGTCAGGTGGGCAGGGCGGGGGTCTGTGGGACGTTAGGCTGAATAGTGTGGGGCCGGGCCGGGCTAGGCTAGGCTGGGCTAGTCTAGTCTAGTCTATGCCGTGTCAGGGCTGACGGTGGTCTTGAGAAGGGGCTGTTGGAACAATGAAGTAGGGCTGGACTTAGCTGTGTGGGGCCGTGTCAGTCTGGGCTGTTAGATTGGCCTGGGTTCGGTTGTGCAGGGTAGGCGGTGGGGCTTGGAAAGGGGCTGTTCCAACAATAGGCTAAGGGGTGGAGTTGATGGTAGGAGATGAGGGTTCACCACCTGGATCTTTAACCCTCTGTTGTAGGCGAGGGATTGAGATCTTTATCGGTTTCTCCAGTTTATGCACTGCCATTGTTTAAACCGTTTTATGAAACCAATTTAAATGCCAACCTGAAAGAATGTTTCTATTCTACAGGGAACTCGTTTGCAAGTATGGTTATTGGACGCGTTTTGAAGCACGTACTGTGTCGTTGCAGAGGAAGAATCAAGGTGCAGGTAGACAAGGAGCTGGATGATGATGAAGGGATGAAATGATTTCCTGGTCCAGCAACAGCAGAAAGTAATGGGCTGCGGGACAAGCAAAGTGCTTCCCGAGCCAACTAAAAACTTTCATTTGGATCTCGTCAAAACTGTGGAGCCATACACCGGCCAAAATGTAGATAAATATAAGCACTTTATTAAAGACAATACCATCAAGAATCGGAACAAGAATGATGCACCCCCGCCTCATCAAACTAATGCTTACCAACAGAGTGGCCATTGGGACCAGCAAAACGATCCTAGGAGGAATAAAGTGGCTAAATATCGTGCTAAATTTGATCCCAGAGTGACTGCGAAGTATGACATCAAAGCACTGATAGGTAGAGGGAGTTTCAGTCGTGTGGTTAGAGTGGAACACAAAAGCACCAAACAGCCTTATGCAATAAAACTGATTGAGACAAAGTACAAGGAAGGCAGGGAAGTGTGCGAGTCTGAGCTTAATGTCCTCCGGAGGGTGAGGCATACCAATGTCATACAACTGATTGAAGTATTTGAGACTCAAGAGCGAGTGTATATGGTAATGGAGCTTGCTACTGGAGGTGAACTTTTCGATAGGATCATAGCCAAAGGTTCTTTTACTGAACGTGATGCCACAAAAGTGTTGCAAATGGTTCTTGATGGAGTTAAATATTTGCACATACTAGGCATCACGCACAGAGACCTGAAACCTGAAAACTTGCTGTACTATCACCCAGGAGCTGATTCTAAAATTATGATTACAGATTTTGGATTAGCCAGCACTCGAAAGAAAGGTGATGATTGTCTCATGAAGACAACCTGTGGCACCCCAGAATATATTGCTCCTGAAATCCTTGTGAGGAAGCCTTACACTAATTCTGTTGACATGTGGGCATTGGGTGTGGTTTCTTATATTTTATTAAGTGGAACCATGCCCTTTGAAGATGATAATCGCACTCGATTGTACAGGCAGATATTGAAGGGCAAATATAGTTACTCAGGAGAGGTAAGTGATTAGTGTTAAAGTTTGGTATAACAAAGGTTCTGCAATTAAGTAACCCATTATTTGAATGTGGTTGCATGAGTGTTCCTTGATTAATTCCAGTGTATTGGAGTAAATGTGCAGACACATCAGTGTTGACTGTGTGTATAAAATCCTTTCGACATTTTGCACTTGTTTAGTGATTTCCATTTTAAAATGAAGCAAACTTACCTTCATGATAGTCAAAAATATTTAATATGTCAAAGGATGTAGTATGCTCTCAGGGTATTTTTCAATGTCCTTGTCCCACGGTAAACCTACACTGACTTCCATCCCAGTTTTACTTCTGGTCTTGGATGTACATGTCAATGGACCTGACACATAATTGGTCATCCGTATCTAAGGTGACTAAATAAAAAATCACCATCAGCACCAGCTGTTCTACAAAACTGTCTTCTACTTCATCTTTACTTTGAAAATATTCCTAAATTTATTTTCTATAAAACTACCTACCACGTTGCTGTGTACTCTACCTTTTTCTCTAATAAATTTGAAGAAATTGTTTATTTTTGACATCGTTGAAAATGATTTGTTTAGCACCTTCCAAAATCCAGCCCTTGTAATCCCTCCCACTTTGATTGTAAAGCTCTATATCTGCATCTTATTGTGTTGAAGTCTTGTTTCTTTCTCTCTGGCAGACCATCTCAGTGTAGCTGATCTTTACTTCCTGACAAACTCAGCTAAATGTCTTGACCACTCATTGATGTTTCTATCTTTTCACTCATCAACCCATTTACTTATATAAAACACCATAATTAACCCATTTTCAATTCCTTTGCACATATTTTTGATCTATTACCAACTTCCATTTTCTTTCGATGTTCTACTTTACTGTCCAACTACCCAACAGGTCAAATCTGACTCTTTTCCATGCAATAGCGTGAACGTTCTCATTGTCATTGGTACAATATTGTGATCATGGTGCATTATTTTTGAAGTCGTCTATGTGATCAACCACTTTACCCACTAAGACTGTTCTTCATTCAGCGGTAGAGCCTTTTTTTTTACTGTTTATATTTTATGATCTTTGTGCTTTTAGAGGCTTCATGTGTGGGAGGTGTTTATCCTTCATGTCAGCATTCCTTTTGCTGCAGCAAGACCTCCAGTTATGTTTTTACTGTATGTGAACAAATAGAAATCTACCAGATTTTCTCAAAATTACTTACTCACTTGAGATCTCAAGTGTAAAACTCCCAAGCTGCCAAGCGACTGCCACACTGAATCTATTACCTGTCATTCAATTTTGGGACATGTTCTGACAATGAAACAAGCTATTTAAATCTTTCTTAGGCATGGTTAATGGAATGTGAATGCTAACCACTTTGAAAAACATCTACTTTTGTGCAAAATGCCAAGGATGTTGGTGTATTACATTCAGCTCTTTAAATACTAAAGCCAATGCCCTCGGTCCTGGTACAGTACATTCCTCAGAGTTTAGAGCTGGAGAATGCCTTGTAGGATACAAGTAATTTTTTTTTTGAAGTGCTGGTTCAGTACCCCTTATCCGAAATGCTTGGAGCTGGAAGTGTTTCAGATTTTTTTGGATTTTGGAATATGTAATGAGATAGCTTGGGATTGTCATCATTTCCAACACTGAATTTAAGTGCTAAAGTCTTTGCCTTACAGTTCTCCATTACACATATGTACTGATGCAGCTGTTCAGTGTGTTAACTTTTCATCAACAACGATCTTGGTAAACTGATTATTGAATTTCTCTGCTGCTTCGTGATCAGATGCTCGATCATTAGAAATCTTTAACAGTTTAATGCTGTGCCTTTTCTTAAATTTCTGCAACCAGTCTGCTGAATACTCCCAATTCTCAATTTTCAGTTTGTTGTGACAGATCTTTGCTTGTTTCACGATCAGCAGCACATTAAGCAGTTGAAGCAACACGTGTTTACCGACACTGAATCCATTCTTTCAATACACGATCTTCATTTTTTGTTTTATGCAGTGTTTTTCTATTTTTCATTACATATGTGAGGTAATTTGTTAGAACTGTCTGGTGCACAAAGACCTGTGCATCCCCTTGGAGTCTTCCCAGCACCTCATGGAATTTTCCATTTATGACATTATGTCAGCGCTCAAAAAATTTTTGGATTTCAGTGATTTTTGGAATTTTGGATAAGAGTTGCTCAGCTTGTATCTTGATTTTTACTCATACTTAATTACAGTAATATCTGTGATTTAATACAATTCCAAAGCAAATGTGTAATTAGCTCTTTTTAACTATAAACAACAGGAATTCTGCAGATGCTGGAAATTCAAGCAACATACATCAAAGTTGCTGGTGAACGCAGCAGGCCAGGCAGCATCTATAGGAAGAGGCGCAGTCGACGTTTCAGGCCGAGACCCTTCGTCCTGACGAAGGGTCTCGGCCTGAAACGTCGACTGCGCCTCTTTTTAACTATACCTGTTTTGGTATTTGTCCTGAACCTCTAGTGATCTTTTGATATCATTGGTGAGTTGCCGCAACTAAGCATCAGGGTAATCTTTGTGTTGAATGGTGCATAAGTTATTCTGTTTGTCAGGTCACTTATAGAAATTCAGTGATATTTCTTGGTTGTTACTGGATTGTGTCTGTACTTTGAAGTTGCTAAGCTGTTAAAATGATGAAAAAAGCAATAGGTATATATACTTGTGACAAAGTGCAGATCATTAGGCTTCATGTACACTAAATTATAAACTTATTGTTGAGGTGACATATATTGAACTAGTGTGAGTTGGCTATTGTGAAAATATAGTTCATGTGCGAACCTATGCGATGTCTGTGTTTATACTACTCCCCCAGAAGAAATCTCCAGATATTTTTCAGTGGGCTGACATGGGATGATAGATTACAGGTTTATTATCCACTAGGTAAATTTTTCTTGTCTTCATCAGGTGTTATGTTTTTATTTATTTAGTGAAACATCGTGGAGTAGGCCCTTCTGGCCTTTCAAGCACCACCATCCCCTCAAACCCCAATTTAATCCTAACCTAAACACGGGGTAATTTACAATGACCAATTTGTCTATCCGGTATGTCTGAACTATGGGAGGAAACTAGAGTACCTGGGGAAAACCCACACATTCCACAGGGAGGATGTATAGACTCCTTACAGTAGATGCTGAGATTAAACTCCGAACTCAGGTGCCCCAGAATGTAATAGTGTCGTGCTACTGTGGTGCTTTTTGGAAGACAAAGACAAGCAGACTTCTGTAATCTTCATCTAATTCAGCACATAAAAGTGAACATTAGAAGAAATTTACTTTTAATTTTGGTTTAGTTAAATGAATTGTGGTAAAGATTAATGTCTGTTTCACACAAAATTGGTACACCATAGATTTTGAGTAAGATTGTACATTTGGTTTATTGTCACATTCTGGGATACAATGGAAAAACTTAGTTTTGCTGCCATGAATACAAATCATTCTATCATATCAGTGCATTGATGTGGTCCAAGGAAACTACGATAACACAATGCTGAATAAAGTGTTACAGAGAAAGTGCAGGCTGTCAATAAGGTACAAGGCCATTATGAGGTAGATTGTCAAGTTAAGAGTCTATCTTATTGTATTGAGGACCATTCACTGGCCTTGCAACAGTGAAAACTGTCCTTGAGTCTGGTGGTGCATGTGTTCAGCTATTTGTATCTTCTGCCTGAGGGAGGTGGGGGAGAAGAGAGAATGTTTGGTATGGGTGGGGTCTTTGATTGTGTTGCTGCTTCACTGAGCTATTGAGAAGTTTGAACAGAGCCCATGGATGGGAGGCTGGTTTCTGTGATGTGCTGTGTCTGGGACAGAGCAATTATCATGATCCATGCAGATAAGATGTTTTGTATAGTGCATTGATAAAAATTGGTGAGGATTAAAGAGGACATACCAAATATCTTTAGCCTCTTCAGGAATTAGAGATGCTGGTGTGCCATTTTGGTCATGGCATTGTGGTTGGCCCAAGGCAGGCTGTTGATGATATTCACTCCTAGGAACTTGAAGCTGTCAACACTCAGAACCTGAGCACTCTTGGATGTAGACAGCAGGGTTGCAGTGCACACCCACCCCCTCTCCCTTTCCTCTAGTCAACAACCAGTTCTTTTGTTTTGCTGATATTGAGGGGAAAGTTTGTTGTCATGACACCAAGCCACTTTCCTCCTTCTTGTACTCTGACTTATCCTTTTCAAGATTTGCTGCATAACAGTGTGCCGTCTTCAAACTTAAAGATGAAATTAGAGCAGAATCTAGCCATGCAGTCGTGATGTACAGGGAGTAAGCTGGGGGCTGAGGATGCAATCTTGTGTTGAGGATAATTGTGGCAGAGGTGTTGCTGTCTGTCTTTACTGACTGCAGCCTTTTGGTCAGGATGTTAGGAAAGGGAACTGTCCCAGGTCAAGATATTTGGAGAACATGTGCTACCTATCCACAAGTGTATCGATAGCTCTTTCCCTCCATTCTGTTTCACTTATTTTTTTTGCTATTGGATGCAAGTTTTCAGAGAGGTAATTAAAAATAATTGCTAATGATTTTTTTGTTTCCTGATGTTATATTTTGGACACAGCATAAATTCATTGTTAAATGGAAGTCTTGGCCTTACTGCAAATGGAACGTGATGTATTCCATGACTTTAACCACTGATTTTCTGCAGTGGCTTTGATTGTATTAATGGTTTTGAGGACAATGGAGTAGCATCTGAGCCCTGGGGTAGAATCTTAGGTAACTGCAAGGTATCTGTCTTTGTGACTGGGAGTTAGTTTAGTATGGGCTTCAATAAGAAAGGATAAAAAGAGAATTAAAAGTATTGAACATGGGCATCACAGTGATGTAGCTAGAAACACACAAGGGGCTGGAGGAGCTCAGCAGTTCAGGCAGGGTCTGTGGAGGCAAATAGATAGTGAACTTTGACTTGAGGCCCTTTATCTAAACCCAAAATGTCAGCTGTCTACTTCCCTCCCCAGATGACACCTGACCTGCTGAGTTCCACCTTCTTGTAGCACGCTCAAAATGCTGGAGGAACTCAGCAGGCCCGAAACATTGACTGTACTCTTTTCCATAAATGCTGCTTGGCCTGCTGAGTCCCTCCAGCAGTTTGTGTGTGTTGCTTGGATTTCCAGCATCTGTAGATTTTTTTCTCGTTTGTGATTGGTCCACTTTCTTGTGTATCACTCTAGATTTCCAGCATTTGCGATCTCTTGTGTCTTGGTGTAGCTAGTGGTATATACGTACTATAGTATATATTGGCCCTCTTTTGTATTTCTGTAAGTCAGCTCATGCAAAATTCTGCTTGAGTTTTGCATCAGGTTTGGTTTGCCTATCCTCCAGAACTTTATCTCAGTTGTCTATTCCTTCCCCATGTTTGTAAATTCCTCCAGCTCTAAACTTCTATGTGATCTCTCCTTGTCCACTTAAGGTTACTTTATTGTAAAATACATGACAGTACAATGAAATTCTTTGCTCGTGTGAAGCTCAGAGTAAATGGTATACATGGTAATAATAATACAGTGATGAGTGGAAAGTAAAGGAGTAGTGCGAAGTGCAGTAATGCAGACTGAATAATGCAACAAGAGATGCTGCAGTGACAATTATGGAAAAAGTAGATTTGAGGTTTTAGGAGTGTGGCAGCATCACTGGGAGAGAGATGTGGAAGATGTTCAGACAGGTGATGGTGGGGACAAAGCTGTTTTTGAATCTGGTCATTTGGGCTTTCAGTCTGCTGTGCCTTCCAGAGAGAAAGGTGAGTGGCCAGTGACAGGCATCATTGATGTACCATTAGCCTTCTGATCCAACACACCTTGAAAATGGATTGGATGGAAGGAACCAATGAGCATGCAATGCACTCGGCAGTGGTTCAGAGGTCCACAGCAGAGCGGTTGCCATGCTAAGCTGAGATGTAATCAATCAGAATACTTCTACAAACGTGCTGCAGAAAGTTTGAGAGAATCCTAGTGGACAAGCTGAATCTTCTCAGATACCAACAAAAGTACGTGTGTTGATGTGCTTTCTTGATCAGTGTGGAGGGACCAGGAGAAGTGGTGTTACGTATGCCTAGAAACTTGAAACTATTGGCTATTTCTACAGCAGTGGCATTGAGGAGGACTGGGTTGTCCTCACCCCTGCACTTCCTTAGGTTCTTAGTCATACATTAAGAGCTATGCCATTGTTCTGACACTATAATTTCTTCCATGTTCTTTCATCATAGTTGTTGATCCGGCCTATGACAGTAGTGTCATCATTGAACTTGAAGATTGAGCTGATGTTGTTTTTGGCCATGTAGTCATGGGTATACGGAGAGATGAACTGGAGACTGAGCGTCCAACCCCAGAGAGCCACAGTTTTGAGACTTGGGGTAGATGAAATGCTATGATTGATATTTGCAGCTCAGAAAGTCCAGAAGCCATTTCCCACACATGCCAAGGACTAATAACAATTAATTTATTAAGTATATATGATATTGAAGGCTGAGCTGTAATCGGCGAATAACATCCTGTCGTGTATTGTTATTAAGGTGATCCAGAGCCCAGAGTTGAAAATAGTGCATGGGCGATGATGCTCTCCATAGCTCTAGTTTGCCTTTATGCAAATTGCAAGGAATCTAGATTGTCATGGAAGCTGGCACTGATGTGGGTTGTTACCAATTTCTCAAAGCACTTCATAAGGTTAATATTAGATTTACTAGTCAATCGTCATTGTGACAAGACGCTTTTACTACTTTTGGAGACTATAGTGATGGATATTTCTTGAAGCAGATGTAGACTATAGTCTTTTGAAGTGAGTGGGTGAGGATGTCAACAAAGATGATGGCCAGTTAATTGGCACATGATTTCAGAATCTGTCCATGGAATTCCATCTGGGATGGCCACTTTTCAAGAATTAATCTTCATGAAAGCAAATTTGACTCCTGCCTCTATATGTATGGGATAGAATAGTGATGGTGGGATGAGTTTTGGTGAAACTTTGCTTGCCTGCCCAAAATGGCTCTAGAGGGTATTGAGCTAATCCAGTAGAAATGTTTCATTGCCTGGGATTGCTCCTGGTTTCAGCTTATGATCTGTGATGGCATTCAGTTCCTGACACACATACACTGCAAGTGGCTAATTGAATTAAGCCTTTAGCTTGCTCTGGTACTCTCTTGTGTGCATCCCTGATTTTGGTTGCCTGCAGCTTCTTGATTTTAATTGTTCTGGAATTGGCAATTGTCCTTTAATTACTTAGATCTTGTGCTTTAGATGGCCCTTTAGACTTTTCCATCTCACCATAGCTCTACCTTTAGAAGTGGCTCAATGTCAGATTTTGACATCGTATTATTTCTCCTTGGACAGTTTACACTGCTTAAGCAAATTCACTAGTAATACGAAACACTGGATAAAGTTTAAGTTCAGACAGATAACATGGAATAGATGATCAGTACGCATAAGCAGTGCTTCTTGAATTTCTTGGGCTGTATTAAAATTATTGTCACCATCAGTTTGTCCTTTGCTTTTTACTGCTCTGATTATTTATAAAATTATTAGTTGCGGATTTGACCTTGACACATCTTTCTAGTACTGAATGTTGAAGGATTTTCTAAGTGCCCATGATATTAATACTAACTTAGCCTCACCTCAAAGGCAATAAGAGAGTGAAATACTTTTTAGAACAAGTATTGTTTATAATAACTGTACCTTTTTTTGTAGTTATGTTTGCACTAACTTATTAATTTGTCTCTATCAGACATCTTCACTCTGCCATTCATTAAAGTCTTGGCTACAGTTTCATTTTCCTGTCTTTCTTATATATGTATGTACATATAGTGTGTGTGCGTGAGCATGTATGTGTGTATGTATATATGTGCATGTGTGTACAATTATATACAGTGGCATGCAAAAGTTTGGGCACCCCGGTCAAAATTTCTGTTACTGTGAATAGTTAAGTGAATAGAAGATGAACTGATTTCCAAATGTCACGAAGTTAAAGATGAAACATTCTTTTCAACATTTTAAGCAAGATTAGTGTATTATTTTTGTTTTGTACAATTTTAGAGTGAAAAAGAGGAAAGGAGCACCATGCAAAAGTTTGGGCACCCCAAGAGATTTGAGCTCTCAGATAACTTTTACCAAGGTCTCAGACCTTAATTAGCTTGTTAGGGCTATGGCTTGTTCACAGTCATCATTAGGAAAGGCCAGGTGATGCAAATTTCAAAGCTTTATAAATACCCTGACTCCTCAAACCTTGTCCCAACAATCAGCAGCCATGGGCTCCTCTAAGCAGCTGCCTAACACTCTGAAAATTAAAATAAATGATGCCCACAAAGCAGGAGAAGGCTATAAGAAGATAGCAAAGTGTTTTCAGATAGCCATTTCTTTAGTTCTTAATGTAATGAAGAAATGGCAGTTAACAGGAATGGTGGAGGTCAAGTTGAGGTCTGGAAGACCAAGAAAACTTTCAGAGAGGACTGCTCATAGGATTTCTAGAAAGGCAAATCAAAGCCCCCATTTGACTGCAAAAGACCTTCAGGAAGATTTAGCAGACTGGAGTGGTGGTGCACTGTTCTACTGTGCAGCGACACCTGCACAGATATGACCTTCAAGGAAGAAAAGCTTTCCTGCGTCCTCACCACAAAATTCAGCATCAGAAATTTGCAAAGGAACATCTAAACAAGCCTGATGCATTTTGGAAACAAATCCTGTGGACTGATGAAGTTAAAATAGAACTTTTTGGCCGCAATGAGCAAAGGTATGTTTGGAGAAAAAAGGGTGCAGAATTTCATGAAAAGAACCCCTCTCCAACTGTTAAGCACGGGGTTGGATCAATCATGCTTTGGGCTTGTGTTGCAGCCAGTGGCACGGGGAACATTTCACTGGTAGAGGGAAGAATGAATTCAATTAAATACCAGCAAATTCTGGAAGCAAACATCACACCGTCTGTAAAAAAAAAAGCTGAAGATGAAAAGAGGATGGCTTCTACAACAGGATAATGATCCTAAACACACCTCAAAATCCACAATGGGCTACCTCAAGAGGTGCATACTGAAGGTTTTGCAATGGCCCTCACAGTCCCCTAACCTAAACATCATCGAAAATCTATGGATAGACCTCAAGAACAGTGCATGCAAGATGGCCCAAGAATCTCACAGAACGAAAAGCCTTTTGCAAGGAAGATTGGGCGAAAATCCCCCAAACAAGAATTGAAAGACTCTTAGCTGGCTACAAAAGACGTTTACAAGTTGTGATACTTGCCAAAGGGGGTGTTACTAAGTACTGGCCAAGCAGGGTGCCCAAACTTTTGCTTTGGGCCCTTTTCCTTTTTTGTTATTTTGAAACTGTAAAAGATGGAAATAAAAAAGTAATCTTAAAATATTAAAGAAATGTGCCATCTTTAACTTTATGCCTTTTGGAAATCAGTTCATCTTTTATTCGCTTAGCTATTCACAGTAACAGAAATTTTGAACAGGGGTGTCCAAACTTTTGCATGCCACTATATATGTGTATATACGTATATATTATCTGTTCCAAAATATCTTTATAATTCAATGTTTATTTTCTTATTTATAGATACAGCATGGCACCAGGCCCTTTCTGACTCAATGAGCCTGTGCTGTCCAGTTACACCAATGTGACCAATTAATCTATTTACCCATACTTTTTTGGAATGTGTACAATGAATGGATGTATTGAAACTGTGAAGTCTTAAGTCCTTACTGCAAAACTAATGTCTTTACTATGTGCTGCAGATAAATGTTTGTCACACCACAATTATATATGATGATTAAACTGTGCATGTAATGTTCTGAAGAGCTTTTCAAGTATAATTTTAAAAAAATGGCATGATTATAAATTGAACTAGGTTTTAAGTATGTGGAAAAATATTTTGATACATTATTTGAAACTGAGACACTGTTACTTTTTCAGAGTTAACATTGTAGAACAGCAAGGTCCTGCAAGCAGGATAATTCATTGTGTTGATTTTGGCTGAGTGAAAATTGTTTCTTTGCTGTCATACAAGAGTGAAGTTTAATAGCAAGAGATGCCAAGTGAGTCATGCAGGTAATAGTTATGCAGTTTTGTTTACCCCTGGCCGATGTCCCTACGAGCTTCTGATATAAGCAATGTGGTCTTTCGCTAATGTGTAAAGATTGAAAGGCATGTGCTTTGGGTGCAATGAGTTCATGAGAATACTGATGAACAATTTTACATAACATTTTTCAAAGATGGTAATGATTACATTTGAGTCCCTGAAAGAATTTCCGTATGGAATGATGGGTTCAAGGCAGTTGAACAGCAGCTAGATCAATTAGCTAGAACTGAACAATGCAGGAGTATAAATCAAATTGATGTACATCTATTCAAGCAATATAATGCTCTCCTATGCAGTTATCAGGGGGAATCTGTTTTTAAGGTTGCATGCTTGCCTTTTTGCATCTCATAGAAACATAGAAACATAGAAAATAGGTGCAGGAGTAGGCCATTCGGCCCTTCGAGCCTGCACCGCCATTTATTATGATCATGGCTGATCATCCAACTCAGAACCCAGCCTTCCCTCCATACCCCCTGACCCCTGTAGCCACAAGGGCCATATCTAACTTCCTTTTAAACATAGCTAATGAACTGGCCTCAACAGTTTGCTGTGGCAGAGAATTCCACAGATTCACCACTCTCTGTGTGAAGAAGTTTTTCCTAACCTCGGTCCTAAAAGGCTTCCCCTCTATCCTCAAACTGTGACCCCTCGTTCTAGACCTCCCCAACATCGGGAACAATCTTCCCGCATCTAGCCTGTCCAATCCCTTTAGGATCTTATACGTTTCAATCAGATCCCCCCTCAATCTTCTAAATTCCAACGAGTACAAGCCCAGTTCATCCAGTCTTTCTTCATATGAAAGACCTGCCATCCCAGGAATCAATCTGGTGAACCTTCTTTGTACTCCCTCTATGGCAAAGATGTCTTTCCTCAGATTAGGGGACCAGAACTGCACACAATAATCCAGGTGTGGTCTCACCAAGGCCTTGTACAACTGCAGTAGTACCTCCCTGCTCCTGTACTCGAATCCTCTCGCTATAAATGCCAGCATACCGTTCGCCTTTTTCACCGCCTGCTGTACCTGCATGCCCACTTTCAATGACTGGTGTATAATGACACCCAGGTCTCGTTGCACCTCCCCTTTTCCTAATCGGCCACCATTCAGATAATAATCTGTTTTCCTATTTTTGCCACCAAAGTGGATAACTTCACATTTATCCACATTAAATTGCATCTGCCATGAGTTTGCCCACTCACCCAACCTATCCAAGTCACCCTGCATCCTCTTAGCATCCTCCTCACTGCCAACACTGCCACCCAGCTTTGTGTCATCCGCAAACTTGGAGATGCTGTATTTAATTCCCTCATCCAAGTCATTAATATATATTGTAAACAACTGGGGTCCCAGCACTGAGCCTTGCGGTACCCCACTAGTCACCGCCTGCCATTCTGAAAAGGTCCCGTTTATTCCCACTCTTTGCTTCCATGTGTTTATGTACTTGGTTTTGATAGGTTACATTATTGCTATGTTGAATTCCTAGCAGCTGCTGTTCCAGTAGTTTTAGTGTCTTGGCATTTAATATTCTGTTAATAAATAATTATTTGATTGGTACAGGCAAGGGCCAATATTACTAAGTTCATGTCTAATTTGGGGCTTTATATTTTTACATAATTTCTTTCATTTGTTTAATGCCTAATCCTGGACTTTCAGATGACCTTCATTTGAAGCCAACATAATTTCAAAACTAAAATATGTCATGAGGATTGTTTATTTTTCAGTTATGTTTTAAATTCTACATCTTTGAATAAAATAGTTGGAAGAATGAATTTGGACAGGTTTAGTAAGGATATTCACCCATTCTGCCCTTTGTTTTCTACATTTTAAGAACAAATGTTGACATAAGATAAGCCAAGCAGCCATTTCCTATAACAAGAATTTCCTTGTTTTCATGCTATGTTTAAAGTTTCCATCAAACTCAATATGTAAGTTTGCTGATGACACAACAATTGTAGGCCGTATCTCGGGTAATGATGAGTTTGAGTACAGAGAGGAAATTAAGAACCTGGTGGCATGGTGCGAAGGCAATAACCTATCCCTGAAGGTCAGCAAGACGAAGGAATTGGTTGATGACTTCAGAAAGAGTAGCAGACCGCACGACCCAATTTACGTCGGTGGTGCGCAAGTGGAACAGGTCAAAAGCTTTAAGTTCCTTGGGGTCAATATCAAAAATGACCTGACTGGGTCCAACCAAGCAGAGTTCACTGCCAAGAAGGCCCACCAGCGCCTTTACTTCCTAAGAAAACTAAAGAAATTTGGCCTGTCCCCTAAAACCCTCACTAATTTTTATAGGTGCACCATAGAAAGCATTCTTCTAGGGTATATCACAACCTGGTATGGAAGTTGTCCTGTCTAAGACCGAAAGAAGCTGCAGAAGATCGTGAACATGGCGCAACACATCACACAAACCAATCTTCCATCCGTGGACTCACTTTACACTGCACGCTGTTGGAGCAGTGCTGCCAGGATAATCAAGGACATGACCCACCCAGCCAACAGACTTTTTGTCCCTTTTCCCTCTGGGAGAAGGCTCAGGAGCTTGAAGACTCGTATGGCCAGTTTTGGGAACAGCTTCTTTCCAACTGTGATAAGACTGCTAAATGGATCCTGACCCGAATCTGGGCCATACCCTCCAAATATCCGGACCTGCGGCTCGGATTTTTTGCACTACCTTACTTTCCATTTTTCTATTTTCTATTTATGATTTATAATTTAAATTTTTAATATTTACTAATTTTTACTATTTTTAATATTTAATATTTGTAATCCAGGGAGTGGGAAGCACAGAATCAAATATCACTGTGATGATTGTACGTTCTAGTACCAATTGTTTGATGACAATAAAGTATAAAGTATGAATCTGGGTCCTCCTATGCATAGACATAGCTAATTTCTCTTTTGGGGGGAGTTGTAAATGTTTGCAGAATGATGAATTGAATACTAAAGTTCTCTAGAAGCTGCTCAATCATATCTATGCTTAGTGGCCATTTTATTAGCTACACCTATACACCTCATTAATGGAAATAACTCAATGCATAAAAGCATGCAGACATGGTCAAGAGGTTCAGTTGCTCAGACCAAGCATCAGAACAGGGAAGAAATGTGATCTAAGTGACTGTTGAATGATTGTTGATGATGGAAGGGGTAGTTTGAATATCTCAAACTTCTGATCTTCTGGGATTTTCACGCACAGCAGCCTCTAGAGTTAGAGAATGGTGCGAAAAACAAAAAAAAATTTCCAGTGAGTAGCAGTTCTGTGAGGGGGATAATGCGTTGTTAATGAGATGGATTAGATTAGGTCAAGCCGACTGGAAGGCGACAGCATGGAGACTCCAGTGCCTTTGAATGGAAAGTTCTACAAAAAGTAGTGGATTTGGCCCAGTACATCACAAGTAAAGCCTTCTAACCTTTGAGCACATCTACATTGATCACTGTCAGAGGAAGGCAGCATCCAGCATCAGAGAACCCCACCTCCCGGCACATGCTCTCTTCTCGCTACTGCTATTAGGTAGAAGGTACAAGAGCCCCAGGACTCGCACCACCAGGTTCAGAAACAGTTACTACCCCTCAGCCACCAGGCTCTTGAACAAAAGGGGAGAACTACACTCACTTGCCCCATCATTGAGATGTTCCTACAACCAATGATCCCACTTTAAGGACCTTTTATCTCATTATCTCATGCTCTCATTATTTATCGCTACTTATTTATATTTGCATTTGTACAGTTTGTTGTGTTCTGGACTTGGGTTGAATGTTTTCCTTTGGTCCTTATTAACTTAAGTTTGGTTGATGACCCCCTTGAGTAGATGCCAAGTTCACGAAGAAGACTGTTACTTCTCTTTTTTTTTCAGTGTTTGGCTTGTATCCATATCTGAATCTTGACTTGCCTACAGGTTTTGCAGGAATGAATTGAGTCTTTTGTGTGAAAGTTATTAGTGAGTAAATTATTAGTGAATGTAGGTTAACTTGATGGTGAAATGAATGCTTTCCTTCATTATTACTGAGGAGGTGATGGATGTTAATTGGCATCAATGGATGTATACTATTTTCCTGTGGGTAGGTCACATGGGCTATTCCCATGTTTTTGTTATACAAAGCAAAACTTGCAGAGCAGTTGGGTCAACAGTACTATCTGTATTCTTAGGCTTTGACATATTTTATTGTTCAGTGGATTTAGTTTCTCTGCATCATAGTAATAGTCATTTGGTTGGATACTGGAGGTCAGGTAGGATTGTTCACTTTGCAGTTTTGGAGTTAGAGATTCACAAACATCACACCATTGTGTGTCTTGTGTTACTCTGTGGTTGAAGGTGGTTTATCAAAGTGGATCTTCCTATTCTGTGGTGTCCATAGTAATTGTCATCTAGATGTGCATGGTATAGAGTTTTGCAATGATCTTTTGGTTTTGGAGCTAGAGAGCTGTCTGTAACCTACTTTTGATGCTTAACATATAAGTGGTTCTGTTTGGTAGTAGATTTGTTTCTGAAGCTGTCCTTGGCAGTTGCTTGTTCATTCCACACTGAAAACTGGATCAGTCTGCTAGCTGAGGTACACTGGACTATGAAGTTTCAGATTGTATCAGTTACCACTTTTCACCTTGTGGCACAGTGCATCATGAATGTTCTTGCATGCTGGTTTAAGTGTTTGAAGACTATCCCACTTAAGTAATTTGTTCATACTATACTATGTATTAACATATGTGCTGTTACGGTAGAAATGACACCTACTTCACAATGAGTACATTTGTCAGTTTAATGCTATCATGGGTACATTTATTTGCAGAAAGATAGGTTGGTGGGAATCTGGTGAGGAGGTTACATATTGCTTTTCTTTACATCTGACCCTAGCACAGCTACATCAATCAGAACATGACTGCCTTAATTAGTGCTTGCCTAGAATATGTTCTGATCCTTTGCTTCCATTACAGCTTCAAGCAAACAGTGTTCAGTGTGGGCTGTGGTTTAGCACGCAGGTTGCAGGTGGTAGCTAGAGCATGATGTTTGTGGTAAAGTCTCAAGATCCTCTGAGCATTTAATTGGTAAGAACTAAAAATGAGATACAAGAGTGAAATGAATTCTATATGCACAAGGAGCAGTAAAGTGCAACACTGGGTGGGAACTCTTAACATTTTTGCTTTCCAGCATCAATTTTCAGAATCTCTTGTGTTTATTTTTCTACATGCCTGTTTTCAGAGTGGCTTCTGTGCCTTTAAGAGGCTCAAGCCCAGGTATACTAACGTTTACTAATTACTGAGATTCTGCCATTTACCGACTTCAAAAAGGCTGGGACTGATCACATTAAATAAGCACGTACAGAACCATTGGAACTGGATATTTACAGATATGTATGCAGGTTGCAATTCTTCATTTTAACATGCGATGCATTCTAATCTTTTAAATTGTTTTACCTTTCACTGCGTGGGTTTCAACTTTTATTTTGTGCATAAAATTTTAAATAGTTAAAATATATGCATTTTTAGATTTTTTTTCTGTTTATGGGAATTTTATCTGTTTAGGTGCTCACCCAGCTTGATGACAATACTTGCTAGATTCAGGGATCATTCTGAGCTTTACCTGACGATAGCTGCTCTTACTCCATCCCCTGTTACAGATTGCTAGATCAATGTGGTTTATTTTCTTTTGAGGTTAACAGCAAGTGTCAACATTGCTCTAATCTCCAAGCAAACCACATTGATCTACCAAAATGTACATGTTCCAATCTTTTCACCTTTTAAGGTGTTTTTAAAAAAAATCTTAACTTCTCAGTTTTCTGACTGTGAATTTAATAGTGATTGTTCGTTCTGTTAGTGGGGTACATTCTGGTATGGGGAGTGTTGAATACTGCACAAGATCGAAATAAGTTGTAGAAACTTGTAAAGTTAGTCAGCTCTATCATGGGTATCAGCCTCCGTCGTAGTATCCAAGACATCTTCAAGAGTGGTGCCTTATAGGAAGGCAGTGTTCATCACCTAGGACATGCCCTCTTTACATTGTTGCTGTTGGGAAGTCAGATACAGCCTGAAGGCACGTACTCAGTGATTCAAGATCAGCTTCTTCCCCTCTGCCATCCAATTTCTAAATGAACACTGAACCCACTAACACGACCTCACTACTACTTTATTTCTGTCATTTTGTACTGCTTATTTTAACTTAACTACTTAATAGACATGTATATACTTGGTGTAAGCAACACACACAGAAAATGCTAGAGGAACTTAGCAGTCCAGGCAGATCCATGGAAAAGAGTATAGTTGACGTTTCAGGTGGAGGTGGCTTGTGTGCTTTGCTTGGATTTCCAACATCTGCAGATTTACTCGATTATATTTAACGTAACTGCAAATTTACTCTTGATTATATTTAACGTAACTCAGTTTTTTTTCTCTATTTATCATGTATTTCATTGCACTGTGCCATTAAGTTAACAAATTTCATGACATACGCTGATGATATTAAATCTGATTCTGATGTATGATTCACAGGTGGTAATATTTGTGATGTGTACCTCTGATCACAACTAAGAGTTGATCTGTTTTTAAATAAGGTGAATACCATATAACCTCTATTTTTAAAGGGATGGTGGATGCAGAATTCATAGTTGTACACTTTAAATTTAGTAAAGTGCTTTACAGCCAATTAAGTGTAGTCAGTATTGTTTTGTAACTCAACACATAAGTGTAATGGAATCTCTGACACACTTTGAAGACCATGTCAGTCCCTTAAACTAAGCTGAACATTTATTTTTAGTCTGTTTTAGCTTGACCTGAGCAAGAAGGATTTTAAACTTTTGTTCATAATCTCTTGGTAAATGATCATTTTACTAAGTTGTAACTGCTGCACTGGCAGTTTTGCAAACTAGATATTGGGAGTATAAATCATTATTAGTGTATTTTCTAAGTTTCCTTTATATTTACTTATGCAGGGAGAAATATTGCACAGTAAAAACAAATTTATTCCCATATTCTATCTTGGAATCAATTCTCACCCCTTCTCTCTTTTCCCATTTCTCCATTCTGACTCCCTTCTCATTCCTCTCTTCCTTCCCTGTCCATCACCTCCCTCTGGTTCCCCTCCTCCTTCCCCTTCTTCCATGATTCACTGTACTCTCCCATTATATTCCTTCTTCACCAGCCCCTTACCTCTTCCACATATTGCCTCCCAACTTCTTACTTCATCCCCCTCCCCCACCCATCCACCTTCTCCCTCATCTAGTTTCACATCACCTGCCATCTTCCCCTTCCTTTCCAGTCCTCATGAAGGGTCTTGGCCCAAAATGTCAATTGTGTATTCCTCTTCATAGATGTTGCTTGACTTGCAGAGTTGTTACGGTGTCTTCTGTATGTTGCTCAAGATTTCCAACATCTGCAGAATCTCTTGTGTTCAGTCCTGGATCTGTGTCCAGTTATCTGCCTTCAAATGAGCAGTGTTAAATATGAATTCTGAGTATCAATAACAATAAAAATCAGAATATAGCAAATGCTGAGATATTCAGGTTAGCCAGCACATGAATAAAATGGAGTTAACAATACAGGTTGTTGATATTGCATAATTTCACTCAAATGATTTAACATTTCTATGTAATGGTGCTTCTGACACTATTTGGAAGTGCTGCACCAAGTTTTTGTGTACTTCTCATGTTTTATTAACAGAAATGTGCTGGCTGTGATGGGGTTCAGAGTAACATTGGAAGGTGCAGGACCAGAAAATAAATTGTCATGATTGGCTAACCTCAAAGACTTTCTTTTTCCCCCCAGTTGTCCAGCAAAAATTAGTATGAATATTGCTGGAATTCTTATTTCAGGTCCTGGAATTGAACCGATAATGTAAATATTTCACAGTACATGTAAATAGGATAACTTCTAATGGACAGTTTTGTAAACTGAAGTTTACCAAAGCTTTATAAAACTTCCAGAGTTTATATTATAGATTGTTATTTGCAGAGTACAGATAATATTAGAGGTGATGCTAAGCTTACACAAAAAATGTAAAATCTTTAAAGCTGTATATTTGTGGCAATCCAAAGTTGATAAGGTTAATAATATAACAATATTATTACATCAACCTGTTTTAACTATTTCTATAGCAGTGCAATTTATTTTTGTTTTCTTTAGTTGCAAATAGTTCTTAAATTGCTGACTGATAAAATAATTAGTGAGGCCAAGAAATCTATAAAAAGTTAGTGATGTACCTTGTCAGCATACATAACGCACACTGTGTACTCACAAACACTTGCATAATATGGTTTTATATTTAGATACTAATGATAGAAACAGTGCTTTGGCATGTTACTTATCCAGAAATTATAAATCCATGCACTAAAGTTTGATCTTTGGGTAGTTTTCCAAAAAATGAGAGTTCATTGCAAATATCTGAAAAATTAAGAGTTTGTTGTAGAGATTTTCCAGGTGGCTTCAAGCATGATGTATTACAGGGCTCAGGTTGTAGGTGTGTTGCCTTCTGAGAAAATGATCCGTAAAACAAAAATGTTTCATCTGTACAGACATCAAACATTAGTTGGAAAAATTTTTGTATTTGTTTACTTTATTCACAAATAACGTGAGAACAAATTCTATACTGTATCTCAAATTTTCTGCTGGTGATTTGTGAATTCTGCAAAGGAAATTTGTATTATTGAAAAGACCATAATGCAGGGGTTGCCTGTATTCATTTATAGATAAGCTGTATTGACTTTGTTCTTAATGATGTATACTGAAAACCAATCCAGTGCAAAGTGTGGTTGATGCTGCTCGTGTGTTGGTTGTAAAACCTAAAGAAGAAGGAAAACTCTTTATTCATCTAAGAAATGGACATTGTCAGCAAAATCACCATTTCTGTCTGTAACTAATCGTCTTTGAGAAGATAAAAGTGAGTTGTGTCACATACCTTTTGCTAGGTCTTATAATAAAGAACTGAAAAACACGGTGGATCTATTCAGAGACATTTTATTGCTAGCAATAATGAGAAGTATCTCCACTCAATGTCTGGAGGTTGCTTTTGACTTGAAGCTTACAAAGTTTGTTTTCTATACAAGTTCTTAGGCTATGCTTTGGCTGTTATCTGTTCTGCAGGCAGATGCTCCGCTTCAATAAGCTGTACTTCCCAAAGCCAGCAGTAGATCAACCTTCCCTTAGTTACACAATGCACAATGATCAAGGACATTACATGGCTCCTGTCACGCACCAACATATAGTGAAGTGCTATGGGATTTTACAGGTTCCATTTTGTTACATTACAGAATTCAATACATAAAAATCTCAAAATTTCAAATATATTTCAACAGATAAGTAAGAAGCTCCAGGAATCTGATACAATTACAGTAATCGACTAATAAGATCCCTGTCAGGATAGTGCATAAGTTGGAAGTGTGACGAGAATACACATAAATTAAGATGTTTGCTGGCCTGGGCTTGCAACAGTGGCATCAGCAGTTGGTCTGCCACCTGTCCTCAGGGGAGGGAGAGATAAGGAACAATGAAGCAGCATTTGGAGGTGTTAATGAAGGAGCCATCAGTCTGGGTATTGTCAAGAGCGGCTCCCCCTTTGAACCCTGAACTGTTTGAAGTGATGGACAGGCGATACCCCAGCAGGGGGATAAAAAGGGACAGGTTCGCTAAGGCAGGACACAAACGACACCCAAGGTAAAGAGACCCTGGAAGCGGTGCGCCTCCCACAAGTCGGTGGGAAGTACCGGGCCATAAACGCACAGGGTGGAAAGGTACGATCAGCGGGAACCCGGTGTGTGTCCGCCCTTGGGTGCCGGGTTCACTGCAGAGGATCGACCGCATCTGGAGGAGGGGTCACAGTCGGTGACCTCAGGTGACATCACAAAGGACCCGCCCGAAAACTGCTTGTGAGCAATATCGCCGGTCTGTGAGTGAAGCCGTTCTGAATGATCAGTCGTTCTCGTTCTCTCTCTCCCTCCCCCCACCCTGTCCATCACCATGGCAACGATTACTGCGAACTGAACTAAATTGGACTGAACCTTGTGTCACTTTGAAATTTGTCATTTACCCCTAGACAACGATAGAGCTTGATTGATGCTGTTATCTTAATTCTCTGCACATGTGTGTTTATTATTGCTGAACTGTTGCATTTATTATCCTTTCGATTACTGTGTTACTTGTTTCTTTAATAAAACTTTCTTAGTTCTAGTAATCCAGACTCCAACTGAGTGATCCATTTCTGCTGGTTTGGCAACCCAGTTACGGGGTACGTAACAGAAGGAAATGGTGTTCTTATATATAGGTCCACAATCCCTTATCCGAAATCCTTGGGGCCAGTTGCATTTCAGAATTCAGAATTTTTTGGATTTCGGACCCCCCGCCCCCCCCCATACCAGAAAACACGTATGCTCAAGTCCCTTATTTAACCTGTCTCAGTGTGGTGGACTTTAGGATCCGGCGGCACACCAAACCTACATACATCCTCCTGTATACTTTAAATCATCTCTAGATTACTTATAATACCTAATACAATGTAAATACTATGTAAATAGTTATACTGTATTGTTTAGGGAATAATGACAAGAAAAAGTTTTAATTCCAACAAAAACATTCAATAAAACATAAAAAATATACAGCTTCAAATGAACCAAATCAAACACATGGTAAATGACTTATTGGAATAAATGTAGAGCATCACTGTCACTGTCACTATAAAACTTCAGTAACTTATCTTTCTGTTTATTTAAGTCATATACAGTGGTAGTTCTGACACTATTTTCTTCAGTAAGATGCCGCACAGACACACCACGATCAAGCTTCTGCAATAACTCCACTTTCTGTGTTATTGATAATGGTAGACGCTTCCTTCTCTTTTTCTCATTGTTACCCATAGGGGTATCTGCAGCTCTTTTTGACATTTTCACAGTGAAATTAAACAGAAAGTCAACAGTGAACACAAAATATCAGCGAACAGCAAATGCACGTGTAACCAGTACGAGCGCCGAGCCACAACTGACGTCTGGCAGTCTCTGCTAGTGTTGCCACGTCACACCTGAATGATGTCAGTTGTTGGCGAAAAACTTCGGTTTTCGGAGCTTTTTGGATTTAAGAATTTTGGATAAAGGAATGTGCACCTGTATTTGATTCTGTTGACCATGGTTATAGATTATGCAGATTTTGGAAATGCTTAAGTTTGGAATGAAGTAACACATTTTCTAAGCATTACATTCCCTTCATTGTGACTGCAGCACCTGTTCATTGTAATATATACAACATCTGCTATTTATTTGTGTTTCTGTGACTGGTATTTGATTTTCTGATCAGTGGCAACCCCCACACTAATAGTGATGAGCTTGTCTTAAATATTCAGTGGAATTATAGGTGGTCAAACTTTCTTGGAAATGATCATTGACATGTTTTATATGAACGTTTTGTGCTTATAATCAGGCCATGATTAACTTTTCTGCAACTGAGCATGTACTGCTTCATTTTCTCAAGAGTTGGGAAAGGAATAGCACTTAATTTCATCCACATAAACTCCATTCATGGCCTTTGTCATTAAGAAAGCGGCTGAAGATGGTTAAGTGAAGATACTGCTCTGAAGAATTCCTATTTTGATGTTGTGGGCTACAAAGCTTTTTCTTTTGTGCGAAGATTAACTCCAAACATTGGAGTGTTTCCCCAATGGACTTCACTTTAACCTGGGTCCTTGTTGTTTCAGCCTATAAAATATTGTATTGATATATCTGAGATGTAAGCTACTTGAAAATTTCAAATATGGAAATTGGTGTGAACATCATGTTCTATGTTTTAAGTTGTGATCTGGAATTTGCAATGCAGGTCTGTTGACATGAGAACTTCGGTCTTAAAATCTCAGTTGTTAGCCTTATTGATTAGCAGCCCTTGTCTTGTACCCAACACCACTATTGTCATTCTGAACCAAACACATAGAAACATAGAAAATAGGTGCAGGAGTAGGCCATTCGGCCCTTCGAGCCTGCACCGCCATTTATTATGATCATGGCTGATCATCCAACTCAGAACCCACCCCAGCCTTCCCTCCATACCCCCTGATCCCCGTAGCCACAAGGGCCATATCTAACTCCCTCTTAAATATAGCCAATGAACTGGCCTCAACTGTTTCCTGTGGCAGAGAATTCCATAGATTCACGACTCTCTGTGTGAAGAAGTTTTTCCTAATCTCGGTCCTAAAAGGCTTCCCCTTTATCCTCAAACTGTGACCCCTTGTTCTGGACGCATGTATTGATGTTATTCCATCCTCAATCATTGTCATAAAAGTACATGGTATTAGTGTACTTTTGAATGAATTTCCACATAAATACACCCTAAACTATTTATTTTCTTAAAGCTTACTAAGCCAATAATCCTGACCTGGATCAAGTACAGAGGTGGGCCCATTCCAATCTAAATCGAAATGTTTGATCAGAATGCACTCCAATCCAACCAACATGTTCGGATTAGTTAGGCTTGGATTGGTAGCTAGGCTCCTTAAATTCAGTGCAGTTAACAGAGAGTTAATCAGCATGCCCTGTTGTAACGGTGAAAAATTAATGTTGCTGTTGGCTATTCTTTGCTCCCCTGCAGTGTTTCACAACCTCAAAGTCAAGTGTGACTGAGTTACTAATGCAGTACTAGGTTACTGCTTAACAACCTCCTTGGCCTTAAATTTGTGCATGAATTCCCTCAATTTAATAGTCCAGTATCTCTTGAGGGGAGAATCTATTAGCTTTTATAGTTAGGCGAACATCAAAAACTAATACTTATTCATTATGTTTTGAAGAATAAGTAACAACAGTGTACAGTGTCAAATTTGAAGTACATTTGTATAGTTATTTTTCTGCTTCAGTTTAATTATCCAAAATAAAATCAGAAAATGCTGTGGAAAGTTCATCAACCTGAAAAGGTTATCTGTGCTTCTGTCATCACAGATCTTGCCCAATCTTAAATATTTACTGTTTTATCAAATTTCCATCAACTGAAGTTTCTTAATTTTTAACTTATTTTCTTAAGTTTTACCCTCGACACAAGTTATGCAAATACACGTTTTAACTTGTACTTATTTCACCACATTGAGACTAATATGTACAATCTCAGTTGTTAGCCTTATTGATTAGCAGGCCAACTTATAAAACTAATGTTTAAATGCCAAGTCTATATATTTGACATGAAACCTGTGTTGACATAATTTGAGGAAATAACAGGTAGGTTAGACAAAGGAAAGTCAATGGATGTTGTTTTTGTGGATTTTCAGAAGGCCTTTGACAAGGTGTCACACATGAGGCTGCTAAACAAGATAGTTATGGTATTACAGGAAAGAGTGCAGAAATTTCAGGGGCCCTAGTAGAAGTATTTAAAACGTCTTTTGCCATGGGTGAGCTGCTGGAGGATTGGTGGGTAGCTGATGTTCCATTGATTAAGAAAGGTTCTAAGAATAATTCAGGAAATTATAGGCTGGTGAGCCTGACATCAGTATTGGGTTAAGTTATTGGAAGGTATTCTAAGGGATTGGATATGTAAGTATTTGGATGAGCAGGGATACCCATTGTAGCGTGTATCTAACCAATCATATAGAATTTTTTGAGGAGGTTACCAGGAAAGTTGATGAAGGAAAGACAGTGGAGGTAGTCTATATACAAGGCCTTGTCAAGAAGGTTCAGTCACTCGGTTTTCAGAATGAGTTAGTAAATTGGATTTGACATTTGCTTCATGGGAGAAGCCAGAGAGTGGAAGTAGATGGTTGCTTCTCTGACTGGAGGCCTGTGACTAGTTGTGTGCTGCAGGGATCGGTGCTGGGTGATTGTTGTTTGTTATCTATATCAATGATCTGGATGATGATTTAGTAAATTGGATCAGCAAAATTGTGGATGTCACCAAAATTGGAGGCGTAGTAGAGAACGAGGAAGACATTCAAAGCTTGCAGTGGGATTTGAACCAACTGGGAAAATGGGCTAAAAAATAGCAGACAAGTTTGAGGTGTTGCAGTATGGGAGGATGGCATGGTGAACGGGAGGGCTGTAAGGGTATGGTTGAACAGCCCCATAATTCTTTGAAAGTGGCAACACAGGTAAGTGGATGTTTACCTGTGAGAGTTTTTGGCATATTGTCCTTTATATATCGAAGTATTGAGCACAGGAGCTGGGATGTTATGTTGAAGTTGTTTTAAGACTTCGGTGAGGCCTAATTAGGTGCAGTTCTGGTCAACTACCTACAGAAAAGAGATTTGATAGAGATATATAATATTGAGTGGTATACGTAGGGTAAATGCAAGTAGGCATTTTCTGCTGAGGTTGGGGGAGACTAGAATTAGCGGTCATGGGTTAAAGGTGAAATGTTTAAGGGGAATATGAGGAGCATCTTCACTCCAGTTGTTGAGCGGGTGGAACGAGCTGTCAGCAGAGGTGGTGGAGGTGGATTTGATTCTTAACATTTAAGAGAAGAACATGTATGGTAGGGTATGGAGGGCTATGGTCCAGATGCAGGTTGATGGGTGTAGGAGAACAATAGTCCAACATGGACTAGATGGGTTGAAGGGCCTATTTCTGTGCTGTCATACTCTATGACTCTATACCTGGCGTGGAAAGAAAATTGGCTGACTGGCAAAAGGCAAAGAGTAGGGATAAAAGGGGCTTTTACTGGTTGACTACTAGTGACTAGTGTTCCACAGTGATTAGTGTTGTGTCTGCTACTTTTCATGTCATACGTTAATGATGTGGTTGATAGAACTAATGGTTTTGTGGCCAAGTTTGCTGATGATACAAATATAAGTGGAGGCACAGGTAGCATTGCGGGAGGAGAGAAGGACCTGGACAGATTAGGAGAATGGGCAAAGAACTGACAGAAGGACTACAGTGCAGGGATGAGAATGGTTATGCATTTTAATAGAAAGAGTAAAGGTGTAGTATATTTTCTAAACAGTGAACAAATTTAGAAATCAGTGATGCAAAGGGACTTGGAAGTTCTCATACAGGTTTCCCTAAAGGTTAATTTACAGTTGAGTTAATAAGTGCAGGGTTAGCATTCACTTCAAGAGAACTAGAATATATTAAAAAAAAAGGATGTAATACTGGGGAATTATAAGGCATTGGAGTATTGTGAGCAGTTTTGGACCATTTATCCAAGAAAGGATGTGCTGGCGTGAGAGATGGTCCAGAGGAGAATTACGAGAATAATCTTGTGAACGTAAGGGTTAAGGTATGAGGAATGTTGGATGGTTCTGGGATTGTACTTGTTAGAGTTTAGAAACATGTAGAGGATTCTCATTGAAACCTACTGAATATTGAAAGGCCCAGACAGAGTGGATGTTGAGAGGCTGTTTCAAATCTGGAAGAGATAGGGCGCAGCCTCAGAATAAAAGGAAGAAAGCTGCGAAGAAATTTCTCCTTAGAAATTTCTTTAGCAAGTGTGGTGAATCTGGAATTCATTGTCAAGACTGCTGCGGAAGCCAGGTTATCGGGTGTATTTAAAGCAGAGTAATATAAAGGCATCAAAAGTTATGGGGAAAATGGCTAGAGAATAAGGTTGAGAGGGAAAATAAATCAGCCATAATTGAATGGCAGAGCAGACTTGATGGGCTGAATAGCTGAACTCCGACTCTTATGTTTTGTGGAACAACGTGTAGTAAAATATTTGCCTTAGAAATAGAATAAGGATGCCAAAACAATTGTGTTATCGTGTAAATGTAAACCTCTATCAATATATTTTATGCAACTGAAGTAGCTGTAATAAAGATTGTTTGTTGACTTGAAGATGCAATGTGGGCTTAGCATACCACTTTAATTGGTTGATAATTTTTGGCTATTGAATGTAGCTCTTGTGATACAAAACCTAGAATGAGCTAATCACAGGAAAATGTTGGATCTGTTGGTGAGACAGTAATAAATGAACAAAAGTAGAAAATGAGATGTGCAAAATGTGATTGTCAACTGTTCTGTAGTCTACACCATTCCAGTGAGGGATGATAAAGTGCACTAACTATTACCATTGAATTGGGCACTTTTGCACTGTATTTCCTCTGAAAGTGAAAGTAAAATTGTGTGTTCTTCATATCCAGGTGCCTTGAATATCTGAGAGATCTGATGGATAACAGAAAAGTTGTAATGTTTTTTCATTGTTAATGTATGCAAAGCAGGCATTTGTGTTCTTGTAGTGCCTTATGTCAATGACTTATAGTGCTTAAGGCAATAAATTCTGCTGAAGATGTGTTATATAAGCCATTAGGCATATGGATATACAGATTAATATTTTGGTATAATTAAAGCCATTTGCTATTAGAGCTAACTGTGTTGCATTTGTGCTATCAACCTTCTATAATAATGTATTATTCTGGGTAAAGATGCTTTCTTGGAGGTTACATAATTTAATTGAGAATTGTATGGCCCAAATTGCAGTAAAATCAGAACTTAAACACTTCTAAAACTTTGCAGTGATAACATTATAGTAATAGTTTACAAGGCATTCACTATAGAGGAAAAAATAATTGGTTTTATAGACTGCAACAAGGACTTGAGCACTAAGTAATAATCTTTGCTAAGTAACACAAATACTTCAAAATGTAACCTGAGAAGTTTTGCATTTTGATCTATGGAAAAGAATTAATCCCTTGTGGAACAGTGATGGGAGTGAAGTGGTTCCAGATGAGAGTTTGCTTCTTTATGTATCCATTTTTTAACCTAGTTATGAATATTTAGTTGTCATTATTAGTTAATTCATCGCACTTCTTCAGTTTGAATATGCCACAGCAATGCCTGCTGACCTAGGATTGGATTTTCCAATCTGTCATTGTTGACTTTTTCTCTGAGACAGTCGTATTGCCAAATCAAAGTAAATTTATTATCAAAGTATGTATATGTCAACATGTACTTCCCTGAGATTCATTTTCTTGCAGGCATTCACAGTAGAACAAAGAAGTACGATAGAATCAGTGAAAAACTACGCACAGACTGATAAGCAGCCAATGTGCAAAAGAAGACTAACTGCAAATACAAAAATAATGAATAGTAATAATAAATGTGGGTAAATGTATAATAGTGAAAACATAAGTTGTACAGTCCTTGAGAATTAGTCCATAGATTATGTTCAGTGATCAGTTCAGTGTTGAGGTGAGTCAAGTTATCCACGCTGTTTCAGGAGCCTGATAATTGAAGGGTAATAACTGTTCCTGAACCTGATGTTGTGGCCATAAGGCTCCTGTACCACCTCCTGGATGACATGGCTTTGAATCGTGGGTGCTCTTTAATGGATGCTGCTTTCTTGCGGTAGCGCTCCTTGAAGGTGTGCTTATTGGTGGGAGGGCTTTTCCTGTATGGACTGAGCTATATCCACCATTTTTTTTTTGTAGGCTTTTCTATTCTTGGGCATTAATGTTACCATACCATGCATGACTGCAACCAGTCAGGATACTCTCCATTGAAGTTTGTCAAAAGTTTTAGTTGACATGCCGAATCTGTGCAAACTTCTAAAAAAGTGGGGGTACTGTTATGCTTTCTTTGAATGACACCTATATGGTGGTCCCAGGACAAATCCTCTGAAATGATAATACCAAAGAATTTAAAATTACTGACCCTCCCCACCTCTGATTCCCTAATTGGGACTGGCTTGTGTTTTTTTTCCTGATTTAGTCAATAATCATCCCTTTGATTTTATTGATGTTGGGTGAGAGGTTGTTCAACTAGATTTTCAGTCTCCCTCCTATATGCCAATTTGTCACCAGCTTTGATTCAACCAACAACAGTGGTTTTATTGGTAAACTGAAATATGGGGTAAGTATGGCATTGAAGCTGTACTTAGCCTCACAGTCAAAAGTGTAAAGTGAGAAGAGAATGTGTGTAAGCACGTAGCCTTGTGGTGTGGTACAAGAATCACCCCTTGTAATAATGATCAGTGAGGCACAGAGAATCTGTATTTACTGACAAGTAACTGTTACTGGTTCAAATAACAAAAGCATGTGGATTCACAAACTAACTACTTGTGTGCACACTCACTTGAATCCTTGACTCTTCATGAACAGTCAATGAAGAGAAAAGGTATTACCCAGAAAGGAGTCCATCCTCCCCAGGTATTCCTCGTGGTCCCGATCTCCATGTGCCTGTGTGGTTCTCTTTAACCATGATGGTTGGTGTCTGGTTGCTGGAGACTTGTCGCCCCCACATATTTGCAGCTCCTGACTCTTGTAGTGTTCCTTATCAGTTGAACTGGTGGATCTCCTTCCCATTGGCTCAAGGCCTGGGTCACTTACTTTCTGGTTCTAGTCCAGGGTACAACCAACATTGTTTCGTGGTTCTGCCCACCCCAGCCTTGCGTATTTGTGTCTTTCAACTCTGACTGCTCCAACTGAGTTAAATGAGGCCACCCAGATAGAGTCAAACAAGATTACAGATTGCTTCTGTAGTAGGTCTGGTATTTTACATAATAAGTAGCTACTCATCTGAGAATGGTCTCAGGTTTAGCAGGTCATTACCTGAAGCTCCTTGCTCCTTGTGTCCATATTCAATTGCTCTGATTAGATTATTCCAGAGCCAGAATCAGTTCAGAGTCCATAAAATGGTGCGGGGAGGTTCCCCTGTCCTTGATGCATCAATTGTGACTAATTGTCTTTGTTACCCCCCCCCCCAATTTTGTGGGCTCTGAACTGATTCTTGCTCTAGAATTTCATTGCTTAGGAACTGTACCTTTGTATCTTCTAGAATACCTAAAATTTTGTCCATGCATGTCAAGCCCTCAACCCCAGTATAATACACATCTGAGTCCTCCATTTCTCCTTTGTTAACCTGCATTACAGTGTGCTCCAAGCAACGACCTCACTGTTGGTACTTTTTCCCCTGTAATGGCTCTGGAGCAAGGCTGGCCATGGCCTCAGTCATGCTTAATTATTTTAAGTTGTGTGTCTGTACTGATGGTGATTGTGGAGGATATGATGTTGCCATTTTGAACTGACTGGGGTTAGTAAGTGAGGAAATTGAGGATCCAATTACATACGGAGGTATCGAAGTCTAGGTCTTGGTGCTCATTGATTGGTTTCAAATACAAAATGGTGACCCCTAATTGAAAAATGAACCAGCGCCTATGCCCTGGGTGTGACAAATTGTCAAATGTCAAAAATAATGAATACTATGAAATGTATTGATATGCATCATTATCTAGCAGACTCTGTCCCATGAGGAACTGCAGAAACCTTTTGTTCACTCCTCTCACTTTATCTTGCTTCTTCCCTGGTGCTTTTTTCATTTCAAATTTGATTAGCTTTTTTTTCTTTTGTGTTGCTCAGTTTGTTTTAATTTTATAAAATGTTATTGTTACTTAAGTAAATTCTTTTAGACTTTGGAATATGGTTATGTTGATAATCACTAAACTTATTGTACACTTATAAAGATTTGGTGATTATTTATTTTCTTTCTTTTATATAGCCGTGGCCCAGTGTTTCAAACCTCGCAAAGGATTTTATAGATCGTCTTCTTACTGTGGATCCCAATGAGAGGCTGACTGTGGGCCAAGCCTTAAAGCACCCTTGGATAGTAAGCATGGCAGCCTCCTCATCTATGAAGAATCTGCATCGCTCCATTTCTCAGAACCTTTTGAAGAGAGCTTCATCTCGATGTCAAAGCACCAAGTCAGCCCAATCCACAAGGTCCAGCAGATCCACTAAGTCCAACAAGTCACGGAGAGTACGAGAGAGGGAACTAAGAGAATTAAATTTGCGATACCAGCAGCAGTATGAGGGATGAAAAGAAACTTGGAGCTTTGTCACAATGTTATCTTTCGCTGTGCACTTTCTATTTGTGTAACTCTCATAACATGTTGACCACTTTGGATTCAATGAATTGGTAACATGGAGAGTTTGGACAAACCACTTTTCTAATTTACGAGATCCATCAGATTACTATTCCACAATTCACTAAAAATAGTTAAATGCTGAGCATTGTTCAAACATGGTGAATATTGAGCCAATAAGACTATTTCCTACTAAATTAGTGTGTATGTAATTGATTAAACGTACTGGCCATTTTACAGGGTAAAATTAGATTGCATAACTGAAATTTGTCTTAAGTGCTGGAAATATTGAACCTCATTGCTCTGGTTACATTTTATAACTAACAGTTAAGCCCAGTGTTTTTAAAATCTTGTTAGGAATTAAAATGCTGTGTATGTTACATTCAAAATTGCAATCTGTTTAAGTTGTCTTTAACCATTTTATTTTACAAAAGAAAGGTCTTTAGTCCTTAATAAATACAGATACAGTAAGATGAAAGTTTTGACTTGGCAGTGTGCATAATGTAAACATTAATTCTTGCTGAAATGTTAGATGCTCAAGGAACAGAAAGAAAGATACCATTCACAAATATTTTCTCCCCAGTATGAACTCTTCTATACTGCTGAACATCTTTATTTACATTAAATACTGAAATGACAACCAACGACAGTATATTCATCTGGCACACTAAGTAGGCAATTTCTCGCAGACCTGTGAATTAAGGTCTGTTTTACGATTTTATATCTTACAGAGCCCAAAAGTTGGTACATACACATGAGATGAAGGTAGATGTTAAAATATTGTAAACAAGGTTTAAAAGATAAAAATAATTATGTTCAACACTTATGGAGTTTTTGAGATGTATATTTGAGAAAATCACAGTTTACATGGCTATTTTAGAGCCAGAGTAGTGATCAGCTGCACATGATTTAAAATTCACTTCCTCCTCATGGAAACAATGTTACACATTTTTGGAGTTTGCTCTTTTTAATGTGAGATACTTTAATTTAGTTCATTATACAGGAGGAGGGAACCAATAGATTAAATTCTTAGCTTCCATATTTACCTATTTAAATTTCTAAAGTGTCTTCCTCTCTTTGAGTGCTGATAGCCTCATTCTTAGCAAATTCCAGAAAATATTCATTGTGTCATTGTTGTGTAGAATTCAAAAATCACAGCTGCTCTATACATTAAATGTATGTGCACTTCAGTTAATTTGGATGTGAACAGCCATATAGCTTTAATTTGTAATCTTATTCCTAATAACTGTGCTGAAAACAGCATGAACTGAAAGTGGAATTGGTCTATTTCTAAATGAGCCTAGTTTGCTTGTTGGAATCCATGGGAAGATGGCCAAGACTGGAAGAGTCTTGCTCTGTTAATGAGTAGGTCACATCTAAACTTTATGGTAAAATATTATTGTACCAAATATATACATACAATAATTTCAGAATGAAGGAACTCAATCTTTCTTCTAAATTTTCATTTTCTTTAAAGAAATATTTCTTCCTGTAGACATCTGTACATGATTTTCACTTTAAATGAATGGGTAAGCACATTGCCAGACTGCAGATTTTCTGAATTAACTTGTGATTAATGAACACCATCAACCCAAGGTACCTTTTCATTCTTGCATTATCCAGATAGAATATGTCTTGCCTCTCTAGGGGCAGTAAAGCCAACATGATGGAGTTGCACATGTAGTCTAATATTTGAGCAAAATACACAGTTGGTTTGAAGGATGTTAATTATCCTATGTTTTGGTATATTAATTTGCATTATGCCATGCCAGACTTTGCTCATCTCTGCTATAGGAAACAAGTAGTTACATAAACAGCATTCCTGTACTAGGTGTGTCCCTTGATCCCCACATTGACTCGTGTATTTTTTTGTATAAGCCTCCAGTGTAAAATAAGCTTTGTTCTTAATTTCCATTGATTTTATCCCATCTTTAATCTCATTGGCCCTTCTTTTTATTCCTCTGGACTGTGGACCATTGGAAAAGTTTCATTTTTTCACATAGCTGTTAACTGGGGCAAAAGAAAGCAAAAATGCTGGATACATTCAGCAGGTCAGGCAACACATGTGAAAAGATGATGGGTGTATGACTTAACTTTCTCTTTGCACATGTACTGTCTGACTGACTACATTTCCAGCATCTTTTTTTTTGGATTTCTAGTAACCACTGTTTTATTTTTTTTTTCACTGACAGTGATGTCTTGAGATGACTATCCTCATACACTGGAATTCCCCTTAATCAGGGTTATGTCTGCCTGCCATTGCCACCATTAATGGTTACATAGCTTGTTTTTGAGACGTGGAATGCATTGGCTGAAAGTGAATTATAACCTGCGGCAGAAATTGACTAATACTTGAAGAATGTTTGGATCTTTGGGGAAGAGCAGGGGTATGGTATTATTAGATAGCTTTTTAGAGTGTTGGCTCTGGCCTGATTGGGCAAATGGTCTTATGTGGTATACGTATCGATATTTTAGTTTTTCTTAAAACCCACACAAGCATTAAGCAACCATTCTCATCTGAACACACTAAAGCAGCATGAGTAGACTTTTATGTTAAAGGTACTATGTAAGTGCATGTTGTTGAAAGTAACTAATAAGGGCTTTTGCTTTTCATTGAGACCAGTGCAGCCTGCAGTTTTCTCCTAAATGGCACTGTTAGCTGATGGTGGTCGAATACCTTGAATCCCTTTGAAGTATATTTGTAATATGGAGACCCTTGTATTTTGATATTTTTCTGACTTAAAAAGATTGTCTGTTCACAATATTTTGGTTGTGCCTTTTTACCAGTCCCTATACACTTTTATCCCCATCAAGAAGGCCTTAAAACTTTCTGCTTCTATCTCAATAGAGAACCAATCTGTTCCCCTTCACCTCCACCCTTCTCCAAATGGCAGAACTGGTCCTCATCCTCAACAATCTTTCCTTCAGCTCCTCCCACTTTCTCCAGACTCGAGAGGTAGCCACAGGCACTCGCATGGGTCCTGGCTATGCCTGCCTCTTTGTTGGCAATGTAAGACGGTCTTCCTTCTTTCTCCTATGGTCCACTCTTCTCTCCTATCAGATTCCTTCTTCTCTTTATTTTTAAACCCTCCTGGCTTTACTTATTACCTTCTATCTATCCTCTTTTCCCTCTCCCCACCTTTTTATTCTGGCATCTTTCCCCTTCCTTTCCTGTCCTGAAGAAGGGTCTTGTCCTAAAACATCAAATGTTTGTTCATTTCCATAAATGCTGCCTGACTTGCTGAGTTCTTCCAGCATTTTGTGTGTGTTGCATTGGATTTCCAGCATCTGCAGACTTTCTCATGTTTGTTGTTTATATGTTTGTCAGCATCTTTTAGCAATAATGCTTACTGGTAGAAATACTTTCAAGTGCATTTAAAACCAGTTTTTTTCATAATGGTCTTCCAAAGATTTTGGAGAGGACTCAATCACTTTTGTTAGAAAACATATTTGGTTGTACATTAAAGCAAATTGTGGCAAGATAGGTAGTTGTTGGGGCCACATTTTATAAATTCTCATAAGTAGTGGTGTAACTGAGAGCAGTACTGTATGAATTATCAAAAGGAATTTTTATACTCGAGCAATCTGCCACCATTAATAACTGTAATCATGGTTCCTATTGACTGAAATTAATACCTTTTGATAATTTTCCCAAATGTAATAATTCTCATTCTTGTCAATTACAATGTGTGCCATGATGATTGTAATTCAGTTAGCATTCAGGCTAAAATAAACATTTTTATTGCAGAATATTGAGATTGGTGAACCTATATGTATACCATGTTATCTGTGGTTCATATTTTAATATTTGCCTGCTCCTCTTTTTTTAACCATGAAAAGTCAATACTTTGTCGAGACCAAACATTGATGAGAAATTATTGCTCAGTTAGAAATCTTGTTAATAAACCTTGTTTGCCTACTTGAAAAATTGCTGGGTGTAGAAAAAGCTTTATAAGATGTCATATTTAAAATCCAACTCGTTGCTGTAGTGAACAAGGTGGTAAAACTAAATACCTTGATTGCTACTTTATACTTTTCAAACCTAATTCATTGTAAACCATCAAACTTTATATTGTCATTGTTTGCTTTCAGGATTTCTTAATGGTCAATTACTGAGGGTGTTACGCTACGTAGCTAACAATATGGATTTTCATAAGGATGAGTAACTTATGGTGTGCAATTTAGCAATTTGCAGGTCTGATTCTGACAGTGGATATTTTACAGTCAACTTCTCTCAGTCTTAAAAACCAGAATTTAAATCGGTACCAGAATTAAATAGAAATAAAGTTGGCTGATGGAACCTTTTACTACTTGTCACTTTTTATGTGAATTACGGTATTTCATTGCTACTGTTGATATATATCGAGAACTAAATTTTAATCAATGTGGAAATGTGGTTTGTGATGTTCTGGAAATAACAATCTTTAAAAAGTGAGATGTAGTACATGCTTAACACAGTTTAACAGGCAATATCTAAATAGATAGATGCCATCCAATGTGTATAGTATGCTACATTAATTTTTTTGTGATTTTCTGGGAATTCATGTGTTATAAAATTAATTGGGAAAAGTGTAATTTTTCTTGCTGGAATTGTGTTTTAATGAAAGTTTTAGATTTTAAATTAGTGGCATCTTCAAACTTAATTCTGAGCAAGTTATACTTGAAATTTCTGAGTAGAGATATACACCAATTCCATGATGTGCATGAGTTTAAAACAAAACCCCAAGACTGGAATTATTTGATTTTTTTTTGTTCTAGATAATTTTAATTTCATAGAAAAAGAGAATGCATTTAGTTCTGCCTAGTTAACTGCAGTTAATGTGCTGTATTGCTACAGTGACATAAGATCCAATTATATAAGTGAATCATCACTTACTAAAATTCATAGGTTTAATCCAATATATTATGGATTTTATTATACCATTGAATGAACAATTGGCAATTGCTATTTTTGTCTTTCAGGTTTGACATGTTTAGAGTAGTAGTAATTTAGTGTACTTCCACTGGTCTCAGCTGTGCAAATGATCCAAAGGATTCTCTGTCCGACAGGCCATTGGGGAAAAGTGAATTAATTCAATTAATTAATTAATTGCAAATATTTTGAGTTTTTGACTTGTTGATCTTAATCTGAAAATTCTGCTTGTTAATCTAAACTGGAATTGTGGTTTAACATATCTGTAGGCAAAATGTGTACGTATATTTTTAACAATGCAAACATTGTTAATGTAAATGATAACACAGAGCAAGTAGCTACATGTCTAGAATTCAAATGCAAGTCAAACTGCACAGAACCAGTATTTGTCAAAATTGTTCATAACTGGACCTGTTCAAAATTTATTTTTCATTATTATGCAATGTCAGTTTTATATTGTCATGTGCAATTGTGATGATAAAGAGATTCTGTATCAGTACATTCATGCCATGTTGGTATTGGTGTCTTTTTTATTTTATTCACTTTTTAAAGCAATTCTCATTACACAATAGTAATGCAGTCTCAATGTTTCAAGTTTTACTTAGCTGTTAGTATTAGTGTACTGTAAAGAAAATGTCATGAACCAATACAATGTTATGCAAAATAATTTGTCATTTGAACCTCAAATATTGGTAATCCAATGATATGACACTCAGAATGCATTCTTCAGCCACTCCATAGTTGGAAGAATATAATTCTTATATGGTTTGAATGGGATGAAAAATTCTCACCCCTTGTAGTTTACTGAAATCCTAGTGATGCATTGCTTGAAACAATGTGGATTACTTGAACTACTAAAAAATGAATGTGAAATGAAAGTTTAGATTTTCCCCAAATCTGGTTGGTGAACTTCAGTCATCCCTGTAGGTGAATAATTCTTTGAGGATTTGTTGCAGTGGATCCTCCTGGCCTGAAGGAGCACTAGAGCAAGGGCATCCAAACCTTGGCTTATTGCAATTCTTCAATTGGTTTATATTTCAAAGGAGGCTCAAAGTGGGGGTGCATTGGGATGCAATATAGTGATAGGATTGCTAAGGCCAAGGGAGGGAGTGGGTGAAGTACGTGGCAGGAAGGAGATTTACAATGGTCGTTGGGAGAGTCAAATAACAGTTAGGTTTCCAACAGAAAGAAGATCAGCTCAAACCTGAATGGGGAGGATGTTTGTGTTTGGGTGGAGTCAAGTGTGTAGTTAGGCATACGATAGTGTGGGAGAAGGCTGAAGACAATTGGTGGGGATATTATTCAAATAGATAATGCATTGGGAAAGCTAAGGAGTTTGACAGCATTGGGGAGAAGACGAATAATCAGTGACAATGGAAAGTTAAAGGTGATGGTTAATGAAGAACATGGATTTTTCAGACTTGGGCGGTGGCTCAAGTGGAGGTGGTCTTCAGTGTTCTCGTGCAGTTGGGGCTTGCCCAACTGCGTCAGTACACTATTGCATCCATGTGCCAGCAATGTTTGCAGATCAGTCTTCCATTCTGACCTGAAAGCAAAGGACTCTCCACTAGACTTTTTTAGTATAAGACTAATTAGAATCATTATTAAACAAGCTTATTGTACTGTTAGTTTTGTGTAATGCTCCAGAACTTGCCTTTTTCACAAGATTAATATGTTAAGTACTGTGGACAGTTTTATTTCCACTTTGAGCAAATGGCAATGAGGGTGGGAGGTGAGCAGTTTAGAAGTTCAGTAATACCTGCTCAGTGCTGTAGTAAAACAGGACAGTTTAATAGGATTATCTACATGAATGATGGCATATTTATTTTGCAGTGTTGCTGCGTAAAACTTAATGCCTCCTGAAGAGTTCTTTTGTGGGTGGAATATTGTATACAAAGTGCTAATCTAGAGTAGCCCGTTTTAAATATAGTGTTTATATATTTTTAAAAGGCTGCTTTACTTCCCACTGTGACCAAACATTAAGACTGAAATGTGGTATACTCTAGGCCAACTGTCTCCCTTTTTTGCCAAATTCAATTACTTTCTGGTTCTCAATATACAGTATATATCTTTTAAGATGTGCTGTTTGTAAACCACTGTGTTCAGTTTTAATCCCTTTTGTGGTTTCTTCATTGTTTTTATACATTTAAAAGTATAATCATTTTTAGATCATTGCTGAGCATTAATCTGTAATTCAAAGATTTTGCAGAAATTATTTATTTTATGAATTCAGTCAATTTCTATGTAATAGTAAACGTCTTCATTGTATTACAATAGTGTTTGTCCACCTTATCTTTTTATCCTTGGATTTACTGCATAGTAAACATTTTTGTATTTCCTGTTATTTGTCCATTAAAAAGATAATACTCTGTGTTCTCTCATTCTTGAATTTTGGAACACTAAGCCTATATTTAATGGTCTGTCAACATCTCTTAGCAAGGCAGTATTGTTAACAGCTGTCCTCTGCTAAGAGCACAAAAGTGAGACAAATGCATGCATGCCAAGTTCCTTGGTATATGTCAGCAAGAGTATGATTTTTTCCCATTTATTTTACATGGAAGTTCCATTTGCAAGTATTCCTCACTTGCTCCTAGCAGGTTTGGCAGTTGCCCATGGATAAAAAAAATTTCTACTATCTACTTAGTACTATCTATATAAAGTGGTGGGTGAATAATTCCTCTGCTAAGATTCTGGAAAAAGATTGTTTCTTTAATAAAAAACAAAATGCAGGTTGGATAACTTCATTAGGGAGAGAAATAGTCATTGAACTTCTCGGTTTGGAAGAAAACTTGTCTGTTTATAAATGAGCAACGTGAATACTATTACTGGTACTTAGCAGCCCTCCAAAGTACTTGTCTCCCCTGGGGGAAACTGCAGCAATGGGACTCCAGCACTGTGGCTCAGAAGGAAAGTGGGGATGGTAGGCACGAGATAGACACCTGGATGGTATGTTCGTTCCCAGGGTCGGATGTCTTGGATTGGATCAACGGAATTATAAAAGGGGAAGGTGAGCAGCTGGAAGTCTTTGTACATATTGGGATCAATGATATAGGTAGGAAAAGCAATGAGGTAACTAAAGAGAGAATTTAGGGAACTAGTAGAAAGCTGAAAAGCAGGACCTCTAGGGTGGTAATCTCTGGAGTTTTGCCTGTACTGTGCACCAGTGAGGATAAGTATATGATGATTTGGCAGATGAATGCGTGGCCGTGGAACTGTTGTGGGGAGGGGGTGCATTTTAGATTTCTGGATCATTGAGATTTCTTTTGGGGAAGGTATAACCCGTAAAAAGAGACTGGTTACATCTGAACCCAAGGAAGACAATATCCTTGTGAGCAGGTTTGCCAGAACTTTTGGGCAGGGTTTGAAATAAGTTGGTGGGGGAATGGGAATCAGAGTGATGGACAGTTGCTTTACAAGCAGATTGAATTCAATTGACTTTATTTCTTACATCCTTCATATACATGAGGAGTGAAAATCTTTGTGTTACGTCTCTGTCTAAATGTGCAATTTATAGTAATATAAATAGTATGTACAAAAGGACAGTCAATATAATATAGAAATACAATTGTATCAGCATGAATTAATTACTCTGATGGCCTGGTGGAAGAAACTGTCCCGGAGACCGTTGATCCTGGCTTTTATGTTGCGGTACCATTTCCCGAATGATAGTAGCTGGAACAGTTTCTCATTGGGGTGACTTGGGTCCCCAATGATCCTTCGGGCCCTTTTTGCACATCTGTCTTTGTAAATGTCCTGAATAGTGGGAAGTTTACATCTACAGATGTGCTGGGCTGTCCACACCGCTCTCTGCAAAGTCCTGTGATTAGGGAAGTACAGTTCCCATACCAGGCAGTGATGCAGCCAGTCAGGATGCTCTATTGTGCCCCTATAGAAAGTTCTTAGGATTTGGAGGCCCATACCAAACTACTTCAACCGTTTGAGGTGAAAGAGGTGCTGGCAACACACATCAAAGTTGCTGGTAAACACAGCAGGCCAGGCAGCATCTCTAGGGAGAGGTGTACGTGTTTGTGTGAAAGAGGTGCTGTGCCTTTTCCACCACACAGCTGGTATGTACAGACCATGTGAGGTCCTCAGTGATGTGTATGCCAAGGAACTTAAAGCTGTTCACCCTCTAAACCCCAGATCCATTGATGTCTGTAGGGGTTAGCCTGTCTCCATTCCTCCTGTAGTTCACAACCAACTCCTTTGTTTTCTTGACATTGAGGGAGAGGTTCTTTTCTTGATACCATTGTGTCAGTGTGATGACTTCTCTGTAGGCTGCCTCATTTTTATTTGAGATTAGGCCAATCGGTGTAGTGACATCAGCAAATTTAATTAGTGGATTGGAGCTGTGTGTGGCGACACAGTCATGGGTATACAGAGAGTAAAGGAGGGAGCTTAGGACATGGCCCTGAGGGGCACCTGTGTTGAAGGGCAGAGATGAGGGAGCCCACTCTTACCACCTGCCAGCAATCTGACAGGAAGTCCAGGATCCAGCCCCACATGGCAGGGTGAAGGCCAAGGTATCTGAGCTTCTGGTTGAGGCTGGAAGGAATTATGGTTTGTTGTGAGATTGTGAGGAAGGGCAGATAGATAATACGGCAAAATTGCAGTCAGTGAATGTAATGGGGACAAATTGAAAAGGGTGACAAACACAAGACTGAAGGTGTTATATTTGAATGTGTGCAGTATATGGAATAAGGTAGATGATCTTGTAGTGCAGTTAGAGGTTGGCAGGTATGATGTGGGCATCACTGCGTTGGCTGAAAGAAGATTATAGTTGGCAGCTTAAGATTCAATTATACATATTCTATTGAAAGGACATGCGGGTAGGCGGAGGGAGTAGTGTGGCTCTATTAGTAAAAAATTAAATCAAAACTTTAAAAAGAGGTGACATAGGATTAGAAGGTGTAGAATCATTGTGGGTACAGTTAAGGAAAAGCAAGAGTAAAAAGACCCTGATGGGACTTTATTCAGGCCTCCGAACAGTAGCCAGGATGTGGGCTTCACCTTACAGTCTTACGATAGTCATGGGGTATTTCAATATGCAGATAGATTGGCAAAATCGGGTTGTTGCTGATTTTGGATCCGAGGATAGAAAATTTGTAGAATGCCTCTGAGATAACTGCTTAGCAAGACAAGACCCTATGGTATTACAGGAAAGATACAAGCACGGGTAGAGCATTGGCTGATTGGCAAGAGATAGAGTGGGAATAAAAGGAGTCTTTTCTGAGTGGCTGTCAGTGACTTGTGTTGGGAACGCTTTGTTTTACATTGTATATTGATTTCGATAATGGAATTGATGGCTTTGTGGTCAAGTTTGCAGATAATACATTAGGAAGAATGTGTGTGAGGTCGGTGTTCTGGGCTGGGTGTCAGATGTGGGAAGTCCGGGAGACTCCCAGCCTCCCTGGACGGCCACGTCTGCTCCAGGTGCATCAAACTGCAGCTCCTTAGGGATTGTGTTAGGGAACTGGAGATGCGGCTCGATGACCTTCGTCTGGTCAGGGAGAATGAAGAGGTGGTAGAGAGGAACTATAGGCAGGTAGTCACACCGGGGCCTGGGGAGACAGATAAGTGGGAAGGGCTGGAGTCAGAGGCTAGAGAGCACCTCTGTGGCTGTACCCCTTGACAATAAGTACTCCTGCTTGAGTACTGTTGGGTTGGGGGGGGGGAGACGGCCTACCTGGAGAAGTGACAGTGGTCATGCCTCTGGCACAGAGTCTGGCCCTGTGGCTCAGAAGGGTAGGGAAAGGAAGAGGATGGCAGCAGCGATAGGGGACTCAGGTGATTCTGTGGACGCAGGAAAGAAGCACTGCTGGTAGTTTGCCTCCCAGGTGCCAGGGTCCAGGAAGTTTCTGATCGCATCCATGATATCCTGAAGTGAGAAGGAGAACAGCCATAGGTCGTGGTACATATTGGTACCAATGACATAGGCAGGGAAAGGGAGGAGGTCCTGAAAGCAGCCTACATCATCATCATCATCATCATCATCATCATCAGGTGCCATGCCCAGTTTGAGCTTTGACTGCCATGGCCCACACACTCCTGTTTCAGGTCAAGTGGATCAATTCATTGGTATTCATTTCCAGTTCTATGGCTGCTGTCTCCATCATCATTTGCCTTTGTCTTCCTCTTGCTTTCTTCCCTTCAATCATTCCTGTAATTACCATGCATTCTAACTCCTCTTTCCTAATCACATGTCCACTGAAGTTATGTTGCTTTTTCATGATCTCATACATTATTTCGCTTTTTGTGTTTGCTCTGTTCATGACATCCTCGTTAGAAATTTGTTTCGTCCATGATATTCTTTGCATCCTCCTCAAAAACCACATCTCTGCTGCTTCAATTCGTTTCCTCATGTTACTAGATATTGTCCAACATTCTGAGCCATATAACATAACTGGATAAACGTATTTCAGTACTCTGAAGCGGATTGTCATGCCTGGTTTAGTGTTGGTCAGTATACTCTTCATTTCTCGTAAAGGTGTCTTTTGCAATCCCTATTCTTCTTTTGATATCCATGACGCACCTGCCATCTGATGTCACCCAGCTTCCTAAGTAGCAAAAGTTCTGTATGTCTTCCCCATTTATTCTCAGCCTGCAGATAGGATTCTCCTTCTTTTTGGATATCACCATACATTCTGTCTTTCCATTTTTGCACTTTCTTCAACAACTATATCAATTAAGTTTTGTAGTTCTTCCTCCGTACTTGCAATTAACACAGTGTCATCTGCATATCTGAAATTATTGACGTTTTCAACGCCAACTTTGATTCCCAAGATGTCTCTTATTTTTTGTAATATTGTTTCACTGTACACATTAAATAAATCAGGGGAGAAAACACACCCTTGTCTAACACCTCTCTTGATTTTCGTAATCTGACTCACTTCTCCATCTATTCTTCCAGTGGCAGTTTGTTCCCAGTACAGATTTCTGATTAGGCAGAGGTCTTTTGAATCTAGATCTAGAGTTTTCTGTAATATTTCAAATAACTTATAGTGCTTCACTTTATCAAATGCTTTTGTGTAGTTGATAAAACAAACAAACAAATCTTTTTGCACTTGAATAGCTTGTTCTGATAGTATCCTTAACATCAATATTGCATTTCTTGTTCCTTTGTCTTTCACAAAACCACATTGTTCTTTACCCATTTCAGCTTGTATCTTACTTTTAGTTCTTGTCATCAAAATTCTTAGAAGTATCTTGGTAATATGACTCATTAAACTTATGGTCCTATGTAATTCACATTCTATTGCTCCAGGTTTCTTAGGAAGAGTGATAAATACTGATTTTTTCATTTCTTCTGGTATTATTCCAGTCTCATAAATGTCATTGATTAAATCGGTGGGTTTTTCAATTCCATAATCTTCAAGGGTGATAATTTGTTCTATTACTAATTCGTCAGGACCTGCTGCTTTTCCCTTCTTCATCTTATTTACTGCATTACGAACTTCAGATTTTAAAATACTTGGACCTTCAATGCTTTTCCTAATTTCTGGTTTTTCACCTCGATTGTCTTCAAACAATTCCTGAATATACTCAGTCCATCTGTTCATAATCTCATCTTTTTCCATGATAATGGTACTGTCCTTTGCTTTCAAACATCCACCTGAAGAACAAAGGAGATTTTTACCAGTGATATTCTTGATTTGTTGATGTAACCTTTTTGGATCAGTAATAGGGATTCTTTCTATTTGCTCACATTCCTGGTTTAACCATTCTTCTTTGGCTTTTTGACATAAGCTTTTAACTTTTTTATCCAAGGACTTATATTCTATAGGATTTGCTTTCTTCCGTCTCCTTTCTTCCATTAGATTTTTGATTTCATCTGTCATCCATTTATTCTTTGTGCTTTTTGTCTTTTTTAGGAATCACTGACTTTGCTGATTCTACCAAGGCATCCTTTAGAGAGTTAAATTTCATTTCTACATGATTGCTATCATCTTCAACAGATTCTATTTCTAGACTTTGAAATCTATTCCTTACTTCAATTGTAAATTTTTGTCTTAAGTTTTCTTTAATTAATTGCAAGTAGTCAATGGATTGTTCAGGTTTTTGCTTCTTTAGTTTTTTAAGTTTTACTTTTGCGTGACATACTACTGAGTTATGGTCACTATTACAGTCTGCACCTGGATACGTTTTACATTGAGTCACTGAGTTTCTAAATCTTTGGTTTACAGTAATAAAGTCAATTTAATTTCTAGTGTTATCAGCTGGACTTTTCCAGGTCCACAAGCATCTTGGATGGTTTTTAAAGTAGGTATTCATAATGACCTGATAATTCATCTTGCACCATTCTACCCATTTCTCACCTCTTTATTTCTTTCCCCTAGTCCAGATTTTCCTATGGTATTTCCATCAGCACCTTGTCCTACTTTAGCATTTAGATCTCCCATGACAATAACAATATCTTGACTACAGGGAGTTAGAAAGGAAGTTCAGAAGTAGGACCACGAAGGTAGTCATCTTGGGATTACTGCCTGTGCCACGTGACAGTGAGTGTAGAAATAGAGTGAGGTGGAGGATAAATGTGTGGCTGAGAGATTGGAGCAGGGGGCAGGGATTCAGATTTCTGGATCATTGGGACCTCTTTAGGGGCAGGAGTGACCTGTACAAAAAGGACGGGTTGCACTTGAATCCCAGGGGGACCAATATCCTGGCGAGGAGGTTTGCGAAGGCTATTGGGGAGAGTTTAAACCAGGATTGCTGGGAGGTGGGAACCAAACTGAAGAGATGGAGAAAGGGGTGGTTGGCTGATAAGTAGAGAAAGCTTGGAGACAATACGAGAGGCAGGATAGACAGGTGATAGAGAAGGGATGCGCTCAGACCAATGGTTTGAGATGTGTCTATTTTAGTGCAAGGACTATTGTGAACAAACCGGATGAGCTTAGACCGTGAATCAGTACTTGGAGCTATGATGTTGAGGCCATTACAGAGACTTGGATGGCTCAGGGGCAGGAATGGTTACTTCGAATGCCAGGCTTTAGATGTTTCAGAAAGGACAGGGAGGGAGGCAAAAGAGGTGGGGGCATGGCACTGCTGATCAGAGATAGTGTCATGGCTGCAGAAAAGGAGGAAGTCAGGGAGGGTTTGTCTACAGAGTCTCTGTGGGTGGAAGTTAGGAACAGGAAGGTGTCAATAACCAGTGGGCGTTTTTTATAGACCATCTAATAGTAACAGGGACATCGAGGAACAGATAGGGAGGCAGATTCTGGAAAGGTATAATAACAACAAGATTGTCGTGGTGGGATTTTAATTTCCCAGATATTGATTGCCAAGTCCCTAGAACGAGGAGTTTAGATGGGGTGGAGTTTGTTAGGTGTGTTCAGGAAGGTTTCTTGTCACAATATGTAGATAAGCCTACAAGAGGAGAGGCTGTACTTGATCTGGTATTGAGAAATGAACCTGGTCATGTCAGGTCTCTCAGTGGGAGAGCATTTTGGAGATAGTGATCACAGCTCTATCTCCTTTACCATGGCATTGGAGAGGGATAAGAACAGACAAGTTAAGAAAGCGTTTAATTGGAGTAAGGGGAAATATGAGGCTGTCAGACAGGAACTTGGAAGCATAAATTGGAAACAGATATTGTCAGGGAAATGTACGGAAGAAATGTGGCAAATATTTGCATGGAGTTCTGCATAGGTACATTCCAATGAGACAGGGAAAGGATGGTAGGGTATAGGAACCGTATTGTACAAAGGCTGTTGTAAATCTAGTCAAGAAGAAAAGAAAAGCTTATGAAAGGTTGAAAAAGCTAGGTAATGATAGAGATGGAGAAGATTATAAGGCTAGTGGGAAGGAACTTAAGAAATAAATTAGGAGAGCCAGAAGGAACCATGAGAAGGCCTTGGCGGATGGGATTAAGAAAAACCCCAAGGCGTTCTACAAGTATGTGAAGAGCAAGAGGATAAGACGTGAGAGAATAGGATCAATCAAGTGTGACAGTGGAAAAGTGTGTATGGAACTGAAGGAGATGCAGAGGTACTTAATGAGTACTTTGCTTCAGTATTCACTACAGAAAAGGATCTTGGCAATTGTAGGGATGACTTACAGTGGACTGAAAAGCTTGAGCATATAGATATTAAGAAAGAGGATGTGCAGGAGCTTTTGGACAGCATCAAGTTGGATGTCACCGGGACTGGACGACATGTACCTCAGGCTACTGTGAGAGGTGAGGGAGGAGATTGCTGAACCTCTGGTGATGATCTTTGCATCATCAATGGGGACGGGAGATGTTCCAGAGGATTGGAGGGTTGTGGATGTTGTTCCCTTATTCAAGAAAGGAAGTAGAGATAGCCCAGGAAATTATAGACCAGTGAGTCTTACTTCAGTGGTCAGTAAATTGATGGAGAAGATCCCGAGAGGCAGGATTTATGAACATTTGGAGAGGCATAATATGATTAGGAATGGTCAGCGTGGCTTTGTGAAAGGTAGGTCGTGCCTTATGAGCCTGATTGAATTTTTTTGAGGATGTGACTAAACACATTGATGAAGTTAGAACAGTAGATGTAGTGTATATGGATTTCAGCAAGGCATTTGACAAAGTACCCCAGAAGGAGGCATGGGATCCAAGGGGACATTGCTTTGTGCATCCAGAACTGGCTTGCCCATAGAAGGCAAAGAGTGGTTGTAGACGGGTCATATTTTGCAAGGAGGTCAGTCATCAGTGGTGTGCCTCAGGGATCTGTTCTGTGACCCCCTACTCTTTGTGATTTTTATAAATGACCTGGATGAAGAAGTGGAGGGATGGGTTAATAAATTTGCTGATGACACAAAGTTGGAGGTGTTGTGGACAGTGTGGAGGGCTGTCAGAGGTTACAGTGGGACATTGATAGGATGCAAAACTGGGCTGAGAAGTGGCAGATGGAGTTCAACCCAGATAAGTGTGAGGTGGTTCATTTTGGTAGGTCAAATATGTTGGCAGAATATAGTTTTAATGGTAAGACTTGGCAGTGTGGAGTACCAGAGGGATCTTGGGGTCTAAGTCCATAGGACACTCCAAACTGCTGCGCAGGTTGACTCTGTGGTTAAGAAAGCCCATGGTACATTGGCTTTCATCAATCGTGAGGTTGAGTTTAGGAGCCTTTTGGTAATGTTGCAGCTATATAGGACCCTGGCCAGACCCCACTTAGAGTACTGTGCTCAGTTCTGGTCGCCTCACTATAGGAAGGATGTGGAAGCCATAGAAAGGGTGCAGAGGAGATTTACAAGGATGTTGCCTGGATTGGGGAGCACGCTCTATGAGAATAGGTTGAGTGAACTTGGCCTTTTCTCCTTGGAGTGACGGAGGATGAAAGGTGACCTGATAGAGGTGTATAAGATGAGAGGCATTGATCATGTAGATAGTCAGAGGTTTTTTCCCCAGGGCTGAAATGGCTTGCACGAGAGGACACAGCTTTAAGGTGCTTGGAAGTAGGTACAGAGGAGATGTCAGGGGTTAAGTTTTTTATGCAGAGAATGGTGAGTGCGTGGAATGGGCTGCCAGCGACGGTGGTGGAGACGGATACGATAGGGCCTTTTAAGAGATTCCTAGACAGGTACATGGAGCTCAGAAAAATAGAGGGCTATGGGTAACCCTAGGTAATTTCTCAGGTAAGGACATGTTCAGCACAGCTTTGTGGGCCGAAGGGCCTGTATTGTGCTGTAGGTTTCTATGTTTCTATAAGCAGGTGGAAGAACTGGTAGAGTGCGAAAGTAGGCTGTAGAAGGACTAAGATAGATTAGGAGAATGGGCAAAGAGGTGGCAGATATAATACAGTGCTGGGAAGTGCATGGTCATGCACTTTGGTAGAAGGAAAAAAAGCGTAGACTATTTTCTAAATGGGGAGAAAATTCAAAAATCAGAGGTGCAAAGGGACTTTGGAGTCCTAGTGCAGAGTTTTTTAAAGGTTAACTTGCAGGTTATGTTGGTGGTGAGGAAGACAAATGTAATGATAGCATTCATTTTGAGAGGATGAGAATATAAAAACAAGGACGTAATGTTGAGGCTTTGTAAGGCACTGGTGCAGCTTCACTTGGAGTCTGTGAGCAGTTTTGACTCCGTTATCTAAGAAAGGATGTGCTGACACTGGAGAGGGTTTGAAGGAGTTTGGCAAACATGATTCTGGGAATGAAAGGCTTATTATATGAGGGATGTTACATGGCTCTGTGCCTGTACTCACTCGAATTTCAAAGAATGGAGGGAGATATCATTGAAGCCTATCAAATGTTGAAAGTCCGAGATAGAGAGGATGTCTGCTATAGTGAGGAGTCTAGGACCAGAGGGCACAACCTCAGAATAGAGGGACATCCATTTATAATGGAGATGAGGAATTTCTTTCGCCAGAGGGTGATGAATATGTGGAATTCGTTGCAACCCGGTGGCTGTGGAGACAAGGGCATTGAATTTATTTAAGATGGCAGTTGATATGTTCTTGATTAGTTATGGTGTGAAAGGTTATGGGGAGAATGTAGGAGAATGGGATTGAGAGGAAGATGGATCAGCCACGATGAAATAGTAGAGCAGACTTGATGGGCTGAATGGCCTAATTCTGCTCTTATGTCCTTTAATTACTGTAGTCATTCAGGTAACAGTACATTTGCCCTTTTGAGTGAGTGGTGGCTCTTTTGGAAATTTATTCTTAACTAAGTTCAAGTTTATTGTCATTCAGCCATACAGATGTTTACTGCCAAACGAAACAATGTACCTCCAGACTAAGGTTCACAACACAGTACATATAACTCACGCACAACACATAAAGTAATATTACCACAAATAAATTAACAAATAATAAAATATTATACAGAAAATTGACATTTGGCATAAGGTGCATTTACAGCAAAAGTTAAAAAGTAAACAGAATAACATTACTGGCACTTCATAGGTGATGAGACCTGAGTGGTGGCAGGGAGTTCAAGAGTGACACAGTCTGGGGTAAGAAGCTGTTTCCCATCATAACAGTCCTTGTCCTAATGACACAGTACTTCCTACTTGATGGTAAGGGGTCAAAGAGATTGTGGGGCGGATTGGAAGAATCCTTGACACTAGGGACCCCAGTGCTTTATTAGAAAACATTATTTTAAAGAAATCTATTTCAAGATCTGCTGTTGCCTCTGAATTCCAACCGAACTCTTGGCGGGGGGTGGGGGGGCTAGTTTTTCTGCACGTCATCTCTGAAGGTTTTGCACCTTGTCTAAAACTAGAGGCTTGGGTTTAACTTATCTCTGCCAAGGGGAATGATTCTTATTATTTTCCTGTCATGATTATGAATACCTTAATTAGATTCTCCCTTTAGCCTTCACTTCTCCATGGAAAAATTAACCAGCCTGTTCAGTCTGAAATACTCAATGCTTTTCATACTTCCTTGTTATAATATGGAGTCACAGAACCATAGAAAGATCTACTAAACTCTGCTGAAAGTAAAATCTTAGATTACTGGAAATTAGTCTGTCAGTTTTGGACAGACTCAATAAGAAATAAATCAAGTACAAAGGGTCTCTCTTTTGAACGTCTTGCTGAGTTTCTTTCGCACAAAATCAACATCACAATTCGTCACAAGCTACCGGTCTGCCCAGTTTTGGAGTTGAAGAAGCTGGGGTCCAAATACCCACTTTTGGTTTGTAAATAAACAAGTATCAATGATCAGACTGTCAGAGGTGTTGACATTTGAATCACTTCAGCACAAATCCCCAAGCTCAGAAACTATGCAGTTCCTAGAATTTTTGACAGCCTGGATTGTGGTTTCCTTTGCAGTGAAAGTCCTGAGAAATGAGAAATAAAATCACATTCATGTTGTTGCTATTTTTACCCTCCGCTGATTTTTGTTCAGATCTATTTTCCTGAACCACAATAACCTCATTAATGTAAATGTCGCACACGAGAGCCAACACCCTGCTATCTAATGGACGATACTAAAATATGTGGTGTTGTTGATCATACAGAAGGTTATGACGATGTGCAGGATGATCAGGATCAGAAGAAGGTGCCTGGCATGTTGACCTTCATCAGCCAGGGCACTGAGAATTGGAGTTGGGAAGTTACCTTGCAGTTATATGAAATATTGGTGAGGCCACATTTGTGTACAGTTTTGGTCACTCTGTGTTTGGAAAGATGTTACTAAACTGGAGAAATTTAGCAGAATGTTGCCTGGACTACAGGGCAAGGAGAAATTGTGTACACTAGGATTTTGTTCCTGGGAGCATGGGAGATTGATGGAGGTATTTAAGATCATGAGGGGTTCAGAAAGAGTGAAAACACATGGTATTTGTCCCAAAGAGGGATGGTTGAAAACAAGAGGGCATAGGTTTAAGATTGGAAATGTTAAAAGATCAGGGCAGCTTCTTCAAGCAAATGGTGGTGTGTATCTGGAGAGAGCTTCCAGATATAGTGGTTTAGGTGTGTGTAGTAATAACATTAAACTTCTTCAATCCGTGGCTTTTAAGAGGGTATGAGCCAAATGTAGGCAGATGGGTCCAGTTTGCTGGGCAACACATCTGGCATGGATGAGTGGGGTCGTAGGGCCTGTTCCCACCCTGTATGACTCCATAATTATATGATAATGAATTATGCTAATTTGCAGTCAAGGCATGAGCATTGCCTGGGCTTTTCCCATCCACACACGGAAAATATTGGTGGCTTGACCACTGTCCTGATTGACATGGAAACAGAATATACCACCACATGTTCTGCTTTAACCTGGGCCACTCCTGCACCTGGAAAAGTCATTCTGTATTAGTCTCAGCCACTCACTTTACCATTGCCTGTAGGAATAAGCTAGCTCAGCTGCAGAATAGACTGTACACACTGAAGATTTAAGATTACTTAATTGCACTAATGTTGAATAGCATATTAGATGACAGCAGAAAAAGACAATTTAATAGAAAGCTGTTGCTAACATTGTGAATTGGCTCCAAACACTGATCATCCTAGATTGTAGTTATAAAATCAATTATTATTATTGTTATAAAATTGGCTAGTCAGTGTATTTTGCTCCTGGAAACCCTTCTCTGGTCTATCTACATACCATTCCAGTTATGTAGCTGGCTTTTGATGTTCTCACGGCAGTGTCACCATTACCCAAATAGAACAGTCCTGTAAGCAATTCAGAAAATTGACTTGAACTAATGTATAAAAATGTGAACATAATTAAGATTTTTCTTTGCTATCTTTTACTGTACCTTTGGGATTTGTTCAATTTGAGCCATTCCTGATGTGAAATCATCTGTAACTAAAGAGAGGCTCACAGAGATTATGTGGCAGGTTAGTTTAGTCAGCCTTGCTGGCTTTAACAATGTAGTGTCATGGTTTAGAATTTCTGGATTTTTATGTGGATGAGTGATTTCCTGTGAAAGTATCAACAGTTTTATTCTAAAACCCAAGAATGTGGTTCTGGTCACTGTATTATGTAAATGTCACAGGCATCAACTAAATCCCTCATGGAGTCATAGAGACATACCTTTCGGCCCACCAAGACCTGCTGACCGTGACGCACCCGTTAAGGCTCATTCTTTTCCCCGCGTTCCCATCAACACCCCTCCCCGATCCTACCGGTCACATGCAAACCAGGAACAATTTATTAGTAACCAGTTAACCTACCAAGTTGTACATTGGGGGAAACATGCACAGTCACAGGAAAAGTATGCATACTCCATGCAGACAATAGCAAAGGTCGTGATTGAACTTGTGTCGCTAAAACTGTAAGGCAGCAGCTCTACTGCTGTGTAACTCTATTAAAATATTCACAAAAGGACTGGAATATAACAGTTCTGTTTTAGTGTCATCACATCAAGGTCATTGTATTAAAATCAAATTGATATGCTGCTTTTAACTTTTCATTTTACTGATGCTATTACTTTGTATCACATCTGTCCAATGTTTAATCTGAGTTTAATCTAACTTTTCTTTGGAACACGATGAGGTCATGAAGCCAACTGTTAATGGGAGAATGCCACACTAAGAGAGTGAGAGAGCTTTGAAGGGCCAAGTGATATTTTGTTATTCTTATGTTCAGCATTATGCTAAATGATCGAACTGTACAAATAAAAATGTTTACTAGAGGACTTGAGCTATTTTTTTATTTTTTTAAGATTAATCAGGGAAGGACCAGAGATTATTTCAAGGAACTCTGGGATGCTAAGATCAGGGGACAATGAGGTACCTTCCTTATGGACAAGTAAGGACAGGCTGTGATTTTTATTATTTATCTTGTTATCATACAGGAGCTTGTTTCCAAAGTCGGAGAAATGTGGCTGATCATTGCCTCAGAAAACCTAGTTCGTATACTGACCTCAATGGCTGGAGTTTTCTCTGCTTTTGACTTTCTGTTGGATGATCCCAAAGCACACGGCAGAAATTGTCACTGGCATCTCTGATTCTAGCAGTTTCGTCGTTGTGGCCGTTCCAGAACCCCGCCATCTAGATGGGTACCAGGGAACACTGTCACCTCTGAGTTCCCCTAAATGAATTGCTCCTCCTCAAATTAAGGAATAATAATGCTTGTTTGTTATCTTGGAATTTTTAGTGTGGGTGAAGCCTTCATATGATTGTCAATTATATTATTTGGCATTTTAATAATCAGGTACTGTTGATTTAGATTTTTTCTGAAGTTATAGTTAGTATATTTAATACTGTATTAATACAGGGGGTGCAGCAGTTAGTACTCTGGGGATCCGGCTTTAGATATTGTCTTTGTGTAGTTTCTAGGTTCTGTTTGTAGCCGCGTGGGTTTCATCTCATTCTGAAGAACATACAGGTGGGTTAAAACCTCGGTCCAGAAGCAGTGCCATGACTTGCAACATGATACGCCTGTTGAGTTCCTCCAGCAATTTGTTTTTGCTACTGGTGGATCAACTGGCTACTGTAAGTTTTACCCCTGGCAAAAAGGGTCAAAGGGGAGTTGGTGAGCTTGTGAGTGTGAATAAGCTGCAAGGCGACAGGGAAATAAGGAGATGGGGAATGGAGCTGGTTGACCCTTCTGGACAGAACAGCCTCCTTCTGCGTTATAACGATAGGCAATGTGCCAATCAGGTTATCATTTTTCCATCATACACGTGGAAGGTTGGAACACATGGTGAGCAGTATATTGCCTTCCTTTTCAAATCTTTTTATTGTATATATAGGAAAAATAACATGAGTACATTGAAGTAACAACACTTAGAATGCCTCAAAAAAATCCCATCATCTTAAAGATTGAAAACAAAATTTTGTGATAACATAAAAAAACCTACTGAGCAGAAAAGTGAGAAAAAAAGAGAGAACCCATTAGGTGTACAACCCCGGAGCCATGCATCATACAAAAAGCTTCTAAAAATAAACATCAAACCACCAGCAAGAAAAGAAAACATACTAAAAAAACAATTTACAATTAGATCGTGGAAATATTATATCAATTAACTCAAATGATAATAACGAACAAATGAGCCCCATCTTTTCTCAAAATCAAATGAAGGTTCAAAGGTTCAACTTCTAATTTTCTCCAAACTAAGACGTAGCATCACTTGACAGAACCATTGTGACAAAGTGGGAGCTGATGTATCCTTCCACTTCAACAAAATGGCCCTCCTAGCTATCAATGTAACAAATGCAATAACATGTTGGTCAGACACAAAATTACCATGAATATTTTGAGGAACTATTCCAAAGAGCACAGTTAATTTATTAGGTTGTAAATTAATTTTAAGTGCTTTAGAAATTGTTGAGAAAACCGACTTCCAGAACTGTTCCAATATAGAACAAGACCAAAACATATGTGTCAGTGTAGCTATCTCAGTTTTACATCTATCACAATGACTATCAACATTAGGAAAGATTTTAGAAAGTCTCTGCTTTGTCAAATGATAACCATGTACAATTTTAAATTGAATCAATGAATGGCTAGCACAAATTGAAAAAGAGTTGACCAACTTCAATATCCGCATCCAATCCTCCGTCATAAAAGTCAAATTAAGTTCCTTTTCCCAATCCTGTTTAATCTTAGATAAAGGATGCTTATCCCATTGTAATAATAAGTTATAAATTCTTCCAATAGAACCCTTAATCAAAGGATTCATACTCATAATAGTATCTAACAGGTCAGCCTCCAATATGTAAGCCAAATTACTTAAATATTTTTGTCAAAAATATCTAACTTGAAGGTATTGCAGAAAGTGTGAGTATGAAAGAGAATATTTATCAATTAATTGTTCAAAAGACATCAATCTATCTTCTTTAAATAAATCCAAAAAAGAATTAATACCTTTATTTTTCTAAAGTAAAAAAATTGGATCACTCAAAGAAGGCTTAAAAAAGTAATTTTGGTAAATTAAACTACAAAGTTTAAATTTGTTAAGATTAAAAAAATTGTGGAACTGGAGCCAAATTTGTAAAGAATACTTAATCACAGGATATAGGTTTAAATTAACAACTTTACCTAATTGCATAGGTAAAGGAGCCCCCAATAACGAGGTTAAATAAAACTGTTTTACAACTTTCAGTTCCAGGTCTACCCAAATTGACTGATCACTCTAATCAACCCAGTACAACCAAAAAGGCATATATCGCAGATTAACAGCCCAATAGTACACTCTAAAATTAGGCAAGGCAAGACATCCATCCTTTTTCAATTTTTGTAAATGACATTTACTAATTCTTGGTCTTTTATTATTCCAAATAAAAGATAAAATAATAGAAGTAATCCGATCAAAAGACTTCCTAGTCAAAAAAACAGGAATATTCTGAAATAAATATAAAAATTTCGGTAAAATCATCATTTTAACTATATGAATACGACCAACAAGTGAAAATGTAAGTGGACTCCATCTACTAAATAAATACTTCATAGAGTCTACTAAGGGAACAAAATTAGCTTTATAAAGATCCTTATATTTTTTAGTAATTATAGTACCTAAATATCTGAAAGAGTCTGAAACTTTAAAAGGAGTATTATCATATATAGAAACAGAATCATTTAAAGGAAACAATTCACTTTTACTAAAATTTATTTTATATCCTGAAAAACCTCCGAATTCATCAAATAATTTTAGCAGGACAGTAATGGATCCGTCAGGGTTAGATATATAAACCAATAAATCATCAGCATAAAGAGAGACCTTATGCATGGTCTCATTCACAAAGATCCCATGGATATTTTTAGCCTCACGAAGAGCAATAACAAGGGGTTCTAATGTTAAATTAAACAACAAAGGACTTAATGGACAGCCTTGCCTTGTCCCCCGTGAAAGCTGAAAAAAAGGGGACCTATGATTGTTGGTGACAACAGTAGCAATAGGGGCTTTATATATCATTTTAATCCAATTATTAAAATTAACAGCAAAGCCAAATTTCTCTAAAACATTGAATAAATATTTCCTTTCAACTCGGTTGAACGCTTTTTCAGCATCCAAAGATACAACACATTGTTGAATTTTAGAAGAGGATGAATATATAATGTTAAGTAGTCTCCGAACATTTGAAAAGGAATAGCGACCCTTTATAAAGCCTGTTTGATCTTTACAAATAATTTTACCCAAGATACTCTCCAACCGATTGGCCATTATCTTTGACAAAATCTTAACGTCAACGTTCAGTAATGAAATAGGTCTATGTGAAGCACAGTCAGTAGGATCTTTATCTTTTTTAAGAATTAAAGAAATAGAGGCCTCATAAAAAGTAGAGGGTAAGTCACCTTTCACAAAAGAATCCTTAAACATTTCCAACATATACAGAGAGAGCAACTTTCCAAATTTTTTATAAAATTCTACGGGATAGCCATCAAGTCCTGGGAACTTACCAGATTGCATTGAAAAAATAGCTTTATGAATTTCGGCTTCAGTAATTTGAGCATCGAGAGTTTTTTGATCCTCAGCCGAGATTTTAGGAAAAACAATCTTTCGTAAAAAAGCATTCATTTTAAAGGAATCTAACAGACATTGAGATTTATATAGCTCAGCATAAAAGTCTTGAAAAATCTTATTAATTTCTTCATATTCCTGAGCTAAGGTACCATCTTTCCTACGAATTATCATGATTTGCCTTTTGGCTGCAGCCATTTTTAATTGAGATGCAAGCAGTTTATTATTTTTATCTCCAGACATATAAAATTGGCTCTTTAACTTAAGCAATGTTTAATCTTTAACCTTCAATGGGATGAGTTAATAACAGGTTATATTGTGATTGAAGTTCCACCCTTTGTTTAAATAAATCAGTATTGGGGGAAATTGCATAAATATTATCTAAATCTTTAATTGGTTTTGAAATTCTATCTAATTCTGCTTTAGTTTGTTTTTTAAGTTTAGCTGAATAAGAAATAATCTGACCATGTGAAAATGCTTTAAATGTATCCCATATAACTAATTTAGACGTACCCCTATATCATTAAAAAGAAAAAAATTCTTTTATCTGGGTTTCAATGAAACTGACAAAGTCAGAGTTTTGTAATAATTTCTGAGACATGCGCCAAGGTGGGCGGGCAAGAGTGACATCATCAAATTCAAAAGACAAACTCAGAGGCGCGTGATCAGATATAGCAATAGCTTCATATTCACAAGTTTTAACACTAGGCAAGAAGTGGCGATCATCGAATATTTTTTATAAACATGTGAGAAGAAAGAATATTCTGTATTATCCAGATGAAGATACCTCCACAAATCAATCAACCCAAAATCAATCAAAAAGGAAATAATAAATGATGCGGATCGATTTGGAAGTCTCTGATTGGTTGAGCTCTTATCAATCATAGGATTTAAACAGCAGTTGAAATCCCCACCCATTACGAGAATATATTCATTTAAGTCAGGCAGTAAAGCAAATACCTTTTTGAAAAAAGAAGGATCATCTAAGTTAGGACCATACAAATTAACCAAAACAGCTTTTCTGTTACAGATTGTTCCTTTAACAATTAAAAATCTACCATTAGAATCTGATTCAATATCCTCTTGAATAAATATATTAGGTTTAATGAAAATAGACATGTCTTTTGTTTTACTCTGAGAAGTGGAGTGGAATTGCAAACCATTCCACCATCTAAAAAATCTATTTTGATCTCCCGCCCTAATATGTGTCTCTTGAGCAAAAATTATATCAGGTTGGAATCGGTTAATAATTTTAAAAGTCATCTTTCGTTTTATAGGATGATTCCAACCGCGTACATTTCAATTTATTATATTAATCCGTTTGAACAGCATACTATAATTTCATTCTACTTTATACATGCACAAAGCACATACCAATGCAGGATGATCAAAGATGGCGGTGATGAAGAATACAACCAAATAAAAAACACGCATGCTCCGGAACCACCCAATGGGAAAAAACTAACTCTAAACCCACCCACCCACACCCGGAAACCCGAAAAAGGCAAGCAATCTACGATAGAATTCAAAGCTGCTGACTGCTCTGTCTGTGTTTTCTTTCCCTCCTCCCAGTTAGTAAAAAAGTAGAGTGACCTTGTGAAAAAGACAATAAAGTCTCAGCAAAGAAGGTATTTACATTCCATCGACCGATAAACAAGAAAGAACCAAAATAATGTTATCTCTTAGAGAGAAAAACCAGCACCATGTTTAAGTTTAATATTAATTCCCTAAAAAAGCTTTAAATTCAATTATAAAATGTTATAATAAAACAGAAAAAAATATATAAAAAACCCTATTAGTAGGCAAAAACTACCAATTAGCTGATTAAAAACAAGAAACAAACAAGTATTAAATTAAAGGAACAAATCGCCTTATCTTCTTCCCTCATTCGTAGAATGTCCAGAGATCATTTAAACAGAGATACTTAAATTATAAATCTTTCCAAAGGAAAACCAACAATATGCAATAAAGAATAACTCTCCGTCTTCTTTAATTAGTCTCTCGATGAAATACACAAGTGACCTTCATAAATCTTCTTTCCAAAATGTGAATAATATAGAAATAGCCAATCAGCCTTTCGGATGGATCGTTCAACAGCGGCGTCGGTGACAGCGGCAGGCAAAGCCTGAACAAAATCCAGCGCAGCTTTTGGATCAAAAAAAGTACGAGGAGGAGAATTAGCAGGGAAAATTTTAATTCTTGTCGGGTACCTCAGATTCGGAAAAAGTTTTTTATCATGTGCTTGTTTCATTACCAGGGCAAATTTTGATCTTTGTTCCATTATCTCTCTTGGATAATCTTCATAGAAGCGGAGCTCAGATTCCATAAATCTAAAAACTCTCTGTTTTCTTGCCTGCCACATTATTTGATCTTTAATTTTAAAGTGAAGAAAGCAAACCAGAACAGATCTTGGTTTACTAGAGTCCTTCGATTTCGAGATAAACGCCCTGTGTGCCCTTTCTGTAGCAGGCGGCTTTGATAGAATGGTAGGAAATAAAGTGTGGAAAAGCTTACCAAAGTAAGCCGTTAGATCTGCATCTTCAGCTCCTTCCTGCAGCCCAACAATTCTTATATTCCTTCGTCGAGACCTAGTTTCCAGGTCTATAATCTTATTTTGATGTCTTTCCAAACGAGTTGTAGCTTCAGACAACTTTTGCTTAGTTATCTTCAATTCCTCTTCATGTGAAATAACTTGAGTTTCCATGACTTTAAGTCTTCCCAGAAATGACTACTTTTCATTACTATTCTTTTCCAGTTGGTCTTTAATTGATCCATTCTGATCCTTAATTGAATTCAGTGTCGGAACGATATCTTCAGCCCACGATGGCATTTCATCAGATCTTTCCTTTTGCACCTTTCCTTTCCCGTTACCTTTATCACTAGGTTCAGGTAGATTCTTCCCACTTCTTGTAGACATAGACATATTGATCCCCCTCAAGAATCAACAAGTAAAAATTTTAAATTCAAAGCTTAAACTTGGGGGAGAGAAAGAAAACTAAGAGCAGCACAAAAAATACTGCTACTCCATTTGCAGACAGGGGCGGTCCTTGCCACAGCGTCACCTGTTACCGTCACCCAGGGGAGTAGGTGCTGGAGGCAGTAAGGGAGAGAACAGAGGCACGGTGGGCATGCTTGAATTTATGGTGGGCTGGGGGCTGCCCCTGCAGGCCGGCTCTCCCTTTGGGGCTGCTCACCACTGTTCACTCCCTCGAAGACAAGCTGGATTGCCTTTGACTTCAGCTGACCCAGTGCAAAGCAAGCCGAGTCACCCTTTGTCTATGGCTCACCCAATGCAAGATGAGGAACTGCTGTGTGCTTGTTCTTTGAAGACAACACCCCATGCACCACACACAAAATGCTGGAGGAACTCAGCAGGCCAGGCAGCATTCATGGAAAAAGAGTACAGTCAACATTTCGGCAGGATTGCTGAGTTCCTCCAACATTTTGTGTGTGTTGCTTAGATTTCCGACATCTGCAGGTTTTCTCTTGTTTGTGATCCCATACGCCATCAATCTTCAGATCATACCACTCATGGGACTTGTGCTAGTATTATTTTGAGACTGTCTGTGCTGTGTGTTGTGTGTGACTGTATGCAGTGTTACACCTCGTCCCCCACTGGTGTGTTTAGCTGTGTGCGTGTGTATGGTTGAATGCCAATTAAACTTGAACTTTAACTCTAGCTCTTTGCCCTCTATCCTCTTCAGGATAAACATATCCTTCTATTATTTTCCCTTATGTACTTACCTGGCTTCCACTTAAATATACTTGATGCATCAGTCCCACTGTACTGTGCAGTAGGAATTCTACTTGGACCTGTTCTCTGCATTTTTTCCCCAAACTCCCACTATTATAAATGCTTCCTAAACTTATCCAATTCCTTCAGAAATAGCTGGTGAAATGTAATTTTGGAAATATCTGGATAATTACATGCTGCCTTGTATGAGGGGTGATTGATAAGTTTGTGGCCTAAGGTAGAAGGAGTCAATTTTAGAAAACCTAGCACATTTATTTTTCCTACATTTACACACTTAGTCCAGCAGCTGTGGAGCATACGGATCCCTTCTTTGTAGAAGTCGGCGTTTTGGACCTCCAGAAAGTGGTCCACAGCAGGGGTCATTGATAAATTTGTGGCCCAAGGTAGAAGGAGATGAGTTATTAACTTCAAACTTTCTGCATAATCGCTCAAAGAGTTAAACTGCATGTGCATGTAACAAGAGCTGTATAACTCATCTCCTTCTACCTTAGGCCACAACCTTATCAATCACATCTGCTGTGGACCACTTTCTGGAGGTCCAAGATGCCGACTTCAGTGTGTACATGTAGGAGGGGACTATGTTGAGAAATAAATATGCTAGGTTTTCTAAAATTGAGTCCTTCTACCTTAGGCCACGAACCTATCAATCACCCCTCATATGGTTATGGGACATTGCATAATTCTTTGAGCAGTCGGTAAATAGTCAACAAAACAAGCAGTTTTACTGATGGAGATGGAAACATTGTCCCGTCAAATATGCACCCATTAGGAGGATTCCTGAACCAGAAATGAAGGAGATTAGGTGTGCTGAAGATTTTATGTGGATACTCTCTGGAGTTTAGGAGAATGAAAGATATCCTCAATGAAACTTCCAAAAGTCCAATAAACCTTGACAAAGTAAATATTGAGAAGATATTTCCATCAACTAGGGCCAGAGATTACAATCTCAAAATGAGGGGCCAACCTTCCAAAACAGGTGAGAAAAGAATTCTTTATTCAGAGGACAAATGAATTCAGCCACTGAGTATATTCAGAACAGAGATTGATAGATTGTTGAATATTGATAAAATCAAGAACTATATCAGATAGTGTAAGGAGGTGGTGCAGCAGAATCCTGTTGAACGGCTGAGAAGGTGGAAGGGGTAAGTGCTTTATCCGTGTTTCTATTACTTAGATTCACTCAACACAAGCACAACAGCCAGAGAATGACATAGATGATGCAAAGTGTGGAAACTTTTCATTAGGTGAAATCTTCTGCAGTCCAGACAGAGAAGAGGAACTCCCTCATCGTTCTTGAAAGTCCATGTCAGAAACTTGGTGTTGATCACTTTGTTGAAAAACTGCAAAAATAATTGAAAACAGGAAAAATGACAAGGCAGATTCAAAGTAAAGAAAGACCATAAAATTCATCAGCACTTTGAGTGTTTTCCTTGATTTTATTGCTGTCTATTTTCTAAAGGGAATATGTCAAAAATAATGTTCTACCTGGCACGTTGACAGCGCTAATCTAGCCGCAGGGAAACCTGCCAAGGCTAGAGTCCTGGGAGGAAGTTTCACGATTTATAACCCATGGGTAATTAATGGCAACAGGGCTGATGGCTGAAAGCCCACAGCCTAAGTTTAATGCAGCATATTTCCAAGAGATAGTAATGTTAAGATACACACTCTAAAATTGAATTATCTGTCCACAGTCTGAGCTGAGAATGACGGAGCAGGTGACGAACAAGAGGAAAGCCGTGGTTACTGATTTGGGAATCGTGGTTTACGTATTCATATAGTCCAACAGGCAGCACCATTCTTGTCTTTTCCTTTTTCTCACATTTGTACTCTGTGCTGTTTGCACAGACTTATTTTAAATTCATTTTGTTGGTGATGGTGATTGCATATTTCATTTGGCAGGCAGTGCAAACCAACGCCTCCCCAGATCTGTGCTGGGACCTCAACCTTTCACCATTTCCATCCAGACTTTTAGAAGAATAAAGTACCCTATATCTGAGTTTAGTACTGTTCTAAGTTCAGTAAATTCACAACAATAGATAAGGAATGTTGGCGAAACTTCTTAGAAAATGATTTTCTAACATGTGCCTTCGAAGATGTATGTACAGAAATCTTCAAAACTAATGGACAGTGACAAGAAGTATTCCAAAAAGTGAATTGTAATTTTGTACGATGCTATTGTAGAAATTTGGAGTTGGTTACCCTTGCAAGCAGAACAAGTGCTACGCCTGCCCTTACACCTCCTCCCTCACTACCCTTCAGGGCCCCAAACAGCCCTTCTAGGTGAGGTGACACTTCACCGGTGAGTCTGTTGGGGTCATCTGCTGTTACCGGTGCTCCTGGTGTGGCCTCTTGTATATTGGTGGGACCCAATGTAGATTGGGAGACCGCTTTGCTGAGCATCTACGCTCCGTTCGCCAGAAAAAAATGGCATCTCCCATTGGCCACCCATTTTAACTCCTCTTCCCATTCCCATTCCTCTGCTGTCGTGATGAGGCCACACTCAGGTTCGAGGAGCAGCACCTTATATTCCGTCTGGGTAGCCTCCAACCTGATGGCATGAACATCGATTTCTCGAATTTTTGGTAATGTCCCTCTCCCTTCTCTATTCCCCATCCCCTTTTCCCTCTCTCACCTTATCTCCTTGCCTGTCCATCACTTCCCTCTGGTGCTCCTCCCCCTTTTTCTTTCTCCCATGGCCTTCTGTCCTCTCCTATTAGATTACCCCTTTTCCAGGCCTGTACCTCTTTCACCAATCAACTTCCCAGCTCTTTACTTCACCCCTCTTCCCCCCCCAACCCCGCACCCCCAATTTCACCTATCACCTTGTGTTTCTTCCTCCCCTCCCCCCCCCCACCTTCTAACTCTGACTTCTCATCTTTTTCTCCAGTCCTGCTGAATGGTCTCGGCCCAAAACATCGACTGTATTCTTTTCTGTAGATGCTGCCTGGCCTGCTGAGTTCCTCGAACATTTTGTGTGTTGCTTGGATTTCTCTCGTTTGTGATTAGATCTGGAATACTGTGTTTCATTCTGGGCACTTCAAGAAGCAAAATTCACCAGAATGATTTTGGTGCTAAAAGGTTTACTTATAAACACTAGTCTTATAGTCCCTTGAGTACACAAAATTAATGGCTGGTCTGAATCAGATGTTCAGAATATTACAGGATATGATTTAACTGAAACCATTTTGTTTGCTGTTAGAGTCCAAAGCAAGATTTCACAACCTTAATTTGTGTTTTGGGTGATGACAGCCTCTTCAGCTACAGTGTAGGAGAGATCAGTCATTTTTCACCAATACACCTTTGGGAATGGATTAAATGAAGTTTGTGAAAGAGATATTACAAGAAAGAAAAACGGGTGAACTGAACGTGAGATAGAAATCAATTTGGTTTTGTTGGTACAACAGCCTTGAGGAGCTGATGGCTCACTCCCATTCTCATGTTCGTGGTCAAATCTGCATCTGACCATGTGGAATCTCAGCATTCACTCGTGACGTTGTGGGTTCAGGAACTTTAGGGCTGGGCTTGCTGCAGGAGCCTTTTGATTTCCCTTCCACTGATGAGGTGTTACTGTGCACCTATCACGCCAGTTTATTGAAAAAATGTTTCAGTTCAACCTTATTCCGAATATTCACTGCACGACAAGAATGCAAAGAAAATGTCAGAGACCAAACCGTAAATCGCTGATCATTAATTTTTATTTGAAGTTCACGATAGGACAGATATCCTATTAGTTACTGGCGAGTGTCTGATCGATCCAGTTCCGGAGCTCGGACACTCGGGCGTAGACTCCAGGTATCTGTGGAGAGCACCGGCCACTACCCCAGGAGACAATTCCTGTCAAGTACCAGGTTCCTGCATCCTGGCAGACAAGGGGTCCACCTGAGTCGCCCTGGAAACAAAGAAACGAGATTTAATTGCTGTGCCGAGAGAAGTTGAAGGAAACTTTCCTGAAGGGGATGTTAACCTACCATGCAGGAGGAGGCACCAGCAGCACCAGCACAAATCATCGTATCATCAATCTTGTTGCCCCAAAACTGCTCACACTCAGGGTTGCTCAGGAGAGGGAGAGCGGTCTGCTGCAGGGTGCAAGGTGTAAAGAAAGCTGCATGGGGAAAGGAGGTAAAATATACTGTTAGATTTTCCTGACCCAATAAAAATATTAAAGACTTATTCTTGGAACATATGGATCTTTGCTGCAATATTGACACAAACAAAAATGCCTTGTTCTTACATAGACATCACACATCACAAATGATTGATGCACCGGAAATGACATGGCTAATGGATGGGAGAGATATGGACGGTATGGTCCAAGTGCAGGTTAGTGGGCAGAATAATAGTTTGGCATGGATTTGTTGGGCTGAAGGGCCCGTTTCTGTAATGTAGTGCGCGATGACTCTAATACCCCTACTCCACTGCCCCACATCCCTCCCGACATTTAGAACATGTCTGCAATATATTTCAGGGTAGCGTACGGTATAGGCGACCCAGGTTCGATTCCTACCACTGCCTGAAAGGAATTTACACGTTCTCCCCGTGACTGCGTGGGTTTCCTCCGGGTGCTCCGGTTTCTTCCCACAGTCGAACAACGTACTGCTTGGTAGGTTAACTGGTCATTGTAAATTGTCCTGTGATTAGGCGAGCATTAAATTGGGGGTTGCTGGGCAGCACGGCTGGAAGGGCCCACTCCACACTGTATCTCAATAAGTAAATAAATAAATTTAACCAATTTAATTCAGTTTTTTCAAGGAAAACCTGTGGTGCCTCCTTCCTACTTTCATTCCCTTTTTACAATTCCTATAATTATGGCCTCCACTAGACAGTTCTATGATCCTACATTTTTAATAGGGTGATTGAAATGGCGTCACTTGCATTGGCCCTGTGCTCTTTTTGCCTGCCTTCCACTAGTCCCTTTCACATCCTGCACAGATGTAGGAAATCAGTTACTCCACAGCAAGACATTAAACTGAAGCACAGAGAGAGAGAACTGTTGGGAGCACTGAGCAACACAGCATTCTCTCAACTAGGTTATGCCATTTGGAAGTAGCTCTTCAATGTAAGGGGGAGTTATATATAAAATTATTCTATGCCATCATCGATACAGTTTTTGTAATTGATACTTCATATGTTAACATGGAGGTCCAGCTCCACCAATCCAGCACACAAAATGCTGGCAGAACTCAGTGGGTCAGGCAGGAGGGGAATAAACAGTCAAGGTTTTGGGCTGGGACCCTTCCCCACAGCTGTTGGTCTCTCTGAAGCCGTGTTGCTGCCATACCGTTGTAGCGAGTCAGGCCCCATCCGGTAGTGACACACTGCTTGCCAGGACTGAATGTTTTGTATGCTGAAGCAAGGCAGACAGGAGAGATCTCGGCATCGAATGAAACAGGGCTTGAGAGCTTGACAAGACTGATGTCGTTTTCAATGGTATTCGGGTTCCACAAGGGGTGAGTAATAGCCTGTGAGACATGAGGTTGCAATCAGTTCTTTCTTCACACTTCTCCACCATTTCCCCATTAACTCATTCCAATTTTTGCTCCTTGATACTGTTTCTAATTCAACAGGTGCTTTGTATTATGGGCTTCAGTCAGTAATCTTCCCTAGCTGATGTTCTGTTTTGTGCTCCTTCTGGTCATGTTCTGCACAATAGCTTTGACCAGCCCCTGATGATATTCCTGTCATATGGCCTCTGTTTATGGCCCTGGGATACTTACTCGATCGTGCTCTGTGTTTTGAGCCTTTCCCCATGTTTCATCTGATGGAAATGATCAACCCTTCCCCAGTGATGGTCAGTATTATGGAACTTGACCTTTGTCTTTTGATGTTCATAGACGTGCTTGCCCTGACAAATGACTGCACGCATAACGTTCACTGCTTTGTGAGGATGCTGTAGGACCCGGTCTTTTGTTGTCGATAGTGAGCATATATTTGAGATTCTCAATAAAAAGTGGTCATGCATTTGTTTCAGCAAGAGAAACCCATGGGCTGCTAGTGTGGAGTGTGGTACTTAACTAGAAACTGATGCTATAATACAAGTGTATGGACAAATGATCAAACTCTGCCAGGAGCATTTTTCTACCATCCACAGTTCTTTAAAAATTTATCGGTGATCCACTTTTTAAACTCTTCTCTCAAAATCATCAATTAAAGTCAAAGCATTCTTACCCGAGCAACAGGGATAAACTGAGCTTTGGAATCTGCTGTGCACTTGTTGTATTCTCCAACAACCACAATATGCCTGGTACTGCAGAAAGAAAATCAGATTCAGTGAGTGTTGTATCTCCTCGTGCTGTAAGTACAAACTTTGAAGGTCTCAAGGTTTTACAACGTACCTCACGGTGCAATGGGCAGCAGTAACAACCCAGTTTTCGTTAATCAGGGAACCACCACAGAAATGGAAGCCATTTTGTTGCTAATGTAGAAAGTGAAACAGTTATTAAGTCCAGAAAGCACAATGTTCAAAACATTATTGTTGAAATAGAAAATGATAATAACAATATAAAGCAGGTCAGGCAGCATTGGTGGAAAAAGAGAAAGAGAAATCCCCTCCTCAGACGGGTGAGAGAGAAAGCACATTTTTGGAGAGAGGATAGGGGTGGGATGGATAGGACAAAGGGAATATCTCTGATAGGCTGAGGCTGAAGATGGCAGGTAGATATGTTTTAAACAAGATCATCCCAATAATGGTTGATGGAAACTGATAGACATAGGTATCCTGATCAATTTAAAAGCTTTGAAATGGCAGCGGTCAGAGAGGGAGAGTGCCAGCAATAGAAAGCGAATACTGTGGAAAGCAGAGCAGTGTTACATGCCCAGCAGGTCAGCCTGTGCTAACGGAAAGGGAAGAACTGAGCCAGTGTTACAGACAGATGGTCAACAGAAGAAATGGCCCGTTCTGATAACGACAGAGAAAGTGAGATACAGTATTTGAAATTATAGAAATGAAAATGACTTTGGAAGGCTGCAACACTGTCAGGTGCAAGATGAGGTGCTGTTCCTCATTCGAGCAGTGTCTGATCTGCTGAGTGTTTCAGCATTTTCACCATCTGCATATGTTTGATTTTCATTATTAAGGTTATATTGCATGAGAGTATTTACATCAAATACCCAGCTTTGCACTGGGGGGGGCAGGATTATGAAGAAACAGCAAGTTTTATGGCAATATAGGATATAGGAACAGCTGAATGCCCTTTGAGTCTATCCTGTTATTCGATAAAGTCATTGCTGATCTTATAACCAAACAGCATTTTCCTGCCCATACCCTATACCTCCTGAGTCCAGATATCTATTGCTCAGCTTTGAACTCACTCAGCTGAACATGCCCAGTTCTTTGGAATAGAGAATTTCACAAGGGTTCAAACCCAATAAGTTTCTCCTCATGAAAAACTGGAGTGACAGAAATGATACACCTGCCTATTCACCTCCTCCCCCTCTTTCAATCAGAGACCCAAACAGTCTTTCTACAATCTTCCAGGGCAGATAATTCCTAAGATTCTCTGTCACCAAAGTTTCACCTCATCGCAGATCCAGATGGTGTGCCTCTTATATCAAAACTATGGAAAGGGAGCTGTCCTCACTGGGTCAGTCAAGGGACATATCTCCCTGCATCCACTTCCTGAGCTCTGCAAGAATTTTGTATGTTTCAATGAAATCCTCTAACAATCCTCAAACTCTAGAGCAGCCTTAAACTTTTTACCCTGGCGGAATCCTTGAAATAATCTTCAGGTCTCAGGGAGCCCCCGCATAAAAGTTATTATATCCACAGCTCATGGTATGTTAGCATCACCAGGAAGTGTAGATACAATAATCTAAAAATAATTGTCAATGCTCTTTCGAGTAGAGAATGAAGTTTTAGCCAACCTTTCTTAAAAAGAACAGTTTAGCTAACCTTTCTGGGAATTAATCGCTCTCTTTTCCTTTCATAAATTTTAAAAACATTAGGAAAACATAACAAATTTCTTTTAAATAACCGGCTTAAGGCAAAATGGAATTTAATTTTTCGAAAGGTAGGCTCGGTAGATATAATTTAAATAAAGGTTGTAAATTGATTTTAATTAATGCTATTTACAACATGAAAATGTATTGACAATGTTGAATAGTAAAGTTACTAAAAACCATAAGCCAAAGCAATATGAATAAAAATATAGCCTAAGTTATGCAAGATTTTGAAAAAACATTTCTTACTAAGTGACATGATCAGGCTCAAAGATAGGCCTAGCTTTAGAAACCTGTGCTTGTTTTTCTCTAGAGAATACTGGCCTATTCTCCTTACACTCCTCATACTAAGTTATCATATTATATTCATTGGTAATGATATTGGTTTATTATTATCACAGCGAAAAGCTTGCCCGTTCATACAGACTAAACCATTACACGGTGCATTGAAGCAGAATAAAGTACTGTATACAGAATAAAGAATAAAAGATACCGATAAAGTGAAGTGCAGGTCAGCAAAGTGCAAGATCATAATGAGGTTTGATTGTGAGGACATTCTCCATCATTAGGGACCATTATCAATCGGGAACATGTCCTTGTCAGGGAGATGGTGCAGGTGCCTGACAACCCACATGTAACCATTCAGGAAATTGTCTTTCTCTTCCCAATCAGATTTTCGAATGGTCCATTCCTTTCTTTTGCCCTATTTTGTAACTTATAGTAACTACATCTTTACTGCAGCAAAACAATGAGCGTCATGTCATTTCAAGTTTAATTCAGTGATAATAAACCTGATTTTGATTCTGCTGGCAAACCTATCATGCCTGGAAGCAGCCTAGCAAATCGACTCTAGTTCCAGTCTAGCTGTACCCAGTCATATTCCTTTTTAGCTGAGGAATGCCAAAATTTACACAATGTTCCAGTTGCATTGACACCAATATAAGTGCAATAAAGTCTCTTCAGTCCTTTGCTTTGATCCTCTTGTGATCCCAGCAGATGTTATTTGACCCATTAGATTCTGTTAGCAGGTTCTTTTTGCCCCACAGTTTAAAACAATTATGTCCCTAATACTACGCTCTCCAGGCAGGTTAAGCAGAATCTATTTAATTCATCCCATTCAGAATCACCTCCTCCTCCTATGGACAGAGTAGTAGGCCCATCCTATTCAAATCCCCTCACTGAAGAATTAGTTTACTCTTCCAGCAAATATGTCCTTCCATACATACATCAACAAAAAATGCATTTAAATATTCAGATGTAATCTCTCTGAAATCCCATACTATTGTGGCAAAACTCTCGTACTAATTCCCCATAAAATGTACCATTTGCCTTCCTAGTTGCTGTTATACCTCATAGTTATCTTTTCATGTAGAACACTAAATTTCTCTGCATATCAACTTGTAGTTGTTTCTCATCTTTTCCGTTCTTCCTACCTAGCCTCATTTTGTAATTTACACTATCTGCTGCTCTCTTGTCCAGTGAATTGTCTGTTTCTTCTCATTGTCTCTTTACATACTTCTCACAGCCTATGTGTATCATTAGCAAACCTCATTTCATCCACTGTTGCTCTTTTTCTAAGGGAAAATAACTGATTCTTCTGGCATCCAGTCAGTCAAACTTATCCACTTTTTCCTGCATTTTATGCCCTGTCATATTCCAATCACTATTATAAACCTAAAATTTGTTTAGTATCTATATGTGTTGCATCTTATCAAATATCCTTAGTTATCTTTCAAAGACCAAGCACCTCAAGTCTATATCTCCCCCCAATATTACCATGTTATTTATATCCCCAAAATTTTCTTAGACTTACAAAATATGATATTGTGTGATGCTATGTCTAATTATGTCTAATTTTCCAGGTATCCTGTCATGATGTCTTTGATGATGAACTTCAAGATTTTTCTGACAGGTTAATTGAAACACGTCTTTGTTTTTGCACTGACTTTTCTGTTGAATCGTGATGTTACCTTTGTTCGCAATGGACAAGGGCATACTTAACCCTCAGTTCAGAGGTGTGACTTTTCAGCAAATACCTACTTTGATAAGATCACACTTAATTCTTAAGTGTCGAGATTAGGTCACATTATTGGTTTTCCATCCTTGAGACAAAATTTCTGTTTCGGGTTCATGATCTATCTTTCGCAATGTTGAATTATCAAATGCAAAATAATTTACTTTACCTCTATGTATTCTTCAGCCTTCAGCTACATTAAGTTTATCAAAATTAGCCTAATACCTGCAGTGAAAATTGACCAAGAATGTTGGATCTTTGTGGAAATGACCTTCTCTATAAACAGACACAGTATGTAAGTAATGCTAGGAATACTTTACTGTATACTTTATTGTCGCCAAACAATTGGTACTAGAACGTACAATCATCACAGCGATATTTGATTCTGCGCTTCCCACTCCCTGGATTACAAATATTAAATATTAAAAATATTAAAAATAGTTAAATTAGTAAATATTAAAAATTTAAATTATAAATCATAGATAGAAAATAGAAAAATAGGAAGTAAGGTAGTGCAAAAAAACCAAGAGGCAGGTCTGGATATTTGGAGGGTACGGCCCAGATCCGGGTCAGCTGGAAAGAAGCTGTTCCCAAATCTGGCCGTACGAGTCTTCAAGTTCCTGAGCCATCTCCTGGAGGAAAGAGGGACGAAAGGTGTGTTGGCTGGGTGGGTCGTGTCCTTGATAATCCTGGCAGCACTGCTCTGACTGCGTGCGGTGTAAAGTGAGTCCACGGACGGAAGATTGGTTTGTGTGATGTGCTGCACCATGTTCACGATCTTCTGCAGCTTCTTCCAGTCTTGGACAGGACAACTTCCATACCAGGTTGTGATGCACCCTAGAAGAATGCTTTCTACGGTGCATCTATAAAAATTAGTGAGGGTTTTAGGGGACAGGCTAAATTTCTTTAGTTTTCTCAGGAAGTAAAGGCACTGGTGGGCCTTCTTGGCAGTGAACTCTGCTTGGTTGGACCCAGTCAGGTCATTTGTGATATTGACCCCGAGGAACTTAAAGCTTTAGACCTGTTCCACTTGTGCACCACCGATGTAAATTCGGTCGTGCGGTCCGCTACTCCTTCTGAAGTCAACAACCAATTCCTTCGTCTTGCTGACGTTGAGGGATAGTTATTGTCTTCGCACCATGCCACCAGGTTCTTAATTTCCTCTCTGTACTCAAACTCATCATTACCCGAGATACGGCCTACAATTGTTGTGTCATCAGCAAACTTATATACTGAGTTTGATGGAAACTTGGCTACAAAATCATGGGTGTACAGTGAGCACAGCAGGGGGCTGAGTACACAGCCTTGTGGGGCACCGGTGCTCAGAGTGATTGTAGAGGAGAGCTTGTCCCCTATTTTTACAGCCTGGGTCCTGTGTGTGAGGAAGTTGAAGATCCAGCTGCAGATCTGAGTGCTAAGGCCCAGGTTCTGGAGCTTAGGAATCAGTTTATTTGGAAAGATGGTATTAAAGGCGGAGCTGTAGTCAATGAAAAGGAGCCTTACGTATGTGTCTTTATTCTCCAGGTGTTCTAAGGAGGAACGTAGGGCCAGAGAGATGGCATCTGCCATTGACCTGTTGTTCCGGTAGGCGAATTGCAAAGCGTCGAGGTTGACTGGTAGGCTGTGGTTGATGTGTGCCATAACCAATCTCTCGAAGCACTTCATAGCAATTGATGTCAGAGCCACAGGTCAATAGTCATTCATAGAATTACCAAGACTTGGAGCCTTTGCTTCGACCTACCTGCAAGGAGACCTGCCAAGGCCATGATCCAGGAATTGCATCTTCACCATTCACAATTCGTGCATAGCCTGAGACTACAGGACTGATGGCTGGGACACCACAAACTAGAATGGAAGACAACAGACAAAGGTTTAGTCTCAGTTAATTAAAATATTCAAAGCTTAAAATACTTGATGCTTATTATAATTTACTCTGTCCATAGGCTGTGCCAATGAAGGCAAAGCAAGCGAGAACCCAAAGGAAAGCCATTGCTGTTGCAGGTATCTGGGTGTTACACTGGACCCTTTATATAGTCAAGCTTGGCTCTAGATATCTCGTAGGTCAAAGTCTGAAATTTTCAACCAATCTGCAATTGACAAGATTACTACCAAAATAAACTAATTAATTACAATGTGCTTAACCTAATCAGTGTACATATCTTTAAATAAAGCACCTGTGGGAAATGTCATGCTGTTTCAGGCATGGAATATAGATTATTGGATAAATATCAAAAATTTCTGTAAACGATTTGACATTCAGATGGGTACATGTAACCCCTCGGCCTTGAAAAGTTTCCATGTTATTGGCTGAAAAATCAATTCAGCTGAAGAACCTGTTTATTTCCAACAAGCATTTTGAATATAAGTTGAGAAGCATGCTTTTAATATCTTGAGTGGAAATATTTTAAATAGTAAAGAAATAGCAAAGATATTTTTTAGATGTGTAGTGGAGAAATAAGGAAAGGGAAGCATGCAAAGGTCTTTATTCTAAGAAAACTTGAAAAAAGAAATGTGAGACATATTGTTGATAGACATTAAAGACCTTACTTTTATAAGATGTCTTCCATTTCTTCAGTGAACTAAAGTAATAAAAAAGGCTAAAATCATAAGAAAAATGAGGTGCCATGTTGCTCATTGATTCTGCGCCACCATTTAATAAGGTCACAGTTTACTTTAAGGAAAGTAAACAAAATAAATTGCGAACAACAAGAACACATCGATAGTAGTGAGTTAAGTCACCAGGTCAGCTCTATTTTTATTGTGGTTAAAGGGTTAAATCCTCAACTCCCACAAATAATTCCATAACTTAATTTACCTCCATTCTGAACAGCCAAGAAATTGCATTTCCAGTCACGGTCAAGCGCCCAAAATTGCACTGAAGTGTGCTGAGTCAATAACTCCTAACTTTTTGATTGAAGGATGACTCCCACCCTGAAGGAAATTGCTGCTAAGAAGATAATAGACCAGGGTTTCCAACCTAGGCTCCACAGACCCCTTGGTTAATGGTAGGGCTCCTTAGCATAAACAAGGTTGGAGGAATGGTTTGATGGCTGTAATTTGTTTGGTGAGTCTAAGTATTTTACATTTTAGGGGGCCCAAGTGCATCTTCTGAGTGTTATCTCTGTCCTGCCAGAAATCTCTTGCTGTAATGGAGTTCTGAGCAAAATGTTTGTTCAATCACTCCTTCATTCAGAGGGCCAAAGCCCACACTGGAGTCAATGGTTGAAATGATCATCAGTGATTGTCTTTGTCATCCTGATATGGGAAGTAACTCATGTCATGAACCTTGATCGTCAGAGGGTGATGTTCTGCATTGGGAACAGGTTGCCGAAGGAATTTTGCGTACCCCACTTCCCTTCCTGTAATGCGCCACATTAAATAAAATACCAAAAAAAAAATGAACACAGCCTCAGAAGAAAGTGTTAAAAGACCTGGCTTCAAAGCCCGGCAACAAACTCGTAACCACACAGCAGTGATTCCATTGTACTGTATACCGAAGAGACATGAAACACCACATCTAGTAGTTGAAGGCACTGGAGTCATCCTCAAATCCAAGAAGAGAATAATTTGAACCACTTTATTATAGAGGGAGAGTGGAATGAGCCTAAACTGTATTGTATTATGACATATGGTCTGTCTATAATGCATAACAAGCCAATATTCTTTACAATTGTCTTGTTGTGCCTCTCTGTGGTTAGTATTTATTTTACAACTGCTAATATAATTTTAATATACAATATATCTCATGTAATGACAATCCCAGCACAGTTCCGAAGTTTAGTAATGCACATTGTATCCTATAATCTAATGCTCGGCAGCATCACCTTTAATTTGATCCACCTTGGTGCCCTTCGTGTAGTAAATGTATCTGGGATTTCGTCTTCACTTTGGATTCGGTCTTTTGGAAGCTGAATTATTGACACACTATCACTTTGGTCCAAATGCTTCTCAATAATTGTCTAAAGTTGTGTCTCTACTAGTTCAAAGGATAGAATTATGTATTGAGGCTTGGTGTTCCATGGATATATAAATTCAAACTCTGATGTTTCAGTCATCCTGGATATTAAAATTTAGTCTTAGATTCAACAAATAGCCAAGTCTTGAAATCAAACATTATTTTCTCTGATATCTGCTTGGAATTATCTCTGTACTAATTTCTAATTGATTTATTTTTCTAATTTAATTTGTTTTTTAAAAAAAAATTGGCTTATATTATAGCAAGTCTCATCTTCCCTTATCCATGATTTCTATGTATAATATATTCAAGTCATCAGCAAGATGGTTGTATTTTGTGACTTGTTCAACCAAACAGTATTGGAGAGGCAGAATATTTCTGGTTGCTTGTTTTCAATGCTACTTATAACCATAAAACAGTCCTTCCCTATGACACCAAACACCATTTCTCACACAAACAGAAATAAGGCCTGATACTGTAAAACTATTTGTTCCAAGTCTACTCTATTAAAGATTACATTTCCCCTTTTGAGGGAAAGTTCTGCTCAAATTCTTTCTTTATATACATGCAATCAGTCGAGAGCAAGTATTAAGCTAATCTTTTCTACATATGGCCATACTTAACAGTTACTGTACATTGGGTTTTATAGGATTGCTTATTGGATCATGAACCTAACTGAATTTCAAAATATATAATGAGAACTAAACTAACAGTTCTTTGCTAATGTGTGTGCTTGAAAGCCTTTTAATTCTGGTATTATGGAACAGCAGGTTATATGGATTGATATATAGCAAACAAACCAAATTACTCTGAAGGCCAATGTACCAGTATTATTCCGGCTGCTAATTTTCACATACTGATTAGTAAAACTCATGAGTGACATATGAGGTTGAAGGAAAACTCCCAAGGGAATTTTGGATAAATATTGCATCTGTATGACAAAACTTTATTGTTGACTTGCATCTCTTTAGGGGGAAGATTTGACAATGTTTAGGTGATAGTGTCTACTTGAGTTCAAGCAAAGATTGTAAATTCCTTGTTTAGAATACTTCAAAGAGTGTTACAGGGAAACACTAAACAGTATTGCATCCGTATTGTACTGTCTCAGTACTTTTATATTTGTGTGCTGTAGCACTTTTTTATTCGCAGTTATTTTGTAAATAACACTATTCTTTGCATTTCTGGTTAGATGCTAACTGCATTTCATTGGCTTTGTATCTGTACTGGGCACAATGGCAGTAAAGTTGAATCTAATCTAATCTAATCTAAACATTAGAAGCTCATCACAATTCTCCATCTTTGTGCCAGACTTTCCTGATCTAGACACTTGTTCCACCTTTGTTCTTTCGCTGTTTAACAATTGGTATCCATGCATGGCAACATTCTGTCCATGTCAGTTCTGAGCTCTCTAATAATATCTATATTCTCAGGTTGTTATAAGCAAGAATTCAAGGAATGTATTGCCATTTATGTGAAAAGGTACAACTTCCTGAATGATTAGGTTGTCGTATAAAATCATGGTCCTGAAATATATACACTCAGCGACCACCTTATTGTACACCTGCAAATATCTAATCAGCCAATCATGTGGCAGCAACCCACTGTGTAGGAACATACGGACATATCAAGAGGTTCAGTTGTTGTTCAGACCAAACTTAATAAGGTACCCAATGAAGCGGCCACTGAGCATATAAATGTGTGAAAGAAGTATGTGGCACAGAGTTGTCCCAACAGCTGCATTTAGTTGATTGCCATCATTGAAGGATGATATTTTTCTCCCACTACCTTGTTACTCACTTTAGTGAGAACCAGCACAAACAAGCTTATGGACACCATTTTTGCGGATGAGTATGGGACGGTTACTCTTGAGGAGTTATTGTCATCAGGTATGAAGTTACAGAGAATCATGTCCTGAAAGGAGAGCAGCAGTGATGGCAGGCAGTAGATGTGGTGGGGATTTCCATGAACATACGTGTTACAGGAGCTCTCAGTCATTTGTACTTCGGAATGTGTTCCTGACCTGAGAGCGAATAATATCAACATGGACCCAGGAGTTGGTGCAGAATGGAGAAAACCATTCCCATGCGAGGAAAAGGAGGTGACATTGCTGCTGGCAGTGGGACTGGAGAAGAGTGCAATGTAGGTGAGATTATTAGGCCCACAAAGTATGGAATAGGTTTTTTATAAGGCTATTTTAACCAAGGACGGAGTGAATTTGAAGATTGGCTCATACAGTCGGGGAATGGAAGCTGATTGGTAAAAACATGATCAGCAGATGACAGGCAGCGGGGTACAACTTCCCATACAACTTTAGATGTGCAGAACTGTTTGGTGTGTGGGACAGTTGATGAGAGAATTCAGGTGGCACTGTTTGCCACAAAGGGCTGCGGAAGAGAGCTGGGTTTAAATAGGCTGCAGGTGATGAGTCAGAGACGAGTGGCAAGTGGTCCCTGTTAGCTGGGTGGAGATTGGGAGGTGCCTGACAGGACCGCCCCACTCCTACAGCTGGCACCCAACTGCCGGTAGGGATCCAGATGGGTCTGCTGGAACACCTTGATGAGCGATAGATCCAAAATGAAACTAGATGGTGTCCAAGACCTCTCGTCCAGCCATACCCTTCCCAGTTGACCAGGTACCTGCACGTCTTGTTCACAATGACATGAATCTATAACCAGTGAACCGTGTACACTGGACCACCTTCCGCCATCCTAGGCTCAGGTGGGTCGAGTGGTCCATGGACAACGGGCTTGAGGCTGGACATATGGAAGGTAGGTGTGACCCTGAGGGACGGTGGCAGCTGGAGATGGTAAGTGACTGGATTGATGCAATGGGTAATCTGGAAGGGACTGACGGGCTTGCAGAGAGCTCGCAGAATCGGTGTGCAGAGACAGATGTCGGGCGGAAAGCTAGGCATGGCCTCTAGACTGGAGTAGTCTGGCTGGGCACCACCGGCAGTTGGCCTGGCAGCAGTAAGTGTGGTTGGCAACTAGGATGCCCCCGTGCCCTCTTCTGGCAGTGGTGATTCAGAGCTCTGGTGGGCAGGACCTCCACTGTTGGCTCCTCTGCAGGGAACAACTGGAGTTGGTAGCCATGAAGCACTTCAAAGGGTGACATACCTGTGGCAGAGGAGGTGTGTAAATTGCGGGACAGCTCATCTCAGAGCAGTTACTTCTTCTATGAGGAAGGTTTAGAGGTGGTGAAGCATCTCAGAAACTTCTCCACTTACTGATGGGCTCTTCCTGACTGCCCGGTGGTCTGTGGATGATAGCCTGAGGACAGCTTGCTTCAGTGTGGAGGAGGGAACAGAAGGCTTGTCAGAAATGGGGGGCATATTGTGGGCCCTGGTACAACACAAACCTGTGGGACACCACGAAGGCAAACTACATGTTGGAGAATCAGCAGAATTTTGGGGAAGGCAATGAATGGGGCCACCTTGGAGAACTGATCCACCACAGTCGTGATCTCATTGGCCACAACAGAAGGTGGCATGGCCAGGATGAAATCTATGGCAATGTGGGACCACGGGCGTGGAGGGACCGGTAGGGGCTGCAGGAGCGCAGAGGGCCGCTGATTGGAGGAGTTGGATTGGGCACATTGAGGGTGGGCAATGACGAACCGAATACCTGGTGAGCCACCAGAACTGGCGTCACAGAAAATCCAGCATCCATTGTGTGCCTGGATGGCTGGAGAGGGCCCACTGGAGTGCACGGCCACCGGCACATACACGTGGTTGTCAGGGGTAACGGCCGAAGCAGGCTTGTGCTGCAGGGTCTGGCGGATCTGGTTATGAAGGAATGCAGTGAGGATCTCGGAGGACGGAATGATGGGCTGAGGTTGATCTCTGTTTCAGCTGGATTGAACTGTCATGACAGGGCATCCATTTTAGTGTTCTTGGAGCTGTGTCAGTAGGAGATGGTGAAGTTGAATTGCTTGAAGAAGAGGGGTCAGTGAACCTCACATGGGTTGAGTTGTTGTATGGATATAAGGTTCTGATGCTCAGTTCAGATCAGGAAGGGCTTAGTGTTCCCCATCAGCCAATGTCTCTATTCCTTCAAGGCCCATTTACTGGCAAATAGATCCCTGCCTGTTACTCCATAACAGCGCTGTGCCGAGTTGAACTCGTGCGAGAAGAAGGCACAAGGTTGTGTCTTCAAATCCATTTGTCGCTGGGAGAGAATGGACGCTGCAACCACATCGGAGGTGTCTGCCCATACCACAAAAGGCGGAGAAAGGGAGCGGTGGTGAGGTGTCTCTTTGAGCTCCTTGAAAGTGTGGTCTGTAGCAGCAGACCAGGTTATCCGTAAGGGGGGTGACTTGGTGAGGGAGGTGAGAGGAGCAGTGATTTGGCTGGAGTTTCTGATGAACAAAAAGTTGAAGTAGCAGTAGCCCAGAAAGCTCTATAATGACCAGAGAACACATTCATTTAATCTTCTAAGCCTTGGAAGCATTTTAATCAATTTGCTGGGCCCCGTCAAATGTTTGGAAATCCTTCCAAAGGTGAGATGCTCAAATTTTTTTTTGAATAGCTTGAATATACATGAACTCAAAATCTCTTAGTTTGGCAATTTTTTTTCCCAAAATAAAAGTTAAAATGAGAAAACAAAACTGTGGCAATAAAGCCCAGAACTTCCTTGAAGAATGTTGTTCAGGAGTGAGAGCTACATGCTGAGATTAGGAAGGTGCTTACAAGTCATGAAATAAAAACAGAAAGATGTACACAGCCAGCCAGTGTCTGTGGGATTGGTGCTCAGTGTTTCCAGCATTTTTCTGTTTTTATCTCAGATTTTCAGCACCTGCAGTCTTTCTGGATTTTCATTCCTTGTATTTGAGTTGTGTTTAGTGTTGGAATTTACAATAAATAATAAACTATAAACAAAAGATCTGCACAGGATAGAAATCCAGAGCAAAACACACAAAATTCTGGAGGATGTTTTGGGCCAAGACCCTTCATCAGGACCGGTAATGAGTATGACGAAGAGTCTTAGCCCCAAACATCAACTGTTTATGAGTTCCTCCAGCATTTTGCGTGTGTTGCTAAGGAATACACTTGTTGCTTTTCTTCATTCTGTACATATTCTGCTTCGAGCACATTTATGTTCTTGAAATGAATGATAAACCATTTTGCTGTTCCTCTGACTCCAGTTATTCAAACTGTCCAACTTGAGTTCTTTCAAAACTCTGCTCTCCTGATCCTCCTACCTCGAAGCACCTCTTGTTCACCTGTCACACTTTGGCTCTTCCACTTGTTTTGGTTCCTGCTACAGCTGTGCCTCAGAATTAAGTTTCCCAGCCCTAATTCGGGTCACATTGTGGCCACAGCATTCCCTTTCGTTGTGAATTCCTCAAGCTCTACAGCAGAGATGTCTGCATACTCCAATTCTGGCTTTTTGCTTCACTGTTTCTTTCAAGTTCTTTCTTTGTTTTGTGGCTATCTGGAGAAGACACATTTCAGAGTTGTAGTTGGATACATGCTTTGATAATAAATGAACCTTTGAACCTTTCGTTAGTAGGCATAAATTTAGCTGCTCGTGTACAGGGGGTGGCATTCCCTCCTGGTGTCATTCGCCACTTTAACCTAGGATCCAGGAGCAGGAGTAGGCCGTCTGGCCCATTGAGCCTGCTCTACCGTACAGTGAGATCATGGCTGATCATGCTGTGGACTCAACTCCACCTACTTGTCATTTCTCCATCACCTTTAATTCCCCTGCGATGCAAAAATCTATCTATCTGTGTCTTAAGTATATGTAATGAGGTAGCCCCGAATGCTTCAATGCATAGAGAATTTCACAGATTCACTCCTCTCTGAGAAGTGCTTTTGCATGAATCACACAAGGTGCAACAGGTTATCAAGAAGGCAAATGTAAGGTTGTCCATCATTGCTGGAGGGATAGAATTGTAAGCCCAATTTATACTTCTGTGTCAAATGTACACCGTAGGTACCAGGTACCCTATGCCATAGGGTGACATGCACTTCCCCCAAAAATTAACTCACACGTCACAGCGATGCAGACCGCAACAACTGTGATTGGCCTGCTTGGTAGCATCGCATTTCCTCCTACGCATTTCCGGTTGCTGTTCTCCGCCATGTCCGTACACCGGTGTGAAATAAATGGTTGGAGACGATGAACCAAATCGTCAAATCTACCTGCCGACATCCGAAAATATTTGAAATGCATTTCCTCGTCCATGTCTCTCCCGAAGAAACTCAACACAGTGGCATAGAAACCCCTCCACCAACTAGCGTTTTGGCGGTGAATTGCAGAGCGACGCAGACACAACTACGCATGCTCGCTTAGGCGTAGGGCTACGCAAAAGTATAAATCAGGCTTAAGAGTAGGAAGGTTATGTTGCAACTTTTCATTTCAATCTTTCTTTTCATTTTGTGCCCCATTAAATCCTGCCTCTCTTCTCAAGCATTTGGTTACCACATTATGTCTTGTTATGTGACTTATCGTCAATACTTTCTCCCCAAATAGCTCTTGGGACATTTAAAAGTGCTCTAACGGTCACAGTACAACTTCCCGAAGCAGCCAAATAAGACCAGAAGACCATAAGACATAGGAGCAGTATTAGGCCCTCTGGCTCATCGAGTCTGCTGCACCATTGCCTGATCCTTTGTTTCTACCTCCTCCTCAACCTGTTATGTACATGTACTGCATTTACACAATGGTCCTGACCACATACATGGACCCAGCAAGCTCACCTTTGATGTGAAGATATCACATGTTAATGACATTGAAGCAAATAACGAGATGTGTGAGAACGATGCTGAAACCACACTTGGGCAGAAGGTCACCTTACATTTTGTTAAGTGGAATATTAACCTATTTATCTATAATGAGGGGAAAAGGCTTTAAATTGTGATTTATTAAGTTATTAATGTGTGAAAGGAAACCGTGTTTCTCAGGGATTTTTTCTTTCCTTTACTGCAACTGAGTGTCTGCACAAGTTTACTTTGAGTCCAGCTTCAATACTACCTCTAACAATCTAACTGCTCTGGGCTACCGAGCACTGATCACTGTGTCTCTGATACTGGTACTCCCAGCAAATAAATACAAACAAATCAAGTGTTTATAAGATTATCAAGATTGTTTTAGCCAAATTGTTTTTCTGATTTGGATCTGAAGATGCTCGAAATCCAAGCAGCACACACAAATTGCTGGAGAAACTCAGCAGGCCAGGAAAGATTTACGTTCTGTTTAGTTGCGTCCCCCTCAATTCATCTCATGCTCCCACCCAGGGGAGATGTTTCTCCTTACAGCAGGACTGAGTTCAAACTGAGATCTCGGAGAAAGTAAGAAGCTGTGTTGTTGGTGCTCTTTTCCAGGCCTCTGGGCATCTTACACCACACAAATGTGTCTGCTGAGGTAGTTATGCAGGCGGCCGGAAAAGTGCACTGCGGGTTAAGTTGTTTATGTGGTTAAGTGTTGGATATTTCTCGGCAGATTGGCGATTGCAGGGAGAGATGGTAAAACCATTCCTCAGTCACTTATTAAAAAATTTAAAGATTAACTTTATTCCGATTAAGATGGCGTGACCGAACGTGCGCGACAGCTTTCTGGTAGTCAAAAAGCTAAGAAATTCGACTACAAACATCACTAAAAATACCTTTTCTGATGAAAATTGTGTTAAATTTATCTCTACAAATAGTGAAGGGGCGAGCGATGGCGAGGCAGGTTTGGGGGATGAATGAAGCAGACCGTACAGCTAGCCCAGGAGCAAGGTTGAATTGCTCTGGGCGCCGAGCTGATTTGAAGAGCATGAGAGGGCTGGGTGACGAAATCTGGGCCCAGAGCGAGTCCCTGGGCATCGTGGTCTAGGCCGGGGCCTTCCATAGCAACTTGCCTGGGTCCTAGCGCCCGGTGCGGTAAGCTTTTAGACAATTTAAACTCCGGTCCAGATTGGAGGCGAGGGCCAATTTCACTCGCTCTCCACGATGTTCGCTCCTCTCTCCAAGGAACCGGTGCCTGTCGCTATTCCGTTGTTGGGTCAATTTAAACGCTGGCCCAGATAGACTGAAAAGACAAGGTGTCGGTTGGGACGAGAACTGATTTTGCTCATTCTCTGCAATGGTCATCTCCATGGTGCTGAGGCCATGAAGACTGCCCCAGTTCCTATGCTCCTAATACACTATACACTAATATGATGAACTGATAAGGGAGGCTTTGGGCCTCGGATCTGAGGCTCAACTTTGGTTGGAATTGGGAGTATTGGGAGAAAGAAGACTGAGATTCGGAGCGGGAGTGTGGAGGAAGCCTTTTTTAAATTTTTTGGGGTTTTTTCATCGGTGTCGAGAGAGTCAGGACTGCGCAGGCGTGTGACGTTGTGGAGGGAAATGAGGAAGATTTAAAAGGACTCAAATCCTGATTCGAGTTTAGTTGGGAGAAAGAAGACTGAGATTCAGAACGGGAGTGTGAAGGAAGCCTTTTAAAAATTTTTTGGTTTTTTTCATCGGCATCGAGAGAGTCAGGACTGCGCAGACGTGTGACGTCGTGGAGGGAAACGAGGAAGATTTAAAAGGAACACAGCCTTATATAGCGGGCAGCGTAGTTTGCGGGCTGCGGAGTGAGCCGGGAGCAGAGTGAAGGCTTAAGGCCTTTGGCTAAACGGGCTTAGGCGGAAATGGGCGAGGCAAAAAGGGTTTGGTTATTCATTTTTTTTTCACTGTTATTGAAGAGAGGGGGAAGTATGAGTGTGAGGGCAGCTTGTTGTTCTCAGTGCCGGATGTGAGAGGTAGTGGAGTCTCCAAGCCTCCCGGACATTCACATCTGCGCCAGGTGCGTCGAGATGCACCTCCTAAGAGACCTCATTGGGAAACTGAAGCTGCAGCTCGATGACCTTCGTCTGGTCAGGGAGAATGAGGAGTTGATAGAGAGAAGTTACAGGCAGGTGGTCACACCGGAGCCACGGGAGGCAGACAAGTGGGTCAGGGTTAGGAGGGGGAATAGGAAGAATCAGGTAATAGAGAGTACCCCTGTGGCTGTGGCACTTGACAATGTACTCCTGTCTGAGTACTGTTGGGGGGGACAGCATACCTGGGGGAAGCAACACTGGCCGTGCCTCCGCCACAGAGTCCAGCCCTGTAGTTAAGAAGGATAGGGAACGGAAGAGGAGGGCAATAGTAATAGGGGACTCAATAGTTGGGGGGTCAGATAGATGATTCTGAGGACAAAGTCAGGTGACCCGGATGGTAGTTTGCCTCTGTGTTGTCTATATGGACTTCAATAAGGCCTTTGACAAGGTTCCACACGGAAGGTTAGTTAGGAAGATTCAATCGTTACAGGCATTAATATTGAAGTAGTAAAATGGATTCAGCAGTGGCTGGATGGGAGACACCAGAGAGTAGTGGTGGATAACTGTGTGTCAGATTGGAGGACAGTGTGTAGCAGTGTGCCTCAGGGATCTGTACTGGGTCCAATGTTGTTTGTCATATATATTAATGATCTGGATGATGGGGTGGTAAATTGGATTAGTAAGTATGCAAATGATACTAAGATAGGTGGTGTTGTGGATGATGAGGTAGGTTTTCAAAACTTGCAGAGAGATTTAGGGCAGATAGAAGAGTGGGCTGAAAGATGGCAGATGGAGTTTAATGCTGAAAAATGGGAGGTGCTACATTTTGGTAGAACTAATCAAAATTGGACATACATGGTAAATGGTAGGGCATTGAAAAATGCTGTAGAACTGAAGGATCTAGGAATAATGGTGTGTAGTTCCCTGAAGATGGAATCTCATGTGGATAGGGTGGTGAAGAAAGCTTTTGGTTTGCTGGCCTTTATTAATCAGAGCATTGAGTATAGGAGTTGGGATGTAATGTTGAATTTTGTATAAGGCATTAGTAAGGCCAAATCTGGAGTATTGTGTACAGTTCTGGTCACTGAATTATAGGAAAGATGTCAATAAAATTGAGAGAGTACAGAGGAGGTTTACTAAAATGTTGCCTGGGTTTCATCTCCTAAGTTACAGAGAAAGGCTGAACAAGTTAGCTCTTTATTCTTTGGAACGTAGAAGGTTGAGGGGGGACTTGATGGAGGTGTTTAAAATTATGAGGGGGATTGATAGAGTTGATGTGGTTAGACTTTTTCCATTGAGAGTGGGGAAGATTCAAACAAGAGGACATGGGTTCAGAATTAGAGGGCAAAAGTTTAGGGGTAACATGAGGGGGAACTTCTTTACTCAGAGAGTGGTAGCTGTGTGGAATGAGCTTCCAGCAGAAGTGGTTGAGGCAGGTTCGATGTTGTCATTTAAAGTTAAATTGGATAGATATATGGACAGGAAAGGAATGGAGGGTTATGGGCTGAGTGCAGGTCAGTGAGACTAGATGAGAGCAGGAGTTCGGCAGGGACTAGAAGGGCCGAGATGGCCTGTTTCCGTGCTTTAATTATTATATGGTTATATGGAATGCTGTTAAGTTCAATTCTTTGCACGACTTGTATTCTGTATCTTCCTTCTCTTGCACATCGAATGTTGGTCTTTTATTTTTATTTCTTTAATTGTGTTGTTTCGGGTTTCTTGCTTTGTGGCTACCGGTGAGCAAACAAGTCTTTAAAAATAATTTATACATTCTTTGATAATAAATGTACCTGAATCTTGAGTGTTGAATATTGCTCATCAGATTGGTGCTGAGAAATGGTAGCGATGGTAAAACAACTCCTCAGTTACTTTTTTAAGATTTAAAGATTAACTTTATTTGTTATGTACATATATTTCCGGATTGACCGCTGGCCACTCGACCATGGTTTTCGGTTGGGCGCCGGACGCTCGGAGAGATTCGGTGGGGGGGGGGGCGGGTGATTGGTGCTCGGCCGGGGGCTGTGGTTGAGTGGTCAGTGACTTGAGCTGGATCCCCCACCAGACTCAGTCTGGTGAGGAGGGTGTGAGGACACCCAGCAGGATAAAAAAAAGACCTGACAAAGGGCGGATGAGCTCCTTGTGAGCCAACGGCCATCTTCTGTGGAAGAAATTAAAGCCTCACCACGTATCTACGAATCGTAAGTTATGCACCTAGTTAGAAGAGACATGATGAACTTGGGCGCTGCACCGTGTGCCTGGACCTACCCAAGGCCTCCACCTAAGGAAGGGCTGAGCTCCAAGAAGCGGCCGCGGCTGGAGGCCGACATGGCCTCGGGCTCCAGTTCGGCGGGGGCGGTGGCGGGCGGCGCCAAGGTGGCCAGAGAGAGCAAACTGGAGGAGAGGCGGTACTTGGTGCTGTTGCAAGATCGAAGAAGATGGAGGTGCATAGCCGCCAGCCCCAGATTCGGGATGGCACCCACTGACTGACTGACATATACATCAAAATACACAGTGAAGTGCATCAAATTTTCAGGCTGAAACCTTTCAACTGGACTCATTTCCATAGATGCTGTCTGGCCTGCTGAGTTCCTCCAGCACTTTGCGTGTGTTGCTCGGGTTTCCAGCATCTGCCGGCTTTCTCTTGTTAGTGAAATGCATCGTTTGCATCAAATCAAATCAGCAAGGATTGTGCCTGGGAGCCCTCAGATGCCAGCACAGTTCTGGTGCCAACATAGTATGCCCACAACTTACGAACCCCACCCTAAGCATATGTCTTTGTAATGTGGGAAGAAACTGGAGCAGCCAGATGAATCCTACGTGGTCACAGGGAGAATGTACAAACTTCCTGACGGACAGTGGTGGGAATTGAACCCCAAACTTATAGGCTGGTGCCATGAAATGATTTTGCTAACAGCTATACTGCTGTGTCGCCTCACTTGTACTGCAGGGCACTACCACAGTGGCTGCGTACGCACTATATTTCTGAACTAGGAGACAAAGGCGGGAGGAGAGATAGCAGTGTGCTGCGCGTGCGCAGCCCTCCGGTGAAAATGATGTCGTATCCGTTAAATAGGGGCCATGGACAATTCCAATTTGTTGGAGATGGACGTGAAAGCACAGAGGAACATCTGGAGAAATTTCTGAAACGCAGGTTCGCTGCTGTTGTTACTGCGCAATCGAGAATCTTCCGGAGGGAAGGCCTCAAAATCCCCGGCTTTGCCTGCTGTTGGCGACCGAGATTGAGGTCGAATGGTTTGGATAGAGATGGTGCTCGGTACTCGGTGTCGGAGAGCTGATTGGAGGCTTGAAGTTTTTGGACGACTCAGAGTCGGACCGTGGTCGGGCATGGCAGGGAGAGTTTTTCTTCCTTCTCCCGTCTGTGTGAGATGTGGGACATTTGAGAGATTTTGAACTTTTTACTGTGCTCATGGACTGTTCTTCATCAAGTTATGGTATTGTTGCACTGTTGTAACTGTATGTTATAATTATGTGGTTTTGTTAGTTTTTTCAGTCTTGATCAGTCCTGTGTTTTGTGATATCACCGGAGGAAATATTGTATCAGTTCTTAATGCATGCATTACTAAATGACAAAAAAAAAGAGGACTGCGTGTCTTCATAATCTAAAAAAGGTACTTTACAGAAGCAAAGGGCAAAACAGCCTTCTGCAATATTGGCTATTGAGCTCAATAAAGTGGCAGCTCATAGAGGCGAATTCTCTGCCTGTGGAGCCTATGTCATGGGGTCCATTTTATTTACCATTATACCCATCACTTCTGAAAAATATTTCCTTCAGTAAGTAAGCATCTATTCAGTACAACAGTGGGCTAAGATTCTTGAGAGAGACTACATGGTGAAATCTTCACCATGGACCCAAGGTTCATGGATGTGAAAGTCCTTGGTGCTTACCCACTGTTGTAGCGGAACAAGCATTTCCTTCCCTCCTGTCATAATAACTGCTCTGAAGATAAATCATGACATAGACGTCATACTTGAATTAATTATTTTGTAACTAAAGTGACAATATTTGTATGCTGGAGTTTCCATTTCTCCCAATAATGCTTTTTCTCCCCCTCCGTGCCTCCTCCTGCTTTGCTTTGCGGAGCAGAGATCTCTGTATTGCTCTAGTCTCATCCTGTGCTCTCAATCCCAACCCCAGCCATTCCATTCTGCTGATCTGTCCGAAATATCATGAACCTATGATAATTCAGCCTCTCGCTATTTTTAACAGAGCATCCTCTCGATAGAGCATCCACCTCAAACCCCTGTATTTCTACCCTCAGTGGCCACTTTATTAGGTACACCTGTAAACCTGCTTGATAATACAAATATCTAATCAGCCAATCGTGTGCAGCAATTCAGTGCATAAAAGCATGTAGACCTGGTCACGAGATTCAGTTGTATTTTCAAGCCAATCATCAGAATGGATATGAAATGTGATCTAAATGACTTTGACTGTGGAAATATTGTTGGTGAGAGACGGGGCAGTCTGAGTATCTCAGAAACTGATCTTCTGGAGTTTTTACACACAACAGTCTCTAGAGTAGTGGTTGCCAACCAGTCGATCGCGATCGACTGGTCGATCTTTGAAACTTTCCCAGTAGATCCTGAAAAAAAAGAAAAATAAATACACAAATACATTATGCCTGATAAACCTTTTGATGCAAAAGCAAATTTTACCCCTAGAGTGCATATGTGAGTCATTTTTAACCCATACTTAGTTGCTTTCCCTGGTTATTGTGTTTCTCTTTTCCCACTGCCCAGCATTGTGCGTCACATGTGTGCTGACATCATGTGACTATTGCCGCTGTCTGTCAAATTTCCATGGAGTGTGGCAGAGCTGAAAAAGTGTTTAAGATAAACGAACAAATGGGCAAACTGTCCAATGGCGAAAGAAAGCAACATGTGTGGGTAGAAATGACTCACTTATGCATTCATGACTTAACTAGAAAATTTCTCAGTATAGCGCAGACCTCTGCCAAGGGGGCAGTTAACTGAGGAGTAATTGTTAAAATTTGTAATACAGATAACGTAACTGCAAAATGCAGTCCTCTTTGGCATAAAAATTTGATTAGCTTTAATCGGTTTTGACTCTATTATGCTGCTATTTATATTACATCAGTTACGCAAAAGTTTGATCGGTTGTACTGCTTTTTCTTTCTTTCAATTTTTTTGCCTTTGATAGCGTGAATTCATGTATAGCATTTCAGATAGTGTGCTAGTAATTAGCATTAACTTTAGTTTTTACTGAAAAAGTTAGCGCCCCCTCTCTCTTTTGATTTAGTTGTTGTATTTTTTTCAGCGTAGCCTGTGCTGCATCAAAGTGACCAATTAGATTGGATAAGAGTGCAGACTGTCGCAAACATCAATATACGGCACTCGCTGGTGATATCCTGCAAGGTAGCTAGCATGGTGGAGGCTCCACGAAAGAAGGCAAAAATGTACAAATTCCATCCAGAATGGGAAGAGGAAGTTCTATTTACCTTGGTGAAAGACAAGTGCGTATGTATGTTGTGCCACCAAACACAAGCACTGACTAAAAGAGGGAATCTGGAGCAGCACCACCACACCAACCACCAGGAATTTAAAGACACCTACCCCCCCAAAGAGCGCAATTCGTGCCTGGAAAGTTGAGGAGCTGAAATTGGGGTTGAAGACCCAGCAATCGTTTTTCACAAAACATGCTGCTCAAAATAAGGCTGCTATTGAAGCATCATTTCGTGTAAGTCACCTTTTGACTAAACACAAGAAGCCTTTACAGGTGGCGATTTATTCAAGGAAGCAATGGCCATTACCACAGAGGCTGTTTTTAATGAATTTAAAAACAAAAACGACATCACAACCGCAAGACGTAATATACCACTTGGCCCTGCAACAGTGACAAGGAGGGTAGAGTCACCGTCAGAGGGCATAGATCGACAAGTGTTAAAGGACTTGTCACTCTGTAAATATTTTTCATGACAGTTCAATGAATCCCTGGGTGTAATGCAAACAGCTCAGCTTGTATTTGTCAGAATGGCTTTCCAGGATTCTACAACGAAGGAGGACTTTCTCACTCTTTTGCAATTAAAGGAGAGAACGAGAGGTGAGGATATTTACAATGAGTTTAAAAAAAATGTCCGTGAAAATGACATCCCCATTCATAAACTGGTGGCAATTACTACTGATGGGGGCCCAGCAATGCGCGGTGTGCGTGTTAGTTTTATAGCACTGTGCCGTAGGGACCCTGATTTTCCCGACTTCCTGGATTATCAGCAGTCCTTGGCTGGGAAAGTCATGGACTTTTGTCATGTAATGACACTGGTGGTCAAACTGATAAACTTGATTCGAGCAAAAGCGTTTCAGCACCGCTTAGTCAAGGTGTTATTGGATGAGTTCGATGCCGCTTACGGAGACATAATTCTTCATGCTGATGTTCGGTGGTTGAGTGGCGGCAAAGGGCTGCAACGATTTCTTGACTTGCTGCCTGAGATAAAGACTTTCCTGTCAACAAGAAACGAGGAGCACGAGGAGCTGTCAGGTGATGCGTGGCTACTGGATTTAGCGTTTCTGACAGACTTAATGGCTAAATTAAACACACTGGACAACGAGCTCATGGGAAAAGACCGACACCTGCCCCACATGATAAGCTCAGTAAATGCATTTAAGGCCAAGCTTGGTATTTGGATTTCAAATTTAAAGTACGGGAGGCTGACTCACTTTCCCAACTTGGAGAAAATGTTACAGGCCATCAAGGAAAAAAAAAGATTTTTGCCCTGAGCAGTTGTGCTTACCTAGACAAAATGGCAATAGAGTTCGACTGACTTTTTGGGGAGTTAAATGTCATGAAAGATATCGCTGCATTTATTTCAAACCCATTTCTGCCGATCGATATAGAACAGATAGCAGCCAAACTCCAGCAAGTATTTGGTGTGCCAAGTGCTATTGGAATGGAACTAATTGATTTGCAAAATGATATCGAGCTTAAAACAAGATCAAGGGACAGTGACTTTTGGGGGCTTGTCAGCAGGGAGAAGTTTCCTCGTCTCACCACATGTGCACTAAAGTCAGTGCTTACTTTGGGTCAACTTATCTGTGTGAAACTGCGTTTTCTCAGATGAAAATTATTAAACCTAAGTACAGGAGCTGTCTTACCGACAGACACCTCACAGACTGTCTCAGACTGGCTGTCTGTAGTTATGAGCCAAATTTCAGGGAACTAGCAGAAAGTATTCCATCCTAGCCATCACACTGAGTGCAACAGTCAAATTTTATTCATTTATTTTTCATGTTGAAATAAAATTAAATAATGAAACAGAATTAAAGGTGTGAAGTATTGAAATATTCTTAAAGAAAGTCAGCTATGGCCTGTTCGATATGCTAGTTACAGTGTTTTCTTTTTTGAATTAATTTGAAAGTTTAACAAAAGTATTTTGTGTAATTCAAATGTAATTCACCCAAATAAAAGGCCTCAAGTTGGAAGTACAATCTGAGCTGTTTTTCCCTCTGAACGATTTAGTAGGTAGATCTTGCCTTTCACTGAGGCTGAGGTAGGGGACCTTGGGCTTAAAAAGGTTGGCGACCACTACTCTAGAGTTTACAGAAAATGATGTGAGAAACAAAAAACATCTAGTTCTGTGGATGAAAACTCCTTATTAATGAAAGAAGTCAGAAAGAATGGCCTGACAGGAAAGAGACAGTAACTCAGACAACCACACGTTCCAACAGAGGTGTGCAGGAGAGCAGCTCTGAATGCTCAACATGTCAACCCTTGAAGTGGATGTGCTCCAATAACAGACCGGTTTCTGCTCCTATGGCCACTTCATTAGTCACTCCTGTGCCTAAAGATGTGTCCACTGATGTATTTATGCTACCAATTCAACTATTTTGCTATAAATTCTTCGTGCATTCAGATAGAGGCTTCAATCCCGGTTTATTACTATTTTTCACTTTGTCTCTGTTTGCTGCTGCACGATTGTTCTACGTCCTTTCCTTTCCTGGCCTGTTCATGTAGCCATACTTTGCCTAATGTTAAATACAAGAAATTCTGCAGATGCTGGAAATCCAGAGTAACACACACAAAATGCTGCAGGAACTCACCAGTTCAGGCAGCATCTATGAAGAGGTGTAAATAGCTGATGTTACGGACAGAAGCCCTTCATCAGGACTCTGCATGATCTTTACCTTTCTCTTTACATTTCTAAGTTGCTTTTCATTTGGACCCTCCCACCCCCATCAGCCTCAAACCTGCGATCACTACCACCCAGAAGGGGAAGGACAACAGGAGTGTGGTCATGTCATGTGCTACGGAAACTCCTCCCGAGCACACACTGCACTGACTTGGAAATATGTCACGTGCGCTTCCTCGTTGGGCTAGAAGCCAGGAAAACTCCATAAAGCCTTCACGAGAGAGGGGATGGCAGGTTAAGAGAGTGGCTTACCACTGGCTTCTCAAGAGCATGAGAGATAAGTATTGCTCACTTCCAATAAAGGCTTCCAGGCTTGAAACAAGTAACGTTGAGTTTTTTTTAGCATTTTATTAAAAAAATTTCCTATTGGAATTTTTACTGTATGATCCAAAGTCAGCCATGATTGAATGGTGGAGCAGACTAGATGGGATGAATGGCCTAATTCTGCTCTGATTTGTTTTGGTCTGATGGTCTCATGAACTATTAAATCCATTCACTGTGCTTACACCTTTCCCTCCTGCAAACTATGCATGTGGATCTTGGTTGCAGAGGGTGAAAGAAAGGTAGAACTTCTCTTAAGTTCATTTGAGGATGAGTTGACTTGTGCCTTCATTAGATTCTTCAACATTTGGAGTCCCCCAACATCTACGTGATGATTTTGTTGGTGGATTTTAGCTTTGCCTTCAACACTATATTTCTGGAGCTGCTCCACAGCGAGTTGTGCCCTGCAGTGTCTGTGGATTACAAACCTTCTGACAGGAAGGAGGCAGTGTGTAAGGCTTGTCCGATCCAATGTCTGTAAGCACAGGCTGTCCCCAGGGCTGTGTCCTTTCACCCCTCCTGTTCTCACTTTATTCAAGTGACTGTACCTCCACACACAAATCCATTAAAATTCTGAAGTTTGCAGATGACCTGACTCATCTCTCGTAATGATATGGCCTGCTATCAAAGAGAGATAGACCAGTTTGCAGCTTGGTGTGCTTGTAATAACTCAGACCTTAATGTACAAAGACAGAGGAAATGAAGATTGGCAGCGCTGACAACACCCTGCCTGCCCCCTTTGGAAATGAAGGGTCAGACTATGCCTGTGGTTGAGTCATTCAAATTCCTGGGGACTACCATTGCCAATACATTGAAGTGGGACAAGCGCGTTTCACTCATCGCTAGGAAAGCCCAGCAGACATTGCTATTACTACTCCAGCTTAGGACGCTTAACATCTCAGGGTGTATCCTGTTGAATGTTTACTCAGCCATCATTGAGACTGCTGTGACCACCTCGATCACTGTTTGGTTTCTGGCCACGTCCTCTCTCTCCAAGTCCAGGTTACAGCAAGTGGTTCACTCAGCGGAGAAGATCATTAGCTGTTAGCTACCGACAGTGGTGGCGCCAGAGATCTTTTCTTGCTGGCGCTACAGTGGGGCTGAATTACTCAGTGATGGTGCTGACGGATGTACTGTATGATAATATGTATTCGCAAGGCCAGACGCGTGGCGTTGAAAAGTCAGTTTCAAGCATTATGTGCCTACTATAAATGCCTCTGTTGATTCACAAGCAACAGCAATTGACAGATCTAATATAGAAGTGAACTGTGACAGTGTCAACAGCATTGGAGACAACCCGGGCTACACAGTGCATAAACAAACAAACCAACAGAGCATCCGACCCACAGCGCACAACGTGAATCACACACTAATCCTGCAATCAGCGTCAAATGCGTGCTTTTCAACTGAGAAACACAACACTAACAAGTCAAGTCAAGTCAAGCCAATTTTATTGTCATTTAGACCATAACTGCTGGTACAGTACACAGTAAAAACAAGACAACGTTTTTCAGGACCATGGTGCTACATGAACAATACAAAAACTACACTGAACTATGTAAGAAAAAAACACAAAACTTCACTAGACTACAGACCTACCCAGGACTGCATAAAGTGCACAAAACAGTGCAGGCATTACAATAAATAATAAACAAGACAATAGGCACAGTAGAGGGCAGTAGGTTGGAGTCAGTCCAGGCTCTGGGTACTGAGGAGTCTGATGACTTGGGGGAAGAAACTGATACATAGTCTGGTCGTGAGAGCCTGAATACTTCAGTGCCTTTTGCCAGATGGCAGGAGGGAGAAGAGTTTATATGAGGGGTGCGCGGGGTCCTTCATAATGCTGTTTGCTTTACGGATGCAGTGTGTGGTGTAAATGTCTCTAATGGCGGGAAGACAGACCCCGATGATCTTCTCAGCTGACCTCACTATCCGCTGCAGGGTCTTGCGATCCGAGATGGTGCAATTTCCCAACCAGGCAGTGATGCAGCTGCTCAGGATGCTCTCAATACAACCTCTGTAGAATGTGGTGAGGATGGGGGGGGTGGGAGATGAACTTTCCTCAGCCTTCGCAGAAAGTAGAGACACTGCTGGGCCTTCTTTGCTATGGAGCTGGTGTTGAGGGACACCAGGTGAGATTCTCTGCCAGGTGAACACCAAGAAATTTGGTGCTCTTAGCGATCTCTATGGAGGAGTCGTCAACGTTCAGCTGAGAGTGGTCGCTCCACGTCCTCCTGAAGTCAACAGCCATCTCATTTGTTTTGTTCACGTTCCGAGACAGGTTGTTGGCTCTGCACCAGTCCGTTAGCCGCTGCACCTCCTCTCTGTATGCTGACTCATTGTTCTTGCTGATGAGACCCACCATGGTCTCAATGTCCACGGCTATTCGCATTACATAGGTAGGCAAGGCCAAAAGATACACCGTTATTAAAGTCAAATAAGCCAAACAACAGATGCAAGGCTTTACCAGGAGTTGAACAAATTGTACTCTGACCATGCAATACGTCAATTAGTTCGGCTACTGAACTTAAAACAAAAATCAACAGAATCTCCACTTGGAAGTCTAAGCAAAACCAGTAGGCTTAATAGCAGTAAATGTAATATTTTAGGATTTGCAGGAAACATAAGGACTATGGGGTATCCACCACAAAATAATAATAATCAGCATTAGTCTTGACCCAAATTTAAAAAAAAATCAATTGCACTCACCATTGATGTTTTCAGAGAAGCTCAATCCATCTGTTGTTGTGATTGGTGGCGAAAGCATCAATGATTTTCTGGATGTCAAGTGCTTTGGTCCTCCGGCTGTCTATGGCAAACAGAGCCAAGTTGCTGTTCTGAGCATCGCTGCTGCTGTTCCTTAGGTAGTTTTTGAGGCGTCTGAGGCAAAAGAAACTCCGTTTGCATGAGGCAGATGTCACAGATAGAGTCAGTGATATGCATTAGAGCTAGAAATTCCACTGTGTCATTCACTGCCTGTCCTTGCTTTTGTATATTTCCAGCAGACGCCGAACCTGATGTAGCTCTCCAGTCACTCCATAGTATTGGACCACTGGCCAAAGACAATTCAGGTCTAGGAATAGCTTGTGTTTGGGACTCAATGCTGAGACTCCAGTCAGAACACCCCAGTCTCAATTGAGAACCGTCTGTCTATAACCAGATAGAAACAGAGCTTGCAAAGGTCATCAGAGGATGTGACAGGTGTGTGTTTAGCTTGGGCTTCAACAACAAAATCATGTAGGCGGTGGGGTGGCTGGGCCTGTCTCCTTTCATGTGGTCTGCTCTGTATACTGGCCTTGACGCACAGGTCTCCAATTCTTGCCTGAATTTCACTCCATGATTCCTCTCTCCCCATTTTGTTGAGAGTGCATCGATAACAGACTGAGCCAAGTCTACAGCGGATGAAAGCTCCAAACTGGGAGATTGTAGCTGGTCTGACATGAACTTGGTGACTCGGAATAAATCCTCAAACAGAGTGAGAAGTAAAGCAAACTGCTCATCAATCAGTCCATTTACAGCTCCGTGTTTTCCTCCGTGTATTTGGTTGACTCATAATATCCTATAGTGTAGCTAGAATGGCAGGGAGTGATTTCCTTGTAGCCCACAAAGCTGTATACTGCCATGCCCAGCGTGTATCTGACAATTTCTTCAGTGGAGGAGGAGGAGAAGATGGTGGCGCCGCTTGTGGCCTCTCCGGTGGTGAATATCTGTAATCTGTCAAGTAGGGGACTGTGCACAATTCTGATTTGATGGAGGCAGACGTGAGAGCAGGGAGGAACATCTGGTGAAACTTCTGAAATGCCTGTTTCGTTGCCGCCGCTACTGTGTGATCCGAAATCTCCGAAGGGGAAGGCCCCGAATCCTCAGCTTTGCTTGTTGCTCAGCGGCTGGGGTGGAGTCGAAGCGCTCGGCAGAGATGGTGCTCGGTGCTCGGTGTCGGAGGGCTGGTTGGGGGCTCGAAGTTTTCGGACGGACTCAGAGTCGGACTGTGGTCGGGTGCTCCCAGGGTGTTGCATCGGCAAGTTTGCGGTGCTGGAAGCTCATGGCAGGGAGAGTTTCTCCCTTCTACCATCTGCGTGAGATGTTGGAGCTATCGGGAATTTGAGACTTTTTTTTACCGTGTCCATGGTCTGCTCTTATCAAATTACGGTATTGCTTTGCACTGTTGTAACTATATGTTATAATTATGTGGTTTTTGTCAGACTTGTGTTTCTGTGATATCATACTGGAGGAACGTATCATTTTTTAATGCATGCATTTCTAAATGACAATAAACGAGGATTGAGTGTCCTCATAATCTAATCTAATCTAAAAAAGACTCCTCGGGCTGTGCAGTTGATTCTAGTTCTCCCTGTTTCTTCATGAAAAGATCGAGGGCAACAGAGTTTGAAAAGAAGTTGTAAAGCAGCTGCACAGTTTCAAAAAACTCACCGGCCCGCTTGTTGTACATTGCTCACAACATCCACTAAAACAAGGTTAAGTCTGTGAGCATGGTAGTGTATATATAATGCCTGCGGGACCTCTTTCCTGAACCTCTCTTGTACCCTGTTATTGCACCCGGATATCACTGCCGCTCCGTCATAACACTGACCTATACATGTGTTCTATCAATAACACACTGGGCGAGTGTCTGTTCAATGCTTTTAAGAAGCAACTTTGCATCCAACCCTTCTGCTGGAGTGAAGTGCAAGAATTCTTCAAGCACTGTTTCGTTATTCAAATACCGCACCACCACTGATATTTGCTGCTTTTTACTCAAGTCTTTACTTTCATCCACCATGATGGCAAAATGTCCAGCCTCCTTGATTTCTGCACTTATTTGACGTCTGAGCATATCTGCCATAATACCCTTTAACTTCATTTTGGATATCGTGATGGGTGTTTTTTGCATTTCCAGGATTGTCCTCTTTTTTTTTTAGCTACAGTCTTATCAAACTGTCCAGTTACACTGAGCAACTCAACAAAGTTTCCCCTATTGCCAGATCCATCATTCTCCCAGTGTCCTCGCTGGGCAATGCCTTGGCACGCAGTATAGCGTAGAGACTCAACCACAGCTCTCATATACTCACGATTTTCTTGGACAATCTTTGCATGTCCTTTGTCAAGCATATTTCCCAATCTTGAACCGTCTTGTTTTCTCAATCTGAATTCGGCCCATGCCTCCATAGCAAGCTTATGAGTTGCACTTACATGGTGGGTTTTGAAAGCTGTTGTAGTTTTCCGTCAGTTGCGGTAACCGGTGACAGTGAAGGTAGACTCAGAATGGAACCCATATCCTCCACACAGGAAATGCCTGCATGCGAAGCAGGATGTAGTACCTTTTGTGATCGAATATTTCAGCCAGAAGTACAGGTTAAACCAGCCACAAATAAAACTCCTTTGCTGATTGCCAAACTGTTGCAAAGTGTAATTTTTCCAATGCTGGCCGACGGGGTCCTTCCTCAGGCTGTTGGCTAACATCACTAACAGTATTCCCACTAGAACTAAGAGCAGCTTCATCCACGTTCTCTTCCAAGTCCCGCTCCATTTCTTGTTCCTCTACTTCGTCCTCACACTCCTTTGATGAACTGCTGTCGTCCTCATCCCCACTTACTTCATTCTGCATGTCACATTCAATTAAGACATGCTCAGGCTGAGACACCACTGATTCCTCTGGATGAGGTTGTTTTCTCGCTAAAAATCGATCTATTTTTCACGCCGGCCAAAATAATGCACGTGCCAGGCCCACGCTAGCTTGTAAAAGCACAGTGTGTGTGTGGCATCCATTAGTCTCGTGAAACCGTGGATCTGCGCCTGGATCCTTCACTATGTATGTATACAATCAATCTCTCACGTGAGTGACATCACCACCTTAAGTGATCTTAGATCAGCTTAACTGATCTGAGGACAGCAACGGCAAGACATTGACAGCAAACGAATAAGCAGAACTGTAGAGTGGATCTGACCTTAGACCAGCACAGAGTTTATAACTTTATTGCGGTGTGGGTGCTATGGTAATTGGGGGTGCTGTTTCACTAGATCAACTGGAGAAACCAGCTGTATTCAAAACTATACAGAGAAAGCAGCTGCAATTTGTATGTCAAATTTCAGTTAATTTTTTGGTGGTGCTATGGTGGTGCTATTGTAATTTCTGTTGGTGCAATAGCACCAGCTAGCACCACCTCAGCGCCGCCACTGGCTACCAATCATAGAAGACCTGTTCATCGCCAGAGTGAAGAGAAGAGCTAAAAAATTACTGCTAACTTCACCCATCCTAGCAGTCACCTATTCACCAATTTGCCATCACGAAGATGCTACAAGTCCATCACCACCAGGACTACACATCATCTCCGAGGTTTCTATCCTGTAGCTATCCGGCTTCTCAACAAATCTCATTCAGGTGTAATGTCTCTGCACAACATCTGTTAAATGGTCTTTCCTGCTTTCCCTGCTCTGTTGATAATTATTTAAGCTGTTCAGATGTTCACACTTATTTAAGTTTAAGAAGAGGAAGTACTGGCGCTTTTAAAGAATATAAATGTGGATAAGTCTCCGGGTCCTGACAGGATATTCCCTAGGACCTTGAGGGAAGTTAGAGTGGAAATAGCAGGGGCTCTGACAGAAATGCTTCAAATGTGATTAGAAACCGGGGGGGGGGGGGGTGGTGGCACGTGATGACGTGGAATTGAGACGTATGAATCCAGCTCTCCCGCAAAAAAATCAGCAAAATGCCATTTAAACAGAGCAAAGTTAATAAGTACTTTCCAAAAACTACTTAAAAACTTCTCAAAACTATTTTACGATATGCCTCGTAAACCGCAACAGAAGAAGTCTGCTGTTGTGAAGTCGCCGCAAGACGGGAAGAAAAAAAGGGCCTACTGCAGCGATGGAACCTTGGACTCAGGTTGGATCTCCTTCGGAGGAGACACGTTTTATCTCTGGCATAGAAGAACAGGGAGCAATGGCAGCGGTAGCGGTCCCTGGGAAGAAGATGCCGGAATTGCGCATGCGCAAAGAAGTAGGCATGCGCAAATTGATACAACTCAAACTGCAAGAACTGACAGCCACTGCAAGCGAAAGTGACTCAGAGTCAGAATTGGATTCCGCAGAGAACACAGATGAAGAAGAGGAGGAAGAACTGGAAGAGACTAAAAGTAAAGGATATGATGGAGACATAAAAGAGGCTTTATTGCAAGTAATGATTGAATTAAAAGGATTAAAAATAGAGATTAGAAGCATGAAGCTGAGCTATGCTAAATCTATGAAAAGACAGGAGAAAATGGAAAAGAAACTTCAAAAGTTGGAAAGAACAATGGAGCATATTAACAATAGAGTGGAAAAAACAGAAAATGGTATGCTTGTCTGGAAAACGACAAGAAATCGACTGTTGGAAAAAGTGGACGTGTTGGAGAATTTTAGTAGACAAAATAATATTAAGATTATTGGTCTTAAAGAAGGTATAGAGGGAGACAATCCAATAGAAGTTTTTCAAATTTGGATCCTGGAAACTTTGCAAATGAAAGAGGGAGACCGATCAATTGAAATTGAACAGGCACATAGAGCTCTAAGGCCAAAACCACAAGATGACCAGTATCCATGATCAATTTTTAATAAAATGTTTAAGATTTCAAGACAAAGAAAGGATTCTACAAGTGGCTGCCCAAGCTGCCAAGAACAGAAAAGGGCCATTGATGATAGAAGGGAACAAAATTTTTTTCTACCCTGACATAAGTTATGAACTTTTAAAGAGAAGGAAGAAATTTAATCCAGTGAAAAAAGTCCTATGGGTTCACGGTTATCAATTTATACTGTGCTATCCTGCAACCTTGAAGATTTTTTTGGCTGGCGGAGAAAAAAGATTTTTTGACGATTACCAGAAAGCGAAGGAGTTTGTGCGAGATTCTTTGAAGATACAAGAACAAACCCAGGGGAGCGAGATGGATTAAAGATGAAGACTGGGTCAAGGAACAGACTTGGTAGGTTTTTAAAGGTGAAAGAATATATAAATATATTATTAATTATATGATAGAGGGGAAGAAAGGTTAAAGTTTGAAGAATATTAGTTGGAAATAGTGACATTAATTTTTCTATATATATATATACATACAATTTTTTTGCTATGGGGGAGCTAGAAGAAATACTGAACAATCACTATGGAATTCATGTGTGCAAGCGTGGCTATAGCCACAACCCGCAAAAAAGAGGGGGGTAGTGTTGTGCTTTTTTTCATTCACAACATTAGTAGGGGGGTATTTTGTTATTTTTCTTTTTGTATCATATCTATCTTTTATTTCTTTCTTTTTGCCTGGATGATTGGGAGTGAAACACATAGCAACATGGTGAAGTTTAAAGAGATTCCCCAAGGAACTATGATAGTTAAGATGTTAAGTAACGTTTTAGATTGGAGTAACTTTGTTAAGAATAATGACTAATTTATTGAATTTTTTGAGTTTTAATGTTAATGGACTTAATGGACTGGTGAAAAGAAAAAGAATCTTAACACGTATTAAGAAAATGAAGGTAGATTTAGCCTTCTTGCAGGAAACGCATCTAAAAATTGGGTGGGTAGTATTGTTGCAGCTTCATTTAATTCAAAAGAGACTCATTCCACCGAGATGCAACACAGAGTGTCATAGGAAGGCATTCCTGCCTGTGGCCATCAAACTTTACAACTCCTCCCTTGGAGGGTCAGACTCCCGGAGCCAATAGGCTAGTCCTGGACTTATTTCATAATTTACTGGCATAATTTACATATTACTATTTAACTATTCATGGTTTTATTACTCCAAGTTTGCGATGACACGAAGTTGGCAGCAGTGTTAGCTGTGAGGAGGATGCTAAGAGGATGCAGGGTGACTTGGATAGGTTAAGTGAGTGGGCAAATTCACGGCAGATGCAATTTAATGTGGATAAATGTGAAGTTATCCACTTTGGTGGCAAAAACAGGAAAACAGATTATTATCTGAATGGTGGCTGATTAGGAAAAGGGGAGGTGCAACAAGACCTGGGTGTCATTATACACCAGTCATTGAAAGTGGGCATGCAGGTACAGCAGGCGTTGAAAAAGGCGAATGGTATGCTGGCATTTATAGCAAGAGGATTCGAGTACAGGAGCAGGGAGGTACTACTGCAGTTGTACAAGGCCTTGGTGAGACCACACCTGGAGTATTGTGTGCAGTTTTGGTCCCCTAATCTGAGGAAAGACATCCTTGCCATAGAGGGAGTACAAAGAAGGTTCACCAGATTGATTCCTGGAATGGCAGGACTTTCATATGATGAAAGACTGGATGAACTAGGCTAATACTCGTTGGAATTTAGAAGATTGAGGGGGGGTCTGATTGAAACGTACAAAATCCTAAAGGGATTGGATAGGCTAGATGCAGGAAGATTGTTCCCGATGTTGGGGAAGTCCAGAACGAGGGGTCACAGTTTGAGGATAAAGGGGAAGCCTTTTAGGACCGAGATTAGGTGAATCTGTGGAATTCTCTGCCACAGGAAACGCTTGAGGCCAGTTCATTGGCTATATTTAAGAGGGAGTTAGATATGGCCCTCGTGGCTAAAGGGATCAGGGGTATGGAGGGAAGGCTGGTACAGGGTTCTGAGTTGGATGATCAGCCATGATCATACTGAATGGCGGTGCAGGCTCGAAGGGCTGAATGGCCTACTCCTGCACCTATTTTCTATGTTTCTATGTTTCTAAAAGCGAGGGGAGTAGCAATTTTGATCAATAACATGTTACCAATTAGAATACAAAATGTAACAATCGATTCTGTGGGGACATATGTGATTATACACTGTCAACTTTTTTCCAAATTATGGATTCTCATGAATATTTATGCACCAAATGAAAATGATGCAAAATTTATACAAGAAGCTTTTTTGAATTTGGCTGATGCACATGAAAAAATATTAATAGGAGGAGATTTTAATTTTTGCCTAGACCCAGTCTTAGATAGATCAACTAAGGCTGTTACAAGATCGAAGGTAGTAAAACTAACTTTATCATTGATGAAAGATTTAAATTTGATTGATATATGGAGAAGAATCAATCCCAAAGAAAGAGACTATTTGTCCTATTCTAATAGACACAAAACTTATTCAAGGATAGATTTTTTCCTATTATCAATCAATATTCAACACAGAGTGAAAAATATGGAATATAAAGCAAGAATATTGTCAGATCACTCTCCTTTATTAATGACAATAATAATGACTGATAAGGAAGAAGTGACTTATAGATGGAGATTTAATTCAACATTATTAAAATGTCAAGATTTTTGTGATTTTATCCAATTTTTGTGATTTTTGTGTTTGTATCCAATTTTTTTTGGATACAAACTCTCATTCAGTGGATGATAAATTTATACTATGGGATGCGATGAAAGCATATTTGAGGAGCCAGATAATAAGTTATATGTCTAAAATTAAGAAAGAATATATGGCAGAACTAGATCAATTGGAAAAAGAGATTACAAAATTAGAAAAAGAATCTCAAAGACATACGACAGAAGAAAAACGAAGACAACTTGTCAATAAGAAGTTACAATATAATATGCTTCAGACATATAGAATGGAAAAAGCAATCATGAGAACTAAGCAAAGGTATTATGAGTTAGGTGAGAGAGCACACAAAATTCTTGCTTGGCAGTTGAAAACAGAACAGGCTTCCAAAATGATAAATGCAATTAGAACAAGTGCAAATAAAATTACTTATAAACCTTTAGAAATTAATGAAACCTTCAGAAGTTTCTATTCTGAATTATATCAATCGGAATCACAAAATAATGTTAATGAGATAGAAAGGTTTTTATCACAAGTAACTCTTCAAAAATTGAATTCCGAAGAACAGAAGGGATTAGATATGCCTTTTACGTTAAAAGAGGTTGAAGAAGCTTTAGGATCACTTCAAAGTAATAAATCTCCAGGAGTGGATGGTTTTCCACCTGAATTTTATAAGAAGTTTAAAAATTTATTATTTCCTCCTTTTATGGAGTTAATACGTCAAGCGGAAAAAATACATAAACTCCCAGAATCTTTTTCAACAGCGATTGTAATAGTATTGCCAAAAAAAGATAGAGATCCTTTAAAACCAGCATCAAATAGGCCTATTTCTTTGTTGAGCACGGATTATAAAATAATAGCAAAAATTTTATCGAATACATTATCTAAATATTTACCAAAATTAATACATATGGATCAAACAAGATATGGAGTTAGATATGGCCCTTGTGGCTACGGGGGTCAGGGGGTATGGAGGGAAGGCTGGGGCGGGGTTCTGAGTTGGATGATCAGCCATGATCATAATAAATGGCGGTGCAGGCTTGAAGGGCCGAATGGCCTACTCCTGCACCTATTTTCTATGTTTCTATGTTAAACAGGATTTATTAAAAATAGACAATTGGCAGATAATGTAACTTGGCTACTCAGTGTAATTCATTTGGCACAAAAAAGGGAGGAGATGAGTATAGTAGTAGCCTTGGATGCAGAAAAAGCATTTGATAGATTGGAATGGGATTTTTTATTTAAAGTATTAGAAAAATATGGGTTAGGAACACCTTTTATAAACTGGATTAAAACTTTAAATACTAACCCTAATGCTAAAGTAGTGACAAATAGTCAAATTTTAACACCATTCCAGTTAAAAAGGTCAACTAGACAAAGTTGTCCATTATCACCTGCTTTATTTGTATTGGCGATAGAACCATTAGCAGAACTAATTAGAATTGAGTCAGATATTAAGGGTTTTAGAGTTAATCACGAGGAATATAAAATTAATCTATTTGCTGATGATGTTTTGATTTACTTAACAAACCCACAGCATTCCTTACGTAAATTATCTTCTAGATTGGATGAATATGGGAAAGTATCAGGGTATAAAATAAATTGGGATAAAAGTGAAATTTTACCTCTTACTAAAGGAGACTATAGCCAATGTCGATTAGTAACCCAATTTAGATGGTCGGTAAATGGTATAACGTATTTAGATATAAGACTTGATAATGATGTAAAGAATTTATATAAATTTAATTATTTACCACTATTGAAAAAAATTCAAGAAGATCTTGACAAATGGATGATACTACCAATAACATTAGTGGGTAGAGTCAATGTTGTAAAAATGAATATATTTCCTAGATTACAGTATTTGTTTCAAACATTACGAATACAATTGCCACAGAAATTTTTTCAAGAGTTAAATAAATGTGTGAGAAAATTTCTTTGGAAAGGTAAGATGTCAAGAATATCATTGGAAAAATTGACATGGAATTTTGAGTTAGGAGGGTTACAACTTCCAAACTTTAAGAATTATTATAAAGCAAATCAACTTAGATTTATTGCATCTTTTTTTGACGAAGAAAAATCGGCATGGATTAGAATAGAACTAGATAAGATAGGAGAAAATACATCGGAAGATTTTATATATAAATGGGAAACTAAATAGATACGGGAAAAGAAAGAATCTCCTATATTAAAACATTTGATTGATCTATGGAATAAGATAAACATTGATAATGAAATAAAGAAATCTTTATTAGCAAGGAGACCTTTGATTCAAAACAGACATTCCTTTTACAATGGATAATCAACTTTTATATAATGGGTACCAAAAAGGGATTAGACCTATAGGAGACTGTTATGAACGAGGTATATTGATGTCATTTGAACAATTAATGAATAAATATAAAACATTAAATAACACTTTCTTTTGTTACCTTCAATTAAGGGCTTATTTAAAAGACAAACTGGGTCAAACAATGTTTTTGCCAAAACCCAATGAAATTGAAATTTTAATTCAAAAAGGAAAAAAATCAAAAAATTTATTTATTTTATGTATAATTTGATTCAAAAACAGACAATTAAACAAGGAATCCACAAGTCAAAACAAAAATGGGAAACAGATCTGAATATTAATATTGATGAAACAAATTGGTCAAGACTGTGTCTTGACAGTATGACAAATACAATAAACGTTCGATTTAGATTAGTACAATATAATTTTTACACCAATTATATATTACACTGCAAAAAATAAATAGATTAAATTCGAACTTATCTGATCAATGCTTTCAGTGTAATCAAGAAATTGGTACTTTCTTACATTCTATTTGGTCTTGTTCCAAAATTCAACCTTTTTGGATAAATTTAAGAGTTTTATTGGAACAAATTACTGGAACTCAACTTCCACATAACCCTGTATTATTTCTATTAGGTGATATTGAAGGGATAAAACCGAAACTTAAACTGAATAAATATCAGAAAGAATTTATAAAAATTGCATTGGCAGTAGCCAAGAAGGCTATAGCAGTTACTTGGAAATCGGATTCGTATTTAAGTATGGATCGTTGGAATAATAAAATCTCTAGTTGTATTCCACGAAAAAAATTACTTATAATTTAAGAGATAAATATGATACATTTTTGAATATTTGGCACCCATATTTACAGAAGATAGGATGGCATATTTAGTTGCTCCGATGATAAAGATGTTGGTCCCTTGGGGAAAATAATAAATAAATATACTAAATTTATTTTGAATCCCATGGAGCACGTGGAAACTTTCCAATATCCAGGCAGTCTTGCTTCTTTCTTTTTCTTTTTTTTTCAGGTAGGGGTATATATTGGCGGGAAGGGTTAAGGGGGGGGAGGGTAGATATTATCATTCTATGTAATCATTTCGAAAACTCAATAAAAATTATATTTTAAAAAATGTCATTAGAAACGGGGATGGTGTCAGAGGATTGGCGTATTGCTCATGTTGTTCCATTGTTTAAAAAGGGTTCCAAGAGTAAACCTAGCAATTATTGGCCTGTGAGTTTGACATCAGTGGTGGGTAAATTGATGGAAAATATTCTTAGAGATGGTATATATAATCATCTGGATAGACAGGATCTAATTAGGAACAGTCAACATGGACTTGTGTGTGGAATGTCATGTTTGACAAATCTTATTGAATTTTTTGAAGAGGTTACTAGGAAAGTTGACGAGGGTAAAGTGGTGGATGTTGTCTATATGGACTTCAGTAAGGCCTTTGACAAGATTCCACATGGAAGGTTAGCTAGGAAGGTTCAATCGTTAAGCATTAATATCGAAGTAGTAAAATGGATTCAGCAGTGGCTGGATGGGAGACGCCAGAGAGTAGTGGTGGATAACTGTGTGTCAGATTGGAGGCCGGTGATTAGTGGTGTGCCTCAGGGATCTGTACTGGGTCCAATGTTGTTCGTCATATATATTAATGATCTGGATGATGGGGTGGTAAATTGGATTAGTAAGTATGCAGATGATACTAAGATAGGTGGAGTTGTGGATAATGAAGTAGGTTTTCAAAGCTTGCGAAGAGATTCAGGCCAGTTAGAAGAGTGGGCTGAAAGATGGCAGATGGAGTTTAATGCTGATAAATGTGAGGTGCTACATTTTGGTTGGACTAATCAAAATAGGACATACATGGTAAATGGTAAGGCATTGAAGAACGCAGTAGAACAGAGGGATCTAGGAATAATGGTGCATAGTTCCCTGAAGGTGGAATCTCATGTGGATAGGGTGATGAAGAAAGCTTTTGGTATGCTGGCCTTTATAAATTAGAGCATTGAATATAGGAGTTGGGATGTAATGTTGAAATTGTACAAGGCATTGGTAAGGCCAAATCTGGAGTATTGTGTACAGTTCTGGTCACCGAACTACGGGAAAGATGTCAACAAAATAGAGAGAGTACTGAGAAGATTTACTAAAATGTTACCTGGGTTTCATCACTTAAGTTACAGAGAAAGGTTGAACAAGTTAGGTCTTTATTCTTTGGAGCATAAAAGGTTGAGGGGGGACTTGATAGAGGTATTTAAGTTATGAGGGGGATAGATAGAGTTGACGTGGATAGGCTTTTTCCATTGAGAGTGGGGGAGATTCAAACAAGAGGACATGAGTTGAGAGTTAAAGGGCAAAAGTTTGGGGGTAACATGAGGGGGAATTTCTTTACTCAGAGAGCGGTAGCTGTGTGGAATGAGCTTCCAGCAGAAGTGGTTGAGGCAGGTTCGATGTTGTCACTTAAAGTTAAATTGGATAGCTAGATAGACAGGAAAGGAATGAAGGGTTATGGGCTGAGTGCAGACTAGGTGGGACTAGGTGAGAGTAAGCGTTTGGCACGGACTAGAAAGGCCGAGGTGGCCTGTTTCCATGCCGTAATTGTTATATGGATATATGGTTATTGACATTTATGCATGTAACCGTTCTGCTAATTGTCGATTGCTCATGGCTGTTTGCACTATTGTCTTGTAAATTGTTGGTTTTTATTCTGTTGTCTGTTATGGCATTGTTCCTGTGTTTTATGCTTGGCACCGAACCACAATCAGTTCTGGTAGGTTTCACATACTGGCAATAAAGTGATTCCGATTAACTGTATCACTAATATAGCTTGTGTTTTCCGATAACTTTCCTCTAACATTGGAGATACCTAACGCAGATGACATGAACACCAGCGTTCAGTCCACAGGATGACCCTGAGCCTCTTGGTGCTTTCCACTTTAATTCCCCGTTCCATTCCCAAGCTGACCTATCAGTCTGCGGTCTCCTGTCCTGCTACACAAGGCCCAACATAGCCATGATGAAAAATACCTCATCCTCTGTTGGTGACGTGGAAGCCTTCTGACCTCAGTGTTCACTTCTACAGCTTCAGGAAACTAGATTTTTCCAGTCGATATCAATCAATCACCGATGAATTTGGCTCAGTTTATTTGTTAATTTCTCCTGTTTTTCCTTTTTTCCCTGCTGGAAGTGGAGGACAAGCCCAGCCTGACTTGCCAGGCATGTCTCCCTGTTCTGCATTGCAGAACTCCTACATTCTTCTGTGCGTGTTCTCACTCTCTAACTGTTTCCACTTACATACTGACCAGATATCTGGCAGGCACTCGCTTTTCCCAGCAATCAAATTATCTTCTCTTTCTACCAGAGTGTATTTATCTCCCATGGCACATCTTGGGGCAGGGGATGGATGGGTACATATTCATCTGCTGTCCAGTGAGAGCTAAAGTCAAGTTGGCTAATTGTACTTAACAGCACACAATGAAAAAATCGTTTCTGGCTAAGTGCTGCATTAAGTTAGAAATAGTAGGAGAAAATTAATCAGCCATGTTGAATGGCAGAGTAGACTCGATGGGCCAAATGACCTAATTCTGCTCCCATGTCTTTTAAAAATTTTTTCTTAAGATACTGTATGGAATAAGCCCTTCCAGCCCACGAGCTGTGCTGCCCAGCAATCCTCTGATTTAACCCTAGCATAATCACAGGACAATTTACAATGACTAATTAACCTAACAACTGGTACGTATTTGGACTGTGGGAGGAAACTGGAGTACCTGGAGGAAACCCACGCGGCCACGAGGAGAACGTACAAACTCCTTACAGTCCAGGGCAGAAATATAGTCTTTTGGTTTTATAACTTTGTTTACAGTTTATCACAGTTTTACCCTAACCGCAGCTTAGGCCGCACCCCAGCACCCCCACATCTTGACAAGCTTCTTTTCTCTCCTTCCCGGTTGTGACAAGCAATCTTTGGCTTGAAACGTTAACTTCATTTCTCTTCCCACAGATGTAAACAGATCTACTGAGTAGTTCCAGCATTTCCTGTTTTGATTTTATATTCCACTTACTAAATCATCCATTTCCCATTCTTCTTTGCTTTAGATGACAGGAGTAATTTTGGATCGAATTCCCCTCGCCCTGCAGAGATTGATTTTTCTAATATTCCAGCCAGAGCCTGGGAGTTTTGTCAGGCTCTGGTTCCCTTGGCCTCTTGACTTGAAAACACTACATTCATCCTTCACCCTTGCTGGCTCAGATATTGTAGTCACATCACCATTAGATAAACCTGCAATACACGAACTGCAGTACTTCAAGTAGTCACCCAAGGTTTACCCTACCAGAGGCAAACACCCTATCCCACTCTAGTAGAGCCATTGTCTCACAGTGCCAGAAACCCAGGTTTAATCTAGACCTCGTGTAGTTTGCATGTTGTCCCTTTAACTGTGTGGGTTTCCTCCGGGTGCTCACATTTCAAAAATAAGTGGGTTAGGAGGTTAATTGGCCACTGTAAACTTCCCCTAGTTTAACGAAGCTCTAAAGTAGTCCAGTTTTAACCCAAGTTGTCCATGCCAGACAAGAAATTCATCTACACTTTGGCCCTCATCCTGTCCTACACATCAACCTGACCAAATGCTTCAAGGATGCTGGGATTGCATCCACCTCTACTTCTTCTCCAGAGGTCTGTCCACATATTCACCACCCTGTGTGAAAAACATTCTCCTCAGATCTCCTTTAAACCTTTCCTTCCTCGCTTCAATCCATTTTTAGAGTCCCCTACCTCTGGAAAAGTGCTGTGACTGTACCCAACCTCTTCCCCTCATTCTTTTATAAACCCTTCAGATTCCTGCACTCCTGTGAGGACAATCCCAGCCTATCCAATCTTTCCTTATAACTAAAGACCTTCATTCTAGGGAACATCATGATGAACATCTCCTTCCTTCTTTCTGGAGCTGTTGCAATATCTGATAATAATGAGTGCCTATTGTTGATGAGGTTGGGGGTCATTCACATTCTTGTGTTGATGTAGCAAATGCTATCAATTTTAGTGCTCCCGCAGCTGATACTTTAGTTAGTAATAGTTTTAACGGTTTTAGAATCAGAATCAGAATCAGAATCAGGTTTATTATCACTGGCATGTGTCGTGAAATTTGTTAACTTAGCAACAGCACTTCAATGCAAAATATAATATAGAAGAGAATCAATCAATCAATCAATTACAATATATATATTGAATAGGTTAAAATAATGCAAAAACAGAAATAACATATATTTTAAAAAGTGAGGTAGTGTTCACAGGTTCAATGTCCATTTGGCAATTGGATGGCAGAGGGGAAGAAACTGCTCCTGAACCACTGAGTGTGTGCCTTCAGGCTTCTGTACCTCCTACCTGATGGTAACAGTGAGAAAAGGGCATGCCCTGGGTGCTGGAGGTTAATAATGGATGCTGCCTTTCTGAGACACCGCTCCTTGAAGATGTCCTGGGTACTTTGTAGGCTAGTACCCAAGATGAAGCCAACGAAATCTACAACCCTCTGCAGCTTCTTTCAATCGACAGTGATGCAGCCTGTCAGAATGCTCTCCATGGTACATTTATAGGGGTTTTTAAGTGTTTTTGTTGACATACCAAATCTCTTCAAACTCCTAATGAAGTATATTTTCTGTATTGTCTTCTTAGGACCAGGTTCGATCCTCAGAAATTTTGACACCCAGGAACTTGAAACTGCTCACTCTCTCCACTTCTGATCCCTCTACGAGGATTGGTATGTGTCCCTTCGTTTTACCCTTCCTGAAGTCCACAATCAGCTCTTTCGTCTTACTGACATTGAGTACAAGGTTGTTGCTGCAGCACCACTCCACTGGTTGGCATATCTCGCTCCTGTACACCCTCTCGTCTCCATCTGAGATTCTACCAACAATGGTTGTATCATCAGCAAATTCATGGATGGTGTTTGAGCTATACCTAGCAACACAGTCATGTGTATATAGAGAGTAGAGCAGGTGGGCTAAGCACACACCCCTGAGGTGCACCAGTGGGGATAGAATATCTATCTCCCAGCTTTTATAGGAGGTAGATGTTCCCTTTAGCTGGGATTGAGATTGAAGGAATGACAGAGATATATCGATAATTACATTGATTTCAATAGTGTAGTGATCAGAACTGCACTCATTGTTCAAGTGTAGCCTCACCAACATCTTGTACATCTGCTTGTCCTCATCTAGGTGTAGGTGGGTTGATGGATGGAAATTTGGACAAAATGGGTGGATGGTAGGATTAGTGTGGTTAGGTGATGGAAACGTGATGTGGGGTGATCAGCCAGGCTTGATGAGTTGAAGAGCCTGTGCTGGATCTCTGTAGCCGTATGGAAATTCACTGCCTGGGCAACATGGAGTGGAAGCAAGATGTTGGACTTATCAAAGGCAGCACATTCTGAAATCAAACACTTTTTTTCTTAAAGATCTATAATTGACTGTAGATTAGAGAGTCATAGTGCATCACAGCATAGAGACAGGCTCTTCGGCCCATCTAGACCATGACAAGCTAGTAATTTACCTAGTCCCATTGACCTGCACCTGAACCAATGCAATTCGTATCTCCACTATTCATGTACTTACCCAAATTTCTCTTGAATTCTGTTTGTTCCACACTCAGTCCCCTCTCTGATTGAAGAAATTCCCCCTCATTTCCCCACCACTTCCTCTGGGAGCTCATTACACACTCTCACCACTCTGTATGAAAAAGTGCCCCCTTAAATATTTCACCTTTCACCCTCAACCTATCACCTCCAGTTCTTGTCTCACCCAACCTGAGGGAGAAAAGCCTGCTTGCATTTAACCTATCTATACCTTTCATAATTTTGTACACCTCTAGCAAATCCCTGCTCATTCTCCTATGCTGCTAACTTATTCACCCTTTCCCTATAACTCATATATTACTTAGATTTATTAATAACTTATATTTCCAGACAGGCCTTAAAGAACAACACAGGTTTAGAATTCATGTTGAAGAAGTACATTTATTTTCATTTGTATTTCACATGTTGATTTGCACTTAGTTGTCAGCAATGGTGCTATCGATCCAGTCCCTGAGCTCCGTCACGCGGGCAATAGCCACTGCCCCAGGAAACGATGCCAACCAAGTTCCAGACGTTGTCCTTCTGACAGACAAGTGGGCCGCCAGAGTCACCCTGTAAACAAGTCACAGCCTCAGACTTGGTCTCATTGCCTTTTTGCAACTTAAAAGAGGTTGAAGTACTTTGAAAAGGTTTCATACCATGCAAGATGAGGCACCAGCTGCCCCAGCGCAGATCATGATATCAGTGACTCTGCTACCCCAGTAGTTCCTGCAGTTCACGTTGGAGAGGAGAGGAAGAGCAGCTTGCTGAAGTTTGTTAGGTCGCTCAGCAACGTTAGATGATACTTCAATCAGTTATTTTTTTTTAAGAGTCATATTCCAATGAAAGTAAAAGGGTATATTTTCAGCCATTAGAAACCTTTTATAAACCTACTGATTGACTATACCTCTTTCCGGCCTGTCTCCCTTTTCTCAATTCTTGTGCTTCCACTGTATCTATTGCCAGGATAAGGCTTTTCTTTCCAGGACAGGGAGGAGGTGAACAGCGAGGTGTAGCATTTCTGTTGCATGCAGGGATATGTGAGAGAGACTAGTGGGGAGGGCTGAATGGACAAAGGAATCATGGAGAGAGCAATCCCTATGTAACATGGATAGTGGGGGAGGGGGGGTAAAGATGTGTTTGGTGCTAGGATCCCACTGAAGATGTGGAGAGTGGAGGGAAGGTAACGATGTGTTGGCGGTGGGATCCCTTTGTAGACGGCGGAAGTTGTGGAGAATGATGCGTTGGGTACAGTGGCTCATGAGGTGACAGGTCAGGACAAGAGGAACTCTATCCCTGTTCAGGTGGCAGGAAGATGAGGTGGACGTGGATGTCCGGGAAATGGAGGAGATGCAGGTGAGGAAGAGAAACCCCGTTCTTTGTCCTTATCCCTGGGACAGATGCGACAGAGGTGAAGGAACTGAGCAAAGGGAATGGCGTTTTTACAGGAGATCAGTTGGAAATAGTATCGTCAAGATAGCCGTGGGAATCAGCAGGTTTATAAAAGTTGTCAGTAGATAGTTGGTCTCCAGAGATGGAGACAGAGAGATCGAGAAAGGGGAGGGAGGTGTCAGAAATGGACCAAGTGAACTTAAGGGTAGGGTGGAAGTTGAAGGCAAAGTTTATGATATTGATGAGCTCAGCATGAAGGTGTGAAGCAGCATCTATGCAGTTGTCAATGTAGTGCAGAAAGAGTTGGGGAGTGTTACCAGAGAAGGCTTGGAACATGGACTGCTCTACGCAGCCAATGAAAAGGTAGGCGTAGCTGGGGCCCATACAGGTAACCACGGCTACTCTGAGGGTTTGGAAAAAGTGAGAGGGACGAAAGGAGGAATCGTTAATGGTTAGGACCAGTTCTGCCAGACAAGAGGGTATTGGTGGAGGGGAACTGGTTGGGTCTTTTGGAGGGAAAAATACAGAGAACTTTAAGGCCTTCTTGATGGGGATAGAAGTTTATAGGGACTGGACATCCATGGTGAAAATGAGGCGGTCAGGGCAGGGAATTGAACATTATTGAGGAGATCGAGAGCATGAGAAGTGTTGCTGTGTTGATCTGGGAAGGGACTGAACCAAGGGGGATATAATGGAGTTGAGGTATGTGGACATGAGTTCAGTGGGGCAGGAGTTGGCAGAGACAATGGTCTTACTTAGACAGTCACGTTTGTGGATCTTGGGTAGAAGGTAGAAACAAGCAGTGCGGGACAAGGGAACTATGAGTTTGGTGGCAGTGAATGGAAGGTCACAAAGTTGATGAGATCAGTGATGGCGACACTGAGGGTCCAGAATATGGTCCTTTTCAAGGAGGTGTCTTGAGAGTTTCCGACTGGCATCAGCAAGGTCGAGGTCAGTCCGCCACTCAGCAATGGCTCCCCCTTTGTCTGCAGGTTTGCTGGTAAGGTTGTGATTGGTGTGGAGAGAGTGGCGGGCAGTGCATTCAGAGGCAGTAAGGCTGGAGGAGGAGGAGAGGAGTGCTGAGATTGTGGCGGTTGATGTTTCATTGGGAATTAGAGATGAAAGATCTGGACCTGGCAGTTGCTTAATTTAATTTAATTGCTTATTAAAAATAGAATTCAAAAGCCCTTCATTAGAAAAAAAAAGTCAGCAATTTAAAGAAAAACAGATAGACTTACAAGCTGGAAGTGGAAATAAGTGGCTGCATTCTGTGGTTTACCATTACACTGTTGCTGTCGTCTTGTATAAAACATCTTCAGTTTTTCCTTTCTGAATCTACTAACTTTTTTGAGATAATTAGTTTTTTTAGTTGCCCAGACAGTTCGATCAAGCCAGCAGTTCATGTGCTCATTTCTAAACTCTATATGAGCGAAACAGCAATCACCTCAGCACAATAGACAACAATTTCTCATTGCATGTACATCTGTCTCAATTGCTAATGAACTTCTTGCAAACCGCTCGATACCAGGACACAACGGTGGTCGGAAGACAAAAAGAAGATGCAAAAATCATTCAGAAGTGTCAGCAATCAATCCCAAATCATTGACTCAAAATTGCTCTACTTTGCAACGGATTAAGCAATCGTTGGTAATCTGTTGATACACCAACCTTATCTAGGACAAGGAGACAAAGGATGAATCATGTAGAGAAAAGGGTGCCAGTCCAGCTACCAGGCCAGAGAGGTTCAAACGTTACCGTGTGTGCAGTCATATAGACACTGGCATTCTGGCATACAGCCCAAAGACTGGACCTTATACCGACCCGCACATTATCAAATTCCCTGATGGGTTTTACAGGCAACCCTTAGTGAACAGGACACCAGGATCAATGGCCCACTCTATGTCATCACGTGGGACAATATATCTGCAGTGACTGGCTGGTTTCAGGCTTATCTATCCATGTCCGTGAAACTCTTTTCACCGCACTCCCCATTCCTCAACCCTACTGGGTTTTTCCCTTCCTGCAGATGGCAGGTGTTATTCCGACCAAAGGCCGCTGATGGACAGTATGATTGAGGATCACCATGCAGACGTCCAGGGCTGGATTTGGCATCCCAGTGGGTGCATTGCTAGGGAGCACATTCGATGTGATATTGATGAAAACATGAGGCCAAACCGGGGACAAAATAGATCAGAGATGACCATTATTGTACGGCATTTCTGTTATCAGAGATGAATGATTTTGTTCTCCTAAAGGTGTGGGCAACTTTGTCTTTGACTTTCATGTAACGACAGTTGAGATTCCAGACTGTGTGTGTAGGTTTGCATTCTTGCATCTCATCCTGTTGATCCTTCAAAGTTCTTACTCAAGATTGGAGTTGTAATCATTGTATTTACAATAATAGACAAGGTGTCCTGATCTCTGGCGTTATACATAGTATGCACCAAGCATCACAATGTGCAACTGACTACACTGATCATGTTATGCCTCTTTGAGAAGGATGGCCTAGAACTTTATAAACAAAGAGCTGAACTTCAAATGGAACATAATCTCTTATTATCATCTTCGATTGAAAGTCAATCAATCAAAACTAAGAGTCAGTTTTATATACATGGTGATAAAACTAGGAAACTTTTAGCTAATCAATTGAAATCGGCCTTGGTTAAACGACAGATTCTTAAGATTCGTAAACAAGATGGCAATTTGACAGTTGACCATGATGAGATTAATAAATCCTTTCAAGAATTTTATACCTCCCTATATCAATCAGAATTTCCTGATGACTCCACTATAATGCATGAATTTTTTAAGAAACTGAATATTCCAAAATTATCATCTAATGAACGTTCAAAACTAGATGTACCTATTATAGCAGAGAAAATAAAGAATGCTATTTTTTCAATGAACTCAGGTAAAGCATCTGGCCCAGATGGATTTACTGTAGAATTATTTAAATTTTTCTCAACTACACTGACTCCTTGGCTATGTAGTGTTTTTAGGGATGCAGTGTCAATAGGTAAATTACCACAATCCTTTTATCGAGCTTCTATTTCCCTAATTCTTAAAAAAGATAAGGATCCTACTGAATGTGCATCTTATAGGCCTATATCTCTGTTGAATGTCGATTCTAAGATTCTTTCTAAAATATTGGCAACGAGATTGAAGAATGTATTACCCCAAATTATTTCTGCTGATCAAAGTGGATTTATTAAAAACCGTTACTCTTTTTTTAATATTAGGAGATTAATGAATATTGTTTATACGCCTTCACCCAAAATTCCAGAATGTGTTATTTCATTGGATGCTGAGAAAGCCTTTGATAGAGTTGAATGGATATATTTATTCAATACCCTTGAGAAATTTAATTTTAGTCCGATATTCATTTCCTGGATTAAACTGATATATTTTACCCCTTTGGCCTCGGTATTTACTAACAATCAAAGATCCCCTTTTTTTCATTTATTCCGTGGTACTAGGCAGGGTTGTCCTCTTAGTCCACTACTATTTGATATTGCCTTGGAACCGTTAGCTATTGCCATTCGTGACTCCCCTAATATATTTGGTATTACCCGTGGAAATGAGACTCATAAATTATCACGAGATGCAGATGGTTTACTATTATATATTTCTAACCAAGGAAAATCTATTCCGGCAGTATTAACTTTGCTTGCTCAGTTTAGTAGTTTTTCTGGTTATAAATTGAACCAAGGTAAGAGTGAACTCTTTCCATTAAATATGCAGATTCCCATTTATAGAAACTCTCCATTTAGAGTGATTACTGACTATTTTACTTATTTGGGAGTTAAAATTACTAAGAGACATAAGGATCTAATCAATTTCAACCTTTTACCATTAATTAATCAGGTTAAACAACTGATTACTAGATGGTCCTCTTTGTCTCTATCACTGATTGGCCGTATTAATGCTATTAAAATGATTATTTTACCCAAATTTTTCTATTTATTTCAAGCGATACCGATTTTTATTCCTAAATCATTTTTTTGATACTATTGACTCTAAAATTTCCTCTTATATATGGCAAAATTGAAATCCCAGATTAAGTAAAAAATACTTACAGAAATCTAAGGAAGAGGGTGGTTTGGCATTGCCTATTCTAAGATTTTACTACTGGGCAATTAGTATCGGATATTTAATATTTTGGACACAAGATTGGAATACAACTCCAAGCCCATATTGGGTAAACCTTGAAGGCCATTCTGTACAAGGGTTTTCTTTAGCTTCCATTTTAGGAACTTCACTGCCTTTTGCACTATCTAAATTGAATAAACAAATTTTCAACCCTATAGTTAAACATACATTGTGAATATGGTTTCAATTTCATAAATTTTTTGGCCTGAATGAATTTATGCTATCAAGCCCTATTATATCTAATTTCTTTTTCCAACCCTCAGTAATGGGCCAAGCCTTTTTGATATGGGAAACGAAAGGTATAACATGTTTTCGTGATCTATTTCTGGATAACTGCTTTTGAGTATTTATCTGAGAAATTTGATTTCCTAGATGCCATTTTTTTAAGATACCTACAAATAAGAAATTTTTTAAATACTAGGTTGCCGACCTTTCCGACTTCAAATCCTTCTGGCATTTTTGATAAAATTTTAGGTTTTAATCCTTTGCAGAAGGGATTAATAGCAGTAATTTATGATATAATTATGAAATTACAGCCAGATATATCGATTAAATCAAAAATGAATGGGAAAGGGAACTTCAACTTTCCCTACCTATAGAGAAATGGGAAAAAATTTTTCAATTAGTTAGTACTTCTTCTATATGTGCTAAACATACATTAATACAATTTAAAGTAGTACACAGAGCTCATATGTCCAAAGATAAACTAGCTCGTTTTTATTCCCATATAAACCCTACTTGTGATAGATGTCACTCTGAAGTGGTTTCTTTAACTCATATGTTTTGGTCCTGTCCTCTTTTGGAAAAATATTGGAAAGACATTTTTGATATTATTTCAACAGTTCTATGCTTCGATTTAAAACCCCATCCTATTACGGCAATCTTTGGATTGCCAATGGTAGAACACAGATCTTTGTCTTTTTCAGCCTGTCGAATGATAGCTTTTGTTACTTTAATGGCGAGAAGATCTATTTTGTTGAACTGGAAGGAAACTAATCCTCCAACTACATTCCAATGGTTTTCTCAAACCATATTAAGTTTAAATTTAGAAAAAATTAGAAGTGATATTTTTGACCATTCGGTTAAATTTGAAGAAACTTGGAAACCTTTTATGCAACGTTTTCATATGATGTAATCTGACCTTTCCGAATTTTTTTTCTAAACTTAAATTATATGATGAGAGGAGCGGAGTTAACAACATTATTGAACGTGTCTGATACAAGCTGTTGGTCTAGCCCTGCTTTGTTTTTTTTGGGTTTTTTTTTCTCTTTTCTTTTGGGTTTTTTTTGTTTATATATATTTTTTCTTTTTATTTCTTTTTTTTAATGATTAATTTCATTATGAGTTTGGAAGTCTTTTATATCTATGTTACTTAAAATTCATTTTATATATGCTGATGAATATTATTCCAATCTCTTTGTACCAACTTTGTTATTGAGTTTATAATTTTGAAAAATTAATAAAAAGATTTAAAAAGAAAAGAAAGAGGATGGCCAGTGTTTTGCCAGTGATTACCCAGTGATCACTGATATGTGTTAGTGATGTAATGCTGTGTGCTACTGTTTTAATTGAATTATTCACTTTTGCTGCAAATATTTATTGTTTTGACTTGCTGAGTGTAATTTGCAGTGAGAATGAGGAGTTTAGCACAATGGATTAGTCTTTTGCAGCCCGTGTCGACTGTTTAGAGAATGTGGCTACTGTTTTGAACTGTGTGGTTAAGCGACGGAGAAAAACTGTAATAGGGCTAATAGTATATTCTCTTTTAATTTGATCTAAAATGGCCATGATACCAAGCATTAATGACTTAAGTTAGCTCTCACTTGATATAAGTGAGATAGGAATAAGACTTTAGTTTATTTTGTTGGTTCCAAGCTATAAGTATTCAACAGTCTTGAGACTGACCTCATTTTGTTCTGGCTGTGAGCCTAATGATTTGTCAGCATTGACATTTCCAGAGAGGTCATGCATTCCAACATGAAATGTCTAATCTGTTTGCTTCATGTTTGTACTTATGACTGAGTTTGTCTTTTCACTTACTACACTGCAAGTAACATTTATTGCTGGAAGGCGCATATGTCAGGGTATTGGGGCTAGTGCAGAGGAAAATTAATCTGATTAAAACTGGGGCCCCAATGCCTGAGGGAAGTGACGTGTAATAATCTTTTATCATCTTCGTCAGCACCTGAAATAATTCTTGCCTTGCTTGTTATCAATATCTTGTGATTCTATTATTGGTTCTATGAAGTTTATCATGGCGAGGCATATTCATATTGGAGATTGAAACCACTTTTGGTGTTGGACACCCCTTACTAAGATCCTGTGTCCTGTCTGTATGGCATCCATCTCTGCACATCATTTTGGATCCTAACAGTACTGTAGCCCAAATTTGACCTGTATTTAAACAAATTCCTAGTTTTACAGGGAGCAATGTACCTTAGCAATGGACATGGACTTCTGGCTGGCTTCAGCTTTTGAGCTTTTGTCATGGGCACCAACAATAGCAAAGTCGTTCGTACTGTATGTGACAAAAGAAAAACAAAAGCAGTGACAGAGTTTGCTTGTTGCAAGATACCAGCAACTCCAAGCTTCATCAGTGGTGGTGGGGGGTGGGGGATGTGGAGGGAAAATTGTACTTTCCAGTCAACGATTTCCCAAACTATTCATGCAAGGATCTTCCCTCATGAGGTCAATGTTCATGCCCACAAGAGCAACTTTTCTTTGCCTCATATATCACTTTGAACAAAAATATCAGTTAAAGCTGCATCATCCCTCAGGAATTAGAGAATGATTCACCAGCACATTTCTTTCTCTCTTTGTAGGTGTTAAGACTTACCTCACGCCACAATGTGCAGCGGTGACAAACCAGTTTTCATTGATCAAGGAACTGCCGCAGAAATGCCAACCAGAGTCACTCTGTCACACGAGGAAAAAGGATTCTCAGTATTACCATAAAAACAGCTTAAGTTTTTCTCCACCATACAGAAGTAGTTTTATTGAAAGTTGACAGTGACTCCATATTGCAAATTGGGTAAAAGGAAACAAGGAAGTTATTAAACTTCATTGGATCATGAGTCCTCTCCTCTGTTATCAAGGTCATATTAAGCTCTCTTTCCCAATCTTGCTTGATCTTAAGTAAAGGATAATTGTCCTGTTGTAATAGTAAATTATAAATTTTCCCAATAAAGCCTTTCACTAAAGGGTTCATTTTTAAACTAATGTCTAACAGGTCAGAAACTTGTATATATGGAAAATTATTTAAATATTTTTGTACAAAATGTCTGACCTGATGATATTGCAAAAAATGTGAATATGAGAGAGAGTATTTAGTTACTAATTTCTCAAAGGCCATCAATCGACCTTTTTGAAACAAGTCCATAAAGGAAAAAATTCCTTTATTCCTCCAAAGAGAAAAGGTAGGATCATTAAGTGAAGGTTTAAATAAATAGTTTCGATAAATTAAACTAAGAAGGTTAATTTTTTTAAGATTAAAAAACTTACGAAACTGATACCAAATTGGTAATGATTGATTAATCATATGATTTATATTTAGAATAGAAATTTTGGCTAATTGTACAGGTAAAGGAGCTCCTAATAACGAAGCTAAATGAAACTGTTTCACAGTTTTCAATTCCAAGTCAACCCAAGATGGTCATTCCTCTTTATCGGTCCAATACAACAAAGAACACACATAATGTATATTAACCGCCCAATAATACATTCTTAAATTAGGCAAAGTAAGACCTCCATTCTTTTTTAATTTTTGTAAATGACATTTTCCAATTCTTGGTCTTTTATTATTCCAAACAAAAGATGAAATAATAGAGTCAACTTGATCAAAAAACTTCTTAGTTAGAAAAATAGGAATGTTTTGAAATACATATAAAAATTTTGGAAAAATCATCATTTTAACTGCATGAATTCGATCTACTAAGGAAAGTGTACGTGGATTCCATCTAAAAAAAAATTGCTTCATAAAATCCACAAAGGGAACTAAATTAGCTCTATAAAGGTCTCCATAATATTTAGCAATGGTAATACCTAAATATTTCTCAAGAATCCGTAACTTTTCAAGTAATATTATCATATATAGAAGCAGAATTATTTAAAGGAAATAATTCACTTTTATGCAGGTTTAAATTATATCCTGAAAACAATCCAAATTCATTTAATAATTTCAATAAGCTAGGAAGAGATTCTTCGGGATTCGAAATATAAACCAAAAGGTCCTCTGCATAATCTTCAGGATGAGGTCCTGAAAGGAGAATATAGGGAGCTAGGAAGGGAGTTGAGAAAAAGGACCGCAAAGGTAGTAATCTCGGGATTACTGCCTGTGCCACGCGACAGTGAGAGTAGGAATGCGATGAGGTGGAGGATAAATGTGTGGCTGAGGGATTGGAGCAGGGAGCAGGGATTCAAGTTTTTGGATCATTGGGACCTCTTTTGGCGCAGGCGTGACCTGTACAAAAAGGACGGGTTACACTTGAATCCTAGGGGGACCAATATCCTGGCAGGGAGATTAGCGGGGGCTACTGAGGTGACTTTAAACTAGAATGGTTGGGGGGTGGGAATCAAATTAAAGAGGCTAGGTGTGAGGAGGTTAGTTCACAACAGGGGGATGGGAACCAGTGCAGAGAGACAGAGGGGTGTAAAGTGAGGGTAGAAGCAAAAAGTACTAAGGAGAAAAGTAAAAGTGGCAGGCCGACAAATCCAGGGCAAGCATTAAAAAGGGCCACTTTTCAGCATAATTGTATAAGGGCTAAGAGAGTTGTAAAAGAGCGCCTGAAGGCTTTGTGTGTCAATGCAAGGAGCATTCGTAATAAGGTGGATGAATTGAAAGTGCAGATTGTTATTAATGATTATGATATAGTTGGGATCACAGAGACATGGCTCCAGGGTGACCAGGGATGGGAGCTCAACGTTCAGGGATATTCAATATTCAGGAGGGATAGACATGAAGGAAGGGGAGGTGGGGTGGTGTTGCTGGTTAAAGGAGAGATTAACGCAATAGAAAGGAAGGACATAAACTGGGAAGATGTGGAATCGATATGGGTAGAGCTGCGTAACACTAAGGGGCAGAAGACGCTGGTGGGAGTTGTGTACAGGCCACCTAACAGTAGTAGTGAGGTTGGAGATGGTATTAAACAGGAAATTAGAAATGTGTGCAATAAAGGAACAGCAGTTATAATGGGTGACTTCAATCTACATGTAGATTGGGTGAACCAAATTGGTAAAGGTGCTGAGGAAGAGGATTTCTTGGAATGTATGCGGGATGGTTTTTTGAACCAACATGTCGAGGAACCAACTAGAGAGCAGGCTATTCTGGACTGGGTTTTGAGCAATGAGGAAGGGTTAATTAGCGATCTTGTCGTGAGAGGCCCCTTGGGTAAGAGTGACCATAATATGGTGGAATTCTTCATTAAGATGGAGAGTGACATAGTTAATTCAGAAACAAAGGTTCTGAACTTAAAGAGGGGTAACTTTGAAGGTATGAGACGTGAATTAGCTAAGATAGACTGGCAAATGACACTTAAAGGATTGACGGTGGATATGCAATGGCATGCATTTAAAGGTTGCATGGATGAACTACAACAATTGTTCATCCCAGTTTGGCAAAAGAATAAATCAAGGAAGGTAGTGCACCCGTGGCTGATGAGAGAAATTAGGGATAGTATCAATTCCAAAGAAGAAGCATACAAATTAGCCAGAGAAAGTGGCTCACCTGAGGACTGGGAGAAATTCAGAGTTCAGCAGAGGAGGATAAAGGGCTTAATTAGGAAGGGGAAAAAAGATTATGAGAGAAAACTAGCAGAGAACATAAAAACGGACTGTAAAAGCTTTTATAGATACGTAAAAAGGAAAAGACTGGTAAAGACAAATGTAGGTCCCCTGCAGACAGAAACAGGTGAATTGATTATGGGGAGCAAGGACATGGCAGACCAATTGAATAATTACTTTGGTTCTGTCTTCACTAAGGAGGACATAAATAATCTTCCAGAAATAGTAGGGGACAGAGGGTCCAGTGGGATGGAGGAACTGAGCGAAATACATGTTAGTAGGGAAGTGGTGTTAGGTAAATTGAAGGGATTGAAGGCAGATAAATCACCAGGGCCAGATGGTCTGCATCCTAGAATGCTTAAGGAAGTAGCCCAAGAAATAGTGGATGCATTAGTGATAATTTTTCAAAACTCGTTAGATTCTGGACTAGTTCCTGAGGATTGGAGGGTGGCTAATGTAACTCCACTTTTTAAAAAAGGAGGGAGAGAGAAACCGGGGAATTATAGACCTGTTAGCCTAACGTCGGTGGTGGGGAAACTGCTGGAGTCAGTTATCAGGGATGTGATAACAGCACATTTGGAAAGCGGTGAAATGATCGGACAAAGTCAGCATGGATTTGTGAAAGGAAAATCATGTCTGACGAATCTCATAGAATTTTTTGAGGATGTAACTAGTAGAGTGGATAGGGTAGAACCAGTGGATGGGTATATTTGGATTTTCAAAAGGCTTTTGACAAGGTCCCACACAGGAGATTAGTGTGCAAACTTAAAGCACATGGTATTGGGGGTAAGGTATTGGTGTGGGTGGAGAATTGGTTAGCAGACAGGAAGCAAAAAGTGGGAATAAACGGGACCTTTTCAGAATGGCAGGCGGTGACTAGTGGGGTACCGCAAGGCTCAGTGCTGGGACCCCAGTTGTTTACAATATATATTAATGACTTGGATGAGGGAATTAAATGCAGCATCTCCAAGTTTGCGGATGACACAAAGCTGGGTGGCAGTGTTAGCTGTGAGGAGGATGCTAAGAGGATGCAGGGTGACTTGGATAGGTTGGGTGAGTGGGCAAATTCATGGCAGATGCAATTTAATGTGGATAAATGTGAAGTTATCCACTTTGGTGGCAAAAATAGGAAAACAGATTATTATCTGAATGGTGGCCGATTAGGAAAAGGGGAGGTGCAACGAGACCTGGGTGTCGTTATACACCAGTCATTGAAAGTGGGCATGCAGGTACAGCAGGCGGTGAAAAAGGCGAACGGTATGCTGGCATTTATAGCGAGAGGATTCGAGTACAGGATCATGGAGGTACTACTGCAGTTGTACAAGGCCTTGGTGAGAGCACACCTGGAGTATTGTGTGCAGTTTTGGTCCCCTAATCTGAGGAAAGACATCCTTGCCATAGAGGGAGTACAAAGAAGGTTCACCAGATTGATTCCTGGGATGGCAGGACTTTCATATGAAGAAAGACTGGATGAACTGGGCTTGTACTCGTTGGAATTTAGGAGATTGAGGGGGGATCTGATTGAAACGTATAAGATCCTAAAGGGACATACATCAAAGTTGCTGGTGAACGCAGCAGGCCAAGCAGCATCTATAGGAAGAGGCGCAGTCGACGTTTCAGGCCGAGACCCTTCGTCAGGACTAAGATCCTAAAGGGATTGGACAGGCTAGATGCAGGAAGATTGTTCCCGATGTTGGGGAAGTCCAGAACGAGGGGTCACAGTTTGAGGATAGAGTGGAAGCCTTTTCGGACTGAGATTAGGAAAATCTTCTTCACACAGAGAGTGGTGAATCTGTGGAATTCTCTGCCACAGGAAACAGTTGAGGCCAGTTCATTGGCTATATTTAAGAGGGAGTTAGATATGGCCCTTGTGGCTACGGGGGTTAGGGGGTATGGAGGGAAGGCTGGGGCGGGGTTCTGAGTTGGAGGATCAGCCATGATCATAATAAATGGCGGTGCAGGCTCGAAGGGCCGAATGGCCTACTCCTGCACCTATTTTCTATGTTTCTATAAAGGGAGATCTTACGAATAGTCCCATTTATAGAAATTCCTTGAATATTTTTAGCTTCACGAAGTGCAATAGCCAAGGGTTCCAACACAAGTTAAATAACAGAGTGTGGCGACCCACTTTCTGGCACCCACGAACCGGCTCACGAAACAGCGCGCACAGGCAGAGGGCCAGCAGCAAAAAGGGCGCCAGGCCATCTTCACCAGCAGGGGGAAAATCCCGCGTGGAAAGGGTCTGGGAATATGCATTCCCCACAGCAGTCCCGCCCAGGGAGGGCGGGAACGGGAAGGCTTTAAAGCGGGCCGCGAAGTTTGAATAAATCTCTTCCATCGCAACTCCAACCTCACCGACTCCATGTGGTTATTCTAGCGCTGTGTGTAGCACATCGCTACAATTGGTGACCCCGACGGCCCAAACGATATTTGGACCAGAGATGACCGACGCTGCATCTGTTCACGCAGTTTCGTTAAAACTGCCAAGCTTCTGGACGCTGCGACCGCATTTATGGTTCGAACAAGCAGAAGCACAATTCCACATTCGGCAGATAACCTCGGAGTCCACTCGCTACTACTACGTGCTGAGCTCCCTCGACCAGGAGACAGCTGCACAAGTTGAGGAGTTTATACAGTCGCCCCCGGAGGACGGCAAATACACAGCATTCAAAGCCTTGCTCATAGGGACTTTCGGACTCTCACGGCGCGAACGAGCACGCCGCTTAATGCACCTGGATGGTTTGGGAGACAGGCCGCCGTCAGCATTAATGAACGAGATGCTGGCCCTGGCTGAAGGACACAAACCCTGCCTCATGTTTGAGCAGGCGTTCCTAGAGCAACTGCCCGAGGACATATGCCTGCTGCTGTCCGACGCAGATTTCAGCGACCCCCGGGAGGTGGCGGCCCGAGCAGATGTGCTGTGGAATGCCAGGAACGAGAGAGGGGCATCCGTCACACAGATCACCAAGCCGCATGCCCAACGACAGACCAGACCGGGCCCAGCAGCAGAGCCTACAAAACCCGGCGACGGGAGTGAGGAGCCCAACGAACAATGGTGTTTCTACCACCAGCGGTGGGGCACGGAGGCCCGCCGCTGCAGACCGCCCTGCAAATTCCCGGGAAACGCCAGGGCCCAGCCGCCGCTGATGGCTACGGCGGCTGGCCATCAGGACAGCCTCCTGTACGTCTGGGACAAGCAGACGGGACGCCGCTTTTTGGTCGATACCGGAGCGGAGATCAGCGTCTTACCTCCAACGAGTTACGACACCCGCAACAGAAAACCCAGACCCACCCTGAGGGCCGCTAATGGCAGCACAATACGAACCTACGGCACCCGCACGGTGCGGCTACAGTTCAGCTCCAGCCGGTTCACGTGGGACTTCACACTGGCCGCCGTGGCCCAACCACTGCTGGGGGAAGATTTTCTGCGAGCCCACAGCCTGCTGGTCGACCTGCAAGGGAAGCGATTAGTCCAAGCCAAGACTTTTCAAACGTTCTTCCTGGGTGAAGCACAGTTGCCAGCCCCACACCTGGACTCCATCACGCTGTCCGACGATGAACTCACCAGGGTCCTGGCGGATTTCCCATCAGTACTGACACCGCAGTTCACGGCAGCCATGCCCAGACACGGAGTACAGCACCACATCCCGACCCAGGGACCACCCCTCCACGCCCGTGCTCGAAGGCTTCCCCCGGACAAGCTCCGACTGGCGAAGGAGGAGTTCAAGAAGATGGAGGAATTGGGGATCATACGACGGTCCGACAGCCCATGGGCCTCCCCCCTTCACATGGTGCCCAAGGCAACGGGGGGCTGGAGACCATGCGGTGACTACCGCAGACTGAACGAGGCTACAACGCCAGACCGCTACCCTGTGCCGCACATTCAAGACTTCGCAGCAAACCTACACGGCGCAAGGATCTTTTCCAAGGTAGACCTCGTCCGGGGATACCATCAAATCCCTGTACATCCGGACGACATCCCCAAAACAGCACTTATCACCCCGTTCGGACTTTTCGAATTCCTCCGAATACCGTTTGGTCTAAAGAATGCCGCACAGACTTTCCAGCGGCTAATGGACGCGGTGGGACGTGACCTGGACTTTGCATTCATCTATTTGGACGACATCCTCATAGCCAGCAGTAGTCGGCAGGAGCATCTGTCCCACCTCCGCCAGCTCTACTCCCGCCTGAGTGAATTCGGCCTTACAATCAATCCAGCCAAATGCCAGTTCGAACTCGACACCATCGACTTCCTGGGCCACAGGATTACTAAAGACGGGGCAACCCCGCTGCCCGCCAAGGTAGACGCGGTCCGCCACTTCCCCCGACCCAACACAATCAAAGGCCTACAGGAATTCCTGGGTATGGTGAATTTCTACCACCGTTTCCTCCCCTCAGCAGCCCGAACGATGCGCCCCTTGTTCACTCTAATGTCGGGTAAGGGCAAGGACATTACCTGGAACGAAGAGGCCGCAACCGCTTTCGTTAAAACCAAAGAAGCCTTGGCAAACGCCGCGATGCTAGTGCACCCCAGAACGGACGTTCCTACTGCCCTCACGGTGGACGCATCCAACACAGTAGTCGGTGGAGTGCTGGAACAACTCATCGAGGGTCGCTGGCAACCCCTGGCGTTCTTCAGCAAACACCTACGACCACCCGAACTCAAATACAGTGCTTTCGACCGGGAGCTATTGGCACTATACCTGGCAATCCGGCATTTCAGGTACTTCTTAGAAGGTAGGCCCTTCACCGCGTTCACCGACTACAAACCGCTTACCTTTGCGTTCACTAAGGTGTCCGACCCCTGGTCGTCCCGCCAGCAGCGACATCTGTCCTACATCTCCGAGTACACGACGGACATCCGGCATGTCTCTGGAAAGAACAATGTCGTGGCAGACGCACTTTCCAGACCGACCATACAGGCCCTGTCCCAGGGGGTGGACTATGCAGCGCTGGCAGAGGCACAGCGGGCAGACGCTGAGATCCCCAGTTACAGGACTGCAGTCTCCGGTTTGCAGCTCCAAGACCTCCCCGTAGGCCCAGGTGAGAGGACCCTGCTGTGTAACGTAGCTACCGGCCAACCCCGCCCCGTCGTCCCAGCAGCCTGGCGCCGGCGGGTGTTCGAATCCATTCACAACTTAGCGCACCCCTCCATCAGGACAACTGTCCGGCTGGTCTCCAACAGGTTCGTGTGGCATGGGCTGCGTAAACAGGTCAGTGAATGGGCCAAAACGTGCATGCAGTGCCAAACGGCCAAGGTGCAGCGGCACACCAAGGCTCAGCCGCAGCGGTTCGAACCCACCCGCCGGAGGTTCGACCACATCCATGTGGATATCGTGGGGCCCCTGCCAGTGTCACGAGGAGCGCGGTACCTCCTAACTATGATAGACCGGTTCACCAGATGGCCAGAGGCAGTCCCGCTCAGCGACACCACCTCCGAATCCTGCGCCCGAGTACTGATCGCAACCTGGGTAGCACGCTTTGGGGTACCGGCCCACATTACCTCCGACAGGGCCGCCCAGTTCACCTCCAGCCTGTGGTCGGCTATGGCCAGACTTTTAGGAACACAGCTACACCACACAACTGCCTACCACCCACAGTCGAACGGACTAGTGGAGCGTTTCCACCGTCACCTGAAGTCGGCTCTCATGGCCCACCTGGAGGGGCCTAACTGGGTGGACGAACTTCCCTGGGTCCTGCTCGGAATCGGCATGGCGCCCAAAGAGGATCTGCACACCTCGTCGGCCGAGTTGGTGTACGTCGCGCCCCTGGTCGTCCCAGGAGAGTTCATACCTGCCCCAAGGGGGCAAGAGGAAGAACCCACAGCAGTCCTGGACAGACTACGGGAGAGGCTCGGTAACCTGCCCCCATACCCACTTCACAGCACGGACAGAGCCCGACCTGCGTACCCAAAGACCTGCAGAACTGTAAGTTTCTTTTTGTACGACGGGGCGGACACCGGGCACCGCTACAGCGGCCCTACGAGGGGCCGTTTAAGGTGATCAGGAACAACGGGTCCACGTTCGTGCTGGACATTGGGGGGAGAGAGGAGGTTTTCACGGTGGACCGACTCAAACCGGCCCATGTGGACTTGGCGCAACCGGTCCAGGCTCAGGCACCGCGGCGCAGGGGCAGACCTCCCAAACAGAGGCCGATCCAGACTGTGGACATTGGGGGAGGTATCGCCGGTTCTGGGGGGGGGGGGTTATGTGGCGACCCACTTTCTGGCACCCACGAACCGGCTCACGAAACAGCGCGCACAGGCAGAGGGCCGGCCCCAAAAAGGGCGCCAGGCCACCTTCACCAGCAGGGGGAAAATCCCGCGTGGAAAGGGTCTGGGAATATGCATTCCCCACAGCAGTCCCGCCCAGGGAGGGCGGGAACGGGAAGGCTTTAAAGCGGGCCGCGAAGTTTGAATAAATCTCTTTTATCGCAATGCCAACTCACCGACTCCGTGTGGTTATTCTAGCGCTGTGTGTAGCACACCGCTGCAAGAGGATTTAACGGACATCCTTGTCTCGTACCCCGAGAAAGTTGGAAAAAGGGGGATCTACAGTTATTAGTGATAACAGTGGCAACAGGGCTTTTATATATCAATCTAATCCATTTATTAAAATTAGTACCAAAGCCAAATTTCTCTAAAACTTTAAATAGATCTTTCCATTCAACTCTATCAAATGCCTCTTCAGCATCTAGAGAAACAACACATTGGGGAGTCTTACAGAGGGAAGAGTATATAATATTTAACAATCTCCGAGTATTAGAAAAAGAATAACGGCCTTTTATAAAACCTATTTGATCCTGAGAAATAATTTTAGCTAGTATATTCTCCATCCGATTAGCCATTATTTTTGAAAGAAGTTTGGCATCCACATTTAATAATGAAATAGGCCTATATGAAGCACAATCAGTAGGATCTTTATTTTTCTTAAGGATTAAGGAAATAAGAAGCTTCATAAAATGTAGAAGGTAACTCTCCTGACATAAAAGAATCTTTAAGCGTTTCCAACATATAAGGAGTAAGCAAATATTCAAATTTTTTATAAAATCCTGCAGTAAAACCATCTAATGCAGGAGTTTTACCAGATTGCATTGAAAGAATAGCTTTCTGAATTTCTCTTTCAGTAAAAGGAGCATCAAGAATTTGCTGATCTTCGACAGATATTCTAGGAAAATCAATCTTTTGTAAAAAGGCATACATATTAGAAGGGTCAGCAAGAAACTGAGATTTATAGAGTTCACTGTAATAGTCTAGAAAAAATTTATTAATATCTTCATAATTACAAGCTAAACTACCATCTCTCTTACGAATTTTTAAAATTTGTCTTTTAGCTCTAACTGCTTTAAGTTGAGATGCTAATAGCTTGTTACTTTTATCTCCAGACATATAAAATTGACTTTTTAATTTAAGCAAATTTCTTTTAATTGGATAATTTAATAGTAAATTATATAGAGATTGAAGTTCAACCCTTTGTTTAAATAAATCAACATTAGGAGAAACTGCATAAGTATTATCTAGATCTTTAATTAGTTTGGAAATTCTATCTAATTCTATTTTTGTCTGTTTCTTAAGTTTAGCCAAATAAGATATTATCTGACCTCGCAAATATGCTTTGAGTGTATTCCATATAATCAATTTCGAAACATCTCCCGTATTATTAAAAAGAAAGAAATCTTTTATCTGAATCTCTGTAAATTTAACAAAGTCCAAACTTTGTAATAAATTTTCTGGAAAGCGCCATGGCAAGTTTACATTACTAACATCATTTAACTCAAAAGTTAAACTTAAAGGCGCATGATCCGATACTGCAATAGCATCATATTCACATTTCTGAACTTTGGACAAAAATCGGAAATCAGCTATAAAATAATCAATTCTCGAATATTTATTATGAACATGTGAATAAAAAGAATAATCTCTGTCATTAGGATGTAAATTTCTCCAGATTTCTATCAAACCATAATCAGTTAAAAAGGAACTACAAAGTGTTGCCGAACGATTCAGAGGCTGCTGATTGGTTGAACTTTTGTCAATCAAAGGATTTACGCAACAGTTGAAGTCACCTCCCATCAGCAGCATATATTCATTTTAGTCTGGTAATAAACCAAATACATTTTTAAAAAAGGATCATCTACATTAAGTCCATATAGATTAACCAGGACAATTTTTCTATTACAAATAGTTCCTATCTGAAACAATGTCTTTTTGAATAAATAAAATATTAGATTTAATAAAAATAGATACTCCATTTGTTTTATTATGACAAGTAGCATGATATTGAAGGCCCTTCCATGTTTTAAAAAATCTATTTTGATCGCCCGTTCTGATATGCGTTTCTTGTGCAAAAATTATATCGGGCTGGAATTGATTAATAACTTTAAATGTCTTCCTTCGTTTAATAGGGTGATTCCAACTAATAACGTTTATCTGTTTAAATATTCTGAACCCGACAATACACGCATACCATCGCGGGCTAATCAAAGATGGCGGTGATGAACATAACCAAATAGAAAATGCGCATGCTCCGGAACTCCATAACGGAGAAAAATACAAAAGGTGTGTGTGAATGAAAAATCCCACAATAAACCCCAAAATACAAAAGTACCCCCAAACATCCCACCATCCCCAAGGAAGAAAATCCGGCGAAAGAAAGAAAAAGCCGGAACGCATCCCCAAGAAAAAGACATAAGAACAGGGTTCCACGTGCCGCTCAGTTTAAATAATGATTAAAAGTTTTTCTCCTAATTCCCCCTCCCCCTTACAAAGAAAATACGTAACCTTAAGATTAAAAAAAAGCCCAGCAAAGAAAAAAATGTTTATACTTAATCAATAAATATAAACTAAAGGTATGCAACGACAGTCTCCAAAGACGCCAAAACAATACTATTAACCCAAACAGTTTAAAGAGGGAAAAGCAGCACCATTATTCTTTAACTTACTACCTTATTTAACAAAAGAATTAAAGCTAATTATCTATTACTAAACACTCCAAAAAACAAGAAAAAATCTATATAAACTGCAAGCAACCTATCACTTAATTAATAAAGAAAAAGACAAATAGAAACAGATAGTCAAACCAGTTCACAATCTATCTGCTGTATTAATTCACTCCGTATACTAAAGTCTTCAAAAAAAAGTCATTCTTTAATCAAACCAAGAAGACCACCTCTTCTTTAAGTAATCCATTTATCAAAAAATATCTTCAGCATACCGAGATCTTCAAAACCTGTTTTCTTTCGGAGAATTATTCAGCGACTCTAATATCTTTCATACATCAGACGATTCTACAATAGAATTGACAAAATCCAATGCCGCTTGGGGATCCAAGGAGACACGAGGAGTAGAGTCTTTAGGGAATAGCTTAAGTCTCACTGGACATCTCAGGGATGGAAACAGAATTTTTTCGTAAGCAATCTTCATGACCGGTATGAATTTAATCCGTTGTTGCATAACTTCCCGTGGATAATCTTCATAAAAACGGATCTCGGAACCGTTAAATTTAAAAACTTTCTGTTTTCTTGCACATTTTATAATTTGGTCTTTAACTTTAAAGCGAAGAAAGTTGACTAAAATTGGTCGAGCTTTACCTGACGCAGTGAAAATTCTGTGAGCTCTTTCAATATCGGGCGGCTGAGACAGAATATCTGGGAGCAGAGAGTGAAACAGATTGGCAAAATAATCCAATAGATCCTCAAATTCTGAGCCTTCCGAAAGACCTAAAATACGAATGTTGTTTCTTCAAGACTTTGCCTCTAAATGGACAATTTTGCGTTGAGTCTGTTCCAATCGGGTTGAAATATCCGCAATCTGACATTTCGATTCTTTAAGCTCAGTATTCAGGGAAAGAATATTTTCCTCAATAGTCTGTACACTCTGTCGGAACGACTTCAATTCAGAAGTGTTATTAACCACTTTGTTATCGAGATCCATCAACGCACGTTCCAAACGCTCAGCCCAGACAGGCATGTCTTCTGATTTTTCTTTTGAAGTTTTTCCCTTTCCATTGCTGGGTTTAGAAGGCTGTTTTCCACTTCTTAAAGGATACGACATAATAACCACTATTTCCTTCCAAGATACAGAAAATATAAGTTGAATAATTCAAGAATTAAATTGGGGAAAAGGAGGAATTAAAGGCAGCCACAGACTTTACACGTTACTCCGTTGAGCTGCAGGCAGAACTCCATCCAGTGCCTAATATCTTGCTGCCATTTCATCTTGCACAATTCATCTCCGTCTCTCCTCTCACATTGGTTCCAGGCTCTCTTTACTTTAAATATTCTTCAGGAAAATATCTTATATCCCCATAAACTGCCTTACATTATCTTTTATTCATTTTTCAAACTCCCTTTCCAACTTATTCTTATCCAACTTTTCAGATTTCCACATCATTTTCTAAATCCCACTTAACTGTTCTTGGTATTACAATATTAGCCCTATTTCTCATCATATGTTACATTTAAAATTAAAGTTTTGCGGTAGTTATTTATTGCATCTTTAGAACTTTTTTCTCCAACGAATTTCTTTGAATTCATGATCCAATGACGTTTGATAACTTCCTTGTTATATTATGAGTCTTGCTTCCTTTTACCCAATTTGCAATCTGGAGTCACTGTCAACTTTCAATAAAACTACTTCCGTATGGTGGAGAAAAACTTAAGGTGTTTTTGTGGTAATACTGAGCATCCTTTTTCCTCGTGTAACAGAGTGACTCTGGTTGGCATTTCTGCGGTGGTTAGTTGATCAATGAAAACTGGGTTGTCACCGCTGCACATTGTGAAGTGAGGTAAGCCTTAACACCTACAAAGAGAGAAAGAAATGTGCTGGTGAATCATTCTCTAATTCCTGAGGGATGATGCAGCTTTAACTGATATTTTTGTTCAAAGTGATATATGAGGCAAAGAAAAATTGCTCTTGTGGGCATGAACATTGACCTAACGAGGGAAGATCCTTGCATGAATAGTTTGGGAAATCGTTGACTGGAAAGTACAATTTTCCCTCCACCCCCCCCCCCCACCACTGATGAAGCTTGGAGTTGCTGGTATCTTGCAACAAGCAAACTCTGTCACTGCTTTTGTTTTTCTTTTGTCACATACAGTACGAACGACTTTGCTATTGTTGGTGCCCATGACAAAAGCTCAAAAGCTGAAGCCAGCCAGAAATCCATGTCCATTGCTAAGGTATGTATCTCCCTGTAAAACTAGGAATTTGTTTGAATTCAGGTCAAATTTGGGCTACAGTACTGTTAGGATCCAAAATGATGTGCAGAGATGGATGCCGTACAGACAGGACACAGGATCTTAGTAAGGGGTGTCCAACACCGAAAGTGGTTTCAATCTCCAATATGAATATGCCTCTCCATGATAAACTTCATAGCACCAAGAATAGAATCACTAGATATCGATAACAAGCAAAAGCAAGAATTATTTCAGGTGCTGCTGAAGATGATAAAAGATTGTTACATATCACTTCCCTCAGGCGTTGGGGCCCCAGTTTCAATCAGATTAATTTTCCTCTGCACTAGCCCCAATACCCTGACACATGGGCCTTCCAGCAATAAATGTTACTTGCAGTGTAGTAAGTGAAAAGACAAACTCAGTCATAAGTACAAACATGAAGCAAACAGATTAGACATTTCATGTTGGAATGCATGGCATAGAGTGGCCATTGATCCTGGTGTCCTGTTCACTAAGGGTTGCCTGTAAAGCCCATCAGGGAATTTGATAATGTGTGGGTCGGTATAAGGTCCAGTCTTTGGGCTGTATGCCTGAATGCCAGTGTCTATATGACTGCACACACGGTAATGTTTGAACCTCTCTGTCCTGGTAGCTGGACTGGCACCCTTTTCTCTACATGATTTGCCCTTTGTCTCCTTGTCCTAGATAAGGTTGGTGTATCAACAGATTACCAACGATTGCTTAATTCTTTGCAAAGCTGAACCATTTTGAGTCAATGATTTGGGATTGATTGCTGATACTTCTGAATGATGTTTGCATCTTCTTTTTGTCTTCTGACCATCGTTGTGTCCTGGTGTCGAGTGGTTTGCAAGAAGTTCATTAGCATTTGAGACAGATGTAGATGCAATGAGAAATTGTTGTCTATTGTGCTGAGGTGATTGCTGTTTTGCTCATATAGAGTTTAGAAATGAGCACATGAACTGCTGGCTTGATCGAAGTGTCTAGGCAACTGAAAAAAAACTAATTATCCCAAAAATATTAATCATATTCAGAAAGGAAAAACTGAAGATGTTTTATACAAGACGACAGCACCAGTGTGATGGTAAACCACAGAATGCAGCCACTTATTTCCACTTCCAGCTTGTAAGTCTATCTATTTCTCTTTAAATTGCTGACTTTGTTTTCTAATGAAGGGCTTTTGAATTCTATTTTGAATAAGCAATTCCCCATTCATGAGTGCAGCTCCATTGACATGAAATCCAGGAGAGTCTGAAGTTATCGGTCTCAAGCAAGTGCCAACTGTAAAAGATGAGTACTAGGCACAGCCGTCATCCATGTTCTCTCTGTTACAGGTCATTACACACCCCAAGTGGAACCCATCCACCGTTAATTATGATGTTTCTGTGGTGAAGCTTGCAACCCCCGTTCAGTTCAACAGTCATGTGTCACCAGTCTGTCTCGCCGCTGTATCTGATAACTACCCAGAGGGCATGATGTGTGTCACAACGGGATGGGGAAGGACTCGTGCTTATCGTATGTCAGTTCAAAACTTTACAAATTACAGTGTTGCAGTTCCGAGCTCTGTGCCTTTGTACCCTTACCCTGACAGGGAGCAGTGGATAGATTCCCAAGATGATTGGCAATCTGGAAGGTTATGCTATGAATAATACTTCATGGCTGCAACAAGTTTCTCTGGTCAAGGAACAGGATAATTCTGTTCATCAGAGGGATATCGTGGGCTTCTACAACTGATCCAGCGATAAGGTGTTCACAGTGTCATATAGATTGGAAGTGGGTCCTTCTGCCCAATTGGTCCAAGCAGACTAAGGTACCCCATCCAATCTAGTGCCATTTGCCAATGTTTGGACCATAACGTTCTAAACCTTTCCAATCCACAGACCCATAACCTTCTAAACCTTTCAAAACCATAGACCCATAATCTAACTCTTTCCAATCCATGGACCCATAACCTAACCTTTCCAATCCATAGACCCATAACCTTCTAAACCTTTCTAATTCATAGAACAATAACTTTATAACCTTTCCAATCCACAGACCCATAAACTTCTACACCTTTCCAATCCATAGACCCATATCCTTCTAAACATTTCCAATCCATGGACCCATATCCTTCTAAACCTTTCCAATCCACAGACCCATAAGCTTCTAAGCCTTTCCAATCCATGGTCCCATAACCTTCAAAACCTCTTTAATCCATGTGTCATAACTTTCTAATCCTTTCCAATCCATGTACCTGTCCAACATGTCTTTTAAAAGTTGTCATTATATTTGCCTTACCACTTCTTCCAGTAGCTGATTCTGCATAGATACCACCCTTTGTGGAATGAAAAAGGTTGTCCCTCAAGTTTCTCTGAAATCTTTCCACTCACACCTTAAACCTATGCCCTCTTGGTCTTGATGTCCCAACTCTGGGGGAAAAAGACGGAATACATTCACCCTATCTTTGCCACTCATGATTTTATACCTCTCTATAAGATCATCTTCAGTCCTTAATGCTCTAAGGAATAAAGTCCTACCCTCTTCAACCTCTCCCTATAATTCATTTATTCAAATCCTGGCAGCATCCTTATAAATCTTTTTTACACCTCTTCCAGTCTAACAACACCTTTACTACAGCAAGGCGACCAAAAATGAATACAATATTCCAAGAGCAGTCTTACCAGCGTCCAGTACAACCACAACATGATATGATTTCCCAACTTCTCTACTCATTGGCCTGAGAGATAAAGGCCAGTGTGCCAAAGCCTTCTTCACCTCCTCGTCTACCTGTGACTTTCACTCTGTTCTACACCACTCCCCAGTGCCCTGCCATTCACTGTGAAAATCCTACCTGGATTTGACTTTCCAAAATATAGCACTTCATATTTATCTGAATTCAACCCATTTTTCCACCCTTTGCCCCATTTACCCAGTTGATCAAGATCTGCCTGTAATTTTTGATAACCCTTTTCCATTGTCCACTATACCATTTGCTTTAATGTTGAATGCAGACTTATTAACCGTGCCTTGCAGATTATTATCCAAATCATTGATAAACAATGGGCTGAGCACAGCCCCTGGGGCACACCATTTGTCATGTGTTTCTAGTCCAATAAGCAACCTTCTACCATCACCCTTTGCTTTCTACCATCAAGACAATCATGTATCCAATTAGCCAGCTCTCTCTGCATTCTATGTAATCTCACCTTCTGGAGCAGCCTACCATGTGGAACCTTATCAAAGGCCTCACTGAATTCCATATAAACTAGATCTACCACCCTCCCCTCATAGACTTTCTATGACACATACTCAATCAAGTTCGTAAGACATGATCTCCCATGCACAAAACCATACTGACCTAATCAGTCCCTGACTTTCCAGATTGACATATATTTTGTCTCTCAGAATCCTTTCTAGTAACTGACAGATGTTAGACCTACTGCTTTATAGTTCCCAGGTTTTTCTTTGCCCCCTTCTTAAATAAAGGCACAACATTTGCTACTCTCCTGCCTACTGTCTCCTCAGTTGTGGCTAACGATGATGCAAATATCTGAGACAAGGCTCCCACAATTTCTTCTCTAGTTTCCCATAGTATTCTTTGATACACTTGGTCAAACCTGTTGATTTGTCTACCTTCCTACCTTTTAAGACATACAGCACCCTTCTACTGCAATGCAGACTATCCCCAAGACAACTCCATTTAAATTTCCTAGTTGTTAAGGTTTCATGCAACTCTCAATGGTAAAAAAAAACAGAGGAGAGATATTCATTAAGAACTTTGCCTGCCTCCTGTGGCTCCACACAAAGATATGTCTCTGTGATCTTTGAGGGGCCTTATTCTGTTTCTACGTTAATATACTTATACAATCTCTGTAGAACTTTGTTAATATTCTCTGTCAAAGTTCCCTCACGCCCCCTGTCTGTCCAATATCCCTCCAGAGATTTGCTTGATCCCAGCTGCTTGTACCTAACCCATGCCTCCTTTTCTCCAGGGTCAGGGCCTCAATATCCCTCGTTATCCAAGGTTCCGTACTTCTATTGTTCTTGTAAATGCCTGCAATCAAAATGAACCTCAATTCGGCACACCATAACATATATGTACGCACTTTCATGATAAATTTACTGGCATTTTGACTTTACTTTTAATCAGACTGAATCAGTTATATGGAGGAGAGGAGCAAATCCAAGGGGCCTAGATGGAGTGCCGTGGACAGGATGTTTCCTAGAGTGGAGGAGTCTAAGAGCAGAGGGCTCAGTCTTACAATAGAAGAATGCTCCTTTAGAACAGGGATGAGGAGGAAATTCTCTCCGACCCCAGGTCTCTCAAGATCCCCCGTCACTTTTTGGGTCCTCAGAGCCACCATCTTCTTCCCACCCTACCTTCCCAGAACACCCTAACCCTCACCCTGCTCTCCTCCCCCTTCCAATCCCAGCTCGAATCCTTGCCATGTCTTCCCCATTCTCTCCATCCTTCCCCTCTCTGAGGTGGAATGTTCCGTCCTCAGCAAAGGTCTCATGTTTGTCCTCCTTTGCCTGCATCAGAGTGAGTTCTATGCCTGGCAGGTTGCTGAAGTCCTCTTTTGTCGCCTCCGTCTCCAAGCCCAGTTCTTTGGCAAGATTCCCCCACCCTGCACCAATGACCCTTCTCCCATATCCAATCCCACACCTTCTCTTGGACATCCGGCTTTAGTTCTCTGCCAGCTCCAGATCTTTCACCTCTAATTCCCAACGAAACATCAACCGCCACAATTTCAGCACTCCTCTCCTCCTCCTCCAGCCTTACTCCCTCTGAATGTACTGCCCTCCACGCTCTCCACACCAGTCACAACCTTACCAGCAAACCTGCAGTCAAAGAGGGTGCTATTGCTGTGTGGCAGACTGACCTCGACCTTGCTGATGCCAGTCAGAAACTCTCAAGACACCTCCTTGAAAAGGACAATATTCTGGAGCCTCAGTGTTGCCATCACTGATCTCATCAACTTTGTGACCTTCCATTCACTGCCACCAAACTCATAGTTCCCTTATCTCACACTGCTTGTTTCTACCTTCTACCCAAGATCCACAAACGTGACTGTCTGAATAAGACCATTGTCTCTGCCAGCTCCTGCCCCACTGAACTCATGTCCACATACCTCAACTCCATTATATCCCCCTTGGTTCAGTCCCTTCCCAGATCAACACAGCAACACTTCTCATGCTCTTGATCTCCTCAATAATGTTCAATTCCCTGCCCTGACCATCTCATTTTCACCATGGATGTCCAGTCCCTATACATTTCTATCCCCCATCAAGAAGGCCTTAAAGTTCTCTGTATTTTTCCCTCCAAAAGACCCTACTTGTTCCCCTCCATCAATACCCTCCTGTCTGGCAGAACTGGTCCCCACCCTTAACAATTTCTCCTTTGGTCCCTCTCACTTTTTCCAAACTCTAGGGGTAGCCGTGGGTACCTATATGGGCCCCAGCTACGCCTACCTTTTCATTGGCTGCGTAGAGCAGTCCATGTTCCAAGCCTTCTCTGGTCAAACTCCCCAACTCTTTCTGCACTACATTGACAACTGCATAGATGCTGCTTCACACCTTCATGCTGAGCTCATCAATTTCATAAACTTTGCTTTCAACTTCCACCCTACCCTTAAATTCACTTGGTCCATTTCTGACACCTCCCTACCCTTTCTCGATCTCTCTGTCTCCATCTCTGGAGACCAACTATCTACTGACAACTTTTATAAACCTGATATAAAGCTGTTTACGTCATTCCCTAACATGAAACTAAATTAGGTGACTTTAAAGAAACATTGCTAAAGGTGGATCCAAATCCCATTTCAGTGATGGTGTCAGAGTGACGTTGAAGTTAGTAAATCCAGTCGATATAAACCAGGAAGTGTGAACACAGGAGTTCAAAAACAGATAGCAGCTCTCAGCAACCACCGACTGGGGAAAGAAAAAGTTCACTTTCACTTCATGAGCTGTTCCTTGCAGGTAAATGGAGATTATTAAATCAAAGTGATTTCTGAGATCCAACTTCAGCAGATGCGTTATACGCTGATGATAGAGAAAGTAGGGTTGTTGCCCAGTGTATTAATAGAAACAGATTATTTTTCTTGTGGTGGGGTGTTGCTACCCTGCTGAGTGTTGTGCCATTATCCTGCAGGTATCATGGTTAATGCCATGCTGCTCTACTGCTGTGCTCTACAGCTCATTCTCTGCTTCGGTGCCATCAGAGCTGAACTGGATTCCAACGCCGTTAGAGATGTGACCACAAATGCCGACTTTACATCCCTGAGCAGGGGCAAGACCCTATTTTCTGCTGCAGGTGAGTATTAACCATCTCCATTTAATTCTGCACTCTCTGCATTAATCCTGGTCTTTGGCTCTCAGCGTGACTAATTATCTACTGCTTCAGTCGCAGTTGACTGTTGCATTTTGTCCAAGAGTATTGAATGGATTTATGACTCTACTGGGAGAGCATGGTACAGGTTCCGCATAGGAAACCTACAAAAATATATTTCACTGGAAGAAAAATAAGTGATCAGCTCTTGTTTACAGTGAAGCCAATACTCTCATTCAATGTACATAGGCAGTTTGTTAGAGTAGTCTCTAATTAGCAATGTAGAACTCATTTTGGATATCCCTGACATTACACCCAGAACATACTTTTGTTGTGCTCTGTCACCTTTAGAAATAATTTACTCTTAAACCTCACTTTATCATTGAGTGAGTCTCCTGTATGGTTGAGAGTCTGTTGGAGATTGAGTGCCTTTCTATTGTCTCTTATTCTTTGTTCTTACAGTTCACTCTGTCAGTTTTGTTTGTTTGAATTCTTTTGGTTCTTCTCCAGACTTCTGGGGAATGTTAATGTGGTAGAGCACAAATCCATTGAGAAAGGTAGAGAATGGTTTGTGCGGCAGCCTTTATTTTAGGTCATTATTATTGCCATCTACCAAGTCACCATTTCATGCACTGACATTTAATGTTTGCATGAACAACAGGATAGACATTTGACGAATTCTGTTAATGTTGTGAATTCAAGTCCACTGACTAAACCCACATTGGAAAAAGAACATCAAATGGCAGAAAAGATTATGCTCAATCCTGAGGTAAATCCAGTTTTTATATATTATCGTTCCAAAGGCAGAGTGACTGATATCTGGTAAACTGATTAAGTTTTAATTACTTTTCAAATTTGACTTTTTATAACAGATATTGTAAAATATAATACGATTTAAAGCTGAAACATCAGCAGTTCAATTAAATTCTGTTATTCACTGTTCTGGCCCAACATTACACAATCATCTGCTATTTAATATTTAGGATTCTTTAATATGAATTGTATTTATTTAATATAAAATTGTTTCTTAGTTAAAATAAAAGAAAATTATGAATGAGGAAATATTCTCACACAATTTTTAATCCCAACGTCACTCTGATATTGGGGTACCTTAGGTGTTTCTGCAACGATGTTCTGTCCTCTCCAGCACCAACAAGACCTGCATTTTTCAGCCTCAACTAATCTGTTATGAGGACATTTCTGTTGCCTTGTGTTTCTTAAAGCAGAGTAACCTGGAGACATCTGCCTATTGACAGGCTTAGCTCTGCTGAATGCCAAGACACCCTCCTTACCCGGGCTAGCCCAGGTTGGTTTAACCGCTCCCTGACTTATATAAGGAAGAGGCAATGCTGGTTTACATAGTTCCAGGTTTACGGCATTATATCTCCTTAAAGAACGAGGAGACCATTTGGCCCACAGGGTATATAGTCGGTAGTCCATGTTTAAATGTTAAATGCGACTCGTTGTTCTTGTTGCAAAATTGGAGAAATTGAAAATGGTATGTGACATTTCATATTCTGTAAACTTTAACATTTTCTCTTACAGCTGATGTTTGATGCAGTCGAGACGGATAGATCAGAGCGTTCGCCCAGGAGATGCGTTCGACACCTAGAGTCCTGCTTTGGCCATGCTCTGCCTTGCTGTGATTTATGCGCCATTTGTTACTGCAGATTCTTTACTGCTATTTGTTACTGCAGGAAAATCGGTAGTGACTGTGACCTGGTCAAGAACTAGCTTTGTACTTGTCCTCTTGACAACTTCTCTGTTTTAGACGTAAACAGCTTTATATTATGTTATGTTGCTTTCCATGTGCAACTTGTAAGTTTGCAGTTGAAATAAACGTTTTACTTTGATGAGAAGGAGAAACTTGCAGTGGAGTGCAGCCCAGCTCAGCTCTTAATTTAGTGTGAGAGAGTCATAGAGCACTACAGCCCAGAAATAGGCCCTTCAGCCCATCTACTCCATACCAAACTGGTCTTCTGCCAGGTCCCTAAACCATAGCCCTCCATACCCCTCTTATTCATGTACCTGTCCAAACTTTTCTTAAACCCCTCTTGTGATAGGAAATAATGGATCTACCAGTAATTTGTCACAAATGCCCCAAAATTTCTAATGACAGAGAGAATTTGGTGATTTATTTGTCTAATTTAAAGCTCAATTTTTACCATACGGTTAAAGTGCAATTACAAAATTCCTTAAATTTGCTACCAGTTATGTTGGGGGAGGTGGAGGACTCTGTTACATTTTGTAGAATACAAATGTATTACACAGGAGTGTCTTTCTTTGCACTTTGAACAGAAACTTTAACCATGTCTACTTACATAAACAGGAAAGAAATGTAATTTCAATTCTGCAATATATCACCAATTAAAAATTTAAATATTGTTCATCCTTAGTTGATAGCGATGACCTAGAGGGCACTCATGTTGCTGAAATATACTTCTGTTTGCGGAAGCTGCTTCTAGAATCTCAGTCCGGTACAAATTTAGGACCTGAGATTGATTATCTCATGGGTTTGGCATTACCGGTTTTCAACCTGCTGAGTTCCTCCAGCGTGTTGTGAGTGTTGTTTTGACCCCAGCATCTGAAGATTATTTTGTGTTCTGAGGGAGAAAAACCTGCTTGCATTTAACCTATCTATACCTTTCATAATTTTGTACATCTCCAGCAAATCCCCCCACATTCTCCTATGCTGCTAACTTATTCACCCTTTCCCTATAACTCATATATTACTTAGATTTATTAATAACTTATATTTCCAGACAGGCCTTAAAGAACAGCACAGGTTTAGAATTCATGTTGAAGAAGTACATTTATTTTCATTTGCATTTCGTATGTTGTTTTGCACTTAGTTGTCAGCAATGGTGCTATCGATCCAGTCCCTGAGCTCCGTCACGCGGGCATAGACACCAGGAGTGCTGGTGGAGCAATAGCCACTGCCCCAGGAAACGATGCCAACCAAGTTCCAGACGTTGTGCTTCTGACAGACAAGTGGGCCGCCAGAGTCACCCTGTAAACAAGTCACAGCCTCAGACTTGGTCTCATTGCCTTTTTGCAACTTAAAAGAGGTTGAAGTACTTTGAAAAGGTTTCATACCATGCAAGACGAGGCACCAGCAGCACCAGCGCAGATCATGACATCGGTGACACTGCTACCCCAGTAGTTCCTGCAGTTCACGTTGGAGAGGAGAGGAAGAGCAGCTTGCTGAAGTTTGTTAGGTCGTTTAGCAGCTGTGGAAATGTTAGATGATACTTCAATCAGTTTTGCTTTATTTTTTTAAGGGTCATATTCCAATGAAAGTAAAAGGGTATATTTTCAGCCATTAGAAACCTTTTATAAACCTACTGATTGACTATACCTCTTTCCGGCCTGTCTCCCTTTTCTCAATTCTTGTGCTTCCACTGTATCTATTGCCAGGATAAGGCTTTTCTTTCCAGGACAGGGAGGAGGTGAACAGCGAGGTGTAGCATTTCTGTTGCATGCAGGGATATGTGAGAGAGACTAGTGGGGAGGGCTGAATGGACAAAGGAATCATGGAGGGAGCAATCCCTATGTAACATGGATAGTGGGGGAGGGGGGTAAAGATGTGTTTGGTGCTAGGATCCCACTGAAGATGTGGAGAGTGGAGGGAAGGTAACGATGTGTTGGCGGTTGGATCCCTTTGCAGACGGCGGAAGTTGTGGAGGATGATGCGTTGGGTGCAGTGGCTCATGAGGTGACAGGTCAGGACAAGAGGAACTCTATCCTTGTTCAGGTGGCAGGAAGATGGGGTGGACGTGGATGTCCGGGAAATGGAGGAGATGCAGGTGAGGAAGAGAAACCCCGTTCTTTGTCCTTATCCCTAGGACAGACTCGACAGAGGTGAAGGAACTGAGCAAAGGGAATGGTGTTTTTACAGGATATCGTGTGGAAATAGTATCGTCAAGATAACCGTAGGAATCAGCAGGTTTATAAAAGTTGTCAGTAGATAGTTGGTCTCCAGAGATGGAGACAGAGAGATCGAGAAAGGGGAGGGAGGTGTCAGAAATGGACCAAGTGAATTTAAGGGTAGGGTGGAAGTTGAAGGCAAAGTTTATGAAATTGATGAGCTCAGCATGAAGGTGTGAAGCAGCATCTATGCAGTTGTCAATGTAGTGCAGAAAGAGTTGGGGAGTTGGTGGAGGGTTAGGGTGTTCTGGGAAGGTTAGGTGGGAAGAAGATGGTGGCTCTTAGGACCCAAAAAGTGACGGGGGATCCTGAGAGGACTGGGGTTGGAGAGAATTTCCTCCTCATCCCTGTTCTAAAGGAGCATTCTTCTATTGTAAGCCTGAGCCCTCTGCTCTTAGACTCCTCCACTCTAGGAAACATCCTGTCCACGGCACTCTATCTAGGCCCCTAGGATTTGCTCCTCTCCTCCATATAACTGATTCAGTCTGATTAAAAGTAAAGTCAGCGTGTCAGTAAATTTATCATGAAAGTGTGTATGTCTATGTCATCGTGTGCCAAATTGAGATTCATTTTTCTTGCGGGCACTTACAAGTACAATAGAATTTATGAAAAAGCTACGTTAACAAATACAAATAGCCACTGTTCATAGGAAAACAACCTGTGCAAAAATAAATAAACAAATAAATAAATACAGAATATATGATTTCAGTGTCCATGAAAGTGAGTGTGTAGGTTGTGGTATCAGTTCAGAGTTGAGGTGAGTGAAGTTATCCTATGATGCAATAATATTACGTTAAAACAAATAAAGCAAGAAGCTAACTCAGGAATTCTTTCCACAATCTGTTGAAAACTATGTTTTCCAATGTCAGCACAAATTGATTGATGACCATATACCTCTAAGTTGCTGTTTCTTTGAAAATTTGCCTTTGCTGATGTTCAAGTCGAGTACCCGACAAATGACTCTGGAATGGACAGACTGCATCAGGTTTGTGGTTCATGTCCAATGAGGCTTTGTGGGTGGAGCCGAGAAATAATGTTGGGATTGTACTATAGGCCTCCCAATTTTGAACGGGAAGTAGAGGAATAAACATGCAGGGAGATTGTCGAGAGATGCAAGAATACTAGGAGTATTCTTGAAGGAGATTTAAACTTTCCTAAAATACTGAGGAACATACATACAGTTAAGGGCTTAAGGTGATTTCAAGGAAGTTACCTTGGACAGTATACTGAGGGCCCGACAATGGAGAGGGCAAAACTCGACCGAGACTGAGGAAGGAGACACTGAGGGAGCAATTAGGGACCAGTGACTATAGTTCTATTAGTTATTAAAGGGTTATGGAAAGGGACAGAACTGGTCCACAGGTTCAAGTTCTAAGCTGGGGCAAGAATAATTTTAACAGTATGAGACAGGAGGATGCAACGATTGTTTGGAGTAGGTAGTTTATTGGCACAGAGCCCACAGGTAAGTGGGAGTCTTTTAAATGTGATCTAGTGAGAGCTCAAAACCTGCATGTTCCTGTTAGAGTGTAGGGCTAGGCAGGCAGGAGTATGGAACCTTGGATAATGAGGGATATTGAGGCCCTGACCCTGGAGAAAAGGAGGCATGGGTTAGGTACAAGCAGCTGGGATCAAGTAAATCTCTGGAGGGATATAGGGCAAACAGGGGGCGTGAGGGAACTTTGACAGAGAATATTAACAAAATTCTACAGAGATTGTATAAGTATATTAACGTAGAAACAGAATAAGGCCCCTCAAAGATCACAGAGACATATCTTTGTGTGGAGCCACAGGAGGCAGGCAAAGTCCTTAATGAATATCTCTCCTCTGTTTTTTTTTTCCCATTGAGAGTTGCATGAAAACTTAACAACTAGGAAATTTAAATGGAGTTGTCTTAGGGATAGTCTGCATTACAGTAGAAGGGTGCTGTATGACTTAAAAGGTAGGAAAGTAGACAAATCAACAGGTTTGACCAAGTTTATCAAAGAATACTATGGGAAACTAGAGAAGAAATTGTGGGAGCCTTGTCTGAGATATTTGCATCATCGTTAGCCACAACTGAGGAGACAGTAGACAGAGAGTAGCAAATGTTGTGCCTTTATTTAAGAAGGGGGCAAAGAAAAACCTGGGAACTATAAAGCAGTAGGTCTAACATCTGTCAGTTACTGGAAAGGATTCTGAGAGACAAAATGTATGTCAATCTGGAAAGTCAGGGATTGATTAGGTCAGTATGGTTTTGTGCATGGGAGATCATGTCTTACGAACTTGATTGAGTATGTGTCATAGAAAGTCTATGAGGGGAGGGTGGTAGATCTAGTTTATATGGAATTCAGTGAGGCCTTTGATAAGGTTCCACATGGTAGGCTGCTCCAGAAGGTGAGATTACATAGAATGCAGAGAGAGCTGGCTAATTGGATACATGATTGTCTTGATGGTAGAAAGCAAAGGGTGATGGTAGAAGGTTGCTTATTGGACTAGAAACACATGACAAATGGAGTGCCTCAGGGGCTGTGCTCAGCCCATTGTTTATCAATGATTTGGATAATAATCTGCAAGGCATGGTTAATAAGTCTGCATTCAACATTAAAGCAGATGGTATAGTGGACAATGGAAAAGGGTTATCAAAAATTACAGGAGATCTTGATCAACTGGGTAAATGGGGCAAAAAGTGGAAAATTAGATTGAATTCAGATAAATATGAAGTGCTATATTTTGGAAAGTCAAATCCAGGTAGGATTTTCACAGTGAATGGCAGGGCACTGGGGAGTGGTGTAGAACAGAGTGAAAGTCACAGGTAGACGAGGAGGTGAAGAAGGCTTTGTTTGTACTGGCCTTTATCTCTCAGGCCAATGAGTAGAGAAGTTGGGAAGTCATGTCATGTTGTGGTTGTACTGGACGCTGGTAAGACTGCTTTTGGAATATTGTATTCATTTTTGGTCGCCTTGCTGTAGTAAAGGTGTTGTTAGACTGGAAGAAGTGTGAAAAGGATTTATAACGATGTTGCCAGGATTTGAATAACTGAATTATAGGGAGAGGTTGAAGAGGCTAGTACTTTATTCCTTAGAGCATAGAGGACTGAAGATGATCTTATAGAGAGGTATAAAATCATGAGTGGCAAAGATAGGGTGAATGTATTCTGTCTTTTTTCCCAGAGTTGGGACATCAAGACCAAGAGGGCGTAGGTTTAAGGTGAGGGTGGAAAGATCTCAAAGAAACTTGAGGGACAACCTTTTTTGTTCCACAAAGGGTGGTATCTATGCAGAATCAGCTACCAGAAGTGGTAAGGCAAATAAAATGACAACTTTTAAAAGACAGTTGGACAGGTACCTGAATTGGAAAGGATTAGAAAGTTATGATGCATGCATTAAAGAGGTTTTGAAGGTTATGGGACCATGGATTGGAAAGGAATAGAAGGATATGGGTCCATGGATCAGAAAGGTTTAGAAGGTTATGGGTCCATGGATTGGAAAGAGTTAGATTATGGGTCTATGGTTTTGAAAGAATTAGAAGGCTATGAGTCTGTGGATTGGAAAGGTTTAGAATGTTATGGGCCAAACATTAGCAAATGGCACTAGATTGGATGGGGTACCTTAGTCTGCTTGGACCAATTGGGCAGAAAGACCCATTTCCAATCTATATGACAATGTGAACACCCTATCACTGGATCAGTTGTAGAAGCCCACAATATCCCTCTGATGAACAGAATTATCCTGTTCCTTGACCAGAGAAACTTGTTGCAGCCATGAAGTATTATTCATAGCATAACCTTCCAGATTGCCAATCATCTTGGGAATCTATCCACTGCTCCCTGTCAGGGTAAGGGTATAAAGGCACAGAGCTCGGAACTGCAACACTGTAATTTGTAAAGTTTTGAACTGACATACGATAAGCACGAGTCCTTCCCCATCCCGTTGTGACACACATCATGCCCTCTGGGTAGTTATCAGATACAGCGGCGAGACAGACTGGCGACACATGACTGTTGAACTGAACGGGGGTTGCAAGCTTCACCACAGAAACATCATAATTAATGGTGGATGGGTTCCACTTGGGGTGTGTAATGACCTGTAACAGAGAGAACATGGATGACGGCTGTGCCTAGTACTCATCTTTTACAGTTGGCACTTGCTTGAGACCGATAACTTCAGACTCTCCTGGATTTCATGTCAATGGAGCTGCACTCATGAATGGGGAATTGCTTCTTCAAAATAGAATTCAAAAGCCCTTCATTAGAAAACAAAGTCAGCAATTTAAAGAAAAATAGATAGACTTACAAGCTGGAAGTGGAAATAAGTGGCTGCATTCTGTGGTTTACCATTACACTGGTGCTGTCGTCTTGCATAAAACATCTTCAGTTTTTCCTTTCCGAATTTGATTAACTTTTTTGGGATAATTAGTTTTTTTCAGTTGCCTAGACACTTCGATCAAGCCAGCAGTTCATGTGCTCATTTCTAAACTCTATATGAGCAAAACAGCAATCACCTCAGCACAATAGACAACAATTTCTCATTGCATCTACATCTGTCTCAAATGCTAATGAACTTCTTGCAAACCACTCGACACCAGAACACAACGATGGTCAGAAGACAAAAAGAAGATGCAAACATCATTCAGAAGTGTCAGCAATCAATCCCAAATCATTGACTCAAAATGGTTCAGCTTTGCAAAGAATTAAGCAATCGTTGGTAATCTGTTGATACACCAACCTTATCTAGGACAAGGAGACAAAGGGCAAATCATGTAGAGAAAAGGGTGCCAGTCCAGCTATCAGGACAGAGAGGTTCAAACATTACCGTGTGTGCAGTCATATAGACACTGGCATTCTGGCATACAGCCCAAAGACTGGACCTTATACCAACCCACACATTATCAAATTCCCTGATGGGCTTTACAGGCAACCCTTAGTGAACAGGACGCCAGGATCAATGGCCACTCTATGCCATGCATTCCAACATGAAATGTCTAATCTGTTTGCTTCATGTTTGTCCTTATGACTGAGTTTGTCTTTTCACTTACTACACTGCAAGTAACATTTATTGCTGGAAGGCCCATGTGTCAGGGTATTGGGGCTAGTGCAGAGGAAAATTAATCTGATTGAAACTGGGGCCCCAACGCCTGAGGGAAGTGATATGTAACAATCTTTTATCATCTTCAGCAGCACCTGAAATAATTCTTGCTTTTGCTTGTTATCAATATCTCGTGATTCTATTCTTGGTGCTATGAAGTTTATCATGGTGAGGCATATTCATATTGGAGATTGAAACCACTTTCGGTAATGGACACCCCTTACTAAGATCCTGTGTCCTGTCTGTATGGCATCCATCTCTGCACATCATTTTGGATCCTAACTGTACTGTAGCCCAAATTTGACCTGAATTCAAACAAATTCCTAGTTTTACAGGGAGGTACGTACCTTAGCAATGGACATGGATTTCTGGCTGGCTTCAGCTTTTGAGCTTTTGTCATAGGCACCAACAATAGCAAAGTCGTTCGTACTGTATGTGACAAAAGAAAAACAAAAGCAGTGACAGAGTTTGCTTGTTGCAAGATACCAGCAACTCCAAGATTCATCAGTGGTGGGGGGAGGGGGGGTGGCTGGGGGTTGAGGGAAAATTGTACTTTCCAGTCAACGATTTCCCAAACTATTCATGCAAGGATCTTCCCTCATTAGGTCAATGTTCATGCCCACAAGAGCAACTTTTCTTTGCCTCATATATAACTTTGAACAAAAATATCAGTTAAAGCTGCATCATCCCTCAGGAATTAGAGAATGATTCACCAGCACATTTCTTTCTCTCTTTGTAGGCGTTAAGGCTTACCTCACTTCACAATGTGCAGCGGTGACAACCCAGTTTTCATTGATCAAGGAACCGCCGCAGAAATGCCAACCAGAATCAGTCTGTTACACGAGGAAAAAGGGTGCTCAGTATTACCATAAAAGCATCTTAAGTTTTTCTCCACCATACAGAAGTAGTTTTATTGAAAGTTGACAGTGACTCCAGATTGCAAATTGAGTAAAAGGAAGCAAGACTCATAATATAACAAGGAAGTTATCAAACGTCATTGGATCATGAATTCAAAGAAATTCGTTGAAGAGCAAAGTTCTAAAGCTGCAATAAATAACTACTGTAAAACTAAACTTTAATTTTAAATGTAACATATGATTAGAAATAAGGCTAATACTGTAATACCAAGAACAGTTAAGTGGGATTTAGAAAATGATGTGGAAATCTGAAAAGTTGGATAAGAATTGCTTAAAGGGAGTTTGAAAAATGAATAAAAGATAATGTAAGGAAGTTTATGGGGATATAAGATATTTTCTTGAAGAATATTTAAAGTAAAGAGAGCCTGGAACCAATGTGAGAGGAGAGACGGAGATGAATTGTGCAAGATGAAATGGCAGCAAGATATTAAGCACTGGATTATATGATGCAAGTACTAATGGAATGAGAATCTGGATGCTACACAGAGGGATATGTCACTGCAGGAAGGGAGCAGTTCTAAAATGAAGGAATCAAGAAGCTCCATGCAGTTGAAATAATTTGTAAAGGAGGATAATGTAATCTTAGTGTTCAAATTGCGATTTAGCACTGGAGAATTACTAATCAAAGGATAGAGAAAGATAGGCCAAATAATCATAAACCAACTGGTATGAGGACATTTAAGGATCAGCTCTGAGAATCTATAATTTCCCACAATTAGTAAGAATTCAAAAATACATTAATTAAGAATAACCAGCTTGGATTTGTTGAAGATAAATAGTGATTTAGTAGCATATTGTAGAAAGTACATATTACATCAAGGTTTTAAGAAAGTAATTCACGTGAAGCTTGTTAAATAAAAACAGACAAACATATATTAGGACAGATAAAACAGAAACAAGAGAGACAGAGAGAGAGGGTGAGAAAGAGAGTGCGAGAGAGTGAGAGTGAGACAGAGAGAGAGGGTGAGAAAGAGAGAGAGAGAGGGAGAGAGTGAAAGAGAGTAGACTGGGTGGGACAGAGAGGGAAACTGTGCACCCCAAACAACGGTACTGAGTTCAATTAAAGACACTTCAGGAAAACCTCTCTAATATTCAAAATTAGGAAAATAGATAATTTTTTTGAGAGTTGTGGTGACTGAAAGCAAAACAGGATTATTTAAAGAAAATAATCCTGTTTTTTTAAAACTGGAATGCAAACATATTTACTTTTTAATCTGTGGAACAGGGATGAGCAGAGAAAGCTCTTCATATGACTTCCCCTTTTGAGCAAAGAGCAGCAAGTATTGCCCATTACTGTGTCTATTAACCAAACAGGATGCAATATAAATACAGAATTATCTGGCCTTTTGTAGCAATTTCAACAGTTCTAAGGCTTTCATATTTTTACAAGGCCAAGTTGCTAGCTCGACGTTCAACCCAGCATGGATGCAAAGCGTGCAAGGGAGCCGGCTGGATTCGAACTCGGGACCCTTTGCGCTGAAGTCCAGCAATGATGCCACTATGCCACCAGCCGGTGAGTCTAGTGATTAGGTTAGGGTCAAATCCAGTGTTGCTGGGCAATGTGGCTCGAAGGGCTGGAAGGGCCTATTCTGTGTTGTCTCTCTAAATACAGTGGTATGCAAAAGTTTGGGCAACCCTGGTCAAAATTTCTGTTACTGTGAATAGCTAAGCGAGTAAAAGATGACCTGATTTCCAAAAGGCATGAAGTTAGAGATGACACATTTCTTTAATATTTTAAACAAGATTACTTTTTTATTTCCATCTTTTACAGTTTCAAAATAACAAAAAAAGGAAAAGGGCCTGAAACAAAGGTTTGGGCACCCTGCCTGGTCAGTACTTAGTAACACCCCCTTTGGCAAGTGTCACAACTTGTAAACGCTTTCTGTAGCCAGCTAAGAGTCTTTCAATTCTTGTTTGGGGGATTTTCACCCATTCTTCCTTGCAAAAGGCTTGTAGTTCTGTGAGATTCTTGGGCCGTCTTACATGCACTGCTCTTTTGAGGTCTATCCACAGTTTTTCGAAGATGTTTAGGTCAGGGGACTGTGAGGGCCATGGCAAAACCTTCAGCTTGTGCCTCTTCAGGTAGTCCATTGTGGATTTTGAGGTGCGTTTAGAATCATTATCCTGTTATAGAAACCATCCTCTTTTCATCTTCAGCTTTTTTACAGATGGTATGACGTTTACTTCCAGAATTTGCTGGTATTTAATTGAATTCATTCTTCCCTCTACCAGTGAAATGTTCCCCGTGCCACTGGCTGCAACACAAGCCTAAAACGTGATCGATCTACCCCCGTGCTTAACTGTTGGAGAGGTGTTGTTTTCATGAAATTCTGCACCCTTTTTTCTCCAAACATACCTTTGCTCATTGCGGCCAAAAAGTTCTATTTTAACTTCATCAGTCCACAGGACTTGTTTTCAAAATGCATCAGGCTTGTTTAGATGTTCCTTTGCAAGCTTCTGACACTGAATTTTGTGGTGAGGACGCAGGAAAGTTTTTCTTCCTTGAGGGTCATATCTGTGCAGGTGTTGCTGCACAGTAGAACAGTGTACCACCACTCCAGAGTCTGCTAAATCTTCCTGAAGGTCTTTTGCCGTCAAATGGGGGTTTTGATTTGCCTTTCTAGCAATCCTACAAGCAGTTCTCTTGGAAAGTTTTCTTGGTCTTCCAGACCTCAACTTGACCTCCACCGTTCCTGTTAACTGCCATTTCTTAATTACATTACGAACTGAGGAAACGGCTACCTGAAAATGCTTTGCTATCTTCTTATAGCCCTCTCCTGCTTCGTGGGCATCATTTATTTTAATTTTCAGAGTTCTAGGCAGCTGCTGAGAAGAGCCCATGGCTGCTGATTGTTCACCATTAACAATTCGACTGTAGCCTGACAGAACCGGGGTGATGGGTGGAGATCCGCAGCCTGCACCTGGGTGGAGAGAAGCAGTTGCTCTATGTAGATGTTGCCAATTGCATTCAACACGGCACCCTCCGTTCCAATGGTTAAAAGTAGAATTCTAATTTCAAGTGATATTACCATAAGTGACTCCAAAGAAAGCGGAGCAGGAGAGAAGCCACAGAAACACCATGGTGAGCTTAGGGGGGAACGTCGACTCAGACCATGAGAGGCCTGTGTCGGGCATTTTCATGCCTTACAAGGCTCAGATTGGAAGTCTGTGTGGGGCGCCACTGCTCGCACAGACTAGAGCAATGTGTGATTACGTGTCTTGCTCAAGGGCACAAACACACTGCCACAGTTGAGATTCGAACTAGCGACCTTGAGTCCACGTGCCCAGCAAGCTTATAACATTCTTTAAGAGACTGATGATTGGTTTTATAGGGTCTAGTTGCCATGAACTTTATACTTCAAAGTCATGAATAAAAAAATGCTCTGTGTGCAAAAGTTAATAACAGCATATGTTCCTTGTTCCTTTTCAAAGGAAACAAATATTATACAAGGTTGTGCAAACTCTGGAAAAATGGCAAATATCTTAAACAAATGCAAATAAGGCACATATGGTCTTTGACACATAACTTCTCAGCTCTCTGCATTCTAGCACTTGATCACAATGAGTTGCCGGCAAACACTTGCACAGGTCAATGCAGTTCAGTGGCTGTGTTCCGAGCATCAGTGTCTTCACATTCAGTGAAGCTCCGATCCACCCCCATTTGTTGATCCAGTAAGAAAAATACAAAGATTGTTCTGGAAGACCAAATCAGCCGGCCTCAGCCCTGGTAAGTGCTAAACTCTCCGGAGACATACAGTATACAGTCACCTAGCAACACACACAAAATGCTGAAGCATCTCAGTAGGTCAGGCAGCATCTATGGAGGGGAATAAAGAGTCGATCTTTCAGGCTGAGACCCTTCATCAGGATTGGAAAGGAAGGGGGAAGAAGCCAAATGAGAAGGTGGGGAAGGAGTACAAGCTAAAAGGTGATAGGCGAAGCCAAGGTGAGGGGGAAGGTGGGTGGTGGAGGGCGGGAATGAAGTGAGGAGTTCGGAGGTGGTAAGTGGATAAGGCAAAGGGCAGTAGGAGAAGGTATCGGATTGAAGAGGAGAGTGGACATGGGAATGCGAAGGAGGAGGGGCACCAGGAGGAGGGGATGGGCAGATTAAGAGAAGAGGGGAGTCAAAATGGGGAATGCGAAAAAGGGAGAAAGTGGAGGGGGGCGGAATTACTGGAAGTGACTGGATGCAAACCTAATGAAGTGCAGGTGTCTTTGAGAATCAGAATTAAACGTACTGTTGCCATACAGGCCTAAAATGATCAGCCTCAACAATCTCACTGAAGTCTCACATTAACTTATTGGTGACACTTTCTTCAAAGCACTTTCAACGTCTTTTCCCAAACCTTTAATGTACCTCACTCGTGGCCCTCTGAGTTCTCTCTTTCTCCCGGTCAGGGAACTGAGCTGGAAACTTGCTCTACTCTCACATGCAGTGTGAAGCTGGAGAGATCTAGATGACTGCCTTGGATTGAATTACATTTTTTAGAGATTATTTTTGGGTGCTGTATGTTTCTGATGACATGAACCCCTGGGTTTCACACAGTGGGAGTGTCATAAATAACAAAGAATGATATTTATAAGGAAAGTTAGCTTTCTTACATAAAATTCATGCATAATATTTATCATACCCTGTATGTGTGAGAAAATGTCCTTACAGTTCTGATTTTCATTTGACTTCCATTTTAATAGGTGCTTAGATTCACCTAATATAGTACCAAGAATACTTACACGTAAACAAATCAGGAGCACTTGTAAGCCACTTGGCCTTTTGATATTGTCTACCATTCCTTATGATTATGGCTAATCTGAATGACCCTACCTGCAGTAACCTTTTAGACTTTGGCTTACCAAAAATCTATCTAACACTGCCTTAAAAATATTACAAAACTCTGTTTCCAATGCTGTTTAAGGTAGAAGGTCCTGGAAACTCATGACCTTCTGAAAGAGAAAAAAAATCTTATTTTAACATTTGTAACACTCATGCTGTAAATTAGTTTGTAAAGTGCTGAAAGATAAGACTGTATATATTGTGTACGTTGTAAATTTTATACCTTTGTATATTTTTGTGTAAATTGTTAATTGTTAAAGTTTTGTTCCTTAAGGGACCAACTCTTTTTTTTGGAGGAGTTGTTACATACCTCAAGGTGATCTTGTGAGAATGATGTAATGGTCTTTTGGAGGTCACCTGATGTAATTTTCCCGCCGATATGAGGTCATGTGATGACATGTGCACCACGAGTATAAAAGGGAAGATCTCTGGTGACGCAGTTAGTTATTAGTTTTCCAACTAGAACGTTTGTCAATGTCTCCGTTCTGTTGTGTATTTGTTTTTATGATGCAGTTTCATTTTTAAAATGGAGTGTTACGTTCTGTTGCAAGGTACAATAGTGCTGAATTGGCAGTTTACCCTTTTTGCCAGATTTGTTAATGTACCTTTTCAGTAGTATTGGAGAGTGAAGACTTCATCGAAGTACAGGATTGAAGGATTAAGAGAAGGTGGTATCGTTCGTCAGTTTAATAAAGGATCGACCTTATTGAGTCTTCGTTGAAGAAGTAGCGACCTGCATCGAGATAACTCTTGCCAAAGGAGAAAGGTAGTTCATGCAGAATTTGCTCTTTAGAAATTAAGGTCAGTTGTTTTAAGCCGTTTATTTCCTTCAGTATGAATCCTTTGGACAGAACCAGCAGGAAAGTCGCGTCTATGAAGAAATCCTTCTCCAGAGAAGTCCCTCCCAATTGAATGTATAAATCTGTTGGACTTTCGAATTTACCATTTTAAGAACTGTGTTTGACTTTACTGCTTTAAGAACTATTTTCACATTTATCGCTTTAAGAACCAGGCTTGTTTACAAAACAGAAATGCACGGTACACAAGGGAGCACAAAGGATAGGTAAAACAATGGTTAAAGGGCAGAAAACAAAGATGTTGATTTTTGGGTTTGAATGATAGTGTTGTCCCCTTTGCTGTCTCTCTCTTGATTCTTTATGCCTGCAGGCATTCTGTCAAAAAGCAGTAAACAGAAACTGTAGTTCCTTCCTTTTTATCCAAACTTTTAACCGGAGCACCAAGTGAGATTCAGAAACTGAAGGAAACATATTTGCTTTCACAAGTTTTGTTGTGGAGCAGAAATTCTATAGAACTTTCTCAGGGGAGTGACCATAAGCCCATAAGACACAGGAGCAGAATTAGGCTAATTCAGTCCAAATGGTCAGCTCCACCAGTCCATCACGGCTGATTTCATATTCCTTTCAACCCAGGAATTCTGCCAGTTTTCCACAGCAGACCTAAGGAAAACTCACATATGTACTGCATCAACCAATGTACACTATGGAAGTGTAAAAATAATGTCTCATTATTTGTCTTCAAATAATCAAAATATATAAGAAAAGAAGCAGATTAGCAACTTTCTGTTTGGAAAGGAACGACACTTATTGGTTCGTTAACAGCACAAGAGATTCAGTATCGTAGGTTATCAAATAGCTGCAGAGAGAAAGCTTCCAACAGGTAACTGGATACATGTGACCTTGTCTTATGTAAATAACCGGTTTCTTGCACAACACTTCAGCAAAGTGGAAAATAGGAAACTCTATTCTGTTTGCTTCAGCAGAGCCCAACTCAGGTTTTCCTCTAATTATTAGAAGTTTTAAACAGCAACTTCCCTTCAACCATTCAGTTCTGGAACCAACCCATACAACCCTAATCACTACCACAGCAGAGAAATGCTAGCTATGACCACTTTGACCTGCAATTGCATTTTTGTTGTAGTTGTGATCTTTCCTATATCATCTACGTTTTTCTTGTGAATGTTGTGTATGTCTCGCCTTGTCCCTTTGACACCGTTGCAACCAAGTTTTCCATTGCACTCGTGTTTGCTTTTTATTCAGAGACACAGCACGGTAACAGGTCCTTCTTGCGCTGCCCAACTGCACCCATGTGACCTGTTGAGCTAATGAACTGCATGTTGGAACGTGGGAGGAAATCGGAGCACCCAGAGGAAAGCCAAGCGGTGACGGGAAGAACATGCAAACTCCTTACAGACAGTGACAGGAACATACCCCTTATACATGCACTTGGGCATAAACTTAACTTTGACTTAGACCCATGTTAATTTACTTCAAGCATCACACACCAAAGTTGCTGGTGAACGCAGCAGGCCAGGCAGCATCTCTAGGAAGAGGGACAGTCGACGTTTCAGGCTGAGACCCTTCGTCAGGAACTTACTTCATGTCATGAAGTAATCTCTGGACTGAAGAAGGATTTGAATAAAAACCCAACATGCTGGAAACTTGGGAACTCAGGCCCCTTCCAATGGAAAGGGGAACAGCTCACTCTCCATGAGTTTTTCCAACATTTTCCGCTATGATTTCACCTTTCCATCTTCTGCAGTTCTTTTGATTTTCATCAAGCATTGGAATATATGCCTGTTCAAGTGCTGATGATAAAGCTACCAATAAGTGGGGTTGCTAATTAATAGTTTTAATCAAATAGTGCATGAAGTAGAAATTCTGCTCTGTCAATAGCAGAAGGCAAACTGATTCACACACCATTGTTCTGGAACTCTGCAGCCCTTTCCAGATACCCACTCCACTGTTCAGCTGTGTGACGGCTACATGTGAAATAAGACAGTGGCTTCGTTTCTAGTCTTCTTTTATTGACATTAGCCCAGGATTTTAGTTGCATATGAAATAAGACGCAAACAACAGGAATTCTGCAGATGCTGGAAATTCAAGCAACACACATCAAAGTTGCTGACGTGTCCTGACGAAGGATCTCGGCCTGAAACGTCGACTGCACCTCTTCCTACAGTTGCTGCTTGGCCTGCTGCGTTCACCAGCAACTTTGATGTGTGTTGTATGAAATAAGACAGTTGCTTTGTTTCTAGTCTGCTTTTATTGACATTAGCCCAGGATTTTAGTTGGGCCTACACTCATCACCCCCTGCATTGGGGAGATTTGCTCTTTTCGACTGCAGGAATTCTGAAGCTCTGTTGCTAATCCAATGCCCTGTAGGCAGTAGAATAAAGTGAACTTCAAATCATTCAGTTGCTCTGAACTGAAATATTGCTTTCATCCGTTGGAGATAGGAGCAGGCATGGGTACTGTAGGCACTTATTTTGGGAATTGCTCATGAAGTAATGGAGGGGAGGAGAGGTGTTACAGCCAGGATCAGAAATGTTTGGGATTTTCCAGTGCCTCGCTTCCCCAGAGCAGGACAAACCAGCAGACTGGGCCTCCCTCAGCTTATCAAAGTTTATTTCTTTCAATATTCAAGATTGTTTATCACCATTCTTTGGTACAAGTGTAAAGAAGAACAAAATGATCTGGATCCAATACAGCTTTAAAAAGTACAGGAATGGGGATTGGTATTGAAATGGGTGGCCACCGAGAAATCCTGTCTGTTGTAGTGCTCGACAAAGCGGCCCCCCTCAATCTCCACCAGGTCTCACTTGGTGGGTTGAAGGGATGGAGTCCAAGCTGGAAAGTGATAGGTGAAACCAGGTGCTGGAGAGGGGATGAAATGAGAAGTTGGGAGAAGGTAGGTGCATGATGTAAATAGTTGAAGAAGAAGGAATCTAATTGGAGAGGGCAGTAGACCATGGGAGAGAGAGAAGAAGGAGGGGCACTAGAGAGAGAGGTGATGACAGGTGAGGAGAAGAGAAGGGTAAGAGAGGAGGCCATGGACTGAAATGTTGGAATGGGAATGGGGATTGGTATTAAAATGGGTGGCCACCAAGAAATCCTGTCTGTTGTAGTGCTCGATGAATCGGCCCCCCCCAATCTCCACCAGGTCTCACCAGCATAGTGGGGCTTTGACATGTTTGAAACACATTTGACTCTGAGGGGACTTGATAATGTGAATGTGAAGAGGATGTTTCCTTGTAGGAGAACCTCTAACTGGGGATCGCTGTTTAAAAATACTCTTTGCTCAATTGAGAAAGAGATGAGGGGAGATTGTTTTCTCTTTCAGAAGGTCATGAGTTTCCAGGACCTTCTACCTTAAACAGTGTTGGAAACAGAGTTTGGTAATATTTTTAAGGCAGTGTTAGATAGATTGTTGGTAAGCCGAAGTTTAAAAAGTTACTGCAGGTAGGGTCATTCAGATTAGCCATAATCATAAGGAACGGTAGACAATATCAAAGGGCCGAGTGGACTACTAGTGCTCCTGATTGGTTTACGAGTAAGTATTCTTGGTACTATATTAGGTGAATCTAAACACCTATTAAAATGGAAGTTAAATGAAAAACAGAACTGTAAGGACATTTTCTCATATGTACAGGGTATGATAAATATTATGCATGAATTTTATGTAAGAAAACTAGCTTTCTTTATAAATATCATTCTTTGTTATTTATGACACTCCCACTGTGTGAAACCCAGGGGTTCGTGTCATCAGAAACATACAACATCCAAAAATAATCTCTAAAAAATGTAATTCAATCCAAGGCAGTCATCTAGATCTCTCCAGCTTCACACTGCATGTGAGAGTAGAGCAAGTTTCCAGCTCAGTTCCCTGACCGGGAGAAAGAGAGAACTCAGAGGGCCACGAGTGAGGTACATTAAAGGTTTGGGAAAAGACGTTGAAAGTGCTTTGAAGAAAGTGTCACCAATAAGTTAATGTGAGACTTCAGTGAGATTGTTGAGGCTGATCATTTTAGGCCTGTATGGCAACAGTACGTTTAATTCTGATTCTCAAAGACACCTTCACTTCATTAGGTTTGCATCCAGTCACTTCCAGTAATTCCGCCCCCCTCCACTTTCTCCCTTTTTCGCATTCCCCATTTTGACTCCCCTCTTCTCTTAATCTGCCCATCCCCTCCTCCTGGTGCCCCTTCTCCTTCGCATTCCCATGTCCACTCTCCTCTTCAATCCGATACCTTCTCCTACTGCCCTTTGCCTTATCCACTTACCACCTCCGAACTCCTCACTTCATTCCCGCCCTCCACCACCCACCTTCCCCCTCACCTTGGCTTCGCCTATCACCTTTTAGCTTGTACTCCTTCCCCATCTTCTCATTTGGCTTCTTCCCCCTCCCTTTCCAATCCTGATGAAAGGTCTCAGCCTGAAAGATCGACTCTTTATTCCTCTCCGTAGATGCTGCCTGACCTACTGAGATGCTCCAGCATTTTGTGTGTGTTGCTAGGTGACTGTATACTGTATGTCTCCGGAGAGTTTAGCAGTTACCAGGGCTGAGGCCGGCTGATTTGGTCTTCCAGAACAATCTTTGTATTTTGCTTACTGGATCAACAAATGGGGGTGGATCGGAGCTTCACTGAATGTGAAGACACTGATGCTCGGAACGCAGCCACTGAACTGCATTGACCTGTGCAAGTGTTTGCCGGCAACTCATTGTGATCAAGTGCTAGAATGCAGAGAGCTGAGAAGTTATGTGTCAAAGACCGTATGTGCCTTATTTGCATTTGTTTAAGATATTTGCCATTTTTCCAGAGTTTGAACAACCTTGTATAATATTTGTTTCCTTGGAAAAGGAATAAGCAACATATGCTGTCATTAACTTATGCACACAGAGCATTTTTTATTCATGACTTTGAAGTGTAAAGTTCATGGCAAATAGACCCTATAAAACCAATCATCAGTCTCTTAAAGAATGTTATAAGCTCACCATGGCGTTTCTGTGGCTTCTCTCCTGCTCCGCTTTCATTGGAGTCACTTATGGTAATATCACTTGAAATTAGAATTCTACTTTTAACCATTGGAACGGAGGGTGCCGTGTTGAATGCAATAGGCAACATTTACATAGAACAACTGCTTCTCTCCACCCAGGTGCAGTCTGCGGATCTCCAGCCATCACCCCGGTTGTGTCAGGCTACAGTCGAATTGTCAGTGGTGAAGAGGCTGTTCCAGGATCCTGGCCCTGGCAGATTTCCCTGCAGGTCAGTTAATGTTACCTAGTAAGTTATTTGTTTTTGTTATTTAGTACTTATGGTTATAGAGAGACAACATGGAATAGGCCCTTCCAGCCCTTCGAGCCACATTGCCCAGCAACCCCCGATTTGACCCTAACCTAATCACTAGACTCGCCGGCTGGTGGCATAGTGGCATCATTGCCCGCTTTCAGCGCGAAGGGTCCCGAGTTCGAATCCAGCCGGCTCTCTTGCACACTTTCCATCCGTGCTGGGTTGAACATCGAGCTAGCAACTCGGCCTCGTAAAAATACGAAAGCCTTAGAACTGTTGAAATTGCTACAAAAGGCCAGATACTTCTGTATTTATATTGCATCCTGTTTGGTTAATAGACACAGTAATGGGCAATACTTGCTGCTCTTCGCTCAAAAGGGGAAGTTATATGAAGAGCTTTCTCTGCTCATCCCTGTTCCACAGATTAAAAAGTAAATATGTTTGCATTCCAGTGGCATTTCTTTAAATAATCCTGTTTTGGTTTTAGTCACCACAACTCTCAAAAAAATTATCCATTTTCCTAATTTTGAATATTAGAGAGGTTTTCCTGAAGTGTCTTTAATTGAACTCAGTACCATTGTTTGGGGTGCACAGTTTCCCTCTCTGTCCCACCCAGTCTCATCTCTTTCACTCTCTCTCTCTCTCTCTTTCTCACCCTCTCTCTCTGTCTCACTCTCACTCTCTCGCACTCTCTTTCTCACCCTCTCTCTCTGTCTCTCTTGTTTCTGTTTTATCTGTCCTAATATACGTTTGTCTGTTTTTATTTAACAAGCTTCACGTGAATTACTTTCTTAAAACCTTGATGTAATATGTACTTTCTACAATATACTACTAAATCACTATTTATCTTCAACAAATCCAAGCTGGTTATTCTTAATTAATGTATGTCTGAATTCTTACTAATTGTGGGAAATTATAGATTCTCAGAGTTGATCCATAAATGTCCTCATACCAGTTGGTTTATGATTACTTGGCCTATCTTTCTCTATCTTTTGATTAGTAATTCTCCAGTGCTAAATGGCAATTTGAACACTAAGATTACATTATCCTCCTTTACAAATTATTTCAACTGCATGGAGCTTCTTGATTCCTTCATTTTAGAACTGCTCCCTTCCTGCAGTGACATATCCCTCTGTGTAGCATCCAGATTCTCATTCCATTAGTACTTGCATCATATAATCCAGTGCTTAATATCTTGCTGCCATTTCATCTTGCACAATTCATCTCCGTCTCTCCTCTCAGATTGGTTCCAGGCTCTCTTTACTTTAAATATTCTTCAGGAAAATATCTTATATCCCCATAAACTTCCTTACATTATCTTTTATTCATTTTTCAAACTCCCTTTAAGCAATTCTTATCCAACTTTTCAGATTTCCACATCATTTTCTAAATCCCACTTAACTGTTCTTGGTATTACAGTATTAGCCCTATTTCTCATCATATGTTTCATTTAAAATTAAAGTTTAGTTTTACAGTAGTTATTTAATGCATCTTTAGAACTTCGTTCTTCAACGAATTTCTTTGAATTCATGATCCAATGACGTTTGATAACTTCCTTGTTATATTATGAGTCTTGTTTCCTTTTACCCAATTTGCAATCTGGAGTCACTGTCAACTTTCAATAAAACTACTTCTGTATGGTGGAGAAAAACTTAAGGTGTTTTTATGGTAATACTGAGCATCCTTTTTCCTCGTGTAACAGACTGACTCTGGTCGGCATTTCTGCGGCGGTTCCTTGATCAATGAAAACTGGGTTGTCACCGCTGCACATTGTGAAGTGAGGTAAGTCTTAACACCTACAAAGAGAGAAAGAAATGTGCTGGTGAATCATTCTCTAATTCCTGAGGGATGATGCAGCTTTAACTGATATTTTTGTTCAAAGTTATATATGAGGCAAAGAAAAATTGCTCTTGTGGGCATGAACATTGACCTAATGAGGGAAGATCCTTGCATGAATAGTTTGGGAAATCGTTGACTGGAAAGTACAATTTTCCCTCCACCCCCACCACTGATGAAGCTTGGAGTTGCTGGTATCTTGCAACAAGCAAACTCTGTCACTGCTTTTGTTTTTCTTTTGTCACATACAGTACGAACGACTTTGCTATTGTTGGTGCCCATGACAAAAGCTCAAAAGCTGAAGCCAGCCAGAAGTCCATGTCCATTGCTAAGGTACGTATCTCCCTGTAAAACTAGGAATTTGTTTGAATTCAGGTCAAGTTTAGGCTACAGTACTGTTAGGATCCAAAATGATGTGCAGAGATGGATGCCATACAGACAGGACACAGGATCTTAGTAAGGGGTGTCCAACACCAAAAGTGGTTTCAATCTCCAATATGAATATGCCTCACCATGATAAACTTCATAGCACCAAGAATAGAATCACAAGATATCAATAACAAGCAAAAGCAAGAATTATTTCAGGTGCTGACGAAGATGATAAAAGATTATTACACGTCACTTCCCTTAGGCATTGGGGCCCCAGTTTTAATCAGATTAATTTTCCTCTGCACTAGCCTCAATACCCTGACACATGCGCCTTCCAGCAATAAATGTTACTTGCAGTGTAGTAAGTGAAAAGACAAACTCAGTCATAAGTACAAACATGAAGCAAACAGATTAGACATTTCACATTGGAATGCATGACTCTCTGGAAATGTCAATGCTGACAAATCATTAGGCTCACAGCCAGAACAAAACGAGGTCAGTCTCAAGACTGTTGAATACTTATAGCTTGGAACCAACAAAATAAACTAAAGTCTTATTCCTATCTCACTTATATCAAGTGAGAACTAACTTAAGTCATTAATGCTTGGTATTATGGCCATGTTAGATCAAATTAAAAGAGAACACACTATTAGCCCTATTACAGTTTTTCTCAGTCGCTTAACCACACGGTCAAAACAGTAGCCACATTCTCTAAACAGTCGACACAGGCTGCAAAGGACTAATTCATTGTGCTAGACTCCTCATTCTCACTGCAAATTACACTCAGCAAACCAAAACAATAAATATTTGCAGCAAAAGTGAATAATTCAATTAAAACAGTAGCACACAGCATTACATCTCTAACACATATCAGTGATCACTGGGTAATCACTGCAAAACACTGGCCATCCTTCTCAAAGAGGCATAACATGATCAGTGTAGTCAGTTGCACATTGTGATGCTTGGCGCATACTATGTATAACGCCAGAGATCAGGACACTTTGTCTATTATTGTAAATACTATGATTACAACTCCAATCTTGAGTAAGAACTTTGAAGGATCAACAGGATGAGAGGCAAGAATGCAAACCTACACACACAGTCTGGAATCTCAACTGTTGTTACATGAAAGTCAAAGACAAAATTGCCCACACCTTTAGGGGAGAAAAATCATTCATCTCTGATAACAGAAATGCCGTACAATAATGGTCCACTGATCTATTTTGTCCCCGGTTTGGCCTCATGTTTTCACCAACATCACAGCGAATGTGCTCCCTAGCAATGCACCCACTGGGATGCCAAATCCAGCCCTGGACGTCTGCATGGTGATCCTCAATCATAGTGTCCATCAGCGTCCTTTGGTCGGAATAACGCCTGCCATCTGCAGGAAGGGAAAAAACCCAGGAGAGTTGAGGAATGGGGAGTGCGGTGAAAAGAGTTTCACGGACATGGATAGATAAGCCTGAAACCAGCCAGTCACTGCAGATGAATGGTGGAAAGATATATTGTCCCACATGATGACATAGAGTGGCCATTGATCCTGGTGTCCTGTTCACTAAGGGTTGCCTGTAAAACCCATCAGGGAATTTGATAATGTGTGGGTCGGTATAAGGTCCAGTCTTTGGGCTGTATGCCAGAATGTCAGTGTCTATATGACTGCACACACGGTAATGTTTGAACCTCTCTGTCCTGATAGCTGGACTGGCACCTTTTTCTCGACATGATTCATCCTTTGTCTCCTTGTCCTAGATAAGGTTGGTGTATCAACAGATTACCAACGATTGCTTAATCTGTTGCAAAGCAGAGCCATTTTGAGTAAATGATTTGGGATTGATTGCTGACACTTCTGAATGATTTTTGCATCTTCTTTTTGTCTTCTGACCACTGTTGTGTCCTGGTATCGAGCGGTTTGCAAGAAGTTCATTAACATTTGAGACAGATGTAGATGCAATGAGAAATGGTTGCCTTATTGTGCTGAGGTGATTGTTTTTTTGCTCATATAGAGTTTAGAAATGAGCACATGAACTGCTGGCTTGATTGAAGTGTCTGGGCAACTAAAAAAAACTAATTATCTCAGAAAAGTTAATCAAATTCAGAAAGGAAAAACTGAAGATGTTTTATACAAGACGACAGCACCAGTGTAATGGTAAACCACAGAATGCTCCACTTATTTCCACTTCCAGCTTGTAAGTCTATCTATTTTTCTTTAAATTGCTGACTTGGTTTTCTAATGAAGGGCTTTTGAATTCTATTTTGAAGAAGCAATTCCCCATTCATGAGTGCAGCTCCATTGACATGAAATCCAGGAGAGTCTGAAGTTATCGGTCTCAAGCAAGTGCCAACTGTAAAAGATGAGTACTAGGAACAGCCGTCATCCATGTTCTCTCTGTTACAGGTCATTACACACCCCAAGTGGAACCCATCCACCATTAATTATGATCTTTCTGTGGTGAAGCTTGCAACCCCCGTTCAGTTCAACAGTCATGTGTCGCCAGTCTGTCTCGCCGCTGTATCTGATAACTACCCAGAGGGCATGATGTGTGTCACAACGGGATGGGGAAGGACTCGTGCTTACCGTATGTCAGTTCAAAACTTTACAAATTACAGTGTTGCAGTTCCGAGCTCTGTGCCTTTGTACCCTTACCCTGACAGGGAGCAGCGGATAGATTCCCAAGATGATTGGCAATCTGAAAGGTTATGCTATGAATAATACTTCATGGCTGCAACAAGTTTCTCTGGTCAAGGAACAGGATAATTCTGTTCATCAGAGGGATATTGTGGGCTTCTACAACTAATCCACCGATAGGGTGTTCACATTGTCATATAGATTGGAAATGGGTCTTTCTGCCCAATTGGTCCAAGCAGACTAAGGTACCCCATCCAACCTAGTGCCATTTGCCAATGTTGGCCCATAACTTTCTAAACCTTTCTGATCCATGGACCAATAACCTTCTAAACCTTTCTAATCCATGGTCCCATAACCTTCAAAACCTCTTTTATCCATGTGTCATAACTTTCTAATCCTTTCCAATCCAGGTACCTGTCCAACTGTCTTTTAAAAGTTGTCATTATATTTGCCTTACCACTTCTTCTAGTAGCTGATTCTGCATAGATACCACCCTTTGTGGAACAAAAAAGGTTGTCCCTCAAGTTTCTCTGAAATCTTTCCACTCTCACCTTAAACCTATGCCCTCTTGGTCTTGATGTCCCAACTCTGAGGAAAAAGACGGAATACATTCACCCTATCTTTGCCACTCATGATTTTATACCTCTCTATAAGATCATCTTCAGTCCTTAATGCTCTAAGGAATAAAGTCCTAGCCTCTTCAACCTCTCCCTATAATTCATTTATTCAAATCCTGGCAGCATCCTTATAAATCTTTTTTACACCTCTTCCAGTCTAACAACACCTTTACTGCAGCAAGGCGACCAAAAATGAATACAATATTCCAAGAGCAGTATTACCAGCGTCCAATACAACCACAAAATGACATGACTTCCCAACTTCTCTACTCATTGGCCTGAGAGACAAAGGCCAGTGTGTCAAAAGCCTTCTTCACCTCTTCACCTACCTGTGACTTTCACTCTGTTCTACACCACTCCCCAGTGCCCTGCCATTCATACAACTCTCTGTGGTTAAAAAATAACAGAGGAGAGATATTCATTAAGGACCATGCCTGCCTCCTGTGGCTCCACACAAAGATATGTTCTTGTGATCTTTGAGGGGCCTTATTCTGTTTCTATGTTAATATACATACAATCTGTGTAGAATTTTATTCATATTCTCTGTCAAAAATCCCTCATTCCCCCTGTTTAACCCTATATCCCTCCAGAGAATTGCTTGATCCCAGCTGCTTGTACCTAACCTATGCCTCGTTTTCTCCAGGGTCAGGGCCTCAATATCCCTCATTGTCCAAGGTTCCGTACTCCTGCCTGCCTTGCCCTACGCTCCAACAGGAACATGTAGGCTTTGAGATCTTACTAGATCACTTTTAAAAGACTCCCACTTACCTGTGGGCTCTGTGTCAACAAACTACCTACCCCAAACAATCGTTGCAACCTCCTGTCTCATACTGTTAAAATTATCCTTGCCCCAGCTTAGAACTTGAACCTGTGGACCAGTTCTGTCCCTTTCCATAACCCTTTAAAAACTATTAGAAATATAGTCACTGGTCCCTAAGTGCTCCCTCACTGTCACCTTCCCAAATGTAGGACGAGTTTTGCCCCCTCCATTGTCGGGCCCTCAGTCCACTGCACCAATGACCCCTCCTCCCATATCCAATCCTACACCTTCTCTTGGACATCCCGCTCTGGTTCTCTGCCAGCTCCAGATCTTTTCATCTCTAATTCCCAACGAAATATCAACTGCCTCAATTTCAGCACTCCTCTCCTCCTCCTCCAGTCTTACTCCCTCTGAATGCACTGCCCTCCACTCTCTCCACACCAATCACAACCTTACCAGCAAACCTGCAGTCAAAGGGGGAGCTATTGCTGTGTGGCGGACTGACCTCGACCTTGCTGATGCCAGTCGGAAACTCTCAAGACACCTCCTTGAAAAGGACCATATTCTGGACCGTCAGTGTCACCATCACTGATCTCATCAACTTTGTGAACTCCCATTCACTGCCACCAAACTTATAGTTTCCTTAACCCGCAATGCTTGTTTCTACCTTCTACCCAAGATCCACAAACGTGACTGTACGAGTAAGACCATTGTCTCTGCCAACTCCTGCCCCACTGAACTCATGTCCACATACCTCAACTCCATTATATTCCCCTTGGTTCAGTCCCTTCCCAGATCAACACAGCCACACTTCTCATGCTCGCGATCTCCTCAATAATGTTCAATTCCCTGCCCCGACCGCCTCATTTTCACCATGGATGTCCAGTCCCTATAACTTTCTATCCCCCATCAAGAAGGCCTTAAAGTTCTCTGTATTTTTCCCTCCAAAGGACCCAACCAGTTCCCCTCCACCAATACCTTCCTGTCTAGCAGAACTGGTTCCCACCCTTAACAATTTCTCCTTTGGTCCCTCTCACTTTTTCCAAACCCTAGGGGTAGCCGTGGGTACCTGTATGGGCCCCAGCTACGCCTACCTTTTCACTGGCTGCGTAGAGCAGTCCATGTTCCAAGCCTTCTCTGGTCAAACTCCCCAACTCTTTCTGCACTACATTGACAACTGCATAGATGCTGCTTCACACCTACATGCTGAGCTCATCAATTTCATAAACTTTGCCTTCAACTTCCACCCTACCTTTAAATTCACTTGGTCCGTTTCTGACACCTCCCTCCCCTTTCTCGATCTCTCTGTCTCCATCTCTGGAGACCAACTATCTACTGACATCTTTTATAAACCTGCTGATTCCCACGGCCATCTTGACGATACTATTTCCACCCGATCTCCTGTAAAAACGCCATTCCCTTTGCTCAGTTCCTTCACCTCTGTCGCATCTGTCCCAGGGATAAGGACAAAGAACGGGGTTTCTCTTCCTCACCTGCATCTCCTCCATTTCCCGGACATCCACGTCCACCCCATCTTCCTGCCACCTGAACAAGGATAGAGTTCCTCTTGTCCTGACCTGTCACCTCATGAGCCACTGCACCCAACGCATCATCCTCCACAACTTCCGCCGTCTGCAAAGGGATCCTACCGCCAACACATCGTTACCTTCCCTCCACTCTCCACATCTTCAGTGGGATCCTAGCACCAAACACATCTTTACCCCCCCTCCCCCACTATCCACGTTTCATAGGGATTGCTCTCTCCATGATTCCTTTGTCCATTTAGCCCTCCCCACTAGTCTCTCTCACATATCCCTGCATGCAACAGAAATGCTACACCTCGCTGTTCACCTCCTCCCTGTCCTGGAAAGAAAAGCCTTATCCTGGCAATAGATACAGTGGAAGCACAAGAATTGAGAAAAGGGAGACAGGCCGGAAAGAGGTATAGTCAATCAATAGGCCTATAAAAGGTTTCTAATGGCTGAAAATATACCCTTTTACTTTCATTGGAGTATGACCCTTAAAAAAAAAAGCAAAATTGATTGAAGTATCATCTAACGTTTCCACAGCTGCTAAACGACCTAACAAACTTCAGCAAGCTGCTCTTCCTCTCCTCTCCAACGTGAACTGCCGGAACTACTGGGGTAGCAGTGTCACCGATATCATGATCTGCGCTGGGGCAGCTGGTGCCTCATCTGGCATGGTATGAAACCTTTTCAAAGTACTTCAACCTCTTTTAAGTTGCAAAAAGGAAATTTGACCAAGTCTGAGGCTGTGACTTGTTTACAGGATGACTCTGGCGGCCCACTTGTCTGTCAGAAGCACAACGTATGGAACTTGGTTGGCATCGTTTCCTGGGGCAGTGGCTATTGCTCCACCAGCACTCCTGCTGTCTATGCCCGCGTGACGGAGCTCAGGGACTGGATCGATAGCACCATTGCTGACAACTAAGTGCAAAACAACATGTGAAATGCAAATGAAAATAAATGTACTTCTTCAACATGAATTCTAAACCTGTGTTGTTCTTTAAGGCCTGTCTGGAAATATAAGTTATTAATAAATCTAAGTAATATATGAGTTATAGGGAAAGGGTGAATAAGTTAGCAGCATAGGAGAATGTGGGGGGATTTGCTAGAGATGTACAAAATTATGAAAGGTATAGATAGGTTAATTGCAAGCAGGCTTTTCTCCCTCAGAACACAAAATAATCTTCAGATGCTGGGGTCAAAACAACATTCACAACACGCTGGAGGAACTCAGCAGGTGAGGCAGCATCTGTGGAAAAGATCGGTCGACGTTTCAGGCCGGAACCCTTTGTCAGGACTGTAGGGGGAAGGGGCAGAGGCCCTATAAAGAAGGTGGGGGGAGGGTGGGAAGGAGAAGGCTGGTAGGTTCCAGGTGAAAAACCAGTAAGGGGAAAGATAAAGGGGTGGGGTAAGGGAGGCAGGGAGGTGATAGGCAGGAAAGGTGAAGAAAGAATAGGGGAAAACACAATGGGTAGTAGAAGGAGGCGGAACCAAGAGGGAGGTGATAGGCAGCTGGGGGAGGGGGCAGAGTGACGTAGGGATGGGGAATGGAGGGGGAGGGGGAGGGAATTACCGGAAGTTGGAGAATTCTATGTTCATACCAAGGGGCTGGAGACTACCTAGACGGTATATGAGGTGTTGTTCCTCCAAACTGTGTTTAGCCTCATCATGGCAGTAGAGGAGGCCACGTATGGACATATCTGAATGGGAGTGGGAAGCAGAGTTGAAGTGGGTGGCTACCGGGATGAAAGGTGAAATATTTAAGGGGACACTTTTTCACACAGAGTGGTGAGAGTGTGTAATGAGCTGCCAGTGGAAGTGGAGGGGAAATGAGGGGGAATTTCTTCATTCAGAGAGGGGACTGAGTGTGGAACAAACAGCATTCAAGAGAAATTTGGGTAAGTACATGAATAGTGGAAATACGAATGGCTTTGGTTCAGGTGCAGGTCAATGGGACGAGGTAAACTACTAGCTCGGCATGGTCTAGATGGGCCGAAGAGCCTGTCTCTGTGCTGTGGTGCACTATGATTCTGTAATCTACAGTCAGTTATAGATCTTTAAGAAAAAAAGTGTTTGATTTCCAAATATGCTGCCTTTGATAAGTCCAGCATCTTGCTTCCACTCCGTGTTGCCCAGGCAGTGAATTTCCATATGGTTACAGAGATCCAGCACAGGCTCTTCAACTCATCAAGCCTGGCTGATCACCCCACATCACGTTTCCATCACCTAACCACACTAATCCTACCATCACCCATTTTGTCCAAATTTCCATCAACCCATCTACACCTAGATGAGGACAAGCAGATGTACAAGATGTTGGTGAGGCTGCACTTGAACAATGAGTGCAGTTCTGATCACTACACTATTGAACCCCAGTGTTTGAATCCTATCTTCATTATCCCTGATAACATCATCTAAATGCCTAGTGGTATGGAGTCAATGTAATTATTGATATATCTCTGTCATTCCTTCATTATCAATCCCAGCAAATTGGAACATCTACGTCCTATAAAAGCTGGGAGATAGATATTCTATCCCCACTGGTGCACCTCAGGGGTGTGTACGTAGTCCACTGCTCTACTCTCTATATACACGTGACTGTGTGGCTAGGCATAGTTCAAATATCATCCATGAATTTGCTGATGATACAACCATTGTTGGTAGAATCTCAGACGGAGATGAGAGGGTGTACAGGAGCGAGATATGCCAACCAGTGGAGTGGTGCTGCAGGAACAACCTGGCACTCAACATCAGTAAGACGAAAGAGCTGATTGTGGACTTCAGGAAGGGTAAGACGTAGGAACACATACCAATCCTCATAGATGGATCAGAAGTGGAGAGAGTGAGCAGTTTCAAGTTCCTGGGTGTCAAGATCTCTGAGGACCCCACCTGGTCCCAACATATCGATGCAGCTATAAAGAAGGCAAAACAGAAAATATACTTCATTAGGAGTTTGAATAGATTTGGTATATCAACAAAAACACTTAAAAACCTCTATAAATGTACCATGGAGAGCATTCTGACCGGCTGCATCACTGTCTGGTATGGGGAGGCTACTGCACAGGATTGAAAGAAGCTGCAGAGGGTTGTAGATTTAGTCGGCTTCATCTTGGGTACTAGCCTGCAAAGTACCCAGGACATCTTCAAGGAGCGGTGTCTCAGAAAGGCAGCATCCATTATTAACCTCCAGCACCCAGGGCATGCCCTTTTCTCACTGTTACCATCAGGGAGGAGGTACAGAAGCCTGAAGGCACACACTCAGCGAGTTAGGAACAGCTTCTTCCCCTCTGCCATCCAATTCCCAAATGGACATTGAACCTGTGAACACTACCTCACTTTTTAAAATATATATATTATTTCTGTTTTTGCATTATTTTTAATCTATTCAATATATATATTGTAATTGATTGATTGATTGATTCTCTTCTATATTATATTTTGCATTGAACTGCTGTTGCTAAGTTAACAAATTTCACGACACATGCCAGTGATAATAAAGCTGATTCTGATTCTGATTCTGATTCTAAAACTGTTAAAACTATTACTAACTAAAGTATCAGCTGCGGGAGCACTAAAATTGATAGCATTTGCTAAATCAACACAAGAATGTGAATGACCCCCTACCTCATCAACAATAGATACTCATTATTATCAGATATTGCAACAGCTCCAGAAAGAAGGAAGGAGATGTTCATCATGATGTTCCCTGGAATGAAGGTCTTTAGTTATAAGGAAAGATTGGATAGGCTGGGATTGTCCTCACAGGAGTGCAGGAATCTGAAGGGTTAATAAAAGAATGAGGGGATGAGGTTGGGTACGGTCACAGCACTTTTCCAGAGGTAGGGGACTCTAAAACTACAGGGCGTGGATTGAAGCGGGAGGGAAAGGTTTAAAGGAGATCTGAGGAGAATGTTTTTGACACAGGGTTGTGAATATGTGGTCAGGCCTCTGGAGAAGAAGGTAGAAGTGGATGCAATCCCAGCATTCTTGAAGCACTTGGACAGATTGATGTGTATGAAAGCATGAGGGCCAAAGTGTAGATGAGTGTAGATGAATTTCTTGTCTGGCATGGGCAACTTGGGTCAAGAAGGCATGGGATCCAGGGAAGTTTGGCCAGGTGGATTCAGAATTGGCATGCCTGCAGAAGGCAGGAGGCGGTGGTGGAGAGAGTACATTCAGACTGGAGGATTGTGACTAGTGGTGTCCCACAAGGATCTGTTCTGGGACCTCTACTTTTCGTGATTTTTATTAACGACCTGGATGTGGGGGTAGAAGGGTGGGTTGGCAAGTTTGCAGACGACACAAAGGTTGGTGATGTTGTGGATAGTGTAGAGGATTGTCAAAGATTGTAGAGAGACTTTGATAGGATGCAGAAGTGGGCTGAGAAGTGGCAGATGGAGTTCAACCTGGAGAAATATGAGGTAGTACACTTTGGAAGGACAAACTCCAAGGCAGAGTACAAAATAAATGGCAGGATACTTGGTAGTGTGGAGGAGCAGAGGGATCTCGGGACACATGTCCACAGATCCCTGAAAGTTGCCTCACAGGTGGATAGGGTAGTTAAGAAAGCTTATGGGGTGTTAGCTTTCATAAATTGAGGGATAGAGTTTAAGAGTCGCGATGTAATGATGCAGCTCTATAAAACTCTGGTTAGGCCACACTTGGAGTACTGTGTCCTGTTCTGGTCACCTCACTACAGGAAGGATGTAGAAGCATTGGAAAGGGTACAGAGGAGACTTACCATGATGCTGCCTGGTTTAGAGAGTATGGATTATGATCAGAGATTAAGGGAGCTAGGGCTTTACTCTTTGGAGAGAAGGAGGATGAGAGGAGACATGATAGAGGTATACAAGATAATAAGAGGAATAGATAGAGTGGATAGCCAGCGCCTCTTCCCCAGGGCACCACTGCTCAATACAAGAGGACATGGCTTTAAGGTAAGGGGTGAGAAGTTCAAGGGGGATATTAGAGGAAGGTTTTTTACTCAGAGAGTGGTTGGTGCGTGGAATGCACTGCCTGAGTCAGTGGTGGAGGCAGATACACTAGTGAAGTTTAAGAGACTACTAGACAGGTATATGGAGGAATTTAAGGTGGGGGCTTATATGGGAGTCAGGGTTTGAGGGTCAGCACAATGTTGTGGGCCGAAGGGTCTGTACTGTGCTGTACTATTCTATGTTCTATGTTCCATCCCGGGTCGCTGGAGGTATGAGGCAGCTCCGTCTGCTGCACTGTCATGCCACCCATCGGGATGCCCTTAAGCATGACTTTATCAAGGACTTCCAAAAATCCAAGAACACTACATCCAGGGATTCTATTCCATCTAGGCTACCTATTACAGCTTCTAAACTCCTGCAGCATAACATGAATAAATGTGATGCTATCCACTGTTAGATCACTTTCCCTTTTCATACTGAGCTCAGATAATATCAGATTTTTGTTCTGAGAATGCTGTTTTAACACCTCTACCTTGAAAGACCTTACATGCCTTTAAGCTTGCATGTGGCCCCAGACTACTACAGCCTATAAAATTGTCTGGATTATCTTCCTTGTTAGAGACATAGAGTCAAAGGTTCATTTATTATCAAAGTATACAACTCTGAAATCGTTCTTCTCCCGATAGCCACAAAACCAAGAAAGCAGCACGAGCATCAAACCCCAAATCCCTCCTCCCCGCACAAAGCAAATGAATAAAAATGGAACAGGCACATCGACCTCCAAATCCCCCTCCCCCACACACAAAAAAATGAAGAGACAGGTTGATGTATATGAAAGCATGCTGGCCAAAGTGTAGATGAATTTCTTGTCTGGCATGGACAACTTGGGTCAACTCAGGAGCCTGGGAGAACACATCAGATAATGCCCTGTGACCTGAAATGGAATTAATGCCTTATGGAAAGAAAAGACTTCTAATAGTTCACTGCTCTTCAGCATTGTACTAAAGTGGCACGCTGGATTTTGTGCTCAGATCTCTGCAGTAGGACTCAAATGTACAGCTTTCTGACTGAGAATGCTATTCACTCAGTCAGGACTAACATGAAACTAAATTAGGTGACTTTAAAGAAACATTGCTGGAGGTGGATCCAAATCCCATTTCAGTGATGGCGTCAGTGTGACGTTGAAGTTAATAAATCCAGTCGATATAAACCAGGAAGTGTGAACACAGGAGTTCAAAAACAGATAGCAGCTCTCAGCAACCACCGACTGGGGAATGAAAAAGTTCACTTTCACTTCATGAGCTGTTCCTTGCAGGTAAATGGAGATTATTAAATCAAAGTGATTTCTGAGATCCAACTTCAGCAGATGCGTTATACGCTGATGATAGAGAAAGTAGGGTTATTGCCCAGTGTATTAATAGAAACAGATTATTTTTCTTGTGGTGGGGTGTTGCTGCCCTGCTGAGTGTTGTGCCATTATCCTGCAGGTATCATGGTTAATGCCATGCTGCTCTACTGCTGTGCTCTACAGCTCATTCTCTGCTTCGGTGCCATCAGAGCTGAACTGGATTCCAACGCCGTTAGAGATGTGACCACAAATGCCGACTTTACATCCCTGAGCAGGGGCAAGACCCTATTTTCTGCTGCAGGTGAGTATTAACCATCTCCATTTAATTCTGCACTCTCTGCATTAATCCTGGTCTGAGGCTCTCAGTGTGACTAATTATCTACTGCTTCAGTCGCAGTTGACTGTTGCATTTTATCCAAGAATATTGAATGGATTAATGACTCCAGTGGGAGAGCATGGTACAGGTTCCGCATAGGAAACCTACAAAAATATATTTCACTGGAAGAAAAGTAAGTGACCAGCTCTTGTTTACCGTGAAGCCAATACTCTCATTCAATGTACATAGGCAGTTTGTTAGAGTAGTCTCTAATTAGCAATGTAGAACTCATTTTGGATATCCCTGACATTACACCCAGAACATACTTTTGTTGTGCTCTGTCACCTTTAGAAATAATTTACTCTTAAACCTCACTTTATCATTGAGTGAGTCTTCTGTATGGCTGAGAGTCTGTTGGAGATTGAGTGCCTTTCTATTGTCTCTTATTCTTTGTTCTTACAGTTCACTCTGTCAGTTTTGTTTGTTTGAATTCTCTGGGTTCTTCTCCAAACTTCTGGGGAATGTTAATGTGGTAGAACACAAATCCTTTGAGAAAAGTAGAGAATGGTTTGTGCAGCAGCCTTTATTTTAGGTCAATATTATTGCAATCTACCAAGTCACCATTTCATGCCCTGAAATTTAATGTTTGCATGAACAACAGGATAGACATTTGACGAATTCTGTTAATGTTGTGAATTCAGGTCCACTGACTAAACCCACATTGGAAAAAGAACATCAAATGTCAGAAAAGATGATGCTCAATCCTGAGGTAAATCCAGTTTTTATATCTTATCGTTCCAAAGGCAGAGTGACTGATATCCAGTAAACTGATCAACTTTTAATTACATTTAAAATTTGACTTTTTATAACAAATATTGTAAAATATAATACGAATTAAAGCTGAAACATCAGCAGTTCAATTAAATTCTGTTATTCACTGTTCTGGCCCAACATTAGTACACAATCATCTGCTATTTAATATTTAGGATTCTTTAATATGAATTGTATTTATTTAATATAAAATTGTTTCTTAGTTAAAATAGTAGAAAATTATGAATGAGGAAATATTCTCACACAGTTTTTAATCCCAACGTCACTCTGATATTGGGGTACTTTAGGTGTTTCTGCAACGATGTTCTGTCCTCTCCAGCACCAACAAGACCTGCATTTTTCAGCCTCAACTAATCTGTCATGAGGTCATTTCTGTTGCCTTGTGTTTCTTAAAGCAGAGTAACCTGGAGACATCTGCCTATTGACAGGCTTAGCTCTGCTGAATGCCAAGACACCCTCCTTACCCGGGCTAGCCCAGGTTGGTTTAATCACTCCCTGACTTATGTATGGAAGAGGCAATGCCGGTTTACATAGTCCCAGGGTTACGGCATTATATCTCCTTAATGAACGAGGAGACCATTTGGCCCACAGGGTATATAGTTGGTAGTCCATGTTTAAATGTTAAATGCAACTAGTTATTCTCGTTGCAAAGTTGGAGAAATTGAAAATGGTATGTGACATTTCATATTCTGTAAACTTTAACACTTTCTCTTACAGCTGATGTTCGATGCAGTCGAAATGGATAGATCAGAGCGTTCGCCCAGGAGATGCGTTCGACACCTAGAGTCCTGCTTTGGCCATGCTCTGCCTTGCTGTGATCCATGCACCATTTGTTACTGCAGATTCTTTAAAGCTATTTGTTACTGCAGGAAAATCGGTAGTGACTGTGACCAGGGCAAGAACTAGCTTTGTACATGTCCGCTCTGTTGACAACTTCTCTGTTTTAGATGTAAACAGATTTATATTACGTTATGTTGCTTTCCATGTGCAACTTGTAAGTTTGCAGTTGAAATAAACGTTTTACTTTGATGAGAAGGAGAAACTTGCAGTGGAGTGCAGCCCAGCTCAGCTTGTAATTTAGTGTGAGAGAGTCATAGAGCACTACAGCCCAGAAATAGGCCCTTCAGCCCATCTACTCCATGCCAAACTGGTCTTCTGCCTAGTCCCTAAACCATAGCCCTCTATACCCCTCTCATCCACGTACCTATCCAAATTTTTCTTAAACTCCTTTTGTGATAGGAAATAATGGATCCACCAGTAATTTGTCACAAATGCCCCAAAATTTCTAATGACAGAGAGAATTTGGTGAATTATTTGTCTAATTTAAAGCCAAATTTTTACCATACGGTTAAAGGGCAAATACAATATTCCTTAAATTTGCCGCCAGTTATTTGGGGTGAGGTGGAGGACTTTGTTACATTTTGTAGAATACAAATGTATTACACAAAAGTGTCTTTCTTTGCACTTTGAACAGAAACTTTAACCATGTCTACTCAAATAAACAGAGGAAAGAAATGTAATTTCAATTCTGCAATATCTCACCAATTAAAAATTTAAATATTGTTCATCCTTAGTTGATAGCGATGACCTAGAGGGCACTCATGTTGCTGAAATATACTTCTGTTTGCGGAAGCTGCTTCTAGAATCTCAGTCTGGTACATATTTAGGATCTGAGGTTGATTATCTCAGCCTGGGGATAGAGGCTCTTATTCAGGTAGGAGGTCAAGGAGATTTTGGGACGGATGGGAGGTGTCCTTGACAATGCTGAGGGTTCTGTGAACTGTAGAGTGAAAGACACCAGAAAAAACAAGCAACCTGCAAGTAATTCCTTTCATTATCATGGAGAGTGCTTCAATCAGGCTCTTTAACACGTATTCAACTGGACAGCAGTAAATGTGTTGTTGGGGTCAGGTCAACACAGCATTATAACTGACTCCATGACATAATCCTCCTCAGATTTTCAATGGAGCACACTATCAAAATGGCAGCCAGTAATAGAGGTCTGAGGTTGTCCAATTAAGATGCAGATGTTTGTTTTCTAAATGTTCAATACTCAATCTGAATGCTCTGGTTAGCGCAGCAGTCAATGAGAATTAGGAAATGTTTTGACACTCAACAATTTTTATCAGCGCACACTGAAGCTTGAAGCCAAAATGAGGAAGGGGAGGGAAGAAGGGCAGGGAAGGAGGGAAGACAAGGGGAGCAAAAAACAAAGCAAAGGGAGACAAAGCAGGAGGAGTGAAGGAAGTGAGTGAATAAAGAGGATGGGTGGAGGGAAAGGGAAGGAGAGAAAAGGAGGGAAGAATGAAATGAGAACGGGAAAGGAACGGGAGCAAAGGAGGTGAATAAAGAGGAGATAGGAAAGAGAGGGAGTGAACAGGAGGAAGAAAGTCAGAGGAGAAAACGATGGGATTGCAGGGAAAAGTAGTAGAGAGAGTGGTTGAGTGAGAAGAGGAGGGGTATGGCAAAGACAGAGGGAGTAGGGAAAAGGAAGAGAACGAAAGTGAATAAAGGAAGAAAAGAGAGGGAGAAAGAAAACGGGAAAGGTGATAGGGAGAAATGGAGTTAGAGGACCCAGGATAGGCTGCTGACAAACAAAGCTTGCAGGGATCACCCTTGTGTGTAAAGCAAGCTACTGAGATCTTTGAGGGCCAGACCCAGGCACTTCAGGCAGGCAGCTGCCAGGAAGGGTGGAGGGTGCAGATGCTCTGTAAGGTCATGGTTGCGGGCTTTGAATACTTGGATGGTGGGGAAGCTTCCGGTGCGGAACATGTCTGTGTCCACTCTGCCTGCTCTTGGGAGCTGAAGGGAAAACAGATGAAATCTCTTTCTCTGAGCTGGGCGTCAGGGTGATCTCCGTGTTCAAGCAGAGAACAGCACTGTGTGAAGTTGCAGAGATCTGCAGCCGCAGACTGGAATGGTCCAGAGTTGGGATAACCCTGCATGGATAAAGCAGTCAGGGCAAATCTATGAAGTTGTATTGAAGGTTGAAGATGATCAATATTCCAGTCAGGGTGAAAAATGGAGCTTGAATATTATTCAATGAGTAAGTGAAAATTGTCATTTGGAACACCATAAGACACAGGAACAGAATTAGGCCATTCAGCCCATTGAGTCTGCTCCACCATTTGATCATGGCTGATCCATTTCCCTCTCAAACCCATTGTCCCGCCTTCTCCCCATAACCTTTCACACCCCGACTAATCAGAACCTATCAACCTTTGCTTTAAATACACACAATGACTTGGCCTCCTCAGCTGCCTGTGGCAACATATTACACAGATTCACCACTCACTGGCTGAAGAAAGTCCTCCTCATCTCCATTGCAAATCAATGCCTCTCTATTATGAGGTTTTCTCTTCTGGTCCTAAACTCCCCCACTATAGGAAACATCTCTCTCAAGCTTCTCTCTCAAGCCTCTGTAATTTCCTTTACTCCACTGCAATATGGAAACATCTGACTTTAGAATCTCCCTCTCACATTCCAGGGTGAATTCTATCATATTACGGTGACTGTCTCCTAAGGGTTACTTAACCTTAAGCTTCCTAATTCAATCTGGTTCATTACAAAACATCAAATGCAGAATAACCTATCCCCTAGTGGGTTCAACCACAAACTGCTCTAAAGGGCCATCTCATAGGCATTCTATAAATCCAAATTCAGTACCAACTTGATTTTCCCCAACCTACTTGCATATTGAAATCCTTCATGACCATCATAACATTACCTTTGGCATGTATTTTCTATCTCCCATTGTTATTTTAAGCCCACATCTTGGCTACTGTTTGAAGGCCTGTATATAACTCCGATATGGGACTTCTTGCCCTTGCAGTTCCTTAATTCTACCCACAACGATTCCACATCTTCCAATCCCATGTCACCTAAAAGGATTTGATTTGTTTTAATAAAACGGGGTGGGGGGACACCTGCCTGTCCTTTTGATTAAATGTGTATCCTTGGACGTTAAGCTCTCAACTATAATCTTCCAGACACAACTCAGTGATGCCCACAACGTCATACCCACTAAACTCTAACCATGCTACACGATAATCTACCTTATTAAGCATACTGAGTGCATCCAAATACAACATCTTCAGTCCTGTATTCATCATCCTTTTCAGTCTTGTTATCACTGAGTTCAGATATGCCCCAAGTGTGGAGTGAGAGACACTGAAACAGGTCGATAGTTCACAGACTTTAGTGCGAGTGGTGTTAAAGGGAAAAGAAAACAATAAATGCTAGGCCAAACAAGGCCATTAACTGAAACTCTCAAATGGAAAACAAAGCCTACACTGCAGCTGGAAAAGAACAACTAAACAGTAAATGAATACCGCTAGTTTTCAGGGTGAGTTGACTCAACAGTCCAATTTCCTCAGGTAAGGCAGAATGCAAGCAACGAAGTGTTGCTGTGTCCAAGTCACGACAAATATTACGACAGAACGAATGGAGTTAAGTACTATTACAGTGAAATGATAATTAGCTGAGACGAGCATATTCACGAGCTCAATTGCCGTATCTGCTGGGCTGCCGAATCCGTGATTGTGACGGGGCCACAGATCTGTGTCCACTGGAAGTCCTGAATGAGGGACTTGTTCAAGATGTCCTTCAGTGATGCTGGTAGATAAATGCTGTGGTGTGCACTGGCAACATCGGAGATAAAGACTTCCATGTAGAGACAGAAACGAGAGCTTATACAGAGGTAGCTCGACCAAGTGAGACAAATTGTTCTCAAAATTAGGACATCCCGATTGGAGCTAATCGGGCATCTGCTTCAAGAATAAAACTAACACAGAATCTCAGCCTATCAAAATAAACTTAACAAACTTAAACAGAAAGCACCAGATAACTGCACTACAAAGTGCGAGTCGCTCGAGAAACACAAGGAACTCTTAAACCATTAATAACTGTTAAGCAACAATTAGCAAATTCAGGTGCTCTTAGAAACCTCAGAGCCCAATGCTCTGATGCCCTGCACTTGTCCCCCGTTACACTGCAACTCATCCAACTGCCGGCTATTTTGCTCTTTCATCTGCCTGTCCTTCGTCACAGTTTCACTACACACTACCTCTGCTTGTATACCAATGGCCCTATCACTCAGTTTCCCATCCCCTACCCAAAGAGTTTAAACCCTTCCCAACACTTCTAGTGAATATATTGGTCCCCCTCGGGTTCAGGTCTATCCTGTTACTTTTGTACGGGTGTCAATGTTGTCACATTCCTCAAGGAGATCTTGTGAGAATGATGTAATGGTCCGGTGCAGATCACCTGATGTTTGGTTGTTTTTATATAACCGGTCTCGATTGATATTCATTGTTGCCGGTTACGTAACAGTGTGAATAAAAATTTCACTGCAAATAAACTGGAATTGGAATTAGTTTAATATCGTCTTATGTACCTCAGTACAGTGAAAAGTCTGCCTTGCCTACTGTTCATACCAATCAAATCATTACACAATACAAAGAGGTAAAATAATAACAGAATGCAGAATAAAGTGTAACAGCTCCAGAGAATTTACACTGGGGAAAAAAACGTTTTAGGGAGATCAGAAGATCCAGCAGGCCCTAAAGCTCCGAGATATAAACACAAAATTGCTGCCTCGAGATTACACTGATTTTTAACATCGCATTGTACCTTTTGCAGCGGTGTGAATGAGTTTTTGCCCACGATCAGTGGCGGCATGTGGAGAGAGGGAACGAGCGCCAATGAAGGAACAGCGTGGTAAATTCAACAAATTCTGTAGATGCTGAAAGTCCAAAGTAACACACACAAAATGCTGAAGGAACTCAGTCGAAAATCAGCAGCATTCATGGAAGTGAACGTGAATGCTGCCCGCAAACACGAGGAAATCTGCAGATGCTGGAAATTCAAGCAACACACACAAAATGCTGGTGGAACACAGCAGGCCAGGCAGCATCTATAAGAAGAAGTACAGTCGATGTTTCGGGCCGAGACGCTTCGTTAGGACTAACTGAAAGAAGAGATAGTAAGAGATTTGAAAGTGGGAGGGGGAGATCCGAAATGATACGAGAAGACAGGAGGGGGAGGGATGAAGCTAAAAGCTGGACAGGTGATTGGCAAAGGGGACAGAGAGCTGGGGAAGGGAGAGGATCATGGGATGGGAGGCCTAGGGGGAAAGAAAGGGGGAGGGGAGCCCAGAGGAAGATAGACAGCAGGCAAGGAGTGATTGTGAGAGGGACAGAGAGAGAAAAAAGAGAGAGAGAAAAGTGGCGGGGGGGGGGGAAGGAGAATTAATAAGTAAATAAATAAATAAGGAATGGGGTACGAAGGGGGAGATGGGCATTAACGGAAGTTAGAGAAATTAATGTCCATGCCATCAGGTTGGAGGCTATCCAGATGGAATATAAAGTGCTGTTCCTCCAACCTGATTGTGACTTCATCTTCACAGTAGAGGACGTCATGGATTGACATATCAGAATGGAAATGGGACGTGGAATTAAAATGTGTGGCCACTGGGAGATCCTGCTTTCTCTGGCAGACAGAGGGTAGGTGTTCTGCGAAACGGTCTCCCAGTCTGCATTGGGTCTTTTTTCTCTCTCTGTCCCTCTCACAATCACTCCTTGCCTGCTCTCTATCTTCCTCTAGGCTCCCCTCCCCCTTTCTTTCCCCCTAGGCCTCCTGTCCCATGATCCTCTCCCTTCTCCAGCTCTGTATCCCTTTTGCCAATCAACTTTCCAGCTCTTAGCTTCATCCCTCCCTCTCCTGTCTTCTCCTATCATTTTGGATCTCCCCCTCCCCTTCTCACTGTCAAATCTGTTACTATCTCTTCTTTCAGTTAGTCCTGACGAAGGGTCTTGGCCTGTATCATCGACTGTACCTCTTCCTATAGATGCTGCCTGGCCTGCTGCGTGTCACCAGCATTTTGTGTGTGAATGCTGCCCGACCTGCTGAGTTCATCCAGCATTTTGTGTATGACTCAACTGTCCTATCTGATTCTCAACGGCTCAACCCTCATTAACAAAGGCCAATTGGCCTTAAACTTCCAATTAAACCCGACTCTGAGGCTTAACAACCAGTCCCAATCGAGGATACAAAAAATTGTGTAATTTACATCATCATTGCGTCTGTGTGCGTAAGCCGCTATGTGTTTCTCTGTCAAATACACTGAAAACCAAGAACAAATATGCAGCTTGTTCTGGTGAAAGTTAACTTGTACTTTGCAGTAGAAATTTCAGGCTGTGGTAGTTAATTAAAGTTTCCAGTAGGTGGCGCATCAAAGCATTTCTAAGGTAACACGTCCCACATTTATAACTCCTACATCACCATGTATTTTGCTTCAATTTCTTTACCAACTTTCGGAGACCCCGATACTTTTTATGCGGTCCTCTCCAGTACATAGAAGCCTGGGAGGAATGGGGCAAGAACTGGATGGAAGAGAAAACAAAGACTGGGAAAAAAGAGAAATTTTCTGACAGGGTTAAGAGTCTAGGGAATAAAGACAATCTCTCCCTCTCCCTCTCTCTCCCCCTCTCCCTCCCTCCCATTTAGGTGGGAGGGGGAGGAATGGGGGAGGCGCTGGTGCACCAGAAATGGTTTGATGCTAAGAACGTGGAAGAAGCATGGAATCACGAATCCCTGGATGTGAGTAGACAAGCAGATCAAGTGGTTAAAAAAGGCATTTCGGATACTTGCTGATTCTCTAAGAACAAGAGCAGGGAGATGATGCTGAATAAGATGGCAGAGGCAAACCTGTCAGCATTTCTGGTCGGTACACTACAGACACACTGTGATAGCACTCAATGTGGGTGGAAGAGATTTACAAGGACATTTCCAGACCAGGGAAGATTTAATTGACGTGCATAAAATTCTGAGGGGCCCAGGCTGAATAAACAGTGAGGACCCTATTTCCCTTAACAGAGTTTAGTAACAAGAACAACTGGGGGCAGTTGAGAAAAAATTTCTGAACCGAAAGTGAGGTTGGGGTCTGGAACTTATTACCTGAAGCCACCTCATGTTTAAAGGAGTAACTGGAGACATCAGTCTCTTCTTGTGCTGTAAATCCCTCTGCTTTTTTCCCCATTCATAGTGGTTTGGATGTTTTATGAACTACACCTCCACAAATGACACGCGAGGGCAATTCTCTGGGATTTTTACAGCCCTTTCATTGATCAAGAGTGTAGCCACTGTGATTTTTGTGAAGGAGGACATAGGCAGTGGATTATGATAGAGGAGCAAGTTCTCCTATGCAGTTTGATCAGAGCCCCCACACAATTCCTGCTTCTCAAAATGGATGCACTCGACTTTACTCTGCCCGAACGGCGCTGTGAAACCGACAGTCTGCGTGTGGCATCAGGGCAGATGCCAGATGGAGCGGTCCCCTGCACTCAATGATTTGGGATTGAAAGGCAGTGACTCACTATGCCCAGCATAGAACTAGAGGAAATTGCTGTCTCTGATGCCTTTTGGATGGGCTATGCAGCATTTACACCAGGTCCAAAACGAAAAAAGCTATTACTTTCCAAAGTTTTCAGACTGATCAACACCGCCGCCCATTAAATCACCCATCAGACTACATCCAGATTAACCCACTCATCACCACTACATCCACATTAACCCACTCATCACCACTATATTCACATTAACCCACTCATCACCACTACATTCACATTAACCCACACATCACCACTACATTCACATTAACCCACTCATCACCACTACATTCACATTAACCCACTCATCACCACTACATTCACATTAGCCACTCAATGTAATCTATACACTTTATGTGCATACGGTCAGTCTCTGTATATACAGTAAATTAATCCCCTATACCTATGGTATATACAGAAAACTAATCCCCTGTCCATACGGTATACATGATAAACTAATCCCCTATACATACGGTATATACAGTAAGCTAATCCCCTGTACATATGGTGTATATGGTAAACTAATCTATGCATATGGTATATACAGTAAACTAATCCTCATCCATGTAGTATATACAGTAAGCTAATTTCCTGTATATATGGTATATACGGCGAGCTAGTCCCTGTCCATGAGGTATATACAGTACAATAATCTTCTGTACATATTGGTCACACTCAAACAGTTACTCACCTATTGTGATTTATAGGATTGCTTTTATATTTGCTAATCAATAAATAACACATTGCGATTATTTTTGTTTTTATTGTGTTCTTTATGCTTCCTGTACTTTTTAAAGCTGTATTGGATCCAGATCATCTTGCTCTTCTTTACACTTGTACCAAAGAATGGCGATAAACAATCTTGAATATTGAAAGAAATAAACTTTGATAAACTGAGGGAGGCCAAGCCTACTGGTTTGTCCTGCTCTGGGGAAGCGAGGCACTGAAAGAGGCACTGGAAAATCCCAAACATTTCTGATCCTGGCTGTAACACCTCTCCTCCCCTCCATTGCTTCATGAGCAATTCCCAAAATAAGTGCCTACAGTACCCATGCCTGCTTCTATCTCCAACGGATGGAAGCAATATTTCAGTTCAGAGCAACTGAATGATTTGAAGTTCACTTTATTCTACTGCCTACAGGGCATTGGATTAGCAACAGAGCTTCAGAATTCCTGCAGTCGAAAAGAGCAAATCTCCCCAATGCAGGGGGTGATGAGTGTAGGCCCAACTAAAATCCTGGGCTAATGTCAATAAAAGCAGAATAGAAACGAAGCCACTGTCTTATTTCACATGCGGCCGTCACACAGCTGAACAGTGGAGTGGGGATCTGGAAAGGGCTGCAGAGTTCCAGAACAATGGTGTGTGAATCAGTTTGCCTTCTGCTATTGACAGAGCAGAATTTCTACTTCATGCACTATTTGATTAAAACTATTAATTAGCAACCCCACTTATTGGTAGCTTTATCATCAGCACTTGAACAGGCATATATTCCAATGCTTGATGAAAATCAAAAGAACTGCAGAAGATGGAAAGGTGAAATCATAGCAGAAAATGTTGGAAAAACTCATGGAGAGTGAGCTGTTCCCCTTTCCATGGAAGGGGCCTGACTTCCCAAGTTTCCAGCATGTTCGGTTTTTATTCAAATCCTTCTTCAGTCCAGAGATAACTTCATGACATGAAGTAAGTTCCTGACGAAGGGTCTCGGCCTGAAACGTCTACTGTCCCTCTTCCTAGAGATGCTGCCTGGCCTGCTGCGATCACCAGCAACTTTGGTGTGTGCTGCTTGAAGTAAGTTAATGTGGGTCTAAGTCAAAGTTAAGTTTATGCCCAAGTGCATGTATAAGGGGTATGTTCCTGTCACTGTCTGTAAGGAGTTCGCATGTTCTTCCCGTCACCGCTTGGCTTTCCTCTGGGTGCTCCGATTTCCTCCCACGTTCCAACATGCAGTTCATTAGCTCAACAGGTCACATGGGTGCAGTTGGGCAGCGCAAGAAGGACCTGTTACCGTGCTGTGTCTCTGAATAAAAAGCAAACACAGGTGCAATGAAAAACTTGGTTGCAACGGTGTCAAAGGGACAAGGCGAGACATACACAACATTCACAAGAAAAACTTAAATGATGTAGGAAAGATCACAACTACAACAGCAATGTCATTGCAGGTCAAAGTGGTCATAGCTAGCATTTCTCTGCTGTGGTAGTGATTAGGGTTGTATGGGTTGGTTCCAGAACTGAATGGTTGAAGGGAAGTTGTTGTTTAAAACTTCTAATAATTAGAGGAAAACCTGAGTTGGGCTCTGCTGAAGCAAACAGAATAGAGTTTCCTATTTTCCACTTTGCTGAAGTGTTGTGCAAGAAACCGGTTATTTACATAAGACAAGGTCACGTGTATCCAGTTACCTGTTGGAAGCTTTCTCTCTGCAGCTATTTGTTAACCTACAATACTGAATCTCTTGTGTTGTTAGCATAGTCATAGTCATAGTTATTGATCCCGGGGGAAATTGGTTTTTGTTACAGTTACACCATAAATAATAAATAGTAATAGAAATAGTAATAGTAGTATTACTATTAGTAAATAGTAATAGTCATAGAAATAATAAATAGTAATAGAAATGGTAATAAATAGTTAAACAGTAATATGTAAATTATGCCAGTAAATTATGAAATAAGTCCAGTACCAGCCTATCGGCTCAGGGTGTCTGACCCCCCAAGGGTTGTAAAATTTGATGGCCACAGACAGGAACGACTTCCTATGACGCTCTGTGTTGCATCTCGGAGGAATGAGTCTCTGGTTGAATGTACTCCTGTGCCCACCCAGTACATTATGTAGTGGATGGGAGATATTGACCAAGATGGCATGCAACTTGGACAGCATCCTCTTTTCAGACACCACCGTCAGAGAGTCCAGTTCCATCCCCACAATATCACTGACCTTACGAATGAGTTTGTTGATTCTGCTGGTGTCTGCCACCCTCAGCCTGCTGCCCCAACACAGAACAGCAAATATGATAGCACTGGCCACCACAGACTCGTAGAACATCCTCAGCATCGTCCGGCAGATGTTAAAGGACCTCAGTCTCCTCAGGAAATAGGGACGGCTCTGACCCTTGTAGACAGCCTCAGTGTTCTTAGACCAGTCCAGTTTATTGTCAATAGTGTTAACGAACCAATGAGTGTCATTCCTTTCCAAACAGCAAGTTGCTAATCTGCTTCTTTTCTTATATATTTTGATTATTTGAAGACAAATAATGAGACATTATTTTTGCACTTCCATAGTGTACATTAGTTGATGCAGTACATATGTGAGTTTTCCTTAGATCTGCTGTGGAAAACTGGCAGAATTCCTGGGTTGAAAGGGATATGAAATCAGCCGTGATGGACTGGTGGAGCTGACCATTTGGACTGAATTAGCCTAATTCTGCTCTGATGTCTTATGGGCTTATGGTCACTCCCCTGAGAAAGTTCTGTAGAATTTCTGCTCCACAACAAAACTTGTGAAAGCAAATATGTTTCCTTCAGTTTCTGAATCTCACTTGGTGCTCTGGTTAAAAGTTTGGATAAAAAGAAAGGAACTACAGTTTCTGTTTAGTGCTTTTTGACAGAATGCCTGCAGGCATAAAGAACCAAGAAAGAGACAGCAAAGGGGACAACACTATCATTCAAATCCAAAAATCAACATCTTTGTTTTCTGCCATTTAACCATTGTTTTACCCATCCTTTGTGCTCCCTTGTGTACCGTGCATTTCTGTTTTATAAACAAGCCTGGTTCTTAAAGAGATAAATGTGAAAACAGTTCTTAAAGCGGTAAAGTCAAACACAGTTCTTAAAATGGTAAATTCGAAAGTCCAACAGATTTATACATTCAATTGGGAGAGACTTCTCTGGAGAAGGATTTCTTCATAGACGCGACTTTCCTGCTGGTTCTGTCCAAAGGATTCATACTGAAGGAAATAAACGGCTTAAAACAACTGACCTTAATTTCCAGAGAGCAAATTCTGCATGAACTACCTTGTTCCTTTGGCAAGAGTTATCTCGATGCAGGTCGCTACTTCTTCAACGAAGACTCAATAAGGTTGATCCTTTATTAAATTGACGAACGATACCACCTTCTCTTAATCCTTCAATCCTGTACTTCGATGAAGTCTTCGCTCTCCAATACTACTGAAAAGGTACATTAACAAATCTGGCAAAAAGGGTAAACTGCCAATTCAGCACTATCTTACCTTGCAACAGAATGTAACACTCCATTTTAAAAATGAAACTGCATCATAAAAACAAATACACAACAGAACGGAGACATTGACAAACGTTCTAGTTGGAAAACTAATAACTAACTGCGTCACCAGAGATCTTCCCTTTTATACTCATGGTGCACATGTCATCGTGTGACCTCACATCGGCGGGAAAATTACATCAGGTGACCTCCAAAAGACCGCTACATCATTCTCACAAGATCACCTTGAGGTATGTAACACCTCCCTCCAAAAAAAATTTGGTCTCTTAAGGAACAAAATTTTAACAATTAACAATTTACACAAAAAATACAAAGGTATAAAATTTACAACGTACACAATATATACAGTCTTATCTTTCAGCACTTTACAAACTAATATACAGCATGAGTGTTACAAATGTTAAAATACCACTCTATAAAAAAATTTCATTGTACATTTAACATCTAGATAGACAATCAGCAATCACATTATCTTTACCCTTAATATGAGTGATCAAAATATTGTACTCCTGTAACATTGAACTGTGTTATTAAATTGGAGTTTGATTTCCTTAACCCTTTTCCTTAAGAATCACAGTGGCATGACCAAATTCACTTTTAGCTAAGTTAATAGTTAAGTTGGCTTTTGAAAGTCTATCCAATAGTTTCTCCACTGCAGTAATGTGTGCTTTCCACGTATTATTTCCTCTAACTAAATCATCAATACAGGCATCTGTATCTTTTAATCCATGAATTACACTATTAGTCATTCTCAGAAAAGTACCTGGTGCATTCTTCATCCTAAATGGAAGAACATTACATTCATATAACCTAGATGGGGTTACAAATGCTGAAATCTCTCTACCTCTATCCGTCAATGGAACACACCAATAAACTTTCAACAAATCAATCTTTGTAAGGAATTTGGCTTGTCCAACTTTATCCGCACAATCATCTACCCTAGGGATTGGATATGCATCAGCTTTTGTCACAGCATTCACCTTCCTGTAATCTGTACAAAACCTAACACTATTGTCTGGCTTAGGCACCATAACACACGGTGAACTCCAATCCGAATTAGAATGTCTAATAATATCATTCTCTGACATACACTTAATTTCTTGTTTGGTAAGTTCAGAGTTTTCCCTGTTCATTCGATACGGATGTTGTTTTATGGGTTTTGCATCTCCAACATCTACATCACGCGTAGCTACGGTGGTTCTTCTAGGAACATTTGGAAATAAATCTCTATATTTAAAAATTAACTCTTTTATCTTCTCTCTCTCTCTGCTCTGGCTGTAAATGAGATAATTTTTCATCAATATTTTCTAGAATTTTTGAATTTGGTAACCTGGCTGAAATAATGTTGGGTTTAAAATGAGTTTCAGATGAATCATCCATTAAGTTTTTAGAAAGATCAAACTCATTATTGATCACATCAGTCATAGTAGAAGCTTCTCTCTCATAATATGGTTTTATCATATTTATATGACACAGCTGTGTTGTCTTTCTTTGATCTGGGGTTTTTATCACATAATCCACATCATTTACTTTAGATTTAATTTCATAAGGACCATGAAATTTAGCTTGTAATTGGTTCCTTTGCAGTGGGAAAAGAACCAGCACCTTATCTCCAGGTTTAAATAACCTCATTCTAGCTTCCTTATCATACCAGGTCTTCATCTTCACTTGAGCCAACTTCAAATGTTCCTATGCCAAGCTACAAGCTTTATATAATCTTTCTTTAAATTTTAAAACATAATCTAGCAAATTAGTGTGTACCTCTTTATTAAGCTTGTACTCCTTCCCCACCTTCTCATTTGGCTTCTTCCCCCTCCCTTTCCAATCCTGATGAAGGGTCTCAGCCTGAAAGATCGACTCTTTATTCCCCTCCATAGATGCTGCCTGACCGACTGAGATGCTCCAGCATTTTGTGTGTGTTGCTAGGTGACTGTATACTGTATGTCTCCGGAGAGTTTAGCACTTACTAGGGCTGAGGCCGGCTGATTTGGTCTTCCAGAACAAACTTTGTATTTTTCTTACTGGATCAACAAATGGGGGTGGATCGGAGCAACTGAATGTGAAGACACTGATGCTCGGAACGCAGCCACTGAACTGCATTGACCTGTGCAAGTGTTTACCGGCAACTCATTGTGATCAAGTGCTAGAATGCAGAGAGCTGAGAAGTTATGTGTCAAAGACCGTATGTGCCTTATTTGCATTTGTTTAGGATAATTGCCATTTTTCCAGAGTTTGCACAACCTTGTATAATATTTGTTTACTTGGAAAAGGAATAAGCAACATATGCTGTTATTAACTTTTGCACACAGAGCATTTTTTATTCATGACTTTGAAGTGTAAAGTTCATGGCAAATAGACCCTATAAAACCAATCATCAGTCTCTTAAAGAATGTTATAAGCTCACCATGGCGTTTCTGTGGCTTCTCCACTGCTTCGCTTTCATTGGAGTCACTTATGGTAATATCACTTGAAATTAGAATTCTACTTTTAACCATTGGAACGGAGGGTGCTGTGTTGAATGCAATAGGCAACATTTACATAGAACAACTGCTTCTCTCCACCCAGGTGCAGGCTGCGGATCTCCAGCCATCACCCCGGTTGTGTCAGGCTACAGTCGAATTGTCAATGGTGAAGAGGCTGTTCCAGGATCCTGGCCCTGGCAGGTTTCCCTGCAGGTCAGTTAATGTTACCTAGTAAGTTATTTGTTTTTGTTATTTAGTACTTATGGTTATAGAGAGACAACACGGAATAGGCCCTTCCAGCCCTTCGAGCCACATTGCCCAGCAACCCCCGACTTGACCCTAACCTAATCACTAGACTCGCCGGCTGGTGGCATAGTGGCATCATTGCCCGCTTTCAGCGCGAAGGGTCCCGAGTTCGAATCCAGCCGGCTCTCTTGCACACTTTCCATCCGTGCTGGGTTGAACATTGAGCTAGCAACTCGGACATGTAAAAATACGAAAGCCTTAGAACTGTTGAAATTGCTGCAAAAGGCCAGATACTTCTGTATTTATATTGCATCCTGTTTGGTTAATAGACACAGTAATGGGCAATATTTGCAGCTCTTTGCTCAAAAGATGAAGTTATATGAAGAGCTTTCTCTGCTCATCCCTGTTCCACAGATTAAAAAGTAAATATGTTTGCATTCCAGTGGCATTTCTTTAAATAATCCCGTTTTGCTTTTAGTCACCACAACTCTCAAAAAAATTATCCATTTTCCTAATTTTGAATATTACAGAGGTTTCCCTGAAGTTTCTTTAATTTGTCGGACAGTGAACTGAGCACCATTGTTTGGGGTGCACAGTTTCCCTCTCTGTCCCACCCAGTCTACTCTCTTTCACTCTCTCTCTCTTTCACTCTCTCTCTCTCTCTCTCTCTCTCACACACACTCTCAATCCTTCTCACCCTCTCTCTCTCTCACTATCACTCTCTCACACTCTCTTTCTCACCCTCTCTCTCTCTCTCTCTCTTGTTTCTGTCAATCAACTTTTTATCTGTCCTATTATACGTTTGTCTGTTTTTATTTAACAAGCTTCACGTGAATTACTTTCTTAAAACCTTGATGTAATATAGACTTTCTACAATCCTCTACAAAATCACTATTTATCTTTAACAAATCCAAACTGGTTATTCTTAATTAATGTATGTCTGAATTCTTACTAATTGTGGGAAATTATAGATTCTCAGAGTTGATCCATAAATGTCCTCATACCAGTTGGTTTATGATTACTTGGCCTATCTTTCTCTATCTTTTGATTAGTAATTCTCCAGTGCTAAATGGCAATTTGAACACTAAGATTACATTATCCTCCTTTACAAATTATTTCGACTGCATGGAGCTTCTTGATTCCATTTTAGAACTGCTCCCTTCCTGCAGTGACATATCCCTCTGTGTAGCATCCAGATTCTTATTCCATTAGTACTTGCATCATATAATCCAGTGCTTAATATCTTGCTGTCATTTCATCTTGCACAATTCATCTCCATCTCTCCTCTCAGATTGGTTCCAGGCTCTCTTTACTTTAAACATTCTCCAGGAAAATATCTTATACCCCCATAAACTTCCTTACATTATCTTTTATTCATTTTTCAAACTCCCCTTAAGCAATTCTTACCCAACTTTTCAGATTTCCACATCATTTTCTAAATCCCACTTAACTGTTCTTGGTATTACAATATTAGCCCTATTTCTAATCATATCTTTCATTTAAAACTGAAGTTTAGTTTTACAGTAGTTATTTATTGCATCTTTAAAATTTTGTTCTTCAACGAATTTCTTTGAATTCATGATCCAATGACATATGATAACTTCCTTGTTATATTATGAGTCTTGTTTCCTTTTACCCAATTTGCAATAGAGAGTGTTACGTACCCCTTAGCTGGGTTTCCAAACCATCAGAAATGGAATCCCCTTTGGAGTCTGTGATTACTAGGAACTAATAAAGTTTTATTAAAGAAATAAGTAATACAGTACACTAATCACAAGGATATATATCTACAGGTTAGCAATGATAATACACACATATACACAGAACTGGGGTAATAGGAATCAACCAAGCTCTATCGCAGTCTAGGGGTAAAATGATCAGTCTTAAATGAAGCAGAGTTCAGTTCAGTTTAGTGCAGTTCGAAGTAATTGCTGTTGTTGTACCGTTGAAGGGGGAGAGAGAGAGAGAGAGAGAGAGAGAGAGAGAGAGTGAGAGATGCAGTTGGTTTCGGGCAGACCTTTCGATGTCTTCTAATCCCACTGTGGTCATCGACTGTGACCGCTCCGTTCCGGATACGATCGTTCTTCCGTGGTGAACCTGGCACCCAGGCAAGGGCGGACACACACCCCAGGTTCCCATCGATCGTACCTTTACCCCCTGTGGGCCTCTGACCAATCCCCATGAACCGGTCCTCCAAACTCTCACCAACTTTTGGCGGCACACTGCTCTTTCCTGGGTCTCATGGCGTGTTGTGCCTTAGCAAACCTGCTCTTTTTATCCCCCTGCTGGGGTATCACCTGTCCATCAAACTTCAAACAGTTCAGGTTCAAAGTCAATATCTGAATTGTGTTTCTTTCTCGTTGATCTCTCTCTTCTCTCTTATTAGCATTTTGAATGTTTCTCCATTGTCTTCCGATATCTCTCTCATTAGCATTATCCGTCCGGTAGCTCTGCTTGGCATCACACATGACAAGAGTCACTGTCAAATTTCAATAAAACTACTTCTGTATGGTGGAGAAAAGCTTAAGATGTTTTTATGGTAATACTGAGCATCCTTTTTCCTCGTGTAACAGACTGATTCTGGTTGGCATTTCTGCGGCGGTTCCTTGATCAATGAAAACTGGGTTGTCACCGCTGCACATTGTGAAGTGAGGTAAGTCTTAACACCTACAAAGAGAGAAAGAAATGTGCTGGTGAATCATTCTCTAATTCCTGAGGGATGATGCAGCTTTAACTGATATTTTTGTTCAAAGTGATATATGAGGCAAAGAAAAATTGCTCTTGTGGGCATGAACATTGACCTAACGAGGGAAGATCCTTGCATGAATAGTTTGGGAAATCGTTGACTGGAAAGTACAATTTTCCCTCCACCCCCCCCCCACCCACCCCCCCACCACTGATGAAGCTTGGAGTTGCTGGTATCTTGCAACAAGCAAACTCTGTCACTGCTTTTGTTTTTCTTTTGTCACATACAGTACGAACGACTTTGCTATTGTTGGTGCCTATGACAAAAGCTCAAAAGCTGAAGCCAGCCAGAAGTCCATGTCCATTGCTAAGGTATGCATCTCCCTGTAAAACTAGGAATTTGTTTGAATTCAGGTCAAATTTGGGCTACAGTACTGTTAGGATCCAAAATGATGTGCAGAGATGGATGCCATACAGACAGGACACAGGATCTTAGTAAGGGGTGTCCAACACCGAAAGTGGTTTCAATCTCCAATATGAATATGCCTCTCCATGATAAACTTCATAGCACCAAGAATAGAATCACTAGATATCGATAACAAGCAAAAGCAAGAATTACTTCAGGTGCTGACGAAGATGATAAAAGATTATTACACGTCACTTTCGTCAGGCACTGGGGCCCCAGTTTTAATCAGATTAATTTTCCTCTGCACTAGCCCCAATACCCTGACACATGGGCCTTCCAGCAATAAATTTTACTTGCAGTGTAGTAAGTGAAACGACAAAATCAGTCATAAGTACAAACATGAAGCAAACAGATTAGACATTTCACGTCGGAATACATGACCTCTCTGGAAATGTCAATGCTGACGAATCATTAGGCTCACAGCCAGAACAAAATGAGGTCAGTCTCAAGACTGTTGAATACTTATAGCTTGGAACCAACAAAATAAACTGAAGTTTTATTCCTATCTCACTTATATCAAGTGAGAACTAACTTAAGTCATTAATGTTTGGTATCCTGGCAATTTTAGATCAAATGAAAAGAGAACATACTATTAGCCCTATTACAGTTTTTCTCAGTCGCTTAACCACACAGGTCAAAACAGTAGCCACATTCTCTAAACAGTCGACACAGGCTGCAAAAGACTAATCCATTGTGCTAAACTCCTCATTCTCACTGCAAATTGCACTCAGCAAATCAAAACAATAAATATTTGCAGCAAAAGTGAATAATTCAATTAAAACAGTAGCACACAGCATTACATCACTAACACATATCAGTGATCACTGGGTAATCACTGGCAAAACACTGGCCATCCTTCTCAAAGAGGCATAACATGATCAGTGTAGTCAGTTGCACATTGTGATGCTTGGCGCATACTATGTATAATGCCAGAGATCAGGACACTTTGTCTATTATTGTAAATACAATGATTACAACTCCAATCTTGAGTAAGAACTTTGAAGGATCAACAGGATGAGAGGCAAGAATGCAAACCGACACACACAGTCTGGAATCTCAACTGTTGTTACATGAAAGTGAAAGACAAAATTGACCACACCTTTAGGGGAGAAAAATCATTCATCTCTGCTAACAGAAATGCCGTACAATAATGGTCATCTCTGATCTATTTTGTCCCCGGTTTGACCTCATGTTTTCAACAACATCACATCGAATGTGCTCCCTAGCAATGCACCCCCAGGATGCCAAATCCAGCCCTGGACGTCTGCATGGTGATCCTCAATCATAGTGTCCATCAGCGGCCTTTGGTTGTAATGACGCCTGCCATCTGCAGGAAGGGAAAAACCCAGCAGGGTTGAGGAATGGGGAGTGCGGTGAAAAGAGTTTCACGGACATGGATGGATAAGCCTGAAACCAGCCAGTCACTGCAGATGAATGGTGGAAAGATATATTGTCCCACGTGATGACATAGAGTGGGCCATTGATCCTGGTGTCCTGTTCACTAAGGGTTGCCTGTAAAACCCATCAGGGAATTTGATAATGTGTGGGTCGGTATAAGGTCCAGTCTTTGGGCCGTATGCCAGAATGCCAGTGTCTCTATGACTGCACACACGGTAACGTTTGAACCTCTCTGGCCTGGTAGCTGGACCTGCACCCTTTTCTCTACATGATTCATCCTTTGTCTCCTTGTCCTAGATAATGTTGGTGTATCAACAGATTACCAACGATTGCTTAATCCGTTGCAAAGCAGAGCCATTTTGAGTCAATGATTTGGGATTGATTGCTGACACTTCTGAATGATTTTTGCATCTTCTTTTTGTCTTCTGACCACCGTTGTGTCCTGGTATCGAGCGGTTTGCAAGAAGTTCATTAACATTTGAGACAGATGTAGATGCAATGAGAAATTGTTGTCTATTGTGCTGAGGTGATTGCTGTTTCGCTCATATAGAGTTTAGAAATGAGCACATGAACTGCTGGCTTGATCGAAGTGTCTAGGCAACTGAAAAAAAAACTAATTATCTCAGAAAAGTTAATCAGATTCAGAAAGGAAAAACTGAAGATGTTTTATACAAGACGACAGCACCAGTGTGATGGTAAACCACAGAATGCAGCCACTTATTTCCACTTCCAGCTTGTAAGTCTATCTATTTTTCTTTAAATTGCTGACTTTGTTTTCTAATGAAGGGCTTTTGAATTCTATTTTGAAGAAGCAATTCCCCATTCATGAGTGCAGCTCCATTGACATGAAATCCAGGAGAGTCTGAAGTTATCGGTCTCAAGCAAGTGCCAACTGTAAAAGATGAGTACTAGGCACAGCCGTCATCCATGTTCTCTCTGTTACAGGTCATTACACACCCCAAGTGGAACCCATCCACCATTAATTATGATCTTTCTGTGGTGAAGCTTGCAACCCCCGTTCAGTTCAACAGTCATGTGTCGCCAGTCTGTCTCGCCGCTGTATCTGATAACTACCCAGATGGCATGATGTGTGTCACAACGGGATGGGGAAGGACTCGTGCTTACCGTATGTCAGTTCAAAACTTTACAAATTATAGTGTTGCAGTTCTGAGCTCTGTGCCTTTGTACCCTTACCCTGACAGGGAGCAGTGGATAGATTCCCAAGATGATTGGCAATCTGGAAGGTTATGCTATGAAGAGTACTTCATGGCTGCAACAAGTTTCTCTGGTCAAGGAACAGGATAATTCTGTTCATCAGAGGGATATTGTGGGCTTCTACAACTAATCCAGCGATAGGGTGTTCACAGTGTCATATAGATTGGAAATGGGTCTTTCTGCTCAATTGGTCCAAGCAGACTAAGGTACCCCATCCAATCTAGTGCCATTTGCCAATGTTTGGCCCATAACCTTCTAAACCTTTCCAACCCATGGTCCCATAACCTTTAAAACCTCTTTAATCCATGTGTCATAACTTTCTAATCCTTTCCAATCCATGTACCCGTCCAACTGTCTTTTAAAAGTTGTCATTATATTTGCCTTAACACTTCTTCTGGTAGCTGATTCTACATAGATACCACCCTTTGCGGAACAAAAAAGGTTGTCCTTCAAGTTTCTCTGAAATCTTTCCACTCTCACCTTAAACCTATGCCCTCTTGGTCTTGATGTCCCAACTCTGGAGAAAAAGATGGAATACGTTCACCCTATCTTTGCCACTCATGATTTTATACCTCTCTATAAGATCATCTTCAGTCCTCTATGCTCTTTTTTAAAAAAAATTTTATTTTTATTTGGATAAGGAATTCACAAGCATCATGAACTTTTTTCACATGTATAACCTTTTCCATTTCTTTATATATGTATAAATCTATAATTATTTATACATTCCTCAGTACACATTAAGATGATATAAAAAGAAATTAGACACTTAAATAGATAATTATGTGCAGCTGAAATTCTACTCTATTAGGCTAAGTAATGATATTAGTTGTTAAGAAAAATAGTAATAATAGTGGATTAATAATAATTTCCATATATCTCTTCTGGACCATTTCTTTCTGGTCCAAAATTTTGTATGTAAGTCTATGTAACTACCATTGTAGGTGTTTATATCCTAACTTGTTCATGTTTGCTCCTACCCCCAAACATAATTATCCAATCCCTGTGTACTTATTTACTTAATTTTATCATTTTTTATCCCTTTCCCAAATCTTTTCCTTTACTTGTGTTAATTCACCAATTTCCAAAAAAAAAAGAAAAAAAAACAAAAACAGTAAACATTTAGACTAGGGGTGTTTACGTTAGCAATATTACTGTGTTGATGAGAAGAGCAGTATAAATCATTAGGAGAGTCATCTAAAGTCTGCTCGCATTGGGGTTATATATTCAATCCATTTATTCCAAATTTGATAAAATTTTTCTTCTTGAATTCTCAGAGAGTAAGCCATCTTTTCCATTTAAAATATTTCCAAGATAATTTCGTGCCAATCTTCTAATGTAGGTGGTATTGGATTTAGCCATTTTCTAGTGATTGATTTCTTACTTGCCGCTAAGAGGGCCTGCAGCAACTTTATATCTTTCTTCTGTTCAAGAAACAATACATGCCCCAAATAGAGCGTCTCAAAGTTCAGAGGTATCTGGATCTTAAGTACCTTAACTAATATTCTATGATTACCTTTCCAATATAAACTTAATTTAGGGCAATCCCAGAAAATATGGAAATGATTTGACTCCTTGGAGCCACACCTTCTCCAACACATCACGTTTGTGTCGTTATATTTTTCCTGATGTGGGGTCTTGAAGTATCTTATAGTTCAAGGTGTCTCGATAGTAAGGGGGTCAGATAGGCGATTCTGTGGACGCAGTCCAGAGACCTGGATGGTAGTTTGCCTCCCTGGTGCAAGGGTCCGGGATATTTCTGTCCAAGATATCCTGAAGTGGGAGGGTGAGGAGCCAGAGGTCGTGGTACATATAGGTACCAATGACATAGGTAGGAAAAGGGATGAGGTCCTGAAAGGAGAATATAGGGAGCTAGGAAGGGAGTTGAGAAAAAGGACCGCAAAGGTAGTGATCTCGGGATTACTGCCTGTGCCACGCGACAGTGAGAGTAGGAATGCGATGAGGTGGAGGATAAATGCGTGGCTGAGGGATTGGAGCAGGGGGCAGGGATTCAAGTTTTTGGATCATTGGGACCTCTTTTGGTGCAGGCGTGACCTGTACAAAAAGGACGGGTTACACTTGAATCCTAGGGGGACCAATATCCTGGCAGGGAGCTAAGCAGGGCTACTGAGGTGACTTTAAACTAGAATGGTTGGGGGGTGGGAATCAAATTAAAGAGGCTAGGCGAGAGGAGGTTAGTTCACAACAGGGGGATGGGAACCAGTGCAGAGAGACAGAGGGGTGTAAAGTGAGGGTAGAAGCAAAAAGTACTAAGGAGAGAAGTAAAAGTGGCAGGCCGACAAATCCAGGGCAAGCATTAAAAAGGGCCACTTTTCAACATAATTGTATAAGGGCTAAGAGAGTTGTAAAAGAGCGCCTGAAAGCTTTGTGTGTCAATGCAAGGAGCATTCGTAACAAGGTGGATGAATTGAAAGTGCAGATTGTTATTAATGATTATGATATAGTTGGGATCACAGAGACATGGCTCCAGGGTGACCAGGGATGGGAGCTCAACGTTCAGGGATATTTAATATTCAGGAGGGATAGACATGAAGGAAGGGGAGGTGGGGTGGCGTTGCTGGTTAAAGAAGAGATTAACGCAATAGAAAGGAAGGACATAAGCTGGGAAGATGTGGAATTGATATGGGTAGAGCTGCGTAACACTAAGGGGCAGAAGACGCTGGTGGGAGTTGTGTACAGGCCACCTAACAGTAGTAGTGAGGTTGGAGATGGTATTAAACAGGAAATTAGAAATGTGTGCAATAAAGGAACAGCAGTTATAATGGGTGACTTCAATCTACATGTAGATTGGGTGAACCAAATTGGTAAGGGTGCTGAGGAAGAGGATTTCTTGGAATGTATGCTGGATGGTTTTTTGAACCAACATGTCGAGGAACAAACTAGAGAGCAGGCTATTCTGGACTGGGTTTTGAGCAATGAGGAAGGATTAATTAGTGATCTTGTCGTGAGAGGCCCCTTGGGTAAGAGTGACCATAATATGGTGGAATTCTTCATTAAGATGGAGAGTGACATAGTTAATTCAGAAACAAAGGTTCTGAACTTAAAGAGGGGTAACTTTGAAGGTATGAGACGTGAATTAGCTAAGATAGACTGGCAAATGACACTTAAAGGATTGACGGTGGATATGCAATGGCAAGCATTTAAAGGTTGCATGGATGAACTACAACAATTGTTCATCCCAGTTTGGCAAAAGAATAAATCAAGGAAGGTAGTGCACCTGTGGCTGACAAGAGAAATTAGGGATAGTATCAATTCCAAAGAAGAAGCATACAAATTAGCCAGAGAAAGTGGCTCACCTGAGGACTGGGAGAAATTCAGAGTTCAGCAGAGGAGGACAAAGGGCTTAATTAGGACGGGGAAAAAGGATTATGAGAGAAAACTGGCAGGGAACATAAAAACGGACTGTAAAAGCTTTTATAGATATGTAAAAAGGAAAAGACTGGTAAAGACAAATGTAAGTACCCTGCAGACAGAAACAGGTGAATTGATTATGGGGAGCAAGGACATGGCAGACCAATTGAATAATTACTTTGGTTCTGTCTTCACTAAGGAGGACATAAATAATCTTCCAGAAATAGTAGGGGACAGAGGGTCCAGTGAGATGGAGGAACTGAGCGAAATACATGTTAGTAGGGAAGTGGTGTTAGGTAAATTGAAGGGATTGAAGGCAGATAAATCACCAGGGCCAGATGGTCTGCATCCTAGAGTGCTTAAGGAAGTAGCCCAGGAAATAGTGGATGCATTAGTGATAATTTTTCAAAACTCGTTAGATTCTGGACTAGTTCCTGAGGATTGGAGGGTGGCTAATGTAACTCCACTTTTTAAAAAAGGAGGGAGAGAGAAACTGGGGAATTATAGACCGGTTAGCCTAACGTCGGTGGTGGGGAAACTGCTGGAGTCAGTTATCAAGGATGTAATAACAGCACATTTGGAAAGCGGTGAAATGATCGGACAAAGTCAGCATGGATTTGTGAAAGGAAAATCATGTCTGATGAATCTCACAGAATTTCTTGAGGATGTAACTAGTAGAGTGGATAGGGGAGAACCAGTGGATGTGGTATATTTGGATTTTCAAAAGGCTTTTGACAAGGTCCCACACAGGAGAATAGTGTGCAAACTTAAAGCACACGGCATTGGGGGTAAGGTATTGGTGTGGGTGGAGAATTGGTTAGCAGACAGGAAGCAAAGAGTGGGAATAAACGGGACCTTTTCAGAATGGCAGGCGGTGACTAGTGGGGTATCGCAAGGCTCAGTGCTGGGACCCCAGTTGTTTACAATATATATTAATGACTTGGATGAGGGAATTAAATGCAGCATCTCCAAGTTTGCGGATGACACGAAGCTGGGTGGCAGTGTTAGCTGTGAGGAGGATGCTAAGAGGATGCAGGGTGACTTGGATAGGTTAGGTGTGTGGGCAAATTCATGGCAGATGCAATTTAATGTGGATAAATGTGAAGTTATCCACTTTGGTGGCAAAAATAGGAAAACAGATTATTATCTGAATGGTGGCCGATTAGGAAAAGGGGAGGTGCAACGAGACCTGAGTGTCATTATACACCAGTCATTGAAAGTGGGCATGCAGGTACAGCAGGCGGTGAAAAAGGCGAATGGTATGCTGGCATTTATAGCGAGAGGATTCGAGTACAGGAGCAGGGAGGTACTACTGCAGTTGTACAAGGCCTTGGTGAGACCACACCTGGAGTATTGTGTGCAGTTTTGGTCGCCTAATCTGAGGAAAGACATCCTTTCCATAGAGGGAGTAAAAAGAAGGTTCACCAGATTGATTCCTGGGATGGCAGGACTTTCATATGAAGAAAGACTGGATGAACTGGGCTTGTACTCGTTGGAATTTAGAAGATTGAGGGGGGATCTGATTGAAACGTATAAAATCCTAAAGGGATTGGACAGGCTAGATGCAGGAAGATTGTTCCCGATGTTGGGGAAGTCCAGAACGAGGGGCCACAGTTTGAGGATAAAGGGGAAGCCTTTTAGGACCGAGATTAGGAAAAACTTCTTCACACAGAGAGTGGTGAATCTGTGGAATTCTCTGCCACAGGAAACAGTTGAGGCCAGTTCATTGGCTATATTTAAGAGGGAGTTAGATATGGCCCTTGTGGCTACAGGGATCAGGGGGTATGGAGGGAAGGCTGTGGCGGGGTTCTGAGTTGGATGATCAGCCATGATCATAATAAATGATGGTGCAGGCTCGAAGGGCCGAATGGCCTACTCCTGCACCTATTTTCTATGTTTCTATGTTTCTATAATATTTTTCCAACAATGCTCTCTCCAAGTCAAAGAGTTAGTCAAAGACCACTGAAAGCTGCATATTTTTCCCCAAGCCTCCTCTGAAAGTACCAACCCCGCTTCTTTCTCCCACTTCTCTTTAATATACAATGTGTTTACATTTTTAGCATGGGAGAGTGCAGTGTATAATCGAGAAACTGATTTATTTGGTATTGAACTGTAAGCCGAATTCAGAATCTTGAAAAATTCTGATTCTACTGTTGATAAGTCTGTATATCTACAACTCTGGTTAACATAGTGTCGTACTTGAAGGTACCTAAAAAAGTCATTGTGTTCTAGGCCATGTTTGTCCTGTAGGAATTGGAAACTTTGTAATACTCTTTTATGTATAAATGAGAGGTAGGTTGTAAGACCTTTCTTTATTCTTAGTTCAAATCTTTTATCTCCTCTGTTGGGAAGGAATTTGGTATCATATGCACACCATCTGAAAAGTTTAAACATGTTATTGATTCCACATGAATTAACCACCTTCTGCCATACTCTTAATGTAAGATTTATCCAGCTGTTGTTAAACGTTTCCAATTGGGCCATCAATCCTTTGTCAGCTATTGAGGCCTGTAGAGGAAAACTGTCAATCAATCCAAATTCTATTTCCTTCCATCTAGCCTTATATTCCCTATTACACCAATATAACAGAGGGGTTATCTGTGAGGCATAAAAATAATTTCTCAGGCAAGGAAGAACCATACCTCCTCCTTCCTTCCCTAACTATAAGGTGTTATATCGAATTCTAGGTTTCTTTCCTTGCCAGATAAAGCGGGAAATCCATTTGTCCCATTCCCTGAATTGATTATCATCCACCTCCGCAGGTAAAGTCCGGAAAAGATAGCGTAACCGAGGGAGAATATTCATTTTTATGGTATTTATCCTTGAATTTAAACTCAAAAAGGGGATAAGATTCCATCTATGCATATCTGCTTTTATCTCTGAAATTAATGGCCCGTAATTTACCTGTGACAGTGTTGAAAGAACCTTCGACAGGGTTATTCCTAAATATTTTAATGATTTAGCTTCCCACTTAAGATCATATGTGTCCTGCAGTTTTTTGGATGGTGTATAATTTAGGGACATAACTTGCGTTTTCTTTGCATTTATTTTATAACCTGATATTTTCCCAAAGTCATCCAACAGTGTAAACAATCCTATAAATGATTTTTCTGGTTCACTCAGATAGACCAAAACATCATCTGCGAATAACGCCACTTTCTGTTCAATCCCTGCCACCTTGATACCTTTTACAATTTCGCTCTGTCTTATTAGTTGGGCAAACGGTTCAATGTATAGCGCAAAAAGGAGAGGAGAAATTGGGCATCCCTGTCTAGTGCCTCTCTCTAAAATAAAGGAGTCAGAGAGTTCCCATTTATTTTAATTCGAACTGTAGGGCTGCCATGTAAAGTCTGGATTACTTTAATAAACTTTTCTTGAAAGCCCAATCTTCCTAACACTGTGTATAAGAATGCCCAACTAACCGAATCAAAAGCTTTCTCAGCATCTAATCCCACTACCATTGTCTCTGTCCTGTTCTTAGTAACCTGTTCTAGTATGTGTAGAGTTCTCCTTATGTTGTCCTGTGTTTGTCTTTGTTGAATAAATCCAGTCTGGTCTAAGTGGATTAGGCCAGGTAAAAGCTTTTCCAATCTGTGCGGTAATATAGATGTAAATAATTTGTAATCTAAATTAAGAACATTAACTGGCAGATAATTACCACATTCTAGTTTATCTTTACCTTCTTTAGGAATAACTGAAATAGTTACTTCTCTCCAGGAAGGTGGAGTTTCTCTTCTCTGCAAGATCCAATTAAAGATGTTAAGTAGTAATGGGGCTAACTGTGACTTCAGCAATTTGTAGCACTCTGAGGTAAACCTATCAGAACCTGGAGACTTTCCAGCCTTTAATCTAGAGATGGCCACATTCAGTTCTTTGGCAGTTACTGGTTCTAATAGGCATTGATTTTGTAAATCTGTAAGTTTGGATAGATCTAAAGAATTCAATAAAGTGTCTATATAGGGCTCATTGGAGGCCCGGGGTAGGGAGTACAGCTCTCGATAATATGTTTCAAAACTCTCTTGAATTTTCCCTATTGTACTCTCCACAAGCTTTGTCTTTGGATTCTTTATTTTATGAATTGTATTGTCTGCTTGTTGTTTACATAACTCATATGCGAATAATCTAGCTGATTTACCTCCTACTTCATAATTCTTTTGTCTCAGGTAAAGAAAATTTCTTTGAGTTTCCAATGTATAAATATCATCAATTTCACTTTGCAATTTCTTAATTTCCTGTTTTAAATTAGAATTACTTTTGTTGCTATCTACAACTTGAAGTTGCTTTAATTTTCCTTGAAGGTCTGCTAATTTTTGTGCATTGATTTTTTTCATGTGAGTGGTAATGGAAATAATTTTCCCTCTCAGTGCAGCTTTCAATGTATCCCATAAAATCACTGGTGATGTTTCTCCTGTGTCATTAAGATCTAGGTATTCTTTGATTTCTCCCCTTAATCTCTCCATTACTTTCAGGTTATTGAGTATATGTGAATTTAACCTCCATAGTGTTTTCCTCATTTTCCTTTCCAGGATTTGAGACATAGAGACTGGGCTATGATCTGACAGATCAATTGTTGCAATATTACAGTTTTTTATCCTGTGTCTATCTGTATTTAAGATAAAGAAATAGTCTATCCTTGAATAGGCTGAATGAGGGAAAGAGTAATCTGTAAAATCTTTACTAGCGGGGTGTAATTCCCTCCACACATCCTTAATTCCCAACTCCTCCATCAATAAATTCATTTTCCAAGTCAAAGGTTTATTCTGAGTAACTATTCTTGAAGAATCTAATGCAGGATTTAACCTAATATTAAAATCCCCTCCACAGATTACTACCCCTTGAGAACTGACCATTAGGTCAAAAATGTGTCTATAAAATGACCATTCACTACCTGGAGGAGCATAAACATTCAGCAATGTTATTTCTGTACCTTCTATTCTTCCTGTGATTTTTATAAATCGTCCATCTTTGTCTTTAGTCTCTCAAATATGTTAATAATTAAGAGTACTTGATATTAAAGTAGCTACCCCTCTTTTGTGGCTCAATTTATATGATGAATAAAATACATACTTAGAGCCCATTCTTTTTAATTTTTCATGTTTGGATTGGCTCATATGTGTTTCCTGGAGGAAAGCTATTTGTGCCCTCTCTTTTTTCAATTTAGACATAATCTTATTTCTTTTAATTGTATTCAAAACCCCATTAACATTATAGGAAATTATTTTCACCAGTTCAATTTGCATTTTTCTCTAGAAGAAAAAAAACACTCTCCTTTTCTAACCAAACAGTAAGCAATCCCTTCTCAACAGTGAACCAAAACATATAACCACACCCTAGACATTTTTGAACGTATAACATTTGAAAATTTTCCCCGACTTCCAACAGTGAGGCCTGAGCACCGACCCGCCTCAGTTCAGAGGGATAACCTCTATCTTCACCCTGTGTTAGAGGGCTCTCCGCAGTTTGAGTAATCATAGAGAATTTTCTCCTATTTATGTCTCAACCATATTGCTATCATTCAAGTTATTCCGTCTAGTTTATTTTCAGTTACCAGCTTTCATTTTACCTTTAAGTCCGATTTACTCTTTTCAGTCATTTCTCTTAACTAGTCTGTATTCTCTGTACATTCGCGTCTGAATATTTGCAGCTTTTCCTTGTAGTTTGACACTCTGGTTCGAGTGGAGCGTCCTCGCCCCACTAACTGCCACGACTTCTGCCGAATCCTTTCCAGTAGCGACTCCGGTTGGGTGATAACTTTAATAGGTAGTCCCCAGTCCGCCAGGTCCAACGTTGCCTCCTCCACTGTAGCGTAAGTTTTTGTCCCTTCGTCGTAAAAGACTCTCAGCCGAGCTGGATACAGGGTCTGGAATCTGATGTTGTTTTCCTTCAGGACCCTCCATGTTTCCGTTTATTCCTTCCATCTGGCAAGGATCCTGGGAGCGTAATCGTGGTCTAAACTGATTTTACAGTTGCTCCACATGAAACCTTTCTTTTGTCATGCCTGTTTAAGCACCTCTTCCTTCCTTCTGTAACTGAGAAATCTGATCAGAATCGATCTGGGCTGGGCGCCTGCCGAGGGCTGTGGTGCCAACGTGCGGTGAGCTCTTTCTATCTGTAGGTCTTTTGTAGCCGGTATATCAAGGTTCTCTCTAAGCAGCTTCTCCACGAAGGGAACCATCAATCCGGGTTTACCTTCAGTTCCTTCGGGAACTCCATAGCTCCTCACATTTTCCCTTCTTGAGCGGCCTTCTTGGTCTATTAGCTTCCACTGGAGCTGGTCTTGTAGCTTCAGCATTTCTGCTATCACTTCCTCTGCGTTTTGCAGCATCTCATTAATTCCTACAATCCTCACTTTGGCTTCATCTATCCTCAGATTAGTTTTTCCTATTTCTCCTTTAATATCTTCCAGCTGTTTGTTGTTATCTTGTCAGAACTCGTGAATCTCTCTGAGAATCAAAGACAGATTCAACGATTCCTCTTCATTCTTTCTTTCTTTTCAAATCTTTTTATTATATATATAGGAAATATAACACGAGTACATCGAAGTAACAACACTTACAATGTCTCAAAAAAAACCATCATCTTAAAGATTGAAAACAAAATTTTGTGATAACAAAAAAAAAACCTACTGAGCAGAAAAGTGAGAAAAAAAAAGAGAACCTATTAGTTGTACAACCCCGGAGCCATGCGTCATACAAAAAGCTTCTAAAAATAAACATCAAACCGCCAGCAAGAAAAGAAAATATACTAAAAAAATTTACAATTAGATCGTGGAAAAATGATATCAATTAACTCAAATGATAATAATGAACAAATGAGCCCCATCTTTTCTCAAGATCAAATGAAGGCTCAAAGGTTCGACTTCTAATTTTCTCCAAACTAAGACGTAGCATCACTTGAGAGAACCATTGTGACAAAGTGGGAGCTGATGTATCCTTCCGCGTCAACAAAATGGCCCTCCTAGCTATCAATGTAACAAATGCAATAACATGTTGGTCAGACACAGAAATACCATGAATATTTTGAGGAACTATTCCAAAAAGCACAGTTAATTTACTAGGTTGTTAATTTATTAATTTATTATTTTTAAGTGCTTTAGAAATTGTTGATAAAACCGACTTCCAGATATGTTCCAATATAGAACAAGACCAAAACATATGTGTCAGTGTAGCTATCTCAGTTTTACATCTATCACAATGACTATCAACATTGGGAAAGATTTTAGAAAATCTCTCCTTTGTCAAATGATAACGATGTACAATTTTAAATTGAATCAATGAATGGCTAGCACAAATTGAAGAAGAGTTAACCAACTTCAATATCGGCATCCAATCCTCCGTCATAAAAGTCAAATTAAGTTCCTTTTCCCAATCCTGTTTAATCTTAGACAAAGGATGTTTATCCCATTGTAATAGTAAATTATAAATTCTTCCAATAGAACCCATAATCAAAGGATTCATACTCATAATAGTATCTAACAGGTCAGCCTCCAATATGTAAGGGAAATTACTTAAATATTTTTGTAAAAAATATCTAACTTGAAGGTATTGCAGAAAGTGTGAGTATGAAAGAGAATATTTATCAATTAATTGTTCAAAAGACAATAATCTGTCCTCTTTAAATAAGTCCAAAAAAAATTAGTATCTTTATTTTTCCAAAGTAGAAAAATTGGATCACTCAAAGAAGGCTTAAAAAAGTAAATTAAACTACAAAATTTAAATTTTTTAAGATTAAAAAAATTGCGGAACTGGAGCCAAATTTGTAAAGAATACTTAATCACAGGATATAGGTTTAAATTAACAACTTTACCTAATTGCATAGGTAAAGGAGCCCCCATTAACAAGGTTAAATAAAACTGTTTTACAACTTTTAGTTCCAGGTCTACCCAAATTGGCCGATCACTCTTATCAACCCAATATAACCAAAAAGACATATATCGCAGATTAACAGCCCAATAATACATTCTAAAATTAGGCAAAGCAAGACCTCCATCCTTTTTCAATTTTTGTAAATGACATTTACTAATTCTTGGTCTTTTATTATTCCAAATAAAAGATAAAATAATAGAATCAATCTGATCAAAAAACTTCCTAGTCAAAAAAACAGGAATATTCTGAAATAAATATAAAAATGTCAGTAGAATCATTATTTTAACTATATGAATACGACCAACAAGTGAAAATGTAAGTGGACTCCATCTACTAAATAAATACTTCATAGAGTCTACTAAGGGAACAAAATTAGCTTTATAAATATCCTTATATTTTTTAGTAATTATAGTAACTAAATATCTAAAAGAGTCTGAAACTTTTAAAGGGGTATTATCATATATAGAAACAGAATCATTTAAAGGAAACAATTCACTTTTACTAAAATTAATTTTATATCCTGAAAAACCTCCGAATTCATTAAATAATTTTAGCAGGACAGGAATGGATTCGTCAGGGTTAGATATATAAACCAATAAATCATCAGCATAAAGAGAGACCTTATGCATGGTCTCATTCACAAACATCCCATGGATATTTTTAGCCTCACGAAGAGCAATAGCAAGGGGTTCTAATATTAAATTAAACAACAAAGGACTTAATGGACAGCCTTGCCTTGTCCCCCGTGAAAACTGAAAAAAAGGAGACCAACAATTGTTAGTGACAACAGTAGCAATAGGGGCTTTATATATCATTTTAATCCAATTATTGAAATTAACACCAAAGCCAAATTTCTCTAAAACATTGAATAAATATTTCCATTCGACTCGGTCGAACACTTTATCAGCATCCAAAGATACAACACATTGTGGAATTTTAGAAGAGGATGAATATATAATGTTAAGTAGTCTCCGAACATTTGAAAAGGAATAGCGACCCTTTATAAAGCCTGTTTGATCTTTACAAATAATTTTACCCAAAATACTCTCCAACCGATCGGCCATTATCTTTGACAAAATCTTAGCGTCAACATTCAGTAATGAAATAGGTCTATATGAAGCACAGTCAGTAGGATCTTTATCTTTTTTAAGAATTAAAGAAATAGAGGCCTCATAAAAAGTAGAGAGTAAGTCACCTTTCACAAAAGAATCCTTAAACATTTCCAACATATACGGAGAGAGCAACTTTCCAAATTTTTTATAAAATTCTACAGGATAGCCATCAAGTCCTGGGGACTTACCAGATTGCATTGAAAAAATAGCTTTATGAATTTCTGCTTCAGTAATTTGAGCATCGAGAATCTTTTGATCCTCAGCTGAGATTTTAGGAAAAACAATCTTTCGTAAAAAAGCATTCATTTTAGAGGAATCTAACGGACATTGAGATTTATATAGCTCAGCATAAAAGTCTTGAAAGATCTTATTAACTTCCTCATATTCCTGAGCTAAGGTACCATCTTTCCTATGAATTTTCATGATTTGCCTTTTGGCTGCAGCCATTTTTAATTGAGATGCAAGCAGTTTATTATTTTTATCTCCAGACATATAAAATTGGCTCTTTAACTTAAGCAATGTTTAATCTTTAACCTTCAATGGGATGAGTTAATAACAGGTTATATTGTGATTGAAGTTCCACCCTTTGTTTAAATAAATCAGTATTGGGGGAAATTGCATAAATATTATCTAAATCTTTAATTTGTTTTGAAATTCTATCTAATTCTGCTCTAGTTTGTTTTTTAAGTTTAGCTGAATAAGAAATAATCTGACCGTGTAAAAATGCTTTAAATGTATCCCATATAATTAATTTAGACATACTCCCTATATCATTAAAAAGAAAAAATTCTTTTATCTGGGTTTCAATGAAACTGACAAAGTCAGAGTTTTGCAATAATGTCTGAGACATGCACCAAGGTGGGTGGGCAAGAGTGACATCATCAAATTCAAAAGACAAACTCAGAGGCGCATGATCAGATATAGCAATAGCGTCATATTCGCAGGTTTTAACACTAGGCAAGAAGCGGGGATCGATTATAATATAATTGATCCTCGAATATTTTTTATAAACGTGTGAGAAGAAAGAATATTCTCTATTGTCAGGATAAAGATACCTCCACAAATCAATCAACCCAAAATCAATCAAAAAGGAATTAATAAATGACGCGGATCGATGTGGAAGTCGCTGATTGGTTGAGCTCTTATCAATCATAGGAGTTAAACAGCAGTTAAAATCCCCACCCATTATGAGCATATATTTATTTAAGTCAGGCAGTAAAGCAAATACCTTTTTAAAAAAAGAAGGATCATCTAAGTTAGGACCATACAAATTAACTAAAACAACTTTTCTGTTGCAGATTGTTCCTTTAACAATTAAAAATCTACCATTAGAATCTGATTCAATATCCTCTTGAATAAATATATTAGGTTTAATGAAAATAGACACGCCTTTTGTTTTACTCTGAGAAGTAGAGTGGAATTGCAAACCATTCCACCATCTAAAAAATCTATTTTGATCTCCCGCCCTGATATGTGTCTCTTGAGCAAAAATTATATCAGGTTGGAATCGTTTAATAATTTTAAAAGTCATCTTTCGTTTTATAGGATGATTCCAACCACGTACATTCCAACTTATTATATTAATCCGTTTGAACAGCATACTATAATTTCATTCTACTTTATACATGCACAAAGCACATACCAATGCAGGATGATCAAAGATGGCGGCGATGAAGAATACAACCAAATAAAAAACACGCATGCTCCGGAACCACCCAATGGGAAAAAACGAACTCTAAACCCACCCACCCACACCCGGAAACCCGAAAAAGGCAAGCAATCTACGATAGAATTCAAAGCTGCTGACTGCTCTGTCTGTGTTTTCTTTCCCTCCTCCCAGTTAGTAAAAAAGTAGAGTGACCTTGTGAAAAAGACAATAAAGTCTCAGCAAAGAAGGTACTTACATTCCATCAACCGATAAACAAGAAAGAACCAAAATAATGTTATCTCTTAGAGAGAAAAACCAGTACCATGTTTAAGTTTAATATTAATTCCCTAAAAAAGCTTTAAATTCAATTATAAAATGTTATTATAGAACAGAAAAATATATAAAAAGCCCTATTAATAGGAAAAACTACCAATTAGCTACGAAGTATTAAATTAAAGGAACAAATCACCTTATCTTCTTCCCTCAGTCATAAAATGTCCAGAGATCATTTGAGCAGAGATACTTAAACCATAAATCTTTCCTAAGGAAAACCAATAATATGCAATAAAAAACATCTCCCCGTGTTCTTTAATTAGTCTCTCGATGAAATATACAAGTGGCCATCATAAATCTTCTTTCCAAAATGCGAATAATACACAAATAGCCAAACAGCCTTTCAGATGGATCATTCAACAGCAGCGTCAGTGACAGTGGCAGGCAAAGCCTGAACAAAATCCAGCGCAGCTTTTGGATCAAAAAAAGTACGAGGAGGAGAATTAGGAGGGAAAATTTTAAGTCTTGTCGGATACCTGAAAGATGGGAAAAGATTCTTATCATATGCTTGTTTCATTACCAGGGCAAATTTTGATCTTTGTTCCATTATCTCTCTTGGATAGTCTTCGTAGAAGCGGAGCTCAGATTCCATAAATCTAAAAACTCTCTGTTTTCTTGCCTGTCGTATTATTTGATCTTTAATTTTAAAGTGATGAAAGCAAACCAGAACAGATCTTGGTTTGCTAGAGTCCTTCGATTTCGAGATAAACACTCTGTGTGTCCTTTCTATAGCAGGCGGCTTTGATAGAATGGTAGGAAATAAAGTGTGGAAAAGCTTACCAAAGTAAGCCATTAGATCTCCATCTTCAGCTCCTTCTTGCAACCCAACAATTCTTATATTCCTTTGTCGAGACCTAGTTTCCAGGTCTATAATTTTATTTTGATACCTTTCCAAACGAGTTGTAGCTTCAGACAGCTTTTGCTTAGTTATCTTCAATTCCTCTTTGTGTGAAATAACTTGAGTTTCCAGGTCTTTAAGTTTTCACAGAAATGACTTCATTTCATTACTATTCTTTTCCAGTTGGTCCTTAATTGATCCATTCTGATCCTTAATTGAATTTAGTGTCGGAACAATATCTTCAGCCCACGATGGCATTTCATCAGATCTTTCCTTTTGCACCTTTCCTTTCCCATTACCTTTATCACTAGGTTCAGGTAAATTCTTCCCACTTCTTGTAGACATAGACATATTGATCCCCCTCAAGAATCAACAAGTAAAAATTTTAAATTCAAAGCTTAAACTAGGGGGAAAGAAAGAAAACTAAGAGCAGCAGAAAAATACTCCCTTTCCATTGGCAGACAGGGGCGGTCCCCTTCCTCTTCATTATCTCCGTCCTGGCTTGCCGTGGGGGAGCTAGGCCCGTCGCCTTGCTGCGTCTCTTTGTGTTTATCAGCCTTCAGGAGCGGACTTTTTAATCTTGTTCTTAGACATCATCCTTGCCCCTTTTATTAATATAGTTATACAATATTAAGTATTTGTCTAATTTCGATTTTGGGGCAGTTTACCTTTTTTGTCGAGAGACTTTTTCCTTATGCCGCCACTCCCCTGATGACCCGGACGTCCTATCCCTTCTATGCTCTAAGGAATAAAGTCCTAGCCTCTTCAACTTCTCCCTATAATTCAGTTATTCAAATCCTGGCAGCATCCTTTTTTACATGTATTCCGGTCTAACAACACCTTTACTACAGCAAGGCAACCAAAAATGAATACAATATTCCGAGAGCAGTCTTACCAGCGTCCAATACAACCACAACATGACATGACTTCCCAACTTCTCTACTCATTGGCCTGAGAGATAAAGGCCAGTGTGTCAAAAGCCTTCTTCACCTCCTCACCTACCTGTGACTTGCACTCTGTTCTACAGCACTCCCCAGTGCCCTGGAATTCACTGTGAAAATCCTACCTGGATTTGACTTTCCAAAATATAGCACTTCATATTTACCAGCAAACCTGCAGACAAACGGGGTGCTATTGCTGTGCGGCGGACTGACCTCGACCTTGCTGATGCCAGTTGGAAACTCTCAAGACACCTCCTTGAAAAGGACCATATTCTGGACCCTCAGTGTTGCCATCACTGATCTCATCAACCTTGTGACCTCCCATTCACTGCCACCAAACTCATAGATCCCTTATCCCGCAATGCTTGTTTCTACCTTCTACTCAAGATCCACAAACGTGACTGTACGAGTAAGACCATTGTCCCTGCCAACCTGCCCCACTGAACTCATGTCCACGTACCTCAACTCCATTATATCCCCCTTGGTTCAGTCCCTTCCCAGATCAACACAGCAACACTTCTCATACTCTTGATCTCCTCAATAATGTTCAATTCCCTGCCCTGACCACCTCATTTTCACCGTGGATGTCCAATCCCTATACGTTTCAATCCCCCATCAAGAAGGCCTTAAAGTTCTCTGTATTTTTTCCCTCCAAAAGACCCTACTTGTTCCCCTCCATCAATACCCTCCTGTCTGGCAGAACTGATCCTCACCCTTAACAATTTCTCCTTTGGTCCCTCTCTCTTTTTCCAAACTCTAGAGGTAGCCGTGGTTACCTGTATGGGCCCCAGCTACGCCTACCTTTTCATTGGCTGCGTAGAGCAGTCCATGTTCCAAGCCTTCTCTGGTCAAACTCCCCAACTCTTTCTGCACTACATTGACAACTGCATAGACGCTGCTTCACACCTTCATGCTGAGCTCATCAATTTCGTAAACTTTGCCTTCAACTTCCACCCTACCCTTAAATTCACTTGGTCCATTTCTGACACCTCCCTCCCCTTTCTCGATCTCTCTGTCGCCATCTCTGGAGACAAACTATCTACTGACAACTTTTATAAACCTGCTGATTCCCACGGCCATCTTGACGATACTATTTCCACACGATCTTCTGTAAAAACGCCATTCCCTTTGCTCAGTTCCTTCACCTCTGTCGCATCTGTCCCAGGGATAAGGACAAAGAATGGGGTTTCTCTTCCTCACCTGCATCTCCTCCATTTCCCGGACATCCACGTCCATCCCATCTTCCTGCCACCTGAACAGGGATAGAGTTCCTCTTGTCCTGACCTGTCACCTCATGAGCCACTGCACCCAACGCATCATTCTCCACAACTTCCGCCGTCTGCAAAGGGATCCAACCGCCAACACATCGTTACCTTCCCTCCACTCTCCACATCTTCAGTGGGATCCTCGCACCAAACACATCATTACCCCGCCTCCCCCACTATCCGCGTATCATAGGGACTGCTCCCTCCATGATTCCTTTGTCCATTCAGCCCTCCCCACTAGTCTCTCTCACATATCCCTGCATGCAACAGAAATGCTACACCTCGCTGTTCACCTCCTCCCTGTCCTGGAAAGAAAAGCCTTATCCTGGCAATAGATACAGTGGAAGCACAAGAATTGAGAAAAGGGAGACAGGCCGGAAAGAGGTATAGTCAATCAATAGGTTTATAAATGGTTTCTAGTGGCTGAAAATATACCCTTTAACTTTCATTGGAATATGACTCTTAAAAAAATAAAGCAAAACTGATTGAAGTATCATCTAACGTTTCCACAGCTGCTGAGCGACCTAACAAACTTCAGCAAGCTGCTCTTCCTCTCCTCTCCAACGTGAACTGCAGGAACTACTGGGGTAGCAGTGTCACCGATATCATGATCTGCGCTGGTGCTGCTGGTGCCTCATCTTGCATGGTATGAAACCTTTTCAAAGTACTTCAACCTCTTTTAAGTTGCAAAAAGGCAATGAGACCAAGTCTGAGGCTGTGACTTGTTTACAGGGTGACTCTGGCGGCCCACTTGTCTGTCAGAAGCACAATGTCTGGAACTTGGTTGGCATCGTTTCCTGGGGCAGTGGCTATTGCTCCACCAGCACTCCTGGTGTCTATGCCCGCGTGACGGAGCTCAGGGACTGGATCGATAGCACCATTGCTGACAACTAAGTGCAAATCAACATGTGAAATACAAATGAAAATAAATGTACTTCTTCAACATGAATTCTAAACCTGTGTTGTTCTTTAAGGCCTGTCTGGAAATATAAGTTATTAATAAATCTAAGTAATATATGAGTTATAGGGAAAGGGTGAATAAGTTAGCAGGATAGGAGAATGTGGGGGGATTTGCTAGAGGTGTACAAAATTATGAAAGGTATAGATAGGTTAAATGCAAGCAGGTTTTTCTCCCTCAGAACACAAAATAATCTTCAGATGCTGGGGTCAAAACAACACTCACAACACGCTGGAGGAACTCAGCAGGTTGAAAACCGGTAATGCCAAACCCATGAGATAATCAATCTCAGATCCTAAATTTGTACCGGACTGAGATTCTAGAAGCAGCTTCCGCAAACAGAAGTATATTTCAGCAACATGAGTGCCCTCTAGGTCATCGCTATCAACTAAGGATGAACAATATTTAAATTTTTAATTGGTGAGATATTGCAGAATTGAAATTACATTTCTTTCCTCTGTTTATTTGAGTAGACATGGTTAAAGTTTCTGTTCAAAGTGCAAAGAAAGACACTCCTGTGTAATACATTTGTATTCTACAAAATGTAACAGAGTCCTCCACCTCCCCCCAAATAACTGGTAGCAAATTTAAGGAATTTTGTAATCGCCCTTTAACCGTATGGTAAAAATTGAGCTTTAAATTAGACAAATAAATCACCAAATTCTCTCTGTCATTAGAAATTTTGGGGCATTTGTGACGAATTACTGGTAGATCCATTATTTCCTATCACAAGAGGGGTTTAAGAAAAGTTTGGACAGGTACGTGGATGAGAGGGGTATAGAGGGCTATGGTTTAGGGACTAGGCAGAAGACCAGTTTGGCATGGAGTAGATGGGCTGAAGGGCCTATTTCTGGGCTGTATTGCTCTGTGACTCTCTCACACTAAATTACAAGCTGAGCTGGGCTGCACTCCACTGCAAGTTTCTCCTTCTCATCAAAGTAAAACGTTTATTTCAACTGCAAACTTACAAGTTGCACATGGAAAGCAACATAACGTAATATAAATCTGTTTACCTCTAAAACAGAGAAGTAGTCAACAGAGCGGACATGTACAAAGCTAGTTCTTGCCCTGGTCACAGTCACTACTGATTTTCCTGCAGTAACAAATAGCTTTAAAGAATCTGCAGTAACAAATGGTGCATGGATCACAGCAAGGCAGAGCATGGCCAAAGCAGGACTCTAGGTGTCGAACGCATCTCCTGGGCGAACGCTCTGATCTATCCATCTCGACTGCATCGAACATCAGCTGTAAGAGAAAATGTTAAAGTTTACAGAATATGAAATGTCACATACCATTTTCAATTTCTCCAATTTTGCAACAAGAATAACTAGTCACATTTAACATTTAAACATGGACTACCGACTATATACCCTGTGGGCCAAGTGGTCTCCTCGTTCTTTAAGGAGATATAATGCCATAAACCTGAGACTATGTAAACCAGCATTGCCTCTTCCATACATAAGTCAGGGAGCGGTTAAACCAACCTGGGCTAGCCCGGGTAAGGAGGGTGTCTTGGCATTCAGCAGAGCTAAGCCTGTCAATAGGCAGATGTCTCCAGGTTACTCTGCTTTAAGAAACACAAGGCAACAGAAATGACCTCATGACAGATTAGTTGAGGCTGAAAAATGCAGGTCTTGTTGGTGCTGGAGAGGACAGAACATCGTTGCAGAAACACCTAAGGTACCCCAATATCACAGTGACGTTGGGATTAAAAATTGTGTGAGACTATTTCCTCACTCATAATTTTCTTTTATTTTAACTAAGAAACAATTTTATATTAAATAAATACAATTCATATTAAAGAATCCTAAATATTAAATAGCAGATGATTGTGTACTAATGTTGGGCCAGAACAGTGAATAACAGAATTTAATTGAACTGCTGATGCTTCAGCTTTAAATCGTATTATATTTTACAATATTTGTTATAAAAAGTCAAATTTGAAATGTAATTAAAACTTAATCAGTTTACCGGATATCAGTCACTCTGCCTTTGGAACGATACTATATAAAAACTGGATTTACCTCAGGATTGAGCATAATCTTTTCTGACATTTGATGTTCTTTTTCCAATGTGGGTTTAGTCAGTGGACCTGAATTCACAACATTAACAGAATTCGTCAAATGTCTATCCTGTTGTTCATGCAAACATTAAATGTCAGTGCATGAAATGGTGACTTGGTAGATGGCAATAATATTGACCTAAAATAAAGGCTGCCGCACAAACCATTCTCTACCTTTCTCAAAGGATTTGTGCTCTACCACATTAACATTCCCCAGAAGTTTGGAGAAGAACCCAAAGAATTCAAACAAACAAAACTGACAGAGTGAACTGTAAGAACAGAGAATAAGAGACAATAGAAAGGCACTCAATCTCCAACAGACTCTCAGCCATACAGGAGACTCACTCAATGATAAAGTGAGGTTTAAGAGTAAATTATTTCTAAAGGTGACAGAGCACAACAGAAGTATGTTCTGGGTGTAATGTCAGGGATATCCAAAATGAGTTCTACATTGCTAATTAGAGACTACTATAACAAACTGCCTATGTACATTGAATGAGAGTATTGGCTTCACGGTAAACAAGAGCTGGTCACTTATTTTTCTTCCAGTGAAATATATTTTTGTAGGTTTCCTATGCGGAACCTGTACCATGCTCTCCCACTAGAGTCATAAATCCATTCAATACTCTTGGATAAAATGCAACAGTCAACTGCGACTGAAGCAGTAGATAATTAGTCACGCTGAGAGCCTCAGACCAGGATTAATGCAGAGAGTGCAGAATTAAATGGAGATGGTTAATACCCACCTGCAGCAGAAAATAGGGTCTTGCCCCTGCTCAGGGATGTAAAGTCGGCATTTGTGGTCACATCTCTAACGGCGTTGGAATCCAGTTCAGCTCTGATGGCACCGAAGCAGAGAATGAGCTGTAGAGCACAGCAGTAGAGCAGCATGGCATTAACCATGATACCTGCAGGATAATGGCACAACACTCAGCAGGGTAGCAACACCCCACCACAAGAAAAATAATCTGTTTCTATTAATACACTGGGCAATAACTCTACTTTCTCTATCATCAGCGTATAACGCATCCGCTGAAGTTGGATCTCAGAAATCACTTTGATTTAATAATCTCCATTTACCTGCAAGGAACAGCTCATGAAGTGAGAGTGAACTTTTTCTTTCCCCAGTCGGTGGTTGCTGAGAGCTGCTATCTGTTTTTGAACTCCTGTGTTCACACTTCCTGGTTTATATCGACTGGATTTATTAACTTCAACGTCACACTGACGCCATCACTGAAATGGGATTTGGATCCACCTCCAGCAATGTTTCTTTAAAGTCACCTAATTTAGTTTCATGTTAGTCCTGACTGAGTGAATAGCATTCTCAGTCAGAAAGCTGTACATTTGTGTCCTACTGCAGAGATCTGAGCACAAAATCCAGCGTGCCACTTTAGTACAATGCTGAAGAGCAGTGAACTATTAGAAGTGTTTTCTTTCCATAAAGCATGAATGAAAATTCCATTTCAGGTCAGAGGGTGTTATCTGATGTGCTCTTCCCAGCCTCCCAAGTTGACCCAATTTGTCCATGCCAGACAAGAAATTCATCTACACTTTGGCCCTCATGCTTTCATACACATCAACCTGAACAAATGCTTCAAGAATGCTGGGATTGCATCCACCTCTACCTTCTTCTCCAGTGGCTGTCCACATATTCACCACCCTGTGTGAAAAACATTCTCCTCAGATCTCCTTTAAACCTTTCCTTCCTCGCTTCAATCCATGTGCTGTAGTTTTAGAGTCCCCTACCTCTGGAAAAGTGCTGTGACTGTACCCAACCTCTTCACCTCATTCTTTTATAAACCCTTCAGATTCCTGCACTCCTGTGAGGACAATCCCAGCCTATCCAATCTTTCCTTATAACTAAAGACCTTCATTCCAGGGAACATCATGATGAACATCTCCTTCCTTCTTTCTGGAGCTGTTGCAATATCTGATAATAATGAGTGTCTATTGTTGATGAGGTTGGGGGGTCATTCACATTCTTGTGCTGATGTCGCAAATGATATCAATTTCAGTGCTCCCACAGTTGATACATTAGTTAGTAATAGTTTTAACAGTTTTATAATCAGAATCAAGTTTATTATCACTGGCATGTGTCGTGAAATTTGTTAACTTAGCAACAGCAGTTCAATGCAAAATATAATATAGAAGAGAATCAATCAATCAATCAATTACAATATATATATTGAATAGGTTAAAAATAATGCAAAAACAGAAATAATATATATTTTAAAAAGTGAGGTAGTGTTCACAGGTTCAATGTCCATTTGGCAATCGGATGGCAGAGGGGAAGAAGCTGTTCCTGAATCGCTGAGTGTGTGCCTTCAGGCTTCTGTACCTCCTACCTGATGGTAACAGTGAGAAAAGGGCATGCCCTGGGTGCTGGAGATTAATAATGGATGTTGTCTTTCTGAGACACCACTCCTTGAAGATGTCCTGGGTACTTTGCAGGCTAGTACCCAAGATGGAGCCAACGAAATCTAGAACCCTCTGCAGCTTCTTTCAATCCTGTGCAGTAGCCTCCCCATACCAGACAGTGATGCAGCCTGTCAGAATGCTCTCCATGATACATTTATAGAGGTTTTTAAGTGTTTTTGTTGATATACCAAATCTCTTCAAATTCCTAATGAAGTATATTTTCTGTTTTGCCTTCTTTATAGCTGCATCAATATGTTGGGACCAGGTTCGATCCTCAGAGATCTTGACACACAGGAACTTGAAACTGCTCACTCTCTCCACTTCTGACCCTCTATGAGAATTGGTATGTGTTCCTACGTCTTACCCTTCCTGAAGTCCACAGTCAGCTCTTTCATCTTACTGACATTGAGTACAAGGTTGTTGCTGCGACACCACTCCACTGGTTGGCATATCTCGCTCCTGTACACCCTCTCGTCTCCATCTGAGATTCTACCAACAATGGTTGTATCATCAGCAAATTCATGGATGATATTTGAGCTATGCCTAGCAACACAGTCACGTGTATATAGAGAGTAGAGCAGGTGGGCTAAGCACACACCCCTGAGGTGCACCAGTGGGGATAGAATATCTATCTCCCAGCTTTTATAGGACGTAGATGTTCCATTTAGCTGGGATTGATAATGAAGGAATGACAGAGATATATCGATAATTACATTGACTCCATACCACTAGCTATATAGATGATGTTATCAGGGATAATGAAGATAGGATTCAAACACTGGGGTTCAATAGTGTAGTGATCAGAACTGCACTCATTGTTCAAGTGTAGCCTCACCAACATCTTGTACATCTGCTTGTCCTCATCTAGGTGTAGATGGGTTGATGGAAATTTGGACAAAATGGGTGATGGTAGGATTAGTATGGTTAGGTGATGGAAACGTGATGTGGGGTGATCAGCCAGGCTTGATGAGTTGAAGAGCCTGTGCTGGATCTCAGTAGCCATATGGAAATTCACTGCCTGGGCAACACGGATTGGAAGCAAGATGTTGGACTTACCAAAGGCAGCACATTCGGAAATCAAACACTTTTTTTCTTAAAGATCTATAACTGACTGTAGATTACAGAATCATAGTGTACCACAGCACAGAGACAGGCTCTTCGGCCCATCTAGACCATGCCGAGCTAGTAGTTTACCTCATCCCATTGACCTGCACCTGAACCAAAGCCATTCGTATCTCCACTATTCATGTACTTACCCAAATTTCTCTTGAATGCTGTTTGTTCCACACTCAGTTCCCTCTCTGAATGAAGAAATTCCCCCTCATTTCCCCTCCACTTCCACTGGCAGCTCATTACACACTCTCACCACTCTGTGTGAAAAAGTGCCCCCTTAAATATTTCACCTTTCATCCCGGTAGCCACCCACTTCAACTCTGCTTCCCACTCCCATTCAGATATGTCCATACATGGCCTTCTCTACTGCCATGATGAGGCTAAACGCAGTTTAGAGGAACAACACCTCATATACCGTCTAGGTAGTCTCCAGCCCCTTGGTATGAACATAGAATTCTCCAACTTCTGGTAATTCCCTCCCCCTCCCCCTCCATTCCCCATCCCTACGTCACTCTGCCCCCTCCCTCAGCTGCCTATCACCTCCCTCTTGGTTCTGCCTCATTCTGCTACCCATTGTGTTTTCCCCTATTCTTTCTTCACCTTTCCTGCCTATCACCTCCCTGCCTCCCTTCCCCCACCCCTTTATCTTTCCCCTTACTGGTTTTTCACCTGGAACCTTCTCCTTCCCACCCTCCCCCCACCTTCCTTATAGGGCCTCTGCCCCTTCCCCCTACAGTCCTGACAAAGGGTTCCGGCCTGAAACGTCGACCGATCTTTTCCACAGATGCTGCCTCACCTGCTGAGTTCCTCCAGCGTGTTGTGAATGTTGCTTTGACCCCAGCATCTGAAGATTATTTTGTGTTCTGAGGGAGAAAAACCTGCTTGCATTTAACCTATCTATACCTTTCATAATTTTGTACATCTCTAGCAAATCCCCCCACATTCTCCTATGCTGCTAACTTATTCACCCTTTCCCTATAACTCATATATTACTTAGATTTATTAATAACTTATATTTCCAGACAGGCCTTAAAGAACAGCACAGGTTTAGAATTCATGTTGAAGAAGTACATTTATTTTCATTTGTATTTCACATGTTGATTTGCACTTAGTTGTCAGCAATGGTGCTATCGATCCAGTCCCTGAGCTCCGTCACGCGGGCATAGACACCAGGAGTGCTGGTGGAGCAATAGCCACTGCCCCAGGAAACGATACCAACCAAGTTCCAGACGTTGTCCTTCTGACAGACAAGTGGGCCGCCAGAGTCACCCTGTAAACAAGTCACAGCCTCAGACTTGGTCTCATTGCCTTTTTGCAACTTAAAAGAGGTTGAAGTACTTTGAAAAGGTTTCATACCATGCAAGATGAGGCACCAGCAGCACCAGCGCAGATCATGATATCAGTGACACTGCTACCCCAGTAGTTCCTGCAGTTCACGTTGGAGAGGAGAGGAAGAGCAGCTTGCTGAAGTTTGTTAGGTCGCTCAGCAGCTGTGGAAATGTTAGATGATACTTCAATCAGTTTTGCTTTATTTTTTTAAGGGTCATATTCCAATGAAAGTTAAAGGGTATATTTTCAGCCACTAGAAACCTTTTATAAACCTACTGATTGACTATACCTCTTTCCGGCCTGTCTCCCTTTTCTCAATTCTTGTGCTTCCACTGTATCTATTGCCAGGATAAGGCTTTTCTTTCCAGGACAGGGAGGAGGTGAACAGCGAGGTGTAGCATTTCTGTTGCATGCAGGGATATGTGAGAGAGACTAGTGGGGAGGGCTGAATGGACAAAGGAATCATGGAGGGAGCAATCCCTATTAACACGGATAGTGGGGGAGGGGGAGTAAAGATGTGTTTGGTGCTAGGATCCCACTGAAGATGTGGAGAGTGGAAGGAAGGTAACGATGTGTTGGCAGTAGGATCCCTTTGCAGACGGCGGAAGTTGTGGAGAATGATGCGTTGGGTGCAGTGGCTCATGAGGTGACAGGTCAGGACAAGAGGAACTCTATCCCTGTTCAGGTGGCAGGAAGATGGGGTGGACGTGGATGTCCGGGAAATGGAGGAGATGCAGGTGAGGAAGAGAAACCCCATTCTTTGTCCTTATCCCTGGGACAGATGCGACAGAGGTAAAGGAACTGAGGAAAGGGAATGGCGTTTTTACAGGAGATCGGGTGGAAATAGTATCGTCAAGATAGCCGTGGGAATCAGCAGGTTTATAAAAGATGTCAGTAGATAGCTTGTCTCCAGAGGTGGAGACAGAGAGATCGAGAAAGGGGAGGGAGGTGTCAGAAATGGACCAAGTGAATTTAAGGGTAGGGTGAAAGTTGAAGGCAAAGTTTATGATATTGATGAGCTCAGCATGTAGGTGTGAAGCAGCATCTGTGCAGTTGTCAATGTAGTGCAGAAAGAGTTGGGGAGTTTTACCAGAGAAGGGTTGGAACATGGACTGCTCTACGCAGCCAGTGAAAAGGTAGGCGTAGCTGGGGCCCATACAGGTAACCACGGCTACCCCTAGGGTTTGGAAAAAGTGATAGAGACCAAAGGAGAAATTGTTAAGGGTGAGGACCAGGTCTGCCAGACAGGAGGGTATTGGTGGAAGGGAACTGGTTGGGTCTTTTGGAGGGAAAAATGCAGAGAACTTTAAAGACTTCTTGATGGGGGATAGAAATGCATAGGGACTGGACATCCTGGTGAAAATGAGGTGGGCAGGGCAAGGAATTGAACATTATTGAGGAGGTCGAGAGCATGAGAAGTGTTGCTGTGTTGATCTGGGAAGGGACTGAACCAAGGGGGATATAATGGAGTTGAGGTATGTGGACATGAGTTCAGTGGGGCAGATTGGCAGAGACAATGGTCTTACTCGTACAGTCACGTTTGTGGATCTTGGGTAGAAGGTAGAAACAAGCATTGCAGGATAAGGGAACTATGAGTTTGGTGGCAGTGAATGGGAGTTCACAAGGTTGATGAGATCAGTGATGGCAACACTGAGGCTCCAGAATATGGTCCTTTTCAAGGAGGTGTCTTGAGAGTTTCCGACTGGCATCAGCAAGGTCGAGGTCAGTCCGCCACTCAGCAATAGCACCCCCTTTGACTGCAGGTTTGCTGGTAAGGTTGTGATTGTTGTGGAGAGCGTGGAGGGCAGTGCATTCAGAGGGAGTAAGGCTGGAGGAGGAGGAGAGGAGTGCTGAAATTGTGGCGGTTGATGTTTCGTTGGGAATTAGAGACGAGAAGATCTGGAGCTGGCAGAGAACCAGAGCGGGATGTCCAAGAGAAGGTGTAGGATTGGATATGGGAGAAGGGGTCATTGGTGGAGGGAGGGGAAATCTTGCCAAAGAAGTGGGCTTGGAGACGGAGGCGACCAAAGAAGAGCTCAACGTCCTGCCAGGCACAGAACTCACTCAGATGCAGGTGAAGGAGGACAGACATGAGACCTTTGCTGAGGACAGAATTTTCCAGCTCAGAGAGGGGAAGGTTGGAGGGAATGGGGAAGACACGGCAAGGATTTGAGCTGGGATTGGAAGGGGGAGGAGAGCAGGGTGAGGGTTAGGGTGTTCTGGGAAGGTAGGGTGGGAAGAAGATAGTCGCTCTGAGGGCAAGGCAGGCAGGAGTACGGAACTTTGGATAATGAGGGATATTGAGGCCCTGACCCTGGATAAAAAGGAGGCATGGGTTAGGTACAAGCAGCTGGGATCAAGCAAATCTCTGGAGGGATATAGTGCAAACAGGGGGCTTGAGGGAACTTTGACAGAGAATATGGATAAAATTCTACAGAGATTGTGTGTATATTAACGTAGAAACAGATTAAGAGTGGAAAGATTTCGGAGAAACTTGAGGGACAACGTTTTTTGTTCCACAAACGGTGGTATCCATGCAGAATCAGCTACCAGAAGAAGTGGTAAGGCAAATATGATGACAACTTTTAAAAGACAGCTGGACAGGTGCATAGATTGGAAAGGATTAGAAAGTTATGACACATGGATTAAAGAGGATTTTAGGTTATGGGACCATGGATCGGAAAGGTTTAGAAGGTTATGGGTCCATGGATTGGAATGAGTTAGATTATGGGTCTATGGTTTTGAAAGGTTTGGAAGGCTGTGGGTCTGTGGATTGGAAAGGTTCAGAAAGTTATGTGCCAAACATTGGCAAATGGCACTAAATTGGCTGGGGTATCTTAGTCTGCTTGGACCAATTGGGCAGAAGGACCCATTTCCAATCTATATGACACTGTGAACACCCTATCGCTGGATCAGTTGTAGAAGCCCACAATATCCCTCTGATGAACAGAATTATCCTGTTCCTTGACCAGAGAAATTTGTTGCAGCCATGAAGTATTATTCATAGCATAACCTTTCAGATTGCCAATCATCTTGGGAGTCTATCCACTGCTCCCTGTCAGGGTAAGGGTACAAAGGCACAGAGCTCGGAACTGCAACACTGTAATTTGTAAAGTTTTGAACTGACATACGGTAAGCACGAGTCCTTCCCCATCCCGTTGTGACACACATCATGCCCTCTGGGTAGTTATCAGATACAGCGGCGAGACAGACTGGCGACACATGACTGTTGAACTGAACGGTGGTTGCAAGCTTCACCACAGAAACATCATAATTAATGGTGGATGGGTTCCACTTGGGGTGTGTAATGACCTGTAACAGAGAGAACATGGATGACGGCTGTGCCTAGTACTCATCTTTTACAGTTGGCACTTGCTTGAGACCGATAACTTCAGACTCTCCTGGATTTCATGTCAATGGAGCTGCACTCATGAATGGGGAATTGCTTATTCAAAATAGAATTCAAAAGCCCTTCATTAGAAAACAAAGTCAGCAATTTAAAGAAAAATAGATAGACTTACAAGCTGGAAGTGGAAATAAGTGGCTGCATTCTGTCGTTTACCATTACACTGGTGCTGTCGTCTTGCATAAAACATCTTCAGTTTTTCCTTTCTGAATCTGATTAACTTTTCTGAGATAATCAGTTTTTTTTTTCAGTTGCCTAGACACTTCAATCAAGTCAGCAGTTCATGTGCTCATTTCTAAACTCTATATGAGCAAAACAGCAATCACCTCAGCACAATAAGACAACCATTTCTCATTGCATCTACATCTGTCTCAAATGTTAATGAACTTCTTGCAAACCGCTCGATGCCAGGACACAACGGTGGTCAGAAGACAAAAAGAAGATGCAAAAATCATTCAGAAGTGTCAGCAATCAATCCCAAATCATTGACTCAAAATGGCTCTGCTTTGCAACGGATTAAGCAATCGTTGGTAATCTGTTGATACACCAACCTTATCTAGGATAAGGAGACAAAGGATGAATCATGTAGAGAAAAGGGTGCCAGTCCAGCTACCAGGCCAGAGAGGTTCAAACGTTACCGTGTGTGCAGTCATATAGACACTGGCATTCTGGCATACAGCCCAAAGACTGGACCTTATACCAACCCACACATTATCAAATTCCCTGATGGGTTTTACAGGCAACCCTTAGTGAACAGGACACCAGGATCAATGGCCACTCTATGTCATCACGTGGGACAATATTTCTTTCCACCATTCATCTGCAGTGACTGGCTGGTTTCAGGCTTATCCATCCATGTCCGTGAAACTCTTTTCACCGCACTCCCCATTCCTCAACCCTGCTGGGTTTTTCCGTTCCTGCAGATGGCAGGTGTTATTCCGACCAAAGGCCGCTGATGGACACTATGATTGAGGATCACCATGCAGACGTCCAGGGCTGGATTTGGCATCCCGGAAGTGCATTGCTAGGGAGCACATTCGATGTGATGTTGGTGAAAACATGAGGTCAAACCGGGGACAAAATAGATCAGAGATGACCATTATTGTATGGCATTTCTGTTAGCAGAGATGAATGATTTTTTTCTCCTAAAGGTGTGGGCAATTTTGTCTTTGACTTTCATGTAACGACAGTTGAGATTCCAGACTGTGTGTGTCGGTTTGCATTCTTGCCTCTCATCCTGTTGATCCTTCAAAGTTCTTACTCAAGATTGGAGTTGTAATCATAGTATTCACAATAATAGACAAAGTGTCCTGATCTCTGGCGTTATACATAGTATGCACCAAGCATCACAATGTGCAACTGACTACACTGATCATGTTATGCCTCTTTGAGAAGGATGGCCAGTGTTTTGCCAGTGATTACCCAGTGATCACTGATATGTGTTAGAGATGTAATGCTGTGTGCTACTGTTTTAATTGAATTATTCACTTTTGCTGCAAATATTTATTGTTTTGATTTGCTGAGTGCAATTTGCAGTGAGAATGAGGAGTTTAGCACAATGGATTAGTCTTTTGCAGCCCGTGTCGACTGTTTAGAGAATGTGGCTACTGTTTTCAACTGTGTGGTTAAGCGACTGAGAAAAACTGTAATAGGACTAATAGTATGTTCTCTTTCAATTTGATCTAAAATGGCCATGATACCAAGCATTAATGACTTAAGTTATTTCTCACTTGATATAAGTGAGATAGGAATAAAACATCAGTTTATTTTGTTGGTTCCAAGCTATAAGTATTCAACAGTCTTGAGACTGACCTCATTTTGTTCTGGTTGTGAGCCTAATGATTTGTCCGCATTGACATTTCCAGAGAGTCATGCATTCCAACGTGAAATGTCTAATTTAAGTTGCTTCATGTTTGTACTTATGACTGAGTTTGTCTTTTCACCTACTACACTGCAAGTAACATTTATTGCTGGAAGGCCCATGTGGAGCTAGTGCAGAGGAAAATTAATCTGATTAAAACTGGGGCCCCAATGCCTGAGGGAAGTGACGTGTAATAATCTTTTATCATCTTCGTCAGCACCTGAAATAATTCTTGCCTTGCTTGTTATCAATACCTAGTGATTCTATTACTGGTTCTATGAAGTTTATCATGGCGAGGCATTTTCATATTGGAGATTGAAACCACTTTCGGTAATGGACACCCCTTACTAAGATCCTGTGTCCTGTCTGTATGGCATCCATCTCTGCACATCAACTTGGATCCTAACAGTACTGTCGTCCAAATTTGACCTGAATTTAAACAAATTCCTAGTTTTACAGGGAGATGCGTACCTTAGCAATGGACATGGATTTCTGGCTGGCTTCAGCTTTTGAGCTTTTGTCATGGGCACCAACAATAGCAAAGTCGTTCGTACTGTATGTGACAAAAGAAAAACAAAAGCAGTGACAGAGTTTGCTTGTTGCAAGATACCAGCAACTCCAAGCTTCATCAGTGGTGGGGGGGGGTGGGTGGGGGGGGGTGGAGGGAAAATTGTACTTTCCAGTCAACGATTTCCCAAACTATTCATGCAAGGATCTTCCCTCGTTAGGTCAATGTTCATGCCCACGAGCAATTTTTCTTTGCCTCATATATAACTTTGAACAAAAATATCAGTTAAAGCTGCATCATCCCTCAGGAATTAGAGAATGATTCACCAGCACATTTCTTTCTCTCTTTGTAGGTGTTAAGACTTACCTCACTTCACAATGTGCAGCGGTGACAACCCAGTTTTCATTGATCAAGGAACCGCCGCAGAAATATCAACCAGAGTCACTCTGTTACACGAGGAAAAAGGATGCTCAGTATTACCATGAAAACACCTTAAGTTTTTCTCCACCATACGGAAGTAGTTTTATTGAAAGTTGACAGTGACTCCATATTGCAAATTGGGTAAAAGGAAACAAGACTCATAATATAACAAGGAAGTTATCAAACATCATTGGATCATGAATTCAAAGAAATTCGTTGAAAAACAAAGTTCTAAAGATGCATTAAATAACTACTGTAAAACTAAACTTTAATTTTAAATGAAACATATGATGAGAAATAGGGCTAATATTGTAATACCAAGAACAGTTAAGCGGGATTTAGAAAATGATGTGGAAAACTGAAAAGTTGGATAAGAATTGCTTAAAGGGAGTCTGAAAAATGAATAAAAGATAATGTAACATACATCAAAGTTGCTGGTGAACGCAGCAGGCTAAGCAGCATCTATAGGAAGAGGCGCAGTCGACGTTTCAGGCCGAGACCCTTCGTCAGGACTAACTGATAATGTAAAAGATAATGTAAGGAAGTTTATGGGGATATAAGATACTTATAAAAGATATAAGATACTTTCCTGAAGAATATTTAAAGTAAAGAGAGCCTGGAACCAATGTGAGAGGAGAGACGGAGATGAATTGTGCAAGATGAAATGGCAGCAAGATATTAAGCACTGGATTATATGATGCAAGTACTAATGGAATGAGAATCTGGATGCTACACAGAGGGATATGTCACTGCAGGAAGGGAGCAGTTCTAAAATGAAGGAATCAAGAAGCTCCATGCAGTCGAAATAATTTGTAAAGGAGGATAATGTAATCTTAGTGTTCAAATTGCCATTTAGCACTGGAGAATTACTAATCAAAAGATAGAGAAAGATAGGCCAAGTAATCATAAACCAACTGGTATGAGGACATTTATGGATCAACTCTGAGAATCTATAATTTCCCACAATTAGTAAGAATTCAGAAATACATTAATTAAGAATAACCAGTTTGGATTTGTTAAAGATAAATAGTGATTTTGTAGAGGATTGTAGAAAGTCTATATTACATCAAGGTTTTAAGAAAGTAATTCACGTGAAGCTTGTTAAATAAAAACAGACAAACGTATAATAGGACAGATAAAAAGTTGATTGACAGAAACAAGAGAGACAGAGAGAGAGGGTGAGAAAGAGTGAGAGTGCGAGAGAGTGAGAGTAAGAGAGAGAGAGTGAGAGAGAGTGAAAGAGAGTAGACTGGGTGGGACAGAGAGGGAAACTGTGCACCCCAAACAATGGTACTGAGTTCAATTAAAGACACTTCAGGAAAACCTCTCTAATATTCAAAATTAGGAAAATGGATAATTTTTTTGAGAGTTGTGGTGACTAAAAGCAAAACAGGATTATTTAAAGAAATGCCACTGGAATGCAAACATATTTACTTTTTAATCTGTGGAACAGGGATGAGCAGAGAAAGCTCTTCATATGACTTCCCCTTTTGAGCGAAGAGCAGCAAGTATTGCCCATTACTGTGTCTATTAACCAAACAGGATGCAATATAAATACAGAAGTATCTGGCCTTTTGTAGCAATTTCAACAGTTCTAAGGCTTTCGTATTTTTACGAGGCCGAGTTGCTAGCTCGATGTTCAACCCAGCACGGATGGAAAGTGTGCAAGAGAACCGGCTGGATTCGAACTCGGGACCCTTCGCGCTGAAAGCGGGCAATGATGCCACTATGCCACCAGCCGGCGAGTCTAGTGATTAGGTTAGGGTCAAATCGGGGGTTGCTGGGCAATGTGGCTCGAAGGGCTCGAAGGGCCTATTCCGTGTTGTCTCTCTAAATACTGTAAGTAATAAATAACATAATCAAATAACTTGCTGGATAACACTAACTGACCTGCAGGGAAATCTGCCAGGGCCAGGATCCTGGAACAGCCTCTTCACCATTGACAATTCGACTGTAGCCTGACACAACCGGGGTGATGGCTGAAGATCCGCAGCCTGCACCTGGGTGGAGAGAAGCAGTTGCTCTATGTAAATGTTGCCTATTGCATTCAACACGGCACCCTCCGTTCCAATGGTTAAAAGTAGAATTCTAATTTCAAGTGATATTACCATAAGTGACTCCAAAGAAAGCAAAGCAGTGGAGAAGCCACAGAAACACCATGGTGAGCTTATAACATTCTTTAAGAGACTGATGATTGGTCTTATAGGGTCTAGTTGCCATGAACTTTACACTTCAAAGTCATGAATAAAAAATGCTCTGTGTGCATAAGTTAATAACAGCATATGTTGCTTATTCCTTTTCCAAGTAAACAAATATTATACAAGGTTGTGCAAACTCTGGAAAAATGGCAATTATCCTAAACAAATGCAAATAAGGCACATATGGTCTTTGACACATAACTTCTCAGCTCTCTGCATTCTAGCACTTGATCACAATGAGTTGCCGGTAAACACTTGCACAGGTCAATACAGTTCAGTGGCTGCGTTCCGAGCATTAGTGTCTTCACATTCAGTTGCTCCAATCCACCCCCATTTGTTGATCCAGTAAGAAAAATACAAAGATTGTTCTGGAAGACCAAATCAGCCGGCCTCAGCCCGAGTAAGTGCTAAACTCTCCGGAGACATACAGTATACAGTCACCTAGCAACACACACAAAATGCTGAAGCATCTCAGTAGGTCAGGCAGCATCTATGGAGGGGAATAAAGAGTCGATCTTTCAGGCTGAGACCTTTCATCAGGATTGGAAAGGGAGGGGGAAGAAGCCAAATGAGAAGGTGGGGAAGGAGTACAAGCTTAATAAAGAGGTACACACTAATTTGCTAGATTATGTTTTAAAATTTAAAGAAAGATTATATAAAGCTTGTAGCTTGGCATAGGAACATTTGAAGTTGGCTCAAGTGAAGATGAAGACCTGGTATGATAAGGAAGCTAGAATGAGGTTATTTAAACCTGGAGATAAGGTGCTGGTTCTTTTCCCACTGCAAAGGAACCAATTACAAGCTAAATTTCATGGTCCTTATGAGATTAAATATAAAGTAAATGATGTGGATTATGTGATAAAAACCCCAGATCGAAGAAAGACAACACAGCTGTGTCATATAAATATGATAAAACCATATTATGAGAGAGAAGCTTCTACTATGACTGATGTGATCAATAATGAGTTTGATCTTTCTAAAAACTTGATGGATGATTCATCTGAAACTCATTTTAACCCCAACATTATTTCAGACAAGTTATCAAATTCAAAAATTCCAGAAAATATTGATGAAAAATTAGCTCATTTACAGCCAGAACAGAGAGAGCAGATGAAACAGTTAATTTTTAAATATAGAGATTTATTTCCAAATGTTCCTAGAAGGACCACCGTAGCTACGCATGATGTAGATGTTGGAGATGCAAAACCCATAAAACATCATCCGTATCGAATGAACAGGGAACAATGTGAACTTACCAAACAAGAAATTAAGTATATGTTAGAGAATGATATTATTAGACATTCTAATTCGGATTGGAGTTCACCGTGTGTTATGGTGCCTAAGCCAGACAATAGTGTTAGGTTTTGTACAGATTACAGGAAGGTGAATGCTGTGACAAAAGCTGATGCATATCCAATCTCTAGGGTAGATGATTGTGTGGATAAAGTTGGACAAGCCAAATTTCTTACAAAGATTGATTTGTTGAAAGGTTATTGGTGTGTTCCATTGATAGATAGAGGTAGAGAGATTTCAGCATTTGTAACCCCATTTGGGTTATATGAATATAATGTTCTTCCATTTGGGATGAAGAATGCACCAGGTTCTTTTCAGAGGATGATTAATAGCGTAATTCATGGATTAAAAGATACAGATGCCTAAATTGATGATTTAGTTACAGGAAATAATACATGGGAAGCACATATTACTGCAGTGGAGAAACTATCTGATAGACTTTCGAAAGCCAACTTAACTATTAACTTAGCTAAAAGTGAATTTGGTCATGCCACTGTGATTGTTAAGGAAAAGGGTTAAGGAAATCAAACTCAAATTTAATAACACAGTTTAATGTTACAGGAGTACGATATTTTGATCACTCATATTAAGGGTACAGGTAATGTGATTGCTGATTGTCTATCCAGATGTTAAATGTACAATGAAAATTTTCTTATGGAGTGGTAATTTAACATTTGTAACACTCCTACTGTATATTAGTTTGTAAAGTGCTGAAAGATAAGACTGTATATATTGTGTATGTTGTAAATTTTATACCTTTGTATATTTTTGTGTAAATTGTTAATTGTTAAAATTTTGTTCCTTAAGGGACCAACTCTTTTTTTTGGAGGAGTTGTTACATACCTCAAGGAGATCTTGTGAGAATGATGTACTGGTCTTTTGGAGGTCACCTGATGTAATTTTCCCGCTGATGTGAGGTCACGCGATGACATGTGCACCACGAGTATAAAAGGGAAGATCTCTGGTGACGCAGTTAGTTATTTGTTTTCCAGTTAGAACGTTTGTCAATGTCTCCGTTCAGTTGCGTATTTGTTTTATGATGCAGTTTCATTTTTAAAATGGAGTTTTACATTCCATTGTAAGGTACAATAGTGCTGGTTGGCAGTTTACTCTTTTTGCCAGGTTTGTTGATGTACCCTTTCAGTAGTATTGGAGAGTGAAGACTTTATCGAAGTATAGGATGGAAGGATTAAGAGAAGTTGGTGTCGTTCAGCAGTTTAATAAAGTATCAACCTTATTGAGTCTTCGTTGAAGAAGTAGCGACCTGCATCGAGATAACTCTTGCCAAAAGAACAAGGTAGTTCATGCAGAATTTGCTCTCTGGAAATTAAGGTCAGTTGTTTTAAGCTGTTTATTTCCTTCCTCATGAATCCTTTGGACAGAATCAGCAGGGAAGTCGCGTCTGTGAAGAAATCCTTCTCCAGAGAAGTCTCTCCCAATTGAATGTATAAATCTGTTGGACTTTCAAATTTACCATTTTAAGAACTGTGTTTGACTTTACCGCTTTAAGAACTGTTTTCACATTTATCGCTTTAAGAACCAGGCTTGTTTACAAAACAGAAATGCACAGTACACAAGGGAGCACAAAGGATGGGTAAGACATTGGTTAAATGGCAGAAAACAAAGATGTTGATTTTTGGGTTTGAATGATAGTGTTGTCCCCTTTGCTGTCTCTTTCTTGGTTCTTTATGCCTGCAGGCATTCTGTCAAAAAGCACTAAACAGAAACTGTAGTTCCTTTCTTTTTATCCAAACTTTTAACCAGAGCACCAAGTGAGATTCAGAAACTGAAGGAAACATATTTACTTTCACAAGGTTTGTTGTGGACCAGAAATTCTATAGAACTTTCTCAGGGGAGTGACCATAAGCCCATAAGACACAGGAGCAGAATTAGGCTAATTCAGCCCAAATGGTCAGTTCCACCAGTCCATCATGGCTGATTTCATATCCCTTTCAACCCAGGAATTCTGCCAGTTTTCCACAGCAGACCTAAGGAAAACTCACATATGTACTGCATCAGCTAATGTACACTATGGAAGTGTAAAAATAATGTCTCATTATTTGTCTTTAAATAATCAAAATATATACGAAAAGAAGCAGATTAGCAACTTTCTGTTTGGAAAGGAGCGACACTCATTGGTTTGTTAACAGCACAAGAGATTCAGTATCGTAGGTTATCAAATAGCTGCAGAGAGAAAGCTTCCAACAGGTAAATGGATACACGTGACCTTGTCTTATGTAAATCACCGGTTTCTTGCACAACACTTTAGCAAAGTGGAAAATAGGAAACTCTATTCTATTTGCTTCAGCAGAGCCCAACTCAGGTTTTCCTCTAATGATTAGAAGTTTTAAACAGCAACTTCCCTTCAACCGGACCATTACATCATTCTCACAAGATCTCCTTGAGGAATGTGACAACACTGACACCCGTACAAAAGTAACAGGATAGACCTGAACCCGAGGGGGACCAATATATTCACTAGAAGTGTTGGGAAGGGTTTAAACTCTTTGGGTAGGGGATGGGAAACTGAGTGATAGGGCCATTGGTATACAAGCAGAGGTAGTGTGTAGTGAAACTGTGACGAAGGACAGGCAGATGAAAGAGCAAAATAGCCGGCAGTTGGATGAGTTGCAGTGTAACGGGGGACAAGTGCAGGGCATCAGAGCATTGGGCTCTGAGGTTTCTAAGAGCAACTGAATTTGCTAATTGTTGCTTAACAACAGTTATTAATGGTTTAAGAGTTCCTTGTGTCTCTCGAGCGACTCGCACTTTGTAGTGCAGTTATCTGGTGCTTTCTGTTTAAGTTTGTTAAGTTTATTTTGATAGGCTGAGATTCTGTGTTAGTTTTATTCTTGAAGCAGATGCCCGATTAGCTCCAATCGGGATGTCCTAATTTTGAGAACAATTTGTCTCACTTGGTCGAGCTACCTCTGTATAAGCTCTCGTTTCTGTCTCTACATGGAAGTCTTTGTCTCCGATGTTGCCAGTGCACACCACAGCATTTATCTACCAGCATCACTGAAGGACATCTTGAACAAGTCCCTCATTCGGGACTTCCAGTGGACACAGATCTGTGGTGCCGTCACAATCACGGATTCGGCAGCCCAGCAGATACGGCAATTGAGCTCGTGAATATGCTCGTCTCAGCTAATTATTATTTCACTGTAATAGTACTTAACTCCATTCGTTCTGTCGTAATATTTGTCGTGACTTGGACACAGCAACACTTCGTTGCTTGCATTCTGCCTTACCTGAGGAAATTGGACTGTTGAGTCAACTCACTCTGAAGACTAGCGGTATTCATTTACTGTTTAGTTGTTCTTTTCCAGCTGCAGTGTAGGCTTTGTTTTCCATTTGAGAGTTTCCGTTAATGTCTTTGTTTGGCAGAGCAGTTATTGTTCTCTTTTCCCTTTAACACCACTCGCATTAAAGTCTGTGAACTATCGACCTGTTTCAGTGTCTCTCACTCCACACTTGGGGCATATCTGAACTCAGTGATAACAAGACTGAAAAGGATGATGAATACAGGACTGAAGATGTTGTATTTGGATGCACTCAGTATGCTTAATAAGGTAGATTATCGTGTAGCATGGTTAGAGTTTGTATATTTTTGTGTAAATTGTTAATTGTTAAAATTTTGTTCCTTAAGGGACCAACTCTTTTTTTGGAGGAGTTGTTACATACCTCAAGGTGATCTTGTGAGAATGATGTAATGGTCTTTTGGAGGTCACCTGATGTAATTTTCCCGCCGATGTGAGGTCATGTGATGACATGTGCACCACGAGTATAAAAGGGAAGATCTCTGGTGACGCAGTTAGTTATTAGTTTTCCAACTAGAACGTTTGTCAATGTCTCCGTTCTGTTGTGTATTTGTTTTTATGATGCAGTTTCATTTTTAAAATGGAGTGTTACGTTCTGTTGCAAGGTACAATAGTGCTGAATTGGCAGTTTACCCTTTTTGCCAGATTTGTTAATGTACCTTTTCAGTAGTATTGGAGAGCGAAGACTTCATCGAAGTACAGGATTGAAGGATTAAGAGAAGGTGGTATCGTTCGTCAGTTTAATAAATGATCAACCTTATTGAGTCTTCGTTGAAGAAGTAGCGACCTGCATCGAGATAACTCTTGCCAAAAGAACAAGGTAGTTCATGCAGAATTTGCTCTCTGGAAATTAAGGTCAGTTGTTTTAAGCCGTTTATTTCCTTCAGTATGAATCCTTTGGACAGAACCAGCAGGAAAGTCGCGTCTATGAAGAAATCCTTCTCAAGAGAAGTCTCTCCCAATTGAATGTATAAATCTGTTGGACTTTCGAATTTACAATTTTAAGAACTGTGTTTGACTTTACCGCTTTAAGAACTGTTTTCACATTTATCGCTTTAAGAACCAGGCTTGTTTACAAAACAGAAATGCACGGTACACAAGGGAGCACAAAGGATGGGTAAGACATTGGTTAAATGGCAGAAAACAAAGATGTTGATTTTTGGGTTTGAATGATAGTGTTGTCCCCTTTGCTGTCTCTCTCTTGGTTCTTTATGCCTGCAGGCATTCTGTCAAAAAGCACTAAACAGAAACTGTAGTTCCTTTCTTTTTATCCAAACAGTTAACCGGAGTACCAAATGAGATTCAGAAACTGAAGGAAACATATTTGCTTTCACAAGTTTTGTTGTGGACCAGAAATTCTATAGAACTTTCTCAGGGGAGTTACCATAAACCCATAAGACACAGGAGCAGAATTAGGCTAATTCAGCCCAAATGGTCAGCTCCACCAGTCCATCACAGCTGATTTCATATCCCTTTCAACCCAGGAATTCTGCCAGTTTTCCACAGCAGACCTAAGGAAAACTCACATATGTACTGCATCAACTAATGTACACTATGGAAGTGTAAAAATAATGTCTCATTATTTGTCTTCAAATAATCAAAATATATAAGAAAAGAAGCAGATTAGCAACTTTCTGTTTGGAAAGGAGCGACACTCATTGGTTTGTTAACAGCACAAGAGATTCAGTATCGTAGGTTATCAAATAGCTGCAGAGAGAAAGCTTCCAACAGATAAATGGATACATGTGACCTTGTCTTATGTAAATCACCGGTTTCTTGCACAACACTTTAGCAAAGTGGAAAATAGGAAACTCTATTCTATTTGCTTCAGCAGAGCCCAACTCAGGTTTTCCTCTAATTATTAGAAGTTTTAAACAGCAACTTCCCTTCAACCATTCAGTTCTGGAACCAACCCATACAACCCTAATCGCTACCACAGCAGAGAAATGCTAGCTATGACCACTTTGACCTGCAATTGCATTTTTGTTGTAGTTGTGATCTTTCCTACATCATTTACGTTTTTCTTGTGAATGTTGTGTATGTCTCGCCTTGTCCCTTTGACACCGTTGCAACCAAGTTTTCCATTGCACTCGTGTTTGCTTTTTATTCAGAGACACAGCACGGTAACAGGTCCTTCTTGCGCTGCCCAACTGCACCCATGTGACCTGTTGAGCTAATGAACTGCATGTTGGAACGTGGGAGGAAATCGGAGCACCCAGAGGAAAGCCAAGCGGTGACGGGAAGAACATGCAAACTCCTTACAGACAGTGACAGGAACATACCCCTTATACATGCACTTGGGCATAAACTTAACTTTGACTTAGACCCACATTAACTTACTTCAAGCAGCACACACCAAAGTTGCTGGTGAGCGCAGCAGGCCAGGCAGCATCTCTAGGAAGAGGGACAGTCGACGTTTCAGGCTGAGACCCTTCGTCAGGAACTTACTTCATGTCATGAAGTAATCTCTGGACTGAAGAAGGATTTGAATAAAAACCGAACATGCTGGAAACTTGGGAAGTCAGGCCCCTTCCAATGGAAAGGGGAACAGCTCACTCTCCATGGGTTTTTCCAACATTTTCCGCTATGATTCACCTTTCCATCTTCTGCAGTTCTTTTGATTTTCATCAAGCATTGGAATATATGCCTGTTCAAGTGCTGATGATAAAGCTACCAATAAGTGGGGTTGCTAATTAATAGTTTTAATCAAATAGTGCATGAAGTAGAAATTCTGCTCTGTCAATAGCAGAAGGCAAACTGATTCACACACCATTGTTCTGGAACTCTGCAGCCCTTTCCAGATCCCCACTCCACTGTTCAGCTGTGTGACGGCCGCATGTGAAATAAGACAGTGGCTTCGTTTCTAGTCTGCTTTTATTAACATTAGCCCAGGATTTTAGTTGGGCCTACACTCATCACCCCCTGCATTGGGGAGATTTGCTCTTTTCGACTGCAGGAATTCTGAAGCTCTGTTGCTAATCCCATGCCCTGTAGGCAGTAGAATAAAGTGAACTTCAAATCATTCAGTTGCTCTGAACTGAAATATTGCTTTCATCCGTTGGAGATAGAAGCAGGCATGGGTACTGTAGGCACTTATTTTGGGAATTGCTCATGAAGCAATGGAGGGGAGGAGAGGTGTTACAGCCAGGATCAGAAATGTTTGGGATTTTCCAGTGCCTCTTTCAGTGCCTCGCTTCCCCAGAGCAGGACAAACCAGTAGGCTTGGCCTCCCTCAGTTTATCAAAGTTTATTTCTTTCAATATTCAAGATTGTTTATCGCCATTCTTTGGTACAAGTGTAAAGAAGAGCAAGATGATCTGGATCCAATACAGCTTTAAAAAGTACAGGAAGCATAAAGAACACAATAAAAACAAAAATAATCGCAATGTGTTATTTATTGATTAGCAAATATAAAAGCAATCCGAAATCACAATGTGTGAGTAACTGTTTGAGTGTGACCAATATGTACAGAAGATTATCGTACTGTATATACCGCATGGACGGGGACTAGCTCACCGTATATACCATATATACAGGAGATTAGCTTACTGTATATACTGCATGGATGGGGATTAGTTTACTGTATATACCATATATATAGATTAGTTTACCATATACACCATATGTACGGGGGATTAGCTTACTGTATATACCATATGTATAGGGGATTAGTTTATCAGGTATACCGTATGGACAGGGGATTAGTTTACTGTATATACCATAGGTATAGGGGATTAATTTACTGTATATACAGAGACTGACTGTATGCACATAAAGTGTATACATTACATTGAGTGGCTAATGGGAATGTAGTGGTGATGTGTGGGTTAGTGTGAATGTAGTGGTGATGAGTGGGTTAATGTGAATGTAGTGGTGATGAGTGGGTTAATGTGAATGTAGTGGTGATGGTGGGTTAATGTGGATGTAGTGGTGATGTGTGGGTTAATGTGAATGTAGTGGTGATGAGTGGGTTAATGTGAATATAGTGGTGATGAGTGGGTTAATGTGAATGTAGTGGTGATGAGTGGGTTAATGTGAATGTAGTGGTGATGGTGGGTGAATGTGGATGTAGTGGTGATGTGTGGGTTAATGTGAATATAGTGGTGATGAGTGGGTTAATGTGAATGTAGTGGTGATGAGTGGGTTAATGTGATGTAGTGGTGATGAGTGGGTTAATATGAATGTAGTGGTGATGGTGGGTGAATGTGGATGTAGTGGTGATGAGTGGGTTAATGTGAATGTAGTGGTGATGAGTGGGTTAATGTGAATGTAGTGGTGATGGTGGGTTAATGTGGATGTAGTGGTGATGAGTGGGTTAATGTGAATGTAGTAGTGATGTGTGGGTTAATGTGAATGTAGTGGTGATGAGTGGGTTAATGTGAATATAGTGGTGATGTGTGGGTTAATATGAATGTAGTGGTGATGGTGGGTTAATGTGGATGTAGTGGTGATGAGTGGGTTAATGTGAATGTAGTGGTGATGAGTGGGTTAATGTGAATGTAGTGGTGATGTGTGGGTTAATGTGAATGTAGTGGTGATGAGTGGGTTAATGTGAATATAGTGGTGATGAGTGGGTTAATGTGGATGTAGTGGTGATGAGTGGGTTAATCTGGATGTAGTCTGATGGGTGATTTAATGGGCGGCGGTGTTGATCAGTCTGAAAACTTTGGAAAGTAATAGCTTTTTTCGTTTTGGACCTGGTGTAAATGCTGCATAGCCCATCCAAAAGGCATCAGAGACAGCAATTTCCTCTAGTTCTATGCTGGGCATAGTGAGTCACTGCCTTTCAATCCCGAATCATTGAGTGCAGGGGACCGCTCCATCTGGCATCTGCCCTGATGCCACACGCAGACTGTCGGTTTCACAGCGCCGTTCGGGCAGAGTAAAGTCGAGTGCATCCATTTTGAGAAGCAGGAATTGTGTGGGGGCTCTGATCAAACTGCATAGGAGAACTTGCTCCTCTATCATAATCCACTGCCTATGTCCTCCTTCACAAAAATCACAGTGGCTACACTCTTGATCAATGAAAGGGCTGTAAAAATCCCAGAGAATTGCCCTCGCGTGTCATTTGTGGAGGTGTAGTTCATAAAACATCCAAACCACTATGAATGGGGAAAAAAGCAGAGGGATTTACAGCACAAGAAGAGACTGATGTCTCCAGTTACTCCTTTAAACATGAGGTGGCTTCAGGTAATAAATTCCAGACCCCAACCTCACTTTCGGTTCAGAAATTTTTTCTCAACTGCCCCCAGTTGTTCTTGTTACTAAACTCTGTTAAGGGAAATAGGGTCCTCACTGTTTATTCAGCCTGGGCCCCTCAGAATTTTATACACGTCAATTAAATCTTCCCTGGTCTGGAAATGTCCTTGTAAATCTCTTCCACCCACATTGAGTGCTATCACAGTGTGTCTGTAGTGTACCGACCAGAAATGCTGACAGGTTTGCCTCTGCCATCTTATTTAGCATCATCTCCCTGCTCTTGTTCTTAGAGAATCAGCAAGTATCCGAAATGCCTTTTTTAACCACTTGATCTGCTTGTCTACTCACATCCAGGGATTCGTGATTCCATGCTTCTTCCACGTTCTTAGCATCAAACCATTTCTGGTGCACCAGCGCCCCCCCCCGCCCATCCCTCCCCCTCCCACCTAATTGGGAGGGAGGGAGAGGGGGAGAGAGAGGGAGAGGGAGAGATTGTCTTTAATCCCTAGACTCTTAACCCTGTCAGAAAATTTCTCTTTTTTCCCAGTCTTTGTTTTCTCTTCCATCCATTTCTTGCCCCATTCCTCCCAGGCTTCTATGTACTGGAGAGGACCGCATAAAAAGTATCGGGGTCTCCGAAAGTTGGTAAAGAAATTGAAGCAAATTACATGGTGATGAAGCAGGAGTGATAAATATGGGACGTGTTACCTTAGAAATGCTTTGATGCGCCACCTACTGGAAACTTTAATTAACTACCACAGCCTGAAATTTCTACTGCAAAGTACAAGTTAACTTTCACCAGAACAAGCTGCATATTTGTTCTTGGTTTTCAGTGTATTTGACAGAGAAATACACAGCGGCTTACACACACAGATGCAATGATGACATAAATTACACAACTGTATGCATCCTCGATTGGGACTGGTTGTTAAGCCTCAGAGTCGGGTTTAATTGGAAGTTTAAGGCCAATTGGCCTTTGTTAATGAGGGTTGAGCCGTTGAGAATCAGACAGGACTGTTCAGTCAGACGCAAAATTCTGGATGATCTCAGCAGGTCGGGCAGCATTCACACACAAAATGCTGGTGGCACGCAGCAGGCCAGGCAGCATCTATAGGAAGAGGTACAGTCGATGATACAGGCCAAGACCCTTCGTCAGGACTAACTGAAAGAAGAGATAGTAACAGATTTGACAGTGGGAAGGGGAGGGGGAGATCCAAAATGATAGGAGAAGACAGGAGAGGGAGGGATGAAGCTAAGAGCTGGAAAGTTGATTGGCAAAAGGGATACAGAGCTGGAGAAGGGGGAGGATCATGGGACAGGAGGCCTAGGGAGAAAGAAAGGGGGAGGGGAGCCTAGAGGAAGATAGAGAGCAGGCAAGGAGTGATTGTGAGAGGGACAGAGAGAGAAAAAAGACCCAATGCAGACTGGGAGACAGTTTCGCAGAACACCTACCCTCTGTCCACCAGAGAGAGCAGGATCTCCCAGTGGCCACATATTTTAATTCCATGTCCCATTCCCATTCTTATATGTCAATCCATGGCCTCCTGTACTGTCAAGATGAAGCCACATTCAGGTTGGAGGAACAGCACCTTATATTCTGTTTGGGTAGCCTCCAACCTGATGGCACGAACAGAGATTTCTGTAAATTCCGTTAATGCCCCTGCTCCCCTTCTTACCCATTCCTTATTTATTTATTTATCTATGTAGGTATGTATGTATGTATGTATCTATCTATTTATTTATTTATTTATTTATTTATTTATTATTCTCTCTCTCTCTCCCCCCCTCCCTTTTTTCTCTCTCTGTCCCTCTCACAATCACTCCTTGCCTGCTCTCTATCTTCCTCTGGACTCCCCTCTCCCTTTCTTTCCCCCTAGGCCTCCCATCCCATGATGCTCTCCCTTCTCCAGCTCTGTATCCCTTTTGCCAATCACCTGTCCATCTCTTGGCTCCATCCCTCCCTCTCCTGTCTTCTCCTATCATTTCGGTTCTCCCCCGCCCCCTCCCACTTTCAAATCTCTTACTATCTCTTCTTTCAGTTAGTCCTGACGAACGGTCTCGGCCCGAAACATCGACTGTACTTCTTCCTATAGATGCTGCCTGGCCTGCTGCGTTCCACCAGCACTTTGTGTGTGTTGCTTGAATTTCCAGCATCTGCAGATTTCCTCGTGTTTGCGAGCAGCATTCACGTTCACTTCCATGAATGCTGCTGATTTTCGACTGAGTTCCTTCAGCATTTTGTGTGTGTTACTTTGGACTTTCAGCATCTACAGAATTTGTTGAATTTACCACGCCGTTCCTTCATTGGCGCTCATTCCCTCTCTCCACATGCCGCCACTGATCGTGGGCAAAACTCATTCACACCGCCGCAAAAGGTACAATGCGATGTTAAAACTCAGCATAATCTCGAGGCAGCAATTTTGTGTTTATATCTCGGAGCTTTAGTGCCTGCTGGGTTTTCTGATCTCCCTAAAACCTTTTTTTTCCCCAGTGTAAGTTCTCTGGAGCTGTTGCACTTTATTCTGCCTTCTGTTATTGTTTTCCCTCACTGTATTGTGTAATGATTTGATTGGTATGAACAGTAGGCAAGGCAGACTTTTCACTGTACCGAGGTACATAAGATGATATTAAACTAATTCCAATTCCAGTTTATTTGCAGTGAAATTTTTATTCACTCTGTTACATAACCGGCAACAATGAATATCAATCGAGACCGGTTATATAAAAACAACCAAACATTTATTAAACATGGATAAACAATAAAAAACAAACGAACACCTTAACTGGAAGTTAACCGCTATGCAGCCGTTCAATGAACTGTCACTCGGTACTGATTCTTAAAGCGATAAATTCGAAAACAGCTCTTAAAGTGGTAAAGTCAAACACAGTTCTTAAAATGGTAAATTCGAAAGTCCAACAGATTTACACATTCAATGGGGAGAGACTTCTCCGGAGAAGGATTTCTTCATAGACGCGACTTTCCTGCTGGTTCTGTCCAAAGGATTTACACTGAAGGAAATAAACGACTTAAAACAACTGACCTTAATTCTTCTAGAGAGAACATTGCATGAACTACCTTTCTCTTTCGGCAAGAGTTATCTTCGATGCCGGTCGCTACTTCTTCAACAAAGACTCAATAAGGTCGATCCTTTATTAAATTCCCGACTTCTCTTAATCCTTCATCTCCTGTACTTCGATGAAATCTTCACTCTCCAATACTGCTGGAAAAAGATACATCAACACATCTAGCAAAATTTGCCAGTCCAGCACTATTGTATCTTGCAACAGAACGTAGCACTCCGTTTTAAAAATGAAACTGCGTCAAAAAATAAATACGCAACAGAAACGGAGACAGACTATCGTTCTAGGTGGAAAACTAAACACTAAAAACTAAATGTGTCATTTGAGGTCTTCCCTTATATACCTGTGGTGAGCATGTCATCACGTGACCTCACATCAGCGGGAAAATTATATCAGGTGACCTCCACCAGACCATTACATCATTCTCACAAGATATACTTGAGGTATGTAACACCTCCCACCAAAAAAAAATTTTTGGTCTCTTAAAGAGCAAAATTTCAACAATTAACAACTTACACAAAAAAATACAGAGGTTTAAAATTTACAACATACACAATGTATACAGTCTTATCTTTCTGCACTTTACAAACTAATATACAGTAGGTGTACGTTACAAATGGTAAAATACCACTCCATAAAAAATTTTCATTGTACATTTAACATCTAGATAGACAATCCGCAATCACATTATCTTTACCATTAATATGAGTGATCAAAATATCGTACTCCTGTAACATTAAACTGTGTTATTAAATTTGAGTTTGATTTCCTTAACCCTTTTCCTTAACAATCACAGTGGTATGACCAAATTCACTTTTAGCTAAGTTAATAGTTAAGTTGGCTTTCGAAAGTCTATCAGATAGTTTCTCCACTGCAGTAATATGTGCTTCCCACGTATTATTTCCTGTAACTAAATCATCAATTTAGGCATCTGTATCTTTTAATCCATGAATTACACTATTAATCATCCTCTGAAAAGAACCTGCTGCATTCTTCATCCCAAATGGAAGAACATTATATTCATATAACCCAAATGGGGTTACAAATGCTGAAATCTCTCTACCTCTATCCGTCAATGGAACACACCAATAACCTTTCAACAAATCAATCTTTGTAAGGAATTTGGCTTGTCCAACTTTATCCACACAATCATCTACCCTAGGGATCGGATATGCATCAGCTTTTGTCACAGCATTCACCTTCCTGTAATCTGTACAAAACCTAACACTGTTGTCTGGCTTAGGCATCATAACACACGGTGAACTCCAATTTGAATTAGAATGATTAATAATATCATTCTCTAACATATACTTAATTTCTTGTTCGGTAAGTTCACATTCTTCCCTGTTCATTCGATATGGATGTTGTTTTATGGGTTTTTCATCTCCAACATCTCCATCATGTGTAACTATGGTGGTTCTTCTAGGAACGTCTGGAAATAAATCTCTATATTTAAAAATTAACTGTTTCATCTGCTCTCTCTGCTCTGGCTGTAAATGAGCTAATTTTTCATCAATATTTTCTAGAATTTTTGAATTTGGTAACCTGGCTGAAATAATGTTGGGTTTAAAACGAGTTTCAGAGGAATCATCCATTAAGTTTTTATCAAGATCAGACTCATTATTGATCACAACAGTCATAGCAGCAGCACATCTCTCATAATATGGTTTTATCATATTTACATGACACAACTGTGTTGTCTTTCTTCGATCTGGGGTTTTTAATCACGTAACCTACATCATGTACCTTCAATTTAATCTCATAAGGACCATGAAATCTAGTTTGTAATGGGTTTGTTTGCACCGGGAAAAGAACCAGCACCTTATCTCCAGGCTTAAATAAATAACTTCATTCTAACTTCCTTATCATACCAAGTCTTCATCTTCTCTTGAGCCAATTTTAAATTTTCTTTTGCCAAGCTACAAGCTTTATATAATCTTTCTTTAAATTTTAAAACATAATCTAGCAAATTAGTGTGTACCACTTTATTAATCCACTGTTGTTCAACAAGGCTGAACGTCCTTGAACTCTATGCCCAAGCACAAGTTCAAAAGGACTAAAACCTAATGATTCCTGTACTGCTTCCCTTACTGCAAAAAGTAGTAAATGTACACCTTCATCCCAGTCCTTTTCATTTTCCATATAATATGTCCTAATCATAGTTTTTAATGTAGAATGGAATCTCTCCAAGGCTCCTTGCGATTCTGGATGATAGGCTGATGAAATAATCTGTTTTGCTCCCAGTTTATATACTATCTCCTGAAAGAATTCTGACATAAAATTACCACCTTGATCCGATTGTATTTCCTTAGGCAACCCAAAATAAGTAAAGGATTTTAAAGGAGCCTTTGTCACAGTTTTGCTGTTATATTCCTAAGAGGTACTGACTCTGGAAACCTAGACGCTGTGCACATAACAGTTAATAAATATTGATGCCCAGTTTTAGTTTTTGCCTAAAGAACCTACACAGTCTACAATGATTTTTGAGAATGGCTCACCAAATATTGGAATTGGTTGCAGTGGGGCCACTCCAGTGGTAACTTGATTAGGTTTACCCACAATTTGATCGTATGAAACATTTTACAAAATGTCGCTACATCTTTTCTTAAACTAGGTCAATAGAAATATTTAGAAACCTTGTTCATAGTTTTCTTTACACCTAAATGACCACCCAAAGGAATACTATGAGCCATAGTTAAAATCTCATTTCGATAAACTTTCGGAACTACTACCTGATGATTAACTTCCCATTCCTCACTAGCAGGAATTGTAGGCGATCTCCACTTTCTTATTAATACCCCCTTTTCAAAATAATATCCTACTGGTACTTTCTCAATTTCACTATCTGGAAGAGCTTGCTCCTTTAATTTAACTATCTCAGGATCTCTACCCTGCTCTGCTATCATCTCCTTCCGAGATAAAGACAAATCTTCCTGGTCAGTCTTACTACCAAAATCCTGATCAAATAATATAGGTAAGAAAGTTTCTGATACATCCTCAAAATTCGAATCTTCAATTGAACAGTCATGGGTAACAACCTCATCCTGTTCATCAGTCTTTTTAGCCATACCTCTTGTTACAACACAGGAAAAATCTGTGTTAGAATCCCTCCGTGGTTCCTCAGAATTTGGATTCATTGTCAAATGCACTTCAGGAAAAACTTGTCCACCTGCTAAGTCATTCCCTAACAAAAGAGAAACATCATTCACAAGTAAACTAGATTGTAGTCTTACTTTAACAACCCCTGTAACTAATCCTGACCTTAAATTTACTCTATGTAAATGTACTGGCATAAGGGCATCCCAACTCCACTTATATAATTTACCTCAGCACTGTCAGACTCATCACTAAACTTTAGTACACTGCCTAATATTAGCGATTGAGAAACATAGAAACATAGAAACATAGAAAATAGGTGCAGGAGTAGGCCATTCGGCCCTTCGAGCCTGCACCGCCATTTATTATGATCATGGCTGATCATCCAACTCAGAACCCCGCCCCAGCCTTCCCTCCATATCCCCTGACCCCTGCAGCCACAAGGGTCATATCTAACTCCCTCTTAAATATAGCCAATGAACTGGCCTCAACAGTTTCCTGTGGCAGAGAATTCCACAGATTCACCACTCTCTGTGTGAAGAAGTTTTTCCTAATCTCAGTCCTAAAAGGCTTCCCCTCTATCCTCAAACTGTGACCCCTCGTTCTGGACTTCCCCAACATCGGGAACAATCTTCCTGCATCTAGCCTGTCCAATCCCTTTAGGATCTTATACATTTCAATCAGATCCCCCCTCAATCTTCTAAATTCCAACGAGTACAAGCCCAGTTCATCCAGTCTTTCTTCATATGAAAGTCCTGCCATCCCAGGAATCAATCTGGTGAACCTTCTTTGTACTCTCTCTATGGCAAAGATGTCTTTCCTCAGATTAGGGGACCAAAATTGCACACAATACTCCAGGTGTGGTCTCACCAAGGCCTTGTACAACTGCAGTAGTACCTCCCTGCTCCTGTACTCGAATCCTCTCGCTATAAATGCCAGCATACCATTCGCCTTTTTCACCGCCTGCTGTACCTGCATGCCCACTTTCAATGACTGGTGTATAATGACACCCAGGTCTCGTTGCACCTCCCCTTTTCCTAATCGGCCACCATTCAGATAATAATCTGCTTTCCTATTTTTGCCACCAAAGTGGATAACTTCACATTTATCCACATTAAATTGCATCTGCCATGAGTTTGCCCACTCACCCAACCTATCCAAGTCACCCTGCATCCTCTTAGCATCCTCCTCACTGCTAACACTGTCACCCAGCTTCGTGTCATCCGCAAACTTGGAGATGCTGCATTTAATTCCCTCATCCAAGTCATTAATATATATTGTAAACAACTGGGGTCCCAGCACTGAGCCTTGCGGTACCCCACTAGTCACCGCCTGCCATTCTGAAAAGGTCCCGTTTATTCCCACTCTTTGCTTCCTGTCTGCTAACCGATTCTCCATCCACACCAATATCTTACCCCCAATACCGTGTGCTTTAAGTTTGCACACTAATCTCCTGTGTGGGACCTTGTCAAAAGCCTTTTGAAAATCCAAATATACCACATCCACTGGTTCTCCCCATCCACTCTACTAGTTACATCCTCAAAAAATTCTATGAGATTCGTCAGACATGATTTTCCTTTCACAAATCCATGCTGACTTTGTCCGATCATTTCACCGCTTTCCAAATGTGCTGTTATCACATCCTTGATAACTGACTCCAGCAGTTTCCCCACCAACGACGTTAGGCTAACCGGTCTATAATTCCCCGGTTTCTCTCTCCCTCCTTTTTTAAAAAGTGAGGTTACATTAGCCACCCTCCAATCCTCAGGAACTAGTCCAGAATCTAACGAGTTTTGAAAAATGATCACTAATGCATCCACTATTTCTTGGGCACTCTAGGATGCAGACCATCTGACCCTGGGGATTTATTTAAGCTCCAGTATCTCTAAGTATTCTTATTGGTACTGACTTGGACCCTTCTTTCAAGGATACAAATCCTTCTGTCATAAAAGTTTCATATCCCGTCTTAATTTGGTCAGACTCTGACACATCTTCATTAGTATTTATCAAACTCTATGAATTTACAGGTGTTTCAATATGCTGCACACAAGCATCTGGGATGGCTTCTTTCTCTTGCTTTTTCAATCGAAAGCAGTTAGCCACTGCATGTCCAGGTTTCTTACAATAATTACAAATAATGCCAAAATGTCTTTCCTTCACATGTCTCCCTTCATCCTTACTTTTCTCACTAACTTCAGATTTAATTTCTGGTTTACCTTGACTCTCTGTGCTATTTTTCCTTTTAAAAGTTCTACCTGGAGAAAATTTATTCTTATGAATTAAAGCATACTCATCAGCTAATTTAGCACTCTCCTGCAATGTAGCAGTGTCCCTTTCAATTGAGTATGTTCTTACTTCAACAGGAAAGCTTCTTTTAAATTCCTCCAGTAAAATCAACTCTTTTAATTTATTATACTCCCCATTCACATTTTTAGAGGAAACCCATCCCTCAAAACACACAGATTTCTCATAGGCAAATTCAACTTAAGTTTTTTCCACAGATTTCTTCAACTTTCCGTATCTAGCTCTATACGCTTCCGGAACCCACTCATCTGCCTTTAATATATGCTGTTAAACAATATCATAATCCAGTGCTTGATCAGCATTTGAATTTGTATAAACTTGTGCCTTGCCTTTAATTACACCTTGTAACATCACTGGCCATTGTTCTTTCGGCCACCCTAAACTCAGAGCAACAATTTCGAAATGCTGGAAATATTTGTCCACTTCAGCCTCATTAAATGGAGGAGCCAAAATAACCTCACGACTAGCAATAAACTGTTTCTTAGAACCAGAAGACTGATTTCCCATCCTTAGTTTCTCCATCCCTAACTCAAATTTCCTCTGGTTTTCAGCTTCTTTTTCTTCAAATTCCCTTTTTTTATTAGCCTCTCTTTTGGCTGTTTCCTCTTCAAATCTTTCCAACTTTATCTGTTCAAGATGTAACTGCATTTCCAGATTACTCATTGGAAACCTATCTAAAACCTCATCATCAAATATTTTCAAACTGATATAATACTCAGCAATCTTTCTTTGTATTAAAGCCTTTCTGATATTCTTCGTAATTTCCTTAATATCCAACTTCCTAACAATCTCCAATACAACAGGTTTTCTCTCAGTCTCTAAAAACACCGGGTCAGGCATGTCCATAAAGTCATCAATATTCATTGCTGCCGAATACCACTCACACACCAATCAAACTAAAAAAAATCGGGTACTTCCCTTTTCCAAATCAGAATGGCAATTACCAGCACTTTAAACTCAAAATCGGCACATATCCCACGAGCCCCCACAGATTATGTCACGTAACCGGCAACAATGAATATCAATCGAGACAGGTTATATAAAAACAACCAAACATTTATTAAACATGGATAAACAATAAAAAACAAACGAACACCTTAACTGGAAGTTAACCGCTATGCGGCCGTTCAACGAACCATCACTTGGTACTGATTCTTAAAGCGATAAATTCGAAAACAGTTCTTAAAGTGGTAAAGTCAAACACAGTTCTCAAAATAGTAAATTCAAAAGTCCAACAGATTTACACATTCAATTGGGAGAGTCTTCTCTGGAGAAGGATTTCTTCATAGACGCAACTTTCCTGGTGGTTCTGTCCAAAGGATTCACGCTGAAGGAAATAAACGGCTTAAAACAACTGACCTTAATTTCTTCTAGAGAGAATCTTGCATGAACTACCTTGCTCTTTCGGCAGGAGTTATCTTCGGTGCAGGTCGCTACCTCTTCAACGAAGACTCAATAAGATCGATCCTTTATTAAACTGCCGAACATTCCCGACTTATTTTAATCCTTCATATCCTGTACTTCGATAAAGTCTTCACTCTCCAATACTGCTGGAAAAAGGTACATCAACACATCTAGCAAAAATTGCCAGTCCAGCACTATTGTACCTTGCAACAGAATGTAACACTCCATTTTAAAAATGAAACTGCTTCATAAAATAAATACGCAACAGAAACGGAGACAGACTAACGTTCTAGCTGTAAAAATAAAAACTAAAAACTAATTGCGTATCTGAGGTCTTCCCTTAGATACCCGTGGTGAGCATGTCATCACGTGACCTCACATTGGCAGGAAAATTACATCAGGTGATCTCCACCGGACCATTACATCATTCTCACAAGATCTCCTTGAGGTAGGTAACAACACTGACACCCGTACAAAAGAAACAGGATAGACCTGAACCCGAGGGGGACCAATATCTTTACGAGAAGTGTTGGGAAGGGTTTAAACTCTTTGGGTAGGGGGATGAGAAACTGAGTGATAGGGCCGTTGGTATACAAGCAGAGGTAGGGCGTAGTGAAACTGTGACGAAGGACAGGCAGATGAAAGAGCAAAATAGCCGGCAGTTGGATGAGTTGCAGTGTAACGGGGGACAAGTGCAGGGCATCAGAGCATTGGGCTCTGAGGTTTCTAAGAGCAACTGAATTTGCTAATTGTTGCTTAACAACAGTTATTAATGGTTTAAGAGTTCCTTGTGTTTCTCGAGCGACTCGCACTTTGTAGTGCAGTTTCCTGGTGCTTTCTCTTTAAGTTTGTTAAGTTTATTTTGATAGGCTGAGATTCTGTGTTAGTTTTATTCTTGAAGTTGATGCCCAATTAGCTCCAATCGGGATGTCCTAATTTTGAGAACGATTTGTCTCACTTGGTCGAGCTACCTCTGTATAAGCTCTCGTTTCTGTCTCTACATGGAAGTCTTTGTCTCCGATGTTGCCAGTGCACACCACAGCATTTATCTACCAGCATCACTGAAGGACATCTTGAACAAGTCCCTCATTCGGGACTTCCAGTGGACACAGATCTGTGGCCCCGTCACAATCACGGATTCGGCAGCCCAGCAGATACGGCAATTGAGCTCGTGAATATGCTCGTCTCAGCTAATTATTACTTCACTGTAATAGTACTTAACTCCATTCGTTCTGTCGTAATATTTGTCATGACTTGGACACAGCAACACTTCGTTGCTTGCATTCTGCCTTAACTGAGGAAATTGGACTGTTGAGTCAACTCACCCTGAAAACTAGTGGTATTCATTTACTGTTTAGTTGTTCTTTTCCAGCTGCAGTGTAGGCTTTGTTTTCCATTTGAGAGTTTCCGTTAATGTCCTTGTTTGGCCTAGCATTTATTGTTCTCTTTTCCCTTCAACACCATTCGCATTAAAGTCTGTGAACTATCGACCTGTTTCAGTGTCTCTCACTCCACACTTGGGGCATATCTGAACTCAGTGATAACAAGACTGAAAAGGATGATGAATACAGGACTGAAGATGTTGTATTTGGATGCACTCAGTATGCTTAATAAGGTAGATTATCGTGTAGCATGGTTAGAGTTTGGTGGGTATGACGTTGTGGGCATCACTAAGTTGTGTCTGGAAGATTATAGTTGAGAGCTTAACAACCAAGGATACACATTTAATCAAAAGGACAGGCAGGTGTCCCCCCACCCCGTTTTATTAAAACAAATCAAATCCTTAGAGGTGACATGGGATTGGAAGATGTGGAATCGTTGTGGGTAGAATTATGGAATTGCAAGGGCAAGAAGTCCCATATCAGAGTTATATACAGGCCTTCAAACAGTAGCCAAGATGTGGGCTTAAAATAACAATGGGAGATAGAAAATGCATGCCAAAGGTAATGTTATGATGGTCATGAAGGATTTCAATATGCAAGTAGGTTGGGGAAAATCAAGTTGGTACTGAATTTGGATCTCAAGAGAGAAATTGTAGAATGCCTATGCGGTGGCCTTTTAGAACAGTTTGTGGTTGAACCCACTAGGGGATAAGTTATTCTGCATTTGATGTTGTGTAATGAACCGGATTGAATTACGAAGCTCAAGGTTAAGTAACCCTTAGGAGACAGTGACCATAATATGATAGAATTCACCCTGGAATTTGAGAGGGAGATTCTAAAGTCAGATGTTTCCATATTGCAGTGGAGTAAAGGAAATTACAGAGGCTTGAGAGAGAAGCTTGCCAAAATCACTTGGAGGAGGACACTAGCAGGGATGATGGCAGAGCAACAATGTCTGGAGTTTCTGGAAGCAATTCAGAAGGCAAGGATAGATACATCCCTAAGAAGTATTCTGAAGGCAGGATGACACCACCGTGGCTGACAAGGGAAGTCAAAGCCAACATAAAAGCCAAAGAGAGGACAGTGTAATAGATTTAAAATTAGTGGGAGGTCGGAGGATTGGGAAGCTTTTAAAAACCAACAGAAGGCAACTAAAAAGCCATAAGGAGGGAAAAGATGAAATATGGCTCTGGGCCTATATGCACTGGAATTTAGAAGAATAAGAGGGGATCTCATTGAAATCCATTGGATGTTGAAAGGCCTGGATAGAATGAATATGGAAAGGATGTTTCCTATAGTGGGGGAGTTTAGGACCAGAAGACAAAACCTCATAATAGAGAGGCATTGATTTGCAATGGAGATGAGGAGGACTTTCTTCAGCCAGTGAGTGGTGAATCTGTGTAATATGTTGCCACCGGCAGCTGAGGAGGCCAAGTCATTGGGTATATTTAAAGCAAAGGTTGATAGCTTCTGATTAGTCGGGGTGTGAAAGGTTACTGTGATGAGAATACACATAAAATTAAGATGTTTGCTGGCCTGGGTTAGCATCAGTGACATCAGCAAGTGGTCTGCCACCTGCCCTCAGGGGAAGGAGAGATAAGGAACAATGGAGCAGCGTCTGGAGATGTGTAATGAAGGGACGTGGGAGAGAGAGCTGTCTGGAGCGGCTCCCCCTTTGAACCCTGAACTGTTTGAAGTGATGGACAGGCGATACCCCAGCAGGGGGATAAAAAGGGACCAGTTCGCTAAGGCAGCACACACACGCCACCCGAGGTAACAAGACCCTGGAAGCGGTACGCTTCTCACGAGTCGATGGGAAGTACCGGACAACGCACAGGGTGGAAAGGTACGATCAGCGGGAACCCAGTGTGTGTCCGCCCTTGCCTGGGTGCCGGGTTCACTGCAGAGGATCGACCGCATCTGGAGGAGGGGTCACAGTCGGTGACCTCAGGTGACATCACCAAGGACCCGCCCAAAAGTTGCTTGTGAGCCATCTCGCCGGTCTGTGAGTGAAGCAGTGTCTGAATGATCAGTTGTTCCTGTTCTCTCTCTCTCTCCCCCCACATTGTCCATCGCCATGGCCACGATTACTGCGAACTGAACTACTAAACTGGACTGAACTTTGAGTCACTTTGAAATTTGGTCATTTACCCCTAGACAACGATAGAGCTTGATTGATGCTGTTATCTTAATTCTGTGCACATGTGTGGTTATCATTGCTGAACTGTTGCATTTATTATCCTTTTGATTAGAGTACTGTGTTGCTTGTTTCTTTAATAAAACTTTCTTAGTTCTAGTAATCCAGACTCCAACTGAGTGATCCATTTCTGCTGGTTTGGCAACCCAGTTACGGGGTACATAACATTACGGGGAGAAGGCAGGACAATGGGTTTGAGAGGGAAATGGATCAGCCATGATCAAATGGTGGAGCAGACTCAATGGGCTGAATGGCCTAATTCTGTTCCTGTGTCTTATGGTGTTCAAAATGACAATTTTCACTTACTCATTGAATAATATTCAAGCTCCATTTTTCACCCTGACTGGAATATTGATCATCCTCAACCTTCAATACAACTTCATAGATTTGCCCTGACTGCCTTATCCATGCAGGGTTATCCCAACTCTGGACCATTCCAGTCTGCGGCTGCAGATCTCTGCAAATTCACACAGTGCTGTTCTCCGCTTGAACACGGAGATCACCCTAATGCCCAGCTCAGAGAAAGAGATTTCATCTGTTTTCCCTTCAGCTCCCAAGAGCAGGCAGAGTGGACACAGACATGTTCTTTCCCTCCACCCATCCTCTTTATTCCCTCACTTCCTTCACTCCTCCTGCTTTGTCTCCCTTTGCTTTGTATTTTGCTCCCCCTGTCCTCCCTCCATCTCTCCCTTCCTTCCCTCCCCTCGTTCATTTCGGCTTAATGCTTCAGTGTGCGCTGATAAAAATTGTTGAGTGTCAAAACATTTCCTAATTCTCATTGACAGCTGCGCTAACCGGAGCATTCAGATTGAGTATTGAACATTTAGAAAACAAACATCTGCATCTTAATTGGACAACCTTAGATCTGTATTACCAGCTGCCATTGGAAATCTGAGGAGAATTATGTCATGAAGTCAGTTATAATGCTGTGTTGACCTGACCCCAACAACACAATTACTGCTGTCCAGTTGAACATGTGTTAAAGAGCCTGATTGAAGCACTCTTCCACGATAACGAAAGGAATTTCTTGCAGGTTGCTTGTTTATTCTGGTGCCTTTCGCTCTGCAGTTCACAGAGCCCTCAGCATTGTCAAGGACACCTCCCATCCGTCCCAAAATCTCCTTGACCTCCTACCATCACATAGAAGGTACCACAGAATTAGAACAAGGAATGTTTTGCTGGGTAACAGCTTCTTTCCCCTGGCTGCGAGACTTCTGAACACCCTGCTACTGCCTAGGATACGTGATCTGTGACAGTGCCAGAAGCACTGTACTGTTGTACGTTTAACCATATGTCGTATACACTATCTGTTAATATCAACTTTTGTGATGTATGTGATATATGTACTGTCTTTGGCATCTTGGTTCCAGAAGGACATTGTTTGATTTAGCACTCTAGATGTGTACATTTGAGTGACAATAAACTTGATATTGAACTTGAAGCTGTAACTGTTCAGTGCTTCCTGGAGTTGCTTTGAATGAAGCAGCCTGCAGAGAAAGGCGTGCAAGTTCTGAAGGGCTCTCATCGCGAGTCGCTTGTAGACCTGGGGGGGAGGGGACATTGAACGCTGAGAGAATGAGGAGGGGTGAGGGTGGGACAGGCTGCCTGAAGAATAAGGAAAAGGTGGGGCACTCCACAGAAAGGCAGAGCATCTGGTGAGTGCTTACTCTACCATCACTTGGCAAAGAACCGCAAGATACCCAGAGTTCCGTGAGGACATGGAAAAATGCCCTTTGTAGGACTCCACGCGAGAATGAACTGGTTACAGAGAGATAAATGGGGGAACTGCTCTGATGGGAGCATCAGGAGAGCTGCTGAAGACTTGATGAAGCAAATGGCCTCCTTCAATAGTGTAAAGTCATATGAAAATTAAATGTTAAGCTTTTGATAACTTATGAAGCTTTGAAAATTAAACGACTAATGCCACCACTTTCCCATGACCAAAAGAAACTTCAGAGATCATGGAGGGGTTACACTGAACATCAGGGGAAAACTGGTAATGCCAAACCCATGAGATAATCAATCTCAGGTCCTAAATTTGTACCAGACTGAGACTCAAGAAGCAGCTTCCGCAAACAGAAGTATATTTCAGCAACATGAGTGCCCTCTAGGTTATCGCTATCAACTAAGGATGAACAATATTTGAATTTTTAATTGGTGAGATATTGCAGAATTGAAATTACATTTCTTTCCTCTGTTTATTTGAGTAGACATGGTTAAAGTTTCTCTTCAAAGTGCAAAGAAAGACACTTCTGTGTAATACATTTGTATTCTACAAAATGTAACAAAGCCCTCCCCCTCACCCCAAATAACTGGTAGCAAATTTAAAGAATTTTTTAATTGCCCTTATGGTAAAAACTGAGCTGTCAATTAGCCAAATAATTCACTAAATTCTGTCTGTCATTAAAAATTTTGGGGCATTCGTGAGAAATTAATGGCAGATCCATTATTTCCTATCACAAGAGGAGTTTAAGAAAAGTTTGGACAGGTACGTGGATGAGAGGGGTATAGAGGGCTATGGTTTAGGGACTAGGCAGAAGACCAGTTTGGCATGGAGTAGATGGGCTGAAGGGCCTATTTCTGGGCTGTAGTGCTCTATGACTCTCTCACACTAAATTAAGAGCTGAGCTGGGCTGCACTCCACTGCAAGTTTCTCCTCATCAAAGTAAAACGTTTATTTCAACTGCAAACTTACAAGTTGCACATGGAAATCAACATAACATAGTATAAATCTGTTTACATCTAAAACAGAAAAGTTGTCAACAGAGCGGACATGTACAAAGCTAGTTCTTGCCCTGGTCACAGTCACTACCGATTTTCCTGCAGTAACAAATAGCATTAAAGAATCTGCAGTAACAAATGGTGCATGGATCACAGCAAGGCAGAGCATGGCCAAAGCAGGACTCTAGGTGTCGAACGCATCTCCTGGGCGAACGCTCTGATCTATCCATCTCGACTGCATCGAACATCAGCTGTAAGAGAAAATGTTAAAGTTTACAGAATATGAAATGTCACATACCATTTTCAATTTCTCCAATTTTGCAACAAGAATAACTAGTCACATTTAACATTTAAACATGGACTACCGACTATATACCCTGTGGGCCAAGTGGTCTCCTCGTTCTTTAAGGAGATATAATGCCGTAAACCTGGAACTATGTAAACCAGCATTGCCTCTTCCTTATATAAGTCAGGGAGTGGTTAAACCAACCTGGGCTAGCCCGGGTAAGGAGGGTGTCTTGGCATTCAGCAGAGCTAAGCCTGTCAATAGGCAGATGTCTCCAGGTTACTCTGCTTTAAGAAACACAAGGCAACAGAAATGTCCTCATAACAGATTAACTGAGGCTGAAAAATGCAGGTCTTGTTGGTGCTGGAGAGGACAGAACATCGTTGCAGAAACACCTAAAGTACCCCAATATCAGAGTGACGTTGGGATTAAAAATTGTGTGAGAATATTTCCTCATTCATAATTTTCTTTTATTTTAACTAAGAAACAATTTTATATTAAATAAATACAATTCATATTAAAGAATCCTAAATATTAAATAGCAGATGATTGTGTAATGTTGGGCCAGAACAGTGAATAACAGAATTTAATTGAACTGCTGATGCCTCACCTTGAAATCGTATTATATTTTATGATTTTTGTTATAAAAAGTCAAATTTGAAATGTAATTAAAACTTAATCAGTTTACCGGAATCAGTCACTCTGCCTTTGGAATGATAATATATAAAAACTGTATTTACCTCAGGATTGAGCAGCATCTTTTCTGACATTTGATGTTCTTTTTCCAGTGTGGGTTTAGTCAGTGGACCTGAATTCACAACATTAACAGAATTCGTCAAATGTCTATCCTGTTGTTCATGCAAACATTAAATTTCAGTGCATGAAATGGTGACTTGGTAGATTGCAATAATATTGACCTAAAATAAAGGCTGCCGCACAAACCATTCTCTACCTTTCTCAATGGATTTGTGTTCTACTGCATTAACATTTCCCAGAAGTTTGGAGAAGAACCAAGAGAATTAAGTGAGTAGTGACAAACAAAACTGACAGAGTGAACTGTAAGAACAAAGAATAAGAGACAATAGAAAGGCACTCAATCTCCGACAGACTCTCAGCCATACAGGAGACTCACTCAATGGTAAAGTGAGGTTTAGGAGTATCTTATTTCTAAAGGTGACAGAGCACAACAAAAGTATATTCTGGGGGTATGTCAGGGATATCCAAAATGAGTTCTACATTGCTAATTAGAGACTACTCCAACAAACTACCTATGTACATTGAATGAGAGTATTGGCTTCACGGTAAACAAGAGCTGGTCATTCATTTTTCTTCCAGTGAAATATATTTTTGTAGGTTTCCTATGCGGAACCTGTACCATGCTCTCCCACTGGAGTCATAAATCCATTCAATATTCTTGGACAAAATGCAACAGTCAACTGCGACTGAAGCAGTAGATAATTAGTCACGCTGAGAGCCTCAGACCAGGATTAATGCAGAGAGTGCAGAATTAAATGGAGATGGTTAATACCCACCTGCAGCAGAAAATAGGGTCTTGCCCCTGCTCAGGGATGTAAAGTCGGCATTTGTGGTCACATCTCTAACGGCGTTGGAATCCAGTTCAGCTCTGATGGCACCGAAGCAGAGAATGAGCTGTAGAGCACAGCAGTAGAGCAGCATGGCATTAACCATGATACCTGCAGGATAATGGCACAACACTCAGCAGGGTAGCAACACCCCACCACAAGAAAAATAATCTGTTTCTATTAATACACTGGGCAATAACCCTACTTTCTCTATCATCAGCGTATAACGCATCTGCTGAAGTTGGATCTCAGAAATCACTTTGATTTAATAATCTCCATTTACCTGCAAGGAACAGCTCATGAAGTGAAAGTGAACTTTTTCTTTCCCCAGTCGGTGGTTGCTGAGAGCTGCTATCTGTTTTTGAACTCCTGTGTTCACACTTCCTGGTTTATATCGACTGGATTTATTAACTTCAACGTCACACTGACGCCATCACTGAAATGGGATTTGGATCCACCTCCAGCAATGTTTCTTTAAAGTCACCTAATTTAGTTTCATGTTAGTCCTGACTGAGTGAATAGCATTCTCAGTCAGAAAGCTGTACATTTGAGTCCTACTGCAGAGATCTGAGCACAAAATCCAGCGTGCCACTTTAGTACAATGCTGAAGAGCAGTGAACTATTAGAAGTCTTTTCTTTCCGTAAAGCATTGATTAAAATTCCATTTCAGGTCACAGGGCATTATCTGATGTGCTCTTCCCAGGCTCCTGGCAATTATTTATCCCTCAGCCATCAGTGCTGAAACAAATCAGATAGAAATTTGTCCTCAATTGATTGTGAATTACGGCATCTGATCTGCTGAAATAGTGTTGCAGACTAAGGACAAAGCTCAGAACCAATATTATCTGGAAATTGACTTTAATTAAATTTCCATATAGATTAATGACATTTGGTATGGCCTATTTTTGACCAAAAATTCGGCAATTTGACTCTTTTTTCATTATTGTGTTATTCTGTTTTTTTGTGCTGCATTGGATCTGGAGCAGCAATTATTCTGTTCTCCTTTGCCCGTGTGTACTGGAGATGACATTAAACAATCTTGAATCTTAAATAAGGCTGAACACTAACGTGCCTTTTCAACTTTACCCTCTGGTGCAATTCAAGGACCACCCACTTAATGAGTGTATATAATAAACCAGCCTCATTTTGTTTAACAATAGCTTGGGTTTTGTCTAATTCTTGATATCTGCATGCAAGTTATTTGACAGTTAATTTATGATTTAGGAACCATCAGGTGATCTAATACCTTCCTGTTGGCTGGACAGGTAAAGCTTCTTTGCCATTTTAGAAACTTGTTATCCAGGAGAAAATTGTCCCCTTACCGGCAGCCATTAAATCAAATGGAACACGTGTGCTCTCACCAGCATCTACCGCTGGCTGAAGTTTGTGCCATCCACTACGGTGTCCTTGACAGCTCCTTACAATACTGCAGTTTCCACCAACTACAATGATAAGGGTTTGGGACCACCCCAGTTCCAAAGTACAGTCTACTCTCACCAAGACAGGCTGATACATAATTTTGTAGAACACAGTGCTCTAAGAGAGCAAGTGCATGGTTCTCAGAGAGCGGGGTCACAGGCAGGCAAAGCTGTGAAGATGGCTCTTTGCATGCTGGTCTTCATCATTCAGGGCACCGAGTGAAGAATTTGGGATGTTACGTCGCATTTGTACAAGATGTTTGTGATACCACTTTTGAAATATTGTGGTCATTTGATTTGTTGTCCTTCTATAGGAAAGATGCTGTTAAGTTAGAAAGAGTACAGGGAAGATTTACAAGCATGTTGCCGAGGGACTGAGTTATGGAGGGAGGTTGAAAAGGTTGGGACTTTATTCACTGAAGCATAGAAGGATATGGGTTGATTTTATAGAGGTGTATAAAATAGGGGGGGGGCATAGACAGGGTCAATAGTCATAGTCATACTTTATTGATCCCGGGGAGAAATTGGTTTTCGTTCCAGTTGCACCATAAATAATAAATAGTAATAAAACCATAAATAGTTAAATAGTAATATGTAAATTCTGCCAGTAAATTATGAAATAAGTCCAGGACCAGCCTATCGGCTCAGGGTGTCTGACCCTCCAAGGGAGGAGTTGTAAAGTTTGATGGCCACAGGCAGGAATGACTTCCTATGACGCTCAGTGTTGCATCTCAGTGGAATGAGTCTCTGGCTGAATGTACTCCTGTGCCCACCCAGTACATTATGTAGTGGATGGGAGACATTGACCAAGATGGCATGCAACTTAGACAGCATCCTCTTTTCAAACACCACCGTGAGACAGTCCAGTTCCATCCCCACAACATCACTGGCCTTACGAATGAACAATGAACAGTTCACCCACGCCCTTCCCCCCCCCCCCGCCAAGGTTGGAGAATCAAGAACTAAAGACACAGTTTTAGAATGAGAGGTGAGAACTTTAATAGGTAAATCAATCCTGAGGGGTGATTTTTTCGCCCCGGTGGAAGTCAGCACCTGGAATGAGCTGCTGAGGAAGTGGCCGAGGCAGGTACATTACCAACGCTTGGACAGGGAGAGGGATAGGAAGCATTTAGAGAAATGGGTGCCAAACGTAGGTAAATGGGACTGGCTTTGTCATGGTGTGCTCTCGGAGGACTGGACCCAGGTGCAGAGGAATGGCAGGATCCCCAGGAAGAGACGATTCAAGAGGTTAGATGTCAGAATACTGGCAGAGCTTTGGAGAGCTGCACCACAAGACAGTTCATTCTCTCTGACACAATGACCCCCACCCTCCCACAAGGCACTGAGAGTCCTCTTTAAATAATCATAGAAAGTGGGAAACATGCGCCAGCTGCAATGAACTTGACAAGACTAAACCAAAATCACACGGGCTTAACAACTCTCGCTAAGATATTGATTAGTAAATATGGGTGCTCAAAGACCCTAGAAGCTCAACGTCCTACGGCAAGCTGCAGGGCTCATAGCAAGTTTAGATGTGAATCTTGGTTGGCATGGATCAACTGGGCCAAAGGATGTGTATCCTTGTTCTATTATTCTAGATTAAAAATTAGCTTTATTTGTCACAAGTACATCAAAACGTACAGTGAAATGCATCACTTGTGCCAACGACCATCACAGTCTGAGGATGTGCTGGGGGTAGTCCACAAATGTCACCACGCTTCCGGCGCCAACGTAGCATGCCCACAAGTTATTGACCCTAACCTACATGTCATTGGACTGTGGGAGGAAACCGGAGCACCCAGAGGAAACCCACACACTCGTGGAGAGAAGGTACAAATGCCTTGCGGACAGTGACAGAAATTGGACCACGATGGCCGACCACTGGCCCTGCAAAGGATTGCACCAACCACTATGCCACCTTGCTGCCCCGAGACTCTATTGTAACCAATTATCAAAAGGACTTAATAGGCCAGGACAGATTTATTGCTCATGCTCGGCTGCATTGCCACGTTGAGGTGACGGGGAGAGGAGTATCGCGTTCTGTGCGGGGAATGTAATCGTAACATTATTGGAGAAGAAGTTTTAGGACTGGCAATCCAGAATGCCTAGATGACCTGGCGAGGAATCCACATCCCACCCCAGAGGTGGAGACTTAAATTTAGTTAAATAAGCAAAAATGGAACAAGAAAGACCCAATTATACCAGAAACGTTGGTGATCAGGAAACTAGTGGATGATCATTAGAGCTCATCTTGGTCATGAGTATGCTTTAGACAAGCAGATCTTCCAGTAGGTCATGCTGATTTAAACAAAAAGCCACAAATTCTCAGGAGATGACGACCTGAGTTATAGGGAAAGGTTGAGTAGGTTAGGATTTTATTTCCCAGAGGTAGATAACGAGGGGAGATTTGATAGAGGCAAACAAAGTTAAGAGGGGTATAGACAGGGTAAATGGAAGCAGGCTTTTCCCACTGAAGTTGGGTGAGACCAGAACTAGAGGTCATAGGTTAAGGGAGAAAGGTGAAATATTTAAGGGGAACATAAGGCGGCACTCTTTCGCACAGAGGGCGGTGAGAGTGTGGAATGAACTGCCAGCGGGACTGGTGGATGCCGGTTTGATTTCAACACTTGAGAGAAATTTAGATAAGTACAGTACATGGATGGGGCTATGATTCAGGTGCATATCGATGGGCCTGGGGAGAATTATAGATCATTATGGACTAGATAGTCTGCAAGGGCTGTTTCTGTGCTCTAGTGCTCTATAACTGCCCTTTGATCACTGGTGAGATCGCTCCGCTACGGATAGGGAGAATGTTGCCCAGGTTTTCTGTGTTTTGGATGTGGACTTGGACTATGGACTTTTTTTTTCAGGCTTACATTTTTTTTGTATTCTGTATTCTGTATTTTTCACCCGGTTTCTCTCCATTTTTTTGTGTGTGGGGGAGGGGGATTTAGAGGTTGATGTGCCTGTTCCATTTTTATTCATTTGCTTTGTGCGGGGAGGAGGGACTTGGAGGTCGATGTGCCTGTTCCATTTTTATTCATTTGCTTTGTGTGGGGAGGAGGGATTTGGGGTTTGATGCTCGTGCTGCTTTCTTGGTTTTGTGGCTATCGGGAGAAGAAAGATTTCAGAGTTGTATACTTTGATAATACATGAACCTTTGACTCTATGTCTCTAACAAGGAAGATAATCCAGACAATTTTATAGGCTGTAGTAGTCTGGGGCCACATGCAAGCTTAAAGGCATGTAAGGTCTTTCAAGGTAGAGGTGTTAAAACAGCATTCTCAGAACAAAAATCTGATATTATCTGAGCTCAGTATGAAAAGGGAAAGTGATCTAACAGTGGATGGCATCACATTTATTCATGTTATGCTGCAGGAGTTTAGAAGCTGTAATAGGTAGCCTAGATAGAATAGAATCCCTGGATGTAGTGTTCTTGGATTTTTGGAAGTCCTTGATAAAGTCATGCTTAAGGGCATCCCGATGGGTGGCATGACAGTGCAGCAGACGGAGCTGCCTCATACCTCCAGCGACCCGGGATGGAACATAGAACATAGAATAGTACAGCACAGTACAGGCCCTTCGGCCCACAACGTTGTGCCGACCCTCAAACCCTGACTCCCATATAAGCCCCCACCTTAAATTCCTCCATATACCTGTCTAGTAGTCTCTTAAACTTCACTAGTGTATCTGCCTCCACCACTGACTCAGGCAGTGCATTCCACGCACCAACCACTCTCTGAGTAAAAAACCTTCCTCTAATATCCCCCTTGAACTTCTCACCCCTTACCTTAAAGGCATGTCCTCTTGTATTGAGCAGTGGTGCCCTGGGGAAGAGGCGCTGGCTATCCACTCTATCCATTCCTCTTATTATCTTGTACACCTCTATCATGTCTCCTCTCATCCTCCTTCTCTCCAAAGAGCAAAGCTCTAGCTCCCTTAATCTCTGATCATAATCCATACTCTCTAAACCAGGCAGCATCGTAGTAAATCTCCTCTGTACCCTTTCCAATGCTTCTACATCCTTCCTGTAGTGAGGTGACCAGAACAGGACACAGTACTCCAAGTGTGGCCTAACCAGAGTTTTATAGAGCTGCATCATTACATCGCCACTCTTAAACTCTATCCCTCAATTTATGAAAGCTAACACCCCATAAGCTTTCTTAACTACCCTATCCACCTGTGAGGCAACTTTCAGGGATCTGTGGACATGTGTCCCGAGACCCCTCTGCTCCTCCACACTACCATACCTCCAGCAACCTGGAACGGAGCTGCCTCATACCTCCAGCAACCCGGAACGGAGCTGCCTCATACCTCCAGCAACCCGGAACGGAGCTGCCTCATACCTCCAGCGACCCGGGACGGAGCTGCCTCATACCTCCAGCGACCCGGGACGGAGCTGCCTCATACCTCCAGCAACCCGGGACGGAGCTGCCTCATACCTCCAGCAACCCGGAACGGAGCTGCCTCATACCTCCAGCGACCCGGAACGGAGCTGCCTCATATCTCCAGCGACCCGGGACGGAGCTGCCTCATACCTCCAGCGACCCGGGACGGAGCTGCCTCATATCTCCAGCGACCCGGAACGGAGCTGCCTCCAGCGACCCGGAACGGAGCTGCCTCATACCTCCAGCGACCCGGGACGGAGCTGCCTCATATCTCCAGCGACCCGGGACGGAGCTGCCTCATACCTCCAGCGACCCGGGACGGAGCTGCCTCATACCTCCAGCGACCCGGAACGGAGCTGCCTCATACCTCCAGCAACCCGGGACGGAGCTGCCTCATACCTCCAGCAACCCGGGACGGAGCTGCCTCATACCTCCAGCAACCCGGGACGGAGCTGCCTCATACCTCCAGCAACCCGGGACGGAGCTGCCTCATACCTCCAGCGACCCGGAACGGAGCTGCCTCATACCTCCAGCGACCCGGGACGGAGCTGCCTCATACCTCCAGCGACCCGGAACGGAGCTGCCTCATACCTCCAGCGACCCGGGACGGAGCTGCCTCATATCTCCAGCGACCCGGAACGGAGCTGCCTCATACCTCCAGCGACCCGGGACGGAGCTGCCTCATACCTCCAGCGACCCGGGACGGAGCTGCCTCATACCTCCAGCGACCCGGGACGGAGCTGCCTCATATCTCCAGCAACCCGGGACGGAGCTGCCTCATACCTCCAGCGACCCGGGACGGAGCTGCCTCATACCTCCAGCAACCCAGGACGGAGCTGCCTCATACCTCCAGCGACCCGGAACCGAGCTGCCTCATACCTCCAGCGACCCGGGACGGAGCTGCCTCATACCTCCAGCGACCCGGAACGGAGCTGCCTCATACCTCCAGCGACCCGGGACGGAGCTGCCTCATATCTCCAGCGACTCGGAATGGAGCTGCCTCATACCTCCAGCGACCCGGGACGGAGCTGCCTCATACCTCCAGCGACCCGGGACGGAGCTGCCTCATACCTCCAGCGACCCGGGACGGAGCTGCCTCATATCTCCAGCGACCCGGGACGGAGCTGCCTCATACCTCCAGCGACCCGGAACGGAGCTGCCTCATACCTCCAGCGACCCGGGACGGAGCTGCCTCATACCTCCAGCGACCCGGGACGGAGCTGCCTCATACCTCCAGCGACCCGGGACGGAGCTGCCTCATACCTCCAGCAACCCGGGACGGAGCTGCCTCATACCTCCAGCAACCCGGAACGGAACTGCCTCATACCTCCAGCGACCCGGGTTCAATCCTGACTTTGAGTGGTGTTTATGTGAAATCTGTACATCCTCTGTGTGACACCTACTACTACTTGCCTCATATATCTCCTTTCAGACTTTTCCTCTCTCAGCTTGCACTCAGTGTGTGACACTTCCACGTTATCATCTCATATCCCAAGGATATATTGGCTGGTATTGTGGCGACCCACTTTCTAGCACACACGAACGGGCGCGCACCGACAGAGAGGCCAGCCTCAAAAAGGGCGCCAGGCCATCTTCACCAGCAGGGGGAAAATCCTGCGCGCGGAAAGGGTCTGGGAATATGCATTCCCCACAGCAGTCCCGCCCAGGGAGGGCGGGAACAGGAAGGTTTTAAAGCAGGCCGCGAAGTTTGAATAAATCTTTTTTATCGCAACTCCAACTCACCGACTCCATGTCGTTATTCTAGCGCTGTGTGTAGCACATCGCTACATTTGGTGACCCCGACGGTCGAAACGATATTTGGGCCAGAGATGACCGACGCCGCATCTGTTCACGCAGTTTCGTTACTGCCAAGCTTTTGGCCGCTGAGATCTCGTCTGTGGTTTGAACAAGTAGAAGCACAATTCCACATTCGGCAGATAACCTCGGAGTCCACTCGTTACTACTACGTGCTGAGCTCCCTCGACCAGGAGACAGCTGCACAAGTTGAGGAGTTTATACAGTCGCCCCCGGAGGACGGCAAATACACAGCATTCAAAGCCCTGCTCTTAAGGACTTTCGGACTCTCACGGCGCGAACGAGCACGCCGCTTACTGCACCTGGATGGTTTGGGAGACAGGCCGCCGTCAGCATTAATGAACGAGATGCTGGTCCTGGCTGAAGGACACAAACCCTGCCTCATGTTTGAGCAGGCGTTCCTAGAGCAACTGCCTGAGGACATATGCCTGCTGCTGTCCGACACAGATTTCAGCAACCCCCGGGAGGTGGCAGCCCAGGCAGATGCGTTGTGGAATGCCAGGAAGGAGAGAGGGGCGTCCGTCGCACAGATCACCAAACCGTGTGCCCAATGGCAGACCAGACCAGGCCTGGCAGCAGAGCCTACAAAACCCGGTGATGGGAGTGAGGAGTCTAACGAACAATGGTGCTTCTACCACCAGCGGTGGGGCACAGAGGCCCGCTGCTGTAGACCACCCTGCAAATTCCTGGGAAATGCCAGGGCCAGCCGCCGCTGATTGCTACGGCGGCTGGCCATCAGGACAGCCTCCTGTACGTCTGGGACAAGCAGTCAGGACGCCGATTTTTGGTTGACACCGGAGCGGAGATCAGCGTTTTACCTCCAACTAGTTACTACACCTGCAACAGAGAACCGGGACCCACCCTGAGGGCCGCTAATGGCAGCACAATACGAACCTACGGCACCCGCACGGTGCGGCTACAGTTCAGCTCCAGCTGGATCACGTGGGACTTCACACTGGCCGCCGTGGCCCAACCACTCCTGGGGGCGGATTTTCTGCGAGCCCACAGCCTGCTGGTCGACCTGCAAGGGAAGCGATTAGTCCACGCCAAGACTTTTCAAACGTTCTCCCTGGGTGAAGCAAAGTTGCCAGCCCCATACGCTGTCTGATGATGAATTCACCAGGGTCCTGGCGGATTTCCCATCAGTTCTGACACCGCAGTTCATGGCAGCCATGCCCAGACACAGAGTATAGCACCACATCCCGACCCAGGGACCACCCCTCCACGTCCGTGCTTGAAGGCTTCCCCTGGACAAGCTCCGACTGGCGAAGGAGGAGTTCAAGAAGATGGAGGAATTGGGGATCATACGATGGTCCGACAGCCCATGGGCCTCCCTCCTGCACATGGTGCCCAAGGTAACGGAGGGGGGGGGTGCTGGAGACCATGCAGTGATTACCACAGACTGAACGAGGCTACAACGCCAGACCGCTACCCTGTGCCGCACATTCAAGACTTTGCAGCAAACCTACACAGCACAAGGATCTTTTCAAAGGTAGACCTCATCCGGACGACATCCCCAAAACAGCACTCATCACTCCGTTTGGACTTTTTGAATTCCTCCGAATGCCGTTCGGTCTAAAGAATGCCACACAGACGTTCCAGTGGCTAATGGACGTGGTGGAACGCGACCTGGATTTTGCATTCGTCTATTTGGACGACATCCTCATAGCCAGCAGTAGTCCATTTCAAGCTCTATCTTCAGTATCTTTTCCAGTTCACCCAAAATATCACTCCAGTTTGGGACAAGTCCAAAAACAATGGGTGAGAGTTCCAGCATTTACTTTCCATTTAGAACGCATTGGAGAAACCCCCGTCTCAAATTTCGAGAGACGATTTGGAGTCAGATCGGCTCTATGCAGAATTTTGAGTTGCAATGCTTTAGTTCTATTACAGACTGAAATTTTCTTTGCATTATCACAGATGTCTTCCCATGTTTCAGCTGTAATTTCTACTCCCAGCTCTTCCTCCCAGACCCTTCCCAGCTGCTCTGCCTCTCCACAAGAACATTCCCTCAGGATGCTGTAAGAAGTACTGATGGAAACTTCACCCTTAGAATAAAACGCCCTCATTTCTATGTCAGAACTATAGAAATCAGTTAACAATGATGTTTTTTTCCTGTACATAATTTCTTATCTGAAAGAAACGAAAAAGAGCTTTGCTGGGTATGTTGAATTTCTGTACTATTTGACTAAAAGACATCATCATTCCCTCATCAAACAAATCTCCTAGATGGAAACTATCCTTAGAAATCCAAAGTTTCAATCCAGGATCCACTATGCCTGCTGAAAATCTGGACTGCCGGTTATTGAAGCGAAGGGTGATATTTTTGCTGTGTTGCCCTCAATTTGTCACACCGCCCTCCAAGCCCTGACTGTATTCATTGTTATTGGATTGCGACAATATTCCTTAACTAATTTCATCTTATTGAGGAAAAGCAAATTAATAAGAGGGCATTTTGCTTGTGAAGCTTCAATGTCTAGCTAAATTGAGGAGGGGTCCCTGCAAACCCAGTCAACCACATAAGATAAGGAACTTAATTGTTATTTTTTGATGTCTGGAAAATCCAGACCCCCTAGACTACTGGGAAGCTGTAACTTAGACATTTTAATACAGGGTCTTTTTTTGTTCCAAATGAAAGAAACAAACCAGCCATTTATTTTTTTAAGTGTTTGTTGGGTAAAAATGACTGGAATCATTCGTATTGGGTAGAGCAGATGAGGAAGAATGGTCATTTTGAGCATGGATATTCGGCCAAGCCAAGAAATGGGAAGAGTGCTCCATCGTTCAAGATCCTGTTTGATTTTGTCAAATAACTGTGTAAAGTTAGCTTTGAACAATTGATCAAACGTAGGTGTGATAAATATGCCTAAGTAAACAAAACCTGTCTGTGACCATTTAAAGGGGAAAAACACCCTGAGTGTCAGGTACCTGCTGCAGATTCCCCAGAGGCATAGCCTCTGATTTAGTAAAGTTGATTTTATAACCTGAAAAGGCACTAAATGAATTGATGCATTGGTAAGGTAGTGTACTGATATAGCAGGGTTTGATAAGAAAATTAGAACATCATCCGCATACCATGTAGTTTTATGTGACTTTAATCCTACGTCTGGAGCAGATACTTTGGGGTCTCGCAGAACAGCCTCAGCCAGTGGCTTGATCAATAGTGTGAAAAGTAGTGGAGATAAAGGGCAGCCCTGCCGGCAGCCCCTCAGAATACTAAAATTATCCGACCTAATACCATTAGTGAGATTCACAGCCAAAGGGTCATTATAAAGAACCTTCACCCACTTAATAAAATTATTGCCCAAACCAAATCGTTCTAAAGTGAAAAAAAGCTACAGCCATTTGACACGATCAAAGGCCTTTTCTGCATCTAAGGAAACTACCAAGCCGTCCACTGCCTGTTGCTGACATGCCTGAATCACATTAAGTAATCTTCTGATATTGTTAGATGATCTACGGCCTTTTACAAAACCTGTTTGATCCTCTTTTATGATAAAAGGTAACACAGTTTCTAATCTCAACGCTAACATTTTAGATAAGATTTTAAAGTCAACATTTAACAATGAAATAGGCCTGTAGGAGTGAAGCACCTTCAATAACTCCAAAAGACTGAGGTTTGGTAAAATACTGAAATGCTTTTATTCGCTGTACAATACGACCTCCACGGTGAGTATCTGCCCCCGGACTGAGGGGGAGGGGCAAGGCGAGACACCTTTATACAGGACTCTGTGGGAGGAGTCACAGGGGCAGTCAGCAGAGGGGCGTTTCCAGACAGTTAACCCAGATACAACATATATACATGGTTTACCACATTCACCCCTCCCTTTTTTAAAAAGAGTCCCGCAGGTGAAGTGACTGACAATATTTAAAACAAGTATATTTACAGGTTAAGTCTATCAGGCGGTCGAGTCCGTCGCTGTGATCTACGTAGCGCCGGCGGTGATTGCACCGGCGATGGTGGTTGTGCTGGCTCCGGCCTGACTTCAGGTGCCAGCACGTTAGGCGTTGTTAATCCCTCGTGCGTGTGCGTCACGCCTGGTATGGGAGTGTGGTGTGGTGTCTGTGTAGGGTTTGGAGTGCGCGGTGTCTCATGGGTACGTATATCAGTGGATACGGGGTCAATAGACACCACGGAGTGTTCAGGGTAGGGGCCCGGTGCTCCTGCGGGCACCAGGTCGCGGATGGAGACTGTGTCCTCCCGCCCATCAGGTAAAACCACATAGGCATGCTGAGGGTTCGCATGAAGTAAGTGAACCCTCTCCACCATCGGGGAGTATTTATTGCTCCTCGCATGTTTCCGGAGCAGCACTGGCCCCGGGGATGTCAGCCAAGTTGGTAGGGTGGTACCAGTGGTCAACTTTCTGGGAAATGAAAAGAGCCGCTCATGGGGGGTGGCATTGGTGGCCGTGCATAACAGGGAGCGGATGGAGTGGAGTGCCTCGGGAAGGACCTCCTGCCAGCGGGAGATCGGCAGTCCCTTTGACCTGAGGGCTAAGAGTGTGGCTTTCCACACTGTGCCATTCTCCTTCTCTACCTGTCCATTCCCCCGGGGATTATAGCTCGTGGTCCTACTGGTTGCAATTCCCCGAGCCAGCAGGTATTGGCGCAGCTCGTCACTCATAAACGAGGACCCTCTGTCGCTGTGGATATAGCATGGGTATCTGAACAGAGTGAAGAGCTTGCGCAGGGCTTTTATAACTGACGTGGTAGTGGTGTCGGGGCAGGGGATGGTGAAGGGGAACCGCGAGTACTCGTCGATAATGTTAAGAAAGTACACATTGCGGTCGGTGGAGTGAAGGGGGCCCTTAAAGTCAACACTCAGTTGTTCAAAGGAGCGGGTGGCCTTGATGAGTGGTGCCTTTTCGGGTTGGTAGAAGTGCGGTTTGCACTCTGCACAGACTTGGCAGTCCCTGGTCATCATCCTGATCTCCTCAAGGGAGTAAGGCAGGTTCCGGGCTTTCACGAAGTGGAAAAGCCGGGTGATCCCCTGGGTGGCAAAGGTCTACATGTAGGTCATATAGCCGGTCGATCTGCGCGCTGGCGCACGTTCCCCGGGATAGGGCATCGGAGGGCTCGTTGAGCTTCCCAGGCCTGTACATGATGTCATAGTTGTAGGTGGAGAGTTCGATTCTCCACCTCAGAATTTTATCATTTTTGATTTTGCCTCGCTGTTGGTTATTAAACATGAATGTGACTGAGCGCTGGTCAGTTAGCAGGGTGAACCTTTTGCCAGCAAGATAGTGCCTCCAGTGCCTTATAGCTTCCACTATGGCCTGGGCCTCTTTCTCTGCCGCAGAGTGCTGAATTTCAGGGCCTTGAAGGGTACAGGAGAAGAACGCCACTGGTCTTCCCGCCTGGTTGAGGGTAGCAGCCAGTGCAAAGTCGGAGGTGTCACTCTCTACTTGGAAGGGAATGGCCTCGTCCACCGCATGCATTGCTGCTTTGGCAATGTCCCCTTTAATGCAGCTGAAGGCCATGCGGGCCTCGGCTGAGAGGGGGAATGTGGTGGACTTGACCAGGGGTCGGGCCTTGTCTGCGCAGTTAGAGACCCATTGGGCATAATATGAAAAGAAGCCCAGGCACCTTTTGAGGGCTCTGAGGGTATTGGGAAGAGGGAGTTCCAACAGTGGGTGCATACGGTCGGGATCAGGGCCAATGACTCCATTCTCCATGACACACCCAAGGATAGCAAGTCGGGTGGTCCCAAATACACACTTGTCCTTGTTATAGGTGAGGTTGAAAGCTTTGGCCGCTTGGAGAAAATTTTGGAGGTTGTTGTCGTGATCCTGCTGGTCGTGACCGCAGGTGGTGATGTTATCCAGATATGGGAACATGGCCTTTAGTTGGCACTGGTCCACCATCCGGTCCATTGCCCTCTGGAAGACAGATACACCATTCGTGACACCAAAGGGGACACGCAGGAATTGATAAAGCCTGCAGTGTAAGGGCGGTCCTCCCAGTGGATGGGGAGCTGATGGTAAGCGGATTTTAGGTCTATGGTTGAGTACACCTTGTACTGTTCTATCTGATTGACCATATCCGCGATGCGGGGTAGAGGGTACGCGTCGAGCTGCGTGAACCTATTGATGGTCTGGCTATAGTCCACGACCATCCTATTCTTCTCCCCATTCCGAACAACCACCACCTGCGCCCTCCAAGGACTTGTGCTTGCCTCAGTGACCCCCTCCCTGAGCAGCCGCTGCACCTCCGACTTAATGAAAGCTCTGTCCCCCACGCTGTACCTCCTGCTTTTAGTTGCCACAGGTTCACAGTCGGGGGTCAGGTTGGCGAACAGCGGTGGGGGAGGGATCCTGAGGGTGGAGAGGCTGCAAGTGGTGTCGGTAGTGCGGCAGTTGGCATGGTGTTGAGTGGGATGCACGGGTCGGTGTGTGTGTGTGGTCAGTAGTGGGGTACGTGACCTATCTCTACAAAACAGGGGATTTATGACAGTAACTGGTGGGAGGGGCCCATCATACTTCATTGTCACGCTTTTCAGGTGGCTCTGGAAGTCCAACCCCAACAGCACAGGGGCACACAGTTGAGGCAAGACCAGTAACTTAAAGTCCCGATATTCTGTGCCCTGCACCACTAGTGTCGCTACACAACCCCCCCCCGGATGTCTGTTGTATGCGACCGGGAAGCCATGGTGACTCTTTGACTTACCGGCAGTATCATGAGTCCACAATGCTGCACCGTGGCCGGGTGGATAAAACTCTCCGAGCTGCCCGTGTCAAACAGGCAGCTTGTCCTGCGCCCCTCCACCAGGATGTCCATCATTGACCTTGCGAGCTGGTGGGGAGCGCTTTAATTGAGGGTCACGGAGGCCAGGGTTGAGTCGCTGTCTTGGTCTGGTGTGGTGGGGCGCCCCGTGAGCACCCGTTGGTCGTAGGCGGTGGGAGGTGGCACCGACCAAGATGGCCGCCCCCATGTCTCGCACGTGGTGGTGGCATGCAGGGAAGATGGCGACCCCCATGTTTCGCACACAGTGCCGCTCGCGGTTTTGACTTACAGACCTTGGCGAAGTGGCCCTTCTTTCCACAGCTGGAACAGGTAGCTTGTTGGGCTGGACAGCGTTTCCGGGGGTGCTTCTCCAGTCCGCAGAAGTAGCACATCGCGGACTCACAACTGGCAGCAGCCGTGGTCGATTTGCCGGCGGGTTGTGGGGACTTGCGACTGGTGGCAGCCAAAGTCGATTCGCTGGCGGGTTGCGGGGTCTGCGGCGCCCACAAGGCCATCGGGGGATCGCGTGCCCGGAGAGCCTCGGAGTTATGCAGAGTGGCCTCCAGCATGTCGGCCAGCTCGATCGCCGAACTTAAGGTAAGATTGGCTTTTTCCAGCAGCCGCTGGCGCATGTACACTGACCTGGTCCCCGTGACGAAGGCGTCCCTCACTAGGAGTTCTGCATGCTGCGCCGCCGTCAGCTCCTGGCAATTGCAGGCCCGTATGAGCGTTTGTAGTTTCTGGACAAACTCAGTACTCGATTCCCCAGGCCGCTGGTGCCGAGTCGCTAACTGGTGCCGCACATAGACAGCGTTTATAGGCCGCAGGTATTGTGCCATCGTAGCTCGGCTGGTCTCTGATCAGCGAATAGACCCGTGGACTGACCCTGGAGAGTAGAACTCTGTGCTTCGCTGTGGGGTCGGTTGCTTTAATCTGCAGTAGGTACGCTTCGAAGCAGGCCAGCCAGAGTTCGAAAGCGTTTCCAGCTTCAGGTGTTTGCGGATGGTGGTCTAATTTGTCTGGTTCCAGTGCATGTTCCATGCTTTAAAATGTACAGCAAATGAAATTGAAGCACCTTCAATAACGCCAAAAGACTGAGGTTTGGTAAAATACTGAGAGGCTTTTATTCGCTGTACAATACGACCTCCACGGTGAGTGTCTGCCCCCGGACTGAGGGGGAGGGGCAAGGCGAGACACCTTTATACAGGACTCTGTGGGAGAAGCCACAGGGGCAGTCAGCAGAGGGGCGTTTCCAGACAGTTAACCCAGTTACAACATATATACATGGTTTGCCACAAGGAGACACAATCTTCAGGGCTCTTTCCTTTCTTAAGAGTTAGGGAGATATTAGCTTCTCTCAATGATGGTGGGAGGAGACCACAATTAAATGCATGATTGAACATGTTTGGCATAGGCTCTGATAATAATCCTGTGAACTCTTTATAGAATTCAGGACCAGGGGCCTTCCCACTTTGGAGCTGTCTCACAGCTCCCTGTATGTCATGTATAGATAACGGAGCATTGAAGAGGGATTCTTGTTCAGAAGAAATGCCTAGGAGATCTAAATTCCTGAAAAAGGATTTCATCCTAGATTGTCCATCATTACATTGCTCAGATTGATACAGTTTAGAATAAAAATTCTTAAACACAACATTAATCATTTTAGAATTACTAGTGAGGGCTCCTGTCCCATCCCTAATTGAAGCAATAGTCTGACAGGCATTTTTCTTTCTAGCTAAATAAGCCAAATACCTATCAGGTTTCTCACCATTTTCAAACAACCTTTGTTTAGCAAATGTCAATTTTCTTTTGGCTGCTTGAGTAAGCAAAGAGTTTAATGTACAGTGTAAGGCTGTGATATTCTGCAACTTGACTGCAGAAGGCTTATTAATATACAGGTGTCCCCCGCTTTTCGAACGTTCACTTTACGAAACCTCGCTGTTACGAAAGACCTACATTAGTACCTTGTTTTCGCTAACAGAAGGTGTTTTCACTGTTACGAAAAAAAAGCAGCGCGCAATAAAAGGCAGCGTGCCCCAAGCAGCCGCTCTCCCCGGATTCGGAACGGCATTCTCGCCAGCATTGCTTAAACACGTGCCTGTGAGCAGCCGTTTGCAAGATGAGTTCTATGGTATCAGAAAAGCCTAAAAGAGCTCATAAGGGTGTTACACTTAGGGTAAAACTAGACAAAATTAAGTATTTTGATTGTGGTGAACGAAGTAAAGATAACGTGAGTTTGGCTTGTGGAAGCTGACGAACATGATGTTGAAGAGGTTTTGGCATCCCATGACCAAGAACTGACAGATGAAGAGCTGATGCAATTGGAAGAAAAAAGGATAACAATCGAAACCGAATGAGTAATGATAAAGTACGACTTTAATTTTGAAAGGGTATGTTGGTTTAGGAGATATTTGCAGGATGGTTTGAGTCCTTATTAAAGAACTGTGTGATAGAAAAATGCGCGAGGCTCAGCCGTCAAGCAAGCCTTCCACATCAGCCACAGCAGACAACGAACCTCGACCTTTGACATCGAGGCGGGCAGAGATAGAAGAACATGAGCTGCCTGCTCTAATGGAAACAGACGATGACGAGATGACACCCCAGTGTCCCACCACCCCAACCCCCAGGCCACGGACATATACCGATTCGCGGAGAATGCAATGGTAGCCGGGAGGCACACAGCCCATCTTTAAGAAAAAAGCAGAAATAAGCATGCTAATTAATTATGTGTCGGGCGGCACCTAATTAATTAGTTTGTTTATTTCGGCTTTTTTCTTAAAGATGTGCTGTGTACGTCCCGGCTACCGCTACATTCCTGCATGCTTCGTGGCAATGTATCGCTCGGCAGCCTGGAGGGTGGGGGCCACTGCAACACCCAACCTGTGACGACTCAGTCTAACACATCATCATAAGTGTGCTCAGCAAGCTATCTTCCCGATTCCCGTAAGTGATGCTGCACTGTACATACATTATTCTTACTTTGTATAGGCTGTGTATTTTTACGTGTTATTTGGTATGATTTGGCAGCTTCATAGCTTAAAGGTTACTGGAGAGCGCTGGCGCCATGTTTTTGCCAACAGCGCTTGCATGAGATTTTCTGCCGATGGCGCTTGCGTGAGATTTTTGCTGCGGAGAACAGGTCAGTAATGATTGTGGAAAAGTATTTCTACTTTATATAGGCTGTGTATTTATCATATCATTCCTGCTTTTACTATATATTACTGTTATTTTAGGTTTTATGTGTTATTTGGCATGATTTGGTAGGTTATTTTTGGGACTGCGAACGCTCACAAATTTTTCCCATATAAATAAATGGTAATTGCTTCTTCGCTTTACGACTTTTCGGTTTATGAACCGTTTCATAGCAACGCTCTACCTTTGGATGGCGGGGGAAACCTGTAATCCTTTGCAGCTGCCGCAAGCCTTGCTTCCACTAGGTGCTGCTGTTCTGCAGCTTTTCGCTTCTTACTAGCAGAGTAGGAGATAATTAATCCCCTTGCATAGGCCTTAGCGGTTTCCCAGTGCATCGATGGACTACTAGCTGATTTGGAATTAATAGATAGGAAAGTTTTGAATTCGGAAGTAGTCTATTAATTTATTATCTTTTAGAATAAAAGGATTCAGCCTCCACTGTTTAGATCATGCTGAATTATCTTTGGGCTTAATATTTAAATATACAGCTACATAGTCAGAATCAGCGATATTTCCAATTGTGCAGGATACAACTAAATCTAGGAGCATTTGGGGGTTAGAAAAATGTCTATTCTGGTTTAACACTTGTGCGGATTAGAAAAAAAAGTGAAGTCTTTGTCTGAGTGATGTAACAACCTCCAGACATCTATAAGTCCTAGTTCTCCACATAAGCCCATGATTTATTTGGACTGTAAGGAGAGCAATGGGGGACCATAAGGCACTCTGTCCATCAATGGGTCCATGAGACAATTAAAATCCCCACCTACAATAATGTTTTGTATTGAAAGGCTTGTAAGTTTGGAAAAAGCATCTGTTAGGAATTTGAGAGGATGAGCTGGAGGGCAGTAAACATTGAGAATACCATATTCCTCTCCATATATTGAAGCCTTAACAATCACAAATCTCCCATACTTATCCTTAATGCAGTCTAATAACTTAAAAGGTAAATTCTTCTGAATTAAAATAGCCAACCCCCTATTCCTGGTATTAAAAGATGAAAAATAGGCTTGATCAAATCCACTCTGTTGCAGTTTTAGATGTTCTTTATCATTTAAATGTGTCTCCTGCAATAAGGCTATGTCCACTCTTTCCTTTTTCAGGTTTAATAGGATTTTCTTTCTCTTGATTGGTGAATGACTCCCCTTAACGTTGCAAGTGCATGGTTTTCATATATTACTAGTCATAACCTTTATAACAATCATGTGACTCCGGAGAAGAAACTCGACTTAAGATCAGCTGAGCAGCAATAACTGAATAAAAAAACACACACACAAAAAACCAAGTGCCAACAGCATTGAACAAGAGGACTTACCCCACACTTAAAGGGGATATCTGAACCTTCTAGCACCCCATATTCTGCCCCACTGCCAATATGGCATTTAACGTAATCAAAAATGAAAACAGGGCATAATTTATCAACCCACTGATTTGTTACCGTCGTGTTTAAACTCCATCAGGTTTAAACAAATCTAATTTAAACAAATAATGAAACTGTATTAATCAAAACAAACATTTTACCCATCCTATAAGATATCTTGCCGTCGAGTAATGAAAAGGTAAAATAAAGCGACCATTGAGCATGTTATCGTCCATAACCAGGGCTACATAATTTATGCATTCTTTAGCCCAACGTGTCCACAAAAGTTTTAGCTTTGCCAGGAGAATCAAATATCTTGGTGGTCCCATTGTAGGTGATTTTCAGCACCGCTGGGTACAGCATAAAGTACTGGATTCTGGATCCTCTCAGCCGTTTCTTCACTTGGTCGAATTCCTTGCGCTTCTGAATAACAGCTGCTGAAAAATCTTGAAAAAACATAAGCCTGGATCCCTCATATATTAAAGCCTGGGCATCAGTCCCGTGGCGCCTGGAAGCTTCCATCACTCTTTGCTTATCACCGAAATTATGGAACCGCACGAGGACGGGTCGAAGGCGTTGGCCTGGGCCTGGTTTTGGCACCAGCGTACGGTGAGCTCTTTCCACTTTAATCCGTCCAGCCTTGGTTTCCAAATCAAGGGAATTAGGCAGCCAGCCCTCAAAAAACTTCGCCGGTTGGCTGTCTTCTGTATCTTCAGGTAGACCAATGATTCGCATATTCTTTCTCCTACTTCTATTCTCAAGATCATCGATATGGTCAGACAGGCTTTGAACTTGCTTTTCTAGCGCCCAGATGTGGCTCTGGGCCTAATTAGTTACAGTCTCTACCGTGGAGATTTGGCCCTCGGCTTCAGTTGTTCTTGTATCAAGATTTTTAAGCTCCAATGTGTGGTTTAGGAGTGTTAGAGAGAGTGGAGCCAGCTTCTTGTCCATCATTTTGGATATGTTCTCCATAATTTCCTGAATTACTTGATGAAAAGCAGGGTCCAACATGCTAGCATAGCTAGCAGTAGCTAGCTCCTCAGCCCCGGGCGAGCACTCTGTGCAGCCCATCCTGGCCGCTTTCCTAGTACCTTTCGATGGCATGGTGTTGAAGCAGCTCAAAAATATACTCATCAATGTTCATGCCATTAAATCCGACACTTGGACATTTAAAAAAAAGTTGAAACGGATAGGTTTATATGCAAAATTATCAGTGTTGCGGTGCTGAGCTCAACAAAGCAGACTTTTCACTGCGCTGCTACCTTGAAAAACCCACCCCTCCACTAATCTTGATATCATCCACATATTTATTAACCTACCCATCTATCTACATTTTCATCCTGGTCATTTATATATATCACAAACAGCAGAGGTCCCAGCACAGATCTTTGTGAAACTCCACTAATTACAGGTCTCCAGTTCGAATAAGTCCCTTCGACCACTACCCTTTGTCTTCTTTGCGCAAGCCAATTGTGAATCCAAACAGCCAATTTGCCCACAGACTTAATCTTCTGGATTAGCCTCCCATGAGGGACTTTGTCAAACACCTTGCGAAAATCCATGTAGACAATATCCACTGCCCTGCCCTCATCAATCTCTCTCGTCACCTTGTCAAAAAAACTCAGTCATGTTGGTAAGATTCAACCTGCCACTCACACAACCATTCTGGCTCGCCCTAATTGGGCCATGGGTTTCCAAATGCTCATATCCCGAAAAATTTTCTCCAGCAATTTCCCTACAGCTGATGTGAGACTCATTGGTCTATAGTTCGCAGGATTTTCCCTGGTTCCCTTGTTAAATAGAGGTACGATATTAGCCATTTGGCAGTCCTCCAGGACCTTGGCTGTGGCTAGAGAGAACACAAAAATACTAGTAAAGGGCCCAACAATCTCATCTCCTGCCTCCTTCAATAGCCTGGGGTAAATCCTATCAGGCCCTGGGGACATATCCACCTTTATACTCATTAGGAGACCCAACACTTTCTCCTCCTTGACCTTTAAGCACCCTAATGTATTTATAGACTCAGCACTGATCTCTTGGTCCTCCATGTCCCTTTCCTTAGTAAATACCGAAGCAAAGTACTCATTAAGTCTCTCACTCACATTCTCTGCATCCAAGGAAATGTTGCCCCCTTTATCCCTGAGTAGTTTAACCCTCTTGCTCTTGCTCTTGAGGTATGTATAGAATGCCTTGGGATTCATCTTAATCCTACTGTTACATGCTCAAGGAGATCTGTTTTTTTTTGTGAGAATGCTGTGATGGTCTTTTGGAGGTCACCTGATGTGATTTTCCCGTTGATGTGAGGTCACATGATGACATGTGCCCCGTGACTATATAAGGGTCGACTCAGGTGACGCAGTGGGTTTTTGAGTTTGTAGATTTCCAGGTAGAATGTGTTGTGCCTCCGTTTCTGTTGCGTGTTTGCTTTTGTGACGCAGTTTCATTTTTAAAATGGAAGGTGCGTTCTTTACAAGATATTGCATTTGGACTGGAAATTTGTGGCTGGAAGTGCCAATTTACTCAATTGTGACAGTTTTGAAGGGACAGTGAAGAATTCATCGAAGTGAAGGATCGAGAGAAGTCGGCATTGTTTGGCAGTTTAATAAAGGATCGACCTTATTGAGTCTTCGTTGAAGAGAACCTGCATTGAGATAACTTTTGCAATAGCGCAATGAGTTCATGCACAAAGGCTCTCTCTCTCTAAAAGGAATTTTAAGGTCAGTTGATTTAAACTGTTTATTTTCGGCATCAAGAATCCTGTGGACAGAACCGGCAGTAAAGGTGCATCGGTGAAGAAATCCTTCTCCAGAGAAGTCTCTCCCAATTGAATGTGTAAAACTGTTGGACTTTCGAAGTTATCGCTTTAAGAACTATATCTGACTGTATCGCTTCAAGAACTGTTTTCGCATTTAATGCTTTAAGAACCAGAGCCGAGTGGAGTTGATGAACGGCTGCGTATCTGTTTAACCTCCGGTTAAAGTTTTCCTTTTTGTTTTTTTTCCCTTATCGCTTATATGTGTTTAATAAATGTTTGGTTGTTTTCATAAAACCTGTTTCGATTAATGTTCATTGTTGCCGGTTACGTAACACAATTTTGTGGAGGCTCGTCCGGGATATGTTCCAATTTTGAGTTTAAGTGCTGGTAATTGCCATTTTGATTTGGTAAAAGGGACTACCCGATTTTTTTTTTGGTTTGATTGGTGTGTGTGTTGTATTCAGCAACAATGGATATTGACGAGTTTTTGAAGACGCCTGACTCGGGATTTTTAGAGAATGCGAGAAAACCTGTAGTATTGGAGATTGCTAAGAAGTTGGATATTAAAGGAATTATGAGAAATTCTACCAAGGCTTTCATACAAAGGAAAATTGCTGAACATTATATTAATTTGGAATGTTTTGAGGAGGAGGTGTTAGAGAAGTTTCCAATGAGTAATCTGGAAATGCAGTTGCATCTTGAACAGTTAAAGTTTGAAAGATTTAAGGTGGAAATGAGAGAAAGAGAAGCTGAAAACCAGAGGAAATTCGAGCTAGAGATGGAGAAAATAAGGTCTGGGAATCAGTCTTCTGGTTCTACAAAACAATTTATTGCTAGTCGTGAGGTTGTTTTGGCTCCTCCATTTAATTGAAGCTGATGTGGATGCATATTTTCAACATTTCGAAACAATTGCTCTGAGTTTAAAGTGGCCGAAGTTCCAATGGCCAGTGATGTTACAAAGTGTAATTAAAGGCAGGGCACAACAAGTTTATACAGCTTTAAATGCTGAGCAAGCACTGGATTATGATATTGTTAAAGAGAATATATTAAAAGCATACGAGATGGTTCCAGAAGCGTATAGAGAAAGATTTAGAAGTTTAAAGAAATTGGTGGAAAAACCTTATGTAGAATTTGCTTATGAGAAATCTGTGTGTTTTGAGGGATGGGTTTCCTCTAAAAATGTGAATGAGGAGTATAATAAATTGAAAGAGCTGATTTTGCAGGAGGAATTTAAAAGAAGCATTCCTGTTGAAGTGAGAACATACTTATATGAACGGGACACTGCTACATTGCAGGAGATTGCTAAATTGGCTGATGAGTATGTTTTAATTCACAAGAATAAATTTTTTCCAGGTAAATTTTTTAAAAGGAGAACTAGCACAGAGACAAGGTAAATCAGACATTAAATCTGAATTTAGTGAGAAAAGTAAGGATGAAGAGAGACATGTGAAGGAAAGACATTTTGGTATTATTTGTAATTATTGTAAGAAACTTGGACATGTAGTGGCTAACTGCTTCCGATTGAAACAGAAAGAGAAAGAAGTGGCCCCAGATGCTTGTGTGCAGCATATTGGAAAACCTGTAAAACCATAGGGTTTAGAAAATACTAATGAAGATGTGTCAGAGTCTGACCAAGTTAAGAAGGGATATGAGCCTTTTATAACAGGAGGGTTTGTATCCTTGAAAGAAGGATCCAATGCAGTACCGATAAGAATACTTAGAGATACTGGAGCTTCTCAATCACTAATATTAGACAGTGTGCTAAAGTTTAGGGATGAGTCTGACAGTGCTGAGGTAAATTATATAAGAGGAGTTGGGAGTTTCCTTATTCCAGTACATTTACATAGAGTAAATTTAAGGTCAGGATTAGTTACAGGGGTTGTTAAGGTAGGACTACAATCCAGTTTACCTGTGAATGATGTTTCTCTTTTGTTAGGGAATGATTTAGCAGGTGGACAAGTTTTTCCTGAAGTGCATTTGACAATAAATTCAAATTCTGAGGAACCACAGAGAGATTCTAACACAGATTCTTCCTGTGTTGTAACAAGAGGTATGGCTAAAAAGACTGATGTAAAGGATGTGGTTGTTACCCATGACAGTTCAAATCAAGATTTGAATTTTGACGATGTATCAGAAACTTTCTTACCTACCTTATTTGATCAGGATTTTGGTGGTAAGTCTGATCAGGAAGATTTGTCTTTATCTCAGAAGGAGATGATAGCAGAGCATGGTAGGGATCCTGAGATAGTTAAATTAAAAGAACAAGCTCTTCCAGATAGTGAAATTGGAAAAGTACCAGTTGGATATTATTTTGAAAAGGGGGTATTAATGAGAAAGTGGAGATCGCCTACAATTCTTGCTAGTGAGGAATGGGAAGTTAATCATCAGGTTGTTGTTCCTAAAATTTACCGAAATGAGATTTTGACTATGGCTCATAGTATTCCTTTGGGTGGTCATTTAGGAGTAAAGAAAACTATGAACAAAGTTTCTAAACATTTTTATTGACCTAGTTTAAGACAAGATGTGGCAACATTTTGTAGAACATGTCATACATGTCAAATTGTTGGTAAACCTAATCAGGTTACTCCAGTGGCTCCACTGCAACCAATTCCAGCATTTGGTGAGCCGTTTTCAAAAATCATTGTAGACTGTGTAGGTCCTTTGCCAGAAACTGAAACTGGACATCAATAATTATTAACTATTATGTGCACAGCATCTAGGTTTCCAGAGGCAGTACCTCTTAGGAATATAACAGCCAAAACTGTGACAAAAGCTCGTATAAAATTCTTCACTTAATTTGGGTTGCCTAAGGAAATACAATCAGATCAAGGAAGTAATCTTATGTCTGGGTTGTTTCAGCAGATAGTTTATAAACTGGGAGCAAAGCAGATTATTTCCTCAGCCTGTCATCCAGAATCACAAGGAGCCTTGGAGAGATTTCATTCTACTCTAAAAACTATGATTAGGACATATTGTGTAGAAAATGAAAAGGATTGGGATGAAGGTATACATTTACTACTTTTTGCAGTAAGGGAGGCAGTACAGGAATCATTAGGTTTTAGTCCTTTTGAAATTGTGTTTGGACACAGAGTTCGAGGACCTTTGGCTTTGTTGAAGGAACAGTGGATTAATAAAGAAGTACACACTAGTTTGTTAGATTATGTTTTGAAACTTAAAGACAGATTGTACAAAGCTTGTAGTCTGGCCAAGGAAAATTTAAAGTTAGCTCAAGAGAAGATGAAGACGTGGTATGATAAGGAAGCTAGGATGAGGTCATTTAGGCCTGGAGATAAGGTGTTGGTTCTTTCCCCAGTGCAAACAAACCCATTAGAAGCAAAATTCCATGGTCCTTATGAGATTAAATCTAAAGTAAATGAGGTGGATTATGTGGTAAAAACCCCAGATAGGAGAAAGACAACACAGTTGTGTCATATAAATATGATAAAACCATATTATGAGAGAGAAGTTACCACTGTGACTGTTAAGGAAAAGGGTTAAGGAAATTAAACTCCAATTTAATAATCCAGTTTAATGTTACAGGAGTACAATATTTTGATTACTCATATCAAGGGTAAAGATAATGTGATCGCTGACTGTTTGTCTAGATGTTAAATGTACAATGAAAATTTGGTTTTTTTTGGAGTGGTATTTTATCATTTGTAAAGGGCTGAAAGATAAGATTGTATATATTGTGTATTTTGTAAATTTTATACCTTTGTATTTTTTTGTATAAATTGTTAAATTTTTGTTCTTCAAGAGACCAAAATTTTTTTTTGTGGAGGGAGGTGTTACATGCTCAAGGAGATCTGTTCTTTTTGTGAGAATGATGTAATGGTCTTTTGGAGGTCACCTGATGTGATTTTCCCGCCGATGTGAGGTCACGTGATGACATGTGCCCCATGACTATATAAGGGTCGAGTCAGGTGACGCAGTGGGTTTTTGAGTTTGTAGATTTCCAGGTAGAACGTGTTGTGCCTCCGTTTCTGTTGCGTGTTTGTTTTTGTGACGCAGTTTCATTTTTAAAACGGAAGGTGCGTTCTCTTACAGGATATTGCATTTGGACTGGAAATTTGTGGCTGGAAGTGCCAATTTACTCAATTGCGACAGTTTTGAAGGGAGAGTGAAGAATTCATCGAAGTGAAGGATCGAGAGAAGTCTGCATCGGTTGGCAGTTTAATAAAGGATCGACCTTATTGAGTCTTCGTTGAAGAGAACCTGCATTGAGATAACTTTTGCAATAGCGCAATGAGTTCATGCACAAAGGCTCTCTCTCTCTAAAAGGAATTTTAAGGTCAGTTTATTTAAACTGTTTATTTTCGGCATCTGGAATCCTGTGGACAGAACCGGCAATAAAGGTGTGTCGGTGAAGAAATCCTTCTCCAGAGAAGTCTCTCTCAATTGAATGTGTAAAACTGTTGGACTTTCGAAGTTAATCGCTTTAAGAACTATATCTGACTGTATCGCTTTAAGAACTGTTTTTGCATTTAACACTTTAAAAACCAGAGCCGAGTGGAGTTGATGAACGGCTGCGTATCTGTTTAACCTCCGGTTAAAGTTTTCCTTTTTGTTTTTTTTTTCCTTATCGCTTATATGTGTTTAATAAATGTTTGGTTGTTTTCATAAAACCTGTCTCGATTAATATTCATTGTTGCCGGTTACATAACACTACATGCCGATGACTTTTCATGGCCATTCCTGGCTTTCCTAATTCCCTTTAGTTCTTTTCTGGCTTCTTTATAATCCTCATGTGCTTCATTTGGTCCTAACTTCCAAAGCTTTATTTGCCTTTCCTTTTTTCTTCTTGACTAAATTCATCACCTCGCTGGACATCCAAGGTTCTCTTATCTTTCCATCCCTGTCCTTCCTTCTAACAGGAATATAGCTTTCCTGTACTCTGTGCAATTGATCTTTAAACACCTCCCACATGTCTGGTATGGGCTTGCCAGAAAAAAACGGTTTTCCCAATTAACCCTTCTTAGTTCCTGCCTAATGCCCTTGTAATTTGCCCTTGTCCAATTTAAAACTCTCCCACAAGGACCATACTTATCCTTATCTATGGCTATCCTGAAAGATAAGGAGTTGTGGTCACTGTTCCCTAACTGTTCACCCACTGAAAGGTCAGTTGTTGGGCAGTTTACATATTGATTTCAGAAACCTTCCTGGATGCACTTAACAAATTCTGCCCCATCTAAACCCTTTGCACTAAGAAGGTCCCAATTTATGTTAGGGAAGTTGAAATCCACCATGACAACAACTCTATTATTTATACACATTTCTTTAATTTGATTACATATCTGTTCCTCAATGGTTCCTGGTGGCTATTGGGTGGTCTGTAGTACAAACCCACAGAGTGATTGCACCCTTCCTTTTCCTGAGTTCTACCCAAATGGACTCAGTGTCTGATCCTGCCGTCTGTCTCTCCTGAGTGAAGCTGTGATATTGTCCCTGATTAGGAGTGCAACTGCTCCTCCCCATTTATCTCCTTCTCCATCTTTTCTGAAACTTTGAGAACCTAGTACATTAATCACCCATTCTTGCTCTTCTGTCAACCAAGTTTCAGTAATGGCTATAACACTGCAGTTCCATGCTCTGACCCATGCCCTACGTTCATCATCCTTACCCATATTCCTCTAGCATTAAAATATTATCATTGTTGTTCCTCTCCACGCCTTGTGGTGCGTTGGGCAACAACCCTACCGTTTCTTTAGCATTTGTCTGGGATTTTTTAATGAGGCCAAGTTGCCAGCTTGACGCTCAACCCAGCACTGGCGTGAAGTGTGCAAGGAGCTGGCCAGATTCGAACCAGGGACCACTCACCTTGATGTCCGGCACAGATGCCACTACATCACTGACCAGCCAGCATTAAAATATAGACACTTCAAACTGCCCAACCCTGTTCATTCAATTTTGCCTTTCAATATTTTCCCTGACATTAACCTTCTGGTCTGACCCTTCCCTTACTGACCTGGAGATCCGGTTCCCAGCCCCTTGCAAAACTAATTTAAACTCTCCCGAGTAGCATCAGCAAACCTCCCGGCCAGGATATTGGTTCCCCTGCAGTTCAGACGTAATCCGTCCCTCTAGTACAGGTCGCTCAGAAAAGGTTCCAATGATCCAAGAACTTGAAACCCTGCTTCCTGCACATCTCAGCCACTCGCTCATCCATGCTATCACCCCATTCCTACCCGCACAAGCCCATGGCACTGGGAGTAATCTGTAGTTTACAACCTTCGAGGTCCTTCTCTCCAGCCTCTTTCCTAACCCTAGATACTCACTGCGTAGGACATCTTCTGCTTTTCTGCCTATGTCATGATTGCTAATATGCACTACGACCTCTGGCTGTTCCTCCTCCCCCTTGAGAATATCCTGCAGTCACTCTGATACATCCCTCTCCTTGATGATCCCGAGTCATCAGGGAAACCGTTAGGTATCCTGAATTCCCACATCTGACAGGAGGAGCATTCCATCCTGACCTCTCTATACTAAAAAAGAAAAAAGCTTACCTCTTCTGAACTATGCCTTTGCCCGTTTATGTCTAAGCCTGTTAAGCCAAAGCCTTCCCACTCTATCACTGACACACTCCAACAATGGCTGCTCCACTTGAGCCTACCCTCCTTTTCATAGTCATAGTCATACCTTATTAATCCTGGGGGAAATTGGTTTTCATTACAGTTGCTCCATAAATAATAAATAGAAATAGAACCATAAATAATTAAATAGTAATACGTAAATTATGCCAGTAAATTATGAAATAAGTCCAGGACCAGTCTATCGGCTCAGGGTGTCTGACCCTCCAAGGGAGGAGTTGTAAAGTTTGATGGCCACAGGCAGGAATGACTTCCTATGACGCTCAGTGCTGCATCTCGGAGGAATGAGTCTCTGGCTGAATGTACTCCTGTACCCACCCAGTACATTATGTAGTGGATGGGAGACATTGTCCAAGATGGCATGCAACTTAGACAGCACCCTCTTTTCAGACACCACCGTAAGAGAGTCTAGTTCCATCCCCACAACATCACTGGCCTTACGAATGAGTTTGTTGATTCTGTTGGTGTCTGCTACCCTCAGCCTGCTGCCCCAGCACACAACAGCAAACATGATAGCACTGGCCACCACAGACTTGTAGAACATCCTCAGCATTGTCTGGCAGATGTTAAAGACCTCAGTCTCCTCAGGAAATAGAGTCGGCTCTGACCCTTCTTGTAGACAGCCTCAGTGTTCTTCGACCAGTCCAGTTTATTGTCAATTCGTATCCCCAGGTATTTGTAATCCTCCACCATGTCCACACTGACCCCCTGGATGGAAACAGGGGTCACCAGTACCTTAGCTCTCCTCAGGTCTACCACCAGCTCCTTAGTCTTTTTCACATTAAGCTGCAGATAATTCTGCTCACAGCATGTGACATGTAAACTCAGCTTTTATTTGCAGCTGAGTTTAAGTCTATGATGCCAACACGTTCTGTCCCTAAGCATCCTCAAAAGATTAGCCTTGGCCAAATCTGCTTATTTTGTCCTCCCTCTCCCAACTTCTGCAGGGCTCTGACACCAACAGTCACACTCCTCCCGCCTGAGCCGCTGAAAAAAGATGCATTTATGAGACAAGTTAGAAAGTAAACAGTATAACTGTATACTGACACTTCATACATGATGAGACCTGGGTGGTAACAGGAAGTTCAGTAGTCTTATGGTATGGGGGAAGAAGATGTTTCCCATCTGAACAGTTCTTGTCTCCAATAACCTCAGACGCCTCCAAAGTGCCAATTGCGCAACCTCCAACTCAGACTCCAGCCTTGACCTCCAGGCCGGGTCATCATGCACTGCTGCTGAAACCCCTGTCTCCTCTTCCCCCACCACCACTCTGCAATTCCGTCTCTCTCAGGTCCCATCGGCCAGCTCTTGGATCCTCAGAGACTCCATCTTCCTCTCACACCACCATTCCTGAACACCCTAAACCTCCCTCTCCCCCCCCTCCGATCTCAGCTCTCATCCATGTCGGGTCTTCACCAGCCCCTCCAGCCTTCCCCTCTCTGGGGCAGAACGTTTTGTCCATAAGACCATAAGACATAGGAGCAGAAGTAGGCCATTCAGCCCATCGAATCTGCTCTGCCATTCAATTATGGGCTGATCCAATTCTTCCAGTCATCCCCACTCCCCTGCCTTCTCCCCATACCTTTTGATGCCCGGACTAATCAAGAACCTATCTATTTCTGCTTTAAATGCACCCAATGACTTGGCCTCCACAGCCACTTGTGACAACAAATTCCATAGATTTACCACCCTCTTGACTAAAGTAATTTCTCCGCATCTCTGTTCTAAATGGCCATCCTTCAATCCTGAAGTCGTGCCCTCTTGTCCTAGATTCCCCTACCATGAGAAATAACTTCGCCATATCTAATCTGTTCAGGCCTTTTAACATTCGGAATGTTTCTATGAGATCCCCCCTCATTCTCCTGAACTCCAGGGAATACAGTCCAAGAACTGTCAGACATTCCTCATACAGTAACCCTTTCATTCCTGGAATCATTCTCGTGAATCTTCTCTGAACCGTCTCCAATATCAGTATATCCTTTCTAAAATAAGGAGCTCAAAACTGCACACAATACTCCAAGTGTGGTCTCATGAGTGCCTTATAGAGCCTCAACATCACATCCCTGCTCTTATATTCTATACCTCTAGAAATGAAGGCCAACCTTGCATTCGCCTTCTTCACCACCAATTCGACTTAGAGGTTAACCTTTAGGGTATCTTGCACAAGGACTCCCAAAACATTTTGCATCTCTGTATTTTGAATTCTCTCCCCATCTAAATAATAGCCTGTCTATTTCTTCCACCAAAGTGCATGACCATACATTTGCCAACATTGTATTTCATTTGCCACTTCTTTGCCCGTTCCCCTAAACTATCTAAGTCTCTCTGCAGGCTCTCTGTTTCCTCAACAGTACCTGCTCCTCCACCTATCTTTGTATCATCGGCAAATTTAGCCACAAATCCATTAGTAGCTGTAGTAGTCTGGCGTACTGACCTCTACCTTGCTGAGGCCCAGCGACAACTCTCAGACACCTCCTCTTACTTGTCCCTCGAACAGGACCCCACTAAGAAACACCAGGCCATTGTCTCCCACACCATCATTGACCTTATTAGCTCTGGGGATTTCCCATCTACTGCCACCATTCTCATAGTTCCCACACCCCACACCTCCTGTTTCTACCTCCTACACAGGATCCACAAACCTGCTTGTCCAGGTAGACCCATTGTTTCAGCTTGTTCCTGCCCCACTGAACTCATATCGGCATACCTCGACTCTGTTTTATTCCCCCCCAGTTCAGACTCTTCCCACCTACATCTGTGACACTTCACACACTCTTGACCTTTTCAATGATTTCAGGTTCCCTGGCCCCCATCATCTTATTTTTACTAAGGATGTCCAGTCCCTATACACCTCCATCACCAACCAGGAAGGCCTCAAAGCTTTCCGTTTCTTTCTGGACACCAGACTTAACCAGTTCCTCTGCACCACCACTCTCCTCCGCCTAGCAGAACTTGTCCTCACTCTCAGTAATTTCTCCTTTGGCTCCTCTCACTTCCTTCAAACAAAAGGTGAGTAATGGGTACTTGCATGGGTCCCAGCTATGCCTGCCTGTTTGTAGGCTACGTGGAACAGTCTATGTTCCAAGCCTACACTGGTGACTGTCCCGCACACTTCTTATGCTACATCGAAGACTGCATTGGTGCTGCTTCCTGCACCCATGTGGAACTCATCGACTTTATCCACTTGTTTCCAACTTCCACCCTGCCATGTTGGGGTGATATATTGGTCCATTTGTCCATTCCCTTGTCTCCTGACTCCCTTGTCCATTCATCCCTCCTCACTAATCACCCTCCTGGCACTTATCCTTGCAAGCGGAACAAGTGCTACACCTGCCCCTAAACCTCCTCCCTCACTACCATTCAGGGCCTCATACAGTCCTTCCAGGTGAGGCAACACTGTGAGTCTGTTGGGGTCATATACCGTGTTCGGTGCTCCCAGTGTGGCCTCCCATATATCAGTGAGACCCAATGTAGGTTGGGAGACCACTTTGCTGAACACCTATTCTCCATCCCCCAGAACAAACAGGATCTCCCAGTGGCCACCCATTTTAATTCCACTTCCCATTCCCATTCCAATATGTCTATACACGGCCTCCACAACTTTTGTGATGAGGCCACATTTAGGTTGGAGGAACAACACCTTATATTTCTTCTGGGTAGCCTCCAACCTGAAGGCATGAACATCGATTTCTCAAACTATTGGAAATGGCCCACCCCCACCTTCACCATTCCCCATCCCTTTTTCCCTCTCTTACCTTATCACCTTTTCTGCCCATCACCTCCCTCTGGTGCTCCTCCCCCTTTTTCTTTCTTCCATGGCCTTCTGTTCTCTCCTATCAGATTCCCTGCTTCTCCAGCCCTGTATCTCTTTCACCAATCAACTTCCCAGCTCTGTACTTCACCCCTTCCCCCTCCTGGTTTCATCTATCACCTTGTGTTTCTCCATCCCCTCCTCCCACCTTTTTAACTCTACTCCTTAGTTTTCTTTCTCCAGTCCTGCTGAAGGGTCTCAGCCTGAAATGTCGACTGTACCCTTTTCCATTGGTGCTGCCTGGCCTGCTGAGTTCCTCCAGAGAAACAGGGAAGTATTTTTATGTAAAGATATATTGGGAGATACTGATGTATAAATGGATCTGGGTGTCTTTTACACTGGGCATTGACAGTAAACAAGGTGCGGCAAGGAATTAAGAAAGCAAGTGGGGTGTTGGTAAGTATCGCAGTGAACATTGAGTACTGGACAGAGTGTAACAGTCTTACTGCAATTATGTAGAGGCTGATCGAGACTGCAATTGGAGTATTGCATACAGTTTTGGTCTCATGTGAGAGAAGGTATATTTGCCATTGAGGTTCATTACTCTGATTCTTTTGATGCAGAGGTGCACTCACACAATCCATTCTGTAGCAATACTGGTGACAAGCAGGCTCTGTAGATCAGTGACCAGCTTGGCACTGCAGCACAATCTAAAGGTTGGTCCACTCGTTTGGAGAGAAGTGGGCTTGGTGTGAGGCAAAATGTACGGCAGATTCTGTGTCCTCCATTTTATTTGTGGAGAGGAATTACCAGGTTAAATTGTCATATTGCCAGTGTTGTATCTTCACTAGGACAGCTTGTAGCTGATTCTGGAGTATGGATCTTTGGCTAGTACGTTGTCAGAACGTGAAGACTTTGTGTATCGAGTGCACTTGCATATTTCCTGATGTGACGCTGAGTGAATCAAATTGGCTGAAGATTAATCTCCCTGCTGCTGGAGACCTCCAGAGGGCAGCAAAGAAGGATCATTTGCCCAGCTCTGTTGGTGAAGATGATTGAAAATGTGTCACTATTGACCTTTGCATTCCTTAGGTGGGTTCCACTATCACTGGGAAGAGACTTATGCTTCTTGTGAATAGTTCTGTTTTAACAAGCACAATACAGTACCTGCTTATTCACAGAATATATTTTATTTATTTACCTTGATAACAACATATCAATGGAGAAATTGTGTTCCAACATTAAAAAAGTTTAAGTCCAAACATCCAACTTCATGCTTAGGGTTTTACACAGGTTAGGAAGGTGCTCGTAAAGAAACTGTCATGGCTTGCTGTAGTGTATTTTGTAAATTGTATGCAACACAGCCAATACGGAGTTTACTGAATTAATACTTCATGTTATTCTAGTCAGTGTGGTCATACGCTTGCTGAGTGTATGTTTTTGGTCTTCTGCTGCTGTAGCCATCCATTTTAAGGTTTGACATGTACATTCAGAGATGGTCTTCTGCCCACTACTGTTGTAACATATGGTTATTTGAGTTACTGTAGCCTTCCTGTCAGCTTGAACCAGTCTGGCCATTCTCCTCTGACCTCTCTCATTCAGATGGTTTCACTGCCACTCACTGGATGTTTTCTTGTTTCTCGCTCCACTCTCTGTCACCTCTAGAGACTGTTGTGCACGAAAATCTCAGGAGATATTCAAATCACCTCATCTGGCACCAACAATCATTCCATGGTCAAAGTCACTTAGATCACATTTCTTCCCCATTCTGATGTTTGGTTTGAACAATAACTGAACCTCTTGACCATGTTTTCATGCTTTTATCCATTGAATTGCTGCCGCACGATTGGCTGATTGGATATTTGCATTAATGAGCAGGTGTACAGGTGTACCTAATAAAATGGGAACTAAGTGACATTTCATTTACCACTGCCACATAATTTTTAGTATAAAGTGTCATCAATTATGGAGATGACTATATTTTGAGCAGACTAAAGTGCACTTTATAAATTCAAAGGAAGTATATCTATAAAAAATTAGCTGTATGAAAGAAATAAGAGATCCCGCTATTCCTGCTTTTTGAACAGTTCAACAAGACCAAATTGAAATGATCAGAAATCCATTTGAAATTAAAAAAGGGGTTTGTTTTCTTTGGCACGTGACTGAGGTAATTATTTTTCCTTGCAAGATATGGATTTGCGAGAGAGTGTTTAATAACAGAAAATCTTAAAAGTACTTATAGCTCCCATGCCATCTAATTCAAAATCCATTAATGGAAATGCTGTATGTCTGATTCACCCTTTCAAATATTATGTCTTGTACACAGGAAGTGACCACCACTAGCAAAGACAGGGTTTATTGCTTATTCCTGACTGTTTCTGAGAAGATAGCGGTGAGCTGTTTTTTTTTTAAACCCGTATTCCATATGGAAATGATGCATTCACACTATTATTTGGTGGAGAGTTCCAGGAGTTTGGCAATTTGCCAATAAAGGAAAAGCAATATATTCCCAAGCCTGTATGGAGTGAAGGGGTTAGAGGTCACAAATTTAGGGTTGGGTTGGGGTGGGGAAACTGTTAAAGAAGACTTCTCAAGCTGCTGCAAGACATCCTGTACATCCGATTGGATTTTTAAGATGTGGACTGATGAAAATAAAGTAGGCTATTGTGATTGGCTTTGAACTTCTTGAATGCCTTTGGAGTAGTACTCACTCAGGCAAGTCCATATTCCTATTTGTAACTTTGAAAAGCTTTGTCACAACAGGGCACTCAGATTAAATGTGTTCTGGTAGTCACCATATTTATATAGTTGGTATTGTTATGTATGTGTCACTTGCGGGTGCTGGGAACGGACCCAAATGCAAGACACAGACACTGAAGTACAAGGAACAGGACTTGACTAGAGTAGGGACGTGACAGGATTCAGACCAGGAGCAGGGACAAGAACGCAGACGAGGGCTAGGGAAAGTGGGACCAGGACTAGAAACCATAGACCAGGAGACAAAGCTTGGACTCCGAGCCCGAAATAGGACAAGGACCCAGAACCTGGGTCTTGCCTTGGGCTCGGACCCCAGAACCAGGCAAGGACATGACTTGGCTGCTGGCTGGAGTCTTGGGTCTAGAGCTTGGCTGCAGGATCGGCGAGGCTAGGGTTCTTGGAGCTTGGCTTGGGATCCTCGAGGCTTGGGTTCTTGGAGCTTGACTGCGGGATCCTCGTCTTGAAATGTGGAGGCTGATAACTCGGAGGCTGGAGCTGAGAGACAGACTGGGAACTGAACATCAACATAGAGCCGGGACTTATCCTTTGACAAGCCAGGACTCAACTTCAACTCCACACCAAGGTGGGACAGGTCCACCTGTTGGGTAATGGCAGGACGGCCAGATTTACCCAACAGAGGCAAAGACAAGACATGTCCCCTCACAGGGCAACGGCAAGACAGCCTGACTTACCCCATGGAGACAAGGGCAAGACAAGACATGATCCCCCACGGGGCAACGGCAAGACAGCCTGACTTACCCCACGGAGGCAAGGACAAGACATGACCTCCCGCGGGGCAGCAGCAAGACAGCCTGACTTACCCCACAGAGGCAAGAACAAGAAGAGACAAACATCAAAGAACAATAGACAGTTCCATCTCTGCTCCAGGGTAGCTCCAAGTCTCAGTTCAGCCAGCAACTTCAGCTGGCCCGGGAAACAGCTGAATCCATACCGCAAAGACTACTCCTACAAGTGGCAAGAAGGCTTCATGAAGCAGTGGTCCTCCAACCAGGCCTAGAGATCACAAATGGTTTCATCAGCAGGTTGCTCCAAAGGGGACTGACAAGACAAACCAGCAGCCCACACTCAATCCCAAGCCCAAAGATGGGAATCAGGTGCCTTTGATTTAGCCAAACAAGGGACAGCTGGAAGACCTGGAGTCCTGAGTCCATGGACCGGACCGTGAACCGGAATGCGGACTTTACAGACTGGACCATGACAGTATGTGATTCATGGTTTCCACTGAGAATGAAGATCAGTCAATAGATTGAAAGGTAGAGGATTTGAAGATGTTAATCTCATGTATCCTGCCAACACTCTGGACCCTCAACTCACATTCCAGATAAATGAGTAAGGCAGGTGCCCGACCATCTGACTTCCAAATATCAGATGTAGGACGGTCAGAATTTATATTGTACTTGGAAACAGACCCACCACAGCCATAACCTGAAGATCTCCCAGTGTAACGCCAACCTCTCCTACCAATTCTAAAACTTGCTGCAAAATCCGTCTCCACTAAGAGGAGCTCCACACGCACAATATTTCACTCCTGCTGCACACCAAGGAGCCTTATATTTATCCTCCACAAACCGTACCTCTTGGTCCACCATGAAGATCAGTCAATAGATCAAAAGATTGATAAGAATAAAGAGTAATCTGCCGAAAGAGGGTATTATGATGCCACAGCAGTAAATAGCGCTGACTCACAGCTCCAGGGATGTGCCTTTGGTCCAGATTTTGCACATTAGAATGTGTAGAGTTACATCTCTTCACTGTGACTACATGGGTTGTGTGCAGAGAACCCCTAGAGTTCCCTGGGTGCTGGCATGGAGCTGGTTTGCTGAATGGCTTCTTTCTGTTTCATTGAAGTGAAAGAAATTAAGAAAAATTACAGATCATTATTAATCCTAGTTTCCTGGGGGGCGTCACATGATGACGTGGGATTGAGACGTGTAAATCCAGCTGTCCCGTAAAAAATTAGCAAAGTACCATTTAAACAAAACAAAGTTAATAAATACTTTCCGAAAACTATTTATAATTTTGCAAGACTACTTTACGATATGCCTCCTAAACTGCAACAGAAGAAGTCTGTTGTTGCGAAGCCGCCGCGAGATGGGAAGAAAAAAGGGCCTACTGCAGCGATGGAGCCTTGGACTCAGGTTAGATCTCTTTTGGAGGAGATGCATTCTATCTCCGCCGTAGAACAGGGAGCAATGGTGGCGGTAGCGGTCTCTCGGAAGAAGGTGCCGGAAATGTGCATGCGCAAAGAAGAACGCATGCGCAAATCGGTACAACTCAAACTACAAGAACCGACAGCCACTGCAACTGAAAGTGACTCAGAGTCAGAATCGGATACCACAGAGAATACAGATGAAGAAGAGGAGGAAGAACTGGAAGAGATTAGAACTAAAGGAGATGATGGAGACATAAGAGAGGCTTTATTGCAATTAACGGCTGAAGTAAGAAAAGTAAGAGCAGAGCTTAGAGACATGAAGATGTGCTATAATAAAGCTATGAAAAGACAGGATAAAATGGATAAGAAGCTTCAGGAGATGGAAAGAAAAATGGAGCATATTAATGATAGAGTGGAAAAAACAGAAAATGATCTGCTTGTCCGGAACACGGAAAGAAATCGACTCTTGGAGAAAGTGGACATGTTGGAAAATTTTAGTAGACGTAATAATATTAAAATTGTTGGTCTTAAAGAAGGTATGGAGGGAGGAAATCCAATAAAATTTTTTCAAAGATGGATCCCGGAAGTTTTGCAAATGAAAGAGGAGGACTGATTAATTGAAATTGAGCGGGCACATAGAGCTCTAAGACCAAAACCACAAGATGACCAATATCCACGAGCAATTTTAATAAAATTCTTAAGATTTCAAGACAAAGAAAGGATTCTACAGGCAGCTGCCCAAGCTGCCCAGAATAGAAAAGGGCCATTGATGATTCAAGGGAACAAAATTTTTTTCTACCCTGACATAAGTTATGAACTTTTGAAGAGAAGGAAGAAATTTAATCCAGTGAAAAAAATCCTATGGGATCACGGTTGTCATTTTATGTTGCGTTACCCTGCAACCTTGAAGATTTTTTTGACTGGTGAAGAAAAAAGATTTTTTGATGATTACCGGAAAGTGGAGCGGTTTGTGCAAGACTCTCTGAATATTCACCAGGTACAAGAACAAAACCAGGGGAGTGAGATGGATTGAAGAAGAAGACTGGGTCAAAGAATGGACTTGTTGGATTTTTGAAGGCGGATGAATATATAAATATATTACTAATTATATGAGGGAGGGGAAGTAAGGTTAAAATTTGAGGAATACTAGTTGGGAATAGTAACATTAATTTTTTTATATACATATAATTTTTTTTGTTACAGGGGAGCTGGAAGAAGCACTGATCAATTGCTACGCTAATCATGTGTGCAAGCGTGGCTCTAGCCACAACCCGCAAAATGGAGGGGGGTAGTGTTGTGTATCCTTTCATTCACAACATTAGTGGGGGGGTATTTTGTTTTTTCTTTCTTTTTATATCTCATCTATCTTTTTTTTTCTTTTTGCCTGGATGATTGGGGGGGGGGGAACGCATAGCAACATGGTGAAGTTCAAAGAGATTCCCCAAGGAACTATGAGAGTTGAGAAGCTAAGTAATGTTTTAGATTGGAGTAACTTTGTTAAAAATAATGACTAATTTATTGAAATTTTTGAGTTTTAATGTTAATGGGCTTAATGGACCAGTGAAAAGAAAAAGAATCTTAACACATATTAAGAAAATGAAGATAGATTCAGCCTTTTTACAGGAAACACATTTAACAGAAACAGAACATCAGAAATTAAAGAGAGATTGGGTGGGTAGTGTTGTTGTAGCAGGGAGTAGCAATTTTTAAGTCAAAACAAGAATGGGAAACAGATCTGAATATTAATATTGATGAAACAAATTGGTCAAGACTGTGCCTTGACAGTATGACAAATACAATAAATGTTCGACTTAGATTAGTATAATATAACTTTTTACACCAATTATATATTACACCACAAAAAATAAATAGATTAAATTCAAACCTATCTGATAAATGCTTTCAATGTAATCAAGAAATTGGTACTTTTTTACATTCTACTTGATCTTGTTTTAAAATTCAACCCTTTTGGATAAATTTAAGAGTCTTATTGGGGCAAATTACTGGAACTCAACTTCCACATAACCCTGTATTATTTCTACTAGGTGATATTGAAGGGATGAAGCCAAAACTTAAATGGAATAAGTATCAGAAAGAATTTATAAAAATTGCATTGGCAGTAGCTAAGAAGACTATAGTTGTTACTTGGAAATCTGATTCGTATTTAAGTATGAATCGTTGGAACAATGAAATGGCTAGTTCTATTCCACTCGAAAAAATTACTTATAATTTAAGAGATAAATATGGAACATTTTTGAATATCTGGCGCCCTTATTTACAAAAGATAGGATGGCATATTTAATTGCTCCGATAAAGATCTTGGTCCCTTGGGGAAACTAACGAATAAGTATATTAAATTTATTTTGAATCCCATGGAGCATGTGGAAACCTTCCAATACCCAGGCGGTTCATTTTTTTTTCTTTCTTTTCTTTTTAGGTAGGACTATATATGGGGGGGGGGGCGGGGGAGGGTTAAGGGAAGAGGGAAGGGTAGATTTTATTTTCTATGTATTCATTTTAATAAAAATTATATTTAAAAAAATCCTAGTTTCCTGTGTAATGCCCTGGTTCATGTTTTTACTGTTATGCTGTATGCATTTCATTTAGCAGTTCTGTAAGAGCAGTCTGTTCTGCTTTCAGCATGTTTGGGTTATTGTTGAAGATAAGAGACAAAGAGGAATATGTGCCATCAAATTAGGATGGCCGGATTAAGGGGACGTTTCTCTGATGAGAGACACCAAGGCTGGAGTTGGGGCTTTTGTTCAAGGGGAGATGAAGAGGGAAGATGCAGGAGAGCAGAGGTTGTAGGATTTGACCCGGAGTGCAGCCATGATTCGACGAAACCAGGGGCGAGATCAATTGAGGATCGGTGACTATGGAGAACCTTTGAGCTTCAACTTGTGCACATTTGACTGTTTCATTAAAATGGGTCCTTTTCTTTTTTTTTGGTTCTTTTCTTTACTCACCCTTTTGTTAAATTAAGATTCATAAACATAATCTTTTAATCATATGCAGTGTACTGTATGTTATTTTGTGGCACTGATTTGTTACAGGTTTGCAAATTACTCAGCATCCACACAAACCGGGGTTTGGGGTGGGAGAGCGCCTCAACCTCACGAGTTTGGCGGGGTCAGAGGTTGTTTTCCCTAGACTAATGTAACCGAGGAAACCAAGTGGTTTCACCTGTTAATGAAGCAAATTTACTCCCTACACAAAATCAGACATCCCACCCTGCAGAAACTCATTTCAGGGAGGTAGCACCATCAATTTGCGGGAGACTCCCGGAACTTCCGGGAGAGGTGGGATGTCTGCAATAGAGTAGCTCCTTAGCAGCTAGTCAGCTAGTTTAAATAACGTTAGCTATGCTAATGAACGAATGACACCTGTTAAACTCACCTCAACATGTCTTTTACAATCTTAACCCACCATGGGCAATAGAAAAGTCACTGTTGCAAACAGTGCAGCGAGGAACACTGTCATTATTTTTGACCCCTATTAGGCAGGGGTGCACTTTAGTGTAGTCTGGGGTGACATACATTTTATATTTTCTTTTTTTGGAGCACTCTGACTTTTTTGGAACTCCCTCACTTGTAGTCGCTCTCACTCATGCTTGCTTTCTTGCTCTCACTCTCTCTCTCGCTCTCTCTCTCTCGTGGTCACTCTCAATCGCGCTCACTTTCTTGCTCTTGCGCTCTCTCTCTCTCTCGCGCATTCTCTCATGCTTACTCTCAAAAAAAAAATTTCTAGGGCATTGTATATAATTTGCGGGCATCAGGGAGCCACTATTAATTTGCGGGCGACTCCCGGAACTTCCAGGAGAGGTGGGATGTCTGCAAAATGCTGGAGGAACTCAGCAGGGCAGGCATCTATGGAAAGGAAAAAAAAACAGTCAACATTTTGGACTGGAACACTTCATCAGGAACTAATTGCTGAGTTTTTTCTTTCGCAACATAGCTACTTGCGAGACTCAAACATGTGGCACTTTATTCAATATCCATTAAAACATGAATCATGTTGACAGACTAACTACATTTAAACCACAGCAGTGTTTTTTACTTAATTCATGTAGTTGATCTTATTGGTAACAGATCACGATGTTCTTTTTTGTGCATCTTTGCATCACAGATTGCCTGTATATTAACAATAATCTCATAGTTCCAGAACATTGCTAATCATTATGGACAGTTGGCATTTCAACCCTAAATGAATATTTCATTCAACATTTGATGACATTTTATGTAACAAGTGTGCTAATGCACAGTAAACACCGAGTCCTTGGTGCAATTAATTATCTTGGGCCTTTTACTACAGTATCTGGCTGTAGATGGAAGACCTTAATTTATAAATGTAACAGAAAAGAACTACAAACAACGAGTGTTTTCATGCTTTTATTTATTGCAAAATACTATATGTTGCTAAATTAGGGCTTTTTTTTAGTTTTAAATTTACGCAGGAAATGAAAGTAATCCGCTTTCATTTGTGTGTTGATCTGGGATGTCAGCTGAGAATTGCACAATTAGCAGGATTTGGGGATAATTTGCACAATAGATGATCATAGAAGTCTAGCTTGGTCTTAAATCCACAAATCATCTGCTGAAGTTACAGAAACTGGTCAAGATAATCCCTTAAGAAACATCAGCCCTGCTTGATATAGTTGACCAGGAGAATGTTCAAAGATGCAGGTGACTAAATGTACTTGGTTTATGGGAGGCAGCTATTGAAGAAATTGTGAGAATAGACAACAGTGTAAGTGTACTTTTTGTCAATACCCCAGAGTGAATTTTAGTGTGAAAAGGAATGAGTTATTTGAGGTGAGGTGGAACAGTAAGTTGTTACACCAGATGGAATATCAACAATGAGATTGTTTTACCAAACAGAGGCAAAGTACTGCATACCATTAAAAATGGAAACTTCAGAATCTTTAAAAATAAAATAAAATAAAATAAATTGAATGCTATGGAATAATTCAAGAACTTCTCCCCAGGAAGGAGCTTAAGGATGAAATTAGGAGAGCCAGAAGGGGCCATGAGAAGGCCTTGGCAGACAGGATTAAGGAAAACCCCAAGGCATTCTACAAGTATGTGAAGAGCAAGAGGATAAGACGTGAGAAAATATGACCAATCAAGTGTGACAGTGGAAAAATGTGTGTGGAACCGGAGGAGATTGCAGAGGTACTTAATGAATACTTTGCTTCAGTATTCGCTACGGAAAAGGATTTTGGTGATTGTAGGGATGATTTGCAGCGGACTGAAAAGCTTGAGCATGTAGATATTAAGGAAGAGGATGTGCTGGAGCTTTTGGAAAGGATCAGGTTGGATAAGTCACTGGGACTGGACGGGATGTACCCTAGGCTACTGTGGAAAGCGAGGGAGGAGATTGCTGAGCCTCTGGCAATGATCTTTGCATCATCAATGACAATAGGAGAGGTTCTGGAGGATTGGAGGCTAGCAGATGTTGTTCCCTTATTTAAGAACGGGAGTAGAGATAGCCCAGGAAATTATAGACCAGTGAGTCTTACTTCAGTGGTTGGCAAGTTGATGGAGAAGATCCTGATAGGCAGAATTTATGAACATTTGGAGAGGCATCATATGATTAGAAATAGTCAGCATGGCTTTATCAAAGGCAGGTAGTGCCTTACAAGCCTGACTGAACTTTTTGAGGATGTGACTAAACACATTGATGAAGGTAGAGCTGTAGATGTAGTGTATATGGATTTTAGCAAGGCATTTGATAAGGTACGCCATGGAAGGCTTATTGAGAAAGTAAGGAGGCATGGGATCCAAGGGGACACTGCTTTGTGGATCTAGAACCGGCTTGCCCACAGAAGGCAGAGTGGTTGTAGATGGGTCATATTCTGCATGGAGGTCAGTAACTAGTAGTGTGCCTCAGGGATCTGTTCTGGGACCCCTACTCTTTGTGAATTTTATAAATGACCTAGATGAGGAAGTGGAGGGATAGGTTCATAAATTTGCTGATGACACAAAGGTTTGGGGTGTTGTGGAGGGCTGTCAGAGGTTACAGCAGGACATTGATAGGATGCAAAACTGGGCTGAGAAGTGGCAGATGGAGTTCATCCCAGATAAATGTGAGGTGGTTCATTTTGGTAGGTCAAATATGATGGCAGAATATAGTATTAATGGCAAGACTCTTGCCAGTGTGGAAGGTCAGAGGGATCTTGGGGTCTGAGTCCATAGGACACTCAAAGCTGCTATGCAGGTTGACTCTGTCATTCAGAAGGCATACAGTGCATTGGCCTTCATCAACCATGGGATTGAGTTTAAGAGCCAAGAGGTAATGTTGCAGCTATATAGGACCTTGGTCAGACCCCTCTTGGAGTACTGTACTCAGTTCTGGTTATCTCACTACAGGAAGGATATGGAAACCATAGAAAGGGTGCAGAGGAGATTTACAAGGATGTTGCCTGGATGGAGGTGCATGCTTTATGAGAATAGGTTGAGTGAACTTGGCCTTTTCTCCTTGGAGCGTCAGAGGATGAGAGGTGACCTGACAGAGGTGTACAAGATAATGAGAGGCATTGATCGTGTGGATATTAAGAGACTTTTTCCCAGGGCTGAAATGGTTAGCACGAGAGGGCATATTTCTAAGGTGCTTGGATGTAGGTACAGAGGAGATGTCAGGGGTAAGTTTTTTTACGCAGAGAGTGGTGAGTGCATGGAATGGGCTGCCGGTGCTGGCGGTGGAGGTGGAAAAAATAGGGTCTTTTAAGAGACCCCTGGATGCATACGTGGAGCTTAGAAAAATAGAGGGCTATGGGTAAGTCTAGGTAGTTCTAAGGTAAGGACGTGTTCAGCACAGCTCTGTGGGCCAAAGGGCTTGTATTGTGCTGTAGGTTTTCTATGTTTCTAAAACTCTGATTTCCTCAAAATTCCAGCAAACTGGAAGATAGCACGTTCAACACCACCTTTTATGAAAGGAAGGAGAGATAAAAATGAATATTAACTATGAGCACATTAATTTCATACCAATTACCAGAAAAAAATGGTCCAATCAGGAACAAGGTAACAAGAAAATAGAAACTTTTTGGTTAGAATTAATGTGGCTCCTTTGTTAAAGCACAGATGATTACTAACAATCTTTTTTCTTTTTTTTCTATCAATCAGCTTCGGTTTTGGTAGTATGTTAGATTTTTTTATATAAAATATAGTATTTTTCAATGTTACGAACTAATTGACTTGTATGAACATAGGGTAAGGAGTCCTTAGTTTTTTTTCCTGTACACTGTATTCTTATATATAAATTAATAAAAATATTGGAAAGAATTAATGTGGCTCCTTGAGAGAAAATTATGTTTGACAAATCTACTTGAGTTCATTGCAGTTGCACTGAAAGGGAGGGAACTCTAGAATTTAGATTCAGTAGTAATGAAAGAGTCATTCTAATTTCCTTCAGTTCCTTGATCTCACCTTATCCTTGATTCTCAGATACGTCTGATAGTTTCTCAAGCCTTTTTCTGAGCAGATACACATAAAGTATCTGATTGATGTGTCTTCCAGCTTCTCACAGCCAGTTCAGTGCTATTTAGGAAGGTACACACTATTTGACTGGTGCCCCACCAACCACCCTAAGCATTCATTTCCTCCATTATCAGGTACAGAACCTTCAGTGTGTATGGAAATGATCATTCAATGAATTGCAATGCACTTTTTTAAAATTCCAACTGTGTTATTTATTGTATTATTTATGTTAATTTATGGTTCTCTTGTGAACGCTGTATTTCTGATACCATGTGCCTGTGGTACTGCTGCAAACAGGTTTTGCATTGCAGGTGTGCATACGTACACTTGTGCATATGACAATAGGCTTGACTCTGAGCAGGATGGTTGCAGCTTAAAGGGGAACATACTGGTAGAGCTGGTTCCAAACTGCACTTGTCCGTCTTGGTGGCAGAGGTCATAAACGTGCTCGGAGCTTTCAGCATATTCTAAGTGAGTATCTGCAGTGCATTTTGTAGACACTGAAGGTTTTGCACCCTGAGGGATGGTCAGAATCAGGTTCATTCTCACCGGCATGTGATGTGAAATTTGTTAACTTAGCAGCAGCAGTTCAATGCAGTACATAATCTAGCAGAGAGAAAAAAAATAAAAATAATAATAAACAAACAAGTAAATCAATTACATATTGAATAGGTTAAAAATGTGCAAAAACAAAAATACTGTATATTAAAAAAAAGTGAGCTAGTGTCCAAAGGTTCAATGCCCATTTAGGAATCGGATGGCAGCAGGGAAGAAGCTGTTCTTGAATTGCTGAGTGTGTGCCTTCAGGCTTCTGTACCTCCTACCTGATGGGAACAGTGAGAAAAGGGCATGCCCTGGGTGCTGGAGGTCCTTAATAATGGACGCTGCCTTTCTGAGACATCGCTCCCTAAAGGTGTCCTGGGTACTTTGTAGCCAAGATGGAGCTGACTAGATTTACAACCTTCTGCAGCTTCTTTTCGTCCTGTGCAGTAGCCCCTCCATACCAGACAGTGATGCAGCCTGTCAGAATGCTCTCCACGGTGCAACTATAATAGTTTTTGAGTGTATTTGTTGACATGCCAAATTTCTTCAAACTCTTAATAATGTATAGCCGCTGTCTTGCCTTCTTTATGACTACATTGATATGTTGGGACCAGGTTAGATCCTCAGAGATCTTGACACCCAGGAGCTTGAAGCTGCTCACTCTCTCCACTTCTGATCTCTCTATGAAGATTGGTATGTCTTCCTTCGTCTTACCCTTCCTGAAGTCCACAATCAGCTCTTTCATCTTACTGGCATTGAGTGCCAGGTTGTTGCTGCAGCACCATTCCACTAGTTGGCATATCTCACTCCTGTACACCCTCTCGTCACCACCTGAGATTCTACCAACGATGGTTGTATCATCAGCAAATTTATAGGTGGTATTTGAGCTATGCCTAGCCACACAGTCATGTATATATAGAGAGTAGAGCAGTGGGCTAAGCACACACCCCTGAGGTGCACCAGTGTTGATCGTCAGTGAGGAGATGTTATCACTAATCCGCACAGGTTGTGGTCACCGGTTAGGAAGTCAAGGATCCAATTGCAGAGGGATGTACAGAGGCCCAGGTTCTGCAACTTCTCAATCAGGATTGAGGGAATGATGGTATTAAATGCTGAGCTATAGTCAATGAACAGCATCCTGACATAGGTGTTTGTGTTGTCCAGGTGGTCTAAAGCCGTGTGGAGAGCCTTTGAGATTGCGCTTGCCATTGACCTATTGTGGAGAAAGGCAAATTGCAATGGGTGCAGGTCCTTGCTGAGGCAGGAGTTCGGTCTAGTCATGACCAGCCTTTCAAAGCATTTCATCACTGTTGATGCGAGTGCTTCTGGGCGATAGTCATTAAAGCAGCCCACATTATTCTTCTTAGGCATTGATATAATTGTTGCCTTTTGAAGCAAGTGGGAAGTTCCGCCCATTACAGTGAGAGGTTGAAAATGTCCTTGAATACGGGTTGGTACAGGTTTTCAGAGCCTTACCAGGTACTCCATTGGGACCTTCCGCCTTGTGAGGGATCACTCTCTTTAAAGATAGCCTAACATTGGCCTCTGATACGGAGATCACAGGGTCATCAGGTGCAGCAGGGATTTTCACAGCTTTAGTTGTGTTCTCCCTTTCAAAGCATGCATAGAAGGCATTGAGTTCATTCGCTAGTGAAGCATCACTGCTATTCATGCTGTTGGGTTTCGCTTTGTAGGAAGTAATGTCTTGCAGACCTTGCCAGAGTTGCCATGCATCCTGATGTCACCTCCAACCCTGTTCGCAATTGTCTCTTTGCTCTTGAAATAGCTCTCCACAAATCATACCTGGTTTTCTGATACAGGCCTGGGTCGCCAGACTTGACTGCCACAAAGCTAGCCTTCAGCAGACGACATACCCTCTGGTTCATCCATGGCTTTTGTTTTGGGAACGTACAGTAACTCTTTGTAGGCACACACTCATCCACAGAGGTTTTAATGAAGTTGGTAACAACTGCAGCATACTCATCCAAGCTCGAAGATGAATCCCTGAATACAGTCCAATCCACCGATTCAAAGCAGTCCTGTAGGTGCTCTTGTGCTTCCCTTGTCCATACCTTCTTGGTCCTCACTACTGGTGCTGCAGTCTTCAGTCTCTGCCTATACTCGGGGAGTAGAAGTACAGCCAGGTGATCAGACTTCCCAAAGTGAGGGCGTGGAATAGTGCGGTAGGCATTCTTACTGGTGTTGTAGCAATGGTCCAGTATGTTGTTTCCTCTGGTATTGCAAGTGATCTGTTGTTGGTAATTGCTTAGTAATTTTTTTTCAGACTGGCCTGATTAAAATCTCCCAAAACTATGGTGAAGGTGCTAGGGTGTGCTGTTCCATGCATGTTGATCCCATTACTCAGATCATGCTTGACATTGGCCTGAGGTAGAATGTAAACTGCTACCAAAATGACCCCAGAGAACTCCCGTGGTAGTTAAAAAGGACGGCACTTTATTGCTAGATAGTCCAGGTCTGGTGGGCAGAATTGGGACAGCACCAAGAAGAGTTGATCATGAGGCATACTCCTCCACCTCTGCTTTTGAGAGACTCTATAGATCTGTCCTGATGGTGTATAGTAAACCCATTGATCTGGATCGCTACATCCAGTACGGAAGGGGTTAACCAGGATTCCATGAAACAAAGGACACACGCGGTCCTAATGTCCCTCTTATTCAGCATCATAGCTCTGAGATCATTGATTTTATTCACCAGAGACTGTACGTTCGCCAGCAAGATGATCGGTATAGGGAGTTTAAAACCTCGTTTCCTTAAATGCATTTGTAACCCAGATCTACACCCGTGCTTCTTCCGAGGTGTCCTCCGTGGGCACTTCTGACCACAATCGGTGTTGTTTCCGTCGGTTTTAAGCAGCAATAGTTCATTCAAATGCATTAATACATCTTTGTTGACTGTACTGACCTTGGAAGCAGTTGTGCTTTTCAGCTGCATCAGGCTGAAATGGGAATATTTAATCGTATCCATTGAGAGTACTGCTGCTACTTGAGTTGCACCTAGGATGGTTGATGGGGAGCTAATCCACTGGCATGTTCCTTCCTGGATGGTGACTTCTCCGAGGCTCCTGGAGAAGCTGGCAGATACATTAAACAAATACTTCACTGTTATCTTCTTGGAGGAAGGCTCAAAAACCTACCTAATATATTAAAGAACCAAAGTTGAGGTGAGATTGGAGAAATGAAAGAAATCGGAATGTGTAAAGTTATAGAACCAAACTATCTGATAAAATAGAAAACCAATAAACACCAAGAATATGATAATTTACATCCCAGAATTTTGAAAGAGTTGGCAATACATATGTATTGGACATCATCTTTCAAACTTCTTTATCGATTCTGGAATGATTCTTGTAGATTGGATGCTAGCAAGTGTGACCTCACTAGTTAAGAAAGGAGGGAGAGAAAACAGGGAATATAACATGTAAGCCTAACACCAGTCATAAATACTGGAATCTTAGATGAAGGATGCAATGACAAAATAATAATAGGACTGGGCAGAGTCAGCGTGGATTTATCAAAGGAAAATCATGTTTAAATAATCTAGCAAAGCTCGCGGAGGATGTGACCCATAGAATGGATAAAGACAACTCAGTTGATATGGCATATTTGAACTTCCAGAAACCGTTTGATAAGATCCCACACAGGAAGTCGGACAGTGTGCAGGCTTGACTGAGAAATGGGTTAGAAGAGAAGAAAGAAAACAGATCATTCCAGCTGTAATTAGTGAAGATGCATTGGGAACAGTACTTAGGCTGTAGCCATTGACAGTCAATATCAATATCCTATCCTTATTAGTCCTAAAATGCATCACCACACACTTATCGGGGTTAGTCACGAGGATCGGTACCTCGGACTGCCGAAGCTAGAGGTTAAAGATATCGGTGAACACTCCAGCCAACTGATCAGCACAGGCATTTAGTACTCGGCCAGGTACACCATCTGGGCCGGATGCTTTCCGTGGGTTCACCTTCCTGAAAGATGCTCTCACATCGGCCTCAGAGATTGAAATCACAGGATCATTGGTGGCTCCGGCAGTTTGTAAAAGTGCCTCCATCTTATGATGATCAAAGCAAGCATAAAAGGCATTGAGCTCATCTGCCAGCGAAGTCTTGTTGTCATCGATATCACTTGGCTTCATGTTGTAGGAGGTGATAGCATCAAGCCCTGCCACAGGGGTTGAGCATCCTTCAGTGATTAGAGTTTGCAGTCTGGAATTGCCATGAGAGATGGCTTTGCGGAGATCATACCTGTCCCTCTTGTATTTAACTTGGTTGCCAGACCTGAAAGCTTGGCTTTTTTGGGAGAGACTTTTTTGGTTATCCAGCAGGTCAGGAAGCAGCTGTGGAGAAAGAAACAGAGCTTTTGTATAAATATTTCCCTCTTCACATAGGTTGTGTAACTTGCTAAATATTTCAGTCCTTTATGGATCAAGTACTCCCCTGTGTTACGGTAAATGGTTTTCAAATAAATTAATACCCGCTTTAGAACACAGAATAGTACAGCACAGTAGCTCACAATGTTGTGTCAACCTTTAAACCTATTCCAACCTTTCACTCCCACATAACCCTCCATTTTTCTTTTATCCATGTACCGAAGAGTCTCTTAAATCCCAAAATAGGATAAATAAGTCCTTAATGTATCTGCCTCTTCCTCTGTCCCCGACAGTGTTTCCCATATACTTACCACTCTATGTATATAAAACCAGCCGCTGACATTCCTCCAGTCACCATGAATGTACGCCCTCTCCTATTACCCATTGCTTCCCTGGACAGAAGGCACTGGCTGCCCACTCCAGCTCTGCCTCTTATCGTCTTATATACTTATATCAGAGTGCCTCTCATTCTTCTTCACTTCAAAGAGAAAAGCTTGCTCAATCCAGACTGCATCCTAGTAAATCTTGTCTGTATCATAAGACATGGGAGCAGAATTAGGCCATCTGGCCCATCGTCTGCTCTGCCATTCAATCATGGCTGATCCTTTTTTTTCTCCTCCTCAACCCCAGTTCCCGGCCTTCTCCCCGTAACCTTTGATGCTGTGTCCAATCAAGAACCTATCAATTTCTGCCTTAAATACACCCAAAGACCTGGCCTCCACAGCTGCATGTGGCAACAAATTGCACAAATTCATTACTCTTTGACTGAATAAATTTCTCCTCATATCTGTTTTGAAAGGGTGCCCTCTATCCCGAGGCTGTGCCCTCTTGTCCTGGACTCTCCCACCATGGGAAACATCCATTCCACATCTACTCTGTCTAGGGCTTTCAACATGCGAAAGGTTTCAGTGAGATCCCCCTCATCCTTCTGAATTCCAGCAAGTACAGACCCAGAGCCATCAAGCGTTCCGCGTACGATAACCCTTTCATTCCTGGAATCATCCTTGTGAACATCCTCCGAACCCTCTCCAATGCCAGCACATCTTTTCTAAGATGAGAGGCCCAAAACTATTCACAATACTCAAGGTGAGGTCTCACCAGTGCCTAATAAAGCCTCAGGATCACACCTTTGCTCTTGTATTCTAGACCTCTTGAAGTGAATACTAACATGGCATTTGCCTTCCTCACCACCGACTCAACCTGCAAGTTAACCTTTAAGGTGTTCTGCACAAGGACTCTCAAGTCCCTCTGCATCTCAGATTTTTGGATTTTCTCCCCGTTTAGAAAATAGCCCGCACATTTATTTCTACTATTAAAGTGCATGGCCATTCATTTTCTAACATTGTGTATTTCATTTACCACTTTCTTGCCCATTCTCCTAATCTAAGTCCTTCTGCATCTTACCTGTTTCCTCAACACTACCTGCCCCTCCACCAATCTTTGTATCATCTGCAAACTTGGCAACAGAGCCATCTATTCCATCATCTAAATCATTTATATACAGCATAAAAAGAAGTGGTCCCAACACCGACTCCCACGGAACACCACTAGTCACTGGCAGCTGACCAGAAAAGGATACTTTTATTCCCACTCACTGCCTCCTACCAATCAGCCAATGCTCTAACCATGTTAGTAACTTTCCTGTAATACCATGGGCTCTTAACTTGGTAAGCAGCCTCATGTGTGGCACCTTGTTAAAGGCCTTCTGAAAGTCCAAATAAACAAATTCCACTACATCTCCTTTATCTATCCTACTTGTAACCTCCTCAAAGAATTCCAGCAGGTTCGTCAGGCAGGATTTTCCCCGAAGGAAACCATGCTAACTTTGTACTATTTTGTCCTGTGTCACCAAGTACTCCATCACCTCATCCTTAACAATTGACTCTAACATCTTCCCAACCACTGAGGTCAGGCTAACTGGTCTATGATTTCCTTTCTGCTCCCTTTCTCCTTTCTTAAAGAGTGGAGTGCCATTTGCAGTTTTTCAGTCCTCTGGCACCATGCCAGAATCCAATGATTTTTGAAAGATCATTTCTAATGCCAGCACAATCTCTAACACTACCTCTTTCAGAACCCTAGGGTGCAGTTTATCTGGTCTGGGTGACTTACTGTATGTACCTTTTGGACTTTCTTCTTTTTAAGCAACTTCTCTCTTGTAACAGTAACTGAACCCACTTCTCTTCCTTCACACACTGCAACATCAGGCAGACTGCTAGTGTCCTCCACAGTGAAGACTGACGCAAACTGAAAATTGAAGACTATGAAGTACATCACTTCATACTTTTCTCAACTGAACTCCATCTGCTACTTCTCAGTCCAGCTCTACACCCTATTAGCGTCCTGTTGTAATCTATGATGACTCACACTACCCACAATACCACCAAACTTTGTGTCAACTGCACACTTAATAACCCACCCTTCTACTTCCTCATCCAATTAATTTACTTTTAAAAAATCACAAAAAGCAGGGCTCCCAGAACAGATCCCTGTAGAACACCACTAGTCATGGACCTCCAGCCAAAATACACTCCATCTGCTACCGTCACCAGAGCCTATCTGGCCCATTAAATACTATATTCCAGATTTTCAACACTTGCTTTTCACAAAAAAAAAATTCATTTTAACTGATGATGGGCAAGTCAAGTTGAGTGAAGTTATCCCCTCTTGTTCAAGAGCCTGATGGTTGAGGGATAATAACTGTTCCTGAACCTGGTGGTGTGAGTCCATCAGGAAGGTGGTACAGGAACCTCAGGACTCACACCACCAGGTTCAGGAACAGTTATTCCCCTTCAACCATCAGGCTCTTGAACCAAAGAGAATAAATTCACTCAACTACACTTGCCCCATCACTGAATTGTTCCCACAGCCTATGGCCTCACTTTGAAGGATTCTTAACCTCATGTTTTCAACATTTATTTCTTATCGTTATTTCTTTTTTTTCTTTCTTTTTGCATTTGCACAGTTGTTGTCTTTTGCACACTGGCTGTCCGCCCTGTTGGTGTGGTCTTTCATTGATTCTATTATGGTTATTGGATTTATTGAGTATGCCCGTGTATCTCAGGGTTGTATATGGTGACATATGTACTTCGATAATAAATTTACTTTGAACTTTGATTTGCTTTTTTTTACTGAAACAAAACTTTCATTTCTAACATTACAAGCTAGTGATATTTCTAAGGATTCACTCTGTGGGAAGATTCTGTCCCAACTCATCTCTGGAGCATCTAGACATAAATAAAAGCACCCACGTTAGACTATTGTTTATAAACTGCATCTCTGCCTTCCATAATATCATTCCAAGGAAACAGCGCCAAACTCTTAGAATTGGGACTTCCCTTTGCAATTGGATCCTTGACTTCCCAACGAACAGACCACAATCAGTAAAGATAGTGTGACGGGAATACACATAGATTAAGATGTTAGCTGTCCTGTGCTGGCATCAGTGGGATCAGCAGTTGGTCTGCCACCTGTCTTCAGGAGAAAGAGAGATAAGGAAAACAATGGAGCAGCATTTGGAGATGTTAATGAAGGGACAGGAGAGTTTAACGGAAGGAGAGCTGTCAAGATCGGCTCCCCCTTTGAACCCTGAACTGTTTGAAGTGATGGACAGGCGATACCCCAGCAGGGGGATAAAAAGGGACAGGTTCGCTAAGGCAACACACACGACACCACGAGGTAACGAGACCGTGGAAGTGGTGCGCCTCCCATAAGGCGGTGGGAAGTTTTGGAGGGCTGGTCGCGGGACCAAGCCATAGACGCACAGGGTGGAAAGGACGATCGGCGGGAACCTGGTGTGTGTCCGCCCTTGCCTGGGTGCCAGGTTCACCGCAGAGAAATGATCGTATCTGGAAACGGAGGGGTCATGGTCAGTGACCTCAGAAGACATCACAAAGGGCTCACCCGAAAGCTGACTGCGAAGAATATCGAAGGTCTGTGTGGAAGCCGTTTGAATATGCATTCGTTTTTGCTCTCTCTCTCCTTCCCCCCACCGTCCATCTCCCACGGCAGTGATTACTGTGAACTGAACTGAATTCAATTGAACTGAACTTTGCGTCACTTTGAAACTGGTCATTTACCCCTAGACGACGATAGAGCTTGGTTGATCCTGTTATCCTAATTCTGTGTACCTGTGTGTTTATCATTGCTGAACTGTTGCATTTATTATCCTTTTGATTAGAGTACTGTGTTGCTCGTTTCTTTAATAAAACTTTCTTAGTTCTAGTAATCCAGACTCCAACTGAGTGATCCATTTCTGCTGGTTTGGCAACCCAGTTACGGGGTACGTAACAATAGGCAGCAACACCTCTGCCACTACTATGCTCAACACTAGTGCTGCGTGAGCTGCATCATCAGCCCTCTACTCCATTCTGTATACCCTCAGGACCGCACGGCCAGATCCTGCTCGAACTCCATCTACAAATTTGTGGATTACACTATCACAGCAGCCAAATCTCAAATAATGATGAGCTGTAATATGGGAAGGAGATAGAGAACCAGGTGACATAGTTGTATAACAGCAACCTTTCACTCAATGTCAGCAGATGAAAGAGCTGGTCGTTGACTTCAGCAAGAGGCAGTACACATTGGCCTGTTTACATCAGTGGTGCTGAGGTTGAAAGGGTTGAAAATTTCAAACTTTTAGGAGTGAATATCACAAACAACCTGTTCTGGTCCAACCACGTACATACCACAGTGAAGAAAATGGACTTGCACCTCTATTTCCTCAGGAGGCTAAAAAAAACTTCCCAATTTTTTTGATGTGCCATAGAGAGACATCCCCCCACGCCCCCCCCCCCGGGTCGACCTCCAAGGAGGTATGTATACAGGACATTTGATAATGAAAGAACACAATTTAGTTGATCACATATTGAAACTATTTACACACAGACATATATATTCCTTGTTGAGTATTTTGTTGGCAGTCTCAATGCTAATAGCTAAATGCTAATGCAAGTGGCTTTTCTATTTCTTTTGCAAACTTTCCTTGTACTGTGACGTGGCTTGCTTGGCAGATTTGAGCATCTTGCCGGAAGTCTCAGCCTCATAGCAGTCTGTGTCAATGCATTTGTTAATTTTGCAAGACATCAGATTCACGAGTGTTTTGTGAGACAGCTGACTTCTGAATTCTGTCTTAATGTGACGCACCATGCTGACTTCCCTTTCCACATCACAATTATGCTAATGAACGAATGACACCTGCTAAACTCACCTCAACGTGTCTTTTACAGTCATTTAACCCACCACGGGCAATAGAAAAGTCACTGTTGCAAACAGTGCAGCGAGCAACACTGTCATTATTTTTGACCCCTGTTAGGCAGGGGTACACTTTAATGTAGTCTGGGGTGAAGTACGTTTTATATTTTCTTTTTCTGGAACACTCTGCCGTGGTGTTGCAGGACACAAAACTGAACTGATGGACAATGAAAGAAAGAGAGGGGTCGAACATAAAGCCCGCCCACAGAGAAAACTGATAGGTCTACTTAGCACAAAGAGAAACCAATCAGGATGCTCCCTCTGTCACCCTCTTGCCACGTCTGTCACTTGCTCTGTCTCTCTCTCACCCTCAAAAAAATCAATTTCTGGGATATCGTATATAATTTACAGGCATCAGGGAGCTGCTATCAATATGAGGGAGACTCCCGGAACTTCCGGGAGAGGTGGGATGTCTGCATAGAAGTGTCAACTCTATTTTGTTTCTATAGATGCTGCCTGGCCTGCTGAGTTCCTGCAGCATTTTGTGTGCATTGCTCGGATTTCCAGCATCTGTAGATTTTCTCGTTAGTGAAAGAATCCTTTTAGGGTGTGTCACCGCTTGGCCTGCCAACCACTTTCCCAGAAGATTGTCAGAAAGTGCAGTTGTGGACATGATTCAGTGCCCTCCATCGACTCTATCCATACTTCTCGCTGCCTCGTTAAAGCAGCCGATCAGTCAGAGCCCCACCCACCTCAGACGCTGCCTGGCCTGCCGAGTTCCTCCAGCATTTTGTGTGTGTTGCTTACTTTCTTCTCTGCCTTTCTGTCACGACGAAAACATAAAAGGCTTGAAACCAAGGCCAGCTTCTATCCTGATGTTGTAAGACTAATGAACTGACCTCTTGCGTGATAATGTGGACACTTTACCTCTCAACCTACCTCCTTACAGCCATGCACCATACTGTCAAGCTGCACTGCACTTTCTCAGTGCTACCTCAATGTGTTGGAATCGAGCAGCTTTTCAATAAATCAGTTCATTAATTTAAGGTAACTGTCTCCGATCACAAAATGGTCACACATAAATTAAATAAATACTTTGTTGCAACAGCAGACCAATCACCATGGACATAAACTGCCGTAAGGAAATGAAGGAGCGTCTGATTCAGGACGACATGGGGCGCAGAGCTGGATGATGAGGGTGAGGAAGGATAATAGGGGGCACAGAGAGTTGGATGAGGAATGGGGAAGGATAATAGGGGGTACAGAGAGTTGGATGAGGAGTGGGGAAGGATAATGGGGGCACAGGGAGATGGATGAGGAGTGTGGAAGGATAATGGGGGCACAGGGAGATGGATGAGGAGTGTGGAAGGATAATGGGGGCACAGAGCGTTGGATGAGGAGTGGGGAAGGATAATAAGGGGGCACAGAGAGTTGGATGAGGAGCGGGGAAGGATAATAGGGGGGCACAGAGAGTTGGATGAGGAGTGGGGAAGGATAATAGGGGGCACAGAGAGTTGGATGAGGAGTAAGGAAGGATAATGGGGGGCACAGAGAGTTGGATGAGGAGCGGGGAAGGATAATAGGGGGGCACAGAGAGTTGGATGAGGAGTGGGGAAGGATAATGGGGGGGCCCAGAGAGTTGGATGAGGAGTAGGGAAGGATAATGGGGGGGCACAGAGAGTTGGATGAGGAGTGGGGAAGGATAATGGGGGGCACAGAGAGTTGGATGAGGAGTGGGGAAGGATAATGGGGGGACACAGAGAGTTGGATGAGGAGTGGGGAAGGATAATGGGGGGGCACAGAGAGTTGGATGAGGAGTTTGGCAAGGATAATGGGGGGCACAGAGAGTTGGATGAGGAGTGGGGAAGGATAATGGGAGGCACAGAGAGTTGGATGAGGAGTAAGGAAGGATAATGGGAGGCACAGAGAGTTGGATGAGGGATGGGGAAGGATAATCGGGGGCGGCGCCGCGCATGCTCAGTGTACGCCGGTCCGACCAAACGCGAATCTTACCACTGCGCATGCTCTGCCTGCCGGCTGTCTCCGAGCAGTTTAGCGCCACGGCGCATGCCCGCGGTGGTGGGGATCAGCTGACTGATCAGGTGGTGTTCGGAGTGGTTGTGTCACCGATTCCCGGCACGGTACCTTTTGGTCCGGAGACATGGGCTCGTTCAACGAACTCTACTTTAATGTGGATGACGGTTACCTGGAGGGGTTGGTGAGAGGTTTCAAGGCTGGCATATTGTCGCAGGGCGACTACCTGAACCTGGTGCAGTGTGAGACCTTGGAAGGTGAGAGAGTCAGACTGTCTCCTGGGCCTGTCACTCTGTTGGAGAATGGGGGCTGCCCGCACGCCGTCTCTGTGATATTGCGGCGAGAACGATTGCCACATCTCTCCTTTCCTCTGTCCAGTTCGCGTAAAGCCCTACGTATTTCCCCATATGCGTCGGTTATGTGTTGAACTGTACCTCGTTCCTCGGCCTCTTTGAGAAGGCCTGGCTATCTGTCAACTCCAGGAACTGGGAATGGTGTTTGTAGTCTGATGAAAAGGCCGCATAATTTACGCGTAGTTTCCAGTTTGGCGTATGACTGTGTTAAAGCTCAAAATACGGTCATCTAGAGTCTATTCTATTGTTAACATTTTCATTTTAGTGGTATTCTCAGTGGTAGAGCAACGTTGGATTGCTTATTGTGCATTGTACCCGGGAATGGCTTGAAGAAAAATGTTAATTTTCAAATAGTACAGATTTAGGAAGCGATAGGCAGAGGGAAATGAGGTAAGGAAAGAAGTTGATTCAACGATTAGAAATGCAGGAGACATGAAAGTGAAAATAACCTTCTATTTTGCTTATATAATCAAGGTTTGTTCTTAAAAATGATTCACAATAATAAAAGCAGAATGACATGAGTAGTCACTGTTTCAGGATTTATTAGCGATTTGTAATGAGGTGAGAGAAGAGATGGAAAAAATGCTTTAAGATGGCATGTTGTCACAGTGTGACTAACTGAACCTGGTTCAGATTGTGACCAAGGAAAGTGAGACAGTCATTTCTGCTTTTGGGCTTTGCATTTTGTTGGGGAATGAGGAGAGGGTGTAACATTCTATCCCTAAATCCCTCTGCCCCATAATATGATGCTATTTTAATTGTACTGCTTATTGAAACTGAAATAGACAATCCTTTTTCTGGCTGTGTAAGTTGTAAGTTAAATCCTGATCTTTAATGGCAGTAATGATTTCCCCTCTTTACAGTTAAATGCTAATGTGTCCTTCTCCATGTGAAACTTGCTCTCTTCCTTTTCTGAAAATGGCAACTGAATTTGTAAATTGTATGTTGTGCTTAAGTGCATTTTATTATGTTTAAGCACAATTAATTTTATTTAAAGGATTTTGTCAATATAAATTCTCATTAGTTTTGAATCTGAAATGTTAACTAATGCAGTTTGAAAGGAAATCTGTGGCCACTGTTGTTAGTCATATACAAACGTAGATTAGACTATATGGTTCCTTTGTGAGTGATGAGAAACTAACTGTTTTGTCACCTTGTTGTCCTCTTTTCATTTGCCATGTAGCACCCTACTTTTGGTAAATAGTTGGGACTTGAGTTGATGCAATTGTGGGAAGAAGTGAGATTGTGTGTGTTTGGGCCTTTACCAATCTCAGTAGAAACTTGAGTCAGATTGAATCTCCTATATTGTTATGAATGTGGAGTAAAGTTTCGAAATTGAAGGCAGACTATACTGTAGTGGATCAGAATTGGGTTTAATATCACTGTCCTGTATGTGGAATTTGTTCTGTGCAAGCAGCACAGTGAAAAGACATAAATTTACTATAAATTACAAAATAAATAATGCAAAAAAGGAAGAATGAGGTGTTTGTGTACTGTTCAGGAATCTAATGGTGGAGGGGATGAATCATTGAGTGTGTTTACTCAGGCTCCTGTCCTTCCTCCCTGGTGGTGCTAATACGAAGTAATAGTTCTGGATGTTCAGAGTCCTTGATGATGGATGCCATTGCCTTGAGACACTGCTCCTTGAAGATGTCGATGGTGGGGAGGGTTGTGTCCATGATGATTCTTGTGTTCCCTGTACTGGAGCCACCAGACCAGATGTGATGCAACCATTCAGAATGCTCTGCACTGTATGTCTATAGAAATCTGCAAGAGTCTTTAACATGCCAGATCTCATCACTCCAAATGATGTAGTGCCACTGACAGGACAGTGATATTAAACCCAATTCTGATCCACTACAGTATAGTCTGCCTTCAATTTCTAAACTTTACTCCACGTTCATAACAACAGAGGAGATTCAATCTGACTCAAGTTTCTACCGAGATTGGTAAAGGCCCAAACACACACAATCTCACTTCTCACGCTCTTAAACTTTTCGATGATTTTAAGTTCCCTGGCCCCCACCACTTTATTTTCACCATGGATGTCCAGTCCCTATATACTTCCATCCCCTATCAGGAAGGTCTCAAAGCTCTCCACTTCTTTTTGGATTCCAGACCTAACCAGTTTCCCTCTACCACCACTCTGCTCCGTCTAGAGGAATTAGTCCTTACCCTTAATGATTTCTCCTTTGGCTCCTCGCACTTCCTCCAAACTAAAGATGTAGCTATGGGCACCCGTATGGGTCCTAGCTATGCCTGCCTTTTTGTTGGCTTTGTGGAACAATCTATGTTCCGTACCTATTCTGGTATCTGTCCCCCACTTTTCCTTCGCTACATCAACGACTGCATTGGCGCTGCTTCCTGCACGCATGCTGAGCTCGTCGACTTCATTAACTTTGCCTCCAACTTTCACCCTCCCCTCAAGTTTACCTGGTCCATTTCTGACACCTCCCTCGCCTTTCTGGATCTTTCTGTCTCCAACTCTGGAGACAGCTTATCTACTGATGTCTACTATAAGCCTACTGACTCTCACAGCTATCTGGACTATTCCTCTTCTCACCTTGTCTCTTGCAAAAATGCCATCCCCTTCTCGCAATTCCTCCACCTCCACCGCATCTGCTCTCAGGATGAGGCTTTTCATTCCAGGACAAGGGAGATGTCCTCCTTTTTTTTTAAAGAAAGGGGCTTCCCTTCCTCCACCATCAACTCTGCTCTCAAACGCATCTCCCCCATTTCATGCACATCTGCTCTCACTCCATCCTCCTGCCACCCCACTAGGAATAGGGTTCCCCTGGTCCTCACCTTCCACCCCACCAGCCCCCGGGTCCAACATATTATTCTCCGTAACTTCCGCCGCCTCCAATGGGATCCCACCACTAAGCACATCTTTCCCTCCCCCCACCCCCGCTTTCCGCAGGGATCACTCCCTACACGACTCCCTTGTTCATTCGTTTTCCCCCCCCATCCCTCCCCACCGATTTCCCTTCTGACACTTATCCTTGTAAGCGGAACAAGTGCTACACATGCCCTTACACTTCCTCCCTTACCACCATTCAGGGCCCCAGACAGTCCTTCCAGGTGAGGCGACACTTCACCTGTGAGTCTGCTGGGGTGATATACTGCGTCCGGTGCTCCCGATGTGGCCTTCTATATATTGGCGAGACCCGACGCAGACTGGGAGATGGTTTCGCTGAACACCTACGCTCTGTCCCAGAGAAAGCAGGACTGCCCAGTGGCCACACATTTTAATTCCACATCCCATTCCCATTCTGACATGTCTATCCACGGCCTCCTCTACTGTAAAGATGAAGCCACACTCAGGTTGGAGGAACAACACCTTATATTCTGTCTGGGTAGCCTCCAACCTGATGGCATGAACATTGATTTCTCTAACTTCCGCTAATGTCCCACCTCCCCCTCGTATCCCATCCGTTGTTTATTTATATACACACATTCTTTTTCTTTTTCTCTCTTTCCTTTTTCTCCCTCTGACTATACCCCTTGCCCATCCTCTGGGTTTCCCCCCTCCCCTTTTCTTTCTCCCTGGGCCTCCTGTCCCATTATCCTCTCATATCCCTTTTGCCAATCAACTGTCCAGCTCTTGGCTCCATCCCTCCCCCTCCTGTCTTCTCCTATCATTTTGGATCTCCCCCTCCCCCTCCCACTTTCAAATCTCTTACTAGCTCTTCTTTCAGTTAGTCCTGACGAAGGGTCTCGGCCCGAAACATCAACTGTACCTCTTCCTGGAGATGCTGCCTGGCCTGCTGCGTTCACCAGCAACTTTGATGTGTGTTGCTAGTGCCACTGACCTGTCTTCTTTGAGGTTGCATCATTGTGTTGGGACTAGGACAGATCCTCTGCAATATTGACACCTAGGAACTTGAAACACTCTCTCTACTGTCCACCCCTGAATGAGGATGGGTGCCTGCTCTTCCAACTTCCCCTTCTAAAGTCTCTAATTAATTCCTTCGTCTTCCTGACGTTGAGTGTCAGGTTACTGTTGCAACACCGCTCAATCAGCTGATCTGCCTTACCATCTGCTATTTTTACCTGCAGCAGAGATGTCATTTGCAAATTTATAAATGATTTTTGAGCTGTGCTTTGCCACTCAGTCGTGTGCAGAGCAGTGGGCTAAGCATGCATCCTTGTGGCGCCAGGGTCAAGGATGTCTCTGATCGCTTGCATGACATTCTGAAGTGGGAGGGTGATCAGCCAGATGTCGTGGTGCACATCGGTACCAATGGCATAGCAAGGAAGAGTAAGGAGGTCCTGGAGAGTGAGTATAGAGAGCTTGGTAGGAAGTTGAAAAGCAGGACCTTGAGGGTGGTAATCTCAGGATTGCTACCTGTGCTACGTGCCAGTGAGAGTAAGAATAGGATGCTCTGGAGGACGAACTGGTGTAGGCAGCAGGGTTTCGGATTTCAGGATCATTGGGACCTCTTCTGGGGCAGGTGGGACCTGTACAAGAGAGATGGGTTACACTTGAACTACAAGGGGACCAATATCCTTTCAGGGAGGTTTGTTAGTGCTATTGGGAAGGCTTTAAACTAGATTTGCAGGGGGATGGGAACCAGAGTGCCAGAGCTGACAGTGAGGCTGGGGTGAAAATAAATGATGTTAAAAGTTCAAGCAAAGTCGCAAATAGAAAGGTTGTGAGTGGTGGTAAAAATCTTCTGAGGTGAATATATTTCAATGCTAGGAGTATTACGGGGAAGGCGGATGAGTTGAGGGCGTGGATTGACACGTGGAATTATGACGTGTTATTAGTGAAACTTGGCTACAGGAGGAGCAGGACTGGCAGCTTAATATTCCAGGGTTCCGATGTTTCAGATGTGATCGAGGCAGAGGAATGAAAGGTGGGGGAGTAGCATTGCTTGTCAGGGAAAATGTTACAGCAGTGCTCAGGCAGGACAGATTAGAGGGCTTGTCTACTGAGTCCTTATGGCTGGAGCTGAGAAACAGGAAAGGTATGGCCACATTAGTGGGGTTGTATTATAGACTACCCAACAGTCAGCGAGAATTGGAAGAGCAAATCTGCAGAGAGATAGCAGGCAACTGCAGGAAATAAAGTTGTGGTGGTAGGGGATTTTAATTTTCCATATATTGATTGGGACCCCCATACTGTTAAGGATCCAGATGGTTTAGAGTTTGTAAAATGTGTTCAGGGAAGTTTTCTAAATCAATATATAGAGGGACCAACAAGAGGGGATGCAATATTGCATCTCCTATTAGGAAATGAGTTAGGACAAGTGACGGAAGTGTGTGTAGGGGAGCACTTTGGTTCCAGTGATCATAACACCATTGGTGTCAACTTAATCATGGATAAAGATAGATCTGGTCCTAGGGTTGAGGTTCTAAACTGGAAGAAGGCCAAATTTGAAGAAATGAGAAAGGATCTAAAAAGCGTGGACTGGGACAGGTTGTTCTCTGGCAAGGATGTGATCGGTAAGTGGGAAGCCTTCAAAGGAGAAATTTTGAGAGTACAGAGCTTGTATGCTCCTGTCAGGATCAAAGGCAAAGTGAATAGGAATAAGGAACCTTGGTTCTCAAGGGATATTGCAACTCTGATAAAGAAGAGAGAGTTGTATGACATGTATAGGAAACAGGGAGTAAATAAGGTGCTTGAGGAGTATAAAAAGTGCAAGAAAATACTTAAGGAAATCAGGAGGGCTAAAAGAAGACATGAGGTTGCCTTGGCAGTCAAAGTGAAGGATAATCCAAAGAGCTTTTACAGGTATATTAAGAGTAAAAAGATTGTAAGGGATAAAATTGGTCCTCTTGAAGATGAGAGTGGTCGGCTATGTGCGGAACCAAAAGAAATGGGGGAGATCTTAAATGGGTGTTTTGCGTCTGTATTTACTAAGGAAACTGGCATGAAGTCTATGGAATTAAGGGAAACAAGTAGTGAGATCATGGAAACTGTACAGATTGAAAAGGAGGAGGTGCTTGCTATCTTGAGGCAAATTAAAGTGGATAAATCCCCAGGACATGACAGGGTATTCCCTCAGACCTTGAGACTGGTGTTGAAATTGCAGGGGCCCTGGCAGATATATTTAAAATGTCCATGTCTACGGGTGAGGTGCCGGAGGATTGGAGAATGGCTCATGTTGTTCCATTGTTTAAAAAAGGATCGAAAAGTAATTTGGGAAATTATAGGTCGGTAAGTTTGAAGTCAGTAGTGGGTAAGTTATTGGAGGGAGTACTAAGAGACAGAATCTACAAGCATTTGGATAGACTGGGACTTATTAGGGAGAGTCAACATGGCTTTGTGTGTGGTAGGTCATGTTTGACCAATCTATTGGAGTTTTTCGAAGAGGTTACCAGGAAAGCGGATGAAGGGAAGGCAGTGGATGTTGTCTACATGGACTTCAGTAAGGCCTTTGACAAGGTCCCGCATGGGAGGTTAGTTAGGAAAATTCAGTTGCTAGGTATACATGGAGAAGTGGTAAATTGGATTAGACATTGGCTCAATGGAAGAAGCCAAAGAGTGGTAGTAGAGGATTGCTTCTCAGAGTGGAGGCCTGTGATTAGTGGTGTGCCACAGGGATCAGTGCTGGGTTCATTGTTATTTGTCATCTATGTCAATGATCTGGATGATAATGTGGTAAATTGGATCAGCAAATATTTTGATGATACAAAGATTGGAGGTGTAGTGGACAGTGAGGAAGGTTTTCAAAGCTTGCAAAGGGATTTGGACCAGCTAAAAAATGGGTTGAAAAATGGCAGATGGAGTTTAATACAGACAAGTGTGAGGTATTGCACTTTGGAAGGACAAACCAAGGTAGAACATACAGGGTAAATGGTAAGGCACTGAAGAGTGCAGTAGAACAGAGGGATCTGGGAATACAGACACAAAATTCCCTAAAAGTGGCGTCACAGGTAGATAGGGTCGTAAAGAGAGCTTTTGGTACATTGGCCTTTATTAATCGAAGTATTGAGTATAAGAGCTGGAATGTTGTGACGAGGTTGTATAAGGCATTGATGAGGCCGAATCTCAAGTATTGTGTTCAGTTTTGGTCACCAAAGTACAGGAAGGATATTAATAAGGTTGAAAGAGTGCAGAGAAGGTTTACAAGGATATTGCTGGGACTTGAGAAACTCAGTTACAGAGAAAGGTTGAATAGGTTTGGACTTTATTCCCTGGAGCGTAGAAGAATGAGGGGAGATTTGATCGAGGTATATAAAATTATGATGGGTATAGATAGAGTGAATGCAAGCAGGCTTTTTCCACTGAGGCAAAGGGAGAAAAAAACCAGAGGACATGGGTTAAGGGAGAGGGGGGAAAAGTTTAAAGGGAACATTAGGGGGGACTTCTTCACACAGAAAGTGGTGGGAGTGTGGAATGCGCTGCCAGATGAGGTGGTAAATGCGGGTTCTTTTTTAACATTTAAGAATAACTTGGACAGATACATGAATGGGAGGTGTTTGGAGGGATATGGTCTGTGTGCAGGTCAGTGGGACTAGGCAGAAAATGGTTCGGCACAGCCAAGAAGGGCCAAAAGGCCTGTTTCTGTGCTGTAGTTTTTCTATGGTTTCTATGGTTGATTTAGTGCGGAGGAAAATCTTTCTGGATTTTCTACAATTCATGGACGATCAAGGAATGATTGGCGGTTCAGTGTACAATGATTTGGTGTTTTCATATGGCGGGATTAACACGTAGCCTGTGGTACATCATTATCCAATATCACCTCAATATTTAACTTCAAGAGTGCAGTAAATCCTTTTTATTGCTTAAACAGGACATTTGAATTGTCTGAAGATTTCCATGTTCAGAAGTTATCAGTTGGCAAATCAATGAACGTTTTACACTCAATTTATGATATTTGGAAAAGAATTGATTTTTTTTTCAAATTTGGCAATTACTCTTCCTCCTCCCTCCCCCCATCTTCATTCTCCATTTTGTTTGCCCTCTGACCTCTTCTCACCTGCTTGTCACTGCCGCCTGGTTCCCCTCCTCTTTCCCTTTCTTCCATGGTTATTAGATTTCCTCTTTAGCCCTTTTCCTCTTCCACCCATCACCTCCCAGCTTCCTACTTCTTCCCCTCTCCCTATCTTATTCTGGCTTCTGTCTTGAAGGATCTCAGCCCAAAATGTTGTCTGTTTATTCCCTCCGTAGATGCTGCCTGACCTACTGAGTTCGTCCAGCATCTGCCAAACTGTGTGTGGTGAATTTACTGTTTTGTTTGGCAGGTCAAACATTGATTTTGACAGTTTAGAATGTTGAACATTTAGTCTTGAATATGATATAAAGGAGTTGCTGATTAATCCAGTGTTAGGAGATTGTGTTAAAAGAAAACTGAAGTTGAAGTGCAAGTGCTTCCGGTTAATTATTATAAGCCATAGAGCATTTGAAATTGCTGAATTGTGAGTAAGTAACTCATTGAAATGTAGAATAAACAAGTCAATTTTAATGGGCTTTAACTTTCGGCTTTAAGTGTTTCGGAGAGCATTCAATATTTGATTTTGATAGATTTTTTTTACTAGAGATGCAGCATGAAATAAGCCCTTCTTGCTCTTTGAACTGCACCATCCAACAACTCCCAATTAAACCTGTTTTAACCCTAACCCAGCACTTCCCATCCTTTTTTATGCCATGGACCCTTACCATTAACGGAAACCCCTGCCCGTATCTAATCCCGGAACAATTTTGCAATATCCAGTTAACCTACCTGGTATGTATTTGGAGTGTGGGAGGATCTGGAGCAAGTCTCTGCATTCCACGGGGAGGGGGAGGACGTGCAGAGTCTCCTCGTAGAGGATGCCAGAATTGAACCCCCGCCCCCCCACCGAGCATTATGGCATCTCTCTGGGCAACTTTTAAATATCCTAAAAATAAAATTAATATCTTGTATGCTTCCATTTGATTTTTTTAAACAGTGCATTGATTCTTAAATTCTTTACCTTAATGCAGAACTTAAGAGGATTTGTGTGTTTCATTGCTGTGTTTTTTTTATATAGCATAAAAGATTATTGGGAGTGAGGGATATATAGCACTGTTTGAATGTAAAATTGGTGTACTTGTTTTTTTTTAAATCTTCTCGATAAATAGAAGGAGTATCCAGTCACAAGATGGAAGCAAAATGTAGTAAGTAGAATGATGTCTATATGGCAATGAAACCGGTCTTTAATGTATTTATCAGTGGTTGGCATCCAAAGGATCAACTTTTGCTGTGATCTTGAATTTATTTTGTTTTGTCAGTTACATTTTCAGACATTAGTTAAGATACTTAACAACTGAAAATGCCATTCTTGAAAGGTCAAGAATTCCATACAAACCCAAGTTAAAGCAATGTGGATCCTTTTTGTAAACGTTACTTCAAACTTTGTGATGCAGTATTTTCATTGTGCAAGTGAAATTGTGCAGAGAGGTTATACTGACTTAATTAAAATACCAGAACCTCTGTTTGAATGCTGGTACAGTGGATTCCAGTTAATTGGTTCAGTTGCTTATTTGGGACAAATCTTACTAATCCAGAAAGTAGCTGGGTTCATTTATGTGGGACATGTTGCCTGTTAACTGGGGCAGGAGACTGTTGCTGAACAGTTTCTAACTAGCATTAGATGTGTGCACATCGTGTGGCCATTAGACACTATACTGTGTTTGGATCAAACAGTTTTAAATAGAATCAGTTGCATGTGCTTGTATTCAAAAACAAGTGATTTTGTTGTCACTGATAGTTGGCAACAAATAAGCAGTAGGACAATTCTGAACTGCTTTGCTCCCTGCGGTTTCAAGCATTACGGCTGGGAGATGCTAGAAACGGCTGAGTGGTAATGAGACGATTTCATTGCAAGTGAGGAACTACGAAGAATTTGAAGGTATTGTAATATTCATGATGATTGTCAATGAAAATTAAGATTTGGAAGATGCAATCATTGAAAGCATTAAATGAAGGCAGTCCATTATCTGCACTAGATGTCTGCTGATTTTGTTTATTTAGTCAGTCAAAAGAACACTGAATTCCTCCAATAACTATTGAGAACTAATCAAGTTTCATTGTACTGTAGTAGTATTGAGTTGTTTCCACTGGTAGGTGAGACTAAAACTAGGAGACATAGCCTCAAGGTTCGGGGGAGTAGATTTAGGATGGAGATGAGGAGGAACTGCTTTTCCCAGAGAATGGTGAATCTGTGGAATTCTCTGCCCAATGAAGCAGTAGAGGCTACCTCAGTAAATATGTTTAAGACAAGGTTGGATAGATTTTTGCACAGTTGGTGAATTAAAGGTTATGGGGAAAAGGCAAGTAGGTGGAGACGAGTCCATGGCCAGATCAGCTAATATCTTATTAAATGGCAGAGCAAGCTCGACGGGCCAGATGCCCGACTCCTGCTCCTATTTCTTAATGTTTTGTGCTCCTGTTCACCTGACAGGAAGAGGTGTAGATAATAGCAATGTTGAGAAACAGTGAGAACTGCAGTAGCACTTACAATTACATCAAGTTTAAGCTGAGAGCACTGAAAGCCCTTTAAAACTGATGTTGGTAATATTCTAAACGAAAATCAGCGAGTGACATTCATGTTGAATATTACTTTGCCCTAAAGGCAGGGACATGAATGTCAGTGCACCCAGTGACACCAATGTTAGGAGCAGACACTTGAAAAATAAATTACTGTGACTGATAATGGGGAAAATAGTTGTGTACTCTTTAACACAAATCCACAAGACAAACTAGATTTCATCTGAGTTTTAAAGGGAGTAACTGAGTACCTTGACCTAACTATGATCTCTTGAATCAGAAACTTGGAAATGGCGCAATTTCTGACAACGATCTTTTGAGATGACTAATGCATCATCAACTAAAGTCCATTCCATTTTCTATATTTCTGCAAGTGAATAGTTTCTGTACCTGGAAGCAGTGTTTGGGTCCTCGGGTGATGGGGAAAAAAGGTTATTAGGATAGGTGGAGCCACAAGAGACTGTCGATGCTGCTTGATCCATTCAGTTCCTCCAGCACACTGTCTGTTTGTTGCCGCAAATAGGATAGGTTTTGCCTCTCCAATTACATGGAAAGTTATTGTGAGAAGGAGAGTCAGTGTTCTTGGAAATTGGAGAGTAAACTAGGAAGTTGCAGTGCTCGCATCCCTTTGTAATGCCAACGAGGAAGGAGGAGATGGCTGGAAATGTCATCTTGTTGAAAGTGGTAGAGGTTGTGGAGGATAATGCATTTTGTGGAGCCCTGTGGAAAGTAAGGGGCAAAGGGAGCCATATCCTTGCTTTGGTGATGAAATACAGAATATAGACCAGAAGCATTTGAGAGCGCTGCCAGCAATGGTGGAAGGGAAGCTGATTTAAGGAAAATTAAATTGTCTGCACAGATGGGATAGCAGACATCCCACCCCTCCCGGAAGTTCCGGTAGTCTCCCACATATTGATAGCGGCTCCCTGACACCCGGAAATAATGTACAATATCCTGGAAATCGGTTTTTTTTTGAGAGGGAGAGTGAGAGCGAGCATCCTGATAGGTCTACTTAGCATGAAGAGAGACCAATCAGTTTTCTCTTGGGCGGGCTTTACAGTTGACCTCAAAAATAATGATAGTGTTGCTCGCTGCACCGTTTGCAACAGTGACTTTTCTATTGCCTATGTTGGGTTAAAATGTAAAAGACATGTTGAGGTGAGTTTAACAGGTGTCATTTGTTCATTAGCATAGCTAACGTTATTTAAACTAGCTGGCTGGCTGCTAAGGAGCTACTCTATTGATGTCCTACGTGATGAGGCCAAACTCCCTGTAGACTTGCTTAAAGTTGCAGTAGAATAAACATGATAATATAAGTACATATTTTAATGCCACATTTTCTGCATATGCCCAACTTGGCTTACAGATTAGACAAAATCACTAAACAAATTATTACATACACCCTTGGAGGTCGAATGGGGGGCGGGGGTGTGATATGGGGTTGCAGTGGTCGGGGTGCTACCACTCTGAAATGAGTTTTTGCAGGGTGGGATGTCTGGGATAGCTGGCAAGCTGCCAACGGATTGGGGTCTTTGCAGGAAGCTGCATAGGTGCAAGTGTAATCAAGGTAGGTATGGGAGTCTGAGCACAAACGGATATTGGCCACTAACTCTTCCCTGCGTTGAGGGAGAGAAATTTAAAAGGGTAAGGAATCACAACTGATCATGTGTGAGTGTGTCCAGTGTGCAAAGGGTAAAGAAACTTTCACGTTCTTTGAGAGCAGGGTGAAGTGCCAATGCAGCCATTAATGTAGTCCATTCTTAGATTAATGAAAGGGATACTTTTCTAGAAACATTTTATTAGATGAAATTTTGCAAATCAAAAAGCCTGAGGTGAGTTAGTACCTTAGTGATTTTAGTATATTCGTGTGGGTGTGGAGTGCTGCCCTATTTATTCAAATTAAAATTTGCTCTCTGTTAACTGAAGATTTTGCGTAATACCTCATCATGTCAGACTAGCCTGTTAAAGTGAAACCCAACTCAATGTCGGTCGTTCTGAATTATGTACATTTCCACTGATTACATTACCCTACAATGCTCTCCTCCCTCCTCCCTCCCACATCCCAAGAATCAAAACCGGCTTGGGAGCCTGTCCAGGTCTCGGCCGAGCCAGCTGGCTCTCGTCCTCTGTTCCACGGCTGGAGTAACGGCTCGGCAAGAGGAGAGTTGACTCGCTCATGGTCACGTCGTGATGCCGGGGGCACGGTCGTGCAATGCTCCAACACTTGGTGGGCCGGTATAAAACTATCTACTGAAATACGTTCAGATTTACCTCTCTTATCTATGATAAGTGTTTTCACCCCGTTACAAAACATGGATGGGACTGTCTTAAGGGTGACTAAGGGGATATTAGTGTGCATCATGGTGGCGGAAAACAAACAAGGCGGAATGTAGGTCAACAGGAACCCAAGGGTGATATACGCCATGATGGGAGGTAGGAATACTTGAAAGGGAATTCAATTTACTGAGGGTAGAACACTACTGAGAGGATGACCAGGTGGTCTTGGTGCCAGGAATGAAATCACCTGGCATTCGTAAAGCTGACTGTTTACCAATTCAGCTGTGGACTTTCTTCATTCGAACAATTGTCAACTAAATGTAGTTTACCAAAATCCCATTTTTTTTGGTACTTACAAATTTGAGATTTTCTGCGATCCCAATTATATACATCTAATAGTCCTGATAAGAATGTATTAGATGAAATTCTTAATATGAAATCATTCTATAATGGTTCAGTATCCAATATTTATGATATGTTGTTGGGAATGAGAAATGATTCTTTAGACAAAATTAAAAATCTTGGGGAACAAGATTTACAGACCTCAATTTCTGAAGAAACTTGGGGTGAGATTTTTAAATTGGTTAATACTTCATCGTTATGTGCTCGTCATTCCCTCCTACAATTGAGTGGTTCATGGGGCTTTTATTATGACCAAGGATAAGTTATCTCATTTTTATGTGGATATATCTCCCTACTGTGATAGGTGTAACAATACACTAGGTTTATTTATTCATTTATTCATATGTTTTGGACATGCCCAAGTCTTGGAAAATATTGGAAGGAAGTATTCCAAACTTTTTCTGTACTCTTTAAAGTAAATTTTAAGCCTAATCCTTTGACCGCCCTATTTGGTATTGTTGGAAGGAAAGATATCATTTTGAAGACATCTGATCTGCACATTCTGGCTTTTATCTCTCTTATGGCTAGGAGGGCGCTTTTGTTTAAATGGAAGGATGCTGTTCTGCCTAATCATGCTCAGTGGTTACGGGATATTATAGCATGCCTAAATTTAAAAAAGGTTCGTTGTTCAATTTCTGAATCTAACCAAGATTTTCAAAATTTGTGGGGCCATTTTAAAATTATTTTCATAATCTTTGACTTCTTGTTAAAGTACAGAAGTTGGTTAATAGTATATTTTATTAGCTGATAAGTTTTTTTCCTCCCAAACAGCTTCAACTTTGGTAGTGGGTGTAGATCTTTTTTTTAATTGTTTATATTCTAATACAAGAATTAATCTAATCTATATGAACATAGAGTAAGGAGTTTGTTAATGTGATTCAATATACTGTATCTGGTATTATATTTTTTCTTTTGTTTTATAATATGTATTCTCTTAGACTCTGTATTCTTCTATATAGAAATCAATAAAAAATATTGGAAAAAGAAAAGCTGTGGACGACCGCATGTCCTCTTTTGGAGCTGTTCTGAGCCCCAGCAGGACCCATGGGAGACGATCATGCCAACACTCATCCATCAGGGAAGCCTTTAAGGAGTGGTGAAGTCGCTTGTTTGGGCCGTTGGACTGTGGGTGATGTGATGTGGCCTAACATCAAGGTTCTGGGCCATTGCAGCCCAGAGGTCTGATATAAATTGGGGACCACAGTCAGAAGAAGTAATAGATGGGGTGCCAAACTGCACAACCCAGATGCTGATGAACACCTGAGCCAGGTCTGTAGCCATCGTCAATGCGAGAGGGACAATCTCTGGCCACCTGGTGGTATGGTCCACCATGGTAAGAAGGTGTGTGGAACTGAGGGAAGGGGGAAGAGGACCAATAAGGTCTACATTGATATGTTCAAACCATCACTCAGGGGACCTCAAAAGGTCCTAAACATGTTTAATTTTTGCCTGCTGGCACTCCACACAGGCTGCAGTCTGATCACATTCATCCTTTCTAAGGCCATGTCACACAAACTTTAGTGCAACCAGTTTCTGTGAGGCCTTCTGGCCTGGATGCAAGAGGCTATGTATGGAGTTAAAAACTCCATTTTGCAGGCACTATGGGGCGAGGGCAACAGGTTGAGACATCACACAGGAGGGAACCCCTACCTTCCCCAAATATTAGCCAACTGCAAGCCCATGATCTGGGTCAGTAGCTTGGTCAGCTGCTATGCTGGCATTGTCGGCCCTGATCTGTACAACCTCAATGGCTGGCCATGGGAAGCAGTTGGCCACGGCATTATTTTTCCCTTTGATATATTGTATATCCATTGTGAACTCGGATATGTAGGCCAGGTGGCATTGCTGCCGTGTAGACCAAGGGTCTGGTATTTTGGTCATTGTGTGCACAAGGGTTTTGTGGTCAATGAACGCTGTGAAATGGCAACCTGCTAGAAGAAACTGAAAATGGCAGAAGGCTAGATAGACTGAGAAGTTCATGGGCAAATGTACTGTACTTCCTTTCAGTGAGATGGAGCTGCTGGCTGAAGACGGCGAGCAGCTGCCACTTGCCTCCATCCAACTGTTCATGCACAGCACCCACAGCATAGTCTGAAGCGTCAGTGGTAATGGCTATGGGTGCATTGGGGACTGAGGTTGAGTTGGAAAGAACTCGTTTGGTATCACCAAATGCCCTGGTCATGTCGGCAGACCAGTCTAGCATGTGATTAGGGGTATTGCCTTTAAGTGCACTATTTGCGGGGGGGGGGGTGGTGGGAGCATAAATTCAGCAGCTCGCGGAATGAAGCAGTGATAGAAATTTGCCATGCTTAAGAACTCCTGTAATTTTTTTTAGTAGTGTGGGGCAGTGGGAAATCCATAATAGCTTCTACCTTTGGTGGGAGGAGTTTTGCATTCTCTGCGGAGATGTGATGGCTGAGAAAGTCAGTGGTTGACAACCCAAACTGGCATTTAGCTGGGTTAATAATTGGCGTTTGCTTAAGTGCTCAAGGTGTGTGGAGATGAGATGCGTGTTCGGATTTGGACCCTGGGCAGCAAGTACGTCATCCAGGTGAACTAAAACAAAATCTAGGTCTTTTAATACAGTATCCATCAGTGTTGGAAAGTCTGTGCTGCCTTTTTTTTCCAGCCCAGATGGCATGTGCGAAAACTCCAAGGCCAAACAAGAGTTATCACAGCTGTTTTTGGGAATGTCCCCCAAGCACAGGCTCCTGATGGTAGCCCCTAACTAGATCGACTTTGGAAAAAATTAACTTTCTGGCTAAACATGCCAAAAAGTCTTGTATGTGTGGGACTGGGTAATGATGGGGGGTGTTGTCCTTGTTTAAGTGTCATCACTTGCTACATGGGTGGAATTTGGGGACCCTAGAGCGGGGCGAAGCCCAGGGGCTATTTGACCGGCATACAATTCAGTGTCTTTCCACGTTGGCAAACTCAACCTTCGTGGCTGCCAGCTTTCCTGGGTCCAGTCCACACATGTGGACGTGGACTGGTTGGTCATTTGTGGACATGTGGTTCTTGATCCCATGTATTGTTACTGTAGTGGAGAACGTGGGCTTGGTGAGATTCGGGAATTCGCCCTGCAGTCAAATAAACTCATGGTGGTGCATTGGCTTGACAGAGTTGTTGTGGGGAACTTAACTGGGGGAGCAGGGTAATGACCCAAAGTCTTTGACATCCACAAGCCGGCAGTTCTTAAGATCGACTTAACATCCTTGGGCACACAGGAAATCTGCACTGAGCATATGTCTAGCCACTTTAGACAGGACAAAGTCACGTGTGTTACATCACCAACTGAAGCCACGGGCGTCCTTGTGTTGGGAGCCTTGCTGACTGGGTTTATTGAGGTAGATAAAGGAGGAGGACTGATATTCTACTGCCTAGCTAAGAGTAGACGCTCAGCCATTTTAGCAAGCTCCGTATAGTCCTTCAAAGGTGGATTAGTGCGGGCTATGTGAACTTGATCAGGCATTTACAGCATGAAGTGTTCTTTTAAAAAATAAACAAGGATGGTGATTTCCCAGGAGAGATAGCATGTGGTCCATTAGCTCTGACGGCTTAGCACCACCAAGACTGGGCAAGGAGAGCAACTGTTTTGCCAGCTCAGACACCGATAGTCCAAGAGTCTATAAAAGGTGAGTTTTCAGTGATTGGTATTTATCGTGTTCATGTGGGTGTTCTAGTAGACTCACCACTCTTGTAGCCATAGAGCTGCTGAGTGATGCTACAACGTAGTAGAATTTGGTGTTGTCGGTGATGATCTCTTGCAGTGTGAATTGGGCCTCTGCCTGTGTGAACCAAGCAACAGCATTTTGCTTCCAAAACTCCAGCAGTTTCAAAGTGACTACGTTGGCCAACAAGTTCAATAACTCCGCATTGGTGCATCTACATTGGTGATCCTGATGCTCTAGGACAATCCCAGAGGCATTTTCTGTTTAAGAAAAGCTGTAACAACTCGTGTATTGTACTCCAAACACTGAACACAAAGTGCGGTAAAAACACTTTACATAATTAAAGCATCACGTCAGACCAGCCTCTTAAGAGTGAAACTCTGCTCAGTGTTGGCGATTGTGAATTATGTACACGTCCACCAGTTATGTTACCCTGCACCTGGATGGTTTTGCTTGTGCTTTTCACACACTAGTTAGAACTGGGTGGTCCATTGTTAGACTCTGAGTCTGGAGTGACTATCTCCTGACCTCAATGAGGTCAGATTGGGAGACGAAGGCCTAATACTTAGTGGTGGGATCATGAGGGAGATGTGAAGAAGTGTCCAGAATGTTGATATTCAGGCTTTGAGGTAGTAGGTTCCTCATGTGTTTGAAGCTAATCCTTAGTGGTTGCAGATAAAGTGGGGAGCATCAGTAGGGGCAGTGGAAATTGTTAGGTGCTCCACGTCGCTCCAGCATATAGCAGTGAGGGTGAGGGGCATGAGTGAATCAGAATTCTGAAGATGGAATAAAGGGTCTGAAGAAATGGTACCAGATGAGGGATTCAGTGGCGTGCTGGGCTTAGATTTCATTGAGATATGGGTCAAGCGTGGGGGTGATCATGAAAGCTAAATGTTCTGCTGAAGGTAGATTCTTTGAAGATCGGAGCGACAATCGGAAGGAATAGTGAATAGGAAAGAAGACTGTGGATGATGGGATCTGTAGTAACAGCATACTTCTGGATGATCGCAACAGGCCAAGCATTGGGGCGGTAGAGTAGAGCTGCCTCAGCTCCAGTGATGCAGGTTTGATCCTGGCCTTGGCTGCTATCCGTGTGAAGTTTGCATGTTTTCTTTGACTGCGTTTCACCTGGATGCTCTTGATTCCTCCCACATTCTAAATGTGCTGGTAGGTTAATTGGCTCCAGTAATTTGCCCCATAATGTAGGTAAATGCTGAAAGAATCAATGGGAAGTTGGTGGGTATATGGGAGAAAATGTTACAGTGAAATAAGAGGAAGAATATTTCTGCTGACAGCCTGTATGGGAGCTCTGTTGCAAACGGGAAGAAAAACGGAGCCAAGAACGTGAAGGGAAACTGTGAGAATTCTTGAATTGCAGAACTGTTGAAGTTTGCCAACATAGATAACTGGAAAGAAGGAAGTACATACCAGCAAAGTAGAAAAGGAGTCTGTGACAGCTTCAAGATAATGAATCAGTGCATTTAGGGAGAGGAATCAAGTGAATGCATGTATTTATGTGTGGCATTAAGTTTTGGTTTCTTAAGGTTATTTTAGCCGGGTGTAGTTGGAATAAGCTCCCACCACCTATTTAAATGCCTGCAATGGCTTGTCTCTCAAATAGCCTCTGACAACCACATTCGGCTCCTGGCCTTCATATGTGGCTTAGCTACTAAGCCCAGCGGAGCAGTTTCTACTGACAGGAGAAGGAACAAAGGCAGGTTACTGTAGCCTTAAAAACCAGTTGCTTCGGACAGATGGGGCTCATCAGCTATGGCTGGCAGCTCATCTAGGAGAAGGAATACTCTGATCTTAAACCTCTGCTGGCTTGCAGCTATACCCATGTATGGGGAAAGCTTCAGGAGTAAATCCGAAGAAAAATCTGAAGCTTGGAGACCCTACGGCAGTCCTACATTGATTTCAACGCTGACTGGCAACTCCTGTGATGCTGCTGGTACCAAACTGTGTCGGTCTCTGCCATTCCTTTGGTTTCATCAAATGCATGGAGAAGGGAAGCCTGGGCAACACCTTGCTCGCCATATTGTACTGCTGTGGCTTGTGTATCACGTAGACACGTAGGATGCAATGTGCGTGGTTGACCCTGACTAGTGGAGGCCCTCACTATTGTTTTGCCCTTCAACAAGTTTATTAACTTTCTGGAACAAGGGTTTCCAACCTTTTTTTTATGTCATGGACCTCTACCATTAACTGAGGAGTCTGGATCCCAGGTCGGGAACCCCTGTTCTAGAATTACACCTATCTAATACTAAAGATTTCATCTGAAGCATGCTCTCCTTTTTACTTCACAGTCTGCGCATTATAAATTATAAACCAATCATGGCTAGGGCTTCTTCTGAACCACTTACGAGATGACATTCTGTTACACAATGGTTGGAACACCTTCAGGGAGCAAGTCCCCCCGTCCAGTGGACCTGCAGAAACCTTAGCAGCAGGCAAAGCCATGCTTTGGGCTTAACTGACTGTCTTAACAAGTCATGGATTTTGATGCTTCTGAGTAGCTCAAGAATGTTGAGAAACCATTAACAATCTAGGAAATAATTAAATTTGCAAGATTATTACATTCTAAATAATAATTTTGTTTACCTGTGTTCCTATTTTTTAAATATTTAAAATTTGTTCCCGGACTTTCCAGCAGGGGGCTTATGGAGTGAGCTGTATTTTGGCGTCGCTCCATAACCTTTATTTTGCATGTAACCACTCTTATTTACTTTACCTATACCTACATTACACGATTTATACTACAAATACATCACTGAACTTTGACTTTTACTTACTGAAAATGCTTACCAGAGGATGAGAAGTTAAAAACGGAAAGGACTTCAGCGGGAACGGAAAAAAAAATTGGTGATCCTGAAACATCAAAGGAAGCTCACTAATTGCTGAAGCAATGGAGAAACTTCTAGAGGATACAGTTAATCAAAGACTCGTCCTAATTAAAGGAGTGGTGGAGACGAGTCAAGGTGATCTTAAACTGTTCAGACGTGAAATCGATCAACAACAAATTAGAATCGCGGAACTAGATGAAGATGGCCGCAAAAGGGATCGAAAAATTGAAGTTGTTGAAAAAAGTTTAACTTCGGTAACTCAACAGCTGGAACGTTATCAGGTTAAGACTATTGATCTTGAAAATCACTCTCGACGACAGAATTTGGGAATAATCGGTTTTCCTGAAGATGTTGAGACGGGAGATCCTACTAAATATTTTTCTAAATTGTTAGCGGATGTGTTTGGTCCAGGTATATTGGAGGAACCCCCTCTGTTAGACCGCACACACCGTTCTTTTCATTTTAAACCGGAGAAACTGGCCAGACCGAGGCCAGTCATCGTTCGGTTTCATTATGTTCATGATAAGGAACGAGTGATTCGGGCTGGCTCGGCAGAAAGGCATGATTGAGTTTCAAAATTTTAAATTTCAAATTGTCGAAGATTACAGCCAAGATGTATTGAAAAAACAGATGGCTTTTAAACCACAGATGTCAGAATTTTATCGTCAGGGCTATAAAATAGCGTTACCGTTCCCAGCCTGTTTGAGAGTTGCTATGCCGGACAATTCTCGTAGCTTGTTCAAAACTCCGACCGAAGCTCAAAGCTTTCTTGACAATCTGTCTACCTCTGCTGAGAACTAATTAATGCATCGTTTTTTTTTCTTCCTCGCCTTTGATCTGTTTTTCGTTTCCTTTTTTAAAAAAAAGTTAATATTTAGTTTGTAAAAGTAGAACTTTATATTTTGAGGGTTTTTGCCTTGATCTCGTAGTGTAGGTGCGCTCTGTATTGTTAAATGATAGTATGCTTTTCTGTTAGTGATTTTGTATATCTCACTTTTAATATTTTTTCTTCTTGAGTTATTTAGTTACAATTTTAATGCTTGTTTTCCTTTTTTTTGAAATGTTACTGGAGAAGTATTGCAGCGATGTGCTACACACAGCGCTAGAATAACCACACGGAGTCGGTGAGTTCGAGTTGCGATGAAAGAGATTTATTCAAACTTCGCGGCCCGCTTTAAAACCTTCCCGTTCCCGCCCTCCCTGGGCGGGACTGCTGTGGGGAATGCATATTCCCAGACCCTTTCCACGCGGGATTTTCCCCCTGCTGGTGAAGATGGCCTGGCGCCCTTTTTGCTGCCGGCCCTCTGCCTACGCGCGCTGTTTCGTGAGCCGGTTCGTGGGTGTCAGAAAGTGGGTCGCCACATACCCCCCCCCCCCGCAGAACCGGCGATACCTCCCCCAACGTCCACAGTCTGGATCGGCCTCTGTTTGGGAGGTCTGCCCCTGCGCCGCAGTGCCTGAGCCTGGACCGGTTGCGCCAAGTCCACATGGGCCGGTTTGAGTCGGTCCACCGTGAAAACCTCCTCTCTCCCCCCAATGTCCAGCACGAACGTGGACCCGTTGTTCCTGATCACCTTAAACGGCCCCTCGTAGGGCCGCTGTAGCGGTGCCCGGTGTCCGCCCCGTCGTACAAAAAGAAACTTACAGTTCTGCAGGTCTTTGGGTACGCAGGTCGGGCTCTGTCCGTGCTGTGAAGTGGGTATGGGGGCAGGTTACCGAGTCTCTCCCGTAGTCTGTCCAGGACTGCTGTGGGTTCTTCCTCTTGCCCCCTTGGGGCAGGTATGAACTCTCCTGGGACGACCAGGGGCGTGCCGTACACCAACTCGGCCGACGAGGTGTGTAGATCCTCTTTGGGCGCCGTGCGAATTCCGAGCAGGACCCAGGGAAGCTCGTCCACCCAGTTAGGCCCCTCCAGGCGGGCCATTAGAGTCGATTTCAGGTGACGGTGGAAGCGCTCCACTAGTCCGTTCGACTGTGGGTGGTAGGCAGTTGTGTGGTGTAGCTGTGTTCCTAAAAGTCTGGCCATAGCCGACCAGGAGGTGAACTGGGCGCCCCTGTCGGAGGTAATGTGGGCCGGTACCCCAAAGCGTGCTACCCAGGTTGCGATCAGTGCTCGGGCGCAGGATTCGGAGGTGGTGTCGCTGAGCGGGACTGCCTCTGGCCATCTGGTGAACCGGTCTATCATAGTTAGGAGGTACCGCGCTCCTCGTGACACTGGCAGGGGCCCCACGATATCCACATGGATGTGGTCGAACCTCCTGCGGGTGGGTTCGAACCGCTGCGGTGGAGCCTTGGTGTGCCGCTGCACCTTGGCCGTTTGGCACTGCATACACGTTTTGGCCCATTCACTGACCTGTTTACGAAGTCCATGCCACACGAACCTGTTGGAGACCAGCCGGACAGTTGTCCTGATGGAGGGGTGCGCTAAGTTGTGAATGGATTCGAACACCCGCCGGCGCCAGGCTGCTGGGACGACGGGGCGGGGTTGGCCGGTAGTTACGTTACACAGTAGGGTCCTCTCACCTGGGCCTACGGGGAGGTCTTGGAGCTGCAAACCGGAGACTGCAGTACTGTAACTGGGGATCTCAGCGTCTGCCTGCTGTGCCTCTGCCAGCGCTGCATAGTCCACCCCCTGGGACAGGGCCTGTATGGTAGGTCTGGAAAGTGCGTCTGCCACGACATTGTTCTTTCCAGAGACATGCCGGATGTCCGTCGTGTACTCGGAGATGTAGGACAGATGTCGCTGCTGGCGGGACGACCAGGGGTCGGACACCTTAGTGAACGCAAAGCTAAGCGGTTTGTGGTCTGTGAACGCGGTGAAGGGCCTACCTTCTAAGAAGTACCTGAAATGCCGGATTGCCAGGTATAGTGCCAATAGCTCCCGGTCGAAAGCACTGTATTTGAGTTCGGGTGGTCGTAGGTGTTTGCTGAAGAACGCCAGGGGTTGCCAGCGACCCTCGATGAGTTGTTCCAGCACTCCACCGACTACTGTGTTGGATGCGTCCACCGTGAGGGCAGTAGGAACGTCCGTTCTGGGGTGCACTAGCATCGCGGCGTTTGCCAAGGCTTCTTTGGTTTTAACGAAAGCGGTTGCGGCCTCTTCGTTCCAGGTAATGTCCTTTTTTTTATAAACGTATTTTTTTACAAAATTCTTTATTACAAATGTCGGTGCTATACAATATTTACAAACCCAGTGACTAACATATTTACTACACTACATACAGACAATACATCTTAAACCAATATATTGCCATCCTCATCAATGATGGCATTTACACCCCGCGGAGCCCAACGGTCCCGGAACACCTCTACGGTCGCCGTGGACTGTGCGTATTCCTTTTCAATGTTCACCCGGGCACGAACATACCCCCTAAACATAGCCAGGCAGTCCGCCCGGGGAGAACCTCCTGCCACCCTTTTCCAGGAGCCACGGATGGCAATTTTCGCCAGCCCCAGGAGCAAGTTGACAAGGACATCCTCATCCCTCTGTGCCCCCCTCCTTACTGGATGACCATATATAAATAGGGTGGGACTGAAATGCAACCAGAAGGCGAGAAGCAGCCCACGCAAAAACGCGAAAAGGGGCTGCAGCCTCACACACTCCACGTACATGTGGTACACGGTCTCCTCCAGCCCGCAGAAGTGACACGCGGCTGGGAGATCCGTGTACAGACTGAAGAACTTATTGCAGGGCACCGCTTTATGCAGCACCCTCCAGCCGAGATCCCCAAGGTGCATGGGGAGGACTCCCTTGTAAAGGGACTTCCATTGGGGACCCCCCTCACCTCCAGGTGGAAAGACCGACCGCCATGGCGTGTCGGGACGGTGGACAAAGGCGAGGAAGTGGAGGGTGTGGAGCAGCAGCCCATAAAGGTACCTCCTGCCTGCATCCCTGAATGGGATTGTGGGTGTCGATGAAAGACGGCTGAAGTTGTGTGGATTCGTCTCTCGGGTAAGGCTGCGGGGCCTGGGCCCGACGAGCAGCTCAGCTTGAGTCGATCCACACACCTGAGCCGCACCGACATCCGCTGAGGCAGGGCAAGGGTCGGCCAGGACCCCGCCCTCTGCCAGAGGAGGGGATTCCCGGCCTGAGGCAACCATGTTCCAGACTCTCAGTAGGTCCTGATAGAAGCCGGGCAGCCTCTGCAAAGCAGCACGGCTGACGCCTGCCGGTGGTAGCTGCATATCTTCGTGAAGGCAGCAGCCCCTCCGGAGGAAGAAAGTCGCCAACACGTGCCACCTGGGAGGGCGCTCGGCGTACAGGAATCTCTGCAGAGTCCTGAGGCGGAGAGCCGCCAGTCGTGTGCGTACACACACCAGCGACTGTCCGCCCTCTCCTACTGGGAGACTCAGAACCGCTGCAGAGACCCAGTGTTTCCTGTTTCCCCAGAAGAAGTCCACCAGCTTCCTCTGCATTCTCGCAACAAAAGGGGCAGGGGGGGCCAAGGTGACCATCCGGTACCACAACATGGAGGCCACCAGCTGGTTTATGACCACCACCCTGCCTCGATAGGAAAGCACCCTGAGAAGGCCTGACCAGCGCCCTAGCCGGGCCATGACCTTTGTCTCCAGGTCCTGCCAGTTCGCCAGCCAGGTCTCCCCAGAAGGACTCAGGTAGACTCCCAGATAGAGAAGACGTCTGGTGCTCCACTCAAAAGCTCTCATCTCCTCCGGCAGGGAGTCCACCTGCCACTGGCCTACTAAGAGTCCGGAACATTTCGCCCAGTTGATCCTGGCGGAGGATGCCGCCGAGAAAATATCTTGGCACTCGCGCATCCTCCGCAGGTCACAGGGGTCTGTCATCATGAGGAGTACGTCATCGGCGTAGGCCGAGAGGACGACCCTCATGTCCGGTTCGCGCAGAACCAGACCTGTCAGCCTTCGCCGAAGAAGGCCGAGGAATGGCTCGACACAGATCGCATACAGTTGACCGGACATGGGGCACCCTTGACGCACTCCTCTTCGGAAGTGGATAGGTCCTGTCAGTGATCCGTTGATCTTAACTAGGCACTCTGCGGCAGAGTACAGGAGCCGAACTCGGGCCACAAAGTGTGGTCCGAGCCCAAAAGCCTGCAGGGTGCCCAGCAGGAAACTGTGGTCCACCCGGTCAAACGCCTTCTCCTGGTCAAGAGAAAGAAACGCCGCCGGGGTCCCAGTCTCCTGGAGCAGGTGGATCAGGTCCCGTACTAGGTGGACATTGTCCTGGATGGAGCGGCCCGGGACCGTGTAAGATTGGTCAGGATGGACCACCTGTCCAATTACCGAACCCAGACGGTTGGCCATTGCCCGGGCGAAGATCTTGTAGTCCGCGCACAAGAGGGAGACCGGCCGCCAGTTCTTTAGCAGGCGGAGGTCTCCCTTCTTGGGCAGTAGGACCACAACAGCTCTTCGCCATGAGAGGGGCATTTCTCCGGTGGCTAGGCTCTCCCCTAGGACAAGGCTGTAATCATCCCCCAGGACATCCCAAAAAGCCTGATAAAACTCAACACTCAGTCCATCCAAACCAGGGGACTTGCCCCTCCGGAGTTGCCGAAGGGCAGTGGACAGCTCCTCCCCAGTCAGGGGGGCATCCAGACGCACTGCATCCTCTGGACTGACCTTAGGCAAATCCTTCCAGACCTCATTGCACGCCTCCGCATTTGACGGATCAGGCGAGAATAAGGACCGATAGAATGAACGGATCTCGTTGTTAATTCCATCAGGGTCCGTGATGCATCGGCAGCCAGCAATTCCACTAGCTGCTTTTGAACTCCCCGCCACCTCTCCAACGAGTAGAAGAAGGGTGAGCCACGGTCCAAATCCTGCAGCATTTGGATCCGTGACCTCGCGTACGCACCTCGGGACTGCTGAAGCTGCAAGTCCCTTAGTGCGTCCGTCTTCTCCTGGTATTCCTGCCACAGCTGCTGGTCTCCAGTGGTCGGACCGAGGTGGGACTCCAGGTCAAGCAACGCTCTCTCAAGCCGCTCAATCTCAGAGCCCCGCCCTTTGGTCGACCCCCTAGTGTACTCCCGACATAAAAACCGGATGTGGGCTTTGCCCACATCCCACCATAGCCGTAGGGAGCAGAACTCTCTCCGCCTCTCCTTCCAGGAGACCCAGAACGCTCGGAACGAATCCCGGAAACGGCTGTCCTCCAGCAGCCGGTTGTTAAAATGCCAATACCCGGATCCCACCCGAGGGTGTAGTGGAATAAATTCCATCCACACAAGGTGATGATCCGAGCACGACACTGGCCGCATGGAGGACGCCGACACGCGGGAGGCGTAGGCCCGAGAGATGTAAATGCGGTCTATGCTGGAACCTCCTTCTCTAGACCTTCTCGAGAAGGCGCTAGAGTTGGGGTGAAAATTCCGCCAGCTGTCCACCAAGTCAAAGGAGCTGACTAGCTCCTTTAACTTTTTTGCCGATGCTGGGTCGCGTTGGAGGCCCGAACGGTCCTCCGCCTCGAGGGTACAATTGAAATCTCCCCCGAGGATTACGCAGTCCCCAGGATCGATGGAGCTCAGCAGGGTGGACAGCTGACAGAATAGGCGCGTCTGCATCACACCGCGCCTGGGAGCGTACACATTGATAAAATGCAATGGTACGCCATCCAGGCGCACAACCAGGTGGAGCAGACGGCCGGGCACAACGTCTTGGACTCTTTCAATTACTGGCTGGAAGGTCGGGGCCAACAGGATCGCCACCCCGCTAGAAATGGAGCTGAGGTGGCTCATGTAGACCCCGCCCTGCCACTCCAGGAGCCAAGCAGACTCGTCCCCAGGGATGGTATGGGTTTCCTGCAGGAAACTCACCGTATACCGCCCATCCCTGAGGACTGAGAGATTGTTATGCCTGCGAAGAGGACCCCTGCTGCCGTTTACATTGAGACTAGCTATGGTAAGCTTCATGGCGGGAACACACTAGGTCTCAGCAGCTGCGCCCATTTCGGTGAGAGCGGAGGCGCCTTCCACCACACTGTCCGGAAAGAAAGCAAGGATACCTTTTGCTTTCCGGGCTCGAGCGGTACCAGCAACACCCTGTGACCCACCATCCCCCGTAGGAGCGAGGCTGCTTCTCCCTCTGATGTCCCTTACTAGGTCATCCAGGAAAGATTTTAGTTGCCGTCTGTCGTTCCCCACCACCGCATTCCTCTTTCCCTTTCCCTTTCGTCTGAGGATGACTCGCAGGGACCTCACCAGCCTCGGCATGCTGGGCCAGCGAAGCGAGGCTAGCTGAGGCCGGTGCTTGGCACCCTCAGAGGTGAGAATGAAATGCTTAATTTCCTCTACAGGTATCAAAGGGGATTTCTCAGGAGGGGTGAGGATGTCCATTGTTTCACTATCGAAAGAGTCCCCCTCCAACCCGTCACTGCAGACAGAATCCCCATCGGCCTCCCCGCATGTTCCAATAGATGGCTGCGCCTGCGACCCACACCGCGCAGCGGGCACCTCGCTCTTACCTGCCTTCTCCACCGTCGCATCAGCCTCATCCACATTTGCGACAGTGGAGAGACAATCCCCAGGGACTCCCTGCAAGTCATTTATTGCTGGGGTCGATGTGCACAGAATATCGTCCTCCCTAGGGGGCAGGCATAGAGGGGAACCCGGCACCTTTGGTCCAAGGGATTCATAAGCCGCCTGGTGCTGAGAATGAGAGAGCTTTGCCTCGTCTCCTATTACACTATTCGGTACACTGGCCTCCAGAGAGGCGCTGACTTGTAGGTCCTGGGTGGAGGCCTCCAGGGCTGCCTCATTTGTGCAAACAGGCCTATCACAAGCCTTTTGCACAACCACACCATCTACCCCAGGACTGGTGGCTACATCTGAGGACTCAGGTTTAGAACCAACCCCAACCCGGATTCCCACCCCTTCCTGGGACTCCCCCGCATCTACATCCCCTGCCCTCTTGCGGGAACGTTCCCTTCTCTCCTTCACGCTGGAGGAGCACACAGGTGCAGGCTTCACCGATGGGGCGGCGCCTTCTGTTTCCATCGCCCCGTCTGCTTGCGCACCTCCCCGAGCCCCACGCTCCACTTCAGACGAAATGGGTGTGAGCTCTGCGGCCTCAAAGGCCCGCTTCTTACTATGTTTAGATTTCCCCTTTGCCTTCTTACTCCGCACAGACTCCACCCCGTCCCCCACCTGAACTACAGGGAGAGGAGCAGGGACCGACCCAACCGTAGAAGTAGGGGCAGGGTGAGGGGCTGGGGCAGGATCACGGGCGGGGGCAGGGTCAGATGCAGGTGCAGGCGCACGCGCAGGAGTAGGATCAGGGGCAGAGGTAGCTGCGGCACTGGTGCCCGAAGTGGGCTCCCTCGGGTTCCGGGCGGCAGGACAGTCCCTCCGAAAGTGCCCCACCTCCCTGCACGCATGGCACCGTGGGCGCTCGGAGCTCCAGTACACCTGATAATCTACTCCCTCGTGCCGGACAGTAAAGCGGCCCTCAACATCGTCCTCCCTTTCCAGCTGCATGAAAACCTGACGCCGGAAAGAGATTACGGTGCGGAGGGTGCGTCTCTTAAATTTGTGTCGGATGGCAGTAATCTCCGACCTTACTTGCCCTAAACGGGCCAGTGGGGGAAGCAAGTCCTCATTTGGAATGAAAGGCTTAACATGCCCAAGCACGATACGTTGCGTGGGGGCCGTCACCAGCTCCATAGGTAAAAAGATGGTGTCCACCGTGACTCCCCTGCTTAGGGCCCGGTGCACTAGCTCTTCATTCACCAGATAGAACACCGCCTTTCCGAACTCCTTCTCGGTGGCCAGAATACCACCTTTCCCCACAAGGTCCTCCATTGCCTCCGTACACTTTTCTAGTGTCATTCCAGGGCGCAAAATACATTGCACCCCACGTTCCACCTTCACCGACCGAAACAGGGCGTTGTCCGAGGCCGGGGAGGCAGCCGCCCTTGCGTAACTCCCCGAAGGCCCGCGACTCCCTGGAGACCGGTCCGGGATGCTGGCGCTCTTTCCAGTCCGAGAATTTTGCGGCGGTGCCAGTTAGAAGTCCTGGAGCGAGTCGAATAACTGGCCGGGAAAGTTTGCAGTCGACAGTTCCTCGCTGGCTCGGCGCCAGGAAAGGCTCCGTCGGACTTGCAGAGACCCAGGCCGGGAGAGCCCGAAACGTCCTTCCAGATGCTCCGGCACCGGCACCGGCACCGACACCGGACGAAAAATCAGGAAAACAATGGAGGAGGAACGTTGCCCCGATGTCAATGGGGGGAAAACGACGGCGTTTGCCTCCGGTTTTGGAGCGAACCGGCTTACTGGCGAGTTGCCAGCGGCCGCAGCTGGGAGCTACGCAGTAAGCAGCCGCCAACAAACCCAGTCCAAACCGGCAGCAAAAACTCCACACCGAGCTTCCACGCCAACGCCGTCACTCACTCAGTTCAATGTCCTTGCCCTTACCCGACATTAGAGTGAACAAGGAGCGCATGGTTCGGGCTGCTGAGGGGAGGAAACGGTGGTAGAAATTCACCATACCCACGAATTCCTGTAGGCCTTTGATTGTGTTGGGTCGGGGGAAGTGGCGGACCGCGTCTACCTTGGCGGGCAGCGGGGTTGCCCCGTCTTTAGTAATCCTGTGGCCCAGGAAGTCGATGGTGTCGAGTCCGAACTGGCATTTGGCTGGATTGATTGAAAGGCCGAATTCACTCAGGCGGGAGTAGAGCTGGCGGAGGTGGGACAGATGCTCCTGCCGACTACTGCTGGCTATGAGGATGTCGTCCAAATAGATGAATGCAAAGTCCAGGTCGCGTCCCACAGCGTCCATTAGCCGCTGGAAAGTCTGTGCGGCATTCTTTAGACCAAACGGCATTCGGAGGAATTCGAAAAGTCCGAACGGGGTGATAAGTGCTGTTTTGGGGATGTCGTCCGGATGTACAGGGATTTGATGGTATCCCCGGACGAGGTCTACCTTGGAAAAGATCCTTGCGCCGTGTAGGTTTGCTGCGAAGTCTTGAATGTGCGGCACAGGGTAGCGGTCTGGCGTTGTAGCCTCGTTCAGTCTGCGGTAGTCACCGCATGGTCTCCAGGCCCCCGTTGCCTTGGGCACCATGTGAAGGGGGGAGGCCCATGGGCTGTCGGACCGTCGTATGATCCCTAATTCCTCCATCTTCTTGAACTCCTCCTTCGCCAGTCGGAGCTTGTCCGGGGGAAGCCTTCGAGCACGGGCGTGGAGGGGTGGTCCCTGGGTCGGGATGTGGTGCTGTACTCCGTGTCTGGGCATGGCTGCCGTGAACTGCGGTGTCAGTACTGATGGGAAATCCGCCAGGACCCTGGTGAATTCATCGTCGGACAGCGTGATGGAGTCCAGGTGTGGGGCTGGCAACTGTGCTTCACCCAGAGAGAACGTTTGAAAAGTCTTGGCGTGGACTAATCGCTTCCCTTGCAGGTCGACCAGCAGGCTGTGGGCTCGTAGAAAATCTGCCCCCAGGAGTGGTTGGGCCACGGTGGCCAGTGTGAAGTCACACGTGAACCGGCTGGAGCTGAACTGTAGCCGCACCGTGCGGGTGCCGTAGGTTCGTATTGTGCTGCCATTAGCGGTCCTCAGGGTGGGTCCCGGTTCTCTGTTGCGGGTGTAGTAACTCGTTGGAGGTAAGACGCTGATCTCCGCTCCGGTGTCGACCAAAAAGCTGCGTCCCGACTGCTTGTCCCAGACGTACAGGAGGCTGTCCTGATGGTCAGCCGCCGTAGCCATCAGCGGCGGCTGGGCCCTGGCGTTTCCCGGGAATTTGCAGGGCGGTCTGCAGCGGCGGGCCTCCGTGCCCCACCGCTGGTGGTAGAAACACCATTGTTCGTTGGGCTCCTCACTCCCGTCGCCGGGTTTTGTAGGCTCTGCTGCTGGGCCCGGTCTGGTCTGTCGTTGGGCATGCGGCTTGGTGATCTGTGCGACGGGCGCCCCTCTCTCTTTCCTGGCATTCCACAGCACATCTGCTCGGGCCGCCACTTCCCGGGGGTCGCTGAAATCTGCGTCGGACAGCAGCAGGCATATGTCCTCGGGCAGTTGCTCTAGGAACGCCTGCTCAAACATGAGGCAGGGTTTGTGTCCTTCAGCCAGGGCCAGCATCTCGTTCATTAATGCTGACGGCGGCCTGTCTCCCAAACCATCCAGGTGCATTAAGCGGCGTGCTCGTTCGCGCCGTGAGAGTCCGAAAGTCCCTATGAGCAGGGCTTTGAATGCTGTGTATTTGCCGTCCTCCGGGGGCGACTGTATAAACTCCTCAACTTGTGCAGCAGTCTCCTGGTCGAGGGAGCTCAGCACGTAGTAGTAGCGAGTGGACTCCGAGGTTATCTGCCGAATGTGGAATTGTGCTTCTGCTTGTTCGAACCATAAATGGTGTCGCAGCGTCCAGAAGCTTGGCAGTTTTAACGAAACTGCGTGAACAGATGCAGCGTGGGTCATCTCTGGTCCAATTATCGTTTGGGCCGTCGGGGTCACCAATTGTAGCGATGTGCTACACACAGCGTTAGACTAACCACACAGAGTCGGTGAGTTAGAGTTGCGATGAAAGAGATTTATTCAAACTTCGCGGCCCGCTTTAAAGCCTTCCCGTTCCCGCCCTCCCTGGGCGGGACTGCTGTGGGGAATGCATATTCCCAGACCCTTTCCACGCGGGATTTTCCCCCTGCTGGTGAAGATGGCCTGGCGCCCTTTTTGCTGCCGGCCCTCTGCCTGTGCGCGCTGTTTCGTGAGCCGGTTCGTGGGTCGCCACAGTTTTATATTTTAAGATGGTGGATTGTTTTCTTCTTCCTGGAATTCTTTTTTTTTTGCGTCACTTCTGATCATTTATATATGAAAAATCAATAACATGAACTGGTGCTTGATTTTTTTTGAAATATGAGTAAGAAATAACTATTTTATGTTTGTAATTGTTGTAAGCTTTTCCTTTATAGTAACTTTTTTTTACTTCTTTGAATATGGGTGGTATTTCTTTTGATAAACGTATTTCTTTTGGATTGCCTTCTAGAAAGATGGGGTTAGAATTAGCTGCAGATTTAGCACTGGCCATTTCTGGCTTTTTGCCGGGTTTTTGCGGGAGGAGGGAGGTATTTTTGTTCTTATTTTCAATTTACTTTTTCTTTCTAAACGGGCTGACCTGAAACTACCAAAATGTCCGAAATGTCGTAATTTCTAGTTCCTCTTTCGACCTTTTTTCCTCTTCCGGGATCATGAGTTTCTACTCTTGTTAACCCTTTACATACCTTATGCTTGAGTTCAGTATGATGGATTAATTTGGTTTCTTGGAATACAAATGGTTTAAACCACCCGATTAAACGGAAGAAGATTTTTTAAGTATTCCATAGGATGAATGCTGACATTATCTTTGTACAAGAACTCATGTCCGAAAAGAGGATAATCAGAGTTTTTTTTTAGGTTCTGGAAGGACGAACAGTACCACTCGAATTCACAGGCCAAAGTAAAAGGCTTTTCTATTTTTATAGATTCGTCAATTTCATTTTTGCATCATGAGACGGTTTCAGACCCGAATGACAGATTTTTGTTTTGTTAATTACTGGTTTTTAAGAATCTCTTTAGATCTCTTCCTAATTTAAATGATGATATGTTGATTATGGGTGGAGATTTCAATTGTTGTTTAAATCCTTTGGTGGATAGATCCATGTCCAATCAAGTACTTCCGAATAAATCGGCTACCCTTATTAATTCTTTTATGACTGACACTGGAATCTCAGAAATTTGGGGATTCTTGCATCCGAATGAGAAAGAGTTCTCATTTTTTTCACGTGTATATCATCACTATTCAAGAATTGATTATTTTCTTATCGATTCTCGATTAATTCCACTTGATACTGGTTGTAAATATGATTCCATTTCTGTTTCTGATCATGCGCCGTTGAAAGTATCTATTAAGTCAAGGGATACATCTACTAGTTCTAGACAATGGCGATTTAATACCACTTTGTTTCAAGACTCGGATTTTGTCAGGTTTATTGAGGAACAGATTAATTTTTTTCTTCACAATGAATTCTACAGAGGATATTTCCAGTGGGACACTATGGGATACTTTTAAAGTGGACAAATTATTTCATATACTGCTGGATTAAAAAAAGCGAACTAATAATGAAATACTTAAACTGGTTGACAAGATTAAAGAAATTGACAAGAAATATTCTATAACCCCTAATCAGGAGCTTTACAAACAGACTTGAACTTCAAATGGAACATAATTTATTATTATCATCTTCAATTGAAAGTCAATTAACCAAAACTAAGAGTCAATTCTATATACATGGTGATAAAACTGGGAAACGATTGGCTAATCAATTGAAATCGGCCTCGGTTAAGCGACAGATTGTTAAGATTTGTAAACAAGATGGCACTTTGATGGTTGACCATGACGAGATAAATAAATCCTTTCAAGAATGTTATACCTCCTTATATCAATCAGAATTCCCTGGTGACTCCACTATAATGCATGAATTTTTAAAGAAATTGAATATTCCAAAATTATCATCTAATGAACGTTTAAAACTAGATGTACCTATCACGGTAGAGGAAATAATAAAATGCTATTCTTTTGATGAACTCAGTTGAAGCACCTGGCCCAGACAAATATACAGTAGAATTTTTAAAATTTTTCTCTATTACACGGACTCCTTGGCTATGTAGAGTTTTTACGGATGCAGTATCTATAGGTAAATTACCACAATCTTTTTAAACCATAGAAAAACCATAGAAACTACAGCACAGAAACAGGCCTTCTGGCCCTTCTTGACTGTGCCGAACCATTTTCTGCCTAGTCCCACTGACCTGCACACGGACCATATCCCTCCATACACCTTCCATCCATGTATCTGTCCAATTTATTCTTAAATGTTAAAAAAGAACCCACATTTACCACCTCATCTGGCAGCTCATTCCATACTCCCACCACTCTCTGTGTAAAGAAGCCCCCCCCTAATGTTCCCTTTAAACTTTTCCCCCCTCACCCTTAACCCATGTCCTCTGGTTTTTTTTCTCCCCTTTATGGAGCTTCTATTTCCCTAATTCTCAAAAAAGATAAGGATCCTACTGAATGTGCATCTTACAGGCCTATATCTTTGCTGAATGTGGATTCTAAGATTTTCTTTAAAATATTGGCAGTGAGATTGGTGAATGTATTACCTCAAATTATTTCTGCTGATCAGACTGGATTTATTAAAAATCTTTACTTTTTTTTAATATTAGGAGATTAATGAACATTGTTTATACTCCTTCACCCAGAATTCCAGAATGTGTTATTTTATTGGACGCTGAGAAAGCCTTTGACAGAGTTGAATGGACATATTTATTTAACACCCTAGAGAAATTTAATTTTAGTTCGATATTTATATCTTGGATTAAACTGATATATCTTATTCCTTTGGCTTCAGTATTTACTAATAATCAAAGATCTCCCCTTTTTCATCTATTTCGTGGTACTAGGCAGGGCTGCCCTCTTAATCCACTACTATTGGATATTGCCTTGGAACCACTAGCTATTGCTATTCATGACTCCCCTAATATATTTGGCATCACCCATGGAAATGTGACTCATAAATTATCACTATATGCAGATGATTTACTGTTATATATTTCTAACCCGGGAAAATCTATTCCGGCAGTATTAACTTTGCTTGCTCAGTTTAGTAGTTTTTCTGGTTATAAACTGAATCTAGGTAAGAGCGAACTTTTTCCATTCAATATGCAGGTGCCGATTTATAGATGTTCTCCATGCAGAGTGACTACTGACTATTTTACTTATTTGGGAGTTAAAATTACTAAGAGACATAAGGATCTATTCAACTTCAACCTTTTACCATTAATTAGATTAACCAACTGATTACTAAGTGGTCCCCACTGTCCCTATCACTGATTGGCTGAATTAACGCTATTAAAATGATTATTTTACCTAAATTTTTATATTTATTTCAAACGATACTAATTTTTATTTCTAAATCCTTTTTTGATACTATTGATTCTAAAATTTCCTCTTGTATATGGCAGAACAAAAATCCCAGATTGAGTAAAACATATTTACAGAAGTCCAAAAAAGATGGTGGTTTAACACTGCCTAACCTAAGATTTTATTATTGAGCAATTAATATTTGATACTTAATATTTTGGACACGAGATTGGAATGTAACTCCAAGCCCATATTGCGTAAACCTTGAAGGCTACTCTGTACAAGGGTTCTCTTTAGTTTCCATCTTAGGAACTTCACTTCCTTTTGTACTATCTAAATTGAATAAACAAATGGTTAATCCAATAGTTAAGCATACATTGTGAATATGGTTTCAATCTCGTAAATTTTTTGGTTTGGACAAATTTATATTATCAAGCCCTATTATATCTAATTTTTTTTTTCAACCCTCGGTTATGGACCAAGCTTTTTTGATAGGGAAAATGAAAGGTATAACATGTTTTCGTGACTTATTTCTGGATAACTGTTTCATGGCTTTTGAACTGTTATCTAAGAAATTTGGTTTGTCTAGATACCATTTTTTTAGATATTTACAAATAAGAAATTTTTTAAATACTATGTTGCCTACCTTTCCAACCTCATACCCTACTGATATCATCGATTAAAATGTTAGGTTTAAATCCTCTTCAGAAGGGATTAATAGCATCTATCTATGATATAATTATGAAATTACAGCCTGATATAGCTGATAAAATTAAAAATGAATGGGAAAGGGAACTTCAACTTTGCCTACCTATAGAGAAATGGGATAAAATTTTTCAATTAGTGCTTCCTCTGTATGTGCTAAACATACATTAATACAATTTAAAGTAGTGCATGGAGCCCATATGTCTAAAGATAAACTAGCCCGTTTTTATTCCCATATAAACCCTATTTGTGACAGATGTCACTCTGAAGGGGCTTCATATGTTTTGGTCCTGTCCTCTTTTGGAAAAATATTGGAAAGATATTTTTGATATTATCTCAACAGTTCTATGTTTTGACTTACAACCCCATCCTATTACGGCAATTTTTGGATTGCCAACGGTAGAACATAGATCTTTGTCTTCTTCAGCCTGTCGGATGATTGCATTTGTTACTTTAATGGCCAGAAGATCTATTTAATTGAACTGGAAATCCTACTACATTCCAATGGTTTTCCCAAACTATATTATGTTTAAATTTAGAAAAAATTAGAAGTGATATTTTTGATCCTGCGGTTAAATTAGAAGAAACTTGGAAACCATTTATTCAACATTTTCATATGATGTAATTTGACCTTTCCCAATCCTTATTAACTTAAAATATATGAATAGAGGAGCGGAGTTGACGACATTACTGAACGTGTTTGATTTAATATTTTGGTCTAGCCCTGTTTTGTTCTGTTGGCTTTTTTAGGTTTAGTATTTAGTTCTCTTTTTTTTCTTTTTTTTTTGGGGTTTTTCTTTGTTTTTTTTCTTTTACTTTTTTTTCTTCATGATCAGTTACATCATGAGTTTGGAAGTCTATTATACCTGTGTTATCGGAAATCTTTTTTGTATATGTTTATTAACAGTAAGATTATTCCAATCTCTTTGTATCAATGTTGTTATTTTGTTTATAATTTTGGAAAAATTAATAAGATTTAAAAAGAAAGAAAATTTGTTCCCAAAATAATCTAAATTACCCTATGATTACCGTAATTCTTCACATTCCTGTACATCCAAATCAATAAAGGCATCCTCCCTTTATCAGCTAGCTTTTGAGGGGCATTGCAGAGAGTTCACATTTCAACATTGGACTTAAGTAGAGGAGTTTTCAGCAAGAGGGGACCAGCAAATGGTAGGCCTAGGTAGAATGGATGTGCAGAGAGGATGTTTCCAATAGTAGGAGAGCCAAGTGTTGTGGCGTGGATGAAATCAGCGGAGAGACAGAGTTACTGGCAGGTACAAAGTGGCTTCTTTATTCGACACAACAAGGTATAGCAGGCATCATACAGACGGAGACACTTTTGGTGGAAAGGTCTGCTAGCCCAATGTGGGCTCAATAATTATATGCTAAACACAAAGGGCAATCGCTATTTACCAAGTTATAAACAATGCATAGACAATGCTTCCTTTTGAAGCTACATACAAAATATCACACCTTCTGACTTCATCCTTTCCTCTCGACGCCAACATGTCTGGGTTGGTACTCACAGCCTTTAGGAGTGCAAGTCAAATCCACAATACATTTATTTGGTATTTTACGTGCTAACATAGAGGACAATTAATATTTATAAAGTATGGATAAGGCTATCTTTGAAACTAAGTGTAAACTTCACACTTCCATCCACAGCGTCTGGCTAGTATTCCGATATTCACAGCTTTTAGCTTTATTTTGAACTCAATGCACAGTACTTTGTCAAACAGAAGACTGGTGGCTAGAGTCATTTAAGTGTAAGTAAATCATCTACCCAAAAACTCATTCGTAACATCAAGGACCAGAGCCTCAGAGTAGAAGGACATTGCTTTAGAGCAGAGATGAGGTGGAATCTTTAGTTGGTGGTGTATCTGTGGAATTCATTGCCACAGATGGTTGTGGAGGCCAAGATATTGGGTTATTTAAAGCAGAGGTTGCTAGATTCTTGATTGGTACGGGGAGAAGGCAGGAGAATGGGGTTGAGCATAAGTCAGACATGATCAAATGGTGGAACAGACTAAATGGATTGAATGGCCTAATTATAGTTATGGTCTTGGTAATCTTGTCTAAAGGTATTTGAGTTGTCTTGTAGAGATAACTCTGGTTAATTCTCCCTCTCTGATTCTTTGCAAGGTTAGTGCCAGAATAGATTCCAAAAGACAAAGTCAATTCAGCGTGTGTATAAGTATCTACTCCCAACAAGTTGTGAATGATGATTACTACAGATTAAGATGAGATGCTCAAATTTTAATCTCTGCTGGTCTATCTAACATTATAACATCAGGGGAATTCAAGGGAACACGTACTGGTCCTCACTAAGAGATCAGCAGTAGAATTTTTAAGTTCCTGGATCCCAGAGGATGTCAGGACACCCCGGAGGATCTGCCCTGGGCCCAACATATTGATGCAATTACAAAGATGGCATGACAATGGCTATATTTTATTAGGAGTTTGAGGAGATTTGGTATGTCACCAAAAACACTCGCAAATTTCTGCAACTGTACAATGGAGAGCATTCTTACTGGTTGCATTATTATCTGGTATGGAGGGGTCACTGCACAGGATCAGAAAAAGCTGTAGAAAGTTGCGTACGCAGCCAGCTCCATCATGGGCACTAGCCTCCCCCACAATGAGGACATCTTCCAAAGGTGATGCTTCAGTAAGGACCCCCATCACCCAGGACATGTCGCGGCAGAACACAGAACATCAGGAGCAGCAGGTTAGCTGCCCGAGGTTGCATATCTGGAGAGCTGCGCCTTTTTGGTGCAGACTTTCTGGGCGCAGAGCTCAGAAAAAGCAACGCATAGACTTTTAACATCATAAGTCAGTGGGTTATTTGTTATGTCTCCCCTCTCACTGAAACGAGGACACCTCTTTTTCCCTTATTAGAGAGAGAACCAGTGGTATGCCAACTTACCGGGTGAACAAGTAGTTTTTGGGGTACTGTAAGTCTGTGTCTTTACTGAGGCTTTGCCGCACACTTGAGAGCTTGGTATAGGGTGCTGATGCTTTTTTGCTGGTGGGGTTGAGGGGCGAGGTCATTGCCTTACTGCTGCTTGTGTGAGAAGGGGAGCTGGGGAGGCCTTTGTGGTTCTAACGTTTTAATTGTCATTCATTTTTTGGAGCACTCCTGTTTTCATGGATGTTTGCGAAGAAAAAGAATTTCAGGATGTATATTGTATACATTTCCCTGACATTAAATGTACCTATTGAACCTTCCAATTCTCATTGCGGTTGTAGCCCCTGGTAAGCCTCAGGCTCGCTCAGCTCACTTCCATCTGGGGGAGCAGCCTTCGGCCCCGCCAGGCTGGGTAATCAAGTTTGTGTGGATGCTGTGTGATGTACCCCACCCACCAATTAACAGACAATACACCATATGCGATTAAATGACTACACTTTATAGATCTTACTGGAACTATGTAATTAATAGAGATAAAATATAGAAGGAAAGTAAAAGGCACCAAACTTATCAAAGTTCAACCACTTCATGCACAACAGTTGGAGCTCAATGAACAGAGTCGTCTTTCCACCATTTGATCCCCTCCGACCCCCTCAACCCGCTGCCTGGGACAACCACAGTGGTTGACCAGACGCTCCACACAAGTCTGTCTTTGTCTCCTCTCCTCGCGGAAGACCCTGGGCCTCGGACTCCCGCTCGGGGTCCGTCCCGCCGCCCAGCTTACAGCATCGCATCTCCTGTCTCTGTCCCCATCGCCTTCTGCTCCAAAGCCCGCAAAACAATAGCTTACAGACACACAAGAAAGAATAACATCTATCCCAATTGTTAGCAAATGAATACAATGCTCTTATCAGTAATATAACCCAAACAGGCTGCTAGAGAGAGAACTTTCGAAGAAGCCATTTTAATTAGCCTCAGCAGTAAGATCAAAGAAGAAACCCCTTACACTATTATCAAGGAGGAGGTACAGGAGTCTGAAAACACACTCAATGTTTTAGGAACAGCTTCTTCCGCTCCACCATCAGATTTCTGAATGGACAATGAACCCATGTACACTTCCTCACTTTTTTTCTCTTTTTGCACTAATTTTAATTTTTCTATATAGCAATTTAGTTTTTTATTTATTGCACTGTACTGTCACAAAACCAATTTCACAACAATGACCAGTGATATTAAAACTGATTCTGATTCAGTACCTTTAATTTCAAATCATTATCAATAACTATTTTAATGTTGTACACAGGCTGAGATTTTAAGACTTCACAAAATTTTCAGATTGCATCAGACTCTGCTTTATAGATCAGGTTTCCCATTGCATTTTCCACAGAGGGCAAAGGCAAAGTGACTGTCCCTTTCTGAAGATTTATGGAGCATAATGAAGCTCCTTGTAGTAAATGGGAACCGGCACAGAGATGCTTTAATGGAATAGTGATGCAGAACTCTGTAGACAATGTTAATAAAATAGCACAAAGTCTGGTGGAAAAGACATGGGCTGACTATTATGCTCTGTGATATCCATTGAAAAGGAGTGACTGTCTCCAGACTAACACCTTCAGCACTTAGGAACTCCTTGTGCTCAACTAGGTATGGGCATGACACATCTACACACCACCAAAAGAAAAACACTTTGAAGTCCATTGCAATAGTCTCCTTGAAGGAAGCCCTCCAATCAAAAGGGAGCTGGAGCATCCAGAAAGGCACTGAGCACCTCATGCCTTTCTGAAGAAGCATTTGGAAGGAATGACCTGCTTCTCCAGTGGCCCTCAGCTATCCTACATGAGACTCTTGGAATCATTAAGGCACCCTAAAGAGGATGAAGTGTGCAGCACAAATAAACTAGCAGGCACATGTTGGAAATCATTGACTGACTGCAGTCATCAATAAATTAGCATTTTTATGATCATCCAGTTTCTCCCAAATCTGTGTTTGATTTGTGATTTGCCAAGTAAGAGGGAAATCAATTGAAGTGGAAGTGCCCTGGATGTACAGTTATTATCATTAATCTTTACAAACTTGGAGGAGAAATGTGATTCTGAGAATCAGTCAGGTTTACTATTGCGGGCAGGACAAGTGGACGCTTAAGTTCACATCACAGTTTCAAATAGTGGAAAATTGCATATTTCAAGTTCAAGTTATTGTCATCTGATTGTACGTATATACAACCAAACAAAACAATGTTCTTCTGGACCACAGTGCACCCATACAACATGTATCATACAGCACCAAAACCAAAATGATGTACTACGAACAAGTTCATAAAATATAATTTAAAATGCATGCAGTAAAGTGTAGCACACGTAAAGAGTACCGTAAACAGCTCGCTGCCCTAGTGATGGGACATCAGCGGTGGCCAGGTATTCATTAGCCTCACTACCTGAGGGAAGAGGCTGTTATCCAATCTGGGAGTCCTAGTCCTGATGCTTCTGTACCTCCTTCCTGACAGTATTGGGTCAAAGAGATTGTGGGGTGGGTGGTAGGGATTCTCAACAATGCTTTGGGGCCTTTGTCTGCAACGCTCCCAGTAAATGTCACAATGAGAACTTTGATCCTTTCAGTGGTTTTTACTGCCCTCTGATGCCTTGCAGCTTCCGTACCCCACAATGCTGCAGGCAGACAGGACATTCTCGATGGTGCTGCTGTAGAAAGTTGTTAGAATGGGGCTGGGGAGCCTTGCACGACTCAACCTCCTCAAAGTGTAGAAACTGCTGTGTCACCTTGACTAGTGAGCAGGTGCTGTGGGTCTACATTAATGTCAACCAATTTAGATTTCTTACTTGGTTGACACTGTATTTATCCAAGACAGTTCAGGTAAACAGATGTCTGTTCCTGGGAAAAACACCCAAAAGATGCTGGAATCGGGTTCCATCAGCAGCATCTATGGATGGAAATCAACAGGTGATGTTTCAGGCTGAGAACTTCCATCAGGAGTCCATCTGGATAACATTGTGGTGCCAGAAAAGTAGGGTTTTTTGATGCACTGAAAGTTAACTATGACCTTATGAATGAAATGGATGTGCAGTAGATCATTTTGGTAATTTGAGGAAGCATTTTATTATTCAAAGATAGGCATTCTGCCACTAAAATTCAGTGAGTTCCAATGTAAATTGCAGATACACTATCCTACCTCTAGAGGTCAGGAGTAGTGCAGCTCAGTATCAAAGTCAAACAGCAATAATTGTTTTATGCACTATAATTGCTTGTATGTCTTGCAGTAAAAGTGATTAGTATTTCTTTATAAATGAATATCATTTTATTAACGCTGCTTGATCTTTGTTAGCTGTATGGCTTTGGTAGCATTTTTATCTCTGCATTTTAATTTTAGTCTCCACTCCGAAAACTTAAGCACCAAATTGAGACTGACACCCCTATACATTTTTGAGGGACTGTTTCAATATTGAAAGCACTGCCTTACAAATTAAAAGTTAAAGTAGATGGAATGTTTATAGGATCCACTGGCATCAATTCAAAAAGTAGAGAGGTCCCTCCTCTCATGTAGCCACACATTATCAAACTTATTTGGACCTTGTAAACTTCTGCTTTGTATTGTAATAGTGACTATTTAAAAATGTGTTATTTTAGAATTAGTTTGTGATGCTATGAGCAGCTGTGCAAATTGAAGATCTTTTTGTTTCATGCCTTTTTACCTTAAATCCTGAAATGTGGATGAGTTGAATCATGATTTCTCCACATCTGAAGAAAATCAGGTGTAGAGTGAAAATGCTGGAGCTAGATAACAGTTTTGTAGCAAAAGTGGAGAAAAAGACAAGTTGATGTTTGGGTCAGTGACACTTCATCAAGACTGGGAAAAGCTTGAAGGGTAAATGAATTTTAATACGTGGGAAGGCTGGAAAGAGGGAATTCGTTTGACCTCTTCATCTTGTTGGATGATTGCATTTGTTACATTAATGGCTAGAAGATCCATACTATTGAATTGGAAAGAGATTAATCCTCCCACTATATTTCAATGGTTCTCTCAAACTATGTCATGTTTAAACTTAGAAAAAATTAGAAGTGTCATTTATGATTCTTCTACTAAATTTGAAGAGACTTGGAGGCCATTTATTCAATACTTTCATATGATGTAGTTTGACCCTGTCCAATTCTATTCTGCTTTTAAATATATGTAGAGGGGAGCGGAGTTAATGACACAATTGGTTTTATCTGATGTAATATAAAAGCCCATTTCTATTTCTTTTTCTTTTTCTATTTTTTAGTTTAGTTGATTAGTTTGATTTAGATTAGGGTTTTTTTCTTATTGGGGTATTTTTTTCTTTTTTTCTTTACCATAATATTTTTGTATTCAATACAAAAGCATTGATACAGAAGCATCAATAGATGTATGTACACAGTATATACTATTTGTACTCTGTAAGATTTTGGGAGGTTAATATCTGTGTATTAACTGTGTTTATATCTATATGTACTAATTATTAACAATGTAATCCCAATAGCTTTGTATCAATTCTTTGTAATGTTTAAGAATTTGATATTAATAAAAAGATTGAAAAGAAAGAAAGGAAGGAGGGATAAGCAAATGGGATGTCTATGAATGTTTAGATGATAGGCTCACTGGCTATGTTCCCTCTAAGCCAGGGGTCCCCAACCTTTTTTGCACTGCGGACTGGTTTAATATTGACAATATTCTTGTGGACTGGCCAACCTGGTGGGGGCGGGGGGCGGCCGGTGGTGGAGGATGTTAATCACGACTGGAATATAGGTGATAAGTCAACTATAAGTCACTTAAAAGTGGCTAATACACTCAATTTCATTTCTGAAGGGGTTTATCTAACGAATTTAACATTAAACACACAGCACATATTTTTCTCGCATGAATATAGTGATAAGTCAATTATAACAGTGGTCCCAAACTTCCGGGCCACGGATTGATACCGGGCCATAAAGAATGCAGGGGTGCAGCGGTGGCCGGAACACACCCAGCATACCTTTAAGAAAAAAGCCGAAATAAACAAGCTAATTGATTAGGTACTGCCTGGCATGCAAAGGTCGGCCCAGGTCAGAGGCGACGCAATCGGCAATCACCTCTGATCTGGGCCAACATTTACGTGCCGGGTGGCACCTAATTAATTAGTTTGTTTATTTTGGCTTTTTTCTTAAACATGTGCTGGGTGCGTTCTGGCTACTGCTGTAGTCTTCGCAGTCCAGAGCTTGGGGACCACTGAATTATAAGTCACTTATAAGTCAATAGCATCATAACATTTTAAGTAATGTTTGGATGTTAAACACAGCGCATACAGGTGTCCCCCGCTTTTCGAACGTTCGCTTTACGAAACCTCACTGTTACAAAAGACCTACATTAGTTCCCTGTTTTCGCTTTCAGAAGGTGTTTTCACTATTATGAAAAAAAAATCAGCGCGCGATAAAAAATCAGCGCATGCCCCGAGCAGCCGCTCTCCCCGGGAACTGCATTCTAGCCAGCATTGCTTAAACACATGCCTGTGAGCAGCTGTTTGCAAGATGAGTTCTATGGTATCGGAAAAGCCTAAAAGAGCTCGTAAGGGTGTTACACTTAGCGTAAAACTAGATATAATTAAGCGTTTCAATCGTGGTGAACGAAGTAAGGACAAAGTGAGTTTGGCTTGTGGAAGCTGACGAAGATGATGTTGAAGAGGTTTTGGCATCCCATGACCAAGAACTGATAGATGAAGATAGATGATGCAATTGGAAGAAAAAAGGATAGCAGTTGAAACTGAATGCAATAGCAAACTGAACGTGAAGCATCTGTGTGAGATTTTCGCTGCAATGATAAAGTACAACATTAATTTTGAAAGGGTATGTAGGTTTAGGTGATATTTGCAAGATGGTTTGAGCCCTTATGAAGAACTGTATGATAGAAAGATGCGCGAGGCTCAGCAGTCAAGCAAGCCTTCCACATCAGCCACAGCAGACAATGAACATCGACCTTCGATATCGAGGCGGGCAGTCATAGGAGAAGATGAGCTGCCTGCTGTAATGGAAACAGACGACGAGATGACACCCCAGTGTCCCACCACCCCAACACCCAGGCCACGGACAGATACTGATTCGCGGAGAATGCAGCGGTAGCCGGGAGGCACACAGCACATCTTTAAGAAAAGAGCTGAAATAAACATGCTAATTAATTAGGTGCCACCCAGCACGTAATTGTCGGCCCAGATCAGAGGCGATGCAATGGGAAATCGGTGCTGATCTGGGCCAACAATTAAGTGCTGGGCGGCACCCAATTAATTAGCATGTTTATTTCGGCTTTTTTCTTAAAGATGTGTTGGGTGCCTCCCGGCTACCACTGCATGCTTCGCGGCAAAGTATCGGTCGGCGGCCTGGAGGGTGGGGGGCAACTGCACCACCCAAACTCCGACGACTCAGTCTAACACACCACCATCAGTGTGCTCGGCGCTGAACCAATTCCGGTAAGTGATACTACACTGTTACATACATTATTTCTCCTTTATATGGGCTGTGTATTTTTACGTGTTATTGGGTATGATTTGGCAGCTTCATAGCTTAAAGGTTACTGGAGAGCGCTTGCGCCGTGTTTTTGCCAACAGCGCTTGCGCCGTGTTCTTGCCAACAGCGCTTGCGTGAGATTTTCTGCCGACGGTGCTTGCGTGAGATTTTCGCTACGGAGAACAGTGCAGTAATGATTGTGGGGAAGTATTTCTACTTTATATAGGCTGTGTATTTATCATATTATTCCTGCTTTTACTGTATGTTACTGTTATTTTAGGTTTTATGTGTTATTTGGCATGATTTGGTAGGTTATTTTTGGGTCTGCGAACGCTCACAAAATTTTCCCATATAAATAAATGGTAATTGCTTCTTCGCTTTATGACATTTGGGCTTACGGACCATTCCATAGGAACACTCTACCTTCGGATGGCGGGGGAAACCTGTATTTTCCTCGTATGAACATGTAAAATCATTGCAACACACCAATATCGCTGAATCAGTGGGAGCCCTGGGCTTGTTTCCCTGCAACAAGACGGTGCCATAGAGGGGTGATGGGAGACAGCGATACTCGAAGGGGGTTCCTTATGTCCAGTCTATTCCGCAATTTAGTTTTCGTTGCATTTATTGCAGAAAACTCCGCTTCACAGAGATATGGAAGCAGCGTTTTCAGTGCTTTCGTGGCTTTCTCAGGATATTCAACCTTGACTTTGATCCAGAATGCTGGCAGAGATGTTCTGTCAAACATACTTTTCAGCCCGTCGTCATTGCAAGCTCGAGGAGTTGATCTTTTTCCCGCACTAACATGGATGATTCACCGGGGACATTCACAAATGGGTCACGGACCCATTCCTTTGCACGTCTTGGGTCACTGATGACCTCGCGTGCATTAAAGTTCAACAGTGCGTGACAGGGAATGAGGAAAGATGCTGCTGACTCATATCGTTTCATATTGCCAAATCATATTGTTTCGTCACGGCCCGGTAGCCCATGCTTTGGGGACCACTGCTCTAAGCTGTGCTCGCGCACATGTTTTTCAACCAGCGCACAAAAGGTTAGTTACCTAAAATAATGTAGTAATTAATAATTATACTTGGGGCGGCTGGTGGCGCAATGACATCAGTGCCGGACTCTGGAACGGAGGTTCCCGGGTTCGAACTCAGTCAGATCCGCTCCCGAGCACGCTTCCCATCTGTGTCGAGATCACAACTCCACCTTGTAAAATAAAAAGGGAAAAATACTGAGAAATGTCTGTGTGAGGAATGGCATTATACTTAATTAAAATAATATTTTTAGCTAACTGTTTCTGTTAACTAGTGAGTCCGTTTTTCAAATACCACAATGCACGTCACTAATTTACGTCACCTCACCTTTCCTGTTCCGGTTTGTAGAGCTGCATCACGGTGGCAGCCATGTTTGGCGGACAGTGTTCATAACGTAAAGTTTACAAAGATCTGTTTCAAATCCTGTAGATAGCTTACTAAGTTTTTATTGAAAAAATATTGATTCACTATGTCAAATTCAAAACAAGTGAAGGGCGTGAAGAACTGCAAATTTGGTTAAAGTTGAATGGCTTAACAAAATAGTAGAAACTGCTACACCGAAAGCTCATGAGGTCATGAACATTCAGCTAAGAGAAATATATATGTATGATTCGGAAACTGGAGTTATCTGTTTGTATTGTTGTGACACAAAAAGTTGATGGAGGATTTGCTTTTGGAAAGAAGTGGGATGGTATTTGGAAACTTGACTTTTTGAAGTGTCATTTGGCAAGTAAATCGCATTTGAATGGTGTAGAAAAGCTCAGGCAACAGAACCCGTCCCTACCCATTACAGGAGTGTTACACATGTTAAGGTTGAGTGCAGATGAGCGAGAGCGAACACGATCAAACCCAGAGGAGATCAAGTGTGTTGTTAGCTGTTAAAATGAATAACTCTTTACATTCAGTTCAACACATTAATGAACATATGGAAAAGTATGTTCAACTCCCAGACAGCTGGCGAAGCAAAAATTATGCCTTCGAATTTCTTCAGAAAGACAAATTTGAAGAAATAGCATCAGCAGATTTTCACACGTTAGCAGTTGATGAAACCACAGACATGTCTGTCAACAAATGTCTCATTCTGTACTTCAAAGTCAGATCTAAAGATGGTACTGTTTATAAAACTTTTTTTGGCAGAGTAGTTCAGCTGCAGGCGTGTGATGCTTCCTCTATTGTTTCAGCGATCAAGCAGTTTTATGAAGAGAAGAAACTTGACCTCCATAAAATGGTGATGTTTACATCTGAAGGAGCGTCAGTAATGTTGGGCAGAGTTCATGGTGTTGCAGCAAGACTTAAACCGGACACTGCACACTTAATTCAGCCACATCGTGTAGCACACCGAGAAGATCTGGGGATTTGCGATGCATGGAAAGAAGTCAAGTTAATCAGAGACATTGAAACTTTGATTAGAACAATCTATACAATGTTTTCTCGATCTGCAGTTAAAAGATGCAAATTTTGCGCGAGGCAAAATTAACAAGATAAGAAAGCAGTATCTGGGAGACAACACAAACACGAGGAAATCTGCAGATGCTGGAATTTCAAGCAACACACAAAAAGTTGCCCAGGCAGCATCTCTAGGAAGAGGTACAGTCGACGTTTCGGGCCGAGACCCTTCAGGACATTTCAGGCTGAGTCCTGACGAAGGGTCTCGGCCGGAAACGTCGACTGTACCTCTTCCTAGAGATGCTGCCTGGCCTGCTGCGTTCACCAACAACTTTTTTGTGTGTTGTCTGGGGGACAATGTTTCGTGGAGTGACAAAGTTAAAGTTTTGCTAAGCCAACAATGTGAAGAAAACGTCACAGTAGATACAAGTTCACAGTTGACTTTTATAAATAGTCTTTGTGTTGATTTAGAAGAAAGGTTTCCTGAAGATGAGGTACAAGAATGATCAGCTTTTGATTTCTCCGCAATTGCAGATTGTGACTTCACATTTGGCGATGAACAAGTTAATGCCTAATGTCTAAAATATCATGACTTTCTAGCTGAAAGTACTGTAATAGTTAGACAGTTTAATGATTTCAGATTTTCCATGCAGGAAAAAATTAAATCCAAACTGATCTCAAACTTTGCTCAAAAGGTGGCATTTGTACTTCAAAATGAACAGTTTTGCGACCTTGCACAGTTGATGGACATTGGGGGAGCCTTTCTTGCATCTAGTGTGGACTGTGACCGAGGCTTTAGCCTATTAAATCAACTCAAAAACAAGCTGAGAAACCGTTCAGGTGAATGTCATTTGGATATGTTAATGAGAATCAAAAGCTATCAATTGGATGGAAGTTCTATTGGTCTAGATAGAGTTTACAAAGAATGGGTAAATGCTAAAGACAGGAGAGAGAAAATATAACTGAGTGACTTAAATACGTATGTTATTTTGTTATTCTGTGCAGTTTTATGTCAAGTATTTTATAAACTTACATAAACTGTCCCATGTGTGCATTCAGTGTGCACATACTTTTGTCACAGGAAAAAAATTTGCACATTAGATTTTTGCGCACACTGACTACGAAAAATTAGAGGGAATATTGCTCACTGGGTGTATTTCTTGGCCAGAAAGCTGCTTTAAATTGCAGACATTTACACTGACTCTTGGCAAACAAGGCAGAATTATGGAATGCAAAAAGCCAGGCAATGCCACTGCTTAAACACAATGGCACAGTAGCACAGAGCATACTGGCATGGGAACGTAGAGCACAATGACACAGTGGTGTAGTGGCTAGCGCAATGCTTGACAGCACCAGTGCTCAGAGTTCAATTCCCTCCACTATCTGTAAGGATAGTATGTTTTCCCCGTGACTGTGTGGGTTTCCTCCGGGTGCTCTGGTTTCTTCCCACATTCCAAAGACTAACGGGTCAGTAAGGTTCAGTAAATTGTGGGCATTCTATACTGGCATTAGAGCATGGAGACACTTGCAGCCTGCCTCCAGCACATCCTCGGACTGGTGGTTGTTGATGCAAATGTCACATTTCACTTTATGATTTGATGTTTCAATGTACATGACAAATAAACCTAATCTTTAAAAAAGCAATCACTTTAAACTTATGCAGAGCTGAATAGTGATAAGTCCAACTAAAGCCATACACATGAGAAAATGGTCTGCTCCACTGGTTTGCTGCATCATCACAAAATATTTTAATTGTTTTAACAGTTAATCTCTCAAACAAATCCACACAGCCAAGTTTCACTGGATCCAATGCCACTTGATTTTCTGAATGAACTTGCTATGTAGAAGTTGATTAAGTTCCCTGGCCCCCACCGCTTTATTTTCACCATGGATGTCCAGTCCTTATATACTTCCATCCCCCATCAGGAAGGTCTCAAAGCTCTACGCTTCTTTTTGGATTCCAGACCTAATCAGTTCCCCTCTACCACCACTCTGCTCCATCTAGCGGAATTAGTCCTTACTCTTAATAATTTCTCCTTTTGCTCCTCCCATTTCCTCCAAACTAAAGGTGTAGCTATGGGCACCCGTATGGGTCCTAGCTATGTCTGCCTTTTTGTTGGGTTTGTGGAACAATCTATGTTCCGTGCCTATTCTGGTATCTGTCCCCCACTTTTCCTTCGCTATATCGACGACTGCATTGGCGCTGCTTCCTGTACGCATGCAGAACTCGTTGACTTTATTAACTTTGCCTCCAACTTTCACCCTGCCCTCAAGTTTACCTGGTCTATTTCCGACACCTCCCTCCCCTTTCTAGATCTTTCTGTCTCTGTCTCTGGAGACAGCTTATCCACTGATATCTACTATAAGCCTACTGACTCTCACAGCTATCTGGACTATTCCTCTTCTCACCCTGTCTCTTGCAAAAACGCCATCCCCTTCTCGCAATTCCTCCGTCTCCGCCGCATCTGCTCTCAGGACGAGGGAGATGTCTTCACTTTTCATTCTAGGACGAGGGAGATGTCTTCATTTTTTAAAGAAAGGGGCTTCCCTTCCTCCACTATCAACTCTGCTCTTAAACGCATCTCCTCCATTTCACGTACATCTGCTCTCACTCCATCCTCCCACCACCCCACTAGGAATAGGGCTCCCCTGGTCCTCACCTACCACCCCACCAGCCTCCAGGTCCAACATATTATTCTCCGTAACTTCCGCCACCTCCAACGGGATCCCACCACTAAGCACATCTTTCCCTCCCCCCCTCTCTCTGCATTCCGCAGGGATCGCTCCCTACACAACTCCCTTGTCCATTCGTCCCCCCCATCCCTCCCCACTGATCTCCCTCCTGGCACTTATCCGTGTAAGCGGAACAAGTGCTACACATGCCCTTACACTTCCTCCCTTACCACCATTCAGGGCCCCAAACAGTCCTTCCAGGTGAGGCATCACTTCACCTGTGAGTCGACTGGGGTGAAATACTGCGTCCAGTGCTCCTGATGTGGCCTTTTATATATTGGTGAGACCCGACGCAGACTGGGAGACCGCTTTGCTGAACATCTACGCTCTGTCCGCCAGAGAAAGCAGGATCTCCCAGTGGCCACACATTTTAATTCCACATCCCATTCCCATTCTGACATGTCTATCCACGGCCTCCTCTACTGTAAAGATGAAGCCACACTCAGGTTGGAGGAACAACACCTTATATTCCGTCTGGGTAGCCTCCAACCTGATGGCATGAACATTGACTTCTCTAACTTCCGCTAGGCCCCACCTCCCCCTCGTACCCCAGCTGTTACTCCTTTTTATGCACACATTCTTTCTCTCACTCTCCTTTTTCTCCCTCTGTCCCTCTGAATATACCTCTTGCCCATCCTCTGGGTCACCCCCCCCCCGTCTTTCTCCCTAGGCCTCCTGTCCCATGATCCTCTCATATCCCCTTTTGCCTATCACCTGTCCAGCTCTTGGCTCTATCCCTCCCCCTCCTGTCTTCTCCTATCATTTTGCATCTCCCCCTCCCCCTCCAGCTTTCAAATCCCTTACTCACTCTTCCTTCAGTTAGTCCTGACGAAGGGTCTCGGCCTGAAACGTCGACTGCGCCTCTTCCTATAGATGCTGCTTGGCCTGCTGCGTTCACCAGCAACTTTGATGTATGTTGCTATGTAGAACCTTGTCGAATGCCTTAATAAATTTTCTATACACTACACCCTCTGCTGTACCTTAATCAATTTGCTTCCTCACTTCCTCCAAAATCTAACTCAGGCTCATGAGGTGTGACCGGCCCTTCATAAAGCCATGCTGATTATCTCTAATCAGCCTGTACTTTGCCAAATGCCTGTAACCTGTCTCTGAAGAATCCTCTCTCATAGTTTGCCTACCACTTAATGAGGACTCACAGGTTTATAATTCCCCACGGGTATCCCTACTCCCTTTCTTGAACAGAGGAATAACATTTGCCATCGTCCAATCTTCTGGTACTACTTGTGGCCTGTGAGGGTGCCAGTGGCTCAGCGATTTCTTCTTTTTTCCTGTAGTAACCTGGGTTATATCGTCTGGAGGGGTGTACCATGATGTACGCTAGAAGGTCGAACTTGAGGGCAGAGTACAAGGTTACTGATGGGACTTTTAGCAGTGTTGAGGAACAGGTGGATCTTTGGGTCCTGTCCATAGATCCCTTAAGGTTGCCACTCAAGTTAATCGAGTGGTTAAGAAGGTATATGGTGTGGAGCTTCATTAATGAGGGATTAGTTAGAGAGCCACAACATAATGTTGTGCACTATGAAACTCTGATTAGACCACATTTAGGGTATTGTGTTCAGTTCTGAATGCCTCATTTATAGGAAAGACGTGGATTAGAGAGGATGCAGAGGAGATGTAGCAAGCTGCTGGCTGGATTAGAGAGTTCAATATTTTTGGGATAGCTTGCATGAACAGCCCTCTTCAGGTCATGCCGCAGCATCTCAATTGGGTCTAGGTTCTGACTTGGCCATTCCAAAACATGTACTTTCTTCTTTTAAACCATTATATTGTCGATTTACTCTTATGTTTTGGATCGTTGTCTTGTTGCGTCATCCAACTTCTGTTAAGCTTCAGGTGATGGACCGCTACCCTAATATCATTTGTAAAATATCTTGATACAATTTTGAATTCATTGTTCCCTCAATGATTGCAGCTGTCTAGGCCCTGAGGCAGCAAAACAGTCCCAAACTCCTTCCACAATGCTTCACAGTTGGGATGAGGTTTTGGTGTTGGTGTACAGTGCCCTTTTCCTTCCAAACATAGTGTACATTTCTGCCAAAAAGTTCAACTTTTGTCTCATCTGTCCACAGAACATTGTCCCAGAAGCCTTGTGGAACATACAGGTCTTTTGCAAACTTGACATGTGCAGCAATGTTTTTTCTTTTTGGAGAACAGTGGTTTCCTCTGTGGTGTCCTTGGATGAATACCATTCTTGTTTAGTGTTTTTCCGATAATGGAACAAAAACTTTAGCAAATTCTGGAGATTTCTGCAGGTCTTTTGCTGTTATCTTTGGGCCCTTTTTCACCTTCAGCATTGCATGATTGTGCTCTTTGTGTGATCTTTGCAGGATGCCCACTCCTACGGAGTGTAGCAACAGTACTGAGTTTCCTCCATTTGTAGACAGTTTCTGTTACTGTGGACTAATATACGCTCAGATGTTTAGAAATGCTAAGTAGCCTTTTCCAGCTTCATGTAGTTTCTAAGGTCCTATGGAAGTTGTTTTGATTGAGACATGGTACACACAAAGAGATCTTTCTTGAGAAGAGCAGGTTCTGTCAGTAATCTGACTGTTTTTTTTAATAGGGCAAGGCACCTCTGCAACCCACACCTCCAATCTCATTGGAACACCCGACTCCAAATAGCTTTTGTAGAAGGCATTACCCCAGAGGTTCACTTAAACTCTTTTTTAAACCTAGGCTGTGATTTGTTTAAATGGTGTAAGCTTTATTGATAAGAAGTACAATTTTGTGTGTGTGTGTCTGTGTGTGTGTGTGTGTGTGTGAGTGTGTGTGTGTGTGTCCTTAACCTTGCTGTCAACCATTCTGCGTTCTCGTGAGACTAAAAGTGACAGATCGCAGCCCATAAACACATTATCAAATTGTAAATTGCAGGCTCTTATTACACACAGATTAATACTAGAATTCTATTTAAAAGGAGAAGTAGTAGTTTTGTGAACTGGTTGCTATTAGTTGCGTTGGCTGCTGGCACCATGTTGATGCATTGATTAAGACTGGTAAATAGAATTCTATTTCTCCAATACTGATCCAGACTTTCCTGTGATAATATCGCACAGACTTTTAAGATTCCAAACGTACATATTAAATAAACTGACTTTATGCCTGAACTTGTAAATCTGTGGAAGTGAGGCAGTACATCACCTTGGCAACTAACCTAGGAAATGTGCTCAAGCTAAACTCAATCTGCACCTTTTGGTTTGACCATGTTAAAATTACTATTGAGGGAAAGTTCATGTGAACTGGTGTTGTGATTTGTTTTGTGTTAAGCACCAATGCACCTAATCTGATCTTAAATATGTTACTGGGGTGAGAGTTCCAGATGTGCTGGCGTAAGCACAAAGTAGCTGCCTTACAGACTGTGATTTCCTGGAATCTACCTAAAAATAATTATTACTTAACTGTCGTGGTAGGATTTCTTTGTTTCTCTGTTTCATTGTATGGTTTATGGTATATGGGTGCATGGATGAAAGAAGGAAAGAGGGCTCTGTGGGAGGGAAGCACTAGATTGATCTTGGAGTAGGTTAAAAGGTCGGCACAACAACATGGGCCAAAGGGCCTCTGCTGTACTGTTCTGTGTTCTATATCAGCAATGAATGTATAAAATAAAGGAGAAAAGCATGGGGCTGGGGACATGAGATCCTCTCGCAATTTCCAGCTCCATAACAACAATTATTGCTGCATTGGTCTTGGTGTATGAAGCTCAGTGCAATGGTGAATGATATTTTTACTACATGATATTTACTGTAACATTTTCTTTAAATGATTTGTAATAGTAATGTATTAAAACTGCCATATCCATACAAATGTAGTTTTTAGTAATAGAGAAAGACAAGATTTCTTATTGGTGATGCAGAACAGTACACATTATCAATTTGTGCAGCTTGGATCACAGTGGGAACTTGGTTAAGCTGCTCAAACTCTAGTTTCAGTAGGAAAGCAAAACAATGGAAAAAAAAACAAATTGATAAACCTAGAGGTTTGCATGAGGGTGGTTAGTTATTTATTGAGATACAGTGCGGAATGGGCCCTTCTGGCGAGGCCCACAGTTTCAATCCCAGCCAGTTTATAATGACTAATGAACGTACTGATCAGTACGTCTTTGGAATGTGGGAGAAAACCGGAGCATCCCGAGAGAACGTGCAAACTCCTTCCAGGCAGTGCTGGGAATTGAACCCTGGACTGTAAAACGTTGTGCTAACCACTATGTTACTATGCTGCCCCTTTGAAGCTAAGGAAATCATAAATACTTAACTTCTGCAACTTCTGCCAGTAATAAAACCTATGTAGAAATCAAAATGTCTACATAGAGAGAGGGAACTAAGAAAATAATGGAAATTGAACTCCATGATCAGGAAAATCAGTTTTTGAGGAATCCTCAGTATCAATGCCTTGTGAAATTCTTTAGTTGTAGGCTTTAATTGAAGCTCTGTTTCACAATCCACCAGCCTGATGATATACTCATCTGGGTCTCGGTCTGAATTGTTGACTGTTCATTTTCTCTACAGATGCTGCCCGACCTGCTGAACTCCTGCAGCATTTTGTGTGTGTCGCTCTGCATCTGTAGAATCTTTTGTGTCTATAATATACTCATCTTCCCTTGAACTGAATTTGTAATTCAACTAAAAAAAAATCCAAATTTAAATATTAATTTTGTCTTGATACACTATTTTAACATATCTATGCCAAAAAGATCTTTTTGCTCTGCACACACAATGCAAAATGGCCTTTCAAATATTGAACAGTATAGATAGCAACTTGTACTGCTGGTACCTAGTGAGAATTGTTCATATACTGGATGCAGTTCTCAGTGGGGTAGAGGTTTGACCTGGAAATTCAGTTTTATGTGCTACATGACTGAACAGTAGTGCAAAATCAATTGCTGAAAGCAATTGGCATTTTCCAGTGCAAATGATGCACAATGTGAATTCCAGATGCGTATGTGTGCGTGCATTTGTAGAAAGCCTGTGCACGGAAGCTGCTTGCAACAGCAATCTGTTAGCGTGCAATGCATGTTTGACAATTGGTGCAGACAGTTTAGGCCTGAATACACAAAGAACAAGCTCCAATGAATGAAGGCTTATTGAGGACGAGCAAAGTGGTCAGTTCTTGAGCCTGGATTTGGGGCAGCATAGCGGGACAGCTGATTAAATCCTGGCCTCCAATGCTGTCTCTGGAGTTTGTGTCTTCTTGTAATTGTGTGGGTTCGCTCCAGTTTCCTCACATATCCCAAAGATGTGGGTTGTAGGGTAACTGGCAACTAAGCTGCCCCAACATGTAGGGGAGTGGTACTGTCTGGGGGGAGTGGGTAAGAATGTGTGGAGAGTAAGTCAAATGACTGCAAATGAGTGTTTGATGGTCGGCAGGAGTGGTGGCCGGGGGAGGCAGGGTGACCTGTTTCTATGCTTATGACTCAATATCTCTAAAATATTTTTAAAAATGATACTGAACCATGAAAGAGGGAAAAGAGCTGTTGGAAATGGTCAAAATAAATTTGAGGGCGGGATGTTAGCAAAATATTGGGAATAAATTATTAGCCCTGTACAACATTAAATGCATTTTCCTTTTCAAAGCACGCCCACCCCCCAACTTAACAGAAAAACAATGTTTTTCGAGTGTCCTAGTTACAGTCGTAAATTGCTCAGACTGAATGAATGATACTAAAGGTACACAAAATGTACAGTCTGCATGTTGCCAGCTGTGATAGATCCTTTGACTCAAACTATTAATTGTTTTTCCATAGATGCTGCCTGAGCTGCTGAATATCTTCAACATTTTTTATTTCAGATTTTCAGTATCTGTCATTAATTTTTTTTCTGGTGCGTGCATGTAACCATTCTAAATGTTCAGTGGTTCCACTTAGTACCAGAGAATGTACACAGTATACAACCTGAAATTCTTCACTCTTCGCAGACATCCACGAAACAGAAAAAAGCCCCAATAACAGAATAACAGAAAAACGTTAGAATCCCAAAGCCCACCACCCACTTTCCCCATACACACAGATTATCTTGAAGTTATTGTCCAGTGCCATCTCCTATTCATGGGTCTTTCAGTTAGTTCTGACGCAGGGTCTCAGCCCGAAACGTCGACTGTACCTCTTCCTATAGATGCTGCCTGGCCTGCTGTGTTCACCAGCAATTTTTATGTGTGTTGCCCATTCCAATAAGTTGGTTAGTGCCCTCTGTGCAAGTATGAAATTTCCTGAACAGCTTGAGGACATGCAAGTAGATTTGGATGCATTTTTGGACATTTGAATTTGATGTGCTCTACAATCCAATGGTTAAAGCTTAGACCATCAATTTGTATAATGTAGAGGGCTTTTTTCCCTTGAAATGTTGCATAAACCGTCTGTCAGTTTGGGTGGATTGTAAAAAAAGGAAGCTTCAGCACTGGGAACTTTGGTTCCTTGTACTTAAATCACTGGAAAGTCAGTGGGTTTGACAAGCTGAGAGAAGGCAAATGGTATATTTGCCTTTTATTGCAAGGAGATTTAACTCGAAGGGTGAGGATGACTTTGCATTATCATAGTGCCAGTGAGATTGTATCTATAGTGTGAATCTCTCTGTCTAAGGAAGGATGTATTTCCAACAGAGGAAGTGCTAAAAGGTTCACCTGATTAATTCTTGAGGTGCCAGTTCTGACATGAGGTGAGATCAAACAGCGTAGATCTGTACTGCCTTGGATTTAAAATAATGAAGTATTCTCATTGAAACATATAAAGTTTTTAAAAAGGTGTTTATAGTACACAGTAGGTACCTGTGTTTCCCTGTAGCTGGGTATATAGGTTCTAGGGTCCCAGTCTGAAACATAAGGTATCAGCACAATCGAGACAATGGAGAAGAAATAGAGCACAGGTTCCCTTGGACCAATACCACTCAACAAAGGATCCATGGATCCCGGGTTGGGAGCCCCTGAACTAGAGGATAGTGAATATTCTTTTGTGCCTACATTCTGAAACTACTTTGGAATCTGTTTATTTTTTAAATCCAGTGCCCAACATAATTCAAAAAATTACTCTTTCAAATGCTTTCATTGGTTAGATAAAGGAATGAGTCATTTGTGGTTAAAGAATGATGTGAAGTATGAAAGGTTGCACTGGCAAGAATAATGTACATTGCAGGGACTTGTTTTACAACTGTTTTCACTAACTTAACACTGGCTCCAAGAGCAGAGGCACTATGTGAAAAGTACCGTCTCTACATGGTTTCAAGTCAAAAACACAAGTTTCTGCAGCTGCTTGATATCCAGAGCAACACACACAATGCTGGAGGGACTTGGCAGGTTGGGCAGCATTTATGGAGAGAAATATACAGTCAAAACTTCACGCCGAATCAGGATGAAGGCTCTTGACCTGAAATGTCGACTATTCGTTCTTCTCCATGGATGTTGCCTGATTGCTGAGTTCCTCCAGCCCAGAGCTTTGCTTTCAGGGTAGAAAAACTTGTCGCATACCTGCCATTATCTTTGTACCTCAAATTGTATCTTGCAGATCTGAAGCTCCATCTCCAGAGCACCGACTATGGCAACTTCCTGGCAAATGAGGCCTCCCCACTCACTGTGTCAGTAATTGATGACAAATTGAAGGAGAAGATGGTGGTTGAATTCAGGCACATGAGGAACCATGCTTACGAGCCACTGGCCAGCTTTCTTGACTTTATTACGTGAGTAACTAATTGTAAGTGTGGAACAAGTGAACTAGGGAACAATGTGTTAGATGTACTTTTGATTTACAGGATATTATTTGTACCATATTTAGATCTGACCAGCATTCCTTTTAACCGTCACCAAAAATGCGCATTTGCTACTGAGGTCCTGCAGGGTTAGCCATTGCTGCTAATAATAAATAGTGAATTTTACACATTCAATTATTTCTGAAATGTTTTGGGGATATCCTGTAAAATGCTCAGTTGTTCTTTAAATTTCAAATCTTTTATGGTACATCAGAGTACAGAAAGTCCTTTGGCAATATTTTGCAATACAATCTTGGCAGGAGTAGTATGAACATGAAATGCACCTGTTTCTCTTATTAAAAATGTTCTTTTCAATCCAAGTTTCCTATTTTGCTGATATTCCAACTGAATCTGAAAACACACGTTGTAAATTATGAACAGACCCAGTCAAAGAATATTTTTGTTGAAATATAAGATGCAGAAATGCTGGAACTATTCAGCCGTTCAGGCAGCATGCCTGGAGAGAGACAGTTAATGTTTCAGGTCAGTGACCTTTCATCAAAAATGAAGAGTGGTTGACATAAATTGATGAGTGTCCTTTCATCAGTTCTGATGGATCGTCGCTGACCTGAACTGTGAAGTTTTTCCCCCAAAGATGTGAGCAGCTCCAGATTTCAGATTTCCAATGCCTCTGTTTACATATGAGTAACATTGCATTTAATTAATAATGTGTTAAAAAGGATGTTATTTGCTGTACCAAATGTTGGAGGATCTCAACAGGTCAGGCAGCATCTATGGAGAGGAATATACAGTTGATGTTTCAGGCTGATACCCTTCATCTGCTCTGCTGAAGAGTCTTGGCTGAAAATGTTCACTGTTTATTCCTCTCCATGGATACTGCCTGACCTTCTGAGTTCCTCCAGCATTTAGTGTGTATTACTCTGGATTTCCAAAATCTCTTGTTTGCACTGTGTGCTCTTGCAGTTGTTGAAGCTACTTAAGTTTTGAAGTCAGAGCATTCTTAATTGAAGGCTAGTAATATTTCTATTACTGTACAACATTGTGTTTCTTTCAATATGTGCTCTTAAAAACAACTAATGGGCAAGGAGCATCTTGGTCGTGGGTGAAACTAGACCAAATCGGATTAACAGAATTGGAGGAAGCTGCAGTCAACTGTTTTTATAGTCTTGAACACTGCACTGTTTATAAACTTAGTTTTAGCAAAAAGCTGCAGATGCCAGAAATGTGAAATATGAACAGGGAAAACTGGAAATACCCAGCATCTGTGGAGAGTGAAATGTCAAATTTGCATTTTAGTTTAGTAATCTTCAAACTTGAGAAATATTTCAAAAATATTCAGAAGGGGCTATGAGAAGGCCTTGGCAAGCAGGATTAAGGAAAACCCCAAGGCATCCTACAAGTGTGTGAAGAGCAAGAGGATAACATGTGAGAGAATAGGACCAATCAAGTGTGACAGTGGAAAGGTGTATGGAACCGGAGGAGATAGTGGAGATACTTAATGAATACTTTCCTTCAGTATTCACTACAGAAAAGGATCTTGGCGATTGTAGGGATGACTTACAGCGGACTGAATGCTTCAGCATATAGACATTAAGAAAGAGGATGTGCTGGAGCTTTTGGAAAGAATCCAGTTGGATAAGTTACCGGGACTGGACGAGATGTACCCCAGGCTACTGTGGGAGGCGAGGGAGGAGATTGCTGATCCTCTGGCAATGATATTTATGGGGGAGGTTCCAGAGGATTGGAGGGTTGCAGATATTGTTCCCTTATTCAAGAAAGGGAAGTAGAGATAACCCAGGAAATTATAGACCAGTGAGTCTTTCTTCAGTGGTTGGTAAGTTGATGGAGAAGATCCTGAGAAGCAGGATTTATGAACATTTGCAGAGGCATAATATGATTAGGAATGGTCAGCATGGCCTTGTAAAGGCAGGTCATTCCTTACGAGCCTGATTGAATTTTTTGAGGATATGACTAAACACATTGATGAAGGAAGAGCAGTAGATGTAGTGTATATGGGTTTCAGCAAGGCATCTGATAAGGTACCCCATGCAAGGTTTATTGAGAAAATAAGGAAGCATGAGATCCAAGGGACTTTGCTTTGTGGATCCAGAACTGGCTTGCCCACAGATGGCAAAGAGTGGTTGTAGATAGGTCATATTCTGCATGGAGGTTGGTGACCAGTGGTGTGCCTCAGGGATTTGTTCTAGGACCCTTACTCTTCATGATTTTTACAAGTGACCTGGATGAAGAAGTGGAGGGATGGGTTAGTAAATTTGCTGATGACACAAAGGTTGAGGGTGTTGTGGATAGGGTGGAGGGCTGTCAGGTTATAGCGGGACATTGATAGGTTGCAAAACTGGGTTGAGAAGTGGCAGATGGCGTTCAACCCAGATAAGTGTGAGGTGGTTCATTTTGGTAGGTCAAATATGATGGCAGAATATAGTATTAATGGTAAGACTCTTGGCAGTGTGGAGGATCAGAGGGATCTTGGAGTCAGAGCCCATAGGACACTGAAAGCAACTGCGCAGGTTGACTCTGTGGTTAAGAAGGCATACGGTGCGTTGGCCTTCATCAACCGTGGGATTGAGTTTAAGAGCCGAGAGGTAATGTTACAGCTTTATAGGACCCTGGTTAGACCCCACTTGGAGTACTGTGGCCAGTTCTGGTCACCTCACTACAGGAAGGATGTAGAAACCTTAAAGAAGGTGCAGAGGAGATTTACAAGGATGTTGCCTGGATTGGGGAGCATGCCCTATGAGAATAGGTTGAGTGAACTTGGCCTTTTCTTCTTGGAGTGATGGAGGATGAGAGGTAACCTGATAGAGGTGTATAAGATGAGAGGCATTGATCATGTGGATAGTCAGAGGCTTTCTCCCAGGGCTGAAATGGCTAACATGAGGGGGCACAGTTTTAAGGTGCTTGGAAGCAGGTACAGAGGAGATGTCAGGGGTAAGTTTTTTATGCAGAGGGGGGTGATGGCATGGAATGGGCTGCCGGCGACGGTGGTGCAGGCGGATGCAATAGGGTCTTTTAAGAGACTCCTGGATAGGTACATGGAGCTTAGAAAAAATAGAGGGCTGTGGGTAATCCTAGGTAATTTCTAAAATAAGTACATGTTTGGCACAGCATCGTGGGCTGATGGGCCTGTATTGTGCTGTACGTTTTCTACATTTCTAAAATGGGCACATTTAAACTTGCAGAAAAGGGAAAAGGATGGATAGAGCAAAGAAAGTGTTTGGCGTGAAGATGAAGGGATGTTGGATGATATGGATTGGTACTGATGAGGAAAAGGTGCTGAAGACTTGTTAGCTATAAGAGGAGAGAAATATTGATGGTGTAACTTATGGTACTGAACTAAAGGAGAATGCTGAGGAAATCCTAACAGGAATTTCAAGGAATAAATCCTCTATAGTTTTTGTCAGAATTGGCTAGGTTGTGTTGTGTATTTAATATTTCAGTAATATTTGAATAATATTGTAAATATATTGTTTAAGCATTTGTTTACATAATTCATTTGGGGTTTTATGTAAAAGTACATGAATGGCATACGTTATCACGTCACCACGTCATGAGTGCGATCCTCGCTAAGTAAAAAAGAATTAAGACATGCATCTCCCAGTTTTGTGTTTTTCTTTCAATTAGATTGGGAGCAAGACCAGGGAATGTTGGGGAACGTCAGGTTGCATATATGAAGATGGTGTGGGGGCCAGATTGATGTCTTAAGTCAATGACTTCTCACAGTAGAGGTCTGAGGAGATATTTGACATAAGGTCAATTGAATCAGTCTGGAGTTCTATTTCTACTGTCAAGCTTGCTGGGTGTTACCAACATTTTTTGTTTTTGTTTCAGATTTCCATCATCATCTGCTTGTCTTTTGATTCTTGGCTAGTTCTTGTGTAATTGTTTTTCTCTCTCCTTTATTTTGGATTTTAGCAATCCTGTGCCATAATCAGTTAGCATGAAGTGGAATCTTTCAGACTGAGTCCACACCGATCATCAGCCAGCTATTTCCATGAATATTACAATAATCCTATTTGTACTCTCCACAGTCTCTTCAGCACACTTCCAGATTCTATCCATCACCTACACTAGAGACAATTGACAGTGCCCGATTTATTTACCAAACCAACGCACTTAGAAGAAACCAACTCGGTCAAATGGAGAATGTGGAAACTTCACATAGCACCCAAGGTCTGGATTAAGTGTACTTGTCCAGTGCTGAGAGGCCACAGCTCTCCTAGCTGCAGCACTGTGTTGCCTCTGTTCTGCTCATTGCACAGCTCCAGACAGAATAGTAGCCATGAACTAGTATTTAGTAGCCTCTCCCAGACAATACTGATCTGCATCATTTCGTAGTGTCCACTCCGTTTCTGCCGTTCCCTTTGTTCTCACAGCCTCTCCCTTTTTTCTTCAAGTTTCCTAGCAGTTTCGCAGTTCTGAATGAAGGTCGTCAACCAGAGATGCACACTTCTCTCTGTAGTTGCTGCCTAACCTGTTGGTATTTCCAGCATTTTCTGTGTTTGTGTCAGGGTATTGCTGTTCAAAGGTGCTTTGAGTGTGAGATGATGCATTCAGATTTTAAGTTATAATGTATGTGATTGCGATACAGAGCTGAACAGTAACTTTAGCACTTAATGTGCAATTTTATTTTGTATAGGTACAGCTACATGATCGACAACATAATTCTCCTGATTACTGGAACATTACACCAGCGATCCATTTCTGAACTGGTTCCAAAGTGCCACCCCTTAGGCAGCTTTGAACAACTGGAAGCTGTAAATATTGCTCAGACACCAGCAGAACTCTATAATGCCATCTTGGTTGACACTCCTTTGGGTAAGAAACATGTCAGTGAGTTTAATCTCAGAGAAGATGTTTAGCATTTCTAACATGATCAATCTAAGCATCTTTAGTTATTGAGATTTTGCTCATGATTCTGACTTATTCCACCACATTAAAGATATTATTATTCTTCTAGGATTGATCACACAACAAATTTTTGTTTGCTACGTACAATTTCTAGTCACTCTTAAGAGACTGGGGAAAGAGCTGATGATTACAGACCAGAATAAGATGATTGCTCATAATAATAGAACTGTGTTTGTAAGCCACCTAATTTCAAAGTTCAAAGTAAATTTATTATTAAAGTACATGAACATCGCCATATACAACCCTGAGATTCTTGTGGGCATTCAAAGTAAATATAAAAAATAAAATGGAATCAATGAAAGACCGCACCTAATACACCGGATGAACACACAGTGTACAAAAGACAACAAATTGTGCAAATAAAAAAAGAAAAAAAATCAAAAATTACAAAAACATAAGCAATAAATATCAAGAAAATGAGATGAAGAGTCCTTGAAAGTGGGAACAGTTCAGTAATGGGGTGAGTGAAGTTATACCCTTTCCTTTAAAGAGGAAAGATGAGCCTTTTTTTTGTATTTCCCAAATGCTTAATAAGCTTTGCTGGAATTAAATCTTGATTTTTGTAATGAGTTGAGAAGCAATCTTCAATGCAGCTTCACACGAAAACAAGCTTGCCTTTCCTGTTCAAAGAAACTGCATTAATTAGAAGACTACACAAAGACTGGCAACTATTCTCTCCAGTTATTCCTTTTCAGCCCTGCAAAAGCTAGACACATACAGCCATTCAGGAACTGCTTCTTCCTCTCTGCCATCTGATTTCTGAATATGTACACATGTGTATGTGCATTATTATTATTATTATATATTGTGTATTGCATTGTACTGCTGCTGCAAAGACAAGTTTCATGACATATGCCGGTGAAATAAACCTGATTCTGATTAATTTAAGTATACTTTTTAAAAGAAGGAAAAGTGCTGGAAATATTTACCAGGTCAAGCAACATTTTGGAGAGAAACAGCTATGTTTCAATTGATGACACACTTACTTTGAAGGATTAGGTATATAGGTAGCCAGCACAGATTGGAAATGAGTTTACTATTGTATTACAGTTGTTTACGTGCACTTTGTCAGTAAAACAAAATTTGAGTATCCAGAATGCTGTACAAAGAAATTATGTAGGTTTCATTGTTCTCTGGAATGGTTCAGCCTTTGTCCCTCAGGAATAAAACTGAGATCCAGGTTTAGGTGTCCAAAAATGTAATGCTTGATAAACAAAAGGATAGCTCCTACAAGAAATTCTGATCTGTGTTTTATTAAAATATTCTTAGAAGCCTTTGAACACTAATGACAAAGTGAGAGTATTTAAGTGTCCCCTTTGTGTGAATTAGAATATATTAAAATGGTGCTGCACGAGATCTTTACTGAGTTCTTGAGCATGTTCATCTTTTTAATTCATTAAATCTTTATGGTCACATGGTGACAGCCCAGAGGAGTAGAGTTTTCTTTCCCCAGATCTGTGCACCGCGACATGAGGCACCTCAGTTTTCTCTTGGCAAATTGCTGAGCGCTTTTGGAGCATGCTCTGTTAATGCTGTGAGGGTCCACATAAATGTGGACTTTGAGTTGATTTCCATTCTGTTGCCAAAGGGGTGACGTTAGCCAGAATAGAAGCTAGATTGCTTAGAATATCTTTTTTTAAGAAGCCTTTTGTTCCCTGAATACTTTAGAAATGTAATTAATCATTAACCTGTTTCTGAAGATGTTCTCCCTTTTTGGGACAGCTCTGCAGTTACTTCCATCCTCTGATCTTTTCTAAATAAATCTTCCAGCGAGGCAAGGGACAGGAACACAGGATACAAGCAACATGCTGCAGAGTTAAAATGCTTCTGTGTTTGGAAGCATATGCAGCATATAGCTATTTGATACTTCTTAAGTATTTTTAAAGTAAATGCATTTGTTTGAGAACTGCTAGCTTAGAATATACAAGGATAAGTGCAATAAGGGGGTCTTTATCTTTATTTCAGCTGCATTTTTCCAGGATTGTATATCTGAACAGGACCTTGATGAAATGAATATCGAAATTATTCGTAATACACTATACAAGGTAACTACAAACTAACCCTTCCTGAAATTTTTAAACTTCTATGCACAACAGTAAATAATGTCTGTGCTAAGAAATGGCAGACATTCTCATCTTGGGCAGCCAGTGGTAGCAGGGCTGTAATAAAACCAGTAAAATCCCTCTCAATGTGTATTGTTCAAGAACTCCCAAAACCACTAACAATATTCTATAAATATCAAACCAAGGCTCAGTTGGCATTCAGTTATACACTAAACCACCCAAGATTTAATATTATTGGCACTAAAATTGCTGGTATAGACTCTGATGTGAGACTTGCATTTTGTTGGAATGTCATCTGATTATAACGGTATTATTAACCAGCCTTGTAGCCTTGTTATAATTTAATGGTGAACTTTGCTGAGCTGTTCCTTATAATTTTAGATGCATCTTGATGTGTAATTGACTTAATTGGTTTTCTTGTCTTCAGGCATATCTTGAATCATTTTATAAGTTCTGCAAGACTTTGGGAGGTACAACTGCTGATGCAATGTGTCCTATTCTGGAGGTGAGAATTTTGAATTCATTGCACAAGATTCTGAAATATTGTTTTAGTTTCATTGTGCACTTGTGCATCTAGCTTTTTCAATAAATTGTCCTCTCACAAAGTGTCGTTTTCTGGTCAATAAAAAATCAACATATTACCTTGCATACAGGTCTGCTTAAATTGTGTAATATTGTAGTTTTAGGTCATAAAACCTAGGAGTAGAGTTAGGCCACGCAGCTCATCCAGTCTTCTCTGCCTGATATATTATCCCCCTCAACGCCATTCTTCTGCCTTCTTCCCGTATCCTTCGACACCTTTAATAATCAGGAACCTATCAACCTTCACTTTAACTATAGCCAATGACTTGGCCTCTGTGACAATGAATTCCATAGATTGGCTAAAGAAATTCTTCATCTCTTTTCTAAGGGAAATTGTCTTTTGCAGCTGTTCCTTCTGGCCCTAGACTCCCACACTGTAGGATATATCATCTCCATATCCATTCTGTCCAGGCCTTTCAATATTCAATAGGTTTCAATGAGATTATCCCCACATTCTTCTAACCTCCAGCGAGTGTAGGCCAGAGCCATCAAATACTCCTCATACATGAACCCTTTCATAGCTGGGACCTATTTCATTTTTGGAATCATTCTTGTGACTATCCTCTGGACCCTGTCTAATGGCAGCACATCCTTGCTTAGATAAGGGACCCAAAACTCCTCATAAGTGTGTGTCTAACCAATGTCTTATTAAAAAAAAGCATTACATCCTTACCTTTATATTCTAGTCTTCTGGATGAATGCTAACCTTGCATTTGCCTTCCTTTCCCCTGACACAACCTGCAAGTTTGCCATTAGGGAATCCTATATGAGGACTCTCAAGTCACTTTGCACCTCTAATTTCTGAATTTTGTGCCCCATTTAGAAAATGGTCTATGCCTGTATTCCTTCTACCAAAGTGCACAACCGTACATTTCCCTACACTGTATTCTATTTGCCACTTTGCCAATTCTCCTGATCTGCCTAACTCCTTCTGCAGGCTCCCTGCTTTGCCCTCATCTGTTCTACAGGGATGTCCTCCTAATCCGAATGCTCCTCTTTCATTCTCCCAAACTGCAGTGAGTACAGGCACAGGGCCATCAGATGCTCCTCATACGTTAACCCTTTCATTCCTGAGATGATTCTTATAAACTTCCTCTGGATCCTCTCTAATACCAGCGCATCCTTTCTTAGACATGGGGCCCAAAACCAATGTCTTGTAAAACCTTATCATTACATCCTTGCTTTTGTATTTTAGTCCTCTGGAAATGAATGCTAATCTTGCATTTGCCTTCCTTACCACTGACTCAACCTTCAAGTTAACCTTTAGGGAATTTTGCACTGGGACTCTCAAGTTCCTTTGTACCTCCATTTCTAAATTTGCATCCCATTTAGTCTTTATTCCTGCTATCAAAGTGCATGACCAGACACTTCCTTGCACTGTATTCCATCTGCCACTTTGCCCATTCTTCCAATTTGTTCAAGTCCTTCTGCAGACTTCCTGCTTCCTCATCACTACATGCCCCTCCACTTATTTTTATATCATTTGTAAAACCTGGCCACAAAGCCATCAATTCCACTATCCAGATCATTAACATTTAGCATGAAAAGTTGTGAACCCAACACAATCCATGGAGCACACCACTAGTCACCAGCAGCCAACCAGCAAAGCTACCCTTTATTCCTACTCTTTGCCTTCAATCAGTCAGCCAATCTTCTGTCCATGCTAGTGTATTTTCTGTAATACTATGGGCTCTTACCTTGTTTAGCAGCCTTGTCAAAGGCCTTCCGAAAATCCAAGCCGTGCAGAATTTTGCAAGTCAAGGCATTTGATAAGGTACCCCATGCAAGGCTTATTGAGAAAGTGAGGAGGCATGAGATCCAAGGGGACATTGCTTTGTGGATCCAGAATTGGCTTGCCCACAGAAGGCAAAGAATGGTTGTAGACGGGTCATATTCTGCACGGAGGTTGGTGACTAGTGGTGTGCCTCAGGGATCTGTTCTGGGACTGCCTCTCTTTGTGATTTTTATAAATAACCTGCATGAGGAAGCGGAGGGATGGGTTAGTAAATTTGCTGATGACACAAAGGTTGGGGGTGTTGTGGATAGTGTGGAGGGCTGTCAGAGGTTACAGCGGGATGCAAATAGGATGCAAAACTGGGCTGAGAAGTGGCAGATGGAGTTCAACCCAGATAAGTGTGAGGTGGTTCATTTTGTTAGGTCAAATATGATGGCAGACTATAGTATTAATGGTAAGACTCTTGGCAGTGTGGAGGATCAGAGGGATCTTGGGATCCGAGTCCATAGGACATTCAAAGCTGCTGCGCAGGTTGACTCTGTGGTTAAGAAGGCGTACGGTGTATTGGCCTTCATCAACCATGGGATTGAGTTTAGGAGCCGAGAGGTAATGTTACAGGTATATAGGACCCTGGTCAGACCCCACTTGGAGTACTGTGCTCAGTTCTGGTCACCTCACTACAGGAAGGATGTGGAGACTATAGAAAGGGTGCAGAGGAGATTTACAAGTATGTTGCCTGGATTGGGGAGCATGCCTTATGAGAATAGGTGAGTGAACTTGGCCTTTTCTCCTTGGAGCGATGGAGGATGAAAGGTGACCTGGTAGAGGTGCATAAGATGATGAGAGGCATTGATTGTGTGGATAGTCAGGCATTTTTCCAAGGCTGAAATGGCTAGCACGAGAGGGCACAGTTTTAAGGTGCTTGGAAGCAGGTACAGAGGAGATGTCGGGGCTAAGTTTTTTACGCAGAGAGTGATGAGTGTGTGGAGTGGGCTGCCAGTGACGGTGGTGGAGGCGGATAGAATAGGGTCTTTTAAGAGACTCTTGGATAGGTACCTGGAGCTTAGAAGAATAGAGGGCTATGGGTAACCCTAGGTAATTTCTAAGGTAAGTACATGCTCGGCACAGCATTGTGGGCAGAAGGACCTGTATTGTGCGGTTGGTTTTCTATGTTTCTAGGTAAAAAAAAATATTTGCTCCCTCTCCTTTGTCTATCCTGCCCTGTTTTTCCTCAAACCATTTCAACAGATTGGTCAGGCAAGACTTCCCGTTAAGGATACTATGATGACTTTGACCTATTATATTGTGTACCCCCAAGTACCCTGAAAGCTCAAGTGTTTTATTGTAATTTAAAATGTTGATTAATCACATTTGCAGCTTGGTCAATGGTAGGACTCTATTAATGTAACTGTATTAATGTGGGTCATATACATTACAAAAATGTGCAGAATTTTGCAAGTCGCTTTGTGAGATAAAACTTGATTGGTGAATTATTTTATGCATTGTGTAGTTTGAAGCAGACAGGCAAGCTTTCATCATCACCATAAACTCTTTTGGGACGGAACTGTCTAAAGAAGATCGAGCTAAACTGTTCCCTCATTGTGGAAAACTATATCCTGAAGGACTTGCTCAGTTAGCTAGAGCTGATGACTATGAGCAGGTGAAGACAGTGGCAGACTATTACCCAGTAAGTATTGGGAAGGTTCTGTTGTGAAGAATTCTAGAATAATGCACATGGAAATTGCTAAATTGCAAATAACTCTATACAATTTGTGAACCCTGTTTAAAGTAATTTTGATTTCTACATTCTCTAGTACAATGAAATTCATGCTTGTTAAGTCTTAAAAGTGTGTGTGTGTACTTCAGTTTCAAAACACAATATATTGGAGTTGCTCATCTTTAAATTTTCTTCTGATATTACAAACTTGTGTAAATCAGTGATTGTGTGTAGAATATAGTATTGGATATAAAATTATTATCTAGCAAATGCTGTTGGTGCACTATTTAAAAACAACTGTGTTAACAAATTACTTGGCTGTATTTGGAGAAAAGTATCTGATTCTTACTGCACTGCTGTCTCTTCCTCAGGAATACAAGCTACTTTTTGAAGGAGCTGGCAGCAATCCAGGAGACAAAACCCTTGAGGATAGATTTTTTGAACATGAGGTACTTTATTTTAATAAGTGCTAGAGACAGAAGTGGGGTCAGCATGAAGTTCCCTCATGTTCTTCACCCAAAGTGTGGACGTTGGCATGGAGCCAAAAATTTACTTCATGCGCATTTGTTTTCAGTGTTGATATAATCTCAAACAAAGGTTGGAGTAATGAGATTAGTTAGTACCAATTAAGTAAAACATTGATGCATTTAGATGAAATATCTGTTTTAATTGATGAGTAGATTGGCAACCATTTGATAAATTCATCAACTTTGTATAAAAAATCCTAAAGAGTTTTGATTGTATGTGATTTTTTTAAATGGCTATGGTAGATGTCACTGTAGGAATGAGAAGTTCTTGGATGTTTTTGGGTTGTTTTTACCTCTTATGTTGATGTCTTTGAGGGGCTGTAAAGAAAGTTTTCATTAGAATTAAGAAAATGATGTCGGGTACATAGAGCACGAACATAGGTGGGGGAATGTACAATGGCCCATGCTCAGCATCTCCTTGTGTTGTAGCAGCTGCTGTTTTCACTTTGCAAGATGCGCATGAAGCGTTTTGTATATTTGGCAGATACTGTGTGGTGTCACTGGCAAAGAAATGTAGGGGACAGGAATTAAGTGAATAGTTCCACTGTAATTCGGATTTTGTACGTGACTATTGTTGAATCTGCTGTCACCTGCTTTGGGAAAGCACACAGCTACATGTAGAGGGCAATTCTGGAATGCCCTCCACACCCTCCCTGCGCCCCTGATCCATGCTGTCGGGTGCTTCTAGCTGTATAAAATATTCAGCACTATAGTGCTGTTGAGATGTGTGATTCTGGGAAATATGGTATTTGTGATAAGACTCGACCTTTGATCCACAATGAACTGCACATCAAGAGAATAGAAACAGGCATGGACACTGAGATCAAAGGGCATGTTTCCATGCTGAATGGCTGTGCCTGAAATTCAAAACTGATGCCAGCTATATCTTCCTGCATGTGCTTTGTAACCTGGGGTTTGACATCAAAATTGTGTACGTGGGCCTCTTGCAGCCCGAGTTGAAGGTTGGAACAGGACTTCCTCTTAATGCTACAGGCAATCAGAATTTGGAAAGGAGAAAATAATGTAGATATTTCCAAGTTTATGGCTGTATATTTAAAAAAAACTATTTGTAGCCACTAGCATTGCTCTTAATGTTATTGCTATAATTTCTGCCATTTTCAATGTTTGAAAATGTTGTTGCTTTTCTATGTTGGTGTTATTTAATTGCAGTTTGTTCTTGCTAATAACTTCAATGTAATTTTGCTGAATTAGTGAATGGCTTCTTAAAATAATTTTCTAATCAGCTTCAGTAAATCCAGTAACCTTGCGATGGGATTTTCCACAGGCACACAAGATAGTGTCAGTAACCTACAGGCGACTGATAGATAGATATACTTTATTGATCCCGAGGGAAATTAGGTTTCATTACAGCTGCACTAACCAAGAATAGAGCATAAATATAGCAATACAAAAACCACAAGCAATCAAACAACAATATGCAAACTATGCCAGATGGAAATAAGTCCAGGAGCAGCCTATTGGCTCAGGGTGTCTGACCCTCCACGGGAGGAGCTGCAAAGTTCGATGGCCACAGGCGGGAACAACCTCCCGTGACGCCCAGTGTTGTATCTCGGTGGAATGTGGCCGGAGTTCAACAGCAAAAAGTTGAATATCCGGTCTACAAACACGTTCCTCGATCGTAATATGATCAGGATTGCACCATCCGTTGTTAACCAGAACAGCAAGCCCCCAACTCCTTTATGCTTACCGCTCTCAGTGCACTTCCAATCAGCCCGAACGGTCTTGAAGTCCTCCATGGAAAAGTTTTGGTCGGGTATGTCCCCGTGCAGCCCCGTTTCAGTAAAACACATAACACTGCTCTCCCAAAATATTCCCTGACTCCTGGCTAGCGCCGTCAACTGGTCCATTTTATTACCCACTGAACTCCTCTTCTCCATAAGTCTCTGTTGTCTCGACCCGGTCCTCTTTCCTCGCCTTTGTGTTCCCCCTCTGCATCCTCTGTGTGTTTTCCTCCAGGTTTCAGCAGGGGTGTCCACCGCTCTGCTCGCTAAACCGGCCGGCATAAGTGCAATTAGCTGGCCCCTGGACTGCTCGGAGCTTGGTAGAGTGGATGCTTTTAGAGCCAACCTGCTGTTTTACATTGACGTTATTCGCAACAACTAAAATGTGTGATTTGTGATTGTGAGTTTAATAACAGAAAATTCCTGTTTAAATATAGAGCAGTAATAGAACGTCTCAAGGTTTATGAAACCTCAAACTCACACTACTTCTTATATGAGCTTATTGAAGTGGGATGTCAGGAAAGGATAAAGCATTTGCCTTATGCGGCCTATCTATAGTTCTGCGAAAGTATTATAAATATTCAGAATCAATTTACGGAATCTAACCCCTGACAGCAAGACTGACATCAATTTATCACATGTATGTTTCAGGTTAAACTGAACAAGTTGGCATTCCTGAATCAATTCCACTTTGGTGTCTTCTATGCATACGTGAAACTTAAAGAACAGGAATGCAGGAATATTGTATGGATTGCAGAATGTATCGCACAGAGGCACAGGGCCAAGATTGATAATTACATTCCGATCTTCTGAAGTCCTGATTGACTGCTGATATATGATTAATTGCATTGATCTCCCTGCACTGTTTCTAATTAAGAATGTTTTCATGTGTAAAACGTGTATTGAGTTTCCTGGATGTATTCCACATATTTCAGTTTTATTTAAAAGGCATTATTGACAATCTAACGTGTAATCTTTCTTGAAATTACATTAAGACCTTGAAACTCCAAATCCTTGTGAACACTTCAGAAGAATTCTAATTATGGTAATCTCAGTGGGATTTGCAAGTGGTTTTGCTATATTCAAAACCATTGCTATTTTCTCTATTTAATTGTAGTGATTGTTTTTTAAACCTGATGTTTCAATTGTGTGGCAACTAGCTTATGGCAATGTTTCTATTCTGAGTGCATAAAAGATATCTTTATTGAAGGTTTGTTTGTGTCCTAACTGCAGCACAGTCAAGGTGAATAGCTGGATCAGGAGGTCAGTGTTACCTTTTCAAATATTTCAATGTGCTATATTTCCAGCAAAATACACCAAGTAGCATTGGGGAGATGAAAGTTGGCTTTTATGTTGAAGCCAATTGTCAGATCTTTTTCTTTCAGAATTGATTTTGGAGCATTTATTTCTGCATGTGGCATTTTAGCATTACCCCAGCATTCACGCTAAACTGTTTACATTGAGAAGAAGATTGCTTGCTTGACCCGTGTTCACTGTAGCAATTTTGCTTGAAATGTTGAAATATAAAATGGGAATTTTCAGAATGGTAGATACATGAATATGCACCTGTAATTTCTGTGCTGTTGGGTAATTCATGTGCTAACTGTATTGTGTAATAAATTTGTGTAATAATTAGGATATATTCTGATTAATCTGAAACTAAAAGCTAATCCTGTGATTTGTTGACAACTGTATATTGTATATCTGATCAGGTTCTTTAACAACAGATGTATTTAGTTAAATATTTTATTGTGAAACCAATTTTGGTCCAGATGTTCAAAAATGCATTGAACAGTTCCAGATTTAGTTTTTCATTTCTTTTTGTTTATTCTAAATGTGCTTCTTTGAAGACAGGTCAATAAATCTTTCCTAATTATCGTAAATGTTCTGGATTTGAATTTCTGAGCCCTTCAGTTAAACATTAGGTTTGTCTACAGGTGTTCATCATTTAGGAATTAAAGTTCTAATTTGTTTCTTTGCCTTCTGTAAACTTCACTGCAAGAATATTGTGAAGAATTTTCCTTGCATGTGTATATCAAAACAAATAGGGGTAAGCCAAACTCATTGTCACAGCTGCTGTGTCTGGCTGATTCTTGACCTCTATTTTCCTGCCAATTGGCTTATTCCTTTATTCACAGAGTCATAGAAAACTGCAGCACAGAAACGGGCCCTTCAGCCCATCTAGTACATGCCAAACCATTATCCTCTTGGCATACACCCAGCCCATAGCCTTGCATATCTCACCCTTCCATGTACATACCCAAATTTCTCTTAAATGGTAATCAAACCTGCATTCAATGCTAGTGCTGGCAGCTTGCTCGACACTGTCACCACTCTCTGAAAAAATTCCCCCTCATGTTAACCTTCGACATTTCTTCTTTCACCCCTAACCCGTGACCTCTAGTTGTAGTCTCACGCAACCTCAATGGAAAAATCCTGCATTTACCCCATCTATACCACTCAATTTTGTATAACCCCTATCAAATCTTCTCTCAGTTTCCAAGTTCTAGGAAATAAAGTCCTAACCTACTCAACCTTTCCCTATAACCCAGATCCTCAAGTCCTGGCAACATCTTTGTAAATTTTCTCTATGCTTTCAATCTTATTCCAAATTAGTTATCACCATCATCTTGTGCAATTTCAATATAACATCCCAACTCCTGTATTCAGTACATTGATTTATGAAGGCCAATGTGCCAAAAGTTTTCTTTGTGACCCTATCTACCCGTGACACCACTTCAAGGAATTATGGATCTGTATACACAGATCCCTGTGTTCTACCACACTGTGCAGTGCCCTGCCACTCACCATATAAGACCCAGCATATTGTCATCCAGATAATTGATCTAGATGACAAACAATAGTGGACGTGGCACACCATCAGTCACAGGCCTCCAGTCAGTGAGGCAACCATCTACTATCACACTCTGGCTTCAACGAATCTAATGTCTAATCCAATTTACTACCTTATCTTGAATACCAAGTGACTGAACCTTGACCAAAATCTCATGTGGGATATTTTCAAAGGCTTTGCATGTCGGAAACATCCACTGCCTTGCCTTAATCAACTCTTCTGGTCACATCAAAAAAACTCTTAAAGATTGGTTAAACATGAGCTACCACACAAAGCCATGTTAATTATCCCCAGTCAGTCCCTGTCTGTCCAAATAATTGTACAGCTGGTCCCTTAGAGTACCTTCCAATAACTTTCCCACTTCTGATGTCAGGCTCACCAGCCTACAATTTCCTGGCGTATTCTTAGCCTTTCTTAAACAACAGAACAACATTATCTATCCTGCAATCCTTTGGCATATCACTTGTGGCTAAGAATGTTTTAAATATCTCTGCTACAGTTCCTGCAAGTTCTGCACCAGCCCATTACTGGGTCTGAGGAAACACATTGTTAGGCGTGGGGATTTATCCACCCTAATTTGCCTCAAGACAGTAAACACCTCCTCCTCTGTAATCTGTATAGGGTCCATGACCCCACCCCCTGCTACATTGCCTCACTTCTATAAGACTCTCTGTCCATCTTCCAAGTAAATACAGATGCAAAAAAAAATCAATTCAAGATCTCCCCCCATCTCTTTTGGTTCCACACACAGATTTCCACTCTGATTTTCCAAAGGATCAATTTTGTCCTATGCTTTCCTTTTGCACTTAATATATCTGTCGAAGCCCTTAGGATTCTTCTTCACCTTGTCTGCTAGAGCAACCTCACGACTTCCTTCAGCCATCCTGATTTCCTTGTTAGGTGTTCCCTAGCATGTAGTTTATTCCTCAAGTACCTTCATTTGCTCCTGCCTATCTGTACCTAGTATGCACCTCCTTTTTCTTAACTGGGGCCTCAATATCTCTTGAAAACCAAAGTTTCCTAAACCTACTATCCTTGCCTTTTATTCTAATAGGAACATACAAACTCTACTCTCAAATTTTCACTTTTGAAGGCCTCACACTTACTACATATTCCTTTGCCAGAAAACAAACTGTCTCAATTCCACATTTGCCAGATTCTTTCTGATAACATCATAACTGGCCTTTTTCCAATTTAGAATCTCAACCCGAGTACCAGACCTATCCTTTTCCATAATTACCTTGGAACTAATGGCATTAAGATCACTAGATGCAAGTGTTCCCCTACGCAAACTTCTGTCACCTGCCCTGTCTCAGTCCCTGAGAGACTATCCAGTATTGCGCACTCTCGAGCTGGGACTCCTATATATTGATTAAGGAAACTTTCCTGAACACACTTGACAAATTATTTCCCATTCAACCATTTAACAGTCAATATATGGAAAGTTAAAAATCATCTGCTATCACAATCTTATGTTTCTTGCAGGAGTATGTTATCTCTTTACAAATTTGCTTCTCTAAATCCTGTGGACAGTTGGGTGATCTGTAATATAGTCTCATTAATGTGGTCATACATGTTTTATTCTTCAATTCTACCTATAAAGCCTCACTCTATGTGCTTTCCAGTCTGTCTTGCCTGAACACTGCCATAACATTTTACCTGGCTAGTAATGTCACCCATCCCTCTTTAATCAATCTCACTCTATCACATATAAGACAATGGATCCACAGCAAATTGAGCTACCAGTCCTGCCCCTCCTGTAACCAATTCTCACTAATGGTACAATGTCAGAATTCTATGTGCTCCAAGCTCATCCACCTTTCCTACACTACTTCTTGCATTGAGATGTACGCAGTTCAGAACACTGGTCCCACTGTTTTGATTGCTGATTTTGTCTGTGGGCTTTCTTTCTCCACAACCATTCCACTATCTGTTCTGGCATTCTTGCTTCCATCCCCCTGCAACTCTAGTTTAAACCGTGACCCTCTCTCCCCCCCCCACCCAACCCCTGTGCTGGAATAGCAAACCTTCCCGCTAGGATATTATTCCCCCTCCAGTTCAGGTGCAAGTGGTGCCTTCTGCACAGGTCCTACTTTCCCTGGAAGAGAGCCCAATGATCCAAAGATTTGAAGTCCTCCCTCCTTAGCCACGTGTTAAACTGTGTGATCTTCCTTTTTCTGGCCTTGCATTGTACGGGTGGCAATCCTGAGATCACAGCCCCGGAGGTCCTGTCCTTTAACTTAGCACCTAACTCCCTGAACTCAGTTTGCAGTATCCCATCACTCCTCCTACCCATATCTCTGCTACCGACGTGGACCACAACCTTTGGCTCCTTACCCCGCCTAATTAAGAATACTGTGGACTAGATCCGAGATGTCCCCGACCCTGGCATCTGGGAGGCAACATATATCTGGGAATCTTGTTCTCTATCACAGAACCTCCTTTCTGTTCCCCTAATCAACAAATTCCCTATGACTACAGCTTGCTTTTTCTCCCCTTTATGAGCTGCAGAGAGATACTTGTTGCCAGAGATCCCATTGCTGTGGCTTTCTTCTGCTATGTCATTCCCACCTAACAATATCCAAAATGGGATACTTGTTGAGGGTATTCTGCACTGGCTGCCTGTCTCCTTTCTTCCTCCTGACAATCATCTAGCTACCTGTCTATCAACCACCCCCCACCCCCAGCCTCCCAAATGATCCAGAGTTCATCCAGTTCTGGCTCCAACTCTGTAACACAGTTTGTAGAAGCTGCAGCTGGATGCACTTCTTGCAGGTGCAGTTGCCAGGGACACTGGCGGTCTCCCTGCCTTCCCACAGCTCTTGAGAATTCCACTGTCCTGCCTGGCATTTCCCCTACTCTAAATGTGTAATAAGTAATTAAATAACAAAAAAAATTCCCATGGCCTACTCCTCTCTTCACTGAAGCCTTAATTCCCTTAACTCCCCAGTCTAACACTGGCCCACTCCCACAATGGCCTTCTCAGTTTAATCTTAAACCTAACTTATTTTTATTGGATCTTGCCAAATATCTAATTATGCACAATTCAATGTCCCCTTGGGAACTGTAACACACAAACTGTGCCAATTCCCTCCCCCCGCCCCCCCCCCCAAGTTCTTTCAGACCATAAGACATAGGAGCAGAATTAGGCCAAACAGCCCATTGAGACTGCTCCGGCATTTCATCATGGCTGATCCATTTTCTTCTCAGCACTGTTCTCCTGCCTTCTTCCATAATCTTTCATACCCTGACTTATCAAGAACCTATCAACCTCTAATGACCTGGCCTCCACAATTGTCTGTGGAAACAAATTCCACAGATTCACCACCCACTGGCTAAAGAAATTCTTTCTCATGTCATTTCAAAATAGACTGAGGCTGCGCTCTCTGGTCCTGGACTCCTCCACCATAGAAAACATCCTCTCCACATCCACTCTACTTAGGCCTTTCAGCATTCGATTGGTTTCAATGAGATTCCCCTTTTTCCTAAATTCCAGTGAGTGAAGGCCCAGAGCCATCAATTCCCCCTAATGCGATAACCCTTTAATTTGTGCAATTATTCTCATAGATCTCCTCTGAACCTTCTTCAATGTCAGCATATCCTTTCTAAGATGAGGGATTCTACACTGCTCACAATACTTCAAGTGAGGCCCACAGGTGCCTAATAAAGCCTCAGTATCACATCCTTGCTTTCGTATTCTAGTCCTCTCAAAATGAAAGCTAACATTGCATTTGCCTTCCTCACCACTGACTCAACCTGCAAATTAACCTTAAGGTAATCCTGCACAAGGACCCCCAAGTCCCTTAGCATCTTGGATTTTTGAAATTTCTCCCCATTTAGAAAATTATTTACGCTTTTATACCTTCTACCAAGTTCATGACCATACACTTCCTGACACTGTAGCATTTGCTAGTTCTTTGCCCATTCTCCTAATTTGTCTAAGCCCTTCTGAAGCCTCCCTGCTTCCTCAACACTACCTCCTGCTCCACCTATCATCGTATCGTCTGCAAACTTGGTCACAACGCCATTAATTCTGTCATCCCAATCATTGACATGCAATGTAAAAAGAAGTGGTCCCAACACCATACAGAACATCATTAGTCACGAGCAGCCAAATCAGAAAAGACCCCCTTTATTGCCACTCTTTGCGTCCTGCCAATAAGCCAAACTTCCAGCTATGCTAGTTTCTTTCTTGTAATACCATGGGTCTGTAACTTGTTAAGTAGCCTCATGCGTGGCACCTTGGCAAAGGCCTTCTGAAAGTCCAAGTACGCAACATCTACTCATTCTCCTTCGTCGATCCTGCTTGTTATTGCATCAAAGAATTCCAACAGATTTGTTTGACAAATTTTTCCCTTAAGGAAACTATGCTGACTTTGGCCTATTTTATCCTGTACCCCTGTACCCTGAAACCACATCCTTAACAATCAACTACAACACCTTCCCAATCAGTCAAACCAGCAGGCCTATAATTTCCATTCTTTTGCCTCCCACCCTTCCTGAAGAGTGGAGTGACGTTTGCAATATTTCACTGTTGATTCTTGTATGATCATTATTAATGCCTCCACAATCTCTTCAGCCACCTCTTTCAGAACCCTGGATTGTAGCCCATCCAGTCCAGGTGACTTACCTATCTTCAGACCTTGCAATTTCCCAAGCACATTCTCCTTTGCAATAGCAATTGCTGTCACTTCTGTCCCCTGACATTCTTGAATCTCTGGAATACTATTGGTGTCTTCCACAGTGAAAAGTGATACAAAATACCTATTCAGTTCATCCACCATTTCCTTGTCCCCTATTACTACCTCTGCAGTGTCATTTTCCAATGGTCCAATATCTACTCTCACCTCTTTTTACATTTTATATATAGGTAAAAACTTTTGGTATCCTCTTTGATATTATCTTTTCCTTCTTTATGCATTTTAGTTGCCTTTTGTTGGTTTTTAAGTTTCCCAATCCTCTAACTTCCCACTAACTTTTGCTTTTATGTTGGCTTTGACTTCCCTTGTCAGCCATGATTACATCAACCTGCCCTTAGAATACTTCTTCTTTGGGATGTATCTATCCTGCACCTTCAAAACTCCTCCTAGAAACTCCAGTCATTGCAGTTCTGCTGTCATCCCTGCTAGTGTACCCTTGCAGTCAACTTTGGCCTCTGTACCCCACTGTAATACTGATACATCTGACTTTAGCTTCTCCCTATCAAACTGCAGGGCGATTTCTAGCATATTATGATCACTTCCTCCTAAGTGCTCCTTTACTTTAAGCTCCCTAATCAAATCTGATTTATTACCCAACACCCAATCTAGAATTGCTGATCCCCTAGAGGGCTCATCCACAAGCTGCTCTTGTAGGCATTCTACAAATTCTCTCTCTTGGGATCCAGCACCAACCTGATTTTCCCAACCTACCTGCAGATTGAAATCCCCCATGACTATTGTAACATTCCCCTTTTGAGATACCGTTTCTATCTCCCATTGTAATTTGTAGCCCACATCCTGGCTACTGTTTGGAGACCTATATATAACTCCCAACAAGGTCTTTTTATCCTTACAGTTTATCTCTGCTCACAATGATTTTACTTATTCTGATACTACAGTATGTCCCCTCTTTCTAAGGATTTGATTTTTTTTTACCAACAGAGCCACACCACTCCCTCTGCCTCCCTGCCTGTGTTTTCAATACAATGTGTATCCTTAGATGTTAAGCTCCCAAACATAATCTTCTTTGAGTCATGACTCAAGTGATGCCCACAAAGTCATACCTGCCAATCTCTAACTGTGCTACAATATTATCTACCTTATTCTGTATACTGTGTGCATTCAAATATAATATTTGGTCCTGTATTCATCACCCTTTTTGATTTTGTCCCCCTTTTACACTGTAACTCATCCCACTGACTCTAATTTTGCCCTATCATCCGCCTGTCCTTCCTGACAGTCCCACTACACACTGGATCTCCTTGTATACCAACAGCCCCATCCTCAGCCCTATCACTCTGGTTCCTAACCCCCTACCAAATTAGATTAAACCCTCCCCAAATGCTCTGGCAAACCTGCCTGCAAAGTTATTGGACCCCCTTAGGATTAGATGTAATCCATTTCTTTTCTATAGATTATACCTTCCACAAAATGATCCAGAAACATAAAAACCCTGCTCCCTATACCAGTTACTCAGCCACACATTCATCTGCCAAATAATCCCATTCTTACCCTCACTGGCGTGTGGCATAGGTAGCAATCCAGAGATTACTACCTTGGAGGTCTTGCTTTTCAGCTTTCTACCTCGCTCCCTAAATTCTCCTTTCAGGAACTCTTTGCTTTTCCAACTTATGTCAGTGGTTCCATTATGTACCAAAGACTTCTGGCTACTTATCATCCCCCTTAGAATATTGTAGACAACATCCAAGACATCCCTTACCCGGGTATATACCATCTGGGTGTCTCTATCACGTCCACAGAATCTCATGTCTGCTCCTGTACTGCAGTCCTCTTCTTCCCCATTCCCTTCTGAGCCAGACTCGGTGCCAGTGACCCTGCTCCTCCCGATAGGTCACTCCCCCTCAACAGTATCTAAAACGGTACACTTATTATTGTGAGGTACAGCCACAGGGGTAACTAAATACTGACTGCCCATTTCCTTTCCCTCTCCTCACAGGTACCCATTTACCTGCCTCCTGCAACTTAGGGGTGACTATTTCCCTGTAGCTCCTATCTATCAGTTTCCTGCATGAACTGAAAGACAGAGCTGCCGCTCCAGTTGCTTAACACGGTCTCTGAGGAGCTGCAGTTTGGTGCACCTGGTGCAGATGTGGTTATCAAGGAGGCTGGAGGTCTCTCAGAATTCCCACATCTCACACAGAGAACACAACACAGCCTCTGGAGCCATCCTCACTGCACTATGCACTAACAGACAAAGAATGAAGAGGAAAAAGATCAGCAGGCACTTAACTCTCCCGAGTCTGTTCTCATTGAAGCCTGATGAGCAAAGCCTCCCCACTCTAATCCTGATCCACTCACACAATGGCCACTCCAAAAATGGCTGCTTTGCTTGTCCCTGCCTTATTGTTATTTGCCTTGGCTAATGAATTGCAACAGCACCGCTGAAAAAAGCCAAAACCCCCATGAAAGCTTATTTTATAAATCTTTCTCTCCCCGGCCTGTGTGAGGTGGAGTCCACTACCGAAAATACTCACTCTCCCTCTCAGCAATCCAAAGTCTCCTTGGGAACTGTGGCGCACAAAATGTGCCGACTGCCCCCACTCACTGCCCTTCTACGCAATCCAATGTCCATTCGGGAACTGTGGTGTGCAAAATGCATACTTGGAATCCAAACATCTACCTGCAGAACCTTTGTTTCTTTCTCCACAATTAGCTGCTGATTAATTAAAGCATTTTGTATTAATTTCAGATTTTTTAAATATGATTTTTGTTTTGATCATCTTCTATCAGAATGAATTATAGCCAACCACACATCCACGGGCCTCCAAGAGGACCACAGCCTTGCCGTAGGGTTTGGAGCTTGTGTGCCTCAATGACCCAGAGAGCTATGTTGGCTGGAGTCAGGGCTTTATACTTTGGCTCTTGGTAGGGTCACCCATGCCAAACAGATCAAAGGATAAAGGCTGGACTACGAGTGGTCAACCAATCCTCCAGGTTCGGAGGTTCAGCCCAGGGCGCTCAACCCTGATTGGTAAAACAAAATTGTTATGGAAATAGCAATGAAGAATCCTTCTGCACCTGAGTGTGATGGTATTCCTGAGTCTCCACCTGGGACTTCCATTTCTGACGATGGTGAAAACTGAGGGGAAACTACCGACGTGCTGAAGGAAGCCCTGAACACCGCCGGAGATGGAGGACCTTCATTGCTGCCCTAAATGCCAGAAGATAATAATAATAGTAATCGCAACACTATTAGTAATTGGTGTCTCAGCAACCCTTCCTCCAATATATGCATTTCAGAAAATACCAAGATATTCCATTCTATTGGTGTCTAATGTCCACAGTCTATTGCAGCAGAAGTTTTCAACTGCGGATAAAATTCTCCAGTCACGCAACTCTCTTAGTATCTCTGCTATTAACCGCTTGGTTACCTACTGCTTATAGGATTTCTGTAAAAATAGTACTTCTGAAAAGCACGTCTAATCTTCCTATTCATTGATGTTGGGCTTGTAAAATGACTGATATGGAAAAGTAATAATTATTTTCACCTTAACATGCTTTCATTCCTTCAGATTTCAACTTCTTGCCCTCTCAATTCCATTCATCTTTGACATTGTCTCTTGCCATGTGGCATTGAATTATATAAGACCAAAAAACATATTCCTGGGATGGCAGGTCTTTCATATGAAGAAAGACTGGATGAACTGGGCTTGTACTCGTTGGAATTTAGAAGATTGAGGGGGGATCTGATTGAAACGTATAAGATCCTAAAGGGATTGGACAGGCTAGATGCGGGAAGATTGTTCCCGATGTTGGGGAGGTCTAGAACGAGGGGTCACAGTTTGAGGATAGAGGGGAAGCCTTTTAGGACCGAGGTTAGGAAAAACTTCTTCACACAGAGAGTGGTGAATCTGTGGAATTCTCTGCCACAGCAAACTGTTGAGGCCAGTTCATTAGCTATGTTTAAAAGGAAGTTAGATATGGCCCTTGTGGCTACAGGGGTCACGGGGTATGGAGGGAAGGCTGGGTTCTGAGTTGGATGATCAGCCATGATCATAATAAATGGCGGTGCAGGCTCGAAGGGCCGAATGGCCTACTCCTGCACCTATTTTCTATGTTTCTATGTTTCTATAAGAGCAGAATTAGGCCATTGATTCCACTTTGCCTTTTGGTGATGGCTGATTTATCCCTCTCAACCCTATTCTCTGCCTTCTCCCTGTAAGCCTTGACAACCTTACTAGCCAAGAACTTAACCACCTCTGCTTTAAATATAGCGAATGATTTCACCTCCGCAGCAGACTGTGGCTATGAGTTCCTCAGATTCACCACTCTCTGGCTAAAGAGATTCCTCCTCATCTCTCTTCTAAAGGGAGATGTCAAAGGGGTAATGTTATGATGTTATTTGATTGGTTGCTGATGACGAATGTTGTTCTGCAGGGCTCGGTCTTGGGACCGCTTCTTTTTATGTTGTATGTGAATGAGCTGGCTGATGGAATTGATGGCTCGGTGGCCAAGTTTGCAGATGATATGGGGATATGTGGAGAGGCAGGTCGTGTTGAGGGAGCAGAGAGGCTGCAGAAGGAATTGGACACATTAGGAGAATGGGCAAAGAGGTGGCAGAAGGAATACACTGTCAGGAAGTGTATGGTCATGCATCTTAGTAGAAAGAATTAAAGCGTAGACTGTTTTCCTATCCCTAGTAGGGACAGTCCGGGTAATTATAGACCAGTGAGTCTTACGTCTGTGGTGGGAAAGCTGTTGGAAAAAATTCTTAGAGATAGGATCTATGGGCATTTAGAGAAACATGGTCTGAACAGGGACAGTCAGCATGACTTTGTGAAGGGCAGATCGTATCTAACAAGCCTGATAGATTTCTTTGAGGAGGTGACCAGGCTTATAGATGAGGGTAGTGCAGTGGATGTGATCTACATGGATTTTAGTAAGACATTTGACAAGGTTCCACATGGTAGGCTTATCCAGAAAGTCAGAAGGCATGGGATCCAGGGAAGTTTGGCCAGGTGGATTCAGAATTGGCTTGCCTGCAGAAGGCAGAGGGCCGTGGTGGAGGGAGTGCATTCGGATTGGAGGGTTGTGACCAGTGGTGTCCCACAAAGATCTGTTCTGGGACTTCTACTTTTTTTGTGATTTTTCTTAACAAACTGGATGTGGGGGTAGAAGGTGGGTTGGCGAGTTTGCAGACGACACAAAGGTTGGTGGTGTTGCAGATAGTGTAGAGGATTGTCGAAGATTACAGAGAGACATTGATAGGTTGCAGAAGTGGGCTGAGAAGTGGCAGATGGAGTTCAACCGGAGAAGTGTGAGGTGGTACACTTTGGAAAGACAAACTCCAAGGCAGAGTACAAAGTAAATGGTAGGATATTTGGTAGTGTGGAGGAGCAGAGGGATCTGGGGGTACATGTCCACAGATCCCTGAAAGTTGCCTCACAGGTAGATAGGGTAGTTAAGAAAGCTTATGGGGTATTAGCCTTCATAAGTCGAGGGATAGAGTTTAAGAGTTGCTAGGTAATGATGCAGCTCTATAAAACTCTGGTTAGGCTGTGCTTGGAGTACTTTGTCCAGTTCTGGTCGCCTCACTACAGGAAGGATGTGGAAGCATTGGAAAGGGTACAGAGGAGATTTAGCAGGATGCTGCCTGGTTTAGAGAGTATGCATTATGATCAGAGATTAAGGGAGCTAGGGCTTTACTCTTTGGAGAGAAGGAGGATGAGAGGAGGCATGATAGAGGTATACAAGATATTTAGAGGAATAGATAGAGTGGACAGCCAGCACCTCCTCCCCAGGGCACCACTGCTCAATACTCTTGTATACGTGGTTTTAAGGTAAGGGGTGGGAAGTTCAAGGGGGATATTAGAGGAAGGTTTTTTACTCAGAGAGTGATTGGCGCGTGGAATGCACTGCCTGAGTCAGTGGTGGCGGCAGATACTCTAGTGAAATTTAAGAGACTACCAGACAGGTATATGGAGGAATTTAAGTTGTGGGGTGATATGGAAGGCAGGGTTTAAGGGTCAGCACAACATTGTGGGCCAAAGGGCCTGTACTGTGCTGTACTATTCTATGTTCTATGTAAGCGGGGAGAAAATTTTTAAAAATCTGAGGTGCAAAGAGAATTGGGACTCCTCATGCAGGATTCCCTAAAAGTTAACTTGCAGATTGAACTGGTGGTGAGGAAAGCAAATGCAATGTTGGCAATCATTTTGAGAGGACTAGAATATAAGAGGAGGGATGTGATGCTGAGGCTTTATAAGGCACGGGTGAGGCCTCACCGAGTATTGCGAGCAGTTTTGGACCCCTTATCTAAGAAAGGATGTGCTGACGTTGGAGAGTGTTCTGAGAAGGCCCACAAGAATAATTGCATGAATGAAAGGGTTATCGTATGAGGAGAATTGATGGCTCTGGGCCTGTACTGACTGGATTTAGAAGAATGAGGGGCGATCTCATTGAAACCCATTGAATATTGAAAGGCCTCAATAGAATGGATGTAGAGAGGATGTTTCCTATAGTTGGGAGAGTATTGGATCACAGGGCACAACCTCAGAACAGAGGAACATCCATTTAGAACAGAGATAAGGAGGAATTTCTTCAGCCAGAGGGTGGGGAATCTGTGGAATTCATTGCCACAGGTGGCTCTGGAGGGCAGGTCATCGGATGCATTTAAGCTGACAGTTGATAGGTTCTTGATTAGTGAAGGCATGAAAGGTTACGGGGAGAAGGCAGGAGAATGGAGTTGAGAGGAAAATGGATCAACCATGATGAAATGGCAGAGAGGATTCGATGGGCTGAATGGCCTAATTCTGCTCCAATGTCTTATGGGATGTTTTCCTAATCTAAATGATGCCCCTCCATTCTTCTAAAGTTCAGCGAGTACAGTCCTTGAGGCATCAAAGCCCCTCATACATTAACAGTTTCATTCATGGGATCATTCTTGCAATCTTCCTCTTCCTCTCCCATGCCAGCACATCTATTCTTAGATATGGGGCCCAAAACTGCTCACAATACTCCAAATTTGGTCTGATTAATGTTTTTTAAAATGTCATCAATACTTCCTTACTTTTGTATTTTAGTCCTCTGGAAGTGAATGCTAACATTGCATTTGCCTTCCTTACCACCAACTCAACCTGCAAGTTAACCTTTAGGGAATCTTGCACTAAGAATCCCAAGTTGCTTCATGCCTCCTGTTTCTAAGTCTGTCCAAGTCATTCTGTTGACTAAGTTTCGTCAACATTTTCTGCCTCTCCACCTGTCTTTGTATCATTCATAAACCTAGCCACAAACCCATCAATTCCATCATCCAGATCATTGACATAAAACGTGAAAAGTATTAGACCCAACATGATACCTGCAGAACACTAGTAGTTACTGGCAGCCACCCAGAAAACCAGAAACAAAAGCCTCCTTTATATTCTCACTGATTGTCTCCTGCCAGTCAGCCAATTTTCTATCAATGCTCGTATCTGTTCTGTCATACGATGGGCTCTCATCTTATTTAGCAGCCTCACATGTCGTTCCTTGTCAAAAACCTTCTGAAAATTCAAGTAAACAATATTTGCTGACTCTCCTTTGTCTATCCTGCCCGCTATTTTCCTGGAGAATTCCAACAGATTTGTCAGACAATATTTCCCCTCAAGGAAACCGTGCTGATTTTGGCCTATTTTATCATGTACCTCCAAGTACTCTGAAACCTCATTTTTAATGGACGCTAACATCTTGCCAACCACTGAAGGCAGGTTAATTGGTGTATAATTTCCTGCCTATAGCCTCCCTCCCTTCGTAAAGAGTAGAGTGACATTTGTGATTTGTGAGTCCTCCAGAACTGTTCCTGAACCTAGAGATTCTTAGAAGATCACCACTACTTCTTAGGAATGAACTGATCCTGCACCTTCTGAATTAGTCCTAGAAACCCCAGCCATTGCTGCTCTACTGTCATCCCCTTCTAGTCAAATTTGGCCAATTGCTCCCTGTAGTTACCTTTACTGAACTGTAAAACCAATAACATCCAATCTTAGCTTCTTCCTCTCAAACTGTAGGGTCATTGCCTCCTAATGGTTCCTTTACCTTAAGCTCCGTAATCAAACCTGGTTCATCACACAACACCTAATCCAGAGTTCCCTTTTCCCTAATGGGCTCAACCACAAACTGCTCTAAAAAGCCATCTGATAGGCATTCTACAAATTCCTTCTCTTGGGATCCAACATCAAACTTATTTTCCCATCGATCTGTATATTGAATGACCACCATAACATCCTACATTGGTCTATTTGAACGAGTTATGATATTGTTACAGATAAAATGGTGAAATTATCCATGTTTCCTGCTTTCTTCAGTTTGTTTGGTTAAGGACATCTGTTATCACTTACACACCAACACAAGACATTTTGCAGATGCTGGAAATCCAGATCAACGTACATAATGCGGAAGGTCTCAACAGGTCAGGAAGTGTCTGTGGAGAGAAATAAACATCCAACACTTTGGACTGACACTTTTCAGCAGGACTATTGTTTGTCCAGTTTACTTTTCTCAGTTTCCTTGTAGAAGCTGCAACACTAAAGCAAGTTTATAATTGCCTTTCAGTGCTATCTCCCAAAAGGGGTCTTTGGCTTTGTGTGAGTATGAGGAATGAATGAAGCTATTCATTCACTGGTAATTGCAAACACTGCATCATTAATATTTCCCTATTAAGTATATGATGTTTGCTTTCTGGGTGTTGTGTTAAACCAGTTGAGTTAGTAACTGAATTCGGATTTAAGCCAAAAAGTGTTGTCGCATAAAAGAATTTTCAGCTTTTGTATCTCATGCCTCCGCCCCATAAACAGTTGATCCTTTTAGCACTAGCCTGATACCCCAGTTGGACAAATCACTGCTGCACCCAGCACAAACAAAAAAGTCTCTCTGATCATTACCCTCTACATTGCATGGAGGCCTGCCAAAATATATGCCATTCTTATGCCTGGCATTTTTGGCCGTGGTATCGTATACTGTATAACCATATCTTAGGAATTTGGTTGGCAAGTTCACTTGCGTAGGGAGGCAGGCATGCTGAGTGATATGTGGCAGACCTTTTTACCCTGGAGCATCATTTGTTTCAAAGGTAATATGTTTCTTTCCTGAGCGACCCTTGTGTCGGCATTATCATTGTATCTACTTTTTGGACAATCTAAGGTCATCGCCCAATTTGAGCTAAGTGTATTTTGAATGTAGAGTCATAGAACATTACAGCACTGAAATAGGCCCTTCAGCCCATTTAGTCCATACTGTGACGAGAATACACATAAAATTAAGATGTTTGCTGGCCTGGGTTAGCATCAGTGACATCAGCAAGTGGTCTGCCACCTGCCCTCAGGGGAAGGAGAGATAAGGAACAATGGAGCAGCGTCTGGAGATGTGTAATGAAGGGACGTGGGGGAGAGAGAGCTGTCTGGAGCGGCTCCCCCCTTTGAACCTTGAACTGTTTGAAGTGATGGACAGGCGATACCCCAGCAGGGGGATAAAAAGGGACCGGTTCGCTAAGACAACACACACACGCCACCCGAGGTAACGAGACCCTGGAAGCGGTGCGCCTCTCACGAGTTGGTGAGAAGTATCTGACAACGGCCAGGATGGAAAGGTACGATCAGCGGGAACCCGGTGTGTGTCCGCCCTTGCCTGGGTGCCGGATTCACTGCAGAGGATCGACCGCATCTGGAGGGGGGGTCACAGTTGGTGACCTCAGGTGACATCACCAAGGACCCGCCCAAAAGTTGCTTGTGAGCAATTATCGCCGGTCTGTGAGTGAAGCCGTTCTGAATGATCAGTTGTTCCTGTTCTCTCTCTCTCTCCCCCCACGTTGTCCATCGCCATGGCAACGATTACTGCGAACTGAACTACTAAACTGTACTGAACTTTGAGTCACTTTGAAATTTGGTCATTTACCCCTAGACAACGATAGAGTTTGATTGATGCTGTTATCTTAATTCTGTGCACATGTGTGGTTATCATTGTTGAACTGTTGCATTTATTATCCTTTCGATTACTGTGTTGCTTGTTTCTTTAATAAAACTTTCTTAGTTCTAGTACTCCAGACTCCAACTGAGTGATCCATTTCTGCTGGTTTGGCAACCCAGTTACAGGGTACGTAACAATACTAAGATATTAATCTGCATAGTCCCATTGACTTGCACCTGGACTATAGCCTTCCATACACTTCCCATCCATGCACCTAACCAATTTTCTCTTAACTGTTTCAATGGAACATGCATGCACCACTTTTGCTGGCAGCTCATTCCACATTCTCACCATTTCTGAGTGAAGAAGTTCTCCTTCATGTTCCCCCTAAACCAGCAGTTCCCAACCTGGGGTCCACAGACCCCTCAGTTAATGAAAAGAGTTCATGGCATAAAAAAAATTAGAGATCCCTGCCTTAAACATTTCACCTTTCACCCTTAACTGTTGACCTTTAGCTCTCGTCTCACACAATCTCAGTGGAAAAAGCCAGCTTGCATTTATCCTATCTATACCCCTCATTTTCTATACCTCTATCAAATCTCCCCTCATTCTCCTACACTCCTGGGAATAAACTCCTAATCCATTCAATATTTCCCTATGACTCAGGTCCTCAAGTCCTGGCAACATCCTTGTAAATTTGCTTTGTACTCTTTTCAATCTTATTGATAGCTTTCCTGTTAGTAGGTGATCAGAACTGCACGCAATACTCCAAATTAGGCCTCACCAACGTCTTATACAACTTCAACATAACACCCCAACTCCTGTACTCAGTACTTTGATTTCTGAAGGCCAATGTGCCAAAAGTTTTCTTTATAATCCTGTCTACCTGTGACACCATGGAATTATGGATCTGTATACACACTGCTCAATGCCCTGCCACTCACCATATAAGACCTACCCTAGTTGGTCCTCCCAAAGTGCAACATCTCATACTTGTCTGCATTAAGTTCCATTTGACAGCTTTCAGCCCATTTTTCCAGCTGGTCCAGATCCCGCTGCAAGTTTTCATAGCCTTTCTTACTGTCCAGTGTGCCCCAATCTTGGTGTCATCTGCAAATGTGCTGATACACTTTACCACATTATCATCCAGATAATTGATATAGATGACAAACAGCAATGGACCCAGCACTGATCGCTGCGACACTCCACTAGTCACAGTCAGTCAGCCAGTCAAAGCAGCAACCATCTACTACTGCTGTCTGGCTTCTTGCTCAAAGCTCATGTCTAATCCAGTTTACTGCCTCATCTTGAAAGCCAAGCAACTGAACTTTTTTGACCAACCTCCCATGGGGGACCTTGAAAAAATGCCTTGCTAAAGACAATGTAGACAACATCCACTGAATTGCCTTCATCAACTTTCCTGGTAACTTCCTCAAAAAATTTTTATGATCAGAATCGGAAGCATTTTATTGCCAGTGTGTGAAATCTACCAGAACTGATTGTGGTTTGGTGCCAAGGATAAAACACGGGACAGTATCATTAAAAGACTACGCAATAGCAACCAACAATTTACAACACAATTCTGCAGACAGCCATGAACAATCAACAATTAGCAGAATGGTCACATGCACAGACGTCAATAATTAAACTTAAATAAGTGTGAACACATGAACAGATCAGGTGATTGTCAACAGAACAAGGAGAGCAGGAAAAGCCATTTAATGGATGTTGTGCAGGAACAGTTAGGGTATTACACCAGAGAGAGAATGGTTAGACATGACCTGCCATGCACGAAGCCATGTTGACTATCCTTAATAAGTCCCTGTCTACATTCAAACCCTTAGAATACCTTCCAATGACTTACCCACTACTGATGTCAGGCTCACCAGCCAATGGTTTCCCACTTATTCTTAGACAATGGAACATTAGCTATCCTCCAATCCTCTGGCAACTCATATCTAGCTAAGGATGTTTTAAATATCTCTTCCAGTCCGACAATTTCTGCACGTAGTTTCTGGGTGTTTGTAAGCTGACTTTTAATTGAAGCTGGAGGAATTAATTACTGACCAAGGTATGAAGACAGGATGCCTGGTGACGATCTCTTTTGAAATATATGAATATTTTAAACTGCACAGCAGTCCACCTTCAGAATTAAAATTTTGACAGAGCTGCTGTCCATCACAGTATGGTCCCAGCACAAGGTAACAGCACCCATCAAAGACGCCACCATCCAAGGATGTTGAGTGTCGTTCGGAAGGTGGTGTGTGCTTTCATGCAGACCAAGGGTCCAGTGTGTGAATTACAGACAAGTTCAAGGTGAGCTCCAACTTATGTGTACATTATAGTGGGCCCTTTTTGTTTTTTTTTTCTGTTCTTTAATAACTATCATTAACGATCATAAATAAATTTTCTTTATAATTGTATGGAGTGTACGATCTGTTATTTCTTGCTGACAGCCGATTGTCAGGGGCAGTAGATCACACAGCATTCACACAAACCAGGGTTTGGGTGGGCAAGACATTCCAACGTCACGGGATTGGCGGGACCAAAGTTGTATACACCCTAGATGTACCCCACCTGAAAAAGGAGTCTAGAGGCTGTTAGCGAGGGGCCCAGTAAAAAAGGGGTTTCATAGACAGTAGTTTTTTATAAAATACTATTTTATTTCCACTCTTCCCTATAAATGGCAACAAGAAAATGAATTTCAAGGTTGCATATGGTAACACATACATTCTTTGACAGTAAGTTTACCTTGAACTTGCATCCCTAAGTACATGGTCACCTGGTTAATCACCTGGTTTTTAAAATTTCAGACACAAGACATGTGAAACTGATACCCAGCTGCGGACATTCATTCGTAATGGAATTGTTCTCAGCAGTCCTGAGGCTGACACAAATGCTGATGTAAGTCAGCCTTTCTATAAGGTCCATTCATGTCTTATGGATTCTATAAGTTTCAGGACTGCCTCTTGGAACTGTGGGCTAATTATTCTGAGAAATAGTCAGATATAATCGTGATCGCTATCCCACACTACATAACTAATCTTCACATGCTACCATGCTAAACATGACAAAGCTGCCTAATAACAAAAATATTTTGAGTGCACTTTAGTGGAACCCTTGAATACCATCCCAGTTTTTTCTTAATGGGAAAAATATTTGGTCAGATATGACCGATAAGCTTTACATATTGGTTTGTCCGTTAAATAAAACTGCTATCAAATCAGGTTCAACTTGTCTTGTTTCTCCTGGTGGGAAGATAAATTCAGTTCTCTAGAACTTTAGGGAACTAACATGCTTGTTTATGGACAGCCTACAAGGAAACTTTTTGAGTCTTTCATCTCTGAGCTCTAGGCCACCGTTGGTTTTTGCAGAAGTCTATAGGTTCTCTAACTACATATATCTTCAGTAAGATACACAAAATGCTGGAGGCACTCAGCAGAATCAGGCAGCATCTATAGAGAGCAATAAACAATTGACATTTTGGGCTCAGACCCTTCATCACAACTGGTGAACGTTTAAGGAAAGGGTTACACCTGAACTCAAGGGGGAACCAATATATTTGCAGGAAGGTTTGCTAGGTTTGTTGGGGAGGTACAAAATAAACTGGCAAAGAGTTGGGAACCAGAATAATAGGAAGATGGGACAATTGATATATAACCAGCACAGTGTGCCATGAGACCGTCAGGAAGGACAGGCAGTCATTGGGATGAGCTGTCATGTAACATGGGTCAAAAACAAAAAAGATGAATACAGGACTGAAGGGGTTATATTTGAATGCATGTAGTGTATGAATAAAGTAGATGATCTTGTAGCACAGTTGGAGATTGATAGGCACAGTTGTGGGCTTCACTGAATCGTGGCTGAAAGAAGATTATAGTTGTGAGCTTGAAGTCCAAGGATACACATTGTATCAAAAGGACAGGCAGGTAGGTAGAGGTGGTGGGGGTGGGGTGGCCCTGTTGGTAAAAACTGAAATCAAATCTTTAGAAAGAGTTGACATAGGACCGGAAGATGTAGAATCCTTGTGGATAGAATTAGGAAACTGCAAGGACAAAAACACGGTGATGGGAGTTGCATACAGGCCTCCAGACAGTAGCCAGGATTTGAAGAACAAATTACAATGGGAGATAGAAATGCATATAAAAGATATAAAAGGGCAATGTAACAATAGTCATGGGGGATTTCAATATGCAGCTAGACTGGGAAAATCAGCACTGGCTCCAAAGAGGGAGAATTTGCAGAATGCCTTTATGATGGCTTTTTAGAGTAGCTTGTAGTTGAGCCCACCAGGGGAAAAGGTTTTCTGGATTGGATGATGCAAAATGAAACATATTTGATTAGTGAGCTTAAGGTAAAGGAACCCTTAAGAAACAGTGATTGTGATATGATAGAATTCACCCCAGAGTTTGAGAGGGAGAAGCTAATTTTAGATGTATCAGTATTACAGTGGAGTAAACAAAATTATAGGGACATCAGAGAGGAGTTGGCCCAATTTGATTGGAAGGGGACACTAGCAGTGATGATGGCAAATAGTGATGGCTGGAGTTTCTGGGAGAAATTCAGAAGGTGCAAGATAGATACGTAGCAAAGAAGAAGTATTCTAAACAGAGGATGATGCAACCACGGCTGACAAGGGGAGTCAAAAACAACATAAAAGTGAAAGAGAGGGCATATAATAGAGCAAAAATTAGTAGGAAAGCTAGAGGAATGGGAAGCCTTTAAAAAACAACAGAAGGCAACCAGAAAGGCATAAGGTGGAAAAGATGAAATATGAAGATATTCTACCAAAAATATCAAAGAGGATACCAGAAGTGTTTTTTTTTTACAGATATACAGTATAAAGAGTAAAAGAGGCGAGATTAGATCTCAGACTGCTGCAAAATGATGTTGAGGAGGTAGTGATGGGGGACAAGGAAATGGCAGATGAACTAATTAAGTACTTTGCATCAGTCTTTTCACTATGGAAGACAATAGCAGTATGCCAGAGGTTTGAGTGTGTCAGGGCAGAAGTGAGTGGAATTGTTATTGCTAGGGAGAAGGTACTTGTGAAGCTGAAGGTGGATGAGTCACCTGGACCAGATGAACTACACCCCAGGGTTCTGAAGGAGATAAGCAAATGAGAATCGGTGGATGTTGTGTACTGGATTTTCAGAAGGCCTTTGACAAGCTGCCACTCATGAGACTGCTTAACAAAATAAGAGCCCATGCTATTACAGGAAATATACTAGCATAGATAGAGGATTGGCTTTTTGGAAGAAGGTAAAGAGTGGGAATAAAGGGACCCTTTTCTTGCTGGCTCCTGGTGACTAGTGGTGTTCGCAGGGGTCGTGTTGAGACCTCTTGTTTTCACATTATATGTCAATGATTTGGATGATGAAATTAATGACCTTGTGACCAAGTTTACAGATGATACAAAGATAGGTGGAGGGGCAGGTAGTGTTGAGGAAGCAGGGAGTCTGCAGATGGATAGACAGATTAGGAAAATAGGCAAAGAAGTGTCAGATGGAATACAATGTAAGGAAGTGCATGGTCATGCACTTTGGTAGAAGGAACAAAAGCATAGACTATTTTCTAAATGGGCAGAAAATTCAAAGATCTGAGGTGCAAAGAGTCTTGGGACTCCTCATGCAGAATTCCCTAATAGTCAACTTGCAGGTTGTGTCAGTGGTGAGGAAGTTAAATGCAATGTTATCATTCCTTTCGCAAAGACTAGAATATAGAAGTAAGAAGGTGATACTGAGGCTTTAAAGACACAAGTGAGGCCAAAAAGTTCTATTCAAAAGGTTCAAAGGAACATCTAAACAAGCCTGATGCACTTTGGAAACAAGTCCTGTGGACTGATGAAGTTAAAGTAGAACTTTTTGGCCGCAATGAGCAAAGGTATGTTTGGAGAAAAAAGGGTGCAGAATTTCACAAAAAGACCCCTCTCCATCTGTTAAGCACGGGGTTGGATCTATCATACTTTGGGTTTGTGTTGCAGCCAATGGCATGGGGAACATTTACTGGTAGAGGGAAGAATGAATTCAATTAAATTCCAGCAAATTCTGGAAGAAAACATCACACCATCTGTAAAAAAGCCGAAATGAAAAGAAGATGGCTTCTACAACAGGAGAATGAACTTAAACACACCTCAGAATCCACAATGGACTACCTCAAGAGGCACAAGCCAAAGGTTTTGCCATGGCCCTCACAGCCCCCTGACCTAAACATCATCAAGAATCTGTGGATAGACCTCAAAAGAACATGCATGCAAGACGGCCGAAGAATCTCACAGAACTGGAAGCCTTTTGCAAGGAAGAATGGGCAAAAATCCCCCAAACAAGAATTGAAAGACTCTTAGCTGGCTACAAAAAGTGGTTACAAGCTGTGATACTTGCCAAAGGGGGTGTTACTAAGTACTGACCATGCAGGGTGCCCAAACTTTTGCTTCAGGCCCTTTTCCTTTTTTGTTATTTTGAAACTGTAAAAGATGGAAATAAAGAAGTTTTCTTGCTTAAAATATTAAAGAAATGTGTCATCTTTAATTTTATGCCTTTTGGAAATCAGTTCGTCTTTTACTCACTTAGCTATTGACAGTGACAGAAACTTTGACCAGGGGTGCCCAAACTTTTGCATGCCACTGTATACAGGCTCCACATAATTCGAGTGTTTGTAAGCTGTGAAGGGCTTGCAACTTCGAAAGAGCCAGATGATCAGAGAGAAAGACATTTTAGAGCCATAGAGAGAACTACACAGCACCCGGACCCTAGCCCTCCACACCATTCCCATCCATATATTTACCCAAACTTCTCTGTATCCACATTCACCACTTCCTACATCTGGAGGAGGCAAAAAAATATCGTTAGTATTTCTGGTTGAGACGCTACATCACTCCAATTGTTGACATTTCCAATCCTCCCACGGCTACTGCTTGACCCATTGTTCCTCTTGCAGATGTTTCATTGTTTCACATTCTAATATCTGCGGTCTTTTGTCTCCAGTATATTTTCACTGACCCAGCAAAGGTGTGGGATCATGGAAGTGGTTACAGGCACTTGGCAAACCTCTCTGTACAAGAGGAAGAAAAACTCCATCCGCTGAATTAGCCGAGCAAGAACATTGTGGGTATTTAATTTGTTGTCAGCCAGAAAACTGGCAGTGAAATTTGGCTATTTTTAAGTTAATTGGTATTAATGTTCTGAAAACCGCATACATTTCTCTGACATCAGTTTTCGGCCCCAGTGTCTATTTGAAATCAATCTCCATTACAGTTGAGCCTGTTTTAATTCCTAACTTGCTTGAGAAGTTGTACGTTATGTTCTTGCCACTCTTGGCTAATTTGATGGAAGGTAAAATCCAGTTTGTGGTTTACCCTTTTCAAAGTTCATAGGCTGATTGCTAGTTTTAGGAATTTCATGATATCAAACTTGAAAGAGCAGATCAATTTTGCTAATTCCAGTATATCAAGATGAACAATCCAAGCCCCTTATGGAGTTCACAAAAACAACATGTCAAGGAAGTGCCTGACCTTTGTGTGTTTGGAAACTACAGCATGGACATAGGTCCAACAGAGATGGGACCGTCTGAACTTCAACACAGTTTTGAATCCTCCACTTTCAAAGTAAATTATGAAAGTATGAATTTTTTATCATAAGATTCATTTTCTTGCAGGCAGTTACAGGAAAAGAAATGCAGTAGAATTTTATGAAAAGCAATACCAAGACTGACAAACTGTGGAAATAAAAATAACACCGAGGAAATGAGTTGTAAAGTCCTTAAAAGTTAGTCTGTAGTTTGCAGACTCAGTTCAGAGTAGTGGTGATTGAAGTTATCCACACTGGCTCAGGAGCCCGATGCTTGTAGGGTATTAACTCTTCCTGAACCTGGTGGTGTGGGAGCTAAGGTTTCTGTACCTTCTACCAATGGCTGTAGCGAGAAGAGAGCACTGCCTGTATGAGGGTCCTTCGATGGATGGATGTTGTTTTCTTGTGGTAGCACTACATGTAAGTGTTCTCAATGGTGGGGAGAGCTTCACCTCTGATGTACTGGGCTGTCTCCAGCACTTCTGTAACCTTTTCCATATCTGGGTCTTAGTGTTTTCCTACCAGACAATGATACAACCAGTTAGGACTCTCTCCACTGTGCATCTATAGAAGTTTGACAAAGTTTTTGGTGTCGTGACAAATCCAGGCAAACTTCTAAGAAAGTAGAAGCTCTATTGCACCTTCTTTGTGAAGGTGTTTATGTGCTGGTCCCAGGATAGATCCACTAAGAAGTTGACGCCAAGGAACTTACAGCGACTGACGTTCTCCACCTCCATTCCCCTAATGAGGACTGGCTGATGGATCTCCATCTTCTTCCTTTTGTAGTCGATAATCCGCTCTTTGGTCTTGCTGACTTTGAGTGAGGGGTTGTTGTTATAACCTATTCATTGTTACCTTTGATTTGGCCAACAGAGGTGTCATCAGTGACCTTAAATACAGCATTGGAGCTGCGCTTAGTCACACAATCAGTATAACGTGAACAGAGCAGTTCCGTGGTGCTCCTGTGCTGATGGTGAATGTGTTGAGTACGTTTGAGGAACGGAGCCATCGAATTGCAGAAAATAGTTGGGCCAGTTCAGGAGTCTTTATAGGTTTGTGCTCTTACCTCAACGAGGATTTCTTTGCAAAAACATCAGTACAGATGAAAGATTATTAAGAGATCAACTATTCCAAAATGCATTACAATTAAACCATTGACATGTTTATTGAAATAATTGAAATATGAATTTATAAATACTTGTGTTTTTACAGCTTGGGCAAATACACAGGAAATGACAGTTTGCAGCAATAGAGTTCAGTAATTTCTTGCACATTCACAAATTAATTAGTCAGATATACATGTACACACATTGAACGCAAGCTTATGATTTAAAAAAATAGTGTGGGTTGAATAATTTGTGCAATATCTGAATATTCTTACTAGTGTTACTTTGTCCTCACAATTTGTGCCTCGAGTCATCTACCTTAAGGTTTTTGTGGTTACTGTTCATCTTTGTAGATGTGACAGGGTTAACACATGGATAAGAAGCTGGAGGAGGAGGAGGGTGGGCTTCAGACTTTTGGATCATCAGACTTTCTTCCAGAGAAGGTGGAACATGTACAGAGAGATGGTTTGCACCTAGACTGGGGGAGGGAGGGGGCTAATATCCCAGTGGGAAGGTTTGATAGCGCTGCACACGGGTGGGGTGGGTTTAAGCTAGAGCTGCAAAATGATGGGAACTAGAGTACCAGAACAGCTAGTGGAGAGGTTGTGGAAATAGATATTGTTAAGATCGCAGAGAAACATACAAACATAGAAAACCTTTTTTCTTGGAGCGAATAGATTTAGTGAACAGTTCAGGCATAACTGGGATTGCTCAGAGGTCAGACAGCAGATTGGCATCTTGGGTCATTAGATGTACTTCTTTCTCTGTGGATGCTGCTTGTTCCCCTGACTGTTTCCAAGATTTTCAGCTTTTGTTCCCGATCTCAAGCCCTGCTTAGTCCTTACGTAATTCAGTTATTCCTGACTACACAGATGCTGCCTGACCTATTGGGACCTTCTCAGCATTCTCCTTTAGTTCAGTACCACCAGCTACACCATCAATATTTCTCTCCTCTTCCAGACAGATGAGCTATAGCTAACAAGTCTTCAGCACCCTTTCCTCATCAATACCAATCCATATCATTCGACTTCCCTTCGTCTTCACACCAAACACTTCCTTTGCTCTATCCGTCCTTTTCCCTTTTCTGCAAGTTTAAATGTGCCTATTTTAGAAACATAGAAAACCTAAAGCACAATACAGGCCCTTCAGCCCACGATGCTGTGCCAAACATGTACTTATTTTAGAAATGACCTGGGGTTACCCATAGCCCTCTATTTTTCTAAGCTCCATGTACCTATGCAGGAGTCTCTTAAAAGACCCTATCGTACCCACCTCCACCACCATCGCCGGTAGCCCATTTCATACACTCACCGGTCTCTGCATGAAAAACTTACCCCTGATATCTCCTCTGTACCTACTTCCAAGCATCTTAAAACTGTGCCCCCTCATGCTAGCCATTTCACCCCTGGGAAAAAGACTTTGACTATCCACATGATCAATGCCTCTCATCATCTTATACACCTCTGTAAGGTCACCTCTCACCCTCCGTCGCTCCAAGGAAAAAAGACCGAGTTCACTCAACCTATTCTCATAAGGCATGCTCCCCAACCCAGGCAACATCCTTGTAAATCTCCTCTGCATCCTTTCTATGGTTTCCACATCCTTCCTATAGTGAGGCGACCAGAACTGAGCACAGTACTCCAAGTGGGGTCTGACCAAGTTCCTATATAGCTGAAACATTACCTCTCGGCTCCTAAATTCAATCCCACGGTTGATGAAGGCCAATGCACCGTATGCTTTCTTAACCACAGAGTCAACCTGCACAGCAGCCTTGAGTGTCCTATGGACTTGGACCCCAAGATCCCTCTGATCCTCCACACTGCCAAGAGTCTTACCATTAATACCATATCCTGCCATCATATTTGACCTACCAAAATGAACCAGCTCAAACTTATCTGGGTTGAACTCCATCTGCCACTTTTCAGCCCAGTTTTCCATCCTATCAATGTCCCGCTGTAACCTCTGACAGTCCTCCACACTATCCACAACACCACCAACCTTTGTGACATCAGCAAATTTACTCACCCATCCCTCCACTTCTTCATCCAGGTCATGTATAAAATCACGAAGAGTAAGGGTCCCAGAACAGATCCCTGAGGCACAGCACTGGTCACCGACCTCCATGCAGAATATGACCCTTCTACAACCACTCTTTGCCTTCTGTGGGCAAGGCAGTTCTGGATCCACAAAGCAATGTCCCCTTGGATCCCATGCTTCCTTACTTTCTCAATAAGCCTTGCATGGGGTACCTTGTCAAATGCCTTGCTGAAACCCATACACACTACATCTACTGCTCTACCATCAACGTGTTTAGTCATATCCTCAAAAACTTCAATCCGGCTCATAAGGCATGACCTGCCATTTACAAAGCCATGCTGACTACAGTATTCATAATCATATTATGCCTCTCCAAATGTTCATAAACCCTGCCTCTCAGGATCTTCTCCATCAACTTACCAACCACTGAAGTAAGACTCACTGGTCTATAATTTCCTGGGCTATCTCTACTCCCTTTCTTGAATAAGGGAACAACATCCGCAACCCTCTAATCCTCCGGTACCTCCCCCGTCCCCATTGATATGCAAAGTTCATTGCCAGAGGTTCAGCAATCTCCTCCCTCGCTTCCCACAGTAGCCTGGGGTACATCTTGTCTGGTCCTGGTGACCTTTCCATCTTGATGCTTTCCAAAAACTCCAGCACATCCTCTTTCTTAATATCTACATGCTCAAGCTTTTCAGTCCACTGTAAGTCATCCCTACCATTGCCAGGATCGTTGTCCAAAGTGAATACCGAAGCAAAGTACTCCATTAAGTAACCCTGCTATCTCCTCTGGTCCCATGCAAACTTGCCCACTGTCACACGTTCACGTTTTATCCTCTTGCTCTGAACATACTTGCAGAATGCCTTGGAGTTTTCCTTAATCCTGTCCACCAAGGCCTTCTCATGCCCCCTTCTGGCTTTCCTAATTTCTTTCTTGATCTCCTTCTTGCTAGCCTTATAATCTTCTCGCTCTCTGTTATTACCTAGCTTTTTGAACCTTTTGTAAGCTCTTCTTTTCTTCTTGACTAGATTTACAACAGCCTTTGTACACCACAGTTCCTGTATCATACCATCCTTTCCCTGTCTCATTGGAACGTACCTAGGCAAAACACCACACAAATATACCCTGAACATTTGACACATTTCTTCTGTACATTCCCTGAGAACATCTGTTTCCAATTTATACTTCCAAGCTCCTGCCTGACAGCCTCATATTTCCCCTTTCTCCAATTAAACGCTTACCTAACTTGTCTGTTCCTATCTCTTTCAATGCTATGGTAAAGGAGATAGAACTGTGATCACTATCTCCAAAATGCTCTTCCACTGAGAGATCTGCCACCTGACCAGGTTCATTTCTCAATACCAGATCAAGTACAGCCTGTCCTCTTGCAGGCTTATCTACATATTGTTTCAAGAAGCCTTCTTGAACACACCTAACAAACTCCACCCCATCTGAACCCCTCGCTCTAGGGAAATGCCAATCAATATTTGGGGGATTAAAATCTCCCACCACGACAACCCTGTTATTATTACACCTTTCCGGAATCTGTACTTGTAGGAGGCCTTTATAAGAGTGTAATGTTGAGATTACAAAGTTTGTATGTGCCTGTCAGAATAAAAGGCAAGGATAACAGGAACCTTAGTTTTTGAGAGATATTGAGGCCCTGATTAAGAAAGAAAAAGGAGGTGCATAGCAGGTATAGGCAGGGAGGAGCAATTGGGGTACTTGTGGAGTATAAGAAATGCAAGGGAACACTTAAGAAAGAAATCAGCAGTGCTAAAAGAAGTCACGAGGTTGCTATAGCAGTCAAGGTGAGGGCGAATCCTAAAAGCTTCTTCAGAAATGTTCAGAGCAAAAGGATTGCAAGGGACAAAATTGGTCTTCTCGCAGATCAGAATGGTAATCCCTGCATGAAGCCAAAAGAGATGGGGGAGATCTTCAATAGATTTTTTGCATCTCTATTTACTCAGGAGACAGACACAGAAGTGAGGCAAAACAGCAGCAGATCACAGAGGAGGAGGTGTTTTCTGTCCTGAGGCAAATTTGGGTGGACAAATCCCCAGGGCCTGACAAAGTGTTCCCTCAGACCCCACGGGAGGCAACTGCAGAACTCGCAGGGGCCCTAGCAGAGATGCTTAAATCATCCTTGGCAACAGGTGAGGTACCAGGGAATTGAAGGATAGCTAATGTTGTTCCACTGTTTAACAAAGGCTCAATAAGTAGACCAGAAATTATAGGCCAGTGAGCCTGACATCAGTAATGGGAAAGTTATTGGAAGGTATTCTAAGGGACTGGATATATGAGTATTTAGTTAGACAGGGACTGATTAAGGATAGTGTGCATGGTTTTGTGCATGATAGGTCATGTCTAACCAATCTTTGTTTTTTGGGAAAGTTACCAGGATTGTGGACTTTAGGAAGAGTAAGCTGAGGGGACACAAACTAATCCTCACAGAGGGATCAGAAATGGGGAGAGTGAGCAATTTCAAGTTCCTGGGTATCAAGATCTCTGAGAATCTAACCTGGTCCCAACATATTGATGCAGCTATAAAGAAGGCAAGACAGCAACTATATTTCATTAGGAGTTTGAAAAGATATAGTTTGTCACCAAAGACACTCAAACACTTCTATAGATGTACCAGGGAGAGTGTTCTGACAGGCTGCATCACTGCCTGGTACGGGGTTTGGCTACTGCATGGGACTGAAAGAAGCCACAGTAAGTTGTAAAATTGGTCAGCTCCATTATGGGGACTAGCCTCTGTGGTATCTAAGTCATCTTCAAGGAGCGGTGACTCAGAAAGGCAGCATCCATTATTAAGGACCCCATCACCCAGGGCATACCCTCTTCTAATTGTCACTATCAGGAAGGAGGTACAGAAGCCTGAAGGCACACACTCAGTGATTCAGCAACAGCTTCTTCCCCTCTGCCATAATATTTCTAAATGGACATTGAACACATGAACACTATCTCACTTTTTAAAAAAATCTATATTACTTCTGTTTTTGCACTATTTTAAATCTATTTAATATGCAAATATACATTTACTGTAATTGATTTATTTATTTTTCCTTTCTATATCATCATGTATTGCATTGAACTGCTAAATCTCACGACGCATGCCGGTGATAATAAACCTGATTCTGAAAGTTGATAAAGGTAAGGCAGTGGATGTTGTCTACATGGACTTCAGCAAGGCTTTAGACAAGGTTCTGCAAGGGAGGTTGGTCAAGGAGGTTCAGTCGCTTGGCACTTAAGATGAGGTAGCAAATTGGATTAGACATTGGCTTCGCATGAGAAGCCAGAGAATTGTAGTAGATGGTTGTCTCTTTGACTGGAGGCCTGTAACTAGTAGAATGCCACAGGGATTGGTGCTGGGTCCATTGTTGATTGCCATCTATATCTGTGGTCTGGATGATAATGTGGTTAACTGGATCAGCAAATTTGCAGATGATACCAAGATTGGGGATGTAGTGGACAGCGAGGAAGACTATTAAAGTTTGAAGTGGGATCTGGACCAGGTGGGAAAATGGGCTGAAAAATGGCAGATGGATATTAATGCAGACAAGTGTGAGATGTTGCTGTTCGGTTGGGCCAACCACAGTTAGGTCCTACAGTGATCGGCAGGACACTGAGGAATGTGGTAGATTAAAGGAATCTGGGAATACAGGTTCATAATTCATTGAAATTGGTGTCACTAGAAGTTAGGGTTGTAAAGAAAGCTTCCGGCACATTGTCCTTCATAGATCAAAGTACTGAGTACGGGACTTGGGATGTTA